>NC_082622.1:1207500-2407500 GCF_030936135.1 Gavia stellata | reverse complement strand
GGGCTTTACTCTGTTGTCATTTACCCTGCATCAACTTCAAATCCTGGCAGCTCTGTCACTTGCTGTAGTCATCTCTTTGGGCTGGAGACAAAATGTGAATGTGGTATCTTTAAACCATTCTATGCTGCCAACATAATTTTGCTCCCATCTGTTTACTGGGGGGTTTCCGAAGGAGGTCACCGCAGCCCAGCTCCAACTTGGCAGCACCATCCCGCTCCAAACCAGCCCTCCAAAAGCCTCTCTCCCCATTAGCTCGGTGCAGCATCGTTAGGTGCTGCGCTCGTTGGGCATCCCGCCCCAAACGCTCAGGCTGGGGAGAGCTCATGGCTTCGCTGTGAGGGGTGCTACAGGAGGGAGATGGTGTTTTGGGATGTCGCTGTTCCCCGCTTTCCTTCCAGTGCTCCCTGCTCGAAACGTCTTGACTCGCCGGTGTGCCAGGCAGGCAGGGCTGGTGCGGCGCGAGCCGCCGGCGGAGGGAATGGCAGCACCGGCCAGGCTGCTGCGCTGCTGCCGCACGTGCCACCGCTGAGGAGCATGTAGGAAGAAATAATGGAACCCAGCAGAGAGCAGATTTTTGAAGCCAATACCTTTCAGCGCCAGCAAGCAAGAGCTGTTTCCCGGCAGGAGCGAGCGGTTCGGAGCGAGATCAAGGTGCAACGTTTGCAAGGCTGCCCGTCGGAGCGCTTCTGCTCCTGGCAGATGTGGCACAGGGCAGTTAATTTGTGCATTTGTGCCCTCTCCCCTTGGGTCATAGCCTGTTTTGCATTCCCCGGGTGGGTCATGGAGCGTGTTCCTGAGCCGTTCCCATGGGAGAGCTGACCCCGGCAGCTTATGAAGCCTCTCTCAGCAGATTCTGCATCTGAGCCCAGAGCACTCCAGGTTAAGGCAAGCTCAACCCTGTCTGTCTGCATTGCAATTACATTTCTTTATAGCCCTAGAGACGCGACCCCGGGGATTGTACTCCCAAGTCCCTGGGCTGGCTGTGTTTCTCTACGTCTTGTTTAAAAACCCTGGGGAAGGAGATGCTTCTTCGTTCTTGACCTGTACAGCGTCAAACAGAGCGCAGGCCTGGCGCTGCCAGTGGGCTCTTTTGTGGTGTCTGTACACAGATTTTAAATAGTTACTTTCAATTTTTTGAAAAATTTGCTGGTAGGACAACGAGGTTGCATGCAGGTAAACTGTCTGCTGAGCTCTCACAACTACAGGGCTGCCCCAAAGTGACTATCATTTGCTACAGAAATGTTTTTTAGGCAGCAAAATAGTGGTAGAAGTAGGAAAAAATCAATAGCTACAATTCCATTGGCTTGATTTTACCGATGAGCTGTGCTTTCCACTGCAAAAGCTTCTCTAACAGAAAATTACTTCATGTAGCGGGTGGTTTTCAGTTGGCCAGAAATGATTCAGCGTGTGCACGGGGAGAGGTTCAACGTGAAAAAGCCCCACTGAACTTCTGAGGCTTTAAAAAGCAAATCCGGTCAAAACAATCTGATTAAATGTGTAGGGCTGCAGTCGGCGTCTGCTTAAACCTGCTCCGTTCACTTCTCCGCGGCAGCTCTGGGCTGGAGTAATCAGCAGGGAGATTATGGGCAGTGAGAGCAGGAGATTTACCAACTCAGAGGAAAGTTTGGGGTCTAAATCTTCAGCAGAACTGCCGCAGACGGCGATGCTGTGCTCTTCATGGGGAAGGGGTGTTTCTTCTGCTTGTCAGCCTGGTGATGAGCAGGGCATCACCTCCTGCCCTGCGCGGAGGTGCAAAGGCAAAGAGCGAGGAAGGAAGACTCCCCGAAGGTCACGCGGCTCCTGGGAGGGACATTGGCTTTGGATGCTAAATTAGCACTGCTGCTCTCTTAGGTTACCCTTTTCATAGCTCTGTGCCTCAGTTTCCCTTCTTGCTCTGTCTTGCCTATTTAAAATGTGAATTCTCTGGAGAAGGGCAATCCCTAGCTGTGCGTATGAGCCATGCCTCCATCGCGGCATCCAAGTACAAGCAAAACTGGTCTCTGGTAATAACCATGTAATCAAGAAACTATGGGCTGTCACTGCGCACTGAGACGCAGCAGAACAGGATGGGTGGATTTGATAACGCAGTGGGGCAAGGCAGGCAGGGCACCTCCTCTGCAGAAGCTCAGTTAGCTATTAAGTCTCTTTAGGGTCTGAACTAAAAGAGAGTTATTCCCTCGCAGGTCGGGCTTTGGGGTGCTCAATCATTTCTACGCTGCAGTGGCCAGACACCGAGCCAGGGAAGCAGTCCCAGCTCTTCCAAGGAGGCTCATCAATAACGCACTGGTAATATAACCTTCAGCTTATTCGGAGGCTCCAGTCATTCACCCATCAGGGGGACCCATTCATTCCCCAAAGCACGCGCTCGTTGGGAGCCTGGGCTTGGCTGTTCGTTATGGGCTTTGAGCAAACTTTCAGGGTATTTTCGACAAGCCGCTCCTCGCGTGCAGCCTCCCCCCCCGCCTCCCTGCCTTTCTCTTCCTTGCTGAGCCGGCGTCTTTCCCACGTGCTGGCTGTGCCTTCGGTATCACCAGGGCTTGGGCTGGAGGGTGGCCGAGACGAGGTCGTGAAGCTGCTGTCCGGACGGCTGTGTGTCTGTCCATGTGCACTCATCCAGGCTGCAGCAGAGCCTGAAGATCCGGGGCACTGAGGCAGGACCAGCCCAGGAGCTCATGGTCTTCAGCTCCTGGGGATGGGGAAGGGTCTGAATATGTCTTGGTTCTGCTGGGGAGAAACAGCGGCTCCGCCGCTCCGGTCTTCCCATCTTCCAGGTTATTTATGCAGCACACATCACCGGTGGAGAAATGACGGCCCTGGTGATGCTGACGGCTATAAATCCCAAGGATTTTTGTAAAGACGGGCCGGCACTGCTCCATTCTGAATTGCAAAGGAGGCAAAGGAGGGTGAAAGCGAGCTTGTGACAGGGCTTCGGCAGAGGAACCAGGGCACGGCTGAGACAGCAGAGAGAGGAGGCAGAGATGGCTTTTATGGAGAATAAATCACTGTCACAACATGTAAATGAAGATCACTCGGTGCGGGTGGCTTCTCCCAGGCAGTGCAGACAGAGTTATGGGATCAAGACCCAGACATTTAAAAATCAAAGGGATTTTACTCTTCTTTTAGTATCTGTCAGATGCTCTGCATGGGGATGCCTGCCTCTGCTCAGGCTGAGCCCAGCAAATGCCTCCTGCAACGGCCTCAGCTGCATGGGGAATGGATTGCATCGCTCTCCCTTTCTCTTCCCGCAAAATCTATTCCCAATAGACTGCTGACTAATTTCCTGCCTGTTTCTTCTCTGCAGCTGGAAAATGACTGAGAATGACCTGGGAAGGCTGGCTCGCCTTTCAGACAGAGACCTTGACTAGCCAAGCAGGCGTCCTGGGGACAGGCGTATTTAGAGCCGCTCAGTGCCATCAGATTCACAGCAGCGGGTAGAAGTTGCTGGTTGGGGGAGCAGGGGCCAAAACACGGTTCGTATGTACGTTTGTGCACAGTCAGAGTACGAGTCCCAAGCAGTGGATGGGTGTCTCCGTTTCCCCACACGGCAGGCGGGAGAGGAGCAGGAGCCAAAGGAATAATGACAGCTCCCATCCCTCACTGTGGTTAACGCTCTCCTGGGATGGCTACACCAACACTACGGTCAGGGTAAGGGAAGGGCTGGATACTGGTGTCGTAAACCCTGTCGGACCTCACGCTTCAGGGCATCTGCAAGGGGTCAGGAGGGGTAGCATCATACTCGATACACGTTAGGAAATTATTATTGATACTGATCCGCGTCTGGGTTGGGGTCACTGGAATTACCTCCCTGAGTTTGTGAAAAGGTATTATACCTTCTTTGCAGTATTGAAATAAAACGCTCCTACCCCATGAAAGAATTAGCCTCACTAATACCGCAAAGCTGCTTAATGACAGATTTGCCTCCTGTAGCAGACTTGCAGCATCAGGAAAACCCGGCTTGCCTCCAATGCCCACACCACAGGCAGCCGTGCCAGGGCTCAGTGCTCGGCACTACAAGTCTGCAAGACAGTGTCCTCTCCCTGAAAAGGCGCGAGCGCTCTGCCCCAGCACAGCCCAGCTCCTTCCCTTCCGTTTTCTTACAGGAGAGACTGGTTTCACTCCTGTACGGACAGCCCCTCTGGCCTTTCAGGCTGGTCCCCTGCAGCGCACAGGGTGCCCGAACCGGGCGGCTATGTATAGTAAGGTAATCTGCATTGTTTAAACTTTTCATGAGGGTATTACAGGAATCGAGCAGAGCCCATCCATCACCCAAATTACATTTCTTACTATGATGATGCCACACATGTTGGGAGCTGAGGCAGCAGGAGAGGGCGAGGGATGGAAATATTACAGGTGGTTTTTGTCACCATTCCTTTTTCAAGAAAAAGCTGCAGCGATGAGGCAGCTGCAGGGAAAACATCAGGTTCCCTGGACTATTCAGACAAGACTGCAGGACTCCCCAGTCCTTGGGGCAGAGGGGACACAAGAGATTTTTTGGGACCTAAGAAGCAGTAGATGATGCTCCTTGAGCTGTCCCAGGGAAGGGAGCGCTGCCTTGGGGTTTGACGGGAGCACAGGGCTCACCTCTGGTGCCCTCTCGCTGCCTCTTCCACTTAACCTTCTGCTAACCTTATTTCTCTCTGAAAGGTGCAAACACGCCCCTCTTATTTTTGAGGCTTAATTTAATAACCCTGCTGATGTGCACTGAAATCCTTTAATGGGAGAGAGAGGCCAAGGACTGCTGCATAGGTGAAGGGTTTCTAAGAAGCCACAGCGATGTGTTCAGTAATAAGCTGAAATGACTGTTTAGAAGGGCAAATAGAGCAATATTTCCTGAGAGTAATTCCTGGATGCAGCATGCCCCTGCCTGTACACACCCTTATCTCTCCATCTTTAGGCTGAAGGGCTAACATACTGTTATATTTAATTTATAAAAAGAGTAGTAGTAAATCACAGCTGGGAGAAATCACTGTTTCAGTCTTTTGCTTTCCTGTTTGTACTTTACTGTACATGCAGTCATTTCTCAGGGAGTTTTCCATGGCTTGTTTTTACTGTAGCGTGTATTATTTTAGGATGGCAGATGGTTGCTTTCTGAATAAGTTTTAGCATTTGGGGATTTATTTTAAAATACAAAACCTCTAATTAAATACATCTCATGAATTTTTGGAACAAGCCAGCTATTGACAGCCGGGCATGGATCTCCGCAGCGCCCGTTACTGCAGGCAGCAAATGCAGCTGGGGCACTGCTCGAGTCACCGCAGCGATGCAGGAGCTGGGGGTCCCGTACGATGCTCATGGCAAAGTCCTCAGCTGTCCTTCATCTGGTTCCTAGGGCCTTTTAACCCACAGCTCCGACTCAGGAGTGGCTGAAAGAGCCTTTTTTTGAGGCAGGGGTTTTTCCAGAGCTCCCGCTGTGCACTAGCAGCCCCCAGCCTTGATGGGGGGGACGTGGAGCGGTGACACCTGGAGCCACCAGCCAGGAGAGAAACCCACCGAGCTGTTGTCTACATCCTCGTCTGCTTCGCCTCATGCTCACATCCGCCCTCCCCATCACCGGGGCTCTGCTCCCGGCTCTCTGAAGCCGGTGGTGGAGGCAGAGCGGGTTACGTCGGGCTGCACCAACTATTATCGTAGAAGCCAGGCGACAGTCAGGGCCACGTGGCACGTGCATTTTAAATTACCCTAAAAATGACTTGGCTACAGACTTAATGAAGTGTTAATATATGAAAATCTCTCATTAAAAAGCCAAACTGCGGAGGCTTTTGATGACTGGCTGGCCGGACTCTGAACTGAGACCAATTAGATATGCAAAATTTTTCCAGAGACCTTTGCTTCCATGCCTGCCAGCCTGCTCTCCCAGCTGCTGTGCCGCTTCTCTCGTTGCCTTTTTTTTTTCCCCAGAAGGTGCCGGGTTGAAGCTCCAGCTCCACGCACAGAGCAAGTGCTGGGGTTTGCGCTGCGGCTGCGAACAGCTTTGGGCTGAGCTGTGCCTCGCTGCGCTGTTTCCGCTTCAGCCTCGGGAGCGAGATGGCAGGAACCTCCGTCCCGTGGGCGACCCACGGAGGGAAAACCAACAGCTGGGGATGCATCTGCTTACTTCTTGGTGATGGACAGGGGCACCACAGAAGGATGCTTTCTGCCCACTGTTTCTGTGCTGCTGTGGTTTTATCAAATTGCTTTGGGCAGGGATGGAGTAGCTGAGAGGGGAGATGTGGCTGGAGGGTGGGCAGCGGAGCCCGGGCTCGCAGGCACGGCTGGGGCCGTGCAGTCACCTCCAGCACTCGTGGCTGTACCGGGCAAGAGTGTGACCCAAAGGGTCGCGGCAAAACCGACCACACCGGGGCTGGTGCTGGGGGACACTGGGGGTCCTGTCCTCTTCTGCCATCGTCCCTTCGTGCTTCATGGCAACATGGTCCCTGTGGTGCCCGGCTCCTCATCGCCATGAGCCTGTTGAATAATTCATGCCCACTGACCCCGTAGACGATGGAAATGGAAAGAACTACTATTCAGCTCATTTTTTACGTTCTGTTTCCCAGGGAGGGAAACAGCGCATTTACTTTTAGTAGCCGCCATAAAACACACTCTGAAATCCTCCCTCATCGCAGCTGGGGGTGGGCAGGCGGGGCGAGGGCACGGCCGGCCGGGCTCCCTGTGCGGGGTGCTCGGGGTGCTCCTGCTCGCAGCCCGAGACAGCCTCCTCCGATGTTTTCTCTGCTGCCGTCTCCTCCTCCTCAGCCCCACGCGAGGTGTGCAGAGGGACTCCCCAGCCGGGGCAGCAGCAGCGAAAGTGCAGCAGGAGCCGTGAACGCAGCAGGTGACATAAACGTAAATGAAAGAATTAGGGAACAGAAGGATGGAAAACAACCAGCGAGGCTTCTCTGGAGAACATCATTCGCCTAGCATCCCAAAACATTCCCGGCCTTGGGATTATTTGTTATCGAGACCACAGTGCTTGGCTGCAGTTGTGTTGGGGCTGGCACAGGCAAGGCAAGACCCCACTGCAAAGAGTGAGCGATCTGAAGGGACAAACCCTCCGTGCTGGAGGAGGGAAACCAAGGGACAGGGAGCTCGTGGGCAGGATTTCTAAGGTCTGGGGTAAGCACGCAGGGCGCTGGGCTTGCAGAGGGCAGGAATGCACATGGGTGACCTGGAGCCACCACCAACCGCTCCTGGGAAGCGCCTCAAACGATGCTGCAAAGAGCCAACGGCACCTGCAGAGAGCGAAGCCGCCTCTGCCAAGCCCCAGGCCCAGCACTTTTGCCAAAGGCCATCTTCATGCTCTTCCTTTAGGGCAAGCCAGTCCAGGCTCCTCGTACCAGCACCCATCGCTGGGTTACTCTCTGCTGGGGTCCCAGGGGCACCCACAGCTCTTCATTGCAGGGTCTGAGCGTGGCATTGCTGCAGCACCAGAGTCTGCGATAACGATGGAGCAGATGAAGAGAAGAAAGTCGGTGCAGCTGCTGTCCCCGGCGCTGCGCTTTCTTCCCGACAGCATCTCCGTCTCCCTTCCTCCCTTGCCTGCGCTTCACCTCCATGCTGGAAAAACAGCTACAAGGAAGATGCTGTTCCTGGAGGCTGCGAGTGCTTGAGCTGGGGCGGAGGGTGGGCTGAGGGCAGCGCGGGCTCCCGGGGAAGGAAGGTCAGGAGTCAATGGGCTGGGGGGCTCTGGAGCAGGACTGACAGCACTGCGATGCTCCCGGATTTCAGATGAGTGTTTGGAGCTACAGCACGGGCATGAGCGAGCTGCAGGAGCTGCGCAGCAGAGGAGCTGTCACTGTGGGTTTGAAACCGCCTCTGCAAGCACGAAAGCAGGGACGTGCTTTGACGAAGAAAACAAATCCTAAATTTCACGGCTGAGAAAGAGCAAATTGGACACCCTGATGGGTTGTCTAGGTTTCTGTTTATTTACTTGTGCCCAAGGAGCAGGATTCCCTAGGGGCTAGAGGACTTGCCTGCTCTGCCCCACTGCTGGCGTGGTCCCCCACCACTGGGGTCAGCAGCCAGGGCGACTGTCCCCACGGGGACCTGACCGAGTCGCGCTGACACGGAGCAGCTCTTCCCACTCCCCGGTGCTTCGGTCTGCGGCAGAAGGTCCCTTTGCCGTGCTGGCTGGTGAGGACAGTAACCAAGATTTATGAGGGCTCCAGTGTTCTCATGCGTCGGTCCTGCCAGGAGCACGGTGACGAGAGAAAACACCATTGATCATGATTATAAATGGAGGCAGATGGATGCGACAGGCCCTGGGAGGGGCTGCGGCTGCCGGGGTAAGGGGGGGTCCCCCGGGTCCCTCTACACTGGGAGCAAACCCCAAGCTGCCACGGCGGCTGGAGGTTTGTGCTGCCTGCTCAGCCGCCGAGCTGCTGGCCCCGAGCTGAGCAATCCCCGTCAGCACAGACACCCAAAGCGATGTCACAGGCTCCCCAGCAAGGAGAGTGAAATTAAGAAGTGTTATTGAGACATGAAACTCATGCAAAGCCTGATTCAATTAACTCACCTACATCCCTACTAGTTAAAAGTGTAAAAAACCCCAGTCCCCTGGGAATAACAGAGGAACTGAAGCTGAACCTCTGCACCTGGGCTATAAGGAGAAGCGCTGCTGGGATGTCCCGGAGGGAAAAGGGGAATCGGGGCTCGGGAACTGCTCACGGGCACGGCAGGCGCAGCCGGCACTCCCCGGCACGGTTGGGCTGCGTCTCTCAGCAAGCACTTCTTGGGGTGCTCAGGATGAGCCCCAGTGCCGCCTCTTTGGGTGTCAGCCGGGTGCAAGGGGTCTCAGCCAGACGGGCAGGGATGGCACAGAGGGTGCTGTGCTCGCTGCAGAAGCAGCCGTTGTCTTTTTCCTCCTCCCAGTACATTTTTGTGTGTGCACATGAATTATTTATGCAAACGTCTTTGCTATTTATAAGTATTCAACAGATAGCTTGGACAAACAGCCTGCAGCTATATAACAGCAATGGCCACTTCTTACCTAGCACTTGTCATTTATAGATGACAAAGAGTTTTAGAGAAGAGACCAGGCTTTGGTACTAGGATGGCAGAAGCTGTCAACTTGTTGATTTCTGCCCTGTAGACCACATACACCTTACCATATGTGAATTACTTTTATAAAGTGCATGAACTAGCTAAGTAAAGAAATATTATTGCTGGCGAGCTCACGTTGACTGCCCAAGAACCTGCATCCCCATTAAAATGAACAAAGGCTGAATATCACCCTGATGGAAACCCACGGCTATATAGACGCTATATTGTCTAATGATGGAGTACATGAATCTTAAGTATTTTTTTTCTGATTTTCTGAATGAAACTTTTAAACCAGGTATATAACAAATAACGAGCAAATCTGCTGCAAGGGTGAAGAACTGGTCGAAATATGGCGCTCTCTCTCAGGATACAGGATCTCAGATGAATAGCAAGCAAGTAGGGTGTAGGAGCGCAGCCCGGCATTCCCCGAAACGTCCCTGGACTGTGCCTGCCGCGCCAGGAGCTCTCTGGGCAGGGCCGAACGGCTGAGCATCGCTCCAGCACCCTCTTCAGTCATCCAGCTCTTCCAGGTTTCCTTCTTTTGTTTTTTTAAAATTAAAGAAGAGGAAAAAAAAGATGCAGGCAATTAAATAGCCTCTTCTTTTCAAATGACTTTTCCCTTGTCTGGTTTTAATTACTTAGGCAGGTCTTTGTCTTGGTGGTGAATGCATTTGCATAATGCCTGTTTTGTAGGAATTGCTTCGGTTCGGAAAGAATTACCCCGAACGTGAGTCGGCATCTTACGCTTTCGCAACGCGTCCTGCAAGAGCGCGCGGGCAGCGACTGTGTGAGTCTGAACGCAGCTCACCCCTTCGCAGAGCCGTCCTCCCCATCCGCAGCAGCGACGTGGTTGAGAGCATCACTAGAAGTTGGCTTTTGGGAAGAGTTAGGAGGAAAATTGTTTGGGCGGAGGTAACTATAGACATCACCCGCTGCTCACCGTGGTCTGAAGTCCCTGGGCAATACAGGGAAATGTTGCTTATAAAAACTGAGCAGTGATTTTGTCTTCAAATCATTTCTTTGCAGTCACCTGCTGCTTTATCACCTGGGATTGCCAGGCTTTGTGTAAATATAAATTAATCCTGATGATACTCTTGTGAGGCAGCTGGTGTTATACCGAAATGAAGTACAAGGAGGTTTGTGGCCTCACGCTGCAGAGGCAATGGGTGTCTCGCACCCTGCACAAATCCAGCCTTCTCCCCCAGCCACAGGAGGGGATGTTTTGTGGAATGGCTGTCCCGGCACAGCTGGTGGGTGCGGGGATATTTTTTTGCACGTAAGTGCTTAAACCTCTTCCTGACCTTGCAATAATGCTGCTATGCCACCGCTTCTGGCAGAAGAAGAGAGAAATGCGTCAAAGCCCGTGGCTTTCGTTTCCTCCTGCACAACAAGGGGCAGGGTACGGGAGGGCAGCCGGCTCTAACAGCGTCCTGTGCAATCCCAGCACTAACGCTCATTTACTGCCGCACAAAGGGAGAAGAATAACGTGCATGAAGCCGGCGCTGGATGCACACCCTGCTTTGCAGGCCATTAAAACATGGGAGCAGTGAAAGAAATTGAATCCAGCCAGAGAAGACAGATGCTATTAGGATAACTCTCCAGAGAAAATCAAGCCGATCAGTGTGAAATTGATTCCCCTCTCCCCTCCTGAGAGGGTTTTCACAGACCTGCGTATCACCAGTCCCGACAGCGGGAGCCCAGAGGGCAGCGAGGACAGGGGTCATACCCACAAGTCAGAAGAAAGCGGCTCCGTTAGCTCTAGACCAGCGCCTGCTTTCCAGCGCCGATCCCCAGCGCTTTAAAGGCACTTTGAAGCGTTTGGTGTTTTCAGCCGAGTGACGGGGACGTCGTCATGTGGCTCAGGCAGAAACAGAGGGCAAGAGACAGATCCCTACCCTGCCACGGCAGCCCTTCCCAGGGAACGAAATCCCAAAGGGGTAAAAGGAGGTCGAGGATGACCCGGGCTTCCCTTTGAAGCCGATGCTCAGAAGTCCCGTGGCAAACCCCAGCGAGCTGCAGAGCACTGGCATGACTTTAAATGCCCGTATGGCCCTTAGTGGCCATCTCCTACAGCAAGTGGGACTGTAGATTTATATACTTCCAGAAATCCCAAGGGTTTTGCTTTCCAGATAGCCGAGTGGTTGAGGAGGCACTGAGCGCTGCTTGGCTGGAGGAGAAAGAGCTGAAGGGAGACCCGGGGACTGTCACGGCTGGGAGCTGGGAAGAGAAAGGGAATTAATTCACTGTTCTCCGTAGCCGTTTTAGGCAAGACAAGCAGTCGTCAGGTTAAACTGCAGCAAGGGAGACTTAGAGTAGATACGAGGGAAGATTTCTACCTTAAGGTAGCCTAGACAAGCTCTTTAAGTCCCATCCTCTGTGTTTCAATAAATCATAACATTTATCTTGTAAAGATCTTTAAGCACCTAAACTCCCAGGAGATTTCTAGCGCACTCTCCAGCAGTGCCTAATGCCCCGTAACATCCATTAGCACCAGGCTCAGCGCTCGCAGATATCCGCCTGCGGTGCGGGTGTTAAGCGCAAAAGGCCGTTGAGATTTTTGACCTCGGTCCCTTTTGAAAAGGGAAAACTCAGCCTGAACTCCCTCTGGCTTGTCGTCTTCAATTTTGAAACGAAATGTCAGCGTGCGCTGTGCTCCCCCAGATTGCTCGTGTATCCGAAGGAGCCTCCTTGCTATCCCAAATCCCGCGGCCGCCCCGTAACGGTGCCGGTGGGCTGCCTTCACCCGCAGCGGCTTTGGGCAGGACAGGGCTGGCTTGAAAACCCCGTGCTTTGTGGAAATGGAAATTAAAACATGCGGGCAGCTGCTTTACTACCACCCGGGGACCGGCAATGCTCCGCGCCTGACTCTCGGCGCTGCTAGCAGGGTTTTGCATGGCGCTGGCATAAGGGCCATCCGCCAAACATAACTGTAATTTACACCCAACTTAGAGCCCCTTTACGCGTTCGGAGCAACGTACGACAGGCTCAGCAAATCTGAGGCTTGTGAAAGCAAATGGGAACACAGCCTTCCAAAGCGCTTCTTAGCCCAGATTCAGGGAAGGACTTACGCGCGCAGTGAAACACCACCAAATTCAGCGAGCACTGGAAAACTGAGCGGCTGCTTTGCTGAGCTGGGTGAGAACATTTAAAAAAAAAAATAAAAAAAATCCAAAACCAACCCAAAAGCAGAAAACGCCAAACAAGCCCAATGAAGAGAGGTAATTCCTCACTGTTTCTTCTCTGGTAAAAAAGTTTTTAGAAGAAATTTCTCATGATGGACATGTGGCTGTACTGCTGTTGACAAGAAAACATTTCAATAGATGCATTAAAACTGGCATCCTGTCAAACTTTCAATTTCTGAACGATTGTGCTTTCCTTAGAGGACGCATAGAAGCGTTGCACTCGAAAATTACTGTTCTCCTCCACTGGAGAGCCAACAGGTCTAATTATCACCCAGATCTGCTGAGGCCGGGCAGCTTGTCAGCGTAATGCTATGGGATAATTAAAGTCCCAGCTTTCTCTAGCAGAAAGAAGCAGCTTCTCATTAAAACAGGATTTTTTCAGGTTTTTGATGCCCCCTCCGGACACGGGAGTGAAAAATCTGCCAGGTGTCACTGCTGGCGGGGCTGGCCTGGGTGCTAAAACCAAATTAGACCCCAAACTGAATACCCAACAGAAATAAAAGCCCTGTTTGCAATCGGAGGGTTTACGGCAGCAGCAGAGGTGCCGGGTCCTGCGGGCACCGCGCCGGCGGCATTCGAGTAGAGCCGGGAACCGAAGGGAGCGATGGAAACCTCTGCGGCTGAGCAGGACTGAGAGCCCCCGCTCCCCTCCCTGCACCGCTCCTCACATCGAGATAAATCCCAGGCAACACCCAGAAAAGCTGCTCACTTTGTATCTTCAAGCAAAGCAAACGAGCAGGGCAAACGCGGGCGGGCAGAGCAAAGCTGCTGCGGGCAGGTCCCGAGACACGGGGGTTTGCGGGAGCCCCCGTTCCTCACGACTTTCACCCGGCACAGAGGGCTCCGACCCCTCTTGGTCCTGCACCGCGCAAACCAGGGAGCAACGGCACGACACGTACCATCGCCACCAAACACCGCAAATAACATCAGCACAACCCTGTGTCCGCAGCAGGGATCTCTCTTCCGAAAACCAGCTCTCCCAGCGATACGCTCGCAGCGGGCAGCCAGGCTCCCGATGTACCCAGGCACTTTTTTCATCCGCAGACCGCAGCAGCAGACACTTAATAGCGGTTGTCCATGCGGCATCCGAAGGCAGCCGCCGCTTCTGCTTGGCACTGATAAGGTGTCGGCGGTGCATGTGTGCCGGCAAGACGCGGAGCTGCTGGGGCGAGTCCCGGGCAGCAGCCGGCATCAAGCACCCACCGGCACCTCGGACCCGCCCTGGCACACAGGGGATGCGCTTTGATGTATGCAAATATAAAATTATACCTTATGTATACACACCCATAAGCATATAAAAAATTAAGCACGCCAGCCAAGCCAGACCTGCATACAGCACCACGCGTTCGCAGCGAGCCTCAAACAGACTCGCTTGCAGACACACCGTGAAAATGGGGTTTTAAGCCGGGACTGATGGCACCGCAGCTCTTGCCGGTGGTGGAAGGTTCACTGGGGTTGCAGCCAAAGTCTAATTGGGGTAATTATATTCTACTGCCAGTTAAAAAAGCCTCTACACATTCGTAGGGAGAGATAGATATCTATCTAGTGGGCGTATACAGAGGTAACAGTAAAACCAATAATCACGTTAGCATTAGCTATACAGAAGTGTTTAAACCTTCTTGTTACATATTCAAGCAAGTAATGCATTACTAACCGCTATCCCCCAGCGCCAGAACGTGCCCACGTCATACGACGACAGTAAATTTGCTTTGGCTTTTGCGTTCGGGGCGTTGTAATCGCACGTCCTCCCCTCTGGCCCAGACACCGCATCCATCTGATAACGCTGGAAATCGGGCAGCCAAACTTCCCGGCAGCGCAGGGCTGTAATCAGATGACACAGTCCCGTATTGCTGGAGATTACCATGCCGGCAGTGGTAATTAGCGGGTTTTCAGCAGTCGCACTTAGCAGGCACCGATGCCTGTGTTTATCAGCAGGGAACGTGTGTTACAAATCGGGCTAGGTGAATAATTCTTTTTTTTTGGTGCTCTCAAGTCTGGGAATGGTTTTTAGAAAGTGAAAAAAATTATGCTTGAAAAATTAGAGACATCTTAGAGAGCTGGGGAGAATAAATGAAACTTCTTTTCAACCTCAAATTAATTGTTTTGCTTTAGAGGAAAGCGTTTTTCTAAAAGAGCCACGGCATACCAAAGAACATTCATAAGTGAAAAAATACAAATCAAACTGAAAACTACAGTCCAACTTCAAAAATCTGACCAAAAACATTTTGACGCATTCAAAGTCTGTGTTGTGATTTGTTTTCTTTTGGCACAGACTTTTTAGCAAGACGAGAGGCGTTTGCAGCAAGCTGTGGTGTAACTGAGCCTGAACCGGGCACCGCAGGCATGATGGGGAGAAGAGGAGAGAGACCCTTCACGGCTCCTACATCTGCAGCCAAACCCCGACAAATAGCTACAGCTGCAAAATAAATCAGGGCTTTTCCCTTCAGGTTTTTAAATAAGAGTAAACAGTTATTTAGATGAAATATAGGCATTGTTTTATATGCCCGTGGAAAAGGCTCAGCCATTATTACCAATGATCTGATATACAGTTATGTGTTTTTATAATAACAATCGATAAGGTAGGCAGGCAGCATGCACAGGGGGACCGTATCACCAGGGATCTAATTAGTTTTTATTACAGTAATAACTCAACGGGTGGACCTGATGCTATTAAAAATAATGAAAGCTTTATCTCTGCGATAATTATTTTTCCTTTGAAAGCAGGTATGGATGCGTGCCCACACACACCTATGAACTGGAGATAAGAGGATGAGCTCAAGTGATTAACTCTCCGAATATGAAATCCGGATTTATTTTGTAATTTCACTTTCAAGCCGAGAACTACACAGCATTTGGTGGGTGTCACAGCGTGCCTGGAGCAGGAAAGGGCCCTCTCCACCATTTGCCCGGTAAATTCCCTGTGCCTCCATCGTTCCTGCTGCTTACCTGTCAGCGCAGAGAAGTAACCACCGCAGAAAGGCACGCGGCGCGCCCCGAGGCCAGGGTGATGGCCGCAGGGGGGATTTGCTGACTGGTGGCCGTGGAGCTCCTGCGGTAGGACAGCGTGATGTGGGGCATCCCTTGCCCCGTGACCGCGGGTGGATCATTTCACGCCTCTTTCCTCTCCTGCCCTTCTCCTGCTGTTTTTCCCTAGGGAGACTCTCCATGCAGGGAGCAGGGACTCCTCCTCCCCCGTGCCCAGCACCGTGCAGTCACGCTCTCGGCTGGGACTGCTCGGATGAACCTGGTAAGGAATCATAATCACTACCGAGTCCTTTGGCAGACATAAAAGCAGAAGGCATTTGTCCTAATTACATTGCTGTGAAAGAGATGGGTTCAGGCACTTCTGGGATGCTCGGGGAACGTAACGAGCATTAACACGCACAGCGGTGGGAGATGGGAGAGGAAATGCCCGAGCGATGGAGGCAGACAGAGCACTAATGCATTCAGCTGCCTCTTTAACCCAGCTAACAAGCGGCAGCTCTGGCATTCGTTGTGACAGCACCTGCCTATCACTGGGTCAGGGACCGCGGCGGTGGTGACAGTCCCACCTCCATCATTCACCTCGCCGAGGGGCTCAGAGTCCTGGCAGCAAGGTGTGTGTGTGCCCGGGGAGGTCACCGGGACAGGTCGGGGTCTCTCCCTGCCGGGAGCAGTTCCTGCCTGGCTCGGAGCAGCCCCAGGGCTGCCGTTTCCCTGCTCTCCCCCAGGTCCATCTGGTTTCTTCCCTCTCCCCACCGCAGGAACAGACACGGCCAAAAGAAACCTTTGCTCAGCTCTGAGCTGCCTCTGGTGCCCCGGTGCCGCAGGGCACGTGTGAGGCACGTGGGGCTGCCGCTCCAGCGGTGATGAACCACTGGTGCAAAAGACCCATCGGTGCTATCGATAACCACCGACACCTCCTGATCGGAACATGGATGGGGTCATCCACAGCAGCGCGGCCGCCCCGGAAACCCACCTTGGCTGGGCTAACATCGCAAACCCCTTCAGCCCGGGGCGCCGTTGGCCGGCAGAGACCCGGTGAGGCTGCCAGCCGCCTTTGGGACCTGATGTCGTTTATCTGACGATGCTCTGGCCAAGAAGAGAGAAGGCAGAAGGATTAATTTTCAGCTCCCCTGATGCCCACTGGGCTCTGGTACCCATTACAGCAGTTATTAATGAAAGATTATTGCTGGCAGATTGCACAACAAGTGACACGACGCAGCCACTCGCACTGCTGCTGCAAAGCCAGCTCAGGTCACCATTTGCAAGGAAAAAAAGAAATAAAGGAAAAAAGGAATTAATCAGCATCACGCCGTAGCACGCAGAGGGGAGCGCGGGAACCGGGGCTGGCTCGCGGAAGGGACCACAGCCGCTCTCCAGTTTGGAGAACACAGCTCTACTCTTGATCATGGTTTGCTTTCACATACAGAAAATATAACTAAATTCAACACCCCTTTGCTTACAGGCAGCTGGGTTTTTCTATCACACTTCACTTGCGAGTTCCCTGGGAATTTATGCCTTTTCATAGCTCTATCTGCCAGCTCCATAGCAAAAGCCAGCTCTGGGTGGTAACTTTCTCCCTCAGGACACTTCGCAGATGGACTTGGCTGCAGCCCCTTGGTGCCAATTCAGCAGTCAGACATCTCCACGCAACCTCAGCCCTGCTCCAAGCCCACGAGTCGGCAGCTCGGAGCCGGCCGCTCCCCGCCCCCCCCCAGCATCCCTCATCCAGGAACTGGGGGAGCAGAGGAGGAGGAATTTGCCGGATGCTTCAGCGCAGCCACTGCTTTAAAGTAAGGGCTGGATTTGGCTCTGGCAAGACGGAAGGACAGCAGCCGTGTGCCCTTATTGTGTAAAAATCTCCTTAAATCACAAAGTTTCTGCAAACTGCAGCATCTTGCCCTTCAAGTGGCGAACGCCCCAGAGCCCCTCACCCCTGCGGGCTGTGCCCCCGTGGCCTCGCTCAGCATCTTCTAAGGGGAGCCAGAAACAGGATTTGGCCTAAAACATAGAGTTGTATAACCTAATTGTGCACGTTAAGTTGTGATCACGTAACACAGCAGTGATTCCCATCGGATTTGGACGAAGTCAAGGGTAAAATTCTCACTAAATCACCTGAGTAGAAGTAGGTGTTCTCATTTGCAAGAAACTTCTCTTTCTTTATTTCATTTTGCACATTAACACACCTATTGCCTTCTCTTTACACTGCAAATGAGCGCAGCCATTCCTCAATTCTTGTTAATTTTTAATAGAAGCCTACAGCAACCCGCTATGAGGAAGCAGGCAACATGGGGGTTGTTGGCTTTGCCCGATTTATTATCCTATGCCCTGCCCAGCTTCAGATCCTCTGTATATCATGGCACGATCCATAAATCTGCTAGCAATTGTGGTTATTTGGTGTGTCAAGCTTCTGCTCTTGCTCTTCTTGCAAGCCTTCAGAAGCTAGCACACATGGAGTGTCGTTATACCTCCAGCCCTCCTTCTCAGCATTGCTGCAGGAGTTATTTATTGCTCTCAGCTCAGGGTAATTGCCATAAAATGAAGTTCTGTCTGTTTTTGCCAAAAGGAAGAAAGAATAAGGGACTTAGCAGAAAGCCCTGTTTGCTGCACAGTGCAATAGCTGACTCCTCCAAAAGTCCTGATCAGATAGCTGTGCAGATAAAATAAAGCCTGCTCTCCTCCTAATGAAGCCTCTATGTATTCCTAGTTAGAGCAGCCGCTCATTCACAATTTGATTTAAAAGAAACCCAAAGCTATTCGGGATTTCAGGCAATCATGAATTTCCAGCTCGCTCATATACACAGCCCGGGCTCGTTAACGGGTTTCAAGAGAATGAGCTTTGTTACAAGCTCCTTCGTGCTCGGTATCTGGCTGCACTCCACCTCCAGACGCACGGCTGTGTGCAGGGCCAGATCCTGCTCTCCTGCCCCTACCCAGCCCATCCAGGGCTGCCTATTAAACACTGCCCTTCCCCTAACAAAAACCATTTCCCTCTCATCTCCTCTTCGAAAAGGAAGATGGACCCAAGGCAGAAGCACTCTTAAAGATGCTCAGACTCCCTCCATGGCTTCGCACAAGATCTCGGGTATCTCCATCCTTCAGCATCCCTTGCGATAAACCCCAGCGACTCTGCTGCTAAACTGGCTCCCTATAAATCACTCCACAACCCTAAGGAGGAGCAGGGCTGCAGGATACAAACGTTCAGGTGCTGCCCACCCTGTCCCCAACACAGTAAATCTCCCCTTGCACTAAGGGGCCTGACCTCCATGGCTATGGGGTGCTGGGGATCGGGAGTCTGGTGCTTTGCTCCCTCCAGCTCAAACAAGGCAGCTCCCAAGGGAGCAGCAACGTGGGAGGAGGCTGGATGTGGAAGTACAATACTTAGTCTCCTGCTGATGTGTATCTTCCCTCCGGGTAATGTTTTTCTGACAAAAAAGCGGAGTCTCAGATGTCTGTATTTCTACTCGGAGAGCTCCGGAGGGGGTAGATGTGTTTTGCATGAGGTTTTTCCCTCTTGGAAGTGTAGGGTTGGAATTTTTATTCTTAAGCACCAAGAATAAGTTAACAGAAGAAAGAAACAAAGAAGAAAATAAATTGCAGAAGCCCTTTGCTATAGCACAGCGGGACTGGAGGAACCCAGGGATGGAGGGTGGATGCGGTCGGTCGCAAACGGGCTGCCAAGGTAAGGACTGGGGGAAGCTCATTCCTCGGCAGTCACTCTTGGGCACACCCAGACACATCCCCAACACCCAGCCCGGCCCCTCCGTTTCAGCCCGAGGTGCTCTGAAGAAGGGCTGTCTCTCAGAAGTTTGCCCCTCCTGCTTCTGGTCCAGGTCCCACCAAGGGGACTGTTCTCAGCAACCCCCTTGCAGCTGCTTTTCTACCTCACTCCTGCAGTGGAATAATGGCTTTCCTCTGCTAAAACCAAATTAGATTTTCTTGTCAAGAGCTAAATTGCAGGACTCTTTCACCAGTAGATCAAAGGGCTTGTATTACTCCCTATTTTGAAGGGCTCTGTACAGCTGGATGACAGCAGAAGGAATTCACTGCTCCCTGTACAGTGCCTATTCACCCTCCAAGGGGTTTTTATGTTGATGCCTCTGATAAGAAATTAACTTCTCCCAAGGAGGCTATTGAAGAGATACTAAGATGCTATTAGAACATCACCTTCCCTGTCCTTTAATTTGCAGAGAGAACTAACAGAGGGGAAAATCAGCTGGTGCAGTGGAAAAGACCCCAAAGTTAGCTGCCAGTGGCTACAAATATAAGATGCTGCTGCAGAAAGTCTCCCAGTATTAAGCACAAGTTCCTGAAATGTGCTACCGCTTGGCAGTTTTCAGATTATGTATGGCCTTTTATGCAGAACAAACCTGCCTGCCTCCACAGGCTTCCCCCTCAGCTGGCTGGCAAACAAGCTGACATGAAAAGCTTTATGAATAACACATGAAAACAGAAAATAAGATAGCTAATACAAGGCAGAAGGGAAGAGAGAGCCACCATTTAAATAATTCCGCTGTATTGCCACCTGTCATAAATTATTGAGAAGGGCAAGCAGGCCAAGGTGAAGCTGGGGCACAGCTCAGGGGCTGGCTTGCTCCGTGGTAGTGATCTGCAGCCTCAGAAGCACCTGGGATTGCTCTGGCAATGTGGCTCGGCTGATTTGAATTAGTCCTTGGGTCTAGTCTTAGGTGAGGACATCTACTTCTGGAGGCAGGAGGGCTGCTCTGCGGTGCTGGAGGAAAATGAAAGGTCAGCATCTTGCGTACCTCCAACCCTTCCAGCATCTCCACCCTTCCAAGCACCCTCTTGCACATGCTTCTCCCACCTCATGCTGCGGCTTGGAGCACATCTGGGAGCTGCACAGAGCCAAACCTCTCCCTTCTTTTCCTGGAACCCTCTTTCTCTTCTTTTTATCCACAGCCTCCAAGAAAACCCTGGCATCCCTTCATCGCTAAAGCCAGGGAATAAACCAGCCTACCAGGAGCTAATTCCCTAAAGCCAGATGTTGAACAAAGCCTCCCTGAGAACAGCCACTTAAGTACAAATTCTCTATACGCAATATTAAAAGGGATTTTAGTAAGGGAAATATGTAAATCTGGTGTGAAATGAGCAGAGGGGTGTTTGCCACTCCTCCCTCCCTGATGCAAGCAGAAGGCGCTGTATGTCCCAGGCCTGTTCGCTCAGTGACGGCGAGTGCAGATCGGAGCAGGAGCGTCCTCCTCCTCCTCTTCTTGTCACCGCCGCAGAGCCGGGCTGACAGTGGGCTACTGCGCAACGCCTCCAGGCAGCCCTTCAACGGACACGCTTTTAAGGATAACATGGAAAAACATCCCCTCCAGCCTGTTCCCCCCGCCCTAATTCTCCCCTTCTGAGCGGGAATATGACACTATATTTTTCTCTCCCAGCCGTGCTGGATTGGGAAAGGCAAGGAGGGTTTTTCTGTCATCGTGAGCTATATTTGTCACCCTGCTGCACTTCAGTGTTTTCCCTGCGCTGCTCAGCAGACCCACGGCAGAACTCGGAGCAGTATTTTGTTCTGAAACATTGTTCTGTAGGGAAAGAGGCAGAGTCTCAGCATGGAGAAAAACTGTGAGGTCTTCCCAAAACCAGTTTTTCTTGAAAGCCGGTGAAAGAGTCAGTGGGCAGATAAGGCTCCGCATGCATTTCAGGTCAGGAGCCCAGCATCCTTTGGAAACACAGCTCCCGAGCGGGTTAGGAGCCCAGCATCCTTTGGAAACGCAGCTCCCCAGCAGGTCAGGAGCCCAGCATCCTTTGGAAACGCAGCTCCCCAGCGAGTCAGGAGCGCAGCATCCTTTGGAAACGCAGCTCCCCAGCCTCCTGTTGCACAACAGGTCGCTTCATCTATCCGTCTTGGCTGCCTTAAGGAACCCAGGGAAGCACGGGGAGAAGTTACCCACGCACTCAAGCATCGATATATGCAGAAAGCAGCAGCTATAGGGGACTTAAACGCTCCCTGTGACGAGTGCGTAACACCACTAGCCAAGAACACCTCTGCAGGGACGTCCCCTGCGGTCACACGTGCTGTGTGTGATCACGTCCTTGCCTTAGACAAAGACATAGGTCAGCAGCGCGGTTAGAAGGGGTTTTGCAGTCATTCCTCACACCTCACAGCCCAGGGCTTGATCTTGATCTTACCCTATTAATTTTAAATTAATAAGGGAAACTGAGGCAGCGGGTGGCTCATTATCCTGCGGCAGAGCAGGGCTGAACCTGCCTGGTCCCAAAGCCCGGTCCTGTGCTCTAACCAACACAAAACACCAACCTCTTTGTCAAAATCATGCACTATTCTCATGACAAACGCAGAGAGAATTATTGTGCCTATTACCAAGAAAAGCATCACTTAACTTTGTAAGCAATAATGTGATAGCTACAAATGTTGTCTTTCAGCAGAAACCGCTACAGAATACAGTTACGGGCTGGCTACCGCCAACCATGCCTGCGCTGCAATTCGTTAACATTGTTGATTCCCCCCCCAAGCATATGTTGCAATTTGATTACATCCAAGTAAATCTGTTTGTCAAACATTAATAGCCTCCTTCCGTTCTATTACTCTTTTTCTACCAGTGCAGCTATCGCATATAAATATTTCAAATCATCTCACTCAATAAAGCCAGTCCAAGGGCATCACGACCTGATGATTTCAGATTGTTATTGACATATTTATTGGAGGCCGCTGTGCTGGCAGGGTGCTAGCCGGTGCATGAATAAGGATGCAGTCAGCAAGCTAAGGGAGGGAAGCCAAGCACAACAGCCCAGAGAAAAAGGGTGATGTGCTCTGTTGGTCCGGCACTTGTAATCAGGGATACACTCTTCTGGTTGTACTAATGATGTGAATATGAAAAAATCCCGTCCTATGGAATAACATCCTCTCCCTCCTTCCCCTCCCCATCAGCAATTCATGTCCCAGAACCTCTTGGACTAGCCTGAGAGAGTACCTGGGTGTTTCTGACGAGAGCTTGAGTCAGATCTGGGATGTAACCGAGGGTTGCCATCTCTCACGATGCAGGATGTGCTGGGGATGGGCCTGGGTGGGATTCCTCTCTCCAAGGGGCTCAGCCCCTCTCAAGGCCAGCCAAAATAATGTGATTATTTTGTTATGCCCAGTTCTGACTCCCAAGTACCAAAGCTTATATTGATATCTGGAATCTCAGCAGCAATATTTCCCTTGCCAGATTTTTTATTCTTAATAACGGTATCATTGGTGCTAATTAATATGAAATGCAATAAGCAAAAATTCCAGCAGTCTCCCTGCTGCTTTATCTCCCCAGCCAAGATTCATTGCTGGCAGTGGCTGCTTGGTCTGCACTGACTGAGGCCATAGAGACGGAACCGGCTTCTGCTCGTTGGCTTGTTTGGATGGTGTTGGATGTTCCATGGGTGGACAAGCAAGACTTGCAAGGGAAACTGCCTGCACACACACCAGAGTGCTGGAGAGGCACCTGGCTGCTGCGGGGAAGATGGTCACTGGTCCCAGTGTGACGCGTCCTGAAAGCTGGATGGAGCAGAAGCTGTATCATCCTTCAGGCCTTTGGGTGGGAAACAGTTCATCTTAAAATGCGAACCCTCCTGCCTGAGCAAGCAGGACTGGATTTGTGCCCATGGCTATGGCAGCACTGGTGCGGGTGGTGCGGATTGCAGACTGCCCGGTGGCAAGGAGACTCCTTGCTGACCTTGTCCCCAGCCAGGTGACACGCCTGAGGCCCCACCAGAAGAGCCAGGTCCCTCCTGGGAACAGCAACACATTTTCACTCCAGGCTGCTGGCGACCACTACTCGCTCCACGGAGATACTCATCTGCGGTACCAAAGAGATTGTGACTGCGCACAAGCTCAGGATGGTCCGTCAGCACCCGCACTCCATCTCCGTCTTTCCCGGTTACCGGTGCTGGTGTACCAAACCACCACGGAGCCGGGCTGGGTACCATCTGGGTGAGGGCTTGTTCCTTCTAACCAGATAACAAAAGGGTTATGAAATAATAAAAAGGTTAATGAAATAATCAAGTAAAATATAGCCCCTGTCTGGCAGAAGACAGGAGCTGACACGCGGGGTCAGGGCGGCTCTGGAGTCCCGAGCCCTGGCTCCAGCCACAGCCAGGACGAGCTGCTTCGGATGCAGGTAAAAAAATGAAATCCCTGCGAGAGCAAGTTATAAGCTGTAACTCGGAGACAGGGAGGAACGTCTTCCAGATTGGACAGGTCTAGAAGGGACGGGATTCTCTAAAGCACAATGTTTCCCGCTTCTTTAGAGTGGTGAGGGAAAGCAAAGAGGTAAAAAGAGGGAAGCACTAAATTGTTCTCCAGCTCGTTGTAACAGTAAGAAAGAGGCAGTGAGGTAGTTTTTACATCCTCTCCATTTTCCTAAAAAAAGAAATCATTCATTTAATTTCTTCCCCCTTGCCTCTCCTTAGGAGCTGGCAGCAATCACAGCCGCGTTCGTGGATGGAGGGAAACCGCTTGGAACTGTCCGGTTGCGGCCACCGAGCATCACACGAGTTCAGAGGAACTTATAGCTTGAAACGAATTTTACCACGTGTGAGGCCATTCCTTTCTGTTTGCACATGTCTGTAGGCTCGCTCTGGGACGAAAGCCACTCTCCGTGCCCGATTATCCATGCCTGGATCCATGCTCTTGCGAAGTGGCCGCAGACCCGGGCCAGGAGCCAGGACCTGGCACTCTGCTCCTGCAGCCGTCGGCTCTGTTTGGATGCCGGGCTGTGGATCAAAGATCCGCGCGTGCCTGAAGGTCCATCCGTGGACCAAAGCCAGCTTTCGCTTCTCCAGGGCCATTGCCTGGAGCCCCGTGCTGGGAGCAGACAACTGCCCAGCTCTGCCAGGAGGGACCTGCATCAGCGCCTGGGAATGAGAGAAGTAGCTGGCCACTTGTCCCCCGCTGCCACTCGCTTGTTTTCCCCTTGCCTTTGATCAGATCTACCGCTGTCACGTCATGTATTTCAGCCGCATCTCCAGGAGCCTGGTTGGTTACTGTTGTCTACTCCAGCTTCCAGGAGCCGAGCCTGGAGAGATGCTCACAGACGGGTTCTCTGCTGCCCACAGAGAAGGTGGAGGCTGGAAGTTCGGGCTGTACATGATACCCCCCAAAAAACACTTCAGTAGTCCACAACTACCCCTTATCCTTTCTGCCAAGAGCCATCCAAAGCCTAATGTGGGTCTGAACTTGAAGAAATCTGCCCTCAACTGCAAACTACACTCAAACTACCCAGTACCCCAGACCGGGCTTCTCACGCTTCATTAATTCACACAGACTTTCAAACTCCTTTTTTTCCCCCTTCCAAAAGCTGCTGGAGCTTATCGAGAGATGAAAGATTGAAGGACATGCATAATTAATGGCCTGGCTTTATTTAAATAATTTAGTTTTGCCATCACATCTGCATTCTTCAGGTATGGCTTTAATTCTTTAATTACAGAAGAGCGTGCCACAGTGCTTTGTCTGATTAACAGTTGAAAATTAAGGCTAGATTGGAGTGGGGGAGAAGGATGTGTCAATACAGTAATAGGAATATAAAGTAGCTTGATAAAGAGAGAAAAGTAAAGAGCGTCTTCAGCTTGGCAAATCCATCTGCTTTAATAGTCCTATATCCCAGGGCATTTCCAGGAGGATTTCCTGCCCCTCAAGACAGCTTGAGGGGTCCCAGGGAATGAAGAAGGGTCCTTTGTGGGTCGAAATTCCCCCCGCAGGCTGGGCAAGCGGAGAGTGATGCCCACCCTCTCCTCTCCCCAGGACCAGGGTGGCAGAAGCCCAATGGCTCTGGGCAAACCCTGAGGCATCCCAAAAAGAAAGGCTGACTTCTTACAAAGTTTTGCAGAGATCTTGCTATTAATGCTGGATTTAGAGAGCAAAACTGAGGCTCTGGAATCAACAGAAGCTGAATTCTCTCATCACAAGCTGGTATTTACAACTTCTAGAAAGGAAGAAAAAAAAATATCCCCTGGTCAGTTCAGGCAAGTGCATTTGCCGGCAGTTATCCACGGACCAATACTGATGCCAGCTGCGAAAGATAGCTCTTCCCCTTGGCTCTGCTCCCAGCCCAGCACTGAGCAGAGGTACATCACACTGGGATGGCAGCACAGAAGAAAGAAGTAAAAAAAACTAAAGAAAAAAAAGCATCTGAAAGAACCAAACGAGAACGGCCAATATATGCCGCTGATGCCCCATCCCGGCTGAGCACTCCCGGCATCCAGAGAGCTACAGCACACCTGGTCCTGCTGTTCCTCCTGCTCAGGGGGTTTCACTGCCCCTGCATCCCTTCTTTCTAAGCTTATCTTTGTTTTCCTTCAAGGTTGGGTGGTTTTGTTTTGCTAGTTTATGTCCTAATGAGGCTTTTTCAATAATAAAGGGCAGGTTAAAATAGAAATCTCAGAGCTAGAGAAGACTGGCACAGGTTTGAAAAAGAAAAACAACTGTACCGAGGGTTTCGAGCGCTCTCTTCCAGCAGCTGGTGAGACCAGCTGGGGGATTGGGATTGGGCTTGGGAAAAGCTTTGGGAGCAACCCGGATGCTATTTTCTATGTTTTCTTTGGGAACAACCCCGAGTTTTCTGTGCAGTGGAACAGCCGCTCCCAGCGTGGAGGGGAAAGGATTTGCTGGTGGCTGTGGAGCTCCCTGGCCCTGATTAAAGCTCCCCCGGGACGCCTGGACCCGTCAGCGAGGGCACGCAGGGAGCCGGCTCGGTCGTGCCGCGGCAGGGCTGAACGCCCGCCACGCACCGCCAGCCGCAACGGGGACGAGGCAGCTCCGGCAGTGCCGAGGAGAGCTGCTGCTGTCAGGGGCTGGCTGATCCAGGCTGCGGTCCCTAGCCGGGGTACGCACGCAGCCCTGGAATATTAAATGTAATAGGAAGATGATAATGATTAATTATCTCACCTGCCTACAAGGGGAATAATTTTTTCTTTACTGGAATAACTAAGCCAGCTTCTTTTACACACTAATAGCACTTTACTGCCATACAGCATCTTAAATCCAAGCACTTTACACCTCTTTGGCTAATGAGGACGCGGCGCTGCCAAGGCCGACTGAAGGATTCCCCTGGGACCGCTCTGCCCACCGCCGACACACAACCTTTTGCCAGGCAGCCGGTGAAGCCGGTCCTGTCCTGAGCCGCTATTTTCCATGGGCTTTTCGTGTGCTGAATTCACAGGCGTTACCCACAGCCACAAATAAACCCCAGCTTCTTCCCTGCTCCCGTGAACACCTGCACAGCGATGCTGAATTCCAGCTCTGCGGAACTCCCGGGCAGGTAAATGCTTCCTGCACCCTCGGCGCCAGCTGGGCAGGTGGGGGGGCTCGTCCAGAACTCACAGCGCAAGCACAAATGAAAGACCACTTTTTGCCTCCCTCCCTCTCTTTTTTTGGTCTTCCAAAGTCTGGAAAATGAATTATGCATTTCCCCCCCTAGCGCTGAACTATAAATTCTCCTTTTAGTGCTTGGAACATTCTGAAGAAAAGAGGCACCCCGGCTGCTGCGCCCCTCCTCCCTCCGAGATGCAAAATCTCAGTTAACTAATACAAAAGTATGTCATACCGGGGTTTTTCATTTAGGTGCGGATTTACTGTAGTTGCTGCTCGTCCAATGTCCCCCTGTGATGGATTTTTTTATCATTCATCTGTTCAGATGAGGATGGGAGGAATTTGTACAATCTCAGCATCTTCCTAGGAGATAAAACCAAGCCCGTTTTTCCCGAGGCCCCAGCGTAGCTCAAGGAGACGCAGCGTAATCCACCACAACTCAAGTCCCGGGAACCTCTTCTGACTTTGCTACCAGCTCTCTGTGTCCCTTTGCCAAGATCCTCACACTCCTCACTTTCCCAGCCTCCCAAATAACTCTGGTAACTCTGCTAAGGGGCTTCAACTGCCCCCCGACCCCCCAAACCAGGGCTTCAAAGGCTCCTTACAGTCAGTTTTTCCATACCAACCTCCAAGGTTTTAAAATCCCTTGGCCAAGAGCACCTGAAAGCCCAGGTGCAAAATCCTGGATAGCTACAGAACTTTAGAAAACTATCGAGCATGTTCAAACCACAGTCAGTTTTCCTAGTCTGGCCAGGTCGAGTTGTAAACGAGACTCGATGTCCAGGGAAGTTGAATCCCGTAGCTTCCACCATCTCCGAAAGAGTTAAAACACTTGGCTGAGCTCCTGGTGGAGCAGCGTTACCTGGTTTTACACATCTTTGACAGCCGTGGTCACCTCACCGCCCTGCAAGGGAACGCACAAAGATGAGAAAAGCCAATTTGCGGCAGCCGTCCCAGACCTACTATGTGATCTCCATCTCCATTGTTACAGTCCCAGTTATTCCCAATCTCAGAAAGCCCTTTTATTTTAGTATTACTATTATTATTTTATCCCTGTCACCATGCCAGAAAAGCTGATTGTTTCCAACCTTTAGGGGACAAGCCAAAGAGGACGGCTGAGCAGTTTTCTGTAGGACGTCCAGCTGTGATAATGCAATGAGGAAGGGTTGAGCTCAGAGACTCAACAATTTAGCCCTCCGGTGGAGTTGTCTCGTTGGAAATGACACGTTCAGGCAGAAGCACCTCACGTGTGAAAGGACGCGGCAGCGGGCAGAGCCTGCGTCTGGATGCTAAAGCCGGCGAAGGGAGAGAGAAGCGTCTCGGGAACCAGACCGCCAGCTGAGAGACCAGCGCTTCACCCGCAGTACCCATCAGCTTGACAAGAACGGAGTCACACCGAGCCCGAAGCCAGCGCTGGTGCCGGCCGATCGCAAGGCAAAGCCCACCCAGCACTGGGGGCAGTTCAGTCCCAGAGGTGGAAAAATTCAAGTTTCAACCGGAAAACTCGAGGTGCCAGGCTAAAGGCTCGGCAGCGGGTCAAGCATCAAACCCCATCACTGTTTCTCTGCACGTAATAATTTATGATCCTGGTCTTGACGTGCATTTTCAGGAACAGCCATTTGGAATTAGGAAGAAAACAGACATTAATTCACTTTGACTATTAGGAAGAACCAGGATGAATTTACTGAATATTTTCCAAAGGTGGTGCAACCGGGATACGCGCAGTGGGGTAGTAGCAGCAAACACCCAAACAACGCATTAGCTCTGTACAAGGATTGCTGCTGCTATTTTTTTTTCAGAAATAGGTTTAAATTTCTCATTCGTGGGAGATAAAAAGCACGAGCAAGCCTCGAGAGAGCAATGTACGAAGTGGGATCCTTATAACGGAATTCAAAAATTGATGAGAAAAACTGGAACAATCTAAAGTTAATGTTCCCTGAGTAATTAGGCAACACCAGGGCTGCAGTTTATCTCACATGCAAGTGGTCATTAGACAGATACGACTCACAAAACCTTTTCCATCTCTCCACGTCTTATACGGACTGATCAAGCCGGAGCGGTGTACAGGCCCAGGGCAAGAGATCCACACAGGGATAGATTTCAGCTCCAGGGTCCAGTTGAAATCCCATTAAAATCACTGGAAAGTTTTCCCTGGGCTTTAAATTGTGTTAGGGACTCCCCTGGCAGTGTGAATGAATTTCTCTCAGATCACGGTGGGAGGAAGCGAACTGCCCTGCGGGGCAGAGAAGGGTGGATGGGGGCGGCTGCAGCTCAGCCACGGGTGCAGCGATGCTCATGGGCTACTCGTTGCCGGCTTACACCGGTGTTGGGAAATCCCACCGGAGCCCCCGCCTTGGATCCCTGAACTGCCCGGCTCATTAATGTAAGCTCAGGGGTTTCCCTTTCTCTCTCAAGTGGATGGACACAACATTTTTTCCCCTCTGTCCAAGAAGCTGCAGGTCTCCCTGGGTAAGCTGGCTTGGGGTAAATTCATCAAGAGCTTTAGCAGCAAATTGTTTGACCCCAAACCTACGTGTGTTGTGAAACCACGAGTCAGCGGAGACGGGACACGCCGGTCCAGATTGTGACAGTCTGGTCTTGAGGCTGGTAACGAGGATGGAGGCAAAGGTGAGGAGAAAGCACACGGAGCAAGAGGCAGAGCCACAGCCTCCGCCTGCGAGAGCCACCGCTCCAGCCGCCCCTGCACGAGATGGACACGCGTGGCCTCGGTCCCATTGAAATACCCATTTCTCAGCCAGCTTCAGCCCTGCCATCTGGCACGCGGAGCCCCTCCCCAGCGCTCCTCCAAGCCTCCGGTGCCCGCTCCTCATTGCTGGCTGATTTACCTCTGCAGTTCGTTATTCCAGCATTTTACTACTCGCCTCACTTGGTACCTTCCTTTCTCCAGCGACAAACGCATTTCCAGGTGCTCTGTCGAGCGCTGGGGAGAGAAATCGGTGCAGCCGCGGGGCGGCCGTAATTCACTCAGACAGCGGCACTGCCGGGGAGGGTCCCTCCTTCCTCCCAGCACATCGGCCGCGGGGCGAGGAGGAAGAGCCTGCCCTACCCGGGTACCTGCCCTGGTGCTCACGCAGCGGGATGCTGACGGGGATGCAGGCATGCAACGGCAATTCTACGGACCCCGGAGCCAGCAGTGTCTATCAATAAAATAAATACCACCACAACCTCCTTGTGCAGAGCAAGGCTGGAGGCAGAACTAGCCAGGGGCAGGGTGGCTGCTTTATCTAATTGAAACAATTAGTATAGTATTTTCTCTCTTCAGGCTAAGTTCTGCCAAAGAGCAAAGGGAGCCAGAGCCGGGGGTGGATTGTATGTATGGGACACCAGTAAGAATTAATCACGCATTTACAAAATGCTGATATAAATTGCTGTTAATTACGTCTGTAAATGCTTATTGTGCTGGCTAAATTATTACCTGCTGGAAGGGGTTAGATGTGCCAACGTGGTTTAAATGTTATTTATTTCTCGGGAGACTGTCTGCAGAGGGTTTGGGAACCTGGAAGATGGGAGGGCTTCACAGCCCTCTCCCGCTGGGACATTTGCTTTTCCATGCACTTCCATTTTCTGTCGTTTCCTTCGTGACTGGCTGATTTAGGATGAGCGGCTGGAGAGGGCCACGGGGTCACATACGACACTGCTGAGCATCAAGGCAGCGACCAGAGACCTGCCACGTGTTCGTACCGTGCCCAGTGCTATGGGACCCAGGGCTGAGCAGCCCCACGGTCCTTGTTGGCACGCTGAAGACACCAGCAAGAACCCAAGAGGACGTACCTTAAGAAGGACACTAAATCCCTTTGCAGAAGACTCCAGTGCCAAAACCCAGTGGCAATACAATGCTTGGAAACCGAACAACTATCAACTGAACCCCCAAAAGCCACAACCAAGGCCAGACGGTGTACCCAAAGGATCCGAACAAGGAGGGCACCCTCGTGAACTAGAAGCAGAAAGGACCAACAGTAACCTACTGGCAAAGCTCCTCGGAGCTCCAAGAGGTTGTGACTGTTTTTGCTTCATCAGTGTCCTCTTAAAACCAATTGGAACACTACCGTTGCCCCAAAATTCAAAGTAAAACACATCTCAGGCTCCTCATGCCATAAACTGGTCGTTCCAAACCCCAGCACAGACTGACACGTGGCACAGTCTGCTGAAACCTCCTGAAGAAAGTCAGCTCTGTCCTACCGCCTTCCCTGCCGACCTTATTTCGAGAAAACCAGCTCAGGCCAGACAAGAAGGGAATGAAACCAAAAAGATAAAGCATCTGTGATCCAGAAGAGACAAATAGAAAGCAACGCGAAAGCCACAGAGAGAGCATCAAACTCGCATCAGTGAAGCCGGCGTGGGCAGAGCAGAAGCAGCAGCAGGACATCAAAGACCATGTAACGCCCTTCTTTTAAAAAGAAATTTTGTCAATCAGTGCCAAGACGCAAACTAATTACAGTCAGTCGCCAGGAAGGGGGAGAGGATGCGTTCAGCAGAGAAAGCAACCTAATTAAAGCAAATTGGGGCATCCCGGAGCAGAAACAGTAGAGCACAGGGCTGGGAGGGCGCGTGAGAAGATGGGGGTGCGGGGCGTCTGCGGACCCCGTTATCACACCTCCCACCGCACAGAGCTCCGCTCCCAGCCTCGCTCCACGCCGGGCATGGTTTTTCTGCCTCCCTTGACAGCGCTGACTAGGCCTGATAAAAACCTGCTGGAAAAGCAAAGTAACCAATTCTGCATATAGAGAATTAGCTCAGTGCCCTGGGGGGGGCAGGGACAAGCAATTATTTCCTGGACCACGTGGACTTGGGCTTGAGTGAGGAGCCTGGTACTGGCCCTGCCCCGGCGGAACCACCGCCCGCACGGATGAGGCAGAGAAGTGGGAATGTCTCACTTGGGAACTGCAGGAACTCAACGAGCAGCTTTTGAACACGGTCCCAAGGACTGATGGACTGCACCATTTTGGCAGGGGCGCAGAGCTCTTTCTTCAAGGCTGACTGCCGCAGCGATTAGACGACTAATTTGTTGTCTGGCTGTGCCTTTCTCTGGGGCTTAAAGAGATTAAAGTTTTGCCCTGTTGCAGATGTCTCATTTTACAGCCTTGGCTTTTAAGCACCGAAACATCTCATTCGGAGTCCCAGCCAGAGGAGGGGAGAAGGGACTGGAGGAGGACGGGGGCCCGGGGTTATCACCCTGTGGTGTCACTCTCAGCAGCATCATTCCCACCTTCCTGACCCCAGGCGTGTAGGGAGCGCTGGGCCACCGAGAGCTCCCACCACCCTACCGACACGCCTGTTTCGGGCGTTGAGCTGCGCAGGGGTGTCCGCGGGTGCTTTAGGCTCCCTTCTGACTACCATCAGAAGCTGATGCTTCCTATTTGGGCTGCAGCGAGGTGATGTCTACCCTGCTCGGTGGAAGAAGGTGTTACACTTGAGCCAACATTGCAGTAGGAAAACCACTGGCATGGGAACCCCTATGATAAAGCTTAATCCAGGTCAGAGCAAAACCATGTCGACAAACTCCACTGAGGAAACCAGAAATGAAAATGCGTCTGTTTATCGCTGAAAAATTCAGCAACTTCAGATACTCTCAGAAAGCATGACAGGAGACGTGTTAACAACATATTCAGTGTCCCTTTCCAACTACAAAATTCTCTGCCAAATTAATTTCCAACTTGAAAGGCAATGTGAATTCAGCCCCAGACCTAGATCAAGACAGACATTACCCAGCAGTTGGTCCCTCTTTGGGCAGCTGTGCTCTTTTTTTTTCTTTAGTAGCGATGTTGAGAAATAAATCAGGATTTCAAGGGTTTTGTTTGTTTCTTTGAGGATCTTGTTCAAGCACCTGTTTTCAAAGGGGCTCTGCTGATCTGCCGTGACAGAGGATCCATGAGCTCCCCGGCAGACCAAGCGTCAAATCCTTGCAGGGTGGGACCACAGCTAGAATTAACATCACATCCCATTAGCGTGGAACAAGAGAGAAGAGAGGAAAGCACCAAAAGTGATGGCAGACAGATGTCGGCTTGCTTTAGCTCCCTACGGATGAGCCTGCTGCCAGCCACGCAGCGCAGACCGCATCCGGATCGGGGCCGTCTCCCCAGGGCACCGCGCAGCGTGGGCTCCCTGGGGCGGGAGGGAAAAGCCTGGCGATGGGGAAGGGGGTTTGGTCTTGCCTGAGTCCTTCAGTGCCTTCCCGAGAGCCGGGACGTGCTTCCGAGCAGCTGGGACCCGAGGCCAAAGGCGAGGAGGGTCAGGAGTCTCCAGCCCGGGGGCGCAGGCTCGTCCCCGCCGTCCTCGTGCACACGCATGCGTGCGTGCGTGCGTGCAGGTCGGCGTCCAGAGGATCCTAGAAGAAACCTTTGGCAACTCATGAAAAAGGCACCAGAAAAATGTAAGAAAAGCAATGCAAAAATTTATATTTTATTTTAATTCAAAAATTTAAAATAGCTTTCAAATTCAGTAAAGTATGCCTGGACACAATGAAAAGCCTCATATACAGAGACAGATAAATTAAATTGTATATACTGCAGACAAGCCAAGTGTATGTATAGATTACATATTTACACTTTTATGTAAACCATATTTATACATTTTATTACATTTACAAAAAAAAGCTGATCTTCCACTACTGTTTACTACAATAATGAAAAAAACATTTACATTGTGTTTTTTAACTGTACAAACTTTTGATTCATAAAAATATATCTCTGTACAAAAGAGGGATTTTTTTCATTTTTTCTTTTTTTCTTTCCCTTTTTTATTTTTTTTTAACTATTTTTTTTTTTTTTTAAACATAATGCAAGTCCTCTGGGCACAAGAATGGAGAATGTCATGTACCAGGTCCCAGCCAGCTTGCAAAAAAATGGGACAAAACCCCCTCCACTTCCTTCGTTGCTTGGGCAACAGCAGAGAATGGTACTTCCCGGGTTGAAAGCAGCAAGTTTTGTTTAAGTAGAGCCTCCCTTCGCCCTGCCTTGCTGTTAAAATACCTCGGGTTCGTTTTACACGCCTTGACACAAGCTTCTCCTGGCTGCTCCATTGATTGGGCGGGATTGGGAAAGGTCGGAGAAGCAGACGCGGGCTCTGGGCATGTGGGTACAGCCCGTCCCTCCGCTCCGCCCAGCCTGCTCCGTGCCCCGCGGCTCCGTACCCTGCGGCTCGGCACCGTTCGCACCTGGGAGAGGGACAGGAGGCTGGGAAGATTCAAGCTCTGCTGTTGTGGGACACCGCGAGGTGCTGGAGTTTTGGGAACTGAAAAAGGAGCCAGGATACTGCAATTGTCGACACCGGAGCACCAGGGACTGGAAAGCAGCACTGCCTTCGGGATCTGCTACGCGAGGGAGCCCGGGCCCTTGGCTGTGTTACGGGGGCTGGACAAAGGCCAGGAGAATGGGCTGTGGGCTCGGCCAAGGGCACAAATCACAGAGTAATTTTGGTTGGAAGGGACCGTGTGGTCAAATATGGGCCAGGAGAGCAGACCTGAAGGTGCGGACCAGCTGCCTACTTGCAGACACAAGCAAAGGAACCAGGGGAATATCCTGGTCTCGTCCCACCCGCGTAAAGGGGAGGGAGCTCCCTGCCTTCACCACAGCCGCTCAGCTGCTGAATGGAGGGGAGACGAGCCTCGGCCCCAGACCCGAGTGCCACCGCAGCCGGGTCGGGCTCCCCTCTTCTCACTTACCCTTCAGCTTGCTCTGGGGTCCGTGTCCCGCAAGCTGGAGGTGCCCAGGGAGGGGCAGGCGCCGCTGCCAGCCTGGCCTGGGAATTTAGTCCCAGGGAATTTAGTCCCACAACCAGCTGGGAAGTGAAACCATCTCCGCCTGACTGGGTATTTGGCCTGAGCTGGGCGCACGGCTTGCTGCAGGACACGCTCTCCAACGGTCCAGCACTGGCCCTGAGCTACCTGTGTGCCCACCTCCACGTGGGCAGCATCTCGCTGACCTCTGTCCGTGTTGGATCAGGGCTCTGGCTCATGCATGCGCTTGCACCCACCTCTCAGGAATAAATCAGAGCACCTTTGCATGCTTTAGGGAGCAGAGATGGCATTTTTTAGCAGGCTGGCTGTTCAGCAATTAGGCTGTAGAATGCTGCTTACTCTAAGAGCGCTGAATAAGAGACAGAAGTAAAAAAAAAATAAAAATATATGTATTTATACACACACACACAGAGTAAAAGAATAAACAAAACAGAAAAAAACTACCCTGTGGTTTTCATTAGACAAACCTTCAGCTGACATTAGGTAGGGAAAAGGCAGCGTTTAAATGCAAGCATGGATGTAAACACCACCCCATTTGTTTTAATTCTGTTTTCCCTTCAAGTCTTCTGTAAGAAGAAGCTGCTTCATTAACACACACTGCTCTACCTCAGCTGTATTTCACTTGAGTTACAGTTGGTAAAATGGCACTGTTGCGTTCCTTGACTCCAGCCTGGCCTAAGAAACGGTGACTCAAGCCAAACAGACTAAAACCCCGAACCAACAAGAGCAGCTCTCCTCTTTATTAGAGGAGGACAGTGTCATCACAAAAGCATCATCCTCTTATAAGGGAGGAAAAATGTCAAGCCGCCTTATCTGCTCTCATGAAAGCCAGAGCAACCTTTCGGCCCCTGGGAAATAAAGGGAACAGCTTTGGATAGAAATTAAAACTCTTATTGCATTGCCATTTGGAGGATCAATATGGAAAGGGCAAAGGCTTTTGAATGCTACTGGGGGGAAATCAGAATTTGTTAGAGTTCTTTCTAAAGAGTTTTTGTCCCTTCATGTCTGTCAGCAATTTCCCAATTAGGGTGTTTGGACACAGCTAAAATCAGCAGCTGCTGGGAGAGGGCCGGAGATGGGGGGACGTTTCCTTTCCAGCCCTGAGAGCTGCCTGAAAGGAACATGGGGCAGAAGAAACCCAGCAGAATGCCCGAAGGAAAATTAAATAGGGGGAAGAGGAGAAAAGCTTGCAAAGTTTTGCTTCTCTCATTGAAAAGGTCCCATTTGAAAACTCTTCCTCCGCAAAAGCCCTGGGTTAGAAAAACCAACAAAGCAATAACCCACAAAACCAAACGAAGACAAAGCAAGTATTAATCCTGTCGCATACTGGTATTTTCCATCAACCCCAGCCAGCACCTTGTGCAGTGCAACCCGCTTTTGCCTCTTTGTTGTCCAAGCTCTTCCCAAAAGTGGGAGGCAGTTGGTGGGACCCCACACACCCCACTGCTCCCTCCAGGAACACGTAACCAAGAGCAGGTTGTGAAAGCCTTCCCATCACCTTGCCTCCCAGGTCCTCCACTTCCCCAGGTCTTGACGTTGGGCTGAGACCCACGGGCAGGGTGGGAGAGAGGAGTTGTGCCGGAGCAGACCTTTGGTTGGTTTCATTGTCCACGGCAGGATGGAGAGGGTGGATGAGGACGACAGAGGACAACCCAGCAGTCTCTCGGGAGTTAACGCAAAGTCCAACGAGGTGTAGCAGCTTCTCCACAGCCTCAACAAGGTTGGGAGGAGGGAGATGGGGAGGGAATGGATGAAGACTAGTGAGGTGAAACACAATCATCCACTAGACACCGACCCCGGAGGAATCTGGGACAACGGGAAAGGAAGGGCAAGAGAAAAGGAAACAGTTTGTTATTACACACAGAAACGCTGGGAAAGCCTGCAATGGCTTCATCATCTCAAACGAAAAACGTTCCAGTCTAGAAGTGCTCTTAAAGTCCACAGGGTACTTTTGTTTACGACACTAAGTTATCTCTCTGTGCCTGTGCAGTAAAACTTTTAAACCCCTTGCTTTACCCTCATCTGATCACTGTGCAAAACACCCTGTCTGGAGTCAGACAGTGAATGATCACTCTTAGAAACTCCTTTTTTCTTTCACCTGGTGACTGTTCTCACCACAGGGCTATTTGGATTTGCTTTGCCACTGGTCCCCAAGAGGTCCTGCCCCAACTGGCCGTGAGCACCTGACACCCAGAGATGGGGATGCTGGTTTGGGGCTTGCCCTGGGCAGAGATGATCTCCTGGGCAATCTGAACCACTCTGGGTGCTCCTTTGAACCCCTGCTTCCACCCAGCATTTACAAGTGACGAACAGGAGGAGAGCGGTGGCACGGTCCCACTCTCACGCTCCCTTTGTGCCCACTCACCGCAGAGGGGACGGGTGCTATACAGCTGTGCACACAGTGCTGACTGTGAACTCCGTCTCGTTGGCCATGATGTCCGTGGGCTGCAGGTTTCGGTCATACATAGGATTTTCAAACGTTGCTCGGACGTTGCTGTTTTCATGGCCTGCGTAGCCATTGAATGGGACTTTTGGTCTTCTCCTGCAGTATGTCAGAGAGAAAATCCAGAGAGGTCACAGATACTCCTGCTGTAGACAGCTGAATAGCCCTGACAAGAAGTCAGTGGAAAGGAAAAAGCTGCTTTTGAAGAGGGTAAACACCTGGGGATAAGGCAGGAGGGATCTATAGAAAAATCTTACTATAGATGTGTAGCACAGGCAGCTCCCTGGGCTTTGCTATAGCCCTAAGTGTGCTCCCTCTGCAGAGCAGCCAGTCTGCGTGATGCTTTGCAGTGCAGCAGCATTTCCACAGCAATGCATTGATCAGGAGAAATAACTATTTACGACATATGCAAAGCCAGCTTGAATGCTGAAGTATGAAATTTACTTTGCCTTATCCTACTTAATGTTGCCACAAATCTTATTAATGGTCATAAGAGCCCTCAACGCTCTCTTCTCCTAACACCCTTGGCCCCTCCACACATGCTTTCTCTGTTATTTTTTCACCTGAATTAAATGAGAAACCAGGTCTAGGGGAAGTGCTTTTAAGGCAAGCTCACAAATATTTCTGTCAGCCCCCTGATTTTGTTTCACCTACTGGCATCATTCCTGAAACCCACCTGTGTTTGTAGAGATAAAGCACAAACCCTGCAATAATCAGGGCTATGAAAGGCACAAGAATGGCAGCTGCCACAGAACTGCTGTTTGATGCAAAATGGTGTCCTATTGATTCTGGATCATTTTCCATCATGCTGATGTCTGAAACACAGCAGAAGTAAGCACATTTCAAAACAGCGCTCTGGGAAATGGGTTTGCTTGAATTACAGGTTACATCATCGACAACAGAACAAGACGGTTACAAGCGTTGCTGTAAAAGGTAATCAAAAGCTTCTGAGCTGCATGGAGAATGGTTTGGAGATCTAGCCTAGCTTAGACATCATCATTTATTTAGAAGTGCAATTACAGAGAGATGTAAACAGATTTATCTTGCCAAAATTCTCAAACTTGGATGCTTAAAGTTAGGCTTTAAGGGAGACTTTCAAAGGCTGCAATAATGAGCATCTAATTCTCCATAAAGGTGACAAGACTCCAGGGTCAGATTCCAAAAAACCTAAGAGACTGAAGAGCTCAAGCCACATTTAAGAGATATTTAGGAGCTTAGACCTTGGGTCATCTAAGCTCTGAAGTGCCTCTGTGATTTCTGAAAGTAAGATGGAGACACTTTTTGTGGTAGCAATGGGATTTGGGCTTTTAGGTCAGACATCCGGCAACATGGAGAAAAAAAGTGTCCAGGTGCTATTTCTGGTTCCAAACTCTTTGTGTCTTCGAACAGAAACCTGTTTATTTAAATGGCTTTGTTCCCAAATTAAAAATTTTGGTGTCATTTGTCTCCCCCAAATCTTATAACATCCAAGCTGAGGATGGGCTTAGCCCCCCTTGCCAGAATATCCAGTGTTCAATGTATTTGTGTTTAGACACAAGCCAGGGCAGAGCAGCTGCACCCATCGTACAGGGAGGAATTGGAGGTGAGAAAGGAGCAAAGTGCAGGGTGGAAGTGCTGCCAGGCGATGGGGACCCCCTCCTCCCCGTGCAGCGCGGCACCGCTCTGCCTCAACCGCGAAGAAACAGAAGCCGTTTCGGATGTGACCATCTCCCACCTCCATGAGGTACAGAGATTTGAGGGCACCCGATTTCTCCACCCCAGCAGCCAGTTTGGGTTTTGCGAGCTCTCTTAAAAATGATGTACCGAGAGGAGCTGGAAAGGGTTAGGTTAAACCTGATGGTTCAAAAACATCTACAAAGATCTGGTCTGGCAGGGTTGAAAATTAAAGCCAAGGACAGGAGAAATGTTTCCTGTTTGAAAAACTCCACTACCACCAAAATCCAGCAATCTAGCATAATTGAGCAATCAAGGGAAAAAAGAGTAATCAGAGGAAGTTTACCAAGTCTCTGAAGGCCAAACTGCCCAAAGCCTTTGCCACGCACAAAGCCCTGGTACACAAACGTGCCACTTGATGACTCTGATGAGACCTACAATGACAGGAGAGCACAGAGCAACAGATTTGTTCAACACTTCCCTGGGATTTTAAGCACCCATCTTATCACAGCCTCTTTCAAGTTCACGCACAGCATTAATTTGATTCAATTCCCCAGAAAACCATGGCATTTTTTAAGAAGTCTGATGCCCAACAACTTGTTAAGACTCTCACATCTCAAGGGAAGGGAGAAAAACCCACATCTTGTTTGCAATAAACTACAGAACCCGTTGCTGCTTCAACAGGGATGGCGAAGGCTCTGGGCTACAACTGGCCATGGGTCAATCAGATGCATGTTTCTTCTAAGCTCCAGGGGATCTCTCAAGGGCAAGGGAAGTCACCAGACACAGAAATTGGGGCAAGAAGTTGACTCCATAAGCGAAGATTAGCTATTCTAGCTTGAAACATAACAGATATAAAATGCTAAAAATGGAATTCATCATGTTGGTTTCTCCTTTAGTGTTATCTGAAAGATTCACAGACTTAAAACCATAGGGCAATAAAAAACCCAACATACAGCTGCAAGGGCGCATGGAAGAGCTGACTGTCCTGTAATGGTATCTCGCGTGCTGGAAGAATGCCCTCTGTCCCCTTCAAACAAGTAGGTGACTGGAGGATAGCAGCCTCCTCTTGCCACCAGCTAAGGGAGTTATTCCCTCAGCTTCAGCGAGAAAAAAGCCGGGGTTGTGATAGCAACAGGAGTTGTGCGGGTGGACTTTGTGTGTGAGGTGCCCGTGGACTTACATGTCCATCTAGAGCCCATTTATCATTTTTGAACTTGTTGACAAAGATCTCCACTGGCCCCGTTATCTGGTAAACCTGGAGAAGCAGGTGCACATCTTCTTTCTTGTAGATGCCTGAAAAATAAGTGACGTTTCATCACTAGATCACAATGACTCGCTTTGAGTTTGAAGTAATTAACTTCCTACCTGAGAGTAGAGAAATCACCTCATCATCTTAGAGGGGACAACAACTTCTACCAACCCCACCAGTGGGACGCACTGGGAAACACACCGCGAACACACAATCCCACATCCACCCCCAGGTTATTAAAGACATTTTGCACACAGAATCACAGAATCACTAAGGTTGGAAAAGACCTGTAAGATCAAGTCCAACCTTAAAAAAAAACAAAACCAAAAACAAACAAAAAAAAAAAACACCACAAAAAACAAACCACAACACACCAAAAACCAACCCACCCAACACCACCCAGCACCATGCCCATCAAGCCACATCCACACGCTCCTTGAATACCTCCAGGGAGGGTGACTCTACCACCTCCCTGGGCAGCCTGTTCCAATGTTTCACTACTCTCTCAAACGGGAGAGACTCAGCTGTTAATGTTCAGGTTATGTGGCTGGATCAGTAACAACCTGGTGCTCCTTGGCGGGCAGGGACAAGGAGCACTCACAACTTTTAATCTTCTTTGTCTTGGACTACAACTCCACCACTCCAGCGCACAGGGAACGGACGATGGACGGGGTTCAGCTGCCTTTCAGGTAGAGTGAAAGCAAACTCAGGTACATGATTTTGTTTGTCTTGGTTCAATCAGAGATTGGAGACTTCAAATCTGGGTGGTTCTGTGAAGCTCTATCAGAACGTCAACAGCATTGATACAGCAGAGCACACTGCCCCTCGCTCTCTGAGCCCACTTACGACAAGTGTAAATCCCTACAAAGGGCTGTGTCGGCTCCCTTACCAGACACCTGGAGCTCCACGCCGCTGTGGTCTATCAGAGTGGCATTGACTTTACTGGTGGCAGGGTCGAAGCTAGTGACAGACAGCATCGCAGGCTGCTTCTTCCCCATGTATTCGTAGGAGCCTTTCCAAAGGGAATTCCTTGCAAACACATCAGCAGGCACTAGAAACCACAGTAATTGGGGATGCAGAAAAACAAGAGCATTGCCATTTATTTCCATTTTTCAGAAATCAAAATAGAGCAAATTTCTTTCTTTCTCTGAATTCACAATTATGTATTTAAATATCTCAAATCCCACCCACTCTCTGTTTTATCTTCACTGAGTACAAAGCCAAAGAGAGAACAAATAAGCTGATGACTTTAATTCTGTTGTTTTGACAAAAAATGCCTCTAAAGTTTTAAAAACAAACCAACCCCCAAAATAACCTCCTAGGAAAAGCTAACAAAACCCTTCTTTTTTTTAAAAAGGTCTAACGTAAGACCTCCTAGAGGGCTCCAGTCTCTGGAGTACCCTGGAGAGGGCAGTGGATGTTGGTGCCCCATTCCCTTAAGGCTCCTCTCCATTCTCCAGTGAAGCACGAAGAGGACGGCGCATGTGGGCTGCTTTCACCAGCCCAGCAGTTTCAAAACCTGCAAGGAACAGCCGGGTTTCTGGCTGCCCTGGGGAAGGGACAGGAGGGGATGGACCTGGTAAGGTCCAGGCCCAGCACTAATGTGTCCCACGGAAGAGCGAGTCCCGCTATGGTACCTGACACCTTGGCGAGCGGTGGGTCCCGCGCGGTGCCAACCGGCCTTCCGCTGGGGCGGACATCAGCTGAAAAGAGAGGGGCAAACCACTGCTGGTGAATATCGCGGCGTCTGATGCTGTTGAGACGCTTCTACTGTGCTGGTGCTAACAGAGGACAGCCTTCGGCTGGCATCGCTCACACACGTAACGTGGCTGCACGTCCCTGCGTACAGGGGCTTTGGACGGGTTCCTGCCCAGCCCACTGCAACAGCACAAAACTTTCATTTACTGTCCTCCCCTGCCACCTGCTCCAAACCAAGTGTCCAGACAGCGCTACCATGCTGCGCGAGAGCCACACAGCTCTATTTCAAGAACAGACCACTACATTTTCCTGATCTAAGACTCTGAGGTAGGTAAAGAACAAACTGTGTCTTGTGCAGATGCTTCTACATCCAAACCATCAGGCAGAAAATTTCCCAGCTGCCTCTCCCCTGGGACCTGCACAGGACCCTGCGGGAGCTGCGGTCTCTACGGCCAGCTCAGCCATGCAAACACACGCGTGTAGGTCTAAGAGAATAGCCGTTCCCTCTTGGGGGGCAATGTTCCCTTCTACAGAGGTATAAGCAAACATGAAACTAGGGTCACACTGCTCAGAGCTTTTACCGAGGCAAATAGGTGGTTTTCCTGTCCAGCTGCCATCTGCTTTGCAGGTTCGATGCTCGGATCCTCCGGTGAGATAGTACCCACTCTGACAGGAATAGATCAAGGTGTAGCCCAGAGATGGCAAATCCAGAGCACCAACGTTGGCGTGGGAGGGGGTCTCCGGTTGCTTACAGTGGTGAGCTGAAAAGCAGAAGGAAGACAGAGATCAGAGATACCATCCAGTCGTACACAGAAAGGCAGAAGAGTGACACCATGACGTCAGCAAGGACAGAAATCTCTTACAAGAGCTTTTTTCAGTAAAAGCTTTCTCTGCTCACTGAGGGAGGCAATGCCATGCCCAGATTTCTCCCAGCCAGATGAATTAATGAGACCTCTTCCCATACTTCCCTGGCTAGATTGCTCTTTCTGGCTAAAGCTCTCAGGGGATCCTTCACTCGGTTCCAGATTCCATGAACTGAAAATCAGGCTCTGCCATCCCCCACCTTTTAAGGGAAAACAGTCAAAACCAAATGATGTTAAAGACACCTTCCCTCCTTCCTTTGAACTCTTCCCCCAGAACTGTGTCCCAGAAATATCTGCAGCCTGAAAACTGCCTTTACAGGACATCAAGACCCGGTAAGTTAAGCCGGTGATTCCAGTGAGTGCATTGTAGATCTGTTTTTGTATAATCTTTCTTCATAAGACCACTGTCCTACTAACGATTTGCACCCACCCGTCCATAGGATCACACAGTAAGTTCTCAGAAGTGTGCAATAGTCATAAATTCCTGTAATTACTTAGTAACTTTCAGGATTTGGCCACAGACACTTAAGCTGAGCTTGCCCAGCTCCCTGTCACCAGAGCGAGCGCGTGCCCTGTTGTAAATGTGTCACCACTTTCCTTGAGAAGTTACCGCACAAAGCGAATCAATCACGGGGCCGGGAAGCTCCCTCCCACCCACACTGTAAATTTGCCCTTTCTGTAGCTCTCAAACTGCCCATGAATGAAAACAAATCCTCAGCAGCCTTCACAAGGTATTATCTTCATCCTTGTTTTACAGGAGACGAAATAATAAAACCCAGAAAGCTGAAAGACTAACCCCAACTCGCATGGGCTGGGAGCCCCGCTGCGAGCCCGCAGCCCAGCTCGGGGGCGGTGGTTCAGCACTCGTTAGCAGTAACCGCATCCAACTCCACGCTGCGGATGGAGAAGGTTTTACACAAAACCTAAAGGCAACAAAACTCAGCAGTCCTTACTGGCACGGGAAAGCCAAAACCCTCCTCTATTTCAATGCACCTAGCACCAGGCGCAAAATCCCACGTACGGCCACAGCTGCTGCTGCATCCCTGCAGTCTTCCAGTTCAGCAGAGAGAAGCCTGTGAATTTGGGGACGCACTCCCACCGCCCAGGCGAGCAGCGGGGAAGGGCAGCTGCCTTCCAGAGCAACCGCCCCCCTCTCCCCTGATGCTACATGTAAGAGATTTTGAAGGCAGATGCCCCGGTCGGGGTGCTCGCAGCACGAGCACCTACAGGGTTTGTTAGCGGAAAAAAAATCTCACCAATAAACCACCTCACAAGGGAAGGGGAAAAGCTTTTTAATACTTCTGATACAGAAGCCATGATGGATATTACCACTTAAATACATTACATTAAACTCCTTCTGGTGCAGCAGGGAAAAGATGATGGATGGCTTAAAAGAAAGAGCAACACGTTATTAAAGATGAGGAGAAACACCGCTCCGCCGGAGAGCCCTTCTGGCTAAATGTTAACCTCGGTCCCTGGAGTGTGAGCTCACACCTCTGCCATCAAATGAGGCTTCAGAAGCACAAACCAAAGTCTCACCTGAAACTATGTCTCTGAGGAAGGGACAAGTAAAAAAATCTTCGCTGAAATCAGAAGTGGCTGCTGGTATAGTCATGTCGGGAGAGAACTGATTGCGTGATCTCCCTTTTCTTCAAGAACATGGTTTTCAGAGCTCTCCCCCCAGATTACCAGCTCTTCAGAGCCAGCAATTTGCAGGGTGAAGCACAGCAACAAAACAAAGCCACAGCATGGTCAAAGACCCCGGTTTCCTTTGACAAAACCTCCCAAGACTTACGGACGCAGGCCGGCTGCACGCCGCTCCACGTCAGGTTGGGGAGGCAGGTCCTGGTGGTGGAGCCCTGCAGCAGGTATCCCTTCTGGCACTTGAAAAAGATGATGCTTCCCACCTGTTTCAATAGGAGATAAACCACTGAACTTGCCAGTGCAACGTGATTCACCCATGCTTATAATACAAAAGTACTTCTATAATTTTCCATCTTCTATATGCTGGAGAGGAGAGAGAGTTGTCTGCTTTCTGCCCTCACCGCCCTGCCAGAGTCTGGCGTCGAGAAAGCTCTCGGAGCCCCTGGAAAGCTGCGGCCTTTAACTGTGCAGGGAGTTGCTTCTTTTAGTGAGAGAGGCAAGGCTGCTTTGTCTTTTAAATACACCCAAAGCCCGCATCAAACATAGGTGCTCTTAGAAAGGGCTGAATTTTTTGCCAAAAAGGATATTCAATGTAAGTAGTATCAACAAACACCCTGTAGCTGTATTATAAATGCCGATTTGGATTGTGAATAGCAAAAAGGATCACACAACCTGAAAACTGACTTTTCAACATTTTGGAAGTATGCTTACTTTTTGTGGACTATCCGCTTTTTTGCATTTGGTTTCAACCAAATTATTATTTCAACCAAACCGTTATCGTATAATGGAGTTCCCTCCCTGCTTCAGACAGGTTGGCCCTATGACGCTGTTCGGCTGCGAGCCCTGTTATTGCAACCGGATTTGCTTTAAAACCAGAATACGCTGGAATAAAATTGCCAAGCAGGGCTTTGAGTACCTTTCCCATCCTCCCTAGTGAGGCTGTACCACGCAGGCCACCTCCTCGCTGACCCTGCAGCTGCGTTTCATCCCAGGGTCGCTCCTGGACTCTCAGCTGGCTGCTGCGGTCCCCCGGGTACCGCACCCAAAGGCGCCACTTCCCCGTAACGCACTCTGCTCCGGCCACCACCTCATCCCCTGCGCGAGCACCTGAGGCGGCTCCGCTACGGCATGCAGCTCTCAGACTGGCAGCTCTTACAGAAGTCAGGCCTATGGTGCCTCAGTATTAATTAAAAACTAGAATTAATTCATTAAAACCCAGGATTAAGATAACTAATTAGCAGCAAAAGTGAAAGATCCACTCTGGCAGGAATAGCCACATGGAATCAGCTATCCCGGCCCCGCGCCCAGCTCCGTTACAGCAGGGAACGGGCACCCGCAGGGACGGCAGCGGAGGCTGGAGATGGAGCACCCCAGGGAATCGCTTTGGTTTTTTTTCTCTCCTTTCCACTGATTTCATACTGTACAGAAGCAGAGATTAAGAAAACCACCTACAGAATTTGGTCTGAAAATGAATGGAAATGATGTCTCCAATGTGAATACTAATTACACTAATAACTATTAATTAGCACTGTAATTAATATCATAAATAATGCATTGCTAGTTAATCCCATACAAATGCACTCTGAGGTCTAATGGAGCACACCGGGATGTCCTGCTCACGGGAAGACACATTAATCCATGACCGGACTCAGACACGGACTAACCACAGCGAGTATGAGGGGTGCAGCCGGGGAGACCCCGCTGCCGTGACCGTACCTGGTAGCCCTGGGAGTTGTTCTGCATCCCAAAGAGAGGCACGCCGGGGTCCGCACACGTCGTGAGGCTGGGGTCTTAAAAGAAAAGAACAGAGGCAGTGTTTTAAAGCAGCAGTTGTGAAAGCCACGTCAGAGCTCTGTCTTCCCGTGCTCTCCACACAGAAAGATCGTGCTGCGCCTTCGCAACAAGACAGAAGTATTTTGCTACAGAAGGAATACATAGCAACAAGGAAAAATACATGGACCTTTCTGTTCTTAAATCCCTGACTGCTGCAACGCAAACTAACCAGAGGCACTCTATCACCCAGGAGAAAAAGTGAGAACATAGATCTTGTCTCGGGGACAACTCTCTTCCCCTTCCCCTGTTCTACACACGATGAGCAAAGCATCCAGCTCAGCAGTGCTGTGCCCTCCGCTTCCACTGGCCCTCCCCTGCACCGAGGGCTGCGGTGACCCCCTCCTCTCCTGCGCCCCGGGTCAGCGCCTTCGTCCTTCTGGGCTCAGCTCGGCTGTCGCTCGCACCTCGCTATTTCATCGTGATAGATGGGAGCTGGAAATTTTAATGCATCTCAGATACATAATCTCTCTTTATGCCTCGTTTGGTCTATCATCTATCAGAAGGCGAATACACGCCATTCAGTAGGAATACCTGCTGCTGCCCTTCTAGCATCTATCAGTTCCTTTTTTCCCCCCCAGCATGTTGACAGTAGCAGGGCATCCATGGAATTAAGGCAGAGATGCATCACACCAATCTTAGCGTCCCAAACTCAGTAAAGGAAACCGAAGCTTCTGTCTGAAAGGCAGCTCAGCAGCAGCAAGTTCCCTGCTCCTTGGGATCACGGGATTGAGGTAAGCTGCAATGCTGGCCACAGGGATGCTCCGGTACCCGGCCGGGGCAGCCACGTTAGCAGGGAGCTGGAGTGTCGCAGATCCCGGTGCAATCAGATGAGAGTCTGCTCTGGATTCCCAGCCTTCTTTCTTCAGCATGCTCAACACTGCTACGAGAAGGACCGTAAGCCCCACAGCAAATCCTTCTCTGCACTTACTCAAAATACTCCAATTGACAGGATTGCGCAAGACAAGAAATGAACTAAGACAAGTCTCCAGAACCCAACGCAGTGGGACAGAAGTGGCCTGTCACTATAGCCTGCAGCTGCAGGACAACGGAGCACAACTTCCGTACCTAACGGCATGGCTGTTTATTTTTCTGCCTTTATTCCTCATTATCTGACTAATCAGCCTCTTCACATGATGCACTTGTTGGCGCTGTCCCCAGGTCCTCGGAGCTGCGGTGAGTAACTACACAAGGGATACAAAATGTGGCCCATCTGGGGCCACGGCACACAAGCTAATTCATTTTCCGTCATTCGGCTCTGCTGAGCTTTTGTCATTTATCACTGATGCAGTTTCCATGGAAGCCCCCAGCCAAATCACAGTGTCTAAAATAAATAAATAAAGAGCCCCCTTGCTGGATGAGGTGGCAGGTGATGGATGGCAGAGGGTGGAGGGCAGAGCCTCGGTCTCCTGGCTGCATCTGGGGGGTCTGTGGTGCTGGCAATCCAACGCGTCTCAAAAATGGGTGAGATCTGAGTAAATACAATGCTTTGGGTTCAGCTGCTTGTGTCAGAAACTGACATTTCGGGTTAAGGTTTTGTAGACACACAAGTCTTCTCCCTTCCCATAGTTTGTTTTGGGGAGATAAATTCTAAGTACATTTCATCAGCAGCAGGTACAGCTGTATTTGCCGGGTTCAATCACAGCCGGCTCTGGAGGGCTGGGTGCCATGTACGTATGATAGGATCCTGCATAAAGATTTGCAAGAAAGTGATGAAGCATTAGAGAAAAACCTGACACCAGACAAAATTCACAACAGTAGGCAGGTGCTCCCAACTCTTCGTACGCGAGAAAGCTCCTGGTGAAATCAATAGGAAACTAGAAGACTTTGAGGTTCAGGCCATGAGTATTTTTACATTACTGTAATTGGTGATGCATTCATTTGTAGCTAGAACGACTGAAAAGCGTGGAGAACAGCCTGAGATCGGTTCCTGCCCCAGATGCCCACATAAGGTGATGATGGTGGTGCTCAGGCAGACAGTTAAGGTAACAGCACACAGCCCGTGCACTTCATCACCACGGGAGCCCTGGAGTTCAAAAATGTAGCCAGAGTTTTAAACAGGCGAAGAATGCTGTGAGTAATTATGATTATATACCTCCCAGAGGTTTCAAAGGGTTCTTGACGCCCCAGAAAATGGGCACCTGAAGAACGTGTGGAAATTTCAGCCTGAATCCCAGCACTGCAGCTAGGCAAAGCAATCTGTAGGATTTTGACCTCTGTATACAGCACTTTCCTCAGAGCTGGTATTCTGCCATCCTGGATATAATTCAAAGGCAGCAGAGAACGTAAGAGCTCTCACATGCACCCTTTAGGCAGAACTCAGTTTTGCTGCAGTTTCTGTGAGCAGTCAGCTCCGCTCCACAGCAGCCCATGGCTGCTCTCTGCGGTCAAACTGCATTCCCAGTCCCATCGCTGGTAACGATACCGTGCGTCTCCACAGAGCAGCGTGCTGGGTTGGAGGTCCCCAAGGAAGCCTGGAAGCAGCCCAGAGCCCAGGGCTGTACAAAGACAACAATTTTGATGTTGTCCGGGGAATAGCAGCATTCACACGGTACAGAGCACGGGTGCAGGCACAGCACTGCACGGGTGCGCTGCCACTGTCCCCAGCCCCAGAGGTAACTCGGGCAGCACCAGCCTTGGGGACCTCTGCGTGGTGCTGCCCTCTGCGGGCTCTCACACAGCCCTCAAACCTTACGGCCCAGGTTGCAGACGTTAACCTGGGAAGTTCTGCAGGGGAACTTCTCCTGCCTGCCCACCGGCAGCCCAAGCACAGTGCTAAGGAGCAGTAACAGGGAGGAGATTGTCTTCCTCGGACGTACTACGTATTGACGTCCGTCAGCGGCAGGAATGATGGGGACAGGCGCTGAATCTAAGCAGCAAGCCCCAAGAGAAGGAGATGGGTTGCTTACCACCAGCTAGTATGCACAAACCAAAAGCATCATCCCTATACATTCCAATTTTCGGGGAAACAAAGTGCTAACGTCTGCAAACCCAGAGAAGAAAACCAACTTTGCTACAAATGGAAAAGCAAGGCGACAACTCAAAGCTCTTTGCTTGTAGATGCAAGACAGAGGAGTCTCCCCTTACCTATGCAGCTGGGCTGGGTCCCGCTCCACGTCCCGTCGGACTGGCAGAACCTCCGGGCTGATCCCACCAGCACAAGCGGGGCTAAGCAGGAGAAGGAGACGGAAGAGCGGTACGTGAAGCCTCTGTCCTCCCTCCTGCCTTGAGCAGGTATCCCCGGATCACCGCAGAACACAGCTGCAACAGGCAAAGAGACAAGTGGATTGCGATGAACCTCCTCAAGAGCAAGCAATGTTAATAAGCTAAAGATGGGTCTATTAATGGCCCAAACCTTACCACTCCCTGCCGTCAAACTCTGTGATTGACTAGGGAATTAGTAGTGGCAGAAGGCGTTGCTGGCTACCTTCCTTGTAATTCTCTCTTTTTGTCAGTTGCTGTTAATTAACTTCCACCTTCTCACCCATCTTTTCTTTTTTTTTCCCCCTCCTTTTTTTTCCCCTAACAGCATGCTTAGCTTTAAAATGTATCTCTAATTGCACGATGTCAAATCACTATATGGTTCCATGTCACACAGAAAGCCCACTAATTATACGAGATCCAGGGAAAGGTGCAAGGAACACAGTGAGGGCTTTGTATGATTTAATATGAAAATGGCTATTGTGCAGCTGCCAGCCATTCAGCCAAGAAAAGAAATTCAAATCTGCCGTTATCATTATGAGACACTTAACTAATTTTTTTGCATTAGCTATTGTATCAAGCTCGCAGGTTTCCACCCAGCCAAAGCTCTGCCTTCACAAACCATTCCTAACTTCTGCTGCAACAACACAGTGCCCTTTGCCAAAAGGTTTTTTCTCCTATGGCAGTTTCAAGAGCCCTGACTGCAGAAGACTCGATCGCTGGGGAGACACGTGGACAAACAGCCAGTTTTAAAGATGCCTGGTGGACAGGAACATGCAAGATCTTCAGACTTACTGCAAACATGACCTCAACACCTCTGTTACAAGAGGTGGAGTGACTGCCTGTGTCCCCGTGGCCACTACTGCCTCCTCGTTACGGAGATGGCAAACCAAGGCTCCCACCAATTTGGCTGCTGTTGGAGGTGGGGAGAACGTTTGGACTTTCGGCTACAGGCACTCTAAGCACCATCATGCTTGTCTCCTGGCATGCAAAACTCCCACTGACTTCAGTTCATGCAAGACTTCCCTTGGGCTTAGGGGTAGGAAGCACAGCAACCAGGTATTTAGCTTCCCGCAGACTGAGAATGGTCCGTCTGTACCCTCTATGATACTGCCAGGCAAGGCAGAGCTGACACTAAAATCAGCCACACAGAGACCAGGAATGTTGGAGAGAGCATCAAACAACTGCGTTTGAAGCATAGTCCTCCACCCAATTCATGCACGAAGCCGTAGATGGCTGCCTACTCACGAAAGCACTGGGGAATTTCCCCGCTCCAAGTCCCGTTCCCCTCGCAGGTCAGCACAGCGGGCAGGGAGAGCTGATACCCCTCCAGGCAGGCATAGCTCACGCTGGAGCCCCAGCTGAAATCCGAGCCCACGACTTTCCCGTTGGGGATGGCTTGTGGGGATTTACAGATGATAGCTGAACGAAAAACAAAAGCACGCTCAGTTCTCTTGACAGCATAGTTATTTCCATTAACAAGCAAATTCATGTAGGATCAAAGTTATATTCTGCTCTCAAAGAGCACCTCCTGGGACTGGCCTAGCAGGGGGCTGTGCAAACTTTTCCAGCTGTGCATGCAGTTGTAAATCCCAGGATTTTACTTTGAAGTTCGGAGTTAACCAAATCCCAAATCTCCAAGTCAGATTTCTGAGTCAGTGTTCCTTTCCAACCAAAGGTAAGAATCCAGCCTGACTTAGTGTGAAAACTCATCTAAGATTCCCTGAAAGATTCATACATTTTGGACAACCCGGCTGTTTCAGATTAGCAGTTGAATCAACCACCAGTCTGTATTTCATCTACTCTAGGGTGTTTTAATATGACACTTTTGCCGTGCTTTGCTATTCAGCTCAGAAAAGCACTGGGAAAGATGCTAAGCTCATGCAAATCAGCCTGGCCTCCGTATGAGACTCTGTATTATTCCTGCAACATTAGCTCAGTGGAGAGAATGAGAGAGGAGTGTAAGAGCTGCTCTTTACAGCCTCCAAAGGAACTGGAGTATATTTGGAAGTTTCTATGTGGTCTGCATTTGTATCAGAATCATGACAGGTGAATTTTCCAGATTGCTAAAGAAGTACACAGATGCTGCTACAAACCTTATCTACACTTGGTGGGTGAGTAAAACACTCACAGAAGAGATCCAGCCTGTCCTGCAACTGTTCTATTATTTCCCTTTCCTATCTCTGAACTACAGAGGCAATCTCAGAACTGAGAAATAATGAAAGGAGTTGGAAGAAACATTTTTCAGACTTCCAGATGATGCCAAAAAGTGTGTGCTTGCAAAACACAATATTTCATTTGAGTTTGATCTAGGTTTTTTTGAAGAGTAAGTCACTTAACTCTCTGTGCTTCACTCTTCCTTCTATACTACAGGGATATTAGCAATTGCCTCCCTCCCAGGCATATTGTGATGATTGACAGACCTAAAGATAGCAAGGTGTTCATGCTATGTTGATAATATTGCCTAAGTGCCATAAACACAGCGGACAGATTAAACAATAAGACCGAGAAACTCCCGGGTGGGCTCCAGGCACTACGCAGCAGTTGCTGCCTATTACCCTGTCACAAGTTACAAAAAGTTTGTGGCTGGTAAAACTTGCACCCTCCAACATTTACAGCAACCAGTCTTACCCTTGCAGGCAGGTTTGGTGCCATTCCAGGTTCGGTCCTTCGTGCAGGTTAGAGAAGATGCCCTGTCTGACTCCATCGTATACCCAGGCGTGCACTGGAACACCACCGTTTTATTGTAGGTAAAATCACTGCCCAGCCTAATGCCGTTGGCTGGCACACCAGGGTCACCGCAGTTGATCACTGCCAAAGAAAAAGAAAGAAGCATTTCTGGCTGACCATCCCTTGTCTCATGCTTCTGGAGCTGCACCAACTAGAAACCTGATGGCCCTGAGCATTTTCCAATGCCGGACGTAATCCACTAATAGCAGAGAAGGGAGCATTTGTAGCACAGAGGATTTGGAGTGCGGTGCTGCTATGGAGCAGGACGGGCTACAGTACATGGAGAAAACTTTGCTTCTACTCAGTGGAACGAGCAGTGATGTTAATGGCACATTAAGACCTTGCAAGAATAAGTATTAACACACATTAAACATTAAAGAAAACCTGGGTCAAATCTGGGCTAGCTGGAAGACAGTCTGTCCATGGCACCCCTCCTCTTCTCTTTACCCTAGTTACTGTCTCTTATGTAAGACCATGTTCACCGTCATCCACGTTCCTGCTGCAGGCACCCGCGGGTGGGAGCCGTGAGGAGACACAACACGTTCACTGAGGGCTTCGGAGCTGGGGCTCTGCTCACGCATGTCCCGGTGCCGGCACACCGGCAGGCAGGAACGCTCACATGCAGAAGCGGCCCTGGAGAGCCCCTCCCAGTCGGCTGACATCTACTCATGAAAGTTATTACAGAGCTCCCTTCATCCGACCAGAAAAAAAACAAACCCAAAGCAAGCGTTTTCCATTAGGTACTTGCAGAGGTTGCAGGCTGAGCGACTGCTGCTGCCACTAGACAGTTTAGCAGAGTTTCTCAGCATGGCAGGCGTGTGTGCGTGCATCTACAGCGAGTGTCCAACACACCCTGACAACCCATCCCCAGAGCCTGGCAGCATCCTTCATCTCATCTTCCAGGAATCCAGCCCAGCGCTCACCTGTACACTCTGGACTGGTCCCAGTCCATGTCCCGTTCACCGTGCAGTGCCTGCTCAGCACTCCTGTCGAATAATAGCCTTCCCGGCACTGATATATAATGGAACTGGAGAAAACCAAGCCGTCGTTAAATATAACCCTTGCGTTGCTGGGGGTTCCTGGGTTTCCACAGGATATAACTAGAAAGCAAAATGGCAGAAGTTAAAAAACAAAACAAAAAAACCCCAACATACAAACAACCCCCCCAAACCAAACCCCAAGGATTTCATCCTGCAACTGACTGTTCTCAATGTAAGTAAGATTAGCTGCAAAGCCCCTGGATCAGCTCAGAGAGAATGGGCTATTCCGTGTAAAATCAGCTGCATCAGCCCAACAGGACCCCAAACACCACTCCCCAGCTCGGAGCAAGGGCTCCGCCTTGCCAGGCGCCACGTCCAAGGCTGCGTGCAGCATCCCTGGCGCGGGACTGAAAACACTCCGTCCCTGCAGCCAGTCGGTCCCCGAAGCACCAGCCCCGCTCCTCTCCCGGGGGGATCCTGCAGTTCACCGCCGCAGCCAAGCCCGGGAGCATCCCCCTCCTGCCTGCTCCTCCGGGCTGAAGGAAGAACTTGTGCCTGCTTGTTGCGGAGGCCTTATCCCAGCTCTCAATCTCACATCTGGTCCCACAGCTTAATAAAGCAGGTGGTGCCAAGCCTGGAGTCCCTCCATCTTCCAGGAGCCCGGACCTGAGCGTGCCGCTTTGCCTCCGGCCCCGTCGGGAAGCCAACAACTTTGCAGACTTCAAAGGAACGAAAGCAGGAAGGGAGCCCGCTGCTCTCCCACTGTGGCACTGCTCGCTGCCCAGCTATATCCAATTATGCTTTCAGAGAAAGGAGAATATTGTGGGGACACAATTATAGGTTTGTCAATGCCCAAGTTTTATGTCTAAAGTACCTCAGCACCACAGCAATAAAAGGGCATCAGAGTGAATGGTGGTGCACGAAGCCCCGTCATGACAAAATAAGCACCTGCAATAATTGCATCCAGCCCTCATTTACTCTGAAATTACAGGACATAAAAGAAAATCACACGGATCAAGGAAAGGCTTAAACCGCAAATCCTAGCTCTTTGACAAAGAAACTCCCGGCTCCCACCCCTCCCCAGCAACGTGCCACAATCTCTGGAAGAGCATCAGTCCGTGCGCGCTCAAGGTGACCCGTCCCTGCCCGGGACTCCTCCCCAGCACACACACAACATCGCCAGCCGTTCTGCGCGGGGAAAACAACTTCGGGCCCCAGCAGGAAAGCTATGAGCACAGGCCACCGACGCAAGGAGAGAAGTCTTCCTCTGCCTCGTTGCTTAGTTTGCTGACAGCCTGTTAACACAGGAGCTTGTTGGAGGCATATCTGTTTGACAGGAGGACACTAATAACCATTCCGGACTGTGTGCACAGAAACTCTGCATGGCACTAAAATCATCCGAGGTGCGCTCTCGTTACAGATTTCTCATGCAGCCAACGTCTCTGTGATACACGGTGTCGTTTCCCAGAGATGCTGGGATAAAAATCAGATTCTATCAACTCAAAAAAAGCTCTAAATTACTATTTCACTGCCTGCCCATACATCAGCTGTTCTCTCCTGCCCAACCTCCTCCACCTATGCATGTGGCCAAACACACACAGATGACCCCAAAATATTACTTTTGTGACTACAAGGAGACTCTCGGAAATGTTTTAATCACAGTGTGCATCAGCTGCAACCTGTATAGGTTAGATATAAAAGAAGCCATAAACATAAGGATGAAAGGTTTGAACTTTTAAAATCCTAATTTAAATATAAATAGGATCTAATCATGCAAGGGAGCAGTAAGTGGGTAAATGCTTCCCTTTGGCTTCAGTGGGAGATGTAAAATAAATTAGGCCGCAAAAGAAAACTGGTTTTACCTCTGGTTTTTGAATAGGGTATAAATCCTGAAGACCCTGGAAGTCCCATAGTAATCCCCAAGTCTCCCTAAGAATCTCAAACCCAACCACCTTTAAACTGAAGTCAAAATTAAAGAAAATAACCTGAAAAATCAGATAGGGATTTCTTAGAGTTGCTGCTTCTTTACCAGGGAAATGTTTCAGGAGATGATGCTCAGTTGAAATGACCGATATGACAAGGAAGGTTTGGCTCTCCGCTGCAGCAAGGAGCGCGAGGGGTGCCGAGAGCCAGCTCCTCCCGCTCCTCTCGCCCCGAGTCCCCGTTTCTGCCACCTTGCAGAAGGCACGACGGACAAGTGCCGGAGTCCAGACCCCTCATACCCCGATCAGCACACGACTCCCCGCCTGTGCTGAAGACCCAAGAGCCCCGACCCCGAGACTGCTCTGGCCGTACTGCACCAGCACAGACCTCTGCCAGGTTGCGGAGCACCGCAGGGCACTCCTACAATGCCGAACCCCACTGCTGCTTCTGAAACATGTCAAACGTCCCTGGGGCTTACAGATTGTTATACAACTCCCCACCCTTGGCGTTTCTGGGTTTGTCTCTTTATCAAAGTAAATTTTGTTCCTACAGTTATTTTTATCAAGCCCTTTTTGAGCAAACCCCATGGAAAAGATTGCTAAACACAATTACCTCCATCCCCAGCAAGTACTTGCACACCCCTAAAGCCTCCCTGCAGCACAAGATTTGCCAAGCAGTGGGATGGGGTCAGCTCAGCGTGGCAGGCTCTGAGCTCCGCTGAAAGACTAACCAGAGATGGCACAGTGGGAACCAAACACTTGAAAATGTGTTGCTGAGCCCTCCTGAGAACTCAGCCACTTGCCCTAACCTGGGAGCTGTAAGGTCCTTTCAACACCTTATTGCTTCCTCAGGTCTGCCGCCAAGTCGAGGGCACGCTGCCTCACTCCCCTTTTTCCTTGCTAACTCTTTACCTGCAGTTATCAAACACGAAGGGCTGCTGACGGGAGGGGTTTCGGAGCCAGGGACTGCCCGCTGCGGGCACGACAACAGGCTGCACGTGCCAGTGCTGCGGCACTGCCCCTCAATTCCTCCTCCTAGAGAGGAACCAATTCTGATCTTTGAGGACGCGTGCTGCGCGCGTGTGCTGGGACGGCCCGCGAGCAGAGGCGGCAGGGACTTCGGTGTCTGCCTTGGCTCCCGGTTACAGCCGGAGCTGCTCCCTGCGATCCCGTCGCTGCTGGGAAGCTTCCCTACGCTACAAAGTGGCCTCTGCTATGTAAAACACCCCAAAGCTCAGAGGTGCTCCAAAGCTCGGCAATAATTAATTTGATTCTAATCCACGCATCCTTTTTCTGAAAAGCTTATTAAGATTCCCCCCGTGCCTTCCTTTGCTTTTTCCTACGTGTTTTACAGCGAGAAGCTGCTGGGAGAAGGGTATTTCTTTGGGTCCTGTTCAGGCGCTCAGCTCAGAGCCGGCGTAGCTGCGCATGAAGCGAGCGATGCTCAGCGTACGGTCAGACGAGGCCACCGAGCTCCCCCCGACGCGTACCACCATCAGCCAAAGCGGCACCGCCGAGAGCAGGGCAAGGGGCGAGTGCTGTTACTTACGACACACATGAAGTGCTCCTGGCCCTGCACAGCAAATACCTCCCTGAACACGGTGAGAGGGGCTTGTTTCAGGGCTCTTCCTTCAGCCAGTGCCCAGAGAAGGCACATTCCTGCAAGGCGCAGCAAGCCCTGCTCTTCAGAAACTGCAGCAAGGAAAAGCTGAGGGCTGATGACTGCTATCGGGGCACGTCTGACTCTGCTCGAGGCGGCGTGGGAATACAGCGTCCTCTGCGTGTTCCCCCTCCTCTGACCTAACCTTTCTAACTGCCGGTCCTTCTTTCGGGCGCTGCTGCCATCTGACCGCCCGGCTGGAACACCCTCCTAATGGTGTCTGACACATCAGGCAAAACCTCCTGCTGGAATAAGACACAGCTGAGAGCCTTGGGAGTCTCAAAGCCTTTGCTTCAGGGCTGGTAATTTCCATGCTGTTTAATTTAACCAGTAACCCATAACCCACCCAACCATGCAGAGAGAGAGAAAGGCAAAAAAGGAGCCTAGACCCAAATCCCAGCCCTGCCACCTCCCATGGCCTCAGCGGTCAAATGGGCATGAGACAAACCTCAGTTTCTTTTCCCAGTGTTACCACTTAAAATAAGCACATTTCTGTCTACTGAAACTGCCAAAGAGCAGCCAGAGTCCCATCTCATTTTGGATGCAGTTTTAATTCACTTAGAGAAACAATAAACATTATAAAAGCAAATATTCTGCTCAACTTCTAAGAGGAGGAGCTGCATGTACAGCTGATGAGCCCCCTCCTGCACCACTCCTCGGTGAACACAGATGGGGCATCAGGAAGGAGGAAAAAAGCATCTAAAATTTCATTTACACTTTAAAACTTGCTGGAAATTAAAGCTAAATGAGGCCTGAAATCTGCAATTTTCAGAAAGCCAGGGAAGCTGCTCTTACCAGGGACAACAAAGCCAGAGCTACATAGAACAGACTGAAGCAGGAGTCTCAGAAGGACTCCCTGCAATTAATTTACTTCCAAACCATTTGTGCATTTTGGAAAAACCACTTGTGACTTCTTCCTGCCTCCCTATTCCTTTGGTTTTCTTAAAAATATTCCAGTGGGTAAAAGGTACGAGGGCTAAGAGCCAACGAGTTTCAAGGTGAGCCCCTGTGAAGCCCAGTGCTCCCGTCTGCCACTCACCCCCTCCGTGGATCAGAGCGGTGCCGGTCCCGGGGCAGGGAGACACCGACAGTGGAGCGTCAGCCCCTTGACTTCAAAATCAAGCAGATGCTTTGTGATTGAGCCTATGATGGCAGCTTGCTCGCTCTGCAATGGAGATAACAGCTCCTCTCTCCTTCCCTTCTATCTACGCCGTAGGATTTGCACGGTGTCCTCTGCACGCCCGTGCAGTGAGGTGTTCCTCTGCAGTGGGCCCTCATCTCCTGCTGAACGGACCGAGACCCTCTGTGCTCATTTAGCAGCTAATCTGCAGAGCAATTTGCATTGAATTCCCTGGGCAGGCGAATGCCGGTGACCTGTGAAGCCCCATCAGGCTTGATTTTGCTCAATTTTGGTGGCTGAGAGCAGCGAACAAGTGGCTGAGTCAGAGAGCTAACACACCGGGGAGGTGCCGAGCGGCTCCGCTGCCGCGCTGGAGCTTTTCCACGTCAGCAGAGATGCCCGTTCCTTCCACGCACCTGCCTGGGCACTCAGCTCTCATCTTCGCTTGCCCTGAATTCAATCCCAAAATTAATCTCTCCCCTCCCTCTCCTATAAATACCTGTTCCAGAAAGCTGAATATCAACACTCTAAGTGCAGTCAGAAGAACACCTTGTAGAGCTTGCAACTCGCCGTGAATACAAATGACAGAGACACAGCACACTGCTCATCACTGTAAATTACTTTCCTATATTGGCCAGTCAGCACTTAATGTTAAATGACTACATTATAGGCATAATGTTATTATTATTCATAAAGTATGAAAAAAATCTGCCAGGGATCCGTATTTTGGTGCCTTTGGAACCTGATGGGTTATTTATCCTGAGATTGATGAACAGAGCCTTTCCACCGAAAGAAAAAAAAACAAACCAGAGAATGAAAAAAACTCGAGACCTGAGTGTATTAATAACATGATTCAGTGTCTTTTCAATCAAGAGCTCCATCAATTTGGAATAAATTTCCAATTCATTTACAAACTCTCTCTGAGCTCGTGGCTTTCAAATCAGCTGGAGAGAAGCACTTGCCCAGGTCTCCTCGCATTTGGTATCCTGCCTTGTTTTGGCTTTTGTTCTTTCCCCAATTGATTTTTAAACACTTTTGTAAAACAGTTGCAGCGAGCAGCACAGCTCTCAGAATCCGGCTGGGGGTTTATTAGATTGGATTATAGGGTCTTACTCGATTCCTTCAAATGGAAAAATAAGGGGTTTGGGGTTTTCAAATACGAAAATATGTTACTGGATTATAATTGGTATTTTGCATTTCTGCTTAATGTAAATGACTCTTGCATGTGCCAGTTCCAGCTTTAACGGAGGTTTGAAGCTATTGACATTTCTCATTCCGCCGAATTTCCTCAACAAAGCAACAATGAATTAGTCAGTGGTACTGGACCCACAGATCTTACACAAACCAGGGCATTTCTGATCAGCTACTTGGACGTGTAACACACACCAAGAGATGTTCACCCCAGTGATTCTTGCAGCGAGCCTGTGAGCGATAGGCTCGGGCAATGACTGGAAGTGAGGACCAGTTCCCAAAGGGTCTTCCTACCCTATACCTCAGTCTAGATGTTGGCATGAACCTGAATGACCTTGAAAGCATTTACCCCATCCCGGTGCACCCTGCGTGCCAGAGCAGAGCTGGGCATGCAAAAAGGTGATACTCATCCTCTAGCACTGAAAACACCTGCTGTGAGATACCTCCACATGTTTGGAAAGGGGAGAATTGAGGGTCCTTGACATACACGCAGTATTTGGAGGAAATGCTGAACAAGAATGTTATTTCTCGCAGCACCAGACTGTGCCTGGCAACTAAGACGGAGGGGACGGGCTGGCTGGGCAGCCGTGTCTGCTGGGGTAATTCTGGGGGTACCCACAGCAGCCTTGGCGTGATGTGGCAGAGGATGCGGGGCTGGAAAAAGTACCTTCGCATTCTGGCTGTGTGCCGCTCCAGGAGCCGTTGGCTTGGCAGGTCCTCTCGGATGAACCCCGGAGCATGTAACCAGGTTCGCAGCTGAACCGGACCACGCTGCCTACATCGAAGTCATCTCCCAGCCCAATGCCATGAGAGGGGATCCCCGGGTCACCACACACGCCCTGGCTGCCTCCTGTTAAGAAGAGAGCACAGGATCAGGAGAGTAAGCAAGTCATGGGGTTTGGCCCTTCTTCCCTCTCAACTGCACGCATTCAGAGGGCCAGCACACAGATAAGGATCGCGCGACTGACTCGATTTAACTCTGACTGGCTCCCAGCAGAGTGGGGAAATTCCTGATGAAATGTCCCCTGACTCCAGCAGCCCGCTGGTTTTAAGCTGGTTGCAAAATATGCCCATAACTGGTGAATCTCAAGATGGAGCCCTCACCAGCTGCAGCTGCTTTCCGTGCAGCTGCTCCAGCAGACAGCAGCTCGGTTGCCAGCATCAGTCATGTGAATGGTTTCCCTCCAAGCAGAAATTGCGACGTGCTCCAAGCCACCTCAGCACACCCTACTGTATTTGCAGAACAAGAAGCTGTTGGGTTTGGAGCACAGAGGCGGGAGGGATCCAGCTGAGAAACATCCGCTCGTACAAGTCGTGAACACTTTGAGCTGTCGGCTTTAAGTTCGGGGGACAGGAGGAAGGGAGCAGCTGTAGCAGATGCCTCGCAGGGGTTCTCTGGAGCAGGCTGGAGAAATGCCCACCTCCTTACTGCCTGACACCGGCTCACACCGCGTCTGCCTGTTCTTGGCTTTCCCCGCTAATGATCTGTGTAAACACATCCACCCCCAAGCCAGGAAAGACTATTTCACTCCTGCAGCTAGCAATGAAGTTCCCGGTTCCTGGGCCTTCTGTGCCTTGCTGCAGGTACAGCCTTTGCAGTGTTACGTGTAATATAAAACATAATGAGCATATTCATCATCTGGGGAATGTACTTGCTTGTAAAGAGAAGGGGGAGAATGCTCCAGGTTCAGCATTTTCTTTCACATAATGACTTATATCAAAGTCTTTTGTTTCATCTTGCAAAATCTGCTGTCACACCATAGGTATCTTCTGCACGCAGTGGAGAACCTTTGGCAGGAGATGATCTGAGCTGTATTCTGCCCCTGGGAAAGGAGCCTTGCAGAACCTCCGCTGGGCAAGGGCCAGAGAAGACACGGACCTCTGCTGCTTCCCGCGCCAGCTTCCAGCGAGGGCATCTACCGGGGAGGCACTGGGGGAATGAGGCTCTGGGCTAGATTTTTGTGCTCTTTCTACTGTTAAAGCAGAGGAACGTGATTAAAGGCTTCACTTTTCAACGCTGTTGTAACTATACCACCTGAGTTTGGTGTAAAAGAGGAGCCTTTCCCTAAGCCCTTGGGTGAAAATCATGGTTCTGAGGTACTGGGCATTCACCTGGCCCCGTATCAGAGAGGGTCTGTCAAATGCCATCAGCCTTGGTCTAAAGCTGCCTCCATGAAGTCATTCAGAAAAACCACACACAACAGATGTCAGCAGGAACTGGTCAGAGTAGTGCTGAATGTCCCCAAAAATCCACCCACAAAGACAACAGGAGAGACAGTGAAAACCACCTGAGGAAAAGGCATGAATTAGAGTAGGAAACCTTTCCGAGCAGCTACAGATATGGCTTCTGAGTATGAGGATGACTCTGCCTGATTTCTTTTTCCCTTCCAAAGCAGAGGTTAAACTTGATCAAGTGGAGCTGCTAGGTCTAAGTGGCATAATTAAAAATTAACACTTGTCCCAAATGCTTTGCTCCGTCTAAGTTCTTACTTCGTCTGCCTCTGTGCTCTCCAAGGAGCAAGTGACAGGATGGCGTGGGGAGGGCTTTGCACAGCACCCTGCCGGTTATTCAGCACCCTTCCTTCCACTGGAGGCCATCAGCTGAGATCCCAGCACCTCGATTTCAGGAAGGCTTGGCAAGAACATCTCATTGCATCCCCAATGACTTTGACCCAAGCCCGTCTCATCAGGGACTTCTTTGCTTATCGGGACGTTTTCAGTGCAAGACATTTCTCACTCTGGCACGGGAGTGGGGTTGGACTCCTGTCACCAAACTGCTCTCAGCGGAGATGCTGACGATGTGGAAACTCATTGTACCAGCTTCCACTTGCCTTGTGCAGACTTGGGACTGCTGCGGTGCTGTAACAGCAGATGTCAGGCCCTGGAAAGGGGCCACATGGGCTTCTTTTATTGGAATGCATGAGAAAGAGGGTCAGACACTGCAGGTAGCATGCAAGGACCTGATTTTGCATAAGACACGTTCATCCTGTACAGACTCTGCATGGAGAAAACTGTAAAGCAGCAGGCTACAGTACACCTCCTACCACAAACATCTGCTGCAGTGATTTATTTCTCGTCTTTCAAGCCGAGGGGTTTACTCTCTGCCAGTGCTTGTCATCCACGTCGCAGGAGACTGGATAGCTGAGACGCAGTGATTTTCAGAGTATTCCAAACCCCCCTCTGTAGCACATGTATTTCTCCAGCTCAGCAAAGCGCAGCAGGCTGCCCCCTCGCAGGATAAAAAGGGGAAGCGGAGGATGGGACTGCCCCATCCCCTCCTTCCCGAAGCCCACCTCACCTGAGCAGTGCGGCAGGGAGCCGCTCCAGCGCCCGTCGAGCTGGCACATGCGAGTGGAGTTGCCGATCAGAGTCCGCTTCCCAAGGCAGCTGTACCGGACCACGGAGCCGACGGTGTACTGGTCACCCGAGATCTGAGCGTGGGGTGGGGAGCCGGGGTGGCCACAAGAGACCACTGTAAGAGACAGACACAACAGCTTCAGCCAGGAGTGAAGTGCCTGTGATGCTTGTTTGAAGGCAGATCCAGAGCAAAGCACTCCGTGTTCGAGGTCGCGGCACGGGACCTCTGCAGCTTAAACCCACTCGTCTGCCTCAGAGCCCACCGAACGCCCGGTGGTTTATGCCTTGGTGCAGGCGTGGCACAGCAGACCTTGGATTGGTCTCCTTCTGGGGGACATGAGCTCATCCTGTAAAAACTTCCAACGGTTTGTGCATAAATGCCTAGTCCTGACACTGACAGGCATTTTGCAGGCTCCTTGGAAAACTGATCCCTTCTTAAACATGAATATTTCCAAGCACACCCTCACCCCCACCCACCCCGGCAGCACCAGGTCCTGCGACACAGAGCTGCAGTCGATGCCGTGTCACACCTGAGCAAGTTATCCTGGCAGATTCAGAGCGCTGCTCGCTCGACCATTGCTAGTAAAAAACCACCGCTAACAATAATTAATAGGTTTACTTTAGCTTAGCAATCAGAGTGGAGACAGTGAGGCTGTTGACAAATACACTGACAGATCTAGGGGCTATTAGGCAGGTTTGGATGAGGATGCTCAGCCTAAAGACCATGCATCACTTGGTTTCTGAAGGAAAGCATCCGTAACTGATATCTTCTCTCCCTCTGCTAGAGTCTAAAAATACCAATACTGGCATTAGGTGGAAAACATGATGTATGTTTCAATAAAACGGAGAGCACGCGTATGTTTGGGCATGTGGGCGTTGAAATATACTGGTGCAGAGCTGTGACTAAAACCAAGGACACTTTGCAAGGAAACGGGTTTGATAGCTAATACTTAAACTCACACTGTAACTAACAATTTAATAACAGATACTCCAGCAGACTCAGCTAAGCTTAAAACCTGTGGTGGTATTGAGGTTTTTAAAGGATTTAAGTACACAGCGTGAAGACTGTTTCTTCTGATGTGTTAGGTTCCGCTCCTGTGTACTTTACTTACTGGACTCGCTCTCCCACCCCTCAAAGGAGATCAGCGCTGTTTTACTCCCTCCTCAGAAACCGGCACGAGACAACATTTGCGACCCAAGCTTGTCTGGTGTCAACCTTTTTAATTTATGTTTTAGGGAAGTACCTAGTAATTTTAGGTGCCCAGCTATAAACACTTTAAAGGGGTATGGGTTTCAGCGCTGAGCACATCTCAAGTTCAGCACGCAGATAGCAAAGACATGCAAAAATCTCTTTCGCTCTTTTTTTTTTTTGAAAACTATTAAGCCCATGAATCCACATAATCAGTCATAAAACTGACCTGAGTTTCCAAAGTTTTGAGAATGCCCACAAATCCTCCAAGTCAAAGGATGCTCAACATTTTAAGGAAGGAGCCCACTTTTACTTAGCTGGAAAGCTGTGGACTGAGGGAGCGTGAGGTGTCAGGCTCCCAGGTTTTAAAAGGAAACTGCTCCCCTGGAGTCCCTGCGGCTGCGGTAACACACGGTTATCACTTGCCAATTCCCCACAGCCTGTGCAGGGTGTGCAAATGCGAGAAGGCGGCATGCTGCTAACAACAGGAAAGGAAGATGTGACAAAAACTACTTTGTATGATTAGGTGTTGAAGGATAATACAAGAAAAAAAGAAATGATCACGGCTTTGGAACAGTTCAGCTGATTTGAACTTAAGGAGCTCCATTTCTGACTGCTTTAGCGATTCGTTAGGCCAGGTAACAGGAGACGGCCGCTGCTTTAGACTCCAAAAGGACAGACGAGCTGTGCTGGGGGTTGGTCTGCCCGGGGTCTGCTCCTGCCTCTGGCTCACTGGGCAGCCCTGCGTCAACCCCAAATCCACTTTGGACCTTGGTTTCCCCCAGCGTAAGACAGGGAGAGCACCACTGACACCTTTCATTCAACACGAGATCTCCTGGTCTGGGTGTTACTGCTACAGCACCAGACCACCCTGAGTATTTTGTGTCTTTCTACACATAGGTTTTCTACGCTACTGGAAATACCCTTAAGCCAAATCACTGCCTAGAGCCTCCCAATTCTCTCTGCAAACCACAGTGGCAGAAAGGGCCAGGATACTGTAAGGAAGGGGGAAAAAATGTAGAGCGAGCATCAGGGAGCAAATCCTCTTTAGCACCTGGCGTTGCAGCAGAATAAAGGCTGCATTTATTTCACCGTCGCACTGTCACTTCCCTCCCCCAAAGCCGCGGGGATGAGTGGGTGTATGGAAACTCAGCCGTGCCTGAGCGGTGCTAAAAACACTTTGTCCTCAGTCAGGCTAATTGCACGCTGCTTCCTATGAAGATCTGTGTCGCACAAGTTCTGCTGCCCTTCTCCACCTGCGATACTTTTGCTGGAGCTGCATGGAACCAGTAAAACTGAGCAGGGGCTGCCTTCCCCTGCGGAGGGAACCACCTCTGTCTAATAGGATTTCTCTCCTCAGACCACATATTTTCCTTCTGTGGGCAGGATCCAGAGGCCAGTGAAGCTGATAGAACAATTCCCATGGATTACAAAGGGCTTTGGATCCAGACTTTTTACATGTCCCGGCAGCTAAGCAACAAAAACTACATGGGATGAAAGCTTGTGGTGGATGGGTATTATTCTGAAGAACTTACAAAGACACTGTGGGAGGGCACGGTCCCAAGTGCCGTCCCCCTGACAGGTAAGGACATGTGTACCCAGTAAGTAATATCCATGGCTGCACTGATATGAGACAGTTGTTCCAAAGCTGAATCTGTGAGGACCACTTGGCTGCACTTGACGGATGCTGTTTTCCAGGTGCCCGGGGTCAGTACAGTTTACAACTGCAAACAAACAACAAAAAAAATACAAAACAAAGGGTGTAACAACAAACAAAGGATTCTCCAAAAATGGGCAGGAAAAGAGGAGAAAATTGCAAATCACATACTCCACAATTTAGGGGTTCTTTTTAGTCTTTTTTTTAAGATTCTTCGGGGCAGAAATAGAAAAAAATCCTTATTAAAAAGAAAAATCAAAGAGTAGAAGCAATCCTGCAGGCTCCCGCCCTGCCACGCGAGGCTCAGCAGCAACACCTTGCTCTCTGGCCCCAAACCGGGACTTAGATTAACCAGTTGAGAACAACCAATTTCTCGACCGACACAGCGATGGTATCGACAGAGATACTGGATTAAGGGAGTATAGAGGAAGGGAAGGCAGGGAGGGGAGGGAATTTGATAAGTGAACTTGAGTGCTAATACCAATGGAAGCAGGGCAGCCTAGAAGGAGAAAGGGCTCTGCACAAAGACTGGTGTTTGCTTTAGGTAAACTGGTCTAGGGTTACCAGGATGACCTCTGCTAAGGGTCTGGCCTGGTATTTTCTCGTGTCCTCCCCACTTGCAACACATACTTCAATGTCCTGGAGGATGTAGGGCTGGGCAGGGTCCACTAACAGCTTTGAGTGAAGCCCAAGGGAAAATCAGGTTTGTTGCATGAGATTTACACAAGCCCTCGGAGCTCAAACATCGCTTGTCCATTCCCAAGCAACCGCAAGATTTGGTTTACATGAATTTACAACAGCATCAAGCTGGATTTTAGGAAACCAACAAGGGAGGCACAGACAAGTCCCATTTGCGTAGACCGGGCTGGAGGCAGACGACTTACTGCGGCAGGCGGGCAGGGTGCTGCTCCACTGTCCGTTGGCCAAGCACTGGGACCGCGATGCTCCTTCCAGGCGGTACCCAGTGTTGCACACGAACTTGGCCACATCGTTCAGATTGAACTGAGTCCCTTGGGTCAAGCCATTGGCAGGGTTGCCGGGGTGGCCGCAAGTGATAGCTACAATTAGAAATTGGAGATATTACTTTTCTGCCTGGAAGAAAGTGGATCATGCATTGGAAAAAGTTCCCAAGGAAGGAGACCATAAAAAAACCAAACCCATATCAACCCTGCAAGCCACACCAACTTCAAAGATTTGTGGCCAGCTCTGTTGAAATACTGAATCAAGTTGAGAGCATGGTACCTTTGTTCATTTTACTGGCAGAAGAAATTCTCTGAACTCCTCTCTAAGCAGCTGAGTGCCAGCATCCTACTGACTTATACCGTAAATCCCTACAGCTCCTCTTCAAAAATCCCAGCTACTGCTATTAATCTATTGCCTTACATTACCCTGGGCATCACACACGTCGTCACAAAACCTGATGTTTTCCTCCCACTCCCTGGTGTAAGTCAGATGTATGCTCACTGCAGTATAAAGTTATACCTGGAGGGATAGTTAAAAGAGAGGAAAAATATGAGAAAAATCAGATTTCTAGCATATGGCCTAGAAAGCTTAAATCTTCCTGCTTTGAGTTTGAAAAACTTTGGGGGAAACCTTTATTTCTAAATCCCTGAAATTAGGATCTTCGTGTAGTTCTTGTTGCTGTGGCTGATGTTAGCTTGGGCCAGCAATGAGGTAAAGGGCTAAAGGGTCCCGGTCTGAGCTGCTCCGACAACGCCCAGGGAAGGTGCAGAGGCAAAGGCTGGAGCAGCAGTAAGCACAGACAATGCTGAAATTCAAAGTGCTTTTGCCTGGACACACTGCTGGCACCTCGGCAGAGGTGGGTGACGCAGGGAGGATACAGCCCATGCCGCGAGGGAAGCCCAGAGACCTTCGCTTCGAGCACAGCAGCGAGTTCCACTGCGCAAAAGAAATGTCAGGATACGCCAAACAGATTTTCGGCTGCAACATCTTCCGACAGCCGGGGACAAAGCAATATTGATTATTGTCACGCTGAAACAGGGTAACGGTCCATCAGTAAAGTCCAGCAGTTTAGCTGCACAGCTGCCAAAGACAGAAGCTAGAGGGGAAGATGAAATTCCCGCAAAAGATCCATAGCACATTTGACTGCCAAGGCTCAACTGCACCACAGGGATGGGAATTTATTCCTTATGCAAGCTGGTAACAGGGACAGGTCTAAAAAATATGAAGCAAGATAGCCTTTCAGTGCTGCAGGAAGCAGATGTCAGATTCTCTGAGGTACTTCTGAATAGGATTATACACGTTTTGAAATAGGCGATGGATTCTGTCCCAGAAAAAAAGGCTCCCTGCAGTTGGCATGGATCAAAAAGACCCGTTCACACAGAAGCAGCAACTGTAGCAGGTTTAAAGAGAAAATACCAGGACAATAGGAAATTATAACGTGCTAACACACAGTGTGCCCTGAGCTTCTTCAGAAGCAATAAAGCCTCAAGGCACCTGATTTCAGAACCCAACAGTGCTCTGCTTTAACGACATTAAATTTATGTCGTCCATAAGGGCTAACGGAGTGTAATAACTTCAAGGCCAACTTCTGCACAGGAGACACCTTTACAGATCTCTGCCCAAAAGCTTGGTGGGCTTTCAGGTGCCAGGGTCAGACGCCGGCCCAACGCAGAGCCACACGAAGGCGCTGCACAGGAGCCAGCCCTGCACTGGTTCAGCAGCCACAAGACAGATACAGACGAGCAACGTTCATCTGCTTTGTTCTAACGGGTTTGGTCCCTCCCAAAGAAAGAAACAGGATGAGGCACAAAAATGGATGTTTAGAAAATCCTGCCTTACCATAAATCTGCCTGACAGCAGGAGGACCTCTATCAACGAGATTTCCTGGGCCAAGGTTAGCATGTATATACTTGGCAGGTAAAAGTGAATTAAAACTTTTTCAACAGAGCAACCTCAGGCCCGAGAGTAATTCAAAGCTACCTACAGACAGGCTTTCCAATAATTCTTTTCGTAAAAAGCTCATGCACAATCCTAGACATCCTCCCAATTTTGGAGTCTCTGCTAACCTTGACAACTTAAGTCTGCTTCGTATTTTTAAGCTGGAATCTGCATATTTGTTGATTTATAGGTCATCCCTTACTTCCTATCTTGCTGTTACTACTGTGCCTCAGCACATAAAGCTCTAAATCAGACAAGAGAGATTGGAAGCGAAGAGCTGGAGAATCATGATACGAAATACATGGATTGCACTGTCCATTGATAAGAAGATGCTTAAACTTATTAACACCTTAGAGCTCTAGAGACTTACTTAATTAGCTTATTTGCTGGAAAGATAAATGAGCAGGTTGTACAAGGTGACTTGTGAATGCGGATCAGAGGAGGAGAGAGACTACCTTCCTCTGGCACAGAGCACAGGTCTCAGAGACGGTGACAACTGTGGTGTGCTCGGCGGGGCCACATCTGCCTTTAACCTCCTCACACCCCGATAAAGGGCGGTCTCCCCAGAAACCACACCTTCAACTAGGCTCATCTATTAGGAATTCAAGCTTATGAAAAACACCAGACAAAAGTGGAATTTACAAAGCAGAGGGAAGAAGCAAAGCAGCCAAAATTGCAGCGTTGCCGCTCCTGCCATGCCTCACTTCTCTCCTACGTGAACCCCGGGGACGCTTGTGCGGCACGCGTGCTGCGTGCGTGCAAAGCAACCGTACGTAGCGTAGGTGTGTAAACTCTGAATGACGGTCTTTACACGTGCTCTTGTCCTCTGACTGTCACCAGGGCTAAAGAAATCTGACAACATACTTACGCACACAGACAGGCGTCTTCCCAGACCAGCGGTGATCCTGCTGGCAGATCCGCACTGACATCCCGATTAGGCGGAAGCCGGGGTTGCACTGATAAACCACGCTGCCGCGGTAGTTGTAGTTCTCCCCGTTGATCTGCCCGTTGACGATGGGACTGGGAACACCGCAGTGCCCCGCTGCAGGAGGGAGACAAGGGGAATCACCGAGAGCTCGCGCCGGCCCCCCCGAAGGCATCACACACCACCCTGACTCTCTGGGTGGATCTGAATTCGAGTCTCCGCAGTCTTAAATAAAACCAGAGGAGCAGTAAAAACAGATCATTTTTAAAGCTCTCCTCTCCAATCTCAAAACACCTCGCATCTATTGAGCGGTAAGGAATCAAAGTCTGCTTCCTTTTTGTATCTACTTAAAACCCTACAGCTTCAGTAGCACCGAGTCCTCACTTGGGTTCTTTCCTGAATCAGTATCCAAAATTCCTATTCCCTCCTGAAACGCAATCAGGACTCTTTCCCCACCGCATCGCGGATACTCCACACCTACCCAGACATCTCACTTCTGCTCCGCTCCAGAGTCCGTTGGCCATGCACTCCCGCACGCGGGACCCTACCAGGGTGTAGCCAGTGTTGCAGGAGAAGATGGCTGTGGCCCCGTAGCTGGTCAGCGTGCCGATCTTGTTCCCGTTAGGTGGAGTCGGCAGGTCTCCGCATGAGATAACTAGAAGAGATCCCAAAGTACAGTAAGCAAGAACCGGCAGGGAGATGAGTTTTTTAAAGACATGCACTCAGTGACGCTTACCACCACAAGTTATTATTGAAGTCAGAAATGAGTAGGAAAGATTATTGAATAGTTACATGGATAATAACAACGATTCCGAGTCGTGTTACATGAGGTGACAAATATAAGTGCTATTAATATTTATGCTTCAGGACGCGAGGGAAGTACTAAAGATAAGACCGGCTAGGAAGAAACCACAGAAGCTTTTCACACAGGAAGTTTTTAAGCACCGGAATGTTTCTATTATTAACCCATTGCTAGATACAGCCGGGAAGTCTGACTTCCCGAAAAGCCACAAAATGGCACAAGATTTCCAATTAGAAAGTGATGCCCAGCTGATTCTCACACAGTGACTTCCAGGACAGAGCTGACGTGGGATCAGACCCGCAGAGGACACCCAGCCGAAAGCCAGGGTGCAGCTGGAGCCTGGCCAGGAGCCCTTGCAAACGCAGCTCCCAGCCACAAACTTCAGCTCTTTATTTTATCCACCTTAAAGATCTGCAAACCCTCCGGAGCTTTCACACTCAGCAAGAAATCAAGAGACTCACGCTGGGTGCTTCTGACCTTACTGCATTGCCAAGATCCTGTCATTTGAATTTAGGTGGCAATAACGCTGAAGAAATAAAACGAGGTCAGGCTGACGCTCCCGGATCTGGCTGAAGAACTAGCAGGGGTAAAACTACATCTGTCACCGAAGTCGACAGTTGCCTCTCTAGAAACAAAGGGAGGCAGGAGGGGAGGGAAAGCTGCCATTCTGAAGGAGAAATTTTTCTGTCTCTGTGTGCGCTTAGAGAGAAAAAACCTCCACCTTTGACAAGAGAAAAGATCCAAAGCACAACAGTCATGTCAGAATGACCGAGCGAGCTGCTTGTCTGCCAAGAGTGTTTTTGATTTACAGGTGACACTGTTACCCTCATAAACTTGGTGTTTGCATAAAATTGGAAGAGGTTCAGTTTTAAATCAGAATTTTTAATTTTCTTTCTTAAAAGCAAACTTCAGAGCATCTAGCACCAGTGACAGCTAAGCTGCTGGGACCCAAGAGCGACAGATGAGCTAATGTGCTTGAGTTCTTGCAGAACTGTTTAGATTAAACCAAAAATCAGATCAGCAGATGACCTCTCCCCGCATCCACTTCTACCACAGCAGTTCTGCAGCCACGCTCTCCGATGCTGCCAAGAGCAGCCAGGGGTGTGCTGTGTTTGCACACCAACAGCAGAGCTTGCACACCCACCGAGCGGAAAACAGAAACCCCATTCCCTGCAAGACATCCCGTGAAGCTGGCCTGCCCCGGCGCAGCTCCGGAGCTTCACCGCTCTTACTTTTACAGGTCGGCATCGGTTCGCCTATGCTCCACTTCCCGTTGGCTTGGCACTTGATGACCCGCTGGCCTGTGTAGTAGTACCCAGGGTCACAGATGAGCATTAGCTGGGCATTGTAGTGGTACTGGATCTCGTAGGTCAGCCGCCACCGACCATGCTCAACTGCAATGCTGTTGATATTGGGACAGGCGACAGCTAAAAACCAGATGTGGCGAGTCAGGGAAAAGAAATGAGACAGAAAGATGTTAATAGGTGTTTAACTCCAGGGCACTTCAGCAAGCATGCCGGCTTTTTAACAAGAGGGCCAATATCAGCATCTCGGTTTTACAGGTGGGAAACCAAGACACCATGAGAGGGGACATCAGATCCAAGTTAGGCAGGATTAGAAACCCGGTGTCCTAAATACTGCACCTGTGAGGCAACGCTGTCCATGCTAGAGCTGGAAGACATTGCTGAAGGGACTTCCGAAATTCCCCGTGGGACCGCACGGGCTGCAAACACTCACCCGCGCACTGCGGGGGCTGGTTGCGGTTACTCCACTGCCCTCCCTGCAGGCACTCTGCGCTGGGCTCCTCCCCGGGCTGCAGCTGGAAGCCCTCGTTGCAATGGTACACGGCTTTCGTTCCCACTGTGTACTCCTTGCCAAAGACGACACCGTTATTTGGGGCTCTGGGAACTCCACAGGAGAGAGCTGGGAAGGAGGAGGGGAAAAAACACAGCCGAGAAATCAGTAAGCTTCCAATTTTATCATGGATTTCTGGTAAGGGAGCTGAAAGCCCAGATCCCAAGCTCTCCTGTTCTCAAAAGCTCCAGCCCGCTGTTGAACCCCAGACGCTGCAACGAATGCCCACTTTCAGAGAGGATCGGATTTTCAACTCCTGTCTATCAGCGTGGTAATAGCAAAGCCAACGCTGAATACCAATTTCTACTGGAAGAGACTCTGGCTCGTACTTTCTGTAATATCTGTAACACAAAACGCATCAACACACTATTCAGAAGTTTTCACACAGAGAAAAAGGATTAGATAGCAGTAACGTTTTGTATTTACATTCCACAGCAGCAACAACCTGAAACCCCTTTCCAACAGCACTTCTGGATTACATAAGGCAGCAAATTGTATAATTATGTTGTGGCAGAAGGAAGGCTAAATTTAGCATTACAGCTGAGAAGGTAAGGGGGGGAATTCAGGGAAAAAATTGATAAACAGGCACAATGCCAAATGGCTGCTCAAGATGGCAGCACTTGGGAGAAGATGCTCTGCACCACTCCTGCCGAGATCCTCAGTTCTGCGGCCAGGAGAGCGGCCAAACAGGGCAGGAAGAGGACAGGCAGGTCACAGAAATACGAGCAACAGCCAGATACAGACAGACCGGAATCATGTTCATTTATGCTGCAAGAGTTTCGCAAGACGTGACAAGCCCTGTTACCCTCTTCTCCACCGCTGGGAAAACCAGCACTGGGAGTCTGTCACTCAAATCTGTTTTTTTTTCTCTATCAGCATTCGGAAGAGCTGGGAAACCAACCCCAGACCTCCCTCCAAAAACACCACGCAGGTTCCCATCCCTCTCCGAGTCTTGGCTCTGAGGGAAGCCCATCTCGCTCGGGCTGGAGATGCACTGCCCACCGTCTGGAGGGGCACAGGATGACAAGGGGGGAAGAATAGCCTGGGACCCGTAAAGCCGTCGTTGCGAGACCAGGAGCCAGCGGGGCTGCCGACAGCCTCTGCGGGGCTCCGAGATCAGCAGAGCCTGCTAGCAAGCACTGATTTGGAGGCCAACACCTAACCCAAACAATTGTCCGCATTTTAAAAATGCTCTAAAGGAAATCCATTCCTTCCTGGAGTAGCCCGAGCTGCTCCCACTCAGCTAATGCATGAACTGGTGGCTGAGCCTATGTCTCCTGAGCCACATGCTGATACTTCAACACACATTCACCTTCCTGTTATTCCCTCTGCACACAAATGAGGGCTCAAAAATCAGCAACCTTAGAAAAGTCACCTTCTGGTGACATGGACCCCACTGAGCACTGAAAAGGAGAGACCAAACTTATTGTGTACAGCACCAGCACAACCACTGGAACTTTCTACCACTCAAGGTCCAAGATGCTTTTATCCCGCTACTGCTACATGAGTCGGCCAGAGCCCCAGCCTGGAGCACAATTACACAGCACCTTGCAGGTGCTGGTGTTGCTAATAGGTGTGAGTAATTCAGCAGGCTCGTATTAGCACGATCAGACATATCCCTGGTTGAAATGATAATCACACGTATGTCACTTCATCGAGCTAAGGAGCTTGGTGAATCTCTCTACAAGGCTGGGTGTCTAGACAAGCAGCCACGCTGAATACCAATTTCATTCCGAGGCAGAAGAAGAGGGGCCCTGGAAAGTCCTACCCTTTCACTTCCACCTGGCAGTTTCCTTATGACTACTTTCTGATGTTGCATCCAGCCAAAGAGGCCGGTGAGAAAGCCGACCCTCTCCCTTGCCACCGCCCCCAGCAAAGCCTTCTCCCTTCTTTGTTCAACCCTCTTCTGCAGCCTGATGCTTCGCCAAAACTCACCACCTCTATTTGCCACCAGGAAACTGAGGCACAGAGTTTCTGACTGGGAGGGACACCAGGAGCGCAGAGACCAGGGCCGGCCGCGCTCCAGGTCAGCGAGGCTGAGCTGCCGCTTGCCTTCGTTTCTCCGCACAAGGGAAGGACGACTTACCGCTGCCTAGTCCTGCCTCCCAGCAAGCTCCCTCCTTCTGCCTCTCAAGGGGTCTGTTCGACCATTTAGAGTCTTTCCATTGCATAAGCCTTGCCCCAATGTTAGCAACAATACAGCACTTCTGGGCCAGATGCAGGTAACTAGAAAGTTCATTGAGCCACCAAAACGAATAAAAAAATGTAACCCTCTTCACCTGCAGATGGTCAGGCTACAACATGAAGAACCAGACAAGGAGAGCCGATTTGGGCCATGACCTCTGCTGCACCGAGCGGGCTCTGGTGCCCTGCACCCGATGGCAGGATCCTTCCTCCCCTGCAAATCCAGCATCCTTGAGCAGAACGCGGTATTAGCAAGTTCTTATTTACAGAGCCCTGCACAAAGCAGAGAAGCTTGATTTTTGGGGTGGCAATAAACTTGCCACCTGCTCCAAAGAGCATTTCTGAGGCTCAAATCGTGGGCACTGCAATTCACCAGAATCAGAGGTGATGAAAGAGAGTAGGTGTTCCAGGGGAAAGCAAACCAGCATTTGGCTTGGAGAGACCCATGGAGAGCGTGGTGCGGGGAAAAAGGAGAAGGAGCACTTATGGGAGTTCAGAGGTACAAAAGCTCCGTCTGCAGGAAGATGATGTGCTAGGAAAAGGGACAGAGACTATGAAAGCAAATCTGCAGCTGGGATTCCAAAAACAAAGCAGCTTAAAAATAGGCAGCAGAGACAGAAAAGGCATATTAGATCATCTTGTGTTCTCCCCCATTGTGCCAACGCAAGATTGTTCACTGCAGAATATTCTCTGCTGCTTCCATAAATGTCAGCTAGGACAGAGCACGTAGTAAAGATTATTCAGAGGGGATCGGGAAGGGGAAGAGGATTATGTGCTGGCAGAAAGGAGCTATGGGAAATGTCATTTGTTAACTAGACCATGTGTTTACGGGCACCCCAGTTCCCCTCCTCCTGACACAGCTGATTGTGTGAGCAATTTATGCAGTGTTATGGATCGAGTTCCCAAACCTCTGCCATGCGGTCCTGGCCACCAGAAAGAATGAGACGTTTGAGCACAGCCCAAAACAAAAGGTTGCCAGTTGGCTTTGAGAGCAATGTGGAGGGGAAAAAAAAAAAAGTATGTTGGATTTTATGTAGCTGAAGCAGGCAAGAAGAGCGGAGCCAGCCCTGGCTATCAGCCGCTCGAGGCCAGGGGAGGGAGCTGCTCCGCCATGAATTCTCCTACAGCTCCGGCTCGCTGCCACTCACTCACCTCCTGCATCCATCTCAAGGCACTTGATAGCCATGGGCCAGTATTAAGATTCCTGATGTAAATAAGGAGAAACAGAGAGAGGAGGTGACTTTCCCAAAGGGGCTATTTCAACCTCAGGAACTAACGTGACCAGCAAGCTCTCCTCCTCGCTGGAGAGAGACAGGCTCTACCAGAGGGATATCCAGCACCAAGATCCTGACCAAGCTGCTCTCTGTGTGATCGGTGGGGAGACATACACCCCTCCAAAGGGGAAATCGGAGCAGGAGCCTACCTAAAATGCTATGAACGGGCCCCCAAATTCTTTCTCTGTTGGCGACTGCCATGGAGTGGCATCACGGGTTGTTCCCGTGATGGTCCTGACATGTCACGCGTTCAGCTGAATGAGAACAGTGTGGGGTGAGCTGAATGAGAACAGCGTGGGGTGAGTTTAGTGCTTCTCATGCGGCTCCCATGGGAAATCCTCTTCCACACCCCAGACCCGGGGCGCTCAGCAATACCGCGGGAGCCCCCCGCCGTGTTTCCAGGCTGGGTAGTGACAAGCCACGGATGGGCTGGCTCTGACTCCCTCCCTGGTGGCCTGGGAACTGTGTTCGAGGACTCGTTTCTGCTTTGAATCATTGCTGTCAGGTGACACTTCATCCAAGTACATCCTCTCCCAACCTCCCCACACATCCTCTGTCTCCTCCCCGCCTCCGTGTTTAAAATCCATTCCCCACACACCATTATACCTCTTGGAAGGAAATACAGATTTTGGAGCTGAACACGAGGCTCAGGTGACATTCCAGCACACCAGGGCAGTAAAGAATTAGCAGCATTTGTACCTATTCTTGATTACGTGATTTTCCTCAAAAAAGACGCAATACATCAGAGAAATGCCTTACGCTGGGCTAAGGATTCGGGAGGCACAGTTGCCATGACAGCCCCTCGCGCCTGCCGGTCCTGCTGCGGTTCATCTGCTCATTCCAGCTCTCGGTGTTTGCCCCATCCATGTTATCGTGGAGGCTAAATCACTATCTGAGCTTGTGCCCGGTTTCCCAGCTCCCCCTTGTCAACGGGACTGGCTGGCAGGGTCTTGGTTTACTGCTTTCATCTCACCTTTAAATAAATACAGCCTTGAGAGGGCTCCAAATGGATATAAGCACCCACAGCACAGAACCACCCTTTAGAGGCAGGACTGCTTGCACCCCTGTGCAATTTCCAAAGAGACTAAGTGATGCAGGAGCACAGAAAGGATTTTTTCAAGGCTTTTGGTACCTCTCACACTAAATCCTGCTTTTCCTTATGGCTTGGACTGGACAACAACGCAGACACCGCAATGAGATTTTGCCTATGCTGTCTCTGTTCTCTGGCTAGTTTCCAGGGAAGTCAATGCAATATTAATCCCCAGTGCTCAGTCCCCTTGGAACATGGATGAATGTTCAAAGGCACTGAAAGGCTTCATCAGAATAAAGATGGGCATTTTATCAACACAAAGGAACAGGGATGATTGGTGGGTTGAGAAAAAGGTGCAATCAGAAAGTGAACACAGTGAGGGAGACAAAACAGCGCAAAAGCAAAGCCCCCTGGGGCACACTGCCCTGTCCTCCCCTCCGCTCCCCTTCCACGCCTGGAAGGAGCCCTGTGCTAAGTAGGATATGTCATAAAGATTATGGTTAATTAGGAGGAAATGTGGAAAGAACAACTACATGTCTAAATCTTACATGAAGCCAAAAGAAACTGGGCACCATCTGAATCCCAAGAAATTTCTCATCCCCCGTTGACACGTGCAGACCTAAGAGGGCACTTCCAGAAATACCAAAGGAAATTCCAGTCACTAAAAGCCACCGGGACCCGTGCTCCTGCCAGCCCTTCTAGATTCTTCCAAGCAATAGCTTCTCCCATCCTTAACCAAGGCTTGGCTGTGCCTTTACTGAGAGTTCAAACACTTCTATGGCGGTAGCCTTTAGACAGATGCTTTTTATCTCCTCCATCCTGAACAGTTACTCCCTTCCCTCCTTGCTCATCTGTTCTCAGGGACTTGGATATAAGAGGAGCACCCCTTGCTGCCCACCTGCAGCTCCAAGCCTGTTCTCAATAGGGAACTGGGAGAATTACAATAGGTTTTTATTTTTACCACGTTTTCCTCAGTCCTTCCTAGGACTCCCGGATCCTCGTAACGATACGTTTGCCTGCTCTCACCTTGGCACAGAGGGATCGCTTCGTTCCAGTGGAAGTAGCCCTGAGGGTGCTGGGCGCAGGTGGTGGTGCTGTGGCCAACGAGACGGTAGCCTGTATCACAGCCAAAGCGGACCGTGCTGCCAGGGTGCAGACCCGTCTGGCTGAGAATCAGCCCGTGGGCTGGCGGTTGCGGGAGGCTACAGTAAGGAGCTGGAGAGAAGGGCAGAAGCAAATAAATCAATCACTGGATGAGCAGTACCAAGACAAACTCCCTTCCTGTTCTCAGAAATTACACTGTGCTTACCATAACCTAAGGCTGTACAAGAAACAGAGAACTTGTGATGGAGAAATACAAAGTTAAAGGGGGAAAAAGTGCAGGGCTACTATCCGAGTTTCACTCGGCTCTAAAAATAAAGACTAATTTCTGATAATTAAATACTACTTCATTCATTTACTGAGTAAAGTCATTATTTATTTATGACATCCCGGCAAGTTCTCAATGCAGTTTTATAACTTCCATTAATAAAGATTTGCTAAGTTCCAAAACACAGTAATTAATTTTAAGGAGTTCTCAGCAAACATTCAGTATCCAGCAGCGGTTTTGTGCTGAATGAGCAACCAAGACCGCCCAGCCCTGCTCCTGCGAGAGCAGCGGCAGAACGCCTGGGCAGGAGCACAATGCATTTTGAACAGGTCACTGCAAACGCTGTTTCACTATCAGGCACATGCAAGTTGTGCCTCACACACCAAGCAGCCCCTAACACAAGTTCTTATGTTTTGCGATGTTCATCTTCAAACATCTCAAAATGGCCTCGTTCCAAGGACAGAGTGATTTTAGTAACACAGAAAGCTTCACTGTGAATTGCATGGGATGGGTTTCGTTCAGCCAGAGCCACGGCATCTATGGTTCACCTTCTGGTTCTGATTCTTAAGAGTGGCTGAGAAACCAGCCAAAGCTTCAAGGTTTCTGCTGGAAATAAACCTGCCCTCCCCAGCCTCACCAGCTCAGAATAAGGCCAGCTTTGTGCACCTTCCCGGGCCTTGGCAGCTTCTGCCGACACAGCCGGCCTATGCCCCTCTGCAGCAATTTTGTGGCGATCCTCAGCTGAAGAGATGGCCACGTTCTTGGCAGAGGCATCCAGCCTCTGCTGTGTGCTTACCAGAGTAGCGGATTTTGAAGCCTTTTCTGTTGTAGGCATGATCAGAGGACCAACGGAGATAGACTTTGTTCCCACTGCTGGTGACGGTCAGAGGGGCAGAGTAGTTCCCACTCAGCGACAGGAGCAGTGGACTCTGGCCAGAGGGACCTGTAAGGATGGAGGGAATGAGGAGAAGTCAGGGCTGACGCACAAAGTCACTCGTGGGCCTTATGTGCCAGGGTGTGTTTCTGCAGAAGGAACAGGCATATTGTGGAACTAGCACGGGAGCTTTCACCATGAGTCCAGGGATGGCAGCTCATGCTCGGGGGTTTTTTGTGAACACCAGTCCCAGTGCGGCCACCTGGCTCCCGGGAAACCAACGGCAAATAAAGCCCAGCTGATCACAGTAAGACCAGGATTTTGCTCCAGGCAGGATGCCTTCGGCTCAAGTCCCGATGGGCCACCACAGGAGCATCAGCAGAGCACTTGTCCTCCGCGTTTGGTTACAAAGCTGCCTCATTGTGAATATTGACAGACCCCCCCCTCGGTTCACGAGAGCCCATGGGCCCCAAAAATCTGGCCTGCACGGGCTTCAGGGATGAGAAGTCCCACCTTCTCAACTCATCCCTTCCCAGCAACCTCTGCTACCATTTCTCCCAGGAGCTTGCTAACTCCTGCCCCTTGGAAAAATACTTTAGATCCATCCAAAAATCAAATCATTGATATCTTCTTATCCAGCGAATCAATGAGTCTTAGGAGGACCTTCCTTTAAGTCCAGCAGAAGGTTATAGGCGTAGTGGTGGAAAGCTCTCCCCAGGCTGCTCTGGGAGCAGAGATTAACAACTAACAAAACTCTGCCATTTCTTTCCTTCCCCCTCAGTTGCTAAGCAAGTGAAACTGGTGAATCTCTTACCATCAAAGATTTCAAACTCATCATACTGCTTCTCGCTCAGGAAGTACTCGATGGTGAGGGAGATGTTATACCCAGGCTCTACCTTCACCACCCAAGAACAGGTCTGAAAGTGAGGGTAACTCCCCAGGAAGCTCTGGCTGAGGATCACACCGGTGGAGTCGGTCATAACCTCGTTCATCGGACAGTGCACTGCAGGGAATGTGAAGGAGAGACAACAGAAAATGAATTCTCCTATTTTGCAGAGGAAGGAAGGAAGGAAACACAAGATACTACGGCCAAGAAGGTCTGTCTTGACGAGCTAGGTCAAGATAGAGCACAACTCCCACCTGCGTACATCCACTGCACACCTTGACCCTTGGGGCTCCCAGAGAATCCCCAGACCCCGATGCAGGCTCCAGAATGAAGCCCGCTGCACTTCCACAAATGCAAGCAACTGCCAAATTTAAAGGAAGGGGCAAAAAGCAACAATACAAACAAACAATTTCAACTGTCTTTGCATCATTTCACATCTCTTTCAAAATGAACGGCATTACGACCAAGTAACTATTCTCAAGTTACAAAACACTTCCCGGGAATCCCTAGAAACCTTATTAGCTGGGTTAGAACAAGGTGTGGAACCACAGGCTTATCCCAGGCCACCCACGGAGTTGTTAACTAGGACATATGAACTCCCATTCCTTTCTCTAATCACTACACCCCATTCAGCTTCTGGAAATAGTGAATCCAGCTAAAAGCGCTAAATAAAAAGGCCAGCAAAAACACCCCAGAAGAGCAGGCAAACGCACAAAGCAAGCAAAAAGCATAAAAAGAAAGGGATCTTTATTTATCCATAATTGTCACTAAAAGCCAGTGCAAACGCTGTACTTGTATTAATAGAAAACAGCCAGAACTATCCAGAAAGAACAGTGTATTCTTTCCAAATCCTTAATCCCATCAGTGATTTTTTGACCTCTATAAATTGGTGGCCAGATGTAATTTAAGCAGTCCCTTTACCCCCAGGCTAACAACCATCAGTAAATAATTGAATGACCTCCCTTTCTCTCCTTCAGTTCATGCTATTTCAGAGAGAATAAAGCCATAGAAAAATATCCCATTATATGGTAAAAATGTTCAGACAGGAGGGAATGAAGGAGATGAAATAATCACGGCTGGAGTGAAGTGAAGTACCAGCAGGAATCCAGAGGATAAATAAAGTAACATGGAAACATCTTTGGGATCCCTCCTGCACAGCAGCAAGGTGTACAACGCAGCGTGCTTGGGGCTTTCATTTTTCTCCCATGTAATACGTCCTGTGGCACTAATAGAGAAGCTGTTCCTCGCAGGATTGCCTCGCCGGAGGAGCTCACTTCGCTGCAGCCTGCTCTTCCTTTGGCTGTTCATGTATCACCAGCAAACTGTCAGCGCAGAATTCCTCCCCCCGCCCAGGGTAAGGACATTCGGGTGACTGTTTTAATGACTTCGCGAATGCAGTCAGACACACGGTGTGTCAGAACTCCGCTCAGTCTCTGTTCAGCAACCACAAGCTTAAAGTGCCTTCCTGAACCCAGGGCTTGGGGTGCAGTTCAGGGGTACCTGATGTGAGGCAAACCCCCCCGGACGGTGCAGAAACCCTGCAAATTCCCTGGAGTCACAGCAGGGGGTGGAGGAACTTTCCCTATCATTTATCAGAGAGCTGTTGCAGTAAGTTACCCAGCAAATCTCTCACCGTTATTTGCTGGTTGTTGCTTGAGCCTAGCCAAGGTGCACAGTCCCGGGACAGGCTGCGAGGCGGGTCGGGAGAACAGCCTTTCCCTGCACAGAGGTGTCTCGCTACCCTCCTCACAAGGTCCTGACGGGTGGTTTTGCACTACCGGGACCCTGGAGATCTGAGAATTAACCCCAAAGATGCAGTATGTGCTAGGAAACCTCCTCCAACTGCCATCCCGCTTGCTCGCTCCCTTCACAAGCCCCCCCGTTTTGCGGCAGTCTCTGGGTAGGGGAGCTTTGGGCACCGCCAGCATTACCTTCACACGTGGGTGGAGGTCCTTCAAACTGGAGATGAGTGCCTAGTTTGCAGGTCAGGATTTCGTTTCCAATCAGGGTAAAGCCGGGAAGGCATCTGTACCTCACCACGTCACCTACAGAGAAAGAGAAAACATCTTGACTCAAGAGAAGGATCAAGTCATTAAGGCTGAACTGTGGCCTGGGAAGAGGGTTCCGTGGGGCGCAGAGACCTCTCGACCGCGCCTCTGCCATCGAGCTCTGGCATATGACTGTGCAGAAATAACAGGCATAGAAAGGCATGCTGGAGTCTTGGTTGGGATAAACTGCTGTCATGGCCCTGAGACTATTATGATTTGTGCAAGCTATTTCAGGTGGAGACTTCCCTCAAAGAGAGCAGACAGCGAGAAAAGCTGCTTTAATAAAAAAAAAAAAAAAAAAAATCACAGCTACTTCACTGGTTGCAGACACACTTAAAAACGTGGATGTAACCGTGAATAGCAGGAAAAAATACAAAAAGCACAGTCAGTATGTGTGAAAGGGTCTCAAAACAAGAATAATGGCTTTCACACAATGCTTTGTTTGAAACACCTGAAAACTATTTATTGTAGCAAAGACTTCTGAATGTTTCCAAACAAGCTCAGGGCTTTCACAAAAGCCAAACCACTTCTTCTGTACTAGTAGAGAGGAAAAGCCTCGAGACAATCCGATCAATTTGACTCCGTGTGAATGTCGGGTGTTGAGCAGGGTCACACACAGCTCCCCACGCCACACGCACAACTACACGCGTGAAGAGGTCTCCTGAAACCCCAGATATGGGGTGACAACACGTGTGTGTCTTCCTGCGGGCATTCCCAGCAGCTGGCGAGGGGGGAAGGAGGGCTAAGAGGATTGGGAGCGGCTACCTATGTTAAATTCTTCGTTCTCGGTGATGATTTCTGCATTGGGAACGATGGTCGGAGGCTGACATCTGAAGAGCTGGTAGGCTGAAAGAGCAAAGGCAGAGTAGCAGAAGTTAAGCTGAGGGTGAAGGCAGCCACGGCCATCTCGGTGCTAAGCACAACAGACATCAGAGGAAATCCTCCCCCTCCACAAGGAATTGGCAAAAGCCCAGCCAGCCCTTTCCCCCCCCCAAACCCTACAGAGACGGCTCCAGGTATTTGTGCCCCAAAGCAGCTTTCTCCAGTTTCTCACACCTACTAGGAAACAGATTTTTGTCAGTCTGTGGAGATGCAGGTGCCCGGTCAGCGTTAGTCCAATTGGATGAACACTGAACGATGACCGACGGGCACTGGCGTGAGGCAACGTTAGAGGCACCTTCTGGGATACCGAGAGAGAAGATCTTGGTGACCTCAGTGGAATTAGGTCAATCACAGAAGAGGGACAATCTCAGACCGCTCCAGCACCGAGTAGATTACAATAATTATTCAGAGAATTTCATCCTTACCGCCTGTCCTTGAACAGAGACTGCAAAACTCACTGATTTATTTTTAACTTGGAATTATTCATTGATTTCTTCTGCAAATAATTCCAGGAATGCTAATTTTTCAACTGCAAATCCTATACGTAGCTTGCAGTTCACAAAGTAACCTATGCAAAGCTGATGCCAGTGCCCCACAGAAGGCAGAACAGGGCCGACCTTGTACTTTTTACCCAATTAGGATTTTTTTCAGGGGTACCATGTGGCTAAACGGGAAGAAGAAATCCAGTTGAGAAGCAGAAACAATTCCTTATGGCTCATGCACCTGCCCAAATACACTGCAAATAGCAAAATTTCCACCAAAAATTAAAGATGAGCTAACACTGAGCAAAACAAACGCACTCCTTACAAGCATGTGGGTGCATAAGGCTTGAGCACTGTGCTGCTTATGAAAATAAACACACAAGAGCTGTGAACACGGTTAAATTGAAAATATGGTACTGGGAACTAAATGAATATTAATGAAAGACATTTTCTGCTATTTGCTCAGCACTTCTCTGCATCTTTGCTCCCTCTGCACCTGACCCTGGACAAGCATAACTTCCTCTGAAATTTATATCAGCCCTTTAATTTAAGATACTGGAGCTCAAGTTGCCATTGAATATTAATTCTTACTAACTCCACGATGTCGAACTCTTCACATCACGGCAAGGCTGGCAGTCCTGGCAGCAACCTTAATGAGGCTTATGACGATGCTTAAATACACACGTACAGAAGATGCCCCGTCGTCTAACCCCAATTTCCTTACCCACTAACCCGGGGCAGGATAATGCTTTCCCAAAAGGTGTCTGGAAAAACATGATGTTTGGAGGTCTGAAGAACAGGCTGGAGGGAACGCAGCCACTCCTGGTTAACGTGAGGGATGGGCTTATGCATCCCACGTGTGCAAGGGGGAGGAAAAAACCAAACACACGCTACTACAGTGAGCTAAACTCAACCCAGGAGGGTCAAAGGAGCCAGCTCTGTAATTTGGACAGTCAGCCCCTTCTTTGCAATCCACCACAGCAGCGCAGAGAATGGATGAGCAAAGGAGCCGGGAGAGCCTGCACGTGGGATGGGAGAGGAGCGGGAGACGGGAGGCAGCGGGTGGGGACCCTTCTGCTACACAGCAAAGAGCCATCCCAGGAGGGAACACACTTATTTGCAATCTTTTAAACAGATGTTTGACAGTGGGGGAAGAATGAAAGGAAACCGTAACAAAAATTTAAATTAAATGCTATTTAAAAAGTGCTTGACAGCATCTATTGAAGTGGAAAGATAACCCAGCATTTACAGCATTAATCTCCTCTCCTTAATGGGCCATATTTCAGTACAGAGGTGTGATTAAGATGGCTTCAGCATATGGGTGATACAGCATATGGTAAAGCTCCTTTCAACAGCACGTCCATTTGTTCTCACCAGGACAAAACAGAGTCCCGTCCTTGAAACCACACTGGGACCCCCGTGAGTTACTGTGCCATAAAACCCTTTCCCATCATGCTCACACATCAGTTCGTGCTGGCACCTGAACTAACCCGTTTAATAATAGGTGCAACATCATCATTTTTCAAGGGATGCTATTGAATCTTTAAGCTCTACGAATCATTCTTTTGTTTCCCTTCCTCCACCCTAAGGAAACATTTCTTTGCAGGCGTTTAAAAGGGCAATGGTTCTCTGACACGCTGCTGATCATCACTGTACAGCAAAAGACAATTTAAAGCTGAAGGAGGACATCTCCTATGTCCCAGATCTGCCAGCATGCAGGCGCAAAAATGAAAATATACATTGCTGTAGATCCCGAGCAAACTGCATTTCCTGCGGTTACACCCCAAAGGGCGATGCCGAAAATTTAACTGACCGCACCGCCTGAGCCCGGGGTGAAAACTTCCCCCTTTCTCGGTGTGCAAGGCCCCGCACGCGGAACGGGAGCCTGGGAAAGAGGGAAGAATCCCACCTCAACCACTTACACCTTTGGGGTCAGGCTTTATACTGAAGCCCCACGTACAAAGGGAGCAATAAGCCAGTAAATGACACTTGAATAAAAGACCCAGCAGTTGCTGGATGCCCAGCTGGTTAACAGCTTATAAACGACCGCTGGCCTGCCCCAACACCGACCAGCCCCAGCCCTCCCATGCCTGCGAGCGGCTTTATACCCCACACAAACCATAAGCTGAAGAACCCTCAGTATAAAGTGCTATCAAGATCAGAGAGCAGCAACACATGCTGATGGGCTCTAACTATAGCAGTAATAGCATCTAATTCATATTACGAAAGGAAGCATTTGCTGAACTGCAGCAGTGTTTACATACTGCTCGCTTCTGAGCCAAACTGCCTAAACCATAATTTTTTGCATAACTGTTATATACGCACCATTGTCTGGTAATATAAATCTTACAGTGTTTTGCAGCAGTAAACCAATTCCCTCCTAAGCCTAGCAAACATGCTTTAAATTCAGCCTATGCGTATAACACTTGCCTTTCGGAACTGTATGTAAGCTAAGACATTCTGCACAGATTCATCATGTAATCCATGTAAGACTTTGTTGACAGCAAATTACGGAAGCAAGAGGAGGTCTCCATTTGCACTTTCCAAAATCCCAGTACTGCCATAGGAACTTGTTAGCTAATCCAATTCAAAGTTGGGCTCTTGTTTAGTGGTGGAAAGCAAATGCTCTCATTACAATGTAATACCCAACATCTCTCTAGCATGAGCTGCACTCACACCAAAGAATCCCCAAGTAATTTGTGAATTTACGGGAATCCTTTTCCTCCCCAGGGAAATGAAGTCACCTCTCAGCTGGAACATAGCTGCCATTTAAAATGGGACACCAAGATGACCCAGCTGGTTTAGCATAGCATTGGAAAGACAATACCGCATCCAGCCAACACCGCAGGGAAGGAGAGTTTTAGGTAAACAAAGCCGAGCTATCCATAATGGGATCTGCCACGGAGAGGATGATATTTACAGGCATCACCTTGAGAGAGGCGTAGGGTTGGCATGGCTGTTAGTTTGAAGGCACTTGATCTGTGCTTGAATTATCACGTTACAGATGGATTTCCACATCTGCACAGACTGTGTGACCACTTGCCAGCACTCGATTGTGTAAGAGACCTTCAATCTCAAACCTGCGAAAACTGGGCCCTTTGTGCAAGACTTCAGGCAGAAGTGTATTTTTTCACACCTGCCCCAGAACTAGTCCTCCCCACAAGCCACAACTGATCCACGCCCCTCCGCGTCCCGCAGGCAGGTATAAAGCATGTGTTGCTCAGTAAGTGGTACAGACCATAGAAATAAATGGCAAAAATCCCTCCGTTGGCTGCATCACTGTGGAATTTCATCAGGACCTGATTGGAAGAGCTTTGGGCTGATTTCTTAGCAGAGTTGCCAGTGAACACACCAAGCTGTGGGGCTGTTTGCTGTGGACCATCCCTGAAATCAAATATCAGGAACACAAGAAGAGAGGATTATTATATGTCTTTAATCCTAGGCAACAACCAACCTTCTACACCGCAGGCACAGGAACTCCTCCATGCTCTTGCTTCCTTGTCCTCCCTCCTCCACATCTGTATTACAGTTTCAGCAGCTCCCTGGGCGGCTGACCTGCACCCCCAGTCCCCCTCCCTGCTCCACTATAACCAGGATAATCTCCTCTGGCAGCACAGTGCTCACCCGGCAGACAATTACAAATATGAACATCATCTTTAACCTCAGAACTTGAAGAACTAGGGACAGTTTTCCAAAGGAGTTTCACTCCCTGTTTGCACAGCAGACATCGAGATATTTTGAAAGTCAGATATTGCTTGAGTGGTACAAGCTCAAGAATTTGGCCACAAGCCCTTTAGCCAGTTCAGCTATGGGTGCTCCCTTGGCTGACTGACGTTGAGAACATGCCATTTCTCTTCCCTTCTCCAGATAGGAAATCCTGTTTTTTAATTTTTTTCCTTTTTTTTTTTCCCCCCACAGTCCCAGCCTGTAAGGCTCCTGGGGTGAAGCCCTCAGTACATGAGAAATCAGTGCTGCTTCATTAACCGCAGCAGAGTTGTGCCCATTTTACATCAGAGGTCACAGTTCCCAGTTGCTGCTATTAAAAAGGCAGCTGGGAGTCAGAGCCAGCTCCTAACGCCACCCTAGCACTGCCTCTGCAGTCTGGGAGATCAGCTTGGATTGTAGGGCTGCCCATCTCTGACTGCAAAAGAAAAACCGAGAGAGGGCATTGGTAAATGTAAATGATTTACCAATGGCTTTTTCTTCATTCAGCCTCTATCCATAGACAGGTAGCCATACATAAAGTGAAAAAGGAAAAAAAAAAAAAAAAAGAACTCCAGAAAATGTCTGTCAGAGAAATCAGAAGTGAAAGGCAATTCGTATTATGTAAGTCTGAACAAGATTCATTTTGACCAAATTCAGCTTGAGATAAAGACCCTGTTTACCATTCATAAAGTCTCCTCTGTAAAGCCCCTTAGGCTTCCCAAGAGACCTTTCCTTATTCCATTCAGCAGAGCATTTTGGAGGGGAAGGGACAGGCTGATGAAAGGCGCCAGCGGGACGAGCAGGGCTCTGCCGCCGAACTCCCTCCCGCCGCAGCTGGGACGCCGGTCTGCACCCCCCCGGCAGCTCAGCCCCCACTCACGGTGATGGTGGCACACCAGTGGGACAGTGACTGCTAATCCCAGGCACCGCAGGGGTCTGACGTGCTTTGTTTTTAACTGCTGATGAACCCAGAAATTAATGGCAAGACAGACCTGGAAGGTCTTACAGGTGCTGCTATATGGCCAAGGGTGGGACTACTCCTTGTGAGCTGCACAACACCGAGGCAAAAGCACCATGAAAGCTAAGGAGTCCTTGTGCAGACTCCTCTCTAGACCCAAAGGATGACATCTCCATCACTTGTCACGAGCAGCCTAGTCATCACTGATCATTCCCTTCACTGACCTTGCACTCCATGCCTCCGTTTTTCAAGAACGTAACATGAATAGCATTTTTGCTGGCACCTTATAGGACGTGGTCCTCAATCTATAGGCCCTCTCAAGCACCCAGAGTTTAAAAAACTCCAAATCCTCATCCCAGTGTCCCCAGAGGATCCTCCTACTCCCAGACACAGCACTACCCACGCACCGCGGCAACGGGCGCTCTATTTATCAGCAAGAGCATCTTTCTGAAATGGAGCCTCAGTAGCAGCTCCAGTCAGTCCTCACACCTTTGCTGTACCCACCAAACAGTGATGAAATCGTTGTAGGGCTCTGTTTGCAGCAGGGTGAAGTTGAGATGGATTCCATATCCCACCGGCACAGTGAGAAGCCAAGTGCAGTCCTGGGAATTAGGGTACTGGTTGGGGAAGCCAGGAGAATAAACTGTACCGTTTTGGGTGGTGATGTTCCCCCCACAAGGCACTGCAGATAATCAAACAGAAACACAAACCTAATGAAGAAATATCCCCCAAACCAATAACTCTTAAAGATCCTCTGTTTCTCATTTTTCTTTCCTTTTTTCTTTTTTTTTTTTTTTTGATAAAAAGACAGCCATTCTGGAGGATCCAGCCCCAAAACCTTGGCCTAGCTTGCCTCGAATAATTCATATCTGTCACAACTACATTTAACATTTTCAACTTCATTCCATTACAATAAATTCATTAAGTGCTTCAGAGCTGAAAGGAGACTGTCAGGGTGTTTTGTACAGATGTGATAGCCAGGTGCGCAAATAAACTCTTATCTTATGCCCTAGTAAGAGTCTTTGGGCTCTACCAGCTGTCTCCACCCATGCATGGAAAACACAGCTTCTGACGAGATCACACCAGTGGGCAAATCCATCCGCTTGTTCATACAGCGTGGCCTGGACCAGAACCACCGTGCAGCTGGCTTTTCAGAGAGTCCATGTGAGCAGGGGGGAAATGATGATTTGTATGACAGCAGCATCCAATTCATTAATCAAGACGACAGTTCTATGGCACTAGCTATCTTCCAGGTCCAAATGAACTTGCAAACTAAAGAGAGGCAATTAGAAACAGCCAGGGCAGCAAGGAAGAGGGACAGCAAGATGACATCCTGCTGAAGGCAACGCAGGAGGGCCACAGCAGGTCCCTAGGTCTGAAAGTCCTGTGTGCAAGCATCAGCTTCTGGACCTCCCTAGCATGGAAGTTCAGTAAGATGATAACATCTGCAGTGTGTTACTGGTAACCTGCAACAACTGAAGGCACAGGGGTAAGTGCAGACAGTGTCATCTGCCTGAGCCAGCTCTCTTCCAGAAGCTACGTAGCTGCACTAACGCAACCCTTGGCTTAGGCTAACACACTCTCCCTCCCAACACAACTTGGTAAATTCAGGCTCAGTGCTGAACACTTTTTTTGTACAGGAGTAGCTCCACACACTTCTACCACTCTGGCCCCGACTTGATGCTCCAGATGTGAGGTTAGACCCAAGCTCCAGATATTCCCTGCCTGGTTCTGCTCTGCTTACTCACGTGGTCTGTCAAGCTGAGAAAAGCATGTGTATTTATATAACTCCATACGCTCATTTTCTGAAACAAACACCCAAGCAACCTTGGGGGCCAAGTTCCTCTCTGCCCTGCAAAGCAGCAGGCAGCCTGCTGATCACTGGAAAAACTCCCTAGAGCGGTGCTGGAAACCTCAGCTTCTGTGCATTTATTTTAGAATTACAGCTTCTCTTCTAATTAAAAGGGCTTTCAGCTGTGACCTGCATGGGAAAGGTGAGGTGGTTAGCCTACGGCAGCGAGTCCTCACTGCCTGCTGCTATGCAAAAATGGACCATTTAAGGAAAGCTAGAAAAGGAGAGTTCTGTGTTGACTTTAACAGCACTAACAGCCCACCAGATGTGCACACATGGAAAAAAAGCAAATGGTCCAAAATGTACCTAACCCCCACCTCTCTGTGCTATCCGAAGTGCTGCAGAACAAGCAAGCTACTTAAAAAACACAATAAAGAAGGAAGAACTGGATGGTTGTAGCTGGCAGAGCTGATGCCTGAGGCAGGTAAGGACATAATCCCGCTACCACCCCCCCCCGCCCCCCCCCCACCAGCAGCACCCAGCTGAGCACTGGACAGTTTCTCAGCTAACACAGATCTCTGTTGCATTGCTGGGGTCAGTGAAAGAGCAGCTGAGGATTCAGTTCTTTATGCTTTGTGTTCTCTGGGGTTCAAGGACTTAGGACTTAAAAGAGGAAAAATACACCTCTCCCTCTCTTTCCCCAGTGCACAGCTCTTGCAGACCAAGTGCTGTAAAGAGGCTGGGATAAAGGTCAGTGCTCCTGGGAAATGCAGTAGGAAATCTTCAATAAGCAGTCTTGAACTTCTTAAGGGTTCATATGAAAACCTTCTAAAGTAAACCACACAAAACTCAGTCCCGTGGCCCAAAGCATGAAAGGCTGAAACAGCCCTGCTGGGGCTTGAAGAGGGAATTTGGACATTTGAGCTTCGATGCCTAGAACATAGATCCACTCCTTCAACCTCCAGGGTCCTCCGAGCGTACGTGGTCTTCAGAAAGGAGACCGTGCAGGGTTACCGAAGAACTCCCACCTGGGTCATTTTGGAGATGCCACCGTTGCCACACTAAGGAGACCAGACAGGGACACAATCTTCCCACAATAAGAGCACCCAGAGTTAAAGGTCTTTTACCAGGGACTGTTTTTATTTACCAATGCTAAATCAACGGAAGCTGAACATTGCTGAAGAAATAAAGCAGACGAGAATGATTATTACAATCACCCTGGACTGCTTCATTCTGAAAGCGCAGATCCCACTGGCATCAGCAGTGAGACTGACAGCTAATGACAGTCCTCACCCATAGCATGAGATTCAAACACATCATCTCAAAAGACGCACCTTGGTTTTGAACTGTTCAAAATGTTCGCTTTGACTAGGCTGAAATATGTTGAGCATCAACTCACCGAGAACATGCTTCAACACCTCAGGGGTTGAGGCTTTATTCAGAGTGCACGTTCCCAGCCTGCCCCCAGGGATGCTTTTGTTTCCAGAGAAACTTTCAGCCCAACTACAAAACGATGACTCAAAAGGAGGCCAAGAACAGAGAGCTGAAGCCTTTTCTCTCCCCAGAAACGCTGGTTTGGGTGCTCTCAGGGTGACCCCAAAGCCATACCTTCACACCTGGGCAATGGGTGGTCCCAGTTCCTGTTGGTGCCGTGCTGACAGGTCAGGACGGGGTGGCCGATCAGCTGGTAGCCAGGCAGACACTCGAAAGAGACGGACTGGCCAACGTTGTAACCAGCTCCTCTTACAACGCCATTAGCAAAAGGTTCAGGGTCAGGGCATTCCTGCAGCTCGTAGGCTGAAAAAAAAATAATGAGGAACGTTTCATACTTTGTATTTTCTCACAAAAGCAGGAACAGTACACCCACCATGTTGCTTGGCTACTTCCTCCTCATACAATGAATTATCTGAAGGAGATAAACTTTAATGAACCATGCACACATCTGCATGAAGGCTGAGGGAAAGTCTTGCTGCTGCTTTGTGGTGCCTCAGACCCGAGGACCGGGGTCTGCCCTGGCCCGCCGGAGGCTCACAGCCTGTCCTCACACAGTCACCCCGCGCTTCACTTCTAATCGGGAAATCTGCCTTGTTTTTCAACAAAACATGGACAACTGTGACGATGAATACAAGTCAATTGGTTAACATGTTCCACCTGGCATTATAAATTATTGGTCAGCCTTGCTAGAGCTAATTTGCATAGCAATTTCCATGTGATTACCCAGAATGCCTTGCAGAGCACATTCCTGCCTAAATTGTGCAGTAGCGCATGAATTATACGGTGCATGAACAGGACAGCCAAGACAAAATTAATGTTTTCAATTAAGTATGAGTAGTGGCTTTTATTGCTATTTCTGGGGAGTCAGCCCTTTGTCAGTCCTTGGCTGTATCACATGGCTGGAGACACATCCTCCATCCTTCCCTCTCCTCAGATCTCTCTCCCAGCTGCTGCGTAGCGAAGCCCACCCTAATTGTATTCAGCATAAAGTACACGATCTGCCCTGGGCAGCCTTTGCCCCTTCATATTCCCATATGCCCAGGAGAGGTGGGCAGAAGAGACCAAAGGGTTTTGCAAAGACACTCGTCAAGGTAGAGCTGTGGATCAGGCAGAGCCAAAAGTTCATGTTCCCTTTCAAGAGGCAGCCCCAATCCAGCACCTTCACAGAGCAGCAAATCCAGTAAGAGAAGGAGCACTTCCAGGGCCTCGCTCTGCTGGCGTCGGACACCGAGGCGGCTGCTGCTCAGAGGACATCACATTCAAACCTGGGGAGCTGCCTGAGGACGCAAGCTGGGCAAGAAGGTAGGCACCTCCATTCCCCCACCATCTCCAAAAACTGCACCGAGGGCATCTTCTGGTTTTAGTAATTTATTTCTCTACTTTTACTCCAGGTATCCATGCCAGCCCCGTTGTTATATTATTTGGCTATTTACTTGTTTACCCGGCTCCCTCCGCCAGCCTGCCCCAGCACAAGGCTAGGCTGCGGCCAAGGATGCGTTTGGACTTCAGCTGAGACTGAAAAGCAGCTGCAAAATTCCAGAGCAAACTTATGGCTGCTGAGGACTCTTCTCTTTGCACATGACAGTCGACAGAGCCAAGATCTAAGTGAATCTGGCTGGAATTAATTCAAAGGCATTTCACTGTCAAGTGAAAGCACTCTAGGAACATTTGTTATTTGCCGTAGGCATAAGTATGGGTGAACAGATCCCAGTTATTAGGATTAAGCATGGCTTTCATGTAACAACTTTCCACTCATTTGGATTAAGTCCTCATGGAATTAATTCCACAGAATAGCAACAACTGTGACGCCCACCCTCTCTCCCCCACCCTCACCATTAGCACCCGGGGACAGGATTGTCTCACTGCTGCTTGTTCGGTGGCCTCCTTACCTTGGTATTCCAGCTTGAAGCCTGGCTTGTTCTGCGAGTGGTCAGTGTGGAAGTACACAGTGGTTTCATGAGATGTCGACAGGAGGGAACCTGGGATTTCGGTGCCGCTGAACCGCCCGATGACGTTACTGGTGTCGTACGGCCCATTGCGGATTTCGACAAAGTCATGGTTTGGCTCAGTGGAGAAGTTTAGGAACTGGATGTGAGCACCTGGAGAGGAGAAATGAACAGTCTGCCTCTAAAGCTATACCCAAGCCTTAGCACATCACCACCACTCACCCAGTGATGCCCAGTATAGCCTGGTCAATCAGCCGGAGTACATTTACTGCGCTGGAGGTAGAGGGTGCCTGGAGGTACATGGGTCCTGCCAGTTTCAGACAAGCTCAGGCTATTAACACCCGTAGTTTCCTGCTGCTGGAGTTCCTGTGCACACCTCTCCCTTCGCCTGACACCAGAGAAATGAGGAGGGCGAGCACGGAGCTACACGGATCACCAAACTGAGCGCGGCCAGCTCAGATGGCAGGCCAGGCTGAGCCGGGTGCTTCCTTTCCCCAGCAGCACACGGCAGCTAAACCAGGAGGAGGAGAGCTAATTCAGGAAACCCAGAGAGTCAGCACTTCTTCCAGGTGTGCAATACTTCTGCCTCCTGGCAATCAGGCACCCTGATGGGGCTGGCCTGGAGACGAGCTGAGCTGGAGGTGTGCAAACATCTCTCTTACTAAGGGCTGGGGAGATCCTAATTTTGCATGTGCTGACGCCTGCATGAACTCAAGCTGAGGCAGGATATAATCCCACACAAGCTTTGGTCACTTGTTACATTTACAAAGGGTGATTGCAGCTGGTGATGTTTTAAGGCTATTACAAACGTGAGTAGTTAAGACGGGGAAGTATGGAAGCACGCTAAGGGAGGATGTTACAGCTGATTCAGAGGTGTGCCCGCAAATCCGTATCAACCTATTACACTCCATGGCGACCTATCATCACCTTTTGAAAAAACATTTATCATTTCATAGCACCATATAAATGCATCTTTAACGGACAACATGATCCTGAGGTCAAACAACAGAGTTTCTGTAACTCATCTTGGCAAGCAACACATCTAGCACTGACCACGCACTGACTGAACAGGGTTGGTCCCATCATCTCTTGTGATAGCATCAAACCAAAACCAGCTGTCTCACCAAATCCCACTGGCAGCAATATCCTCCATGTGCAGTCCAGGTTGCTTGGATAATTTCCTGGGAACCCTGGGCTCAGGAGCACTCCTTCCATCTCTTCTGCTGTTCCTCCACACTGGGCTGTAAATTAACAGTGTTAATGGTCAGGATCACTTATGGGTCTCTCTGGATGATGGCCATGGCCGGCCAGCTGTGTGGGAAATAAAGATGTTAAAAACTAAGAAGAGAAAAAGGAAAGCCTGCTATGGAACTAGCACAAAGTTTGCCAGGCACCGCATGGCCACATCACTAATGCTCGTGCCTTTCTCCTGCCCTCCGGAGATAAAAGCCTGGGCCCACAGACCCAGTTTTGGCAATCACAGAGGGAGAGACAGATCTGAGCTGCAAGAGAAGACACAGATGCTTCGTTCTGTCCACAGACATTGTAACAGTGCACATCATGCACACAGCACTTATTTGAATTTTTAACCACCTAAAAAAATTACCATGAAGAAAGAGACTGATCCTCTTTTGACTCCAGTTACCGCTACTTCTTTTTCAGGTTAACTGATCTACCTTGATTGCTATAGGTGTCAATCTCTGGGCAATTAGTGATAAATATAGAACAGAGTGTTTGCACACTGACTGAAGTAAATTCCCTACCAAGAAGCGATCCACAGATGACAGCACAAAGTAAGTTTACAAAAGGCATCACATGAAATCTAAACACAGATAGCATCTTCACACGCTTATCTGGATGACCTCTACCTCATTACAGCAATACCATCCAGCCGAATACACCCAGGTGTACTCCTAACATGTTCTGACAGTGGAGGTACATATTCTCTTTGTCCAGTATCTCATTACGTTAGTACTTGCTACTAACAAGGTTTCTCCCAGAAGATTTCTCTTTCTTTCTTCCTCTTAATGGCTCTTTACTAGAACTACTTCTAAATTATTTAGAAGTCAAGCATCTGGATGAAGTAGACCAAGAGAAAATCAGCACACTATGCCAGGGAAGCAAACTGTTCTCTGAGCCGGGGAACAACCAAAGCCTGGCTCCCGTGCAGCCGGCAGCCCGCAGTGCTCTGGACAGTGTTTAGACACATCAGTGCGTGATTAGCACAGAACAACGAGCCCCAGGACTGTCAGCATGGGGTGCTGCGGCATCCCCGTAAAAGACGATGGTCACTCATGATGATCTGCACGTGGCTGCAGGGACGTGTTTACGCCTCTCTGAAGTTGGATGACCTTTTTCAGTCAAGTGCGATGCAAGCTGAGGGATACGGACAGACAGGTGGACGGGCGCTTGCGCCACTGCGCTTGGTCGTGACCGTCCCAAACCAGACAATCTGAATTAAATTGCACTGGTGTTTACACTGTGACGGTGCCTAGCAGGCACAGCCCAACCAGGCAAAATCCTGCTGAACTGGGTGACCACTGCTGATGAAAAAAAGAAAACTTGAAACTCGTAGTTGTTCACCTAGTCATCAGCTAGATGATAATACTGGGATCCTCCCTCCAGGCTGGGATCCCCCACCTCTTAATGCTGAGCTGAAGGGCTTCTGATTTCTTTCAGAGAAACTCCCATGGGTATGGGTCCTTTAGCTCAGTCATTCTGCTGTAAATGTCTCCGTATTTATTCCTGGCCTGCAGATCATCGGATAAAAGAACTGTTAGCTCTTATAATTACTTTACAGCAAAATGATGTAAGCTAGAACAGCAGGTGCCTGAAATAACTGTTAACTAAAGCTATTAAATGCATAAATGTCTCTCTCAAAGCTGTAAAATATGCAATATGAATATTAAACATCTATATTTGCTAAAAGCAAAATACTGAAAATAATCCAAAAACTCCAGTAAGTTCCCTTCGCTTCTGTGCCTCTTGTCCTAGGGCGTACTTCTTCCACGGTGGAAATCAACTGTCCTTTTCTCCGAAGGCCTGAAACACTCGGCAGTCTCAGCCCTGCCAGGGGCAACCAGCTGCCTTGGCAAGTGGCCTGGCTCTTGCTGGTCACATAAGGACCTGCTAGACACCAAAGAGGGGACAGCCAGGCACCAAGTGGTGCCGTTCGGAGATCCTGGGATGCAAACAGGCTCCAGTAAAAGATGCAGTTTCAGTGATATCAGGATGCATTTCATAAAAATAATCCACAGTCCTAAGATCTTTGCTTAAGATGGAAATAAAATTCTCAACCCATAAACCCAATCTGCTTTCAGTATCAAGAAGTTTTAGGTTTCACCTTTGAATCAATTTTTGTTGAAGAAACCTCTTTTGTATTTTACATTTTACACTACAGCCACATTTTAAGCATTCAAAATAAAGCATTCTGGGTGGCCGACAGGGACTTTTTTGTTGCAATTTCCCCTTATAACAAATGAAGATTTTTGCACAGCCTATCTCACTTCCAGAACAAACCTGCCTTGCCTTCCTCTAACTCAGACCTTTACCCTTTTTTTTTTTAGAAAAGTGCTATAAATATCTACTAGGTACAAAAGAACAAGAGTCCTACCAATGCAAAGCGGAGGTGGGTAATTCCAGCGGCGGACAGTGCCTGGCATGCAGGAAATGTGAGAGTGGCCCTGGAGGAGAGGAAAACAAGACACAGGGTTGGGAGGGTCTCGCTCTTCCCCAGGTGTTTGTTCTCATCCTTCTTGTTGGAAACCGGTCAGTACCTGAAGCGCGTAGCCTGGCTCACACTGGAAAGAGACAACGTCGTTCACTAAGTAGCGCTCGCCGATCTTCAGGCCGTTCCCAGGAACAGGGGGCTCTGGGCAGCTGGACAGACCGACGGCTGCAAAGGCAAGAGCGAGATGAGTGCTCCGGGGAGCGGGGATGGGGTCTGCCATGAAGGAATGGAACCGCACACCTTCATTTTACCCCAGCCCCTTGTTTCGCAGCAACCTCCACCACAGACACTGGTGGGAAAGCCCTGTGGCCTTTGGACTCTCCACAAAAGACACCCCTGATCACGCAGCATTCCCGTGTTACAGGGCATGTCCAGGATCCAGAGGTATTCACCTCTAGCGCCTTCACTTTACCTGGAACACACTTTTTTAACGCACAAAGGTATCACACATCATTTTGTGATTCGTGGCCAAAAACGTTTTTGACGGAACCCTAACGACTTGATGGAAGAGCTGCAGCTGCGACAGCGTGTCCATTCACAAAGCAAAGACCAACTCACTCTCAACGGCTCACAAACCAAAACACCCGCCACGAACCCTCCCCATCCGAGGTCCGTATTCGTGTTACGCCATATGTGCCTTCACCAACCAGGCAGCACCTGATAGAAGACCAGAGAGGATGCGAGAGGGAACTATCTGCTGTCCCTCACTGGCAATACCAAGGGCATACGGTATGTGTTGTATGTAATTTGTCCCTTTCTGGGCAGAAGCAGCACGGTTTCATTCTCTGACCCTATTCTTCCTGTTTTCAATCACAGATTGAATTTACCATGAAATATAAGCAGCGGTAAGCGTGGCTGGTCCTCGACGGTGCCTGCAGAACAGCCTACGAAAATTTCATTCGATCCCATTTCCATCTGAGCTACGTTTACAACTGGGAATATCCTGCTGCAAACCCAATTAACAATCCCCAAAGTTGCATGTTGGGTGATGTGCTCTCCTTTACACACATGCCACCCCCTCTTTCTTCTGCAACACCAAACGGAGATAAAACCAAGACCGGCATCTGCAGTCACCTCGCACCCACCGCAGCCCCGCTGCCTGCCAGCACCTCCCTCGCTCTCAGTGCTGGCAGCTGCCACTAAAAGATAACCTTCTGCATCACTGCAAGGGCTAATGCTCTGCTTAAACCCTACAGGCTGAGCCGAAAGCAGATGAAAAACAGAAACGAGAGAGGAGATGCCGACTCTGCTCCTGAAACCCGAGTCACGCTTCCCAGCAAGAAAACATGTAGTCCCTCCCCACACATGGCTGTACTGCTTGACCTTCAGAGAGACAAGAGAGAAAATAGCTTTAAATAACTTCCTATTCAGATCAGTGGGCACCGAGTTTCACTCAGTCCTAAATTGTTCTTGCTCTGCTTTGGCTTTCAAGCATGTAGAGATAAGGGCATTGCTTGAGGAATCCAGTGATGGAGAAAGGGGAGGAAACAAACTCTGCTGTTTTAGCTCATCTCTCAAAACTTCCTTGCAGCACCCCTAACCGAACAAAGACAAAACCCGGTGCTCAGAGCCGTGAAATTCCAATTGTACAAGCAAAGCAAAAAATACATTATTTCCAGCTGCCCTGAAAATCAACACCTATTAATTTTCTCAGCAAAGAAACCAAACAAGCCTAATAATCCCAAGCCTCACGAAAAACCTGAACAAGATTTTTGCAATGGGGTAATACGATCCTCAAAGAACTTACTGATTGAAACAGAAATGGAGAAGAATGAGACGCAGCAAGAGAATTTCTAAAACAACATCCATTTCTCCAGCTCCCAGAGAGCAACCCAGGGCACACTTTCTCTCCCCAATCTTGTTGGTTGCCATAATCTTGTTGGATGCATTAATATGCCAGGTTTCAATCTGCAAACCCAGTAAAACCTGGAAAGCTTAGTACTCCCTGGCCCTCTAAAAGCACGCAGTCTCTGCAGTCACACAGCTATGCCATTTCTGCGGATGTTTTACAAAACAAAATGCACTTTCAAATCTATTTGCTGCTTTGGAAAAAATAAACAGAGCATTGGTTGGCTTCAGAGACAAACACAAGATTTGTGATCAGAACCAATTGTCAGACACGGTGTCCAGCAAGAAACAATTACGTTTGCATTGCCCCAAGCAGATTGCGTGAACAGAGACAGCAGCCCCAGCACATCTCTCATCCGCTCACCATCACTGCTACCAGCGCAGGAACAGAGCCAGCCCATCACCACGCGTTACCCATTCTCCTGAGAGCTGCACAAAGACCAGACTGGCTCCTGGCACTGTCGCACCCGTATCTTTAGTACACTGCAAATGTACAAGCCTGCTTGCTTTCCTGACTGCTAGCTGAACGTTCAATTTAGATGCGCTGAATAGAGCTGCGAGCTGCTATTCTGCACCTGCTTGCTTGTACACTGTCTGTGCTGCTGCCGGACTGCATGCGAGTAATTCAAGCCCTCGGCACGGTACCATTGGCGAGGCAACAGCCACCACCACTGTGACCCACTGCGGCTTGGCTGTAGCACACCTCTCCTGAATGGACATCTGCTCCAAAAGCAGGAATCGCAACACAGACGTGGGGGAGAAAGGATTTTTGGCATCCTTATCCAAACCTGACAGCCCTTTCCCAAGAGACTCTCTTCCCTGCTACATCTTCCAGTTTTAGTCACGTTTGTTCTCTTACCACTGAGGATTTCTTTTTTAAAGCATAGTCTCTGTATATCATCGCATATAACGATGTTCTCGGGTCTGTATACCCAAGAACTGAATGCAACCTTGCATGAGACCTGCTGGAAGCGAAGGCTGCCATTCTGCTAGGATGTCGGCATAATCTGTAACAGATGAACCCACTAAACTGTCCAACATGATAGAGGGGGAGAAGGAGCGGGTGCCCACACTTTGGGCAGTGCCTCCTTTGGAACACGATCTCAAAGCTCCCATTTAGCTCATGCTAATGTGCCTCCCTGAGTTGGAGACTGCAAAAGGAGGGTGGCCATGCGTTCATACCAATCACAAGGGAAATTACTCTGTCCAGCATCTAGACGCTGCGCCTCTAAACACAACGCAGGGAGAGGTACCATGCCAGCAGATAAGCTGAAGAGGATCTAGCTGTGTGCCCTGGCAGCAAAGGTAGGTGACAGTGTCCTGGGCTGTACGGGCAGGAGCACAGCCAGCAGACAGACTCCGCCACTACTCAACACCCACTAGAGAGCACCTAAAATGCTGTACCCAGTTTTGCACCCCACGACATAAGAAAAACATTGATAACGGGGAGGGAGTTCAGCAGAGGAGCACCCGGACGGCCGGGGGCTGCAGCACTCATCCTGCGAGGAAAGGCTGCCCAGAGCGTTTGTGCAGTCTCCATCCTTGGAGTTTTTCAAGCACAGACTGCGTGAAGATGTGTAAAGTGAGTAATCTAGTTTTACCTTATATGTGACCCCATTTTCAGCAGGAGGTTCGATGAGGTGACCTCTGAGGTCCCTTCCAGCCGGAATTACCCTACGGAGATCTGTCTAGCCCTGCATGCTGTTTCCAGCAATGACCAATATTGAATGCCGAGGAAAGACTGCAAAGAGCAGGCAGCCCCTCCCAACCTCTGGCAAGCATCATTTTAGGCACTTCCTGAGCAAAGATTACAGCACAGGCCAACTCTCCACGAATTTTTAATACTTTGGCCTCCACAACTCCTCCTGCGCTACAACGCAGAAACCAAACGGGTGCTACAAAGCGCAGCAGCAGCAAGATGAGGGTCACGCCGTGACCCTACATCCCCTCTGTTGCATCTATTTTCCATTTAATACTCACTCCCTCTCTGCATCTTGAGAGCAGGGAACCACATAAGCATGGGCCTTAAAGCTCACCGTCCCTTCCCCACTAAGCAGCTTCCACTTCTACAAGGCAACAGCTTCGTAACCATTTCCCCATCACTCAGAGGAACTGCGAGATCAAGGCTGAATTGCTCTTACTTTTGTATTCCAGGTGAAAGCCGGCAGCAGAGACACTGATATCCGAATAGAAATGCAGATAGAGCTGGTTTGAAGTGCTGTTCAGCAGCGCAGGCACTGTAGTTCCTAGGAAAACAAGAGGTGCACAAAGATACTGAAGAGGATTCTTTTTTCCTCCTCCGTGTCCTCGGAGACTAGCTGCAGAAGAGACTGAGAACAGAAAGTCCTTTAGCTTAACAAGCTCTGTTGGTTTTGATCAGGTTCTAATGAGGCCAAGTGAGAAATACCCAAGGCCTCTCCGCAATGGCCTTTTCAAAGTCTGCCAATGAATTGCATCATGTGAAGTTTTACCACTTACAGACCAGGCAGACTAAAAGCATCGAGAAGGGAACTGGTGATGAGAAACAGCGTGGGTGGAGCGCAGGTCCCCTGCAAGGTCTGCATTCCTTCTCCTGCCTCCTTCCCTGGAAGCTGCTGCAGCACCAGGTCAAGGCAGTTCTATCCCAAATGCAGCGCTGGGAGCAGAGTCTGTGGGTCTTTATGCGTGACCCTTCTCCTTGTCAACCTCAAAGCACTTTGAACACATTTGTTCATTAAATATGCAAGAATTGGGGCCATTGGTTTGCAAGCGGCTCTGCCATTTGAAAGCTTTACAATGCTCTCGGGCTGCTTGCTGCTCCCTGCTCTGCTAAAAGCCACGGTCCCCACTGCCGAGCAAAAGAAAGAGGGTTTTGTAGCTCTTTGTCCATTTGGTGCAAATCGGCCAGGTTAGGTTAACCTGCCAAGCGCAGTGGTCTGAGCTAACCCCACACAACCCAGCAGCGCTGCGGGAACTCCCACCTTCAGGCTGTGGAAGCGCTCATGGGTTTTTGCAAAAACCCCAAACCTAACCCACTGGTTTTGTGTTCAAGGCTCTCTATCAACATTTTCTGCAGGAAGACAGTAGTCAAATTCCCAGGTCAACAAAGCATATGATTCCCTTTAAGGACATGCTGAAATCTATTCCAAGTTTTTGAAGCACTTAAGCATATGCTTAATTTTGTGTATGTGCTGAAGTCCAGCTGACATGAATAGGAATCAAGCACGCACTGCTGGGCTTCACTGAACATGATATGATGCTGAACACGTACCAGAGAAACTTCCCAGCATGGTGGCTGTGTTATCTCCTCCATCGAACACTTCCAGGGAATCCCAGTTCTGCTCAGTAACAAAACTGATCACCTGGATCTGAAGAGAAAAAAGAAAAAAGTAACAGCATGACTCCTGCAATCACGCTAATAAACCGAAATATCATCAATGAAAGGGCCACTCAAGGTTAGCAACACGCCCCGGGGCTTCAAGTCAGCGCTGCCATTTATCTGTGCTAATGCACTGGCAAAGACCGAGCTGCACTTGGAGACCTATTGCCTTTGACTACCACCATTTGGGTTGTACAGCTATTTTCCAGCAAACTCCACACTTCCAACACACTCCAAACTTCCGCATCAGGGGTGCTGTCTTCTGCTGCTGCAAAGGGAGAGCTGCTGTAATTTCACAGCTAATGTGCAGCAGCTGAGAATCTGAGCCTTTTTTTCTGTTTTGAGAAATCCCTGAAGACTTTTGCAACACTTTCCAATGAAAGCAACCACCAGCAACCCCAGAGCTAAAATAAAAACAAAGAAACCCCCATTAAACCACAAGATTTTTTAATCCAATGAAGTTCCTGCAACTGCCTTGGTTTCTCAGCTTTTAGTCGTATCACTCAGGTTGCATTTTCAAATTTCCCATCTCTGCCATGCCCCACAAGGTTTGGAGGCTTAAGGAAATCACTTGACTCCATTAGTTAGAACTTCAATGCAATCCTCAAAGGAGTAACATCATGAGATCTGATAAACCTTCATTTACACTGAAAAGCAGCTCTTATACTTGAGCAAAGATCTACATGCAATTACACAGATTTGTCTTCCTTGATTACCATTAAAATGGACTCTGCCTTTATTCCTAAATACTGGGAGTTCAAAGTACTCAGTGTCCCACAAAGAAAAAATAAGCTGCGCTGTACATCAAGTTTGGTGAACTGAGAGAGTCAGACAGCAAAGCTGAGCGAAAGCCAACAGTATTTGGAAAAAAACAGCTTTAATTTGTAAGCTCTAGATGAAATTTTCAAACACTGGGTACCTCAAATTAAACTTCCAGGCCAACAACCTAAAAAAGGACCCTTAAAGACAAATGAGGAGCATAAATAACTTGTACAACTTGGCCCCAAACAAAAGGCTTCATTTCTTGGCACGCGGCAGAAGCCGCAGTTGTTCGGCACCAGTGCCAGTGGGTCTGGGGGGGAACGCTGAAACTTCCGTAATTCGGGCAGGAAAGATTTCCCTTTACTTCCAGCCTTCGCACATCTGCTTACTGCAGAGCCTCGATCCTTTGAGGTCTCTTTGCATGAAGATTTCCTACTAAGCCTAATGCTTCTGGTGGGCAGTCATCCTGTTGAATTCAATAGAATCACTCCCTGAAGCACAGAGCTCAGCAGGATACGTTCACTGGTCTGAACACTGAAGAGATTTCAGTGCCCTGCAAACCTTGACCGCTTGCACGCATACGCACACACATACTCCCCCTTCCCTCTGGAAATTCTGTGAAGCCTGCTCCCTTTTTTCCTGCAGTGTTCTTAGTCTGTATTTACTCGTCCACTCCAAATATCTCGCTTGCCTTTGCCCTGCTAAACATCATCCACACAAAACATTTTAAAAAATAAAATAATAATTAAAAAAAAAAAATCAAACGCCATTATTTCTGCCATTTTAACCTTTTTCCTCCTTGATTTATTCTGAATAATAAAGCAGGCTATAAAGTTCTCATGAAGTTTTTTTTTTCCAAAAAATAAGTGGAGTTCACCTAGCAGAAATTGCAGTCACCCCTGCAGAGCCATTACTGATCACACTGACCAAGTCAATACCTTTCAGCCTGCACAATTGCACACCTATTGTGATTTACATTATTGAAAGAGAATGTGGATTGAGAACGTGGGTTTTGTTTGCTCTTACATTTTCTAAATTATTTATTCTCCTCCCCCCCCAACTTAACGGAATAAACATTTTTAAGGTCCTAATTCTAGTCTGACGTCTGGATTCACAAGGGATCTGCATCTATTTACTGCCATGTATATAAATTAATTCACTCAGGAAGGTTTGCTACAGAAATGAATAATTCATGGCAGAAGTGCTAGCTCGTACGCTGATTACATAAAAATCCTGCCAGTGACTTGCTGCTACCAAGAAAGCTTTAATTTCACCTCCTCCTCTGATTTACAGTTGTTTAACCTTTAATTGTTGTACAAAATGAGGGTAAACTGATGCTTAAATTAGTATCTAATAACTGAGAACATCTCGCACACAAAAGCGGGTGACCGGGGAAGCAGAGCCCATCCGACCAGGCCAGGTTACGCAGCCGCTGTGTGGGAACACGGCGGGTCCAGCTCCGCGGCCATCACCCTGCCTCTGGGCTGCTGCCCAACCGACAGCTCCTGCACAGGGCTTCACTGAGGTGTTTTACTTCCTGAGGGCCAACACCTTTCGTCACGCCTTTTTCCCCCCCGTAGAAGACTTCCAGTGGAAGTCCCAGTGTCACAAGCTGATGTGATGCGGTTTGACGTGGAGGGAAGGTGTCATCCCGCGACCGGCCCGTGTCTAAGGGCAGAGCCGAGGGGCGGCGGGCCCCTCGACACACCGTCCCCCGTGCAGCCCGGCACAGCTGGAAGCGGAGACCCCGGTGCGGGTCCACAGGGACTCTCGCCGCGCACCAGAGGAAGGGGTTACGCTGAAGGACCACAGCCCTGCCCTTCACCAAAAGCTTCCCACTCCAGACCTAGAAACCGAACTTACGGCTCTGGCAGTGTTAAAGCTCAGCCACAGGATACACGTTTTTGTTTGCACGCATTTGTGTTGGACCCCAAATTATCTATTTCCCTTGCAAGAGAACACATCCAGCAAGAAAGGGATAAAAGAAAAAAAGAAACCTTTAAAACATTTTGGCATTACATTTTGTGGTTTTACATGAGCGCGCTGCATTTGCACAACTAAAGAGGTGAGAAACAAGTACTTATGAATAAAGACATGCTTTTAACAGCCCGCTGTAATAGCCCGCTCAGCAGACGTGCAAAAACAGCTCCGTGGGCTGAGAAGTGGCAGCGAGGGTTTGCATTCAGAACATGGCAGTGCAGAATAAAGACATCTATTTACATCGCTTTAAAAATTAAGTGAATTATCACCTCCTGATCCCAGGAGTCCCGAGCAACTTGCAAACTGCCTCAACTGTTCAGACGTTTGGCTGAGCTAAATGGATCCTCCTGTCATTTGGGGGTTTTGAGAACGGCTAAAATTTCAGAGGAAGAGGAAAGTATCGACAGTGCGCTCTGAGCCTTTTGAAAACACTATTTTAAATGGCTTCAAAACCAAAGAGGAGAGCGGAATTTGCTGGACTGGACACAGCGAAAGCCTGGCAGAGGGCTCGAAATACTGCTCCAGGCTTGTGCTGTTCCGCTGTGAAGCCCCCAGCGCCGCTCCCAGCAGCTCTGTCCATCCCAGAGCCAGGTTCAGGTGTTGGTTCTGAGTTACGGTGGCAGCACCAGGGAAGAATCCCCGCCTGGGAGAGCAGAACCGTAGCCCAGCAAGGCAGAGCCGATGTTTCAATAAAACTCTTGAGAGAAACACAACTGCTGTGTGCCAACAGCTGTGAGTGCTGCAGAGAGGGAGGAACCCACCTACAAATCCATTAGCAAAATACATGACAGAGAAATAAAAGCACTTAATGAACAAAACCCTCGCAGACAAAGTGGTGTAAAGAAGAAGAAAGAAACCCTCTGATAACGAGGCCTGTGGAATGAATGAACCTGTTAAAGAATCCATCTCCTGTGCGTCAACCGATGTCAGCGTAACGCACGGTGAGATGCTTTCTGTGAAGACAAGGCACATGTGTGCTCAATGGGAACTTTATCTAAGGTTTGGTCTCTGATGTTGAGCTTAATTCTCAACGTCCTCTAGCTTGCAGGACTATTTCTGCAGAGGAATGATAAGGACCACAAAAAGACCTGAAGAGAGAGCTCATTTACCTGGAGACAATGAACAGCAAAGCTGTAATTGTATAATCATACTGCTGCAACTCTGTTGGCATAACAAATCCACGCAGGCACTCTGAGCAAGCAACTCTTCCTTGGTGTAGCTTACCTTGCTTTCAACATCGCATAATTAAGCAGTATAAAGATATATGCCCAAAATACCACAATTTTTTTGGTTACACCGGAACAGCCACATGGCCCCAGTTGATTTCCCATGGAGAACGCCTCCAGGAGGCAAAAATCCATTGAAATATTACCTGCTTTTGGCAGGTCATAGTGTAAATGAATGTCTGATTCCAGAGAATGACACATTCAATCGATCTCTTTCCTATGAGGAGCAGCAGCTTCGTAACACGTGGCCTCTAAGTGCACCAGATACCGTGCGTTCTCCTCTCTAGCTCATGCTGCAGCGACAGCTGCTAACACTGTACCTGTATCCCTGCTCCTTCGGGGACTGTTATCTTCCACACGCAGTTGAGGCTATTCAGGTACGGCTCAGGGAAGCCAGGGGACAGGATGGTACCTTTGCGGTCAGTCAGATTTCCACCACATGGCACTGAAATAAGCAAAGTAATGCTTGAACATGGAAGGACTTGGCTTTGTACTAAAACATTCTCTTTAAAACATCTGTCCGTGGACAAAAAAAGCAAACGGAATTGGCTCATGATTTAAGGGTAAGATTTGTATGCATAATCTCTTTTCAATAGCTCTCATATAACTTCTAAGACAAGCAGCGCACAGTCCTCAGGTGTGGGGAACACCGGGTACATCAGCCCACGAGACTGGTTCTTTAGGAACTGCTCTCCTTCAAAGAAGGTGAAAGCAGCTTTCAGGCAGATCTAATTCATAATAGATGCTGCCCCAGGTCCTGCAACTGAGTATCGTGTCAAAAGGTCCCTTCCCTGACATTTGGGGTTAACTGCCCTTGTTCAGAGGCAGGCCTGGCTTTTGTATGTAAGACGTATGAAATACAGTGGGGTTTTCCTTTGGTTTTGGTGTGGGTTTTTTTTTAACCGCCCCAAAGGATGCAATTTATTTTTCTAGCACAAATTGCTGAACTGTTTTGTCTTTTCTGCCCCCAAACCCACAGATACCTACCCACGCAGGTGGGTACCGAGACGTTCCACTGAGCCAGGGCGCCGGGCATGGTGAGGCACTCGATGCTGCGGGAGCCCTGGAGCGCGTAGCCAGCACTGCACTCGAACCGCACCACCGCCCCCACCGCGAAATCGCTGCCCAGCCGCCGGCCGTAGCGAGGCTCCGGGACCGAGCTGCACTGGGTGGCACTGGTCCGGGGAACCGCTTGCATTGCGGACAGGAGAAACCAGCAGATTGCAAAGCAAGAACAAAACAAAACATGGTTAGAGCAAACGTTGTGAAATACTAAGTGCCAAATTAAAGATGCATTAAAAACAACACAGGAGTCTGATTATACCTAAACCCCAAAGAGTGGCTGAATCCAAACGTGGCCACTGAGAAGACAAAGAAACATTTCATTCAAACTTCTGCCAACTCAAGTGATACTTAAAATAAAAGCAGCTAGGACATTACAGAACCATGCACGCTTTCTCAGATGAGACTGTTTGCCTTCAGAAAACCTATCACATCAAAAAGGTCATTTCTAAATAGGGAAAGCAAGGCATTCAGCAATGACTTACTAAAGGGTTGGTTTGCCAAATAATGCTAGAGCCTCAACAGAAAACCCTTTAGGTTTCTCAGCTCACCTGGCCTCATTACTGTAAGGGACAGCAATTTTAAACAATCTCCTTCACGATGAGAAGGGTGACAGAAAGAAAAGGGAATTTAAGTTGTGATGCTGCATCGCCAGCTGTTGAAATTGCCTGCGTTCCTGTTCAATACTGGAAACAACAGTCAAAGAAAGAAATGGAGAGCCTGACAAGATAAGCGAGGGGGAAAAACGAGTCAAAGAAATGTCTATTGCTGAGAAAGGAATCAATCTGTATTCTTCTCCAAGTTGCTTTACAATTTATTAGTGTTTAATGCCTGAGTTGCTGGGAGGGGGGAAAATGTGAAGATGATGAGCACATTAGCTATATTGTTTGATTTTAATTAGATTCAGAGAGATCAATGTCAAACCCGCTGTCAAAGGCATCACGCAAGATTATCAGCAAGAAGTCTGAAGCGTGTCAGTGGTCTGGGGAGGGGAACAGAGAGGCAGAAAGCAGTCACTTATGATGATGCCCTACTTTGGGTAAATCCAAGATCGCCAAAATACTGATGAATCTGTACCCCTGCTCAGATAATCCCGGCTCAGCCATTTGTGACCGATGAGCGGGTGCTTGGCCTCTCTCCAAACCATGGAAAGAATCGTGCCTGAACACTTGACCCTGGAGCCCCGCTCTCTGGTTCAGGCTGCTTTCAAGACGCTGCTGCAGGTTTCCGATGCCTTCACCTTGGGGGAACTTGCCATACGTGTGCATCACTGGCTGGGGAGGCTTTGGGAGAGAGAACTCGTCGTTTGTGTAAAAATGAAGGTAAATGCCATTAAAGCCTGGCCAGGCAGATCAAAGCCAGGGCTGGCTCTTTCTTTCACTCTTGCCTTCCATGCAGTAATCACTGAGGAGTGTGCAGCTCACAATTAGCATGCAGCAGAGAGGGGGTAATCTTTACTGATTTCATCAAAACCTTTGCTTTGCTGAAATCTTTAAAGATGACTAGAGAACTACAGTTGTTTTACAGTAACTAGGCAGAAATTCGAGAGAACGGATCTCTGGATACTATAAAACCCAAACCATGCTACACTTCGCCCCCGGAGAAGGCACAGGCTGCCCTTGCTGTCTGTCCCCACTTTACAGTAACGTGCACGTAAAAGCTTGGCTGAACCACAGGTCACTGTACAAAGCACGTGGGTGAGAAAGCCCTTCTGTTTTCCCACTATTCTCTGCATCACTTTCTATTTACTACTTTAAAACCTCTACGTGGGCCTCGCCCAATGCAATGCAAGCTGTTACTGAAAGGATCAAGGGGCAAAAGTTTGACAGCAGGAGACCTAAGCCTGCGACAGGCAGAGAGGAAGGATTTTACAGAGCTGCTAGACAAGCGTTCAGCTGCTTACACCGAGAAATGTGCTAAAACGCCAGTGGGAAAAATTGCTTGGGTATAAATTTCAAGAACTCACTGTGTACTCAGGCTGTGATTCAGTGAGATACTTCTGATACTAACCCTGGGACGTGTGAGGGTTGAGGCTGAGTGAAAATGGAAGGTCTGAATACGAAGTACCTACAGGAGCCAGACAGCCCTGCAAGTTCGCTGCTACCAAAATGATCTTAATCTCCCGTGATATTTCCTGTTCAGACAGAAAGCGTGCAAGGACCCACAGACGCCAAAAGCCGTTCAGGACTCTTCAAGACATCACTGTATTTTTGACCATTATCTCGGGACCAACCTGAGGACATCTCCAGAACACGAGTGTACTCACCTTGGTAGACAAAATGAAAACCTTTGGCTGTAGACTGACCCTTGGAACTAAATTTGATGAGAATCTGGTTGGTGGTAGCTAATGGTAGTGATTCACCTAGATGAGGAGAAAGAGACAAACCAGGAGAGACAGAGATTACAGCATGAGCCACACAAATGGGTCGCACAGAGCAAGGCGTTGAATGGCAGGCTGTCTTTTTAGTTGGCTTTTCCCAGCAGCGACGGGGACGCGCTCCCTACCTGTATGAGAGCCCGAGAGGGAGCTGAGGAGCCGGGAGTGCTGGTTGGGGCCATCGTGGACCTCGATGACATCGTTGAGCGCCGTCTGGAAGAAGGCGAACTGCCCAAAGACCACTGCGAAGAGAGGGAGCGCCGGTCGGGGCAGGCAGCGGGACCAGCCGTGCAGCCGTCCCCACGCAGCCAGGGCCTGGAGCCGAGGCATTTCAGCTTCTTTTATTTCAGGAGCTTGGCAAAGATAAAAAGGGCCTGACTGACAGCCCTGGAAGATGGGAGCCCTTTATTTATCCACAAAGTAGGCTAACAGAAGCAGCAACCAGCCTCCCCCGTGTTCACTTGCCAGCACGCTTTAACACTGATTCATAGGCCAAAAGGGATTCATTGATGAATCATCCCATTTGCCTGCCTACGTAACACAAGGTATGCAATTTCACCAACTGATAATTATTATTTATTATTTGTATTGAACCTCTGTCAGGAAGCGGGCTCCTGTTGGGTTAGGCATTGTACAAAACCTGAACAAAATAACAACCCCTGTCCTGAAGAACTGAATTTCTAGACTGAACCTCTCTGGCCAGGGAGGACCACTGCCAGGGAGAGAGGACACTCACAGCTTTATTATCAGTCAGTCCTAAGCCTGTCTACAGAGACTGCTAACGAGGGAGCCGTGCGGTGCTCGGGGACTTACTGCGTACACTGTAAATGCACCTAGGAGCAGGCAGAGCTTATAAAAGGGAGAAAATAATAATGAGAGGATCAGAGCATTTTATTAGCTAGAGCAAAGAGACTTTAGTTATTTATCTTTATTTTTCAGAATATAATAACAGGTTTTTTCCCCCCAAATCTGCACTTAGAAGATTTTTTTCTCCCCTTTGTCTCCTCTCCTAGCTTTGCATTTTCAAGCTCTAAGTGCCCAGTTGCAGATTCACAAGCTGAGAGGTCTCTCGCTGTGAAATTCATCATCCACCACGCTATGACATTTGTTTCCTGCACATTCAGGTTTCCAGCACAGCTTTGATGGTGGAAACACTGAAAAAGTGACGATAGCACACCCTGATGCCTGCTGTACACAGAATCTGAGAAGTGAAGAAGATGGGAAATGCATAACATTCACGACTAATGGTTTTGCTGCTTCTTTTTAATGAAGCTATTGAAAGGCAGCAGGTGGAGAAGAGAAAGTAATTTAGCTGTCATCCTACCGTAGGCAAAAGTCAGACTTGCAGATCAAGACTGTCTAGCCCTTTAGTTATTGTGTTCCTTAAGATAATATCAGAATCAGCTTTGGTAAAACAGGTTAAGATGTGTAAGAGAACAGTGCAGTATTTCAGCAGTTAGATCCAGGAGCTCAGCTGTGACCTGCGTGCACACAGGCAGAAGGGCAATTCGAGTGAAAGGAGCTTATAACTGATGTCTGTACGTGCGATCCTCATGTCACACCTTGCTGCCTTAGCAAAGGAAACCGCAAACAGCTGAAAAGACCATAGGGACTGACTAGGTCAATATAATGCACTGAGAAGCAGCACCAAATAACAGAATTGAGAGACCTTCACCTGCCAGAGCGGTCAGTGCAAGTGCTCTTTACGAACTTTAAATTCCCTTCAAACAAGAAAATATGTTAACCAGCACTAGTATCCAGCTAGCTGCCTCAAAGGTTTCCAGAACATCGCTCATTCTTGCACTCAAGCTCTGACCAAAATTAAGCAGCACTGGACTCTCTAAAAAGAATGCCAGTCTGTTTAAATGGATTCGGCTTTTCTTTGGATCTGGTTTAAAAATTTAATTTACATGTTATTTAAAAATAAAAATTAGCCATAAGTACCATAGCTGCACATCCACAAAACTCTACATTTATGTGCTTCTCTGCACAGACAGATTATTTAGCACCACAGTTAGCATGTGTTTATGGTAAATACATTCGGTACTCTCGGAGGTCCTCTGAGCCTGCTGCTAGCGTTAATCACCACAGATTATTTTTTGCCGATTTTTCAACTCTGCGTGACGGGATATAGAGCAGGAACTGGAAAGGGAATCACAAGATGGTGGTTTTTGTTAGGTTTGGGTTTCTTGTCCCTTCCTTTTTGACAGATTTTGAAATTCAGGAAATTCCCATCATCCTTACTGACTACAACAAAGTATAAATAGCATCCAACAGTGCCACTTACTATTTTCCAATCTCCCTTATCTCCGTTTACATACGCACTTATTCTACTGCTTGGCTCAAACAAAAAAAACCCAAACAAGAGAGTTGCACAGACAGTAGGACAGATTTCCAAAAAACGTCCAAAATGATACCATAGTCCTTCGGCACAACGATGAAGTACAAGCAGACTTGTCCACTGGTGTAGTTCTGGGGATAATTTGGAGAGAGGACGACGCCATCCGAGCCTGTGTACTGACCACCACAGGGTGCTGTAAGAGAAAGTCAAGCAGAGATCACCGAGCGCACTCTTACCAAAGCCTGCCTTGAAACATCAGCCTTTTTCCTGCTGCTTTGAGATCCACCCTGCCCTCCCGCTGTAATGCTGTGCAACATCAGCTGCCCCCAGCCACGAGCGATCCTACGCTTCAGGCTCTGCAGCTCTCACTGCAAGACCTTATTAAGAAAAATAAGGCTTATCCTAACCTGAGTTCATGCCTGCTTCACGCTTAATTATCAAGAGCCCGGCAAGGCTAAGGGATGCCATGTATAGTGTTGTAGCCTAGCGTGTGATTTGCACTGCTCTCCACCCGACATTAAAGCTCAGGACCAGACAGAATGAGCTCCTACTCTTTCTGCTCTTTCTCAGTGGCAGGAGCCTGGCTCCCGCGGGAATAGCATCCTCCCCATCAGCGCCTTTCCGAGTCAGAGATTTCATTCTTCCAGTCACCACAGACTGACAGCTATCTCTTGACTCACTTCTCAGATTAAGAAGGTCTGACTGCAAACCCATCATTTAAACCATTTTCTCATTAAGCCAGAAAACAAAACAAAAAAACCACAGAACCCCTAAGAAAAAATTGCCTTCTGTTTTCTCAATAAACTCAGACCCTGCTCAGGAAAGCACATGCTCAAGGGCTTTGATTAGTGGGGATAAGATTAAGCAAACGTTTAAGTGGCTTCCCGAATCCTGCCCTGCACTAGGACGCAGGTTTGGTCATGCAGATCATCTGTTCTGTCCAGTTTTCTCTTTTGAAAAAGAAGGTTCAAGAAATTTCATGTAAGTTAGTTCTTCCCAATCTCAGGGTGTTAAAAAAAAAAGAAAAATTACGGAACACTGAGAAAAAACACCTCCGTCCCCTTGCAAGCAGCTCCACGCAAACATAACGTCAAGCTTTGCATTAGGATAAACTGCTGAAGTATCTGGCGATAGGCAGATCATCCTCTACTCACCCTTTTCCCCTTGAGCCTTACCTGTACAGGTAGGTCGAGGTTTGTTCCACGTGGGTTTTCCATCCCCTCCCATTACGCACGTCAGCGTGGAAACCCCCTCAATGTCATACCCGCCGTCACAGTAGTAGGTAATCGTAGATCCCAGCTTCAGATCTGTACCCACTCGTGTGCCGTTCTTAATTGATCCAGGATCGAAGCATGACTCCCGGGGATTTTCTGCAGGAGAAAATTGCCAAGATCTTTACTGGTCTGATACAGCTACTCTAAAATTTTGGTCAATGGCACATTTTTTGGCTTTTCTCATCTGGGAATCTCATTGAAGTGTATCATGAAGACTATTACCATTTGCAGAATTTCAACTGCGAGCATTCTCTCATGCTGCTGAATCTGGGGAATTACACAGGTCAGATTCTGGTCCAGAGCATTCTCTGATGCTCAGCTCCAGCACAAGTATACTGGAGGAAGGAAGGCTTCAGTTCACACACATATTTACTGGTACCCAAAATCCAAACGACAAGGCAAAGCTCTGATTTAACTATCTGCACTCGCTCTCCTTTCTTGCATGGGAGAGAGGCTGCAAGGAACTTTGCAAGCCAGGGCAGATAAAGACAGATTGAACATGCAACATGTTTCAGGTGTGCTACATCTGTTCACGGCGTCTCCTTGGCACCTATCCTTCCTGTATCTAAGAGCTGCCTGCTCTCACCATGGAAATGCATAGTGCCATGTGCTAGCTGGTTGACTCTCCAGATGTGCAGCACGGCTGCAATTATGGCAAAATGATTACAAGCAGTTAGACAAAATGAAGACATTTTTCTCTCTGTTCACTATGCCCTGCAGAGTTAAAAACCCCATTTACATATGAAAATTCCAGTAAAGACTACAGAGCTGTCAGGACTTGGATATTTCTTTCCTTCTTCTGAGGTTTTTTTCTTCTTTTTCTTCTATTTTTTCCTCCATGAAATATAATTAGAGGCTTTGATTAATCCTGCTCTTTTGTCATCTGGAAATTGCTCATTAAAGATGAGGGCTTTTCTGAGAGCAGTGGGTCTGTGAACAATTATAATGTGTTTAAGCATTAAATCATGGGCTTTTAGTATTTGGGGAAGGAGTGGAGGAAAAAGCAGAAAACAGTAAAGCCCCCAAATCTTGCTTTTGTTTCTTTGTTTGTAGTGAAAAATAGGATTAGCTCTATGGCTTCCTTTACACAACAGCTGTACCACTAGCTAGTGACCCAGGTAAACAGAGCACAAAAGGACGTGAAATGTTTCCACCAGGAACAGCTGCCCTGAAACGCAGGAGTGAGGCCACTGGTTTTTCCTGCAACACCAGTTCCCTATTTTGGGAGCCACAGACTGGACTCACAGACCATCACACACTTGTATCATCAAACTTCAAATCCTGAAGTCCTGGGTTCTCCTCTGTGTAGTGGTGTCTTGCTGCACGAACTCTGGACAAGCCACTTGTCCTTTGAGCAACCCTGCTCCCCGACCAAGCGACAAGATGTTCCCGTTTATCTGACCCTGGGACGAGACACGCATGTGCCCAGAAGCACAATTACCGCAGCATTCAGAAGAGAGCTCCGATACTCAGAACATTATGGAGAAGATTGGGGTTTTAAGACAGAAGAAGTCAACGAATATTTTTACCCCATTATTTCCCGTGTGTGAGCTGACGGTAGGCGCTGCTGAGACACCAGCTAGACACAACAGAGAAATCTTGATCATGATGAGTAAGATATCAGGACCAAAAAGCTTGTTTCAGTCCCAGTGCTGGAAAGCAAAGCCCTTGGCTCTCTGGTCAGCTCAGATGGAACACATTCTCTCCTCGTTCATCCTTAGGCTTGTGAGACATCAGCCGCAGCTGGAGAAGCGAGCCTTTACCGTTACTGCAAGTCAATGGAATATTCCTGTACGGGCGGCTCATCACAGCCCACAGAGGTGACAAATTGCTTCTGAGCACCAGTCAACCAGAGCACTGAGGATGAGCAGTGCAGTTGCGTGGCCCAGAGTCCACCGCGGCACACAGGCTGTTTGCAAGTGTAAATTCTTCATCTACTTTTCCAAAATATTTTTTCATTCCACAAGCCTTTATTTCTCTGAATTGCTAATATTCACACTTTTAGACCCTTTCATACAAAAGCTGCACCCAACGGCTTCCTTCTGACCACTTTATGCCTCTCTTGTTATTTTGAACAGTCTCACTGCCTTTCATCTAACAAGTTGATGTGGCTTCAACCTGTCAATCAGCCTCCCACCCGGCTGTCAGATGTCTTAGCCATGTGCTTGATCTCAGCCTCTGCTCTTGCTTTGAAAAATCATGACATTCAGTGCTCAAGTCACTCTGTCGACTGCTGAAAAGAGTGTGGTGGCTGATGGCTGTGCAACAGCCCCGCTGCTTTTGCTGTGTTTTCCTCATTCTGGACTGTTCCTCTCTTCCCTTGAGGGTCTGTGCCTTCAGGGACACCACTCACCTTAGGGGACGACGCACCCTGACACACCAGTCCTACGCGTATCTCCAGCTGAACACTCCTCTGCAGATGAACTGCCCCGATGATCCTCAGCAGTTGGCCACGAAGGGAGGCAGGAGCTCAACTTTAAGGAAGTATTCAGTTGCGTGGTGGCAGCAAAGGACTCGTAGAGGGATGTGGGAAAGCCACAGCTTTCTCAGCCTTTGATTTATTAGGCTATGAAGTGAGTACAGCAGGGCTTGCCCATTTAGAATTAACGTTTTAATTTCACTCAGCCACTTCAGAAATGAAGGACTTTACCCTGATGTCCCAATTAACATGGATTCAGGCTGCCAAATGTTTAGAAGAGAGTCAAGGCAAAAATGCCATGAGAACTGGCTCATTAGTCCACAGAAAGCAGAATTTTCTCCTTTCCCAAGGAAAACTCAAAGCTTGCATGAGCTCCTAGACCTCAGGTCAGGCTTTCATCTGCACGTTCGAGAACAGCTTCACCGGAGGGCGTTGTCCACCCAGCGCATCATGAACTCCACATCTGTGAACATGTGCAAGCCTTTAATAAGAGCTAAGCCTTCAAGCAACCCCAGGAGAAATTATCTAGAAGACAGTTTTTTTCACAACAGTCATCATATACCGAAGACAGGACAAATTATATTAGGATTTTGAAGGTGCAGCCTTGGCATCCTGAGCTGCTTGGCTGCTGCCACACCAGCTCACCACAGCCCAGCATCCTCCGACTCATCCCAGCTAAAGGGACTACCTTTTCCAAAGGACAGATCTGTTTTTCAAATGCAAATTGTTTTAGGGTCAAGCGTCATCTCCCATTTCTGACTGTTTTAACAGCAAACAGTACTGGATGTCTTTAAACAGCTTGCTTTGCAATGGATTTTACAGAATAGTGTCTCTGTGGGGAATTTCCACCTTAAATAAGCCATAAGTAATGCTGAATATATGTTTATAAGATCAGGATGGGCAAAATAGTTCTGGCGAAATAATAACGAATTTGAAATAAGGCTTGGGGTTTGGTCTTTTTTTTTCCCCCATTCCTTTGGAAGGGTGAAAAGTAATCAGTTTTGCTTCATTTGCTTTCAATTTCACGCCTCTTCACTTCTGGCCCACAACAGAAATAGGAAGTGCTAAAAAGCGTGAGAAAAACTCCTGCTTTGGAGTATCCAACCTGGAAACTCCTTCCTACCCTCTGCCCCAAGCACGAGGAGCCAAACCTAACCACGCACCTTGGGGCCCATCCAGCAGCACCCCATCAGGGTACGTTGCTCAGACAAAGAGGCAGCGACGGGTGGAGTTTGAGCTGCTTTTGTGGCCACTATAACAGGTCCCCAACTCTCACAAAATGTAACGGGGGGGGGGAATAATTTGGGAAAAGCTCTCCAAATGACTAACCTGCCCGTTACATCACTAAAAGTGTGGTCTCAATTTAAAAATACCAGTCTACGAATGCATAAAATGTATCTTAATAGAATCTGTGGTTTGCGCGAGGCTGCAATGCAAACCGACTACTGGAATTCAGTTGATTTGCCAAAGAGAAAAGATAATCTTCACTTCAGAGATTCATCCCTGGCCAAATTTAAGAGAGTCTCTGGTAGCATTTTCTGGCAACGGCAGCTTAACGAAGACCCTCATGCCAAGGGGTCTTTTAAATTGACTGGAAACAGTTTTTGAAACTTATCCAGTCTTGCTCTGTAACCAGAAATCTCCCAAGTATAACTAAGACACACAAATATTATCTTGGTTCAAATACATGTAGAGATACTGAGTTAAAAACCTTAGTTTTCTGTAGCGAGAGACTTAAAAAAATTCTTGAGCAACAACCGGAACAAGAGATAAATGCTAGGTATATTGCAAGCCATCTCTTTCCCATGTTTAAGCTTTTGTTTTTTAACTGTCTTTCCCATTTTCTAATCAAGACCTTATCCTGTTGCTTTGTTAGACTAATGCTTGTGGGGCTCAAGTGAACCTGCTACGGACACAGCACGCTGCTCTCACAGAAATGACAACGTTAACCAAGCTGCTGTTGCAAACAAGCACTTTGTTAAGGACTGTAACTTCAACAGACCTTAAACAGGATCCTGAGCAGAGTGTGTCTTCCTTTACAGGAACCAGCCTGAACCCCAAAATCTACTCCCTACTGCTAAGTCATCCCGCGAGTAAACTCCTTCCCAGCTGAAATCCCAAACTACTGCATTTAAGTTTCACCCGACCCTCTGAAGCAATCCAAGGCTTTACGGAGGCAGTAAACCAAACCCCTGCAAATTTCAGCGTGCGTGGGGTAAGCACACTTACGGTTCCTTTGCTGGTAACCTTAGCTTGATTTTTCATTCTGCTGCACCGCTGAAAGTGCATCGCGGGTGCAAAGCAAAGGCATGTGTCCATCTGTCCGAAATCTTGCCGGTGTAGCATATCAGCGTAGCTAAACTGGGAAATTGCCTGGCTGAAGATCTGCCCTCAAACACCTTTCTGTGGCATTGCTGCATTCCCACTTCACTCGCTGTCATGCTCTATGCAAAAACTGGCATAATAAAAGCCAAACTCATTCTTCTCCCTCTGTTTTCTGCATTCCTCCTGGCCCCAGAGGACAACTTTCTCTTGAAGAGCCATTGCCCCTGAAACAATTCCAAATGAAGTGCTGAGGCTGTTTGAAATTCACCCCACACCCCGTAGCTGCAGGCTAGCAATACAGTCCCGGTCCCAGAGAAGACTCAGGATTTCAAGGAGGGACTGACAGATGGCTGCTTTGGGTTTTTTTCCCCAAACGTTACCAAAAGAGGACTCCAAAGCCCCTGGTAATTAACAGTATTTCGCACCCAGCTGACATAGGTGACATATGGTATTTAGGGAGCCGGGGCAGAAGCCTGCGTGGGCTGCAGCACTGACCAAACACAATGAGATGGCTGAGAGACAACGGTGTCTTTGAACTGCACTTGGGATTCCACGCTGGCAAGGAGCCGAGCTCGGTATTTGATTTTTCTTTTGCACATGCTCCCTCCTGCACTTCTTTTCTTCTTCCTTCGATTCCCCAAAGTTCTATTTTCTGCTGCTTCTCAGACTTGAATCCCAGGTTCCTTTAAAGTGTGGGGAAATTAATGAGCAAACTTTAAGCCTCAATTCTTTTCTCCCAGCAGTTTGGCTTTGTGGGAAGTACGTAGGCGCTATTAACATTGTAGGAATGTTTAGGAGAAAAATGCATTGCACAACCACTCTAATTTAATGAGATTTCATTTCTTAACTACTTTCTGGCTGCCCAAAAAGAAAGGGGAAAAGAAGAAAACCCAAGACTTAATTTTCAGTAAAATTAATTCTAACGAGAGCAGAAAACTTTTAATCTCTTGAATCTTAAGCAGTGCTGATTCTTCGTCTTATTATTTCATAACATTACTAGAGGGAAATTCATCTGTTCAGCATAGCTAATAATTGCCATTTGACTATCATTTAACCTCTGGTCAGGTAAATTCAAAAGCAGAAACCACAGACCGGAGACAGGGCACAGGAAGAGAGAATTGCCCAAGCACACCGAGAAAGCGGCGCAGAAAGCCCAGCAGCAGCCCACCAGCTCTCCAGCGCGAGCGAGTTCTGCTCCCACAGCACAGTGGGGCCGACAAGAGCCGGCAGCCGGTTCCACAGTGTACACCATGGACGCAAAGCCACGTTTCCTAACGGCACACAGTCAGCACATCAGAAGCCATCAGTGCTCTCTTCCCATACTGCAAACTAGGCGCGTAGGCCAGAGCAGGCTTGAAGAATCGTTCCTTTCTAGCCTTGGTTTTTCCCAGTTTTTAATCCTTTTCTCCATTCTGCATAATCCCGGCTCATCAGATCCAGCTTTTCAGAGCACATTTTTTACTACAGTTTGTAACAACTCCATTCTTCCACCTACCCGACGCACAAACAAGGAACACACTCTGCCAAAGCCTCCCTTTTTTCCTCCCCATCTCCCAGAAGAGCAGTGCCAGGTCTGCCACTTCTCAGCTTGCTCCACCGACAGAGAGCTGAAAGCACCCAGGGAGAACTCTAACCACTGCCCCTGTCTCTCACCATTAGAGCTGAAGCCACCAAAATGCTTTACCTCCTCCTCAAACAAGCAAGAAAAAAAAGCCGCTGCTTTAATAACACAGATACCTGTGAACCACTGTGTTCCTTCTACCAATCATTAGTGAATTTTTAAGTAGAACCTTTAGAACCTTAAGTGAAGCAAAACGCACAGATTTCAGGAGAGCTCCACTGACTCAAGAGAGCCAAGCATCCACCTCCATGATCCTCACCTCTAGATATAGCCACCCAATCATCTGGTACACTCTTGAATGACAGTACCAAAAATTCAGACCGAGATCCCGTATTGGATATGTATGTCTGCACCTCTTTTTCTTGGGCAAAATCCCTCTTGCCACTAAGAATAACTCTTAAATCCATGGCAATGTGGAGCATTCCTAATAACCAGTTAACAGTTCAGCACTCTCTAGTAGTCTGAAAGCTCAAATCTGCAATGAAGCAGCATGTTCTGCTCACTAAGGAGAAGGCAGAACTATTTAAATTCAGTGTGGAGCAAGAGAGATTATACAGAATACAGCCTGTATATAAATACGTATTTTCTGGGAATATCCCTTGATTTTCTTTAAAGAAAAAAAAGAAAAAAAAGATGTAAAAAACTTTCTTCTCTGTTAATGAAAGCCCCACGCAGAAGCAGCCACATATGACTGATCCTCAGCCACGGTAACAGTGCTTTTATGCTGCTCTTATCTACCTTCTGTACCCTGGCTCTTCCGCCAGCCTGCACGGTCCCCTCTCTTCAAGTCCCCGTTTTCCCTCCCATGCCTCTCGAATCAGCTTTGGTGGCAGCAGAACAGACAGCAGGATTACTGCCTGAGGAGCGGTTTCCACAGTTCCTAGAGCTTCTCCCATTTGATTCAGCTAGGTGGTTTAACCGGAGAGTAAGTGCAGGTGAAATCCCACGTATTTGCTGAGTCAGCTGGGCCAGGTGCACCCCCGACAGCTCTTACCTGTGTAGTCAATGACGAATCCGGTGTTGCTGACTGATGCATCGCTTCGGAAAGCAAGGAACAGGCTGTTACTGCTGCTCTCTATCCTCTCGGGTAGCTGGGAGCCATAAAAGCTTCCGATCAGGGGGCTGAGTGAATCGGGTCCATCGTAGATGTGAAGGAAATCATAGCCAGGCTCCAAACTGAAGCTGCAAAGCCAAAGGAAGAGTGCTTGAAGCATGAGCGTGCTACAGCAGCCCCTGGAGAACAACAGACCGTGGTCTTGACGGGCTGTGCAACTACACAGCTGAGAGCCTGCTTCTGCCCCAGAACAGCTCCTCAGCTAAGTACAGGACGTTTCTCTCTCTGTTCCACACATAAGGACTCGAGGACCACTGATACAGGCAAGAGCACAACAGCACAGGCCAGCGTTGCTGCAGGGGCTTCCCAGCTGCACCAGTTACACGGTTATGTTCTGTAAAACCACGGGTATATAGAAGAGGAGCTACGGTTGAAATATGTGCATCTTCTCCCAAATTAAAATAACATCTGAGAACAGGCAACCCAGGACTCCGGGACAGTCCTACCAGGTTTGGTTTGGTTCCTTCAGAGAGGAAAGGACCCCCGTGCAGAGCCAGTTCACCCAGGCAGCGCCCCACTGCTGGCATCCCCTGCCCGTCCCCCCCGGCAGCCACAGAAGCGGAACCAAAGAGCTCTCGGGTACGTACGTATTAAATACCAGGGCAATGACATAATCAGGAGAGACGGTCAGCTTCCAGTCGCACTCCTTCCCCGGCGGGTAGGGCTCGGGGTACTGCGGGGACAGGATCACTCCTGCCGGCCCTGTCAGGATACCTCCACAGGGAGCTGGAAGGCAATCGAGCAAAGGGGTGAGGCTTTGCCTTAGAGAAACTTAAAAAACAGTAGATGAGATGCCTGAAGGGGCAGAGAGAGAGAGATGGATCGATAAGGGGCAGAGGGGCAGTTTGCAAGGCTGTCTGATAGTAAGATGTGTATTACAAGAGCTTGTAGTGGCCCTAGCAGAGATGAGGGCTCTGTTATTCCGGACAGGGTACACACACAGAGAAACAGAGCTGCAGATACAATCTTTGTAAGACATAGAAGCGAGCAACCAGAAGGAGAGACGGAGGCTTTATGCTTTTCTGTTGCATTTATTTAGGCAGCTCCTGGTCAAAGTCTGGATGGTTGCTAAATAAGTGAAAACACGTTGTCTGGGTCTAATGGCTTGTTCATGTTTATTACAGTCACCAACACAATAAATGCCAAACTGATTGAAAATTCCATTATTACTTTTTTAAGGCTGAAAGTGCTGGCATGTATTTCCACTGTGGGAAATACTTAGGATTGATTTATTACTGCCAGCCTTTCTGCAGTCTCTTCGTGAGGCACAATGCTCTAAGATTCCCCCGTTGCTCTGATCGACCCTCCCAGGTTTGGGATGGGGTGAGAGAGAGGGGAGCACAGCCTGTGTGGAACTCGGGTGTCTGACACTAACCAGCCTACAGCAATGCAAACACCAAGTAGGAAATGACCTAGCCTGGGAGAGAATAAATCTTGGAAGGATCTTGCATGAAGGAGCGAGCATGTGTGTACATCTTGGGGGCTTTTATAAAGCCCGGCAAATATGCAAGAATCTCCAGATATCAGGTAGAAGGTGGCGGGGCTGTTCTATAAAGATCACAGTAGAGATTAAACCAGAGACCCTTCTCCAAGGCCCAAAAGCCACTTCTTTCATCAAGTCCAGTTGCAGGCTACTGCAGGCACCGAGAACTGTTATCCTTCTCCAACAGACAAGGAAATCACAGCACAGACAGCAAAGAGTTTAGCTGAAGGTCATGCACAAGTAACCTGGAAGAACCACAACCATCTATTCTGTGTCCATTTACCTTAATCTTAACTTTTAGGGTGCATTCCTCTTCCAAACTGTAAAGTCAGGGGAAAGTTCAGGAAGAAACTAAAGTATACAGACTCATTTTTGAAAAGCCTAAGGGAGATGACTGTTCAACACCCTCTGATTTCTTTGAAAATCCCACCCATAGTCTCCGAAGGATTTAAACAAGCCACAGCTGTTTGGAGTTGGGTCAGGATGCAGACTTCAAATACCCCAAACCTCTGGGGATTGTTTCAGCTGAGGTTCCAGTTCAGCCCACATTGTTTAGGGACTGCAGAAGTTGTACAATAAAGATGTGAAAATACATTTGAAATGCTGAATACAAACACAAAACCCAAGCCCTAAATTAAACCCTGTTTTCCAATTCAGCTCTAACTAGGCAGCCCGTTATGCAGTTACTATAAACCCCATACTATTTGGCCACTGATTATTCCTCCAAATCCTTTGTCACCGAATAGAGGGAAGGAGCAAGACATTGCTTTCAGCTTTTTCACAGAGCTTATGACTCCTGAAACAAGACTGCCAGACTTCTGTTCAACAAGGACCCAACACAATATCTCCAAGTCAAATTGCAGACGACCCATGGGAATTCATCTCACACCAAGATTAAGGCATCGGCTGCATCTCTCTGGGAAGGACTGAGAGCCCAGCTTCTGGTGTGAAAGAAAACGCAACAGGAGAATGACGAGATGGGCATAACATGCAACAATATGATTTAGTTACAGCTCCGGAAAGACTAAAAGGACTGTCTGTATCAGGCTGAAAGGGTGCCACACTAGATCATCAAGATAGTCATTCAGAAACCAAGTCATCCTGCAGGAAGCATAAATCCTGGGCATGCTGTAGAAGTTTCCTAGCTGGCATTAAATCAGATGTTAGAAACAGAATCAACTGATTTTTCTTGCTTGGGATAACAGTGCATAAACAGGAATGAAGGTTACAGGATAAGTAATTTGTGGCTAGCATTTAATTGGCCAGCAAATTTGAGGTTTATTGCTCTTATGTGCTTAGCATGACTATTTCTGTCTGTTATGGACATATTAAAAAGAATAACTTTTATGAGCTTCTTTTATTACTTTATGAGCTCAAAGAAAATGTCAGATAGTTTTTTCTCCTGACAGAATTTGCTGTCTCCTCATGCAGAAATTATTCACCCATGACCCCAATCCTCTCTACCAACCTGAGTTTTAAAGCCGCCTTGAATTTTGACTTGTCAGGTTAAGTATCATCACTTACATCGCAGTATGTCCTATGAGTTTCCAGCATGAACTAGATTCTCATTGTCCCAGACACTTTGGAGATAAACCTAAAAGGTAGTTCTATGAGACAGCTACCAGAGACATACATACCTTGTCATACACCTCTTCAAACCAGGTGGGACTCACCCCCTTCAGATACAGAAGCCTTGCAATGAAACAGGGCAGGGAATCAGTGGAATGGGAGGATGGACATGTGTTCATACCTATGCAGGAGGGAGGGTCTGGTTGCCAGAAAAATCTGTTCTCAATCTGCACACAAGTGATTTTGGCCTCCCCTTGCAAAGCGTATCCTGGGTTACACTGGAAGACGATGGAGTCACCCGCCTCTTTGCTGTCACCACTCCGGCTCCCGTTCTGGGGAATTCCTGGGTCATTGCAGGAGGTGGCAGTAGAAACTGGAGAGTATTAAAAATATATATTTAATATATATATATTTATATTTAATACAGGCTTACAGCACTGACTGTACTTAGACTCTGCCCTTAAACAGATATCCAAGCAATGACTTCATTCTTCATCTCTCCTCCAGTACCCCTTGAAGCTGCCACATACACAAAAACTGGCTTTTACTTTGCACTGAGCATCTGCCACTCCAGCTGGTAAAGGCTCTGGGGAATGGCAAGTTCAAGTGCACTACACAGAGTGCAAGTTTGATGTATAATTGTGCACATGCATGTTTACTTAATAAGTCCAGACATCCACTGATCTTACATGGCATTTTTATAGAATTCTGTGTCAGACACATGCTGCAAAATAAACTAATCCACTAGCACTTTTCACTTCCCCTGAGTGGCAGAGCAATTTAGCCTTTAGCCCTGTGAAGCATCAAGCCTGACCTTTTAGAAACACACGTGTTTCCCTCCCAGTCTCACTGCTGCGTCCCTTTGAGGTACGAGATGACCCCTCAGCTTCTTCTCAGCTGGGGGCAGGCAGCACAGCTTCACTGCTGACTGAGCTCAAGGTCTGTCAACACTACAACAACTTAACAGTATGGGAAGTCCTGGAGTAATAGAAGTTCTGCAAGCTTATATAGATCATTAAAGTTCACAAGATCCAAAACTGTATACTTCTGAGCTTAGGTCTGACTACTTCGTCACACCTTGTGAACAAAGGCTTTGAGCAGAAGCATTCAATAAAGACCAGCTCCGTATCAGGCAGCGGAGCAGAGCTTATTTCCTGCTAAGTTGATCAGAGTCTATTACACCTAGCCAGTTTAGAGAAAGCTCTTCTTAAAAGAGCCAGAGGAAATCCCTCTCCCTCTTTCTGTGCAACTGAAGATAAGCAAGTCAGCAGCCCAGTCTGGTCCTTCCTGGCAGGCTGAGACACAAGTCTGGCAAAGAAAGGGGATGGCAGAGCTGTGCTGGCTGACACAAAGCTCACCCTCTGTCTTGGTCACCCCAGAAGGTTTGTACCCAGCACACACTCTTCCCAAAGAGCTGGCCTGCTCTCCCGGCCATGCCAGGCACCCCAAACAGAAACCTACGGCCAAAAACTTGGGAGAGGCAAAATAAGCTCTGATGCTTAGATGTGTCTGTGTCCCAGGAAGGTCATATCGTCATTCACCCAACAGCTTCCCTGTTTACTGCCATCTCCAAAATGGGTATCTGCTGGTTGGTTACTGGACATGTCAGCGAAGGCCTGCAGCCTGGAAACCTGTCTGTGAATCTTGAAATGTATTACCCTAACATAATTGAAATTAATGTGTTTGCAAGGCTGAGTCTTAGGTAACGGCTGCCAGGACTTCGGCAATGACAGATTGCAGTTGCATTACACGTAGTGCTGCTGCTAGCAATGACATCCCTACAGCCGATAGAGCTTTTTGTGATCTGCATCTCAGGGGATCCAATTTGAGGGATTTTAAATAGACCTGGTTTTCGGAGACCACTGACCAACTGCTCTCAGAATGCCTGGGGGAAGTTGCCTGCGTACTGGTGTCTCTAAGGGACCCGTGGGAACGTGGTGGAAAGTATCTGTAATGCCTCCTTGCGTGTTCCACAATGTACTGCCCTACATCTTGCTGCCAAGTTCACCACTGTGAAGGTGACTGTAGCAGAGGTGAGCGCAGAATTTCCCTGCATTGCAAGGACAAAATAGAAGAGCTTTTCTCTATTTGCAGAGACTGCACCCAAATACAGTAGAGCACAAATGGCTGCAAGACCGCACAGTTCCTGCTATCGCGCTCACTACAATGCCGTTTGCTCACCATCAGTAGTTTGTAGACAGACCTGAAATCACTTATCAGCAAAGCCAGGTTTGGATAATACTGAGGAAACAATGGAAACCCTACCTGAAAACTGCACAGCAAAGCCCTGCTTGCTTGTGAAGAAATCAGTGTTGAACTGAAGGATGACAGAGTTGAAGGTACTGTGGACATCGCTGGGTAAGCCGGACCCGCTCATCTCCTTGAGGAGTATGCCATTCTCCACCGGACCGTCCCAGATCCTCAGCACATCATGGAACTCCTCGGTGTGGAAAACCATAAAATGGAGCCTGTGTGGCAAAGTGAACTGGAAGTCAGACCACAAACTCAGCTCTGCTTTTTTTCCTGAAGGGATTAGGAATGTGATTGGTACCAACCTAAGGTAGCTTGGCCCACAAGGAATGTGTTCTCTCCCCGTTATTTGCAACTCAGCTTGGACAAAGTACTTCAGCCCTCTACCAAACTTCGTCTGTCTATAAACCCCAAGATCTCTTAGTCGCATGCCTCCCTAATAAAACACATCCATAAACAAAAAACAACTGAGTCATGGACACTAATGTTTTCTGAAAAGTCAGGTCCTTTCTGCTGTTCTCTTCTGAGCAAACAAAATTACTAATCTCTCCTAAAAATCTTGAGGAACAAGGTAAAGGTCCAAAAGCCCATCATGGGCAGTGGAAATGTCCCTAGCCAGAATATCACAGTTGGTTTTACACCAAAGGTGCTCAGACAGGTCAACGAGTAGCTGTCACACAGACAAAAGGCTCAGTCAAGGACATGCAGGAAACCTGCAGCAGGGAGGGACAGGGGCTGCAAAGGAGAGGATGGGGGTTTGTCCGTAGTTTCACCGAGCTCTATAACAGATAAACGCAGAAGTATTGAGATACTTATTCTAAAAAGGGAACTAGCAGAAAATGTGCTGGGTTCCCTTCAGACAGCTTACATACATTCATCCAATTCACACATTGTCCCTATGCTGCACACAGCAACAACCTTGGCTGTCCTTTTGCTTTTTTTTGGTGTCCTGCAAGGCACAGCTTATTGTCAAGAGCCAGCATCTACTGATAAAATGCATTGATTTTTGTTACCTGCACTCAGATGAAAGAATTTGCTCCTGGCACCAAACTAATCTTGTGTATCGGGGCGGGGAAAAGAAAGGAAACAACCAACACCACTCTTAATTAAAACAGTATCATGCTGGAAAACAAACCCTTCCCAGGGTGTTAACGGCCCCGGAGGTTAATAAAAAGGGGCAGAAAAGGGTGTGCGGGAGGGTGGCGGGGGGTACAAATTCTGAATGCTGGATTGCAGCGCCTCTGAGGGCTTTGACATGTTTTACAAAGTTCTGGATATTGCAAAACTGTATCTAGATCAGCTAACAGAATAACTTCAGCAAGGAATAAAGAAAAAGTGAGGTAGCATGAGCCAGCTCTCCAAAATCCACAATAGGATGGGAAGGGAGAGAAAGCAGCAGTTAAGAAACTGGCAGCTGGCAATGAAGTCACACCGGGCTCATGATGAGGTATTTATTATGATGCTCTGAATGCAGATTTTATTTCCTTACTCTGTGTATTTTACAGTTTTGTCTGCCCTGGAGAGAGGGCTGCAAGGCCTTCAGCGTATGCAGCAAGCGTCCTTAGTCCTGAACTGCCGGCAGCAATACTCCTCGGAGCTCAGCTCTTCTGCTTTTGAACTGCAACAGGGCTATGCCTGTTTGGCACCTCCACCGAAAATTCCCCAGGGAAAGCCCAAGATGCTGGCAGGAGTCATGACGGTGAGGAAATTCGCTCCAGAGCCTGCACCAGCGATGGACCTAAGGGGATGGGAGAAGGCCAGAAGTGCCCTCCGTGCCCAGGAGAGGGGCAGGACAAACCTGGTCCCAACACCAACCCCTGGTGGGACGCTCCTCCCCTCCCACCCTGGGCTGGGGGGCATCACCGTCACACCGCACTTCTCCCCAGCAAACCAGCCTCTGTTGTGGAAGGATGCGAAGCAGACGGATCCAGGCTTTGCAAAGAGCTTTGGGATCTTCCAAGATCAGAAGTACCAACTAAGCGTAAGATCCTGCCTGTTACACCCAAGGGAGTTACCAACTAAAGGCTGCGGTTTTGGGGGTCAGCCCCTGTCACTCCTGCACTTCGAACGCCCACTGAAGAGAAGGCATTTAACTGCCTCTTCCATTGCCACTTTATCACTGGGGGAAACACCACCGGACACAATGAAATCAGGCTAACGCAGGGGTAACTCCAGGCACGCCGCTGCGAAACGGGGACAGAGCTCTATAAACTCTACAGAGAAAAATCTGCAAAAAATAAAGGAAGCAGGTACTGTGCTTAAAACCCTGACAGCCCACGGAGGAAAACAAGGAAGCATTCGCTTGGCTGCTTTCCAATTTATCCAGGGCAAACATAAATAAGGTAGGACCATAAAAGGGAAAAAAACCAACCCACTGCAATGTACTCAGCAACAAAATGATGTCCACAGAATCCGACAGAAACCAAAAGAGCTGAATCATAAATCTACCTAGCAGAGACCTTGAGCAAAGAGAAAAAAAGCTAGACTCGAGGAAAATAAGAATGGATCATAGCAGAGCTGTTCTCCACAGGTGCATTGCCCTGATTATGTTTGCTCTCAGGCTAACTGGTTCTAGTTAGCGAAAACTGCCAGAGAAAACTCATTGCTGAAGACCTCGGAAACGGGGAGACGCTGGCAGAGACTGCCCTGGGGCGGGGGGACACCCTGGACCTGCCACCGCCGGGGAGAGAGAGAGCTGCCCACCGGCTCCCCGTGGGACCAAGGCTGCCTACAGCAACTCACCTCCCTCATTTATTTTTCAGAAACAACTTGCAGGCAAGGCTTCACCACGAGGAGAAAGCCTTAGCATGATAAGCAGATGACACAGCGGCAAGGCACAGGTTGTCCAATGCCAGTTGGTTCAGGAGTCTATTGGGATAGCTGATCTTACTGAGAAAACTGGTGTGCTCTGGAGCAAATCAATCTATTCAATAGGCACATCTGTAACCAAACAGCATGATTTTTCTATCAGCTTGATTCTATTCCCAGCAGGGCTTCATTTAAGACAAGACAGAGACACTGGTTTAGCAGACAATGGAGAGGAAGAGAGTTTTATTCTTGCACTCTGACAATCCCAATTACATGCATGAAAATGCAGCAAAAAGCAAATTAGGAATTGTGGCTATATATATATATATGATAGAGGGAAAGTTCTCCCAGCTTAGCAAGGAGCAGAGAGGAGGAGAGACCAGCTCTGCACTGACAATCTGCATAATCTTCGGTGAGCCATTTAGCCCCAGCTCTTCAGAGAGCACCCCCACATCTCGACTGACCAACCTTGGGGCATTTCCCATCCAAGCTCCGGCCGCCCCAACTTGGCTCTGCTGTGCACGAGGCTGGGCTCCCACCCGGAGCTGGCTTCCGCAGCTGAACGCAGCTTGACACGCTGGTGATGCCCACAGAGCTTGCACCCAAGCCGCAGGTCTTTCACACCAACAGCAGTTTGCAGGGCTGCCTCCCTCTAGCCCAGAGAGGGTTCCCAAACTGAAAAGCTGTTAAATGTTACGTCCCTAGAAATCTCCAAGGAAGCAAACTGGAACATTCCAATATTCTCACTCATATTTCTAGATGAGACTGTGAAAAATGGAACCTGTCAATACAGCACCATCCATTAAACTGGGATTAGCAATATCATTGAACTCTCTTACGACACAGAGATCACCGCTATACAATAAAACGCAACTGCCACCTCTAACTGTGTCTTCACTGCTCTCAGCCGTGCAAGCAGTACTCAAAGGCAAGTTTCACTCATTTTCCAGTACACCCTCCCACCTCTTCTTTCTCTCCCCAGAGTCTCACAGATAAGCCAAGTCATTTTAGTTGTAATTTTATGTGCGTGTGCACGCGTGTGTTTGCACACGCACAAAATTAATCCTCTCTCAAAGTGCAACCCTTCAACTTTCATGGCAATGATGTACAGACTAATTTTTCTATCCTTCTCTCCTTCCTCTTCTTCCCCTCGTTCTGTGCAGATACAGCTTTATTCAAAAAGCTTTGGTGATTAATTTTAATGTAAGTTATAAATGAGAGCTTTATACAATTGTATCATGCGTGAAGAGGATTATTTTTCCAATGGATTACCATAAAAATGAAGTTGCTGAAAATGTGCTCTCAACTACCCAGAGATCATCTGTTCTGTTTGAGCTGCCAAATAAAGGAACAGAAGAAAGGAGCTTTCATCTCTGATGAAAGGAAAGGTCACAAGGTGTATTACCGTACTACTGCCTGGCATCATTTCATTTCAGTCTTGGCCCCCTCCAAGCCTCTGGCTGATCCTGCTCGTCTGAGTACTCTTACAGAAGCAGATCGGGATTACATGAGTAAAGTTCACTTGCTGAAGCAGTCTCTGGATACAGTGGTCTCTTCTACTTTTGGGGGGGGTGCAGGGAGAAGAGGGGGTCTCATGTCTACTTTGTCCTGTAAAAGTCTTTAGATTCTTCAGAAGCTATTATAGGAGAATGAAAAAGAGAGGCGACTTCAACTGGAAGTTGCCTGTGCAGGAATTAAGCTGCACTGGCTATGCTCTTTCTCCTGTGTTCATACCAGAAACCATTCATTATTGAACCATACTGAAGAGCAGAGCTAATGGAGGGAATTTCTGCATTAAGTAAAAATGAAAATACTGGACCAAATCTATCTCCAGCATAAAACCATCGACTAAAAGCACCATAGAGCTCAACACGATAGATAATGAGTGCTGATGCAGCAAGGAAGCTACGGTGAAGGTAACAGGGCACTGACAATGAAGGAGTGCAGGACTGGAACCGCAACAGGTCAGCACAGAAATGGGGCTGACACAACAGCTAACAAGCACTAGAAATTACAATGGGAAATGATGGGAGAAGAGGATCAGTGTTGAACAGACCTTACAATCTACATTGCTCCCTCTCAAGTCCCATCACTTCGCAAAAACTTTACTTGCCAACATACTTCAGTTTTCTGTTGAAGATGGCTTTAGCTGGACTGAAACACGTAGGTACGCACAGCGCAGCAGCAAAATGGCTTGGCAGGGCTTGGGGAAACTTCAGCGCAGGAACAGTGGGTAAGCCGCAGGGATCACAGATGAAGTACCACAGAGCAGAAAACTGCCTGGATTCTGCTGGTGACTGCACTAACTTCATGAGCCAAATGTTCTCAATACCACGCTTACCTAACAGCCAAATTCACATAACTTATAAATTACGTTTCAAACTGCCATTTTCCAACAGGAAAGTGTCAACAGAACAGTAAGAGAAGTCAGAGGAGCAGGAGGACAAAACAGTCTTGGTCTCTGTACAGACCAGATGTTTAGAAACCATCTTGAGTCTCTCCTTCGGGAGGATAATTACATTGTATGGCTTCTATTTATTATTAAAACAATAAATGCAATTAGAAGATGAACACTAAGCGCTGTGGTCTCAGTTTTCCAGCTGTCCACTCACATCTGGGGACCGTCACACCCGACCGTTCATTCTCACGAATGTAACGTGACAGAGCTCATCCCTTTCAGTTAATTTACTCTGGCAGCACGAATGGGAGATGAACCAAACCCATAATCGCCTTCCATTTATCCTTTCCTGGGATGTGATCTTCCAAGCAATTTTATATATACGTCCTCATTTTGGGATTATGTCACATGGACACATGTTAAACATTGTTGGGAAATTCAACACTAATCTGGTGGGAAAGGTTTGTTTCCAAATACATCCCATTAAAGAAAGGGGTGAAAAGCGCTTACATTGTACATGCCCGTAGAAGCTCTTGGATGTTATTTTAATACAGTAATACCACAGGCAGCAATAGCAAATAATCTGGCTTCACCACCCGCGGCACAATAGCTGTTACTGGCACAGGCCATGCAGGGCTAAAAAGCTTAAGAGAAAGGAGTAGTAGTGATGCCGCTTCTGTCCAACCCAGCAAGGAGATAAACCAGCCTTTGTTCCTTCAGTTGGGACCCCTCAAAGGGACAGGGCATTCTCACTACTTGCCTTACAGAATTATTGATCTACCTCTGGAAAAATAAGCTGTACATGGAAAGAAAACCAGGCTACAATAACCCGGCCCAACTCACCCTATCGTGCAACCAGCTTCTGCCTCTATTGTCCAAATACAATTCAGATTATGATCGTAGGGTGTTGGGTAGCCGGGAGAGAGTATCCGTCCTGATGACTCTCCTTTGATAGTACCCCCACACTCAGCTGAAACAAACATATGGGTTAGTGAGAAGATTCATGACATATTACGGTTCTTACTTGGCAACAATGCAAACCTCATCCTACGAATACAACAGGGAGTATTTCTTGCCATTCAAAGAGGTTCTTAAAGCCTACAAAACAAAGATAAAGGGAGTCATTTAATTCAGCTAAAAGACTGAGTTATCAGAATGACTCTGCACTTCCGTGCACATTCCTAACACCTGACACGCTGTCAAAGCTTCCCTCCACCTTTTTGACTTGGTGGTGAATAAAGGCAGAGCCTGCCAGCATCCTGCTCTACCTGATTCACACATGTGGGGGGATAGAGCTCAATTCTGCTGCCTGTATCTGCAAAAAGTCTTAACGACTCATCAGTGTGATAAAATGAAGAAGTCAACATACATATGTATCTGCTAAATGAACCTCAAAAGAACATGAGGATTTTGAATACATTTTCATAATGTATCCATTAAAATTCTGTACGTTTCCACATGCTCACACAGACACAACCATTCATATGTAGTATACGTAGAGCAAATAGGGTAAAGTTTAAAAAGATGCATAAATCACAGAAATTTGTTTTTTTACCTCGGTAATCAAGGCTAAAATTCATCAGAGAGTTACCACATAAGGAACGGTCCTAACTCGTGGGAGAATACAGAGTGCCAATGTCTGAGCACATCACTTATAACCACGAAAGCAGCTTTCTGGTTGTTGAGATCTCTCAGAGGACTAAGTCTGTAAGAACTTCACCACACTGGCTAATTATGAAGTTGTCAAGTAACAGACCAACAGCACTTCATTTAGATACACAAAGCTAAATATCAGAATTTTCCAAGCAAGAAGATAACCACCTGGAGAGCTACAGGTAAAAGGGAACTCAGGACTTGGCTAAGAAAAGACTGAGGGAATTAAAATGTCTGAGGATCTGGAATCAGGTGTCATGTAGCTCTCAAATAAACATGACTTTGAACTGTCGAACGCCTGGACACACGTTGATGTCTGCCATTATCACAAAGTGCCACTCTGTTTAACACACTCAAGTGAAAGGACAAGGACTGGAAAAGCAGTAGTCTCCTTACAGTGAAGCAAGGAACCTTGTCAAATCTGTGCTCAGAGCACAGTGTTTCATGTTAAGACTGCTTGCAGAAGTTTTGCAGAGACCAGTGCTCTCAATCTGAAGATGCCTTACACAGTATCCTTATCGCAGTCTTTATTAATGTAGATGGGTGCAATCAATATCAGAGTTTATGTTGTATTTATTAGCAAAGGAGGAAGAAAGGGCACTCAGTGTGATGCCCACAAGCAAAGCACTTGTAAGAGGATGTTTTAAAAGCAAGAGTTGTCTCACCTACACAGGTTGGCAGGGGTTGATCCCAAGCTCTCCGCTCCCCCGTCAAGCAGACCAGCAGCCTGCTGCCTCGCAGGGTATAGCCAGGGTCACAGCTGAAGGATACAGAGCTGCCGGCGAAGTGTCCCTCGTCGTGGACCTTGTAGCCGAACTGTGGGATGCCAGGGTCCTCGCATTTAATGAGTTCAAAACCTGGAGCGGGAGAAGCAGCATCTGTTTTCATCAGATATTTAACAGCCAGGAGATATTAACACAAGATCACACTAATAATTTCTTCTTAAAATCATTTGCTGGAGAGAAAAAACACCATATTGAAAATTAGTATTTTTTTAATTAATATTTGAACAAGAGCCCAGAAATCTGGTATCTCAGCTTCGATCCAAAGTTTCTCTATCACCACTGCCTCATTCACAGCAGAAAAAGTTTGCCGGCATAATCATCCCCCCCACTCCAATTCCACTTTAGACTACAAGATCTTTATGGAAAGGACTGTTTCCTCTGGTCATGCGACTGTAACACGAAAATACACAATTACACCTCAGATTCCCACCTCGCAAGCGTACGGGCCTAAGACTTACTAGAAAACTGCAACTCAAAGCCTTTACTAGTGTTCTCGTTGTTGGTGATAAACTCAAGCCACATGCTGCTGGAAGTGCTGTTTATGCTGGTGCCGAGCATTTCGGAGCGGCTAAAGGAGCCCAGCAGGCGAGCAGAGCTATTGCTGCCATCGTAGACCTGGGAGGAACAAGAAACACACAGAGGAAAACATACTTTATTTGCTACTTCAGGGACCAAATCATCTGAGAGTTCCTTTGAAGCCAGTGAAATTATCCCAACGAAGAGTCTGACTTGACGAGACTTCACGATGCTGCTCGTCTGAGGAGCAGGATTCACATCCTGGAGGATCCGCATCCTTCTCCCTACATCGGAGCTTATGCTGCACTCAGGGCTGTGTTTTTCTGAACTAAGCTGTCTCTCCAAAGGTGCAGCACAGCTCCTGGGGAAAACATTTTCTCCCTACTGCGACTCATAGATGTGCCCTGCTATTATTTAAGATAAACACAAACGGGTTTTTTTCTTTCTTTTAGACAGCATGATTCTCTATGAGGATAAAGAGCAACTTCTCGCTAGTGGAGATTGATAGTAACTTTCCTCAGGAGCAGATGAGAAGTTGATGACAAACCTGTTGAGAGAACATAATTTCTTTCACAACGAGTATATTCTTTGCACTTGCTGGCAATCTCTTTCTCTTTCCAGTCATTTGTGAGCTGAAAATATGTGGATTACACCTATCTTGCAGTGCAGAAGTATGGCACTTAAATAAGGACAGAGGCGTTCTCTGGGAAGATGGCTTAGCACAGCAGCACACATCTTGTAATATTAATGCCTCCTACAAACCCATTTCTTTGTTGTTAATAGAAACTCAACCTGGATTTGTCTCCTTCTGTATAGAGTCCCGAAACTTGTAAATGCAGATTCCTCTAAGACTGAGTACAGGAATGCTGAAGAGCTCGAGTCCTGCATTTAAATAACCCCCTTTTTGGGGCAAAGCAGCCTTGATTCCCAACAACACAAAAATAATGCTAAGAACCTCACACTTCCTCATGTGTTAACAGTTTCCCCTGTACAGCTACGCAGATACAAACTGAAGTTTAGCTACAAAGGAAGAAGCCCTGGCATTCCAACAAATCTCTAATTCTCAGGGAAAACTTCACAGCAGAAGGTGCAGTGATACGGCAAAGGTGCCTACATTTTTAATGGATACAGAATTTCTTTCGCATCCTTCTGCGGACTTCAAAGCAGCCGTGCCAGTGACTTAACGGCGCAGCAGTGACCACTGGTCACTAGCAGTCCCAGTATGAGACTCTTCCAGAGACTACCACTGCACTGTCAGCACTGTCTGGGCCTGGGAGGCATTTTCCAGAGGTTAGTCTCAGCCAACTCCATTAAACTCTTAGAATATCACTTCCCTTGCTCTCATTAGCAGCACAGTAGTGCTTCAATGCTAGAAACAGAAGAATTACCTTGAGGACATCTCCTGCCTCCAGTTCAAAAGTCCTGGCTTTCAGCTGGATCCCCTTTCCTGGCTGGGTCTGGATGGAGTAGATGCACTCATGGTTGTTGTTATAGTTTATTGGATAGTTGGGGGACAGCAGAACACCTTGGGTTCCAGTTACAGATGAACCACATTCGGCTATATAAAGACACAAAACCACATTTTAATAACCACACGTATATTCTAGCTGTACAACACATGCAGGTGATTCCTCCAAACAGCCACAGATGCTCACTCCTTCCCATGCCCATCTGCTAACACATCCATGGGCTCTATTTCCAAGTGCAGCCAGTAAACAAAACAGTGCTTAACAGCACTTCTATCATCATTAAACCTCAGGTGCCGTACAAGAGAGATTAATACCCTCTCCTTTTATGGATAGGGAAACTGAGTCACAGAAAGTTGGCGTGCTCAAATGCTATCTTGGGACCCAATTCAGAAAAACATTCCAAAATCCCTGGAAAGCCACCACCTGCTCAAAGCAGTGCCCATGTTTATGTTCCCTCCTCATTCGTGAACCAGAAGGAAAATAAAAAATTATTATTAGATTGAAATATTCAGTCTTTTCCCATGTTTATACAAAGTTCATCCTATACCTATATATAGTGTATAAAAATCATGGTATTCATTCAACAGTCAGCACAGCACTGATTGCTGGTACTAACGTGTGGCAAGCGCCAGAGCTCTTTGTGCAGAAAGACAAGCTTAGTGACACTTTCAAATAATTACACTTGATAAAGCTATGTCTGAATTTCAAAATCTTCCCCAAAATAATTTCCTGAAAGCTAAGAGGGCAAAATTTGACCTTATTTGTTGTTAATGCTGCCCTCAGCTCTCTTGTTCATCATCTGATGGTATTTGAAAGGACCTCTTGTCCCTTGCTCCCTGAGTTTTTTTTCTTCCCAGCTTTGCAGCTAACAATTACATCCATTCCCATTAGAAAAAGAGAGAAAACCAGGGATCCTTTTGCCTCTCAGTTTCAGAAACGAGCTCAAATTTGCGCATCTTTGTTTCCTCCCAAAATGTCACTCAAAGAACCACATTGGGCTCCGGTTTTTCTGTGGCATAGACAAAATTGACCTTTCTTGTTCAAAAGACCAGGGGCTGGGGACAGAGAGATGCTGATGTGGGAATCCCTACATACCTCTTGCTCAGGGGACTGGAAGGGCAGGGGTAGTTAATGTTACTGCAACTGCTTCTCCCTTCCCTGAGACAAGTTTATGTCCTATGAGAGGTTATAAACTGCCATGATTTCAGAAAGGAAGAAATAAGGAAGGAAGGAAATGAGGGAAAAAAAAAAAAAGAGTCCTTTCCCTGTTGTTATTCACTACTACCTGCAGTCCGTCCCGTTCCATTACATTCTTCTAGTAAGACTTCTCTGCTCCTTCAGCAGAACTGCTTCCTTTTCTACTCTGCGTAGCGTGAACAGCATTTGATTTTGAGCCAAATTTGAATTTAGAAGATTTGTGTGACTCAAAACTTAGCAGAACGATCCTCTTTAGAGAAGGAAGAGGATGGTGCTTTGGAGGTCTGACCTGCCTTGGATGTCAGGAGATCACAGTTTAACGCTTCTGAAAAATAGCAATAACCATCTTTCACCCCTGATTTTTATGTATTTTAATTGCTAGCTTTTAAGGGCACAAACTCTCGCTCATACGAACATGCCACGGTGAGTGTAAGAGGACTGCTATGGGCACGTCTTCACTACATGAAGTAGCGAGCAGACATCCAAGTGCATGATGCAGCACTACGGTGGCAGCACTGAGCTCCACCAGCGCTCATGGGACAGCGTGAAAATGAGTTCCTACGGGCTGTTATCACAGGGAGGAGGCAAAACTCCACACCACTCATGTACAGCTTGCGGGCCTACTTGCAAAACATCATCCAAAGGATGTCCTCTCCTTAGAGGACGCCTGCTGCCAGCACTTGCTGCTTGTCCGAGTGCCTCGTGTCAGCTCGGACCATTGCAGCCTGTTTGCTAGATGTATATACAACCCCCCAACACGTGTAAAGCTGCCTTGCAAGCACCACGTGTTTAGGATTCTTTGTTACTCCCTGATTAGCTCCCACATGAGCAAACCATGAGTCGTTGTTTTCTCGGCCTATTTACCCTGAAAGATTTTCAGCTGTAGAACACGGGCTCCCTGTTCCTCCGAGTCCCGGTGGTTTGCGTGCACAGCTGGGGAGAGTCACTCCAACTCGCCCTGAAAACAGCTTTTCCGATTAGCTCGCTCTGCCTCGTCCCCACGAGTCCTTCCCAGCATACAAAGTTGCTGTAGCTGATGGAAACCATCAGGGTGCATGTGCAGCTTTCTGGGCTGACTCTGCCATCTCTCCTGGTCCTCCAATAAAGCACGAGGGTGAAGGAAGCAGCAGCAGACACACCGAGAGGAGGTACTTGGGAGGCGACTTTCTCCTCCTCTCTTGCCAGGTATGTAAAGCAGGACATTCGCTTCGGCACAGATTACCCAGGGATGATGCTGGAGACGTCACCACTTGGGATCTGGTCTGAAGCAGCGGTTGGCGGGGAGCGTTCCTACCCTGGAGAAAGGGCTTGGCCAAAGGAACAAACGGCATGGGTTTCTCTCCAGACCCAGCTCTAGAACAGGAATTGAATACTACGTGTCTGGGCTGTCTGGCAAAAACAACTGAATCTCCTGTGATCTTAATGGGTAAGTCTCCGCTATCCATCTATATCCAGGGCGAGCGCACAGATCTGAACGTGCAGTGGGGACACTGTGGACAAAGCTGTCACCCTGCCACCAGAGCTCTGTGCACATCACCAGACAGTGAATTTGACCCATTATTATAAACCCAACATGCTAACTCAAACCCAGCTGCAGTAGGAAATTGGCACGTGGAAGCCAGTGTGTTCACTTGGTGATGATGTCTGAGGATCGAGTTTAAAGCTTTGTTACAATTCTTTTTGATTTCTATTCCCTTGATTAGCTTTCTCTGCAACCCGATTATTATTCATGCCCTGAAGAGGCTGCTTGTCACAGCAGGATGATGCAACCCTCTGACCTAAGCATTATGTGGTGCTGGGGAACGCATTCAGCATGACACGACTCAACAGAGTGAGAAAGCAGACTGCCTCTTGCTGGGATGCTCCCTTTGCGATGGCCCACAAAGGCCACTAACACAGATCAGGCGTTGCCAGAGTGAAAACAGGTAAGAGATCTGGTCTGCCTGGCTTGAATGAATCCTTCATGGCTCTGGGTGAGCCAGGCAGCAGCACAGCACTCAATAGTTTCCTACTTCCTAAACTGTACAACGAAAAGAGAAGGTGTTAAATCTTTTTGCAAAGGCCTGAAGCGTCCTTCTCCCTTTCTGCTTTCCTGCCGTAGCACATTGCTACTCTTGTTCTTTTACGCTAACCGTCACGCTCGGAGGGTACTGTGGGCTGGGCAGGGGGGTGCTCTGCAGCCCTTGCCAGACACGAGCGTCTGTAGCCCATCTGCATCAGGGACGACAGCCAGAAACCTGCTTAGTGTTGCAGATGAATTTTTCCTTTCCTCTATCCTTAGATTTATTTATTAGTATAAGTAATGGCTGGACAGGTTGCAAAAAGGACTTGCAATGGTTAGGAGGAGGAGCGAAAGGTGTAAAGTGTCGAAAACCTCTGGAGGATAAGGAAAAGGTAGAAGCCAGAGGGGATTTCCCAGAGACATCCATACTAACATGGAACTTGCATTGCTTAAGATCACCCACCCAGAAGCAGCTCTCGCGTCTGGACTATTAAGTTTTACAACATTCTGATTCAAAGGGAGGATGGCCTTAAAACCATGCTGTTTTACAGACACTGTCCCAAAAGGGATGACAGGTCTCCCACGGCTCACAATTCATTCACTCGTGCAATCACTGGGCCCCAACCGCAGCACTGTGGATGGGCTGCAGAGACGCAGCGCTTCTGCCGATGCGTGTGACCCAGTCTGCTGCGCACTTGGCGCGCCCCAACCCGGGAGAGGGCTGCAGCCCCTCTGTCTGTCACCCTTCTGCCTGTCCCTCCTGTCCCCACACACAGCCCCCTCTCCCCCACCCCTGCACCAACCACCCTGCGAGCTGCAAGATGCCATCCCGGGGGATGCCACCCATCCCTGCCCACCGAAACAATCCAGCACAGTGTAACCAACCAAGCAAAATGAAAGCACATGACCACCTACCAACACACCTTGGCAGAGGCGAACTCCACACACGCCGTCTCCCCCCGAGGCAGGTGATGCGGGACGCGCCCTCCAGCCGGTAGCCGGGGAAGCAGGAAAAGGTGAGGACATCCCCCACTCCGAACTGCAGCCCCTTTCTGATGCTGTAGGCTGGGACCTCCGGCTCGTCACAGGGCTCCAAATCATATTCTACAGGGGACAAACGGACATTTACGGAATGGCAGGGTGACACCTCGTTCTGCCCGGTGAGGGTACCCCAGTCCCTGAACGCGAGGATGAGGAGGGAGCTCTGAGTTTTCATCCAGCTGCCGTGAATCTCTGCAAAGGAAGCATCCGTGCGAGACGTACGTCCTGTTTGAGCCGTGAAGACCAGCTTGGGCTTCCCTCTCAATAAGCAGCCCCCAGGGTGTCACCAGGATCTTGATTTAAACCAACTCAAAATACAACAGGTCTCATTTTCTGTCACTGTTGTCAGACAAACAAGAAAGTGACATCAGTGGTGACAACACACGATGGAAATTTCTCATTCTCCCTCTGGTTTAGTCAAATGAAGATGAATTGATCCGGATGGGATTTCTGTTGCCTCTACATTACTAATCCTGAAAATGAATGAACACAGCATCCCGCTTGGGGAATGCAAGAGAACATTTAAGCTGCTGCTAAATGAAAGGTCACGCAGCATTATGGCTAATAGCCAAACGTGTGCCTTTGACCACAAAACATTGTGAAGGAAACCTGTTTTGAGTGGTGTTTTTTGAAAAATAACAGACCTGCAAAGTACAAAGTATGTACATATATATATAAAGGAAGCTAAAAATATAACTGACTCCCATTTTCATTTTCCAAGAAAGGAAAGAAGTCCCCAAACACATTAAAAGTAATAGTTATAATTAGATAATTCGAGGCAATTTTTCTGAAGGCAAAAAGCCATTTTTCCCCCATCAAAATGAAAGTTAATTGGAAACTTTCTGACTAGTTTCCATGGAGTATCATATGCAAATCCCTGACTTCAGAGGCCAGAACAAAGGTATCAGAACCAGTTCTCTCAGTGCAGCACGTTTTATCTGCGTCTATGGCAACAGCTCTGTCCGTCAAAGACAGCGAGCACATCCGCACCGAGCTCCACAATAAAAACGGTCGTTTCTCTTCCACACCAGCAGGCCGGATCTGCGGCTGCTGCCCTCAGGACTAAAAGGTGTGCTGAGATACAGAAAAGAACAGCACCAATATGATAAGCTTCTGTCCGGTAACTGATTGTTTCACCGAACAGCTTGTCAGGGTGCTCAGGCAGTAAAGATTACATTTTCCGAAACGTGTGCACAGGCAAACACCGTGGCAGTCATTTGTAGGACCTCGGGTTAAAGGACACAGTTAAACACCTTGCGCACTTCAACCAGAGATTACCCACAAAAAGCAATTATTTGCAGGCGTGATGATCTGTTCTGCATCAGCAAATGTACCTTTATTTCAGTCTCTCTCCCAGAGCACCACGCACATGCTGCTTTGCATTGACAACTTCTGAAAATCTGCAGTTTCATTTGAAGAAGCCAGCATTTTGTATAATCACAAACAGCTGAAGCCTGCATCAGAAGGTGCTTGCACACAGCCAGATCTTCACCGGCACATCAGGAGCGAGAAGGGTTGGTGCAGTCAGCGAAATCCTGCATCCTTGATGCCCTCCTGTGTGCCCCAGGAGGTCTGCTTTCATCTGCTGTTATAGCAGGTCAATCAGAGGAAGCCCAGCAAGAGAAAAATACTGTTTCCAGTTCCCCAGCAAAGCCAGTGGGCTCATGGAAACCTGGCCTAGGCTGCACATGGCACGTGTTCCATCTAGGACAGGCTGAAGCCAGCTGCAGAGGCTGGGTCACTGGATGAGCATCCAAGTGGAGCAATGAACCAAAGGAAAAAAGAGAGACCAGATGGAGAATGGGAGTGACCAGCTCTGCCTTGCCCCTTATCCAAGAAGTCCAGATTGCTCAACGTTGCCTTCCAAAAGATCCCATCTGTCCCAGCTTCCCACGTTGGAAATGGAAATGCTGTACCTACTGCAGTGATTTTCCTCTGATAAACAAAGGCGGCAGGCATCTGGAGGAAAGAGGGGTAAGCACACCCCAAGAAAATGCTAGCTGAAACTCCATAAACAGAGCAGAAAAGATGACCACGTGAAGAGGGAGAAGGCAACAAACACCTTTGTAGCAGGATTTAATTGCAGTGGGTTCAATCCAGTCATCTACTGGGGCTCAAAGGCAGACAACACTGCTACATCTGGTGATATGGGGACTGCCATGAGAATATTTCTTGGGACATACTGTGGGTTAATGCTAGAATAATTTACTGGGTTTACAAGAGGAGCGACCATCAGTGACCAAAATCACATGCACTGCATCAAAGTTATTCCCAAGATTAACAGAAAAGCGGGAAGGAAAGGAAAAGAATGAAGTCTGCCCACCGCTGTCCTTACCTGAGAAGGTGATGTTGAAACCCTCGTAGGACATGGAGAAGTCTGAGATGAAGCGGATTTGAGCAGAGAAGTTTCCAAAGAGCCCTGCACTAAGCGGGGCAGGGAGCCGAGAGCCCGTCAGTTGCTTCAGTGGCTGAGCAAAGCTGGTGTTTTCAGTGATGAGGAGGTAGTCGTGGCCGTTCTCCAAGTGAAAGGTATGAAAGGTGAAGAACACGCCTGCACAGAAGGAGAAATAGAGACAGCTTCAGCCAGCAGCATCCGTATGGCACCGCTTCGTCCCAGAGCCAAAGCCCCTCTCCTCTCCCTGGGACAACACCAGTACTGATTCCGTTTCCCAGTAAACAGCTGCGCAACTGAGAAGAAAAAGCACACTGAAAAGAAATTAAATAGATGAAAAAAGTAAACCAAGGGTACGGTACAAGGCCCAGAACAGAGAAAGATGGTTAAGATCTTCGATCCCTGTGCCTTTGTAACACAGGAACAGAGACGACACAGGCTCGCTCGAGGGATGGATCAGCAGCAGAAAGGACCGAGCCTGGCAGCTCAGAGGAGTATTTTATTTTAAAAGCATTGACCTTCAGATGGGTAGCAAGAACAGCAAAAGCTGTAGTTGTGAGGACTTGAAAACAACAAAACCAAGTTATGTTCTGGAAGGAATTCATACCTAGAAAAATAGGACTTATGCCAAGCATCAAGGTCAGAGAGGCTTTTCCAGAAGATGAAGTACGCCAGCAGTGTGACTGTGGAGACTTCGTGTGCTTTCCCTTGACGGGACCGAATGCTGGTCCCTGGAGGACAACAGGAGTGATCACACATGGACAGACCTGTTTCCTCAGCCATACCGGGCTCGTAAGCCGTTCACGTGCATCTCCCAAGTAAGGGCTGAGTCACGCAGCCGTGCTCCCTCCCAGCAGCACAGTGGTGTGGCCAGCAGCACCCCAGCACCTTGCTCCAGGGCCCAGCCCTGTCCTGCTGGGAGGGGGCTGCTCCTGGCCCTTCCCTGCTTGTGACCCACTCCCAGGACCTGTGTCCCCTCCGAGGCACGCGGTGGGAAGCGCACGTGCGGCCATTGCAGATTTTGGCAGGGCCCGCAGAGCCGGGCTGGTTAGCCCAGGTCTTGCCAGCCGTAGCAGATCTTAGAAGCAAAGAGAATCCTACACTTTTATCCACATTGTGCTGACAAAAATAAAACCCACGCCAGACCCAGCTACAGAAAGAACAGACAAACACAGGAAACTATTTTGTCTCTTCTTCCAAATTCAATTTCAACAATTTGAAACATTTTGGTGAGAAGGCTGTGACCTTGCTGCATTTGTAAATGAACAAGAAAGGAGTAATGGATTACTTAAAGTATGCTTCACACCTACAGACACAAAATAGCAAGTACTTCAGGGTTTTGCAAAAGCCTCCAGCTAGGTGATTTTTTCATGCTGGAATTCAAACGCAATTAGAAACACTTATTCTCTGGAAAATAATTCCACCTTTGAAAAACAAAAAACAGCAGCGACAGCTTTCAGAGAGCAAAGCAAGGCAGGATATCAGAAACCCTGTCACATTACCGTCACACAAAGTTAACCTGCTAAAGCGACGCCTAGTCATAAAAAAGCCTCTTTGCATTTATATGGCTTCCTTCATCCAAAGATCTTCGCACACTTTCCGAGCACCAAGGGGCAGCCCCCCAAGCCCCCGCTCACCCTGAATTGGCCTTTGCACTCCTCATAACCCCCTGAACTCGACAGGGCTGTTTGCAGAGGAACAGACTCCTCTGCGCAAACACAAGCGCTGCGATCTGGTCTTCATTAGTCACAGTTAGAGCCCTACCTCCTCGCGCGCATCAGGAGCGCCCAGTGGCATGACCAAGTTATTTCGTTTAAGCCAATGATTAACAACACAGAGATTGCCAGCCTGGGGAGACCCAAGGGCTGTCTTGCTCTGCATCCCATCTCTGCCAAAGTACAGCATCAGCTGCTTCAAGAGCAAGCACAGGAAATCTGTAAATAAGGATCAGAGGAATAATCTCCTCCTTGCTCCCTGTTCCCCATTAACTTCTGGAGATCAGGATGACACCAACCTAGAGATTGATTAAAGCTCTGGAGCATGAGATTTACTATCCATCCCAACAGTTTTTTGTCAGCATCAAATTATAACTCTGAATATTCCATTTATCCCTATGCCTATCCAATTACTTTTTGAAAGCTTACTGGTCACATGCAAGCAGTTTCCTTCCAAGAAATGAAGGACAGAGAGGCTGGTAACCAATACAAAGCCTTTCCCATGGAGATCGTTGGATTGGGAAGGAGCAGGGCTCACAGGACATCTCAACTGTCCCCTTCTCTCCCCGTCTTCGTCCCTGCCACGCAGCTCATCGCGTCTTGCTAACCTTCCATGTCCCAGGCAGAAGTATTTGTGTGACCCACTGCTTAGTGATGACCAAAAGCGGTCTTTACTTTTGACATTTCCTTTCTTATACGCAGGTAAATATTATATGGAGCCTGGCAGAAAAATTTTAGTTCCACTGTTCCCCCCGCAGAACTCCACGAGGTAGGAAACGTCTAACAGTTTCCAAATGTTTATTATTCTTGCCAGCAGTACAGTCGACTGAAAATAGATCTGACCTGCTCTGGCCTGAAAACTTGGTGAGATGCAGTGAATACAAAATGTCTTACCTTTTCCCTGTTTATCAACTGACAGTAAATTTATACCCTCGCCTTTACAAAACCCAATCTAAGGAACAGAAGTAATATCACTCCACCGAAATGAACACACCAGAGAAACACAAGCATAATTCAGTCGTCAGAACTGGGAGGATAGCCCCTGACTCCAGGTCTTTTAAGATAACAACTCTAATCACAGGGCACGAGGCCCCTCCAGCAGCAGAGCCGGTGAAGGGCTGTGTAACTGTGGCCATAAGGGCTAATTGCATACTCATTTTAAAGGATTTGTGACCGATTAAACCTTTGCTCTGGTCTGAAATCTACTGTGGCACAAAATGTCTCTGCAAACGCAGGGGTTTTTTTTCCATTCTCTGTAAAAGAAACAACAAAACAAATTATAGGGAAAAGAAATCACTTTGAAGTTCTCAGATTAAAAATAACAGTCTCTCTTTAAGCTTTTAAACACCTTCAAAATTAAGCTGCTTTTAAACTCAAATTGTACCGCTCACAAGTCCATAAAGTAAATCAGTGTCTGCAGCCACATAAAAATAACTGCCGTAACAACCAACTTGTTTCAATTAGGGGACTCGTGTGCTGGCCACGTGCGAGCTGGTCATAAGGATCGGGGAGTGAATAACTTGAGACCGGCTTTTACGATGCAGATCACCCCTGCTCGGTCACCGGCTCGGCAGGGACTAGTCCGGTGGACTGGGAGGCACAAGCCCTGAACTCTGCTCTATTTCATGGGAGCTGAAAGACTTCCCAGGCCTGGGACAGCAGCGGTGCTGCAAGCCCAAGCAGTAAGGCATTAGTAGAAGTGGGTGTGGAAAATGTAAAACTAGAACCGGAAAAATCAGGTACAATGAAAAATCAGATACGAACACTTAAGTCATGTAAACATATCCCCTGCTTGCAGCAGAATTGTTAAAGCTGCTGGGTTTAGCAAGCACCAAATTCACCCAGTGATCACTGATGCACCCAGAGGTCTCCAAGAACCGGGAGCTGACAGGCAAGGACAAAGCACAGAGAGAAGACTCCGCACTGCAAGCGCGCTGCCGATGAAGTTAGCCGAGAACGGGGTTCAGTTGTGCCTTTTTTTAAAGCCTGTTCTGTTCTCCAAGGACTAAATTCATTCCATTTCAGCGGCTACTGCTCGGACTCAGGATCACACTGTTCCACTGCTCTTTACTGAAGGAGAAGAAACGTTGCAGGAATGCTGAAAAGAGCTGGGAGAAGCTGGCTGCAATGTATTACACAGCAGTTTAACACAGCGACAGCGGGGAAAGTAGATCACTAAGACAGACAGAATATTGTTGCAAGAGAAAGGATGCATACGTATGTGTATGTATGTGTACACACGCTCCCACCAACACAGCCCAGCACCTAAACACACTTCAACATCTTCCACAGCACATTAGAGAAAAGGACATCTTTCTTTGTTCACCTCCTCCTTTCATTGGACTGGTAAATAAACAACTCGCCCGAACTACAGGGAAAAGGAAGGAGAGGTTTTCCTGACTGTAACTTGGCTATATACCAGCTTATTATAACTGTACAGCATCCTCCATCTATCCTCTCACCCTGACCTCTACCTGGATTTGGAGATTTCCTGCTTCCAAGCAGCTGTCTGGGTGAACCTTTCCTAGCCCAGACAGCTCCACAAGCGCAAGAAGGGTGATTCTGCCCGGGGGCGAAGCACTGCCGCTGCAGCCGCAGCTGGGTGCCCCGCAGAAGGGCAGCGGTGCGAGGAGGGGGATCCCACCTCCCACCGTGTGCTGCAGCTCGTTTCTAACGAGCTCCTGGAGAACAACCTTGAAGGAAGGATACCAGCAGCTGGTAAGGAGAGGGATGAAAATACCCAACAAAACACAGTCTGAGCACGCTCCTTTCATTGGTACAGAAGAGTCTCTGTTCTAGGAATCTTGTCCTCACCTTTCCGGCACAACCTGACAGATAAGAAGAGCTGAAACTCTTGTCAAAGGCCTGGAGGCCTATAAATTTTCACTACAACTAGCTGGACTTACAGAGCAGCTCACGGTTTGATTTTCTAATATTCATTACTGCAGCTAAGGCCAGAATTTCTGAAAAAGCTGTCAGGATTCAGACTGCAAAAGCTAGGACCAGCTTTTCAGAGACCTCAACATCCAGCTTCTCTGAGCGTGACAAACATGATCCGGTTCAAGACGGTCAGATCCAGGGCCGAATTCTTTGGATGATCCAGAACTGCATCACGCTGAACTGCTGTTAAGGGATGTGCTGTTTCCTGTACTACTGAACTGGCCACAGCAGGATCTTCTACAGGAGAGGGGACAAAAAGCCCCTAGACTTACATCGACATATCCCTACTATTTTAAAATACTCCATGATTTTTTGAGCCTTGCTTAGCTTGGTCAGAAGACTTTCTTCTGATGTTGGCATAAAAGCACACAGGCCAGAGTTGCACTTTCTCATATAAGAGAGTGTCAGCTTGCTGTGCTACGCTTAGCTTAGCTACAGGATAATGCAGCGTCTCATCGGAGAGCTGAATCCAAGGCAGAGTGGATTAATGAAGAGTGGATTGCTGCTACTCAACAGAATACTTTTCACAGCATGTGATGGTTCCCTTAATGCACTGTGCTGTTCATTGACAAGTTTATTTGCTGTAATACAAATGGTATTTGCAAAATTGGCTCATGATAGCTCCCGTCGTGCTGATATCCGGTACGACGAGACAGTTATATAAGAGCACATAAAGTTACATAAAGGGTTTACACCCTTTGTGCTTACCCCAGGCAGATACCGACTGCATCAGGAGAAATTACCTCCCGCCCTTGTACATAAAACTTGCTCTCTAATTGTCAAGGATACATTTTCTTGAAATTTTCCTCCAAGACAAAAGATTGGCCTGTGCTGCACAGGAGATTGGACTAAATAGATCTGCACTTTGCCTCTGTGCTGGCAATACTCCTAGCTAGTGGGGAAATGAGAGCTGCAGAACTAGGACAGAGCTGGGAACTGAGAGCTCGAGTTCTGTCCCATGGCTGGAAATTATTTACTACATGCTTCCATTTCTCCATCTGTAAAATGTTATATAGACAGTAATCCAGCACTGCAACAAAATATAAGGCTGAAAGTACTATCGAGTACCAAGTATTACTGCAGTGGTGTCAGTGGCAGCTCGCCCTTCCTCCATGGGGCATTGCTAGCAATACCAGGTATCCAAATACCAGCTAACCTTCCAGAGGATACCGCCACAAAGGTCAGAAACCAAAGATAACGCCCGGCACAGGCTCTCAGATCTGGAGGTTTGATACAGGACCATCTTTCCTTCTTAATCCTCTCCACCTTGAAGGGATTAAGAGATGTGACACCAAAAACCTCCGCATCTTGTCCAGAGACAATGTTTGAGTGGCAGCAAGAATGGCAACTGGCCAAGCACGTGGGTACCCATCATAACCAAAAGCACTTGTCTCCCACTGACCACCGTCCTCCAGTCCATCTCGAAAACTGCTAAAGGCTTCTCACCTTTTCCATGTGATGTTTCTATTGTCCACGTGCAGTTCAAGTTATTGGGATAAAAATCAGGGAAGCCTGGGGATAAGATGGTACCACTGGAACCACGAATGTAACCTCCACATAGAGCTGCAAAAAAAAAAAAAAGAAAGAATGAATTAAAGGATTCAAAACCCATCGTCAGCTGGAAGAATATCACTACTTCTGAGTCTCAAAACAAAGCCCAACCCATCAAAATTAAACACAATACACAGGTCAAATATTATTGTGGACTTCGCAATTGCTGCTTTGCTTTTGCAGCAGATCTGCAATGAAGCATTTGCCATCTCCTGCAGACGTTATCTTCTGCGCTCCTTACCCTCACAGCTGGGCAGCGGCCGGCTCCACTGGAAGTTCGGCTCACACTCCAGGGCTTCGCTGTCACTCAGGGTGTAGCCTGAATCGCAGCTGAACGTCACCAGTGCTCCCACGTAGAAATCATTCCCATGGCGCTGGCCATTTACCGGGATGCCCGGATCCAAGCAGTGGTCTGACTGGAGCTTCACAGCTGTGGCAAACAAACCCACTCGTGTCAGACCGCTCAGAGGCTGCAGAGCCTGCTGCAAGGTGCAGTAATTAGCCTGGGGAAGAGTTCAACTCCTCCTATGAGCTCAAAGTCCTACTGACTATCCCCAAAGTGGGAGGGTGAAATGGACAGAGGAACTCAGCTCTGTCTCCTAAAATCAGTAATATTCTGTAGATGCTAAAATAAAGAACTCTAAACAACCGAGATGGTCAAAAAGCAGAAACTGCTACTTGCAGTAGCTTCACATTCTCCAATCACTGTAATAGCGCTAACTGCCTGGCAAAGGGGAGAAGTGAGTCCAACGGGCCTCTGATTGAGTCCATTGTGCTGCTGGAGAGCGTGTAATCACATAACTTGCACTTACTTTCGTATCGGATCTGAAAACCTATGTCAGAGTGGCTTTTGTCAGTGGTGAAGAGGAGGTAGAGGTAGTTGCTGGTGCTGATGAGGAACTGGGGCACCTGAGTCCCATCATAGACACCTATCAACGGGGAAGAATAGGACCGGCCATCTCGCACTTCCAGGGTGTCATAATTCACCTCCGTCTTAAATCTGAAAGGAACACAAGAATACGTCTGTGAAAAACCAGCATGGCTAATTTTCCTTCACCGCAGTCCCAGAGGCGCTCTAATGACTAGAGGGCAGCACAGGCCATGGGGCAATACGTGGGTTCGTTTCTACTGCCTGACCATCTTACTGAGAACACGTCATTCCCCTCCTGTGCATTTTGGTTTCCTTCTCATCCTTCACCTGCCTCACCTGCTGACACCGAACAGTCTTTGCAGCAACATGTGTCTTACGCTACATGACCAATCACCTCGCGGACACACGGACCCCGGTTCAAGCAAGCACAGCCCTCCCCAAACAGTGAAATCCAGGGCAAGTCAAGAGTTCTGCACCCCTGAGTCAGGGCCAGATCCTCGCTGCTGCTTCTCCCCGGCAGGCTGAGCACGTGGGAGCTCAGCCTCCAAAAACGTGTCCTACGTGTGTCTAAAATAGCACTGCAAATGAGCAGGAGTTAGTCAAAACAAGAAGGGAAAAATCACCATTTTCCACCTTTTCTTCTTGAACGTTAGGTGAATTTTAATGTCTTGTCAGGAGTTAATTTAAGGGAAAAAAAAAGAGAGAAAGAGAACCTCACTGCCAAACACAACGCTGAGCAGTTCATTCCCATTTCCTCCGGGGGTGGCTGCAACCCAACACTGCTGAAACCACCAAGAAAATGCAAATAGGAAACTTTTGAGAACCGCAGGTGAGTACCTGTCAAACGTGATCTTGATGGGGTAGCCTGGCTGGGCCTCTATGACCCAGGCGCAGCTCAGGGAGTCCTTGTAGAAGCCAGGCCAGCCGGGGGACAGGATGGTTCCGCTGGGCGACGTCAGGTGGCCCCCGCACGGCGCTGGGGACAAGGAAAACGACACAATTCAGGTGAAGAGCATCACGGAAGCTGTGGCACGATCGGACGTACCCCTCCCTGCCAGGCGGTATTGTTCTGCCATGCAATAGCTGTCATATGTTATTGTTTCTCACATGTTAAAAATCATCAGAACCAGATGAAATAACAACCCTAGCTGGTAAGAAACTGCCTTTTCAGCGTAAATGGAAGATGTAGCAGCCTGCTTCTGCATCTGCGGGAGTCAGTAGCCTGACCTTGTGCAGCGGCTCTAAGGGGACAGGGTATAATAATAATTATTAGATATAAACCCAGAGAAAACTGCAAGGTCAGTTTGCATTTCAGTAGCTGCAGGTGCCAGAAAAATCTTTCATATCTGTGGTAATTGAGTCACGTCTTTACTTCCACAAGGGACATCACAAGACTATGGCATTTATTCCACATTGTGGTCCCTTGTGCCATCAGCAGAAGCTAAAGGCAGATTATTATCTTTTCTGGAAAAAGGACGCTGGATCTGATGGACCAGAGGTACAAAATCCCATAGCCCTAAATAGCTGCAATGTATTGTCCTTTAGAAATCAAATGGGATAGAAAAGCGTGTCTGTCCCTGTGAGTTTGCATTCCCCCTGCTCAGCACTTTGCAGGAGTCATCACCAGGTGTTTCTTCGCGTCCCACCGAGTCAAGCCACTGGTGCTGGTCACGCATGACTCGCATGGCAGCGTGACCACGTTACTGTCACAGCCTTCGGGAGCTCCCACGGGGCAGAGCAAGCCCGTCGTCCCACGATACTCGCTGCCGGCTGAGTCCTCGTGGACCAAGGGGACCCTGCTCCTCCAGAGCAGCTGCCGAAGCACCAACCCAGGGCCGACCCTGGTGCCAGCTTTGCGCAAGGGATACGAAATGTCACACTTGATACGACCTTAAATATCTATGTAAGTCTGGGCCTGGAACCTCCACTGCTGCTCCGAAGGACGCCAGATGAAAGTCAATTGATCTCAACTGGATCCTCACTAATTATTTTTGAACAAGAGGCTCCTTTCTGCCCCAAAGCTACATAATTTCCTGTCAGGTCTTCTATCCATCTTTCAACTCTTTTTTTAGGTCTCTCTCTTTCCCATTAATTTTTTCAGGCACTAAACAGTACTTTAGAACTATACACCTCCTCCTTGTTTAAAAAGGCTAATTAAAATGTACACTTAACCAAGCGCATACTGAAGGGTGAGTCAAAGAAACCACCACTGTGATCACTGAGAAAAAAGAACAAGTTAATGGCATAAGGTTATCAAAGCCTCCAAAGATAAAAGTTGATTAAAAGTGTATTATTTAAGGTATGTTTCCCTTCCACACTTACAGATGCATAAACTTAAAGGTTCATGCTTGTGAAAGTAATGGAAACCCTGAACCAAACCTGCAGACATTTTATTGTCAGCAGCTTCCAAAGAAAAGAATACAAAAATGTCCACCTTCTTATTACATAAAAAGTTACTGAACACAATTGGTACCTTCTTTCAATCTGAAAGACAATGGACTAGATTGTGCGACTTCTGCTGCTCATCCACTTGAACAATACATGACCAATTACCAATTATTTCTCAATAGCACAGTGCTTGTTATTCAGATTGCTGTAAATACCAGTGCAGGGCATCACTTCCCTGAGAACAGAGGGCAGAGGAAGACTTTTCACTTCTAATGAGCTCTTTCTTCACTTCTCTTTTCCATAGAAGAAGCCTTAAAGGACTAGGAAAAAGCTTTGAAATCTGTATTTAAGCCTTTAATTGAACCCATCTCCCACATTTCTGGGTTGGCTATCGTAGCTGCTGTGGCAGAGATGTAAACACAAAATTTCTGGCTCTCGACTGCCAGAGTCCGTTAGACAGGACTGATGCACGACACTGACAGACACACCAAAGGTGTGTGTGTGCGTATGAATATTTGCAGCAATGAGTTCATTTTTCACAGTAAAGATCTGTACCTTTTGTTTCTTTCATAATGTAAATACTATAGATTTCACATGTATCAAAAATCAGGACAAAAAAAATATCGCCACGTATCTTCCATTCACTGTTCTTTAATTCCCTTTGTGACAAAAGTAGCAGGGAAACTTTTAGTCATCAGTAAATCAAAGCCTTTTATTATGGTTATTAGAAAAACACCTGTTGTAACAAGAACTGAGCTAATAAAAATAATCCCCATCATTCATTTCACAAAAACTTAGAAAGCAAACCGAGTTCAGCACTCGGTGATTATTGGACTGGCACTTCCTCTTAAGCAAACTCTTCCGTGCAGACGACACCTTCCAGAGCTGCGTAAAATCCTGGCCGTAACTGAGAAGCTGAGGGTTAGAACTAACTCAGCCCAGTGGTCCTTCAGCTCTCAGCAACAAACGCTTCTGCCTGTATGATGGCAAAAGCCTCCCTCAAGGCCAGCGCCGTATACCTTCGCCATGGGTTATCTGACTGGGACCTTGACAGACAGAGCTATCACCCTTTTTCCCCAAAAGGCTGCAAACACCCGGGGATCATCCTCGCTCCAGAGTGCACATGCAGACTAGTAGGAAAGACGATAACATTTACCTTCACACCTGAGCACTGCGTTGTTCCAGACTACGTTTCCTTCCTTCAAGATGCAGGTGATGGTTTCTGAGCCGTGGGTCCTAATGAAGCCCTCATCGCAAAGGAAGGACACCGAGCTGCCAAGCTGGAGGCTGTCACCAAATCGCTTTCCGTTCACGGGCACGCCAGGGTCAGGGCATTCGTTATGCCTAAATGCTAAGCGGGAAAGAGAAGAGAATAGTGAGTAACTTGTTTCCCCAACCTCTGGCCAATTCAAAAGAAGTATGTTGGACCACAAACTCAGGAATTAAACAATGGTTTCATGTCTTTCCTATGGAGACAACAGCACTCCATCTCGCCCCTAGACAGTGGACCTTCCTCACAGGGAAGACCAAACAGCACTGACTTGAATTTGGCCCACTATCATCCTGGCAAAGCTACTGTGTTCTGCACAGACAAGTCAGCCTGTGGCAGAAATCATGTCACCACCTCTTCCCTACGCTGCTAAGACACCCACGTGTGTGTTCCCACAGTTCAACTGTTCATCTAGTTGAAGAGGCTTATGGTTTTCTATTCCCTGTCCCTACTGCAAGTGTTCATTTGCAACCTGAGAGAGGAAGAAAGAGATTAAAACCATTTGCATCCAAGAGGTGCTGAGATACAGGGGCCAAAAAAGAGCCTGCAGAACCAAGTTATCTTCTTAGCAACCTTTCAGATATAAAAATGCACAAACACTCAAAACAAAGAAAGATTTAAAAAACTCTAAAAAGACTGCAGTGCACGCATCGGCATAAAGAGGATATAAGTCAATCCCTAATGAGAAAAAAAAGGAAGCTTTAAGGCCCTGTGGTTAAAAGTAAAGGTCCTCTCAGCATGTTCCATGATTGACTGCCATACAGTCCCCGACCTTGCTTGTCACCATTACTAGGACAAAATGAAGGACACGCAGCAATTACCTTTCTAGGTGTGGCAAAGTTGCGTGTGGAATCGCACAGACACATAGCTCTGTTGAAAGGCCTGCCCTTTTCCAGCAGTTAAAAACTAGGCCAGCCAACCAATCAGAAAGTAAGTCGACAGCCTTAATTCCCCATTAAGTGCATAATTATGTACTATATCTTCATATGCTGGGAGGTGGTCTTCAGAGATGAGCAGCATATGAAAGATTAAAGCCTCCAGATTAATTACACACACATGCTTTTAGTATCTTTAATGCACTTGACCAAATTCAGATGAGTTCTGGACTTCCTACAGAGCATCGTTACTCTTATAATATCTTGTTATATACACTGCTAAAGGGGAAAACACAGGCTGAATCTGTTCCTTGTGCTCTTCTATCTGTCCCTTGTAGCAATACGTTGTCTCCTCTCATACCTAGACTGAAGGAAAGGATGGTAAGGTGTCCGACACAGACTCAGGAGCTCCCTTTCGGTAGTTCAAGCAGTCAGAACACATTAACTCATGTGTACTTAAGAGTAATTTGCAACAACAAAAAATTTGGCTTAAAATGTCTTCATACAGGGGACAGCCACAACTCCCAACACAGGTATGTAATGTATCGGAGATGCATACTGGAGGGCACTGCTAGCATTTCTGGATGAGGAGTCTCCCTACTTGCAGGATCTAGGACTCAATCCTGGATATGTGACAACTACATAAACAAGCTACTTCATCTGATGAGCCTTCAACCTGCTATAGTGTGGCAAATGATTTCTTAAGACCTCTGATTTTTTTTTTTTTTTAAATAGAGGATTTCAATCATAGCTAGAAAGGCTATTAATTTACCTGTGCCACTAAAGGCTATTATAACAAACTTATTTACCAGTTCTGCTGAATAGGTTTAATAATGCTCTTTAGAAAATTATAGGACAATACGAGGATAAAATTACCATAGCATTCATTTGAGATTTGAAGACTGGACTTAAGTGAAGCCAAATATATCTGCAGAAGTTTCAGTATTTTAAGACATTGCTACATGTTTTCCTTTATCTTCAAAGTCTGGCATGCTTTTAGGTGTCAGCAAACGATGACAGCACTGACTGATGAACCCAACCATCCGAGATCTAATGGCTCTGCCTGATCTGCATCAAGCTGTCCACAAAGCACTGTCTCACCTCAGTGAGCAGAATGGAGGCACAGAGAGGGACCGCAGAAAGCCCACATAACGCAGCAAGCTGCGGGGAGAACAGAAACCCTGGCTGCTCCGGGGACAGATCATCCAGGGCCAAATCGTTTCTTTCACCACTGGAAAACACTTAAACTTCACAGCCAGAGAGAACGTGTGCCATCAGCTCTAAGCTTGAAACCAATCCTCAACTACCCAACTGCAAATCTGAAGTAATCCCCAATTTTCAGACTTACTCTGGATTTGCAATGGTTTTAGTGAGATCAAACTCTTGCCCATTAGTCCCCAACAAGAATTTAGAGCTTGAAATGAAAACTAGAAGGAAGGATCTGGCACTTACTGGTGAAGGTTATGTTGAAGCCTCTCTTCTCCATGGAGTGGTCGGTCTGGAACTCCAGCCTGGCTACGTGACCGCTGCTGGTCAGAGAGGAGGGGATCTGGTTTCCTGAGAAGGTCCCCAGCACCGGAGATTCAGCAGTCCCACCATCCTTCACGGCTAGGAAATCAAACTGGGGCTCCACATCAAAATCATTGAAAGCCAAGTGAATTCGGCTCTCGGGTTTAGCTATAATCAACCAAACACAGTGCAAGCTGCTTCCGTATTCTTCAGGGTAATTTGGTGACAGCACAATCCCAGATGGGGTGGTGAAGTTGAAAAAGCAGGAAACTGCAATAAGAAATCACCGTCAATCATGCAGCACGGTGCTCCTGCAAGCTGCCCTGTCATGCCTCCCCCTCCCCTTATCCCTTGAGCTGGGCGATTCCTGCAAATTCCCAATTGCTTTGCTTCTCAGAGAGAATTAAAGAAAGGAAGGGCTCAGTGCTCCATTCACGCTAGATGTCAGTGATTTATTTGCATGGGGAAGAAGTGACTTAAAGTAGTCTCCAAGTCCTGGTTTTGGTTGATTTCCAATTTTCCAGCCTAGCACAGCCCTGCCCCTTTTTCCAGCACCGCGCTTCCTCACGCCGATGGAGGCTTTGGGCCAGGCACCGTGGAGCACGCGTTTCTTCTACTGCAGGAAGAAAACGTCACTCAGCCAGGTGGGGATTTGGTATTTTGCAGGTGAATTCTCCTGCGTATCCCCGAGAGGAAGCCTACACAAGAATCAAACATGTGACTACAGCAGGGGTTACAAAATAAAGTTAGCATTAAACGAGTTAGACTTTTTAGCAATGTCTTCTGTCGTGGCCACAACTCGGCACAACCGACAACCCCTGAGCTAAGGAATCGGCTGAGCTGTCGCCCCAGGCAGACCTCCACGCTCCTCTGCTGCTATGGGACCCAAGCTTTTTAGTCTGAAGCGCTGGGTGAACTGCAGACACACTTTTGAGTGCGGTGCAGACTTTCCAGGGTTTGCTGAAAAATCCGCACTTAGAGTTGACCTTGCTGTTTGCTAAACGCAGTTTTCACCCATGCTCCTCATGTAACCGCGCCCGGGCAGTCCCACTGCATTTAGCCAAACTCCTCACGTTCGGGCCATCCCCATCCTATATCAAAAATTTGTACGATACAGCCCTAAATGATCGACTCCATTGAGAAGGAGCTGTGAGTCAATTTGCCTTTGACTATCTCCTCGGGCAGCTCTTTATACCTGTGCCAAACGAGCACTGAAAAATGAAGGCTGCTGCTCGGTGTTGGTAGTGGCGTTGCTGCGCTGGGCAAGGAACAGCTCGAGAACCTTCCCGAGCTTCCCCCAAGGGCCAGGGGCTTGGGAGAGCTCAGAGCAAGCGCTGGCAGGCTGCAACCTGCAGCCCAGGTGTAGGGCAGCCCCCCTTCCCATTACAAATAAATCACTGACTTCTGCCGGGCTAGCATGTTACCAAAAAGAGGCACCAAACTAGACTGACATTCCCATGAAAATAATTAAAACCAGTCTTAAAGTAAGTCTTAAGTTGAGGGAGGGGAAGAGTGCATATGAAAAAAAATCTTTAGCTCTTAAGGGTTTTCAATATATACTGTATTGCAGCTGACAAGGTCTACTAATTTGAAAAAGCGAGGCTGCCTTTTAAGTGGTACCTATGCAATGTTTTTGGTATTTTATGTATGTATGCTTCACTCATCTTTTTCCCCCACCATCACCCTTGGTAAAATCCATCACTTGGAGCACGCATCTCGCTAATTCCTGGCAAAAGGACATCACACAGAGGATGAGACCAGTTTTAGTTTGGCATTTATACGATTATTTGGTTCAATGCGCACCCTCCCTCTGTTACTTTCCCCTCTGTCTTCCTTCAACGCTTAATGGTTTCAGGTCAAATAAGATGGACATTACCATGACGTTATCAAGGCTAAGAGCTACACAATCTGTTTCCTGCTCTCAGCAACAAAGAGAACAGATTAAGGAGAAAACAAACTGCAAAACATCCTCAGGATTTTGGCTGTTTACTAGGTGCTGAAATATCAAGGGTTGCTGTCAAATAATTCTGTCAGCATAAGCTTGGTATAATCTGCCCAGGAATAGTTATTGAAAATAAATGCATGCACACACAGAGAAACATCTTAGCGGTAGAAACCCCTCCCAGGAGCTAGGTATCTCCTATAAATTTTTAAATCTAAAGTGCAATAAATTAGCATTCATAGAGGACCTACAGTATCACACAGCCAGCAACAGAGAGGTACAGTTGCTAGCGCAGCTATTACGGAACAGCGCTGGTGGCTCATTTCAGGAAATCACAACAACAAAGAACTTGCTGACAAAAGAAAGAAAAGCAGAGTGAAGGAAGAATATAAAATTAACCTTTGCTAGATAAAACAAAATGGCAGATTAAAAAGTAACAGATAAAAAAACCCCAAAAGTCTCCACTGCAGGGAATTAAATGACAATTTCGATTTGCCGTAATATAACAAGCATAGGAGACAGGCAAGTTGCAGGCTGCAGGACAAAGGCCACCGTCCCACGCATCCACATCCCACGGCCATGGCACAGCACCAACGTACGAGCTCTCCTCGGCACAGCGAGGAGCCCGGCTTTGCCTCCCAGAGGGTCACGTCCAGCCCAGGAAGCGACAACTGATCCAGAAGGTTCATTAACAAGATCACGGTGTCTGCGATATGAGGATTTTCTGTATCTTTTTAAGCAGGAAAGGTTTTTCTTCAGTGTGAAAGGGGGTTTTTGGTCTGGGGCTGCACTGGACAGAGCCGACACCGGGATCCATGTCAGCCTCTGCTTTCTCAGAAGTGCTTTGCCGGACGCTTGGATAAAAGCGGGAGCTGTTTAACAGTATGTCACAGACAGTGAAACGTGCTATCAGAATGAAGATGATAGTGCCCAAGAAAGATGGAAGACAGCTGAGCACTACCTGTCTCACGCTGTTTTGTGCATCCGAGACAGTGAGGAACAAAGTGCCCTGAGGAGTGAGCAGTCATTCCAAACATGACAGACAGACAGAGGTCAGCCCTGCTGCCTGCAGCCTGTCCGTCAGGATCACCGAGTTAGGAACATCCGTGACTCTGAGGCCTTGAGCTAAGAGATGGAAATTAGTATTTATTATGATTGTTCTTAAATGTTATGAGAGACATTTCATTATGTGCATAGGATAGGTTCAAATTTATAAGCCTATGCTGAGCTTCATCAATAACTATTACCGATCAAGTACTGCAAAAGCAGTAAGAAAAATTCCTTTATTAAATACAGCAGAATAAATCACAGCAAAACTCAGTAGGAACAGAGTACCCTAACAAAGCCAGTGAGACCCATGGCATTAAAGAATGAATACAAGATATTTATTCAAGTCACCACAAACATTATCAAGATTCTGCATTCATTTAGAGCAGCAAAACAGTGAAGAAACAGCTCATTGCTTCTTCTCTTAGGAAGTCGAGTGGGACACATGGCTGTGGCATGAGGGCTCTGCCCCACGGTCCCAGTGCGAGATGCTCACGGCTGAGCTGAACACGGAGGCGTCTGACAGTTATTCACCAGCACAGCCGCTTGTTTCTGCGCTTTCAGCCAGGAGCAATTTCTGCATTTGTCTGGTCAGTCTAAGCACAACTTGCTTCTCTTTTCTTCTGCCTTCAAAAGATCCTGCCTCCTCACAGACCGTCTCGCCTCTCCTGCGAGGCATGCCTGGTGGCCCCATCTCTGCTCATCCTGCACGTGAGAATCCAGGGCTGATCCCGGGGAGAGGGCACACCTGCAATGCATGGGAATGGGAAAGGCACCAGGTTCAGGGGCTGAAAACCAAGCAGGGAATCACTGTAATAATTTCAGTCTCCATGGAAACAAACAAAAAAATCCTGACTTCTCTCTCAGCTTCTAGATACCATTCCCACAGACTCTGACCACTTGGGAGAGAGCCTGAAGACAGCAACAGATTTTCTGCCTTACCTTTCATTTCTAAGAAGATCCCTCCTCTAGGCATAGCTTGCTGATGGACTAGAAAAATAGGACCTCAGCAGGAGCCTGGTTAATAGCCGGCATGCCTCACTCGGGGAAGCGTACGTCCCGAATAGCTAACGGTGCTGGAAGCTCAGGGCACTGTTCAAGCTGCGAAGCAAAGTGCTTTACATTTTGTATTTTCCTCAGTCTGTATCTGCTAATAAACATATCTCTGCATCACAATCCATTTTCCTTCTTAAAACCCTGAGGCACCAACAGGGCAAGTAGGAGGTGAGGGAAAGGAGTCTAGAGCAAATAGTAACTGGGAGAACTTTTTTTTGTATTTCAGAGCAACAAACTCTTCAGTTTACTCTGATGGAGTAGCTGTGGCTGCCAGCATGTGGCTAACCAGGGGCAGGAGAGCAGGTATGTTAAGAATAATGAAAAATAGGCAGGGTTCGGGTACCAGATCTTGAGGAAAATATCATCAGTGAACTTAAAACAGACTGTATAGGAGCCTCTGTGCACACAGAAGAGAGCTACAATACCAAAGCGGGTTTCATTTCTACCCACTCAAAACAGGAACAACGAGTGGGTTACTGGGAATAAGTTAAGTTTCTTAAACTTACTGGAAGACGCTGATCCCACTAGGACAGTGTGGGGCTGCATGTCTGCAGGGTTTCTGCAGCCATCTGTTATTCAGGAGGTGCTCCAAGGCTTCCGCACAAAGACAAGATCCTTTCCTGTGTGTCCCTGTTTATTTTAAGGGAACTCTGCCACTCCTGCAGTCTCTCTTGGAAATCGGTGGCGGTGTCCACACAAAGACGTAGGTTTAATTGTCACTTTTTGGCAAAAGCCCCACAGCAGTCTAGCGCTCTCGCTATGTACCTTTCCCGTTTTGCTCCTTGGTGGTTTAGCAGAGGATCCTTCCTCTGCTGCAGCGCTCGGAGCCGTCTGCCAGCTGCTGCAACGCATCCGTCTCCCGCAGGCTGGAAGCCGCAACAGGCTGGGACTTGACTTGACTCTCCACGCAGTCCCACGGTCTCGGCACGCTCAGTGCGTGAAGGATGACCGCTGAAACACCAGAAAGGGCAAGGCACCCCCAAAGCGTGCCAGTGCAATTGGGGCGATGGCAGCTGCACACCACTGACCAAGTGCAGCAGAGGGTGTGCGGGCAGGTTCAGCCACGCGTGAAGCTCTGCTTGTGGGGAGCAACAGAAGGAGCCTTAAAGATAAACTTGCACATATCGACTTCACCTGCAAATTAGAAATGCCCCATTGCAGCCTTCTCAAACACAAACCCCATGTGTAAAGCATTAAAGTAAAATAAGGCAGGCATAAGGGAAACTTCTCTGCAGACCAGACTGAAGATGGCAACGTAACACACACCACATTCCCTTTTTCTGGATATAGAGATAGGGGAAGGGGACAGAGACAACCTCCTTGCCTGACAAAACCAGTAAGTGTCATTTCAGATTCAGACTCATGTAAAGAGGAGCAACCCATCATGCTGAGCAATTGCTGTCAGGAATACGGACAGATGCCTTGGCACAGGACAGCTCATTTATAGCAGCCTGAAACCCTATCAGGGTAACAGTTCAACTGATTCAATCAGTAAAATAACAAGCGTGGAGACAACCCAATAAACTGCATCCTCCCGCTCAGCGCTGAGAGCGCAGCTGGGAGCACCGCTGCTGAGCTGCACGCACAGCGACGTGGCCCGACACCCCTGGGAGGTCCTCTACTCCAGCTCTCCCCACGCAGAGGCTCTCTGCAGGAGGAGCATCCCTGCTGAGGGCGTGAGAGCTGGCCCCGTCTCCTGGACCACCACCACAACCTCACCTTGCACCCTCCAGCCTTAGCACTGCAACCTTCTTGCTGAACCAGGCTGCGTGCCCAAGTACCCCAAGCCCCTAACAATTTGTCAGAAACCAAGAGAACACACGGAGCAGCAGCTCACAGCAGGAGCCTGTTTCTTTCCCTACAACCCCTAGACAGAACTCACTGACAAAGTGACACCAAGGAGAAAACACGCTCTGGTTTGACCCAGGTGGACGTCAGCTTTCCTCAGATATAGACACCAAGGGCAGCTTCGCCACTCAATTGACAAGTGGCACGCTGGAGGACGCACAGCTTGAACCAGCTCTCAAGGAAGAGCAGGAGGGGCTGGTTAAGCAGGAGGGGCTGGTTAAGCAGGAGCCTTATAAAGTCACAGAAAGAAAAATGGAAAATTTTCATATCAGTTACACCAAAAAAATGCCTGGGGAGTGCATGGGGGACAATTAGAACACAGTTAATTGTGTTTAAGAAGGTGCTTAAGTGCATTCCTGCCCAGCACAGCACTTAAGCATGTATGTCTACTTAAGCAAACATTTAAATCTCAGTGCTTTGATAAACTGGGGCTGCAATGCAGAACAAGGGCTTTGAGGGCAAGTGCCCTGCTTAATTTTAAGAACAGAATGGTCTTACATGGCTGCAACCGTGAAACAAGGCTGTTAACAAAAGCTACAAATCCCACATGTATATAGAGATCATGGTAATCCTGCCTTCATTTAATTTGCTTCCCTTACTGCCAGAGAAAGACTGGATCTCAGCGGCTCAGGGGAATAGGCTGCAGATAAGGAGCATTTCACCACCGATTTGCTGCTCTGAACCCGACGCGGACCAAGGGCAAGCAGAAGGTGTTAATGGGTCCTGAAGGACACACATCTGTTGCACAATGTAGAAACCATCTCAGCCCTGGAAGCGGCCCCAGCAGGCAGCCAGCCCGTTTCTTGGCAGGCTTTCAGCTGCACGAACGAAGGATGCGACCGGCTGCTTTGAAGAGGTCAGAGCTGACTTGTTTTGGTAGGTTAAGGTTAGCTACCAGTTCCCAACTTGTCTGGCAGAGATAATTAGAAAGGGTCTCTGCCATTACATCAGGAAAATCAGATCAGCGTACTTCATAAAAGCATGAATCAAAACAAAACAAAGAAACAACAAAAAAACACCCACACCCCAATGGCAAAACAGCTTGGAAATAAAAATTAATAGAATCCCTACACTTCTTCCAAAATCCACTAAAAGCAACTGCATCTACAAGTAGATAAACAAGTCCCATGTTAGCTAGAAAAAGAAAACCTGTTTACAGCAGGAGGGAGAAACATTCTGTGAGTTAACATAAACTGTTCTATCAGCACTGCAAAAAGTAAGAGGAATTAAGAATAGAATAATACAAAGTGCACACAATGGATCCAGTTTCATTGGAAAAATGAGAGCCTATGCTACAGTTCAGAAGTCTAAGAGTCCCTTATAATGAAAAAAGTATCAATTCCTTTAAAAGAAATTTTTCTGGAATTTCTGATTGAAGAATTATTGGACAATAAAGGACCGTTCTGATCATCTTATCTGTCCACCTCCTTAATACCGACTATGAAACAATTCCTGCTTCCTACAGACCTCCAGAACGGAGCATCCAATCTCAGTTTATCAATGTTTAGGTATGGAGAACCATCACTGCCTTCAGTAGACTGCTCCAAGGGTTAAACACTCTCTCTGTTAAAAAGCAATTATTTTTAAGAAGGCAAACTATGCTCTTATCACTGCTAACTTTAAGAGACACACTTTTCTGCAAATTACTCTTCAGAGGGAAGGCTCCATAGGCTGCCGTGAATAGTGGGCAGGAAAGAAGAATAGAGAAGAAAGAAAGAAAGAAAGAGAAAGAAAATAATGACCAATTGACAATTTAATTTAGAGCTAAATGAAAAACTTGTCAAGTGATAGGAAATTATATGGTTCTGTTCAGTACATTGCTGGGAAAACATCTATTGCACTTTGCATTTCCAGCTACTAATCCTGAATGTTTGTACCAGACGGTGCACACAAAAGGTTAGCCACTCAGCTCAAAACTAAGATTTGCAATCTTTACAGAGAGGAGCTAAGATTATTCAGCAGGTATAATAGCCCAATATGGGATTAGCCAAAAAAGGAGTCATTACCAGTAAGGAGAATAGAGATTTTATACTGCTATTAAGGAAAATCAGATGTTTAAAAGAGTGGAAAAATGCACAAAATCATAATGCCTCTGAAGAGGACGATGCGTTAGTGCCGTACACCTGCGTGGAAGGACGGGGGATCCTGGGCTGCACCGACCTCCCAATGGAGCCAACTCGAAGCCAACTCTCAATGGAGCCAAGGATTTTGTTGGTGCTGTTTGGTCTGAGAGAGTCAAGGCACCATTTGCAACAAGACAGCACAGATCTCCAGGGTTAGTGGGCACTGTGCTGCTTCTTCCCAGCGTCCCTGCACGTCACAGCGACTGAGAGCACATCGGTGAGGAGAAACAGGCTGTGGTTGAGGTTTTCAAGCGAACAAGAAGGGAAGAAAGCATAACATCTGCTCCAAATTTAACATAATTTCTATTGGAAATGCTTTGGGAAATGGCTGCTGCTCTGTTTAGAGGAGTATTATGCATGACTACTGCTCTAAGCAGGTCTGTAATACAAAGAGTTTACGATAACACAACAAAAAGAAAGTACTGGAAATTAATGAAGATCTGAAAGCAAGACCACGACCCCTGCAATGACTATCAGATCAATGGACATAATGGGTCTGGAGGAGTCCAGAAGTACTCTGAAACAGCACAACTCAAATGACGGCCCCTCCATTTAAACATACACACACATACATATACATACACACACGTGCACACATATTTATCCCCAGCCTTTGTGGAGTTGCAGTCAAAGCGACGCCAAACTAATACCCCTCAGTTCAGTGCAGAAACCTCCACCCCCAGTTGCTTGATGCACTGCAATCAGCATGTACATACTGCTTTATTTCACTATGGTTTATTTACCTTTACAACATATGACGGGTCCAGAAAACTTGAAGTTTGCAAATCTGAGATCAATGAACTAAACTTGTATCAGAAAATAGTTTTCAGAAATGAGTCTCCCAGAGCAACTGGCAGAGGATAGTTAAAGCAAGGCAAAAAACTTCGCCTTTATTCAGCGAGATGGTTAAAACGACATATTGTCATGACAGTTTATGCCATAATTATTTATCACATAAAATGACGGCATCATTTGGCACAAGTCAACCATTCAGCTAAAGGTGCAGGACTGAAAACTCAGGAGTTGTAGGTCACCGGCCCGCAGGGGCAGGGCTGCAGGCAGGAGCAGGAGGAGGGAAGGGAAGGGGAGCTGCTGGAGAGGAATGGCAAAGAACCTTGTAAGACTTACTGAACTGCTGCAGAAACCGTCTGAGAGCACTGTCCCCCTGCAAAGGGGATGTTAGCTCTTCCTTTCCTCAGCAAGGGAACATAAACCTTGTGAAACAAATTTTGGTCATAGAAGATGTTTTGTAGCAAGGCCTTCCACTGCAATAGTTCACATAAAATCAGATAATGAGTTTTTCCCTACTATACATGAGTATGTTTAAACAGTAATTCCAACCCTGTATTTGAAAGTTATGGCACTACCGAAACGCCTTGCTCCCCGACTACGTCTATCCAGACTTTCATCATCGTTCTCACTGCAATAACTGAATAACTCACCGGCTTCCCGTTATAGCTGTAATTATGGGCTGGTTCCCCATTCATAAGCTTAATAATCTCCTCAGCCACAGGTACTGTAGACTTCAGTTTGAATATTATATCCCTTACGAATTCCTGCCATCAGAGCACAAACTTCATTTAAGTAGCACAATGGTTTTCCTTAGGTAACATTTATCCGCCTGATATCTCCGAAGCCCATTTTGCTGTCCTTCAAGACTTCAAGACAACTGAACACAGCTCTGTACAAAAGCAATGGCTCGGGTTATCCTGGGTTATGAGAACTGCCTTAGCCGTTGACAGGTATCACGGTTCTGTAACTCCAAAAATGCAAGCGCCAGAGTGAACAACAGTAACTGCAATGCTGATTTGAACACTACGAGGTGCTGCAGAATGGGGAGAAAGAGAGGTCTTCAGTATCGAGCCATAGCTGATACCCAGACTCCCAACGCTGCATGGAAGCAGACACCAAGCCCAGAGCACAGACAGACGGATGACTGCGCTACCCCATCCAGCTACGGTACGACAGGTTCCCAGGCTCCGGTGCAGTTGTTTCATGTATCTCAGATCAGCAGAGATAACCTGAACATACGCAGCAAGGCCAGGGGTGCCTGGCTGAGTAAGGGGTTTGCAGAAGACATGCACTAAGAAGTCTTGCCGAGTTTCTCAAGTGCCCTATGTGCTCACCCTGGATGGTTAAGGGATGCAATGACAACAAAGAGGATGAAGATGGAAGGTCTGTTATCATGAAGGCACAGACAGTCACGAATTAAGAACCCGTTGCAGTAAGCAGATGCATTACTTAAATGGTTTGCATTGCTTTGTCATCGAAGCCCCAGGAAATGAGCTCTCCACAATAAATCCTGTCTGCTCATAAATCATTTGCTCAGGACAGCAGGATGCACCATAGCGCGCTGTTTAATCTCCTTCTGCATTTGTCATGCGTTTGTGGCCAGAATCAGAAGCACTGAATTGTTTGCATATTCCAACTAGCAGCACATAAGTCAGGTTACCTTATTTTCTCACCTCATGCCCAATACATGTAATGGTCTCCCAACATTTACAGAGAGCTGTTACTAATCCCACTACAGATTTCATGCCAGGTTACACATGCCAGGCAACCTCTTCTGATTCCTGCACACTAATACGATGCTGTCTAGAATAAAGGCAGGGGGGTAAAGGTGTAAAGAGGGCTATGAAATACTTTTTCCACTGCCTACATGTTACCTTGTTGGTTCCTGAATATCCAAAGCTGGAGGGTCACAGAGAACAGAATACAATGGAATTATTTTAATGAAAAGATTCGTACCTGTGCTATGCTTTGCATGGACTGCTGACTGGGGCTTGATTTGATGCCCCTGTTCGGTATCTATCCACAAAAAATAATCCTTCTTTACTGGAAAGACTCCTTTCAATACTACTATGATCCAGCCCTCTCATACTGGGCACAAACTATGGGTTTAGTGTCACTGCAAACTGTCAGCAAGAACCTCAGCCAAACCATCAGCTGTTCAAATTCATCTGAACTTCTGGGAAATGAAAAAAAAAACCCACACCAAACCAAAAAACCCTTCTGATGCTAAGCACAGAAACAGTCCAACACCTCCCACTTCAAAAATAACCAGGGAAACTCCATTTTCCCCATCAGCATCTTCAGCTGATTTGCTTACAGAGAAAACCAAGTAGGAAGGGAGTCACGGCACCTGGAAAAGGCAAGACTCACAAAGTAATGGCTTCCTTTCCCCAAATAGACATTCTCAAATGCTCAGAGCTTAAATTAGTGTTTGAAAAGAGACTTACTTGAAACCGGTTTCCCACATTCTCCCATGAATTGCCCGCTTCTCCCTCAGCTCCTGAAGAACCCAGATTCAGCGCTCGACTAACAGGGTTTGCTCCCCCCCAGCTGTGTAATCTCTTTGGTACGGATCAAGTCCTGTCCCACTACAAATGAGCGTTTGGTACTGGAGTATCTAACACCAGCATATCTATTTATCTGCATAGTGAACACACGCTTCTAAAAATTAACATTTCTCTTTTCTCTCTATCCATTTTCCCCACAGTTCTGTCCTCCATCTGTTGCTCAGCTGAATTTTCCTTTCCTATTTCTTGTTAGGTTCAGTCTCACTCCCCTACACCATAGTACCTGTTCAAAGGCACAGATTTGAACATATCCAAGCAAGTGGAGATGAGACAAAAAGAAGAGCTTGCTTGTCACCAGTTGGGAAAAATATAGATACTTAGGTGAGTTTCAGTAACGTTCAAATACAACACCGTTTCTGAGTGAAGGTTTAGTCAATATAATAAAGCAGATTGCCCAATGCATCTTCAAAGGACAGTGAGGCCATTAAAACCCAGTGGGCACTGTGCACGTAACTCCCATTTACATCTGAAAATTTTATCCTTAGTCACTACTGAGAGCGTAATATTCTACTTCTGCTGAGAACTCATGCAACAAATTAAAAACTGAGGTCCAGCAGCAGGGAGCCCGAATATTGTCAGATAATGAAGGAAAATCAAGTGGCCAAAAATAGAATCAAGTTTAAAATATTTTTTGTGTGCCCGTCCCTCCTGCCTTGGACACCAAAGCCCTACTTCCTCTCCAGAGGGATCTGAACCAGCACGCCGGGAGGGCAGAGGGGTAGAACAGAGAGAGCACACTGTCCCAGCACAAGCCCAAATCTCCATCTGGACGCTGCTCCCCACTGCACATCCCTCCTCTACTGAGAGAGGAGCCAAACCAAACTCTCCCCACGGCTTCAGGCAAGCGAAGCTGCAGCTTGGTGCCACCTCTGCCACCACGAGAACTTGCTCTATCCCGGGTACCAAGCACAGAGCACGAACGTACTGCGTATGTGACTGCCTCACCACACAACGAAGATATTTTAGAGCCGTCTCCTCACTGACTTACAAACACAAACTGGTTTCTGAGCAGACCACTGGCTACTCTTTTGGCAGGTAATTGTTTTCTGTCCCTTCAACTCAAAGGCAGGCTGGCACTCAAACTTCAAACTGTCCCCATGGCGAAATGTGGATCCTTCTCTCCTGCCGTAGGCTGGGATCCCGGGATCACCGCAGCTCCCTTGGTCAATCTCTGAAAGAAAGAAAACAGAAGTTGCGTGGGAGAAGGCTCTGACGCCGAGCTGGCGCAGTGCCCGCCGCACATCTGTGCCACGTGCTGATGCCAGCGCTCCGGCAAAGGCATCGCATCCCCAAGGGAGAGCCGGTCCCCTCCACACACGTCTCACACGGGAGGGGGTCAGCAGCGGCGCAGAATGCAGCCGAGATCCGTCTTTAAGGCACGAATTTTACCGCTGTCAAACCTCTCCTAACTGCCTCCTCATCCTTAAATTAATCACAACTAAATGAAAAATACAGTGATACCCAAGGAGATCTTAACCTGCATCTGCCTCAAGGACTTCTTCTGAAGCAGGCAGACCGTGTGTCACTAAAGGGGACCTTCAGCACTCTTTGGCAAAGAGGATGCGGTTGAGCTGTGTTTGCCGACTGCGATGCCTGCTGTCTCTCCCTCCCTTCCTACCCGCATCTCCATTTCTCCGTGAGGTCCCAAAGCAGACAGCTGACACCTCATTGCACAGAAACACACAGTTAATCTCTTGCTGCGCATGTATTTTGACTTCAGGTGAATCATGGACACAATTTTCTGTTATCTTCTGCTCCATACAATTTCATTTCAAAACGGCCCCCTACTCTGTATCACTATTAGCTACAAAACTTCATTCCTTTACAGCCTCCTTAGTGCTCCCACATTATTCATCTGCTTCACATTCATCTCGTCTTCCACGTTCTCTAGTTTTTATCCCCATCATCTATGATCAGCCTCGCTGTCTTTTCTCCCCGTTTTCAATTTCTTACACCAAATTGGAAACTTCTTCTATGACATTTTCTTTACAGAGGAAAATCGCATAATCCGAGATTTGCATTACTCCATCTAATATTCCAATTTGGTTTGAATAACAACAAGCACCTCATTATCACCCTGACTTCAGACAACTTAGATACAGGTGTATTTTGAATAGAAGTCACAACAAGGCACCCAGCTTCTGCTCCTGCTGTATGCATCTTGAACTAAAAAGTCACCACCAGGTAATGAAGCATCCCAAAAATAATTTAACATAAATTAATATTAATATTAAAGTTTTCATGAAATAGGTTTCTTTTTTTGCTTGTCAGTGAAAATAGTTTGCCAGGATTTATGTATCTCCCTGCAGACTCTGAAAATCCAAATGTTTAAGATTTGTACTTGCATATAAGGGACAAAAAATAAAACAGTTTGGATATTAAAGCAGCACTGAACTGTACATTACTCTCAAAAAAAAAAAGCAGGAGACAAACAGTGCAAATCATGAAAAGAAAATTCAGCTTTAAAACTCAAGAAACAGTAAGATGATCAAAGGGTAGCATGCATATTTTAAACACGTATCGTTGTGTCCTGACAGACACACGGCAAAGCGATAACGCTTTCTGCTACAAATCAACAGCCTTTAAAAATTTATTTTTGTTATTCCTTTCCTTCCTACACCTCGAAGTCCTAAAATACAGTATTAGCAAGTAACACTGATGGCAAGCGGTCCTGCGGGGTGCCTTTCACCCAGCGTCTCCAGTTCCTGCTGTCACCGACGCCTGCGACATTGGGTGCCCTGGGGAAGGAAACGTGGAACGTCCCGGTACCACTCCGCTTGCTGATGGCCGGTCAGAATGAGATGGACGCCAGCACGTGTCACTCCAGCCATCTCGCAGTGCCGAGGGCCAGGGCGAGCAACGCAGTCGTCTCCCAAGGCAGGGTACCCAGCACTGCCAGGCCACGGCGAGCAGCAGTGCCGGCACTTCTCAGGCTGCTCCTCCACGTTCAGAGGCTCTTCCGCTGAGAAGCAACAAAGCTCTTCAACACAGACAAGCAAAGTATTCCTGCCCACACCAGACTCCAGGAGGGAGCCCTGTCCTCCTAAAGCCCATGGGAGTTTTGCCACTAGGTTCAGCAAGGCTAAGATTTCATCACCGACCTGACGATCTTCCCTCTGCACGCATCCGTGGCTCTGGAGGGACAGTACCCCCGGGAACTCCACCAAGGGGCTGCAGACAGACGCGCTAAGCAGCTCCAGCTACTGCAGAAGCCAAAGGGAGCTACAAGCGTTCAGCATATTCATTTCTTTTGTAACATGAGGACATGCTCAGGCTACCAGATACTCAGAAAAAAACGCAGCCAAGCAAAGAAAAGTAAGTCCCTTTTGACCCTCTGCTGAGAAAGAACAAAGGTAAGACAGATGCTCTCGAGGCACTGATTGCACCGTCTCCTCCCTCACGTCTGAGCTTGCGTAGCCCTTGTCTGCCACGCTGCATGAACCCAGCTGGAACATCTCTACAGAGTGAAATCACAGCTTTAAGAATGGGAGAGAAATGAAGAATTAGAGCGCACATTTTCCACCACGCGCATGATCTCCTTGTTAGCAGCGGGCAAACAAAGCCAGCACATTTTACTACATTACAGAGGTCAGAAAACGGAGTTTCTGTCCTGAGAAAATCCCCTGGTTCCTACATTTCTTTTCATACGTAGTAAAATCCATGAAATATTTAGCAGGGCAGAAATTCCAAAAATGAGTGATTCAGAAATATCAAAACATGTTACTTCAATAAGATTGAAACATTTCTCCTGATGAATGTTTAAGTAAAATCACTTCCACATTAGAATAATAAAAGTCAAAACTAAACAAGAACATCTAAATCAAGTGTTTTGACATTATTTAAATGAAACAAGTTGAAATGAATCTTTCAAAACTTCTCCATCAAATATTATATCATGCAGATAAGATTTTCACAAAACAGCATTTTCTAACAGAAAACGTTTCACCAGAGATTTTTCATCAGCTATTTACGCTATTTGTCTTCTGGCGGTGGGTGGGGAAACGGGGTCCCTCTGCTCAGCACAGAGGAGGCAGCCCACACGTGCAGAGTGAGTAATGAGAGCAGGAACCCCGGCCACGGGGCCGGAGCTGGCTTGGGGAGCGCCAGCACTCAGCCTCTGCTCCCTTACGCAGCTCCACAGAAACACCGCAGGCACCCAGAATTTAGGCCACTCTTTTCCTGGGGTTCCCTGGGAATTTCTGCTCCTGCCTGACTCAGCTCTGGAGGAAAACGAGGACTGCAGAGCTGCAAGCACGCACTGCACCAGCAAAACTCCAGTTTCTGGAAAAAATACCCACAAGATGTGGGATCTGTGAGCACTTAGAGACCATACCTGAGGAAATCACGCAAATGTTACCTCTAGTCAGAAAAGACCCTCAAGAATACGCTTAACCTCACACACAAACACTATTTCACACATAAATTAAGATTGCTTCAAGTAATGACAGCTAATAGTGTTAGGTATGTACCTGAAGGCACCGGGACCAGGGTGTTTCTATCGCCTAGTTCTCTTTGTTGATTCCAACAATGAGGAAAAAAGGATCTAAAGAGGCAACAAGATGAGGAGGGGGGGACAACCTAAGAAGGAAAGGCCTTTCATTCTGCATACCTTTGCCACATCCCTCCCATCTCAAACCACTGTTGCAGGGCAAATGCAAAAACTAAATCTAGCAGGCTCATTAAAAACACGTGGCATAACATCAAATCACTGCCGCTACAGTTCACACGAGACTTAAATACAAGTAACACGACCCTGCGAGCAGTTCAGGCCAACACATCATAAGCTAAAAGCCTTCAGGTCTGTTGGTTCAGCAGTATTTCAGCGCTAGTGTTTTATGACGTGAGTCAATACATTTAATGGAAAAGCAGAGTAGGAAAGACATAAACACAAAGTTTTCTGACAGACTTCCACCATCAACAATATTGGGGGGTTAGGTAATGTATTTATTTATATTTTTTTAGGTTCTACAGGTAATCAATGAAAACTATCTGCATGTTACCTGGGCTTGTCAGTGAAACCTGAGAGCATTTCACTAGACAAAGCTCCATGCCAGGGAGCTTCGAAAGCCAACTCTGAACAACAGCCGCATCAGAACTAGTTTCAGATACATGTATTTCGTCCCCAAGTCTCCTAGGATCAGGCAATTTAAGACGTTGCTGTTCTCAATTTGACACATATGCATGTGTATGAACACCTTTCCACGCAGCTCACATGCAGGCACCTATACAGAGAGTTCCGTATTTACATACAACATATGTAAAAACAGATGTGGAAACCCAGCGAGCTCATCTGACCAAACGCCTTGGGCAGCACCGATTTGATTAAAAGCAGACAGGTCAGTAGAGGAAATCTTTGGGCTCCAGCTCTGCAGAGCTCCTAAGCCTCTTAGCACCATGGGGCTGAATTTCAGCTCTAAAGCTAAGCTCTCTAGAGCCAAACACTTAGTCAGCATTTCAACAACAATAAATACTGTTTAATCATCACCCGCCTGCAGCATGTTGGTAGTTCAGAACATAGACCTTAGTCAGCTCTACCCAAACTAAGCCAATTCCAACTAGATTAGCGTGTCCCCATAAATCTAAATTTTAAATTATTACTTTATATTAAAAACATATAAATGTAAGACTAAACTAAAATCTGGCTTTGTTCTATTTCTTCATGTTTTAGTATTTCTGTCTCTTACCACAGAATTTTATACTATTGATTTACATTTATACTATTGCTTATAATAGCCTCAAGCTCATCCGTAACAGAAACATGTTTCTCCCTGTGAGGAGGACCAACCATCTTCAGTCCACCGATGTGGAACGTAACTGCAGAAGGGTTGCAGATGAGATTATGGGAGTCCGAATCCTCTTCAGTGAACCCTAAATTTCTCAAGAACTTTTGAAAACGCCACCCGAAGGAATTGTTTATACCCAACTGTGAGGAGGGGTTGACCCAGGAACTTTCAAAGAACCATTTCGATGGCTGTGGAAGGCACCAGCTCTAAGGGGAAGGTATTCTCAAAAGAGCTTAAAGGAAAGAAGGGAGAAGATAAGACCCAGGACCCCAGGAGGCTGTAAGCCCTCTCACAAGTCAAGCACTAAATTGCGGTATCAATCAGCTTGCTATAGTTGTGAGAAAGAAGACTTTTCCAGCAAAGTGGAGCTTAATACAAATTTCTTCTGACAAGCACTGGAAGTCCAAAAACATTGTTCGCTATTATGAGAGAATGTCTGCTTAAAAGGATAAAAGTGTCTGCAGTTGAGACACTGGAGATTTAGAAGTAATCTTCATGAACATTAATGAGCCAGATCCTCAGCTGGTAAAGACTGACACAGCTTAATTGTAAATCAGCGCTGTCGCACTGATTTACACCTGCTGAGCATTTGTTCCAAATGCATCCAATCTTACAGCACAGATTTGGAAAAACCTGAATCCAGACACCTTGCGTTTTACGTACTCTTCCTGGTGCCAATATGCTTTCTCTGTACTCACAAGTGAAGCAAAAGGACCTGGTCGGCTCCCCCTCCTCAGGAGCCTCACATTCAAAATTTGAAGGCATACTGCCCTCCTCTGCATGCTCCTTTCAACAGGTCCTTGAATCTGTGCATCAATAAATCTCTTGGGCGTAACTGCTTCAGCACTAGCACCAGGCTTTATGATTGCATTACGCTCAAAATGTATGCTAAAACATACACGTTTTAGGATAGATGGCTATTTAAACATACTCTATAAACAATAAGCTGCCCTTCTATTAGGCAGATTTTTGGTCTTGACTTTATATAGCTCCATTAGCCGTAATTTTCCCCTCGCAATTAGGAAGAAGCATGGCCATAAAACTGATACTGAAACTTGTTACTAAGTTGGATATAATTTCATAATGTATTTGGCAAGTGCTAATTGCCTCTTACTTAAACGTCTCTTGCTTTGTAACTCAAAGCATTTGCAAAAATGAAAAGAATTTTATGGACCTGGCTGATTGGAGGTTAGCTTAACCTCAGGACAGCGCCAGCACGGACCTTAGGCACAGAGCGTATTTCTTTGTTCATGCACAAATCTGTTTTGCAAGGTCAAGAAGCTGCTGCACAAAACCTGCAATGATGCCTAGAAAAATAGAAAAGATTTCAATGATAGGCAGAGAGCAACTTCTACTTCTAATACATGCAAAGGACAGACCCTCCCCAGGGAAGGGTCCCTCTCTCAAGGCTCATCATCAGGGAACAGCAGAGCCAGAACACTCCCTTTTTTTTTTCTCTAGGAGGTTATGGACATAGAAGAGCATAGAAAAATAGGCAGCAGCTGTGCAGGGAAAGCTGATGAGCAGGGAAGGGAGAAGCACATTTGACACTGGAAGCTCCATACAACAGAACACCAAAACATGAGTGATAATGGTGATCCCCCAACCGACTGGCGAGGTTACAGGGAGCAAGAGCAGCTCAGCCTTGCTATAGATCAAGCTACCAGTAACGTCGGAGCAAGTCAGAGGAGGACGAAGTCAAGCTCCTTATAGATCCAAAGTTCACAGAAGATTAACAACAGTATAAGGAAATCCCTATGTCACATGCTTTGCAACTTTATGTGCTATGCTATAGGGTAAACATAAGACTTATCAAGAGACTGAAAGAATACGTCCACGTTGCCCTTTGGATGAGATTAACAAACCAGACAGGATCTCAAAGCAGAGCTGGAGGGTGCTTTCGCCCCTCCGCAGCTGGCAGGTAGGGGTGCAGCAGCATGCTCTGCCAGGCTGCCAAGAATCAGCAGCAGACAAACGTGGCAGGAGACAGACATCGCAGCTACCGCAGAGCGAGCTGTCAGGCGGGTACAGTCACCGCCAGCGAGACTGACATAGTACCATTAAGATGCTCCCTAGACAATTAGGCCTTTTCCTTCTTTCAATTCCATTCTCTCTTATTTACGGCTCTCTAATGACTTTTCTGCTGGCCTGGTCCTGCACTCCTGTATGCTCCAGCATCATGACCCAGTCCCCCCTTCAAGGCACTGCTCAGCCCGCCTGGACACGCCGGCATTTAGTCCAGCTAGGTTTTCTGGCAGGTCAGGTCCCTTCAGGCTCCTAACTGCTGTTACTTGAGCATCCATCAGCAACACTACTACGGGCAGGTCCTGGCCTGAACACAACCTGACACTTCCCTGAAACGTGGTAAGTCCCAGGGAAACACTTTTAAAAATGAATGAACGCTAATGCGCATTTAGGGTCCTTGAAAGAAACAGATTTAAATGTTACTGCTGATGTCAGCAGAAGCTGCTGGTAGTCAGACGTTTCAGGAGCAGCCCCCATGTCTAGATGAAGATCTTTGTGCCTACTTTTAGGCATCAGAGCAGAAAAAGTAAGCCACTCCTCCTATCAGCAGGTCAGAGAAAACATGAAAGGCATTCAGGTGCTTTGAAAAGAGATTCAACATGACAACAATACCAAAAAGAAGCTGACGTCTAAGTGGAAGGGTTCGTGCATGGCTGCATCACGGAAACAAGCTCCCCTTCCGCTATCGGATGGAGGAAGAACATGCTCTCCAGAGCAATGCTTGCAGAGGAAGCTAAGGACCCCAGGTGGTCACACCGAATGTGGACACGCACCAGATGGAGGTTGCTGGAAAACCTAAAACCAACTCAAACCAGGAATCTAAGAAAAGCTTCAGCTAGACTCACCAGTCACTTACACGAGTTAGAAGGAATACTTTTCCATCATGCTTTCTCTAACTTTGCAAAGACCTATGACAACAGTAAACACAGAAGCTTATGACAGAGTTCAGCATTCATATCCTAACGCATTTTATGTGTTTCTTTTGAAAAATGCCAGCATTAACTCTTATTTAATTTGAAACACTCCAGACTAGTCAAAGTAGTTTATACCACTAATCTGCTGGAACCACTGATTACTTGACCTCATTTTCTCCCACAGACACAGTCTGTTGCCATCAGCTGAATTCACCAACTCTCTTCCAACAAAGCAGATGAAAGGGCAATGAAACATTACCCACTCAGTCTGCTTCCATGAAGAAACCATGAAAACTGTTCTTATTGGAGCAAAGCTTCAGTTTTGAGAAAAAATCTGCAGGGCTTCAATGTATTTTGAGAAGCTTCTTTCTCTCTTTTCTCCCAAACAACTGAACCAATCTCACCCCTGATCCTTTTAAAATAGGTAAATTTTGAGAGAGATGCTTGGATTACCTTCGTAGGTTGCTTTGAATCCCAGCAAGTTGCTGACGCTGTCTGTCTGGAAGAGGAGCCACATCTGGTGGTGTGTGCTAACGATGAGATCAGGGACTGTGGTGCCTGTCAAGCTGTAAAAATAAATAAGAACAAGTAAATAGCCTGTATGTCTTCCCAAACTTATTTTCCCACCAAAGTAAAGGCCACATACACCTCTGTAGGAGCAGAAAATAATAAGAGCGATGACAACACAATTAAGAATAACCCCAAAACAGAACACCGCCCAAAAAGCCAACAGATTTTCAGGACTGATGAGTCTCTTGGTATGTTTCTGAATACTACCCTAAACAGTGAGTCTTTTACCATAGTTGAGGGCCTGCAAGTTACCACCATCATCGCTATAATAACAACCATTTAGTACCTTTATTACAATATATTATCCGGCATCAATAGAAATAATTTCCTTTCTCACTGAAGCAAAACATAAGCAAATAAATTCCCAGAACCCATACCGGTGACTGAATCCTCTTAACTGCCTTTAGAGTATTTTCCAGTATCACAAAAGTTTACTTTCAGCACATTCTCTGCTATACTTCTATCCTGACAGAGAAGTTTCCACAAGGATCTCAAAAAACCCCTGGAAGACAAGGCACAACCCTCAAATTGCTGAATGCCCTGTGAGCCCCTGGAAAGCACTACTCGTCCAGGCAGTACCGGATCATCAGGACATTGCCCACCCTTCAAGGATACTCCTAGGAGAGCTGAAGAGATTTAGAAAAATGTCACCAACACATCCATATTAACAAGCCATGTGTGGCTCATTCAGCCTTTGGGATTAACCACCGCGTTATGGTTCAACACAGCTTTAGAGTTTTATCCCCCACCCACACGAGCACCAGTGCAGGCACTTACACACACACAAATGCCCGCTCCGAGCACAGCTCCTTCCCTTCCCTCTGCCTCCGAAAACAGAGTAAGAGTGCGTGGGAAGGGATCATCACTACAGGAGTATGAGCGTTATGTTGCCTGTCTTAGTGGCAGTGTTTAATGTTGTTATACTATTTCTGCTAAGGTATCATTTGCGATAAATTTATAAATCACCTTAAGTGCAACTACTACAAGCAGATAGGTGGTTTTTTTCTGTAGCGTTTGCTTAAATCTAAACATATGTATATGTGTAGATACAGCTTCTGCTTGGTTCTCAAGTATAGCAGCACCTGAAAGACTTCTTGATAAAATCGATCCCCGAGCTCTCAAGGCAGAATTACTGCACACCAATACTGCAAGGGAACAAACCCAGCAGCTGTGTGTTGATGGCATCCGGTGAACAAGCGTAACTTGCAACCTCCAGGCGTAATTCTTGCAATTCCCAGTTCCCTGGGTAATCCGAGACAGTATGGCTGATCTGCCAATGACTGTTTGTTTCGAGTGAAGCCAAATGACTGCTTGAAGGCTTGTGCTACTTATTCTACTTGCTTGACATTCCTAACACTGGCTACCCGCCGAGTGCCAGACTCTTTCCAATAGCCTTACAGGTACCTGATGGTGGAACTGGGCCCAACCTTGCCATACACAGAACTCTCCTCCCCATCCCAGAGATGTTCACCAGTCACACATGCACCAGGGACTCCTGCAGCACCTGAAGCCAGTCACTGCCCAAGCTTTGGCCACGGAATCTGGAGCGTGTTTTTCCCTGAAATCACACTCACGTCTCCCAAGCCCACCAAAGCGCTCCCAGTTCTGCCCCCACCTTGCTCCATTATTGCTTTGACCTGCATCAGAAATTTTATTGATCCCAGGGTGCTGGTAAGTTAAGAAGTAATCTTGCTTTAATGACTGTTTTGCATCCAGAGAGTTTGATGGGGAGTGCAGAAGTGGTGCTATTGTTGATTCTTCAAGTTATTTAAGCAGCAGACAGGCAGGAATGAGGAAGGTACCAAGAGAAAAACCTTCAGAAAAAGGCGCATACAAGGTTTTTGCATGCTTTCCCATTCCGCTTTAACAAGCTGAATGATTGATTAGGGCGCTTGCTACTTTAGGGAATAAAATCCTCTCTGCAAGTCAGAAAGCTCAGCCTAACAATCTGTTACGTTCTCTGAGATGCGTTTTACAGGGATGTGAGTGAGACTGGAAACAAATGGTCCTTCATACCTCAGTTTGGGATAACGTCTGCTGCTCTGCAACTTGATTCAAATGTACTTCCTGATTTAAAAGGCTGCAGGACCGAGTTCCTCTTGAATAGCCAAAAATAAATGAAGACTAACAACAAAATCGGAACTCCTATCTTTGACAGAGTTAGGTTTCTGCATGTTGATTCCTCAAAAAAAGCTACAGCTTGTATGCAATGGATATCCAGCCTGATAGATGAATTCAGCTGACAGTAGGTAAGAGGGCAGCAACTGCTGAGAAAAGTTGTCCATGGACTTTCAACCATATTCATTACAAATGGAGTATTTCTGTGGCCTTTACACCTCTTTCACATTTCATTAGTTTTCAACTTATCCTCCCAGATTAAAAATAAAAATAAACAAACTTCTCTGTTACGATGAGCAGCGGCAATTTAACGGAAAGTTCTCCTGCACCGGGAGAAGATACCACACGCTACACCTTGTGCGGGACAGTCTCAGATATTCCAAATTTGCATTAGCAAGGTGTTGAGTAGCTAACACAGAGTGAGAAAACATGGAATGATTAAAATAAAATCTAGGAAAATCTTCATGGGCTTTAGGCAAACAAAAAGGGATGGAACGAGAAATCATTTCAGCAAGTTATTACAAACTACTCCCCTGGCAGTAATTTGCGCATTTTGACCAATCAGCTGTGAAATGTTCTGCGACACTTTAATTACAAACACTATTGCAATAACCAGACTTTACATTTATATACATTGCAGGCTAGAGTTCCCGACCTAAGTATCACCAGCGTTCATGTTCTGGAAAGAAATGTATAGGCAAATGAACCTCAGAGAAACAGATTTTGGAAAGACAAGCAAACATTAAGATAAGTGAAAATGGAGTGGGAGGCTGATTCATATGGAAAAACAAGCGAAGAGGAGGAATTAAAAACACAATATGAAATACTCTACCAGTTGGAAAGAGTACAACAGCTTTGCTAGAGTAGCTCTCGGAGAGTTGTTTGCTCCTATACATTTTTGATTAGCTAGAAAAGAAGGGAGTTTTTCAAGTGAAGACACTAAAGCTGGATGCTGCAGCCCTGGTCCCAACACCCTGTTCATCACCTCAAATATTCCTTCCGACAGTCACAGTGACTTTTCCCTGCTCCACTACCTGGCCTTGCAAGTGCCCTCAAGACATTCTGAGGCTCTGCCAAAGACCAGTGGCTTCCATCTTCACTCACAAGAGGCAAATGATCCCCCAACGCAGCAAGAAGCCACGCTTTCAGAAGCAGTCAGGACCTGAACACAGTCACGGGGCATAGCCGAGCTCTAGAATATGGAGCAAAACACCTGTATTTGCTCCAGGCTGACCTGAAGTCAGGCAGTTCAGGCGAGCAGGACACTTTTGCATTAGCACAGTGCTATGCACGACTCACAATCTGCTCTGCTTTTAGACTCTCCCCACTATTTGCGCACACCGTGGCATGGCTGTACCAGGTAACTTTGCGCTTGCAGTACTGAAACTCAGAACAGACACGCCGAGAGCAAGACAGATTTCCTGAAGTACTCAATGTATAGCACCCTGGGGTCTCCAGCAGTTTTTAAATTTTGGCTTTCCATAAAGCTACACAGTATTTTACTTGAATAATTCAGAGAAGCTATGGCAGAATCATTGTTTCTTCAAGTAAAGTGGATTTGAATGATGCACAATTACCACAATTACATTTGAATGATACACAAATTGGTTTCTCACTGACCCTTCAGAAAAGGAACAGAGAGACTTTACTGCAGGAAGGGCAAGCATAAACCATTAACATCAGCAGGTTAATGAGAATACACAGCCTTCTGGAAGATGAACAAGGCTCACTTTTTCAACCGTGGCATTTTCTAGATGCTATCGTAAAAGATCCTGACCTACCCCTATGCTACACAGGGATCCACTTCCTTAGCGTGGTGCAGATTCAGAGTGGAGCACACTGGGTAAGTAGAACTAAAATTCAGATAGACATGAAAGTTTAAGGGGAAAAACCTCCCTGTGGTGTGCACGCTGACTGCCACCTTCCATCAAACTGAGGTCGCAGCACACGCTGTCCTCAGAGTGGCAAAGAGCTCTCACCAACCTCAGAACTGCCTAAAAAATAGCAGACACCAGAAATTGATGCTTACATGCTGTAAAACACATGGGTCAGGGAAAACCCTTGCCTTCAGTCTAACCAACCCACACGTTCCTTTGTATCATTCTGATTGACACGCTCCTTCCAACTGAAACCAAAACCGTCTCCAGTTATTAAGCACTGAGTAGGAGATGGCAAATGCCAATACAGAGCCTGTTTCCCTTTCATTCCCCACATTAGCTGCATTATAACATAAAGCACTTGGTCTTCAAATCTTCTAAAAACAATAGACTGACAACACAGCAATTCTTTATTCTAAAAACTGGCAGCATCAGAGATTTCATCTCTTCCTTCACCACAGCTGGACTGGCCCTGTACTTGTCCAATATCCTTTCTTCATAATGAAAATTGAAAAAACAAACAAACAAAAAAACCCAAAAAACCAAACTCAAAGAACCAACACCCCCAAAAAAACATATTTAGATGGGAAACACTGATATAAGAAGGCCTGGAAAGAAAGCAGGACTACCTACAATGTTTCCTCTACTGAAGAAACCTCCATAGAACATTGTACCTGCAAATCAAAGGGTATAAATTGAGGGGGACCAATTTTCAGCCTTGAAGAAGCGTGTGTCATTGTTTACACAAATGCACGTAAAATGCTCAGGTTGTCACTCAAAGATAACGGATTTACAGCCATTCTGCACTGTTAAAAATGACTGCACTAGAAAGACAGCACAGGCAAGGGAGATGCAAACAGTTCCCACTTTCTGCCCAATTTGCATTTACTCCTGTATCTGAACTTTAATCCTGTTCACTCAGCTCCCTGGACAGCCCCAGCCTCTCTCTAAGGGGCCCCGACAAAGGCAGTTCAAGAGAAGCGAAGCAAAGAGGTAAGAGCCTTTGTCAGCTGAAGCCTAAGAGAATGGGACGAGGGAAGAACACACCAAGAACAGTCAGCTCCACCAAGAATGGCAAACAGCATACAAACCACCCAGCGAGGCACAGCAAGCAGAGCGGGACTCCTTCATCCAAACGCATCAGCCACACCTCATCAGGCAAAACTTAGGTGTGGATTGCTCACAGGGACAAAGGACATGCTACTTACACGTAAAGCACAGTTTTCTGGTCTCCGACTTGTCCTCCATCACCCACTGTCAGAGTGTCATATCCTCTTTCTAGTTCAAATTCTTCAAAGGTGAGTTTGATAACCTGGCAAAGATGCAGCATGTTAATATGAATCAACTGCCAAGGTAGCCAGCAGATCCTCCTGTCCTGTTTATTTATCTGTTTGTCTATCCAGGAGCAATTTATAAGAGCATTAATATCCTCAGGACATCACCAAAGGTGACTGTCCTCGCTTTTTATAGCACTGTAGCACTTCTTTCCAGACAGATTGAGCTCTTACTGAAATTACCTCTCAGATTTTTCTGCTTTATCCATTGATTTTCTAGATGACTTTATTGATAAAAGATATGCGTGTTGGGATTTCAGCACGCTTTTTCCACCAGCTACTGGTGTTTATTTGTTTCATGAACCTGAGATTATGGTGATGGATTTGAATGTGCATACAGGCAGCACCAGATGTAACACGCAAGCAGAGAGTCTTTCTTTTGCTCTACATCACTCAGAAAGTTCCCCCGGTTTTCAGAAGCTTCTGCCAGCCCAAGAAAGGCTTTACGTGAATTACCCCTGGGGTGGCTCAAGGACATTGTCTGAGGCTGTCTGCAAACACAGTCATCATCATCATCCCTGTCCACAGCTGCTTGTTTCCTGTGTTCTCTCTCCTGCTCTATCCGAACCTTCCACCCCCACTCGATTTATGCAGCCTCTACCCATCATTTAGGAGCAGAGGTCAGAAGGTTTGTGTTCCAAGTCTCTTAACTGCTTTTGAAATCTCTTATTTTCAAATAACTGAAAATTACAATGTAACTTAGGGGACAAAGGTCCTTAATCCAGCCTCGGACAGGGTGAACAAGCAGAAAAGGAAGAGAGCTTAATTTACAGAAGTGCTTTACATCCACAACACCAGACAAAATCAATGGGAACCTTGTTTCCTGGAGCTTTTTAACTGACCGGATCCAGGAAAGCACATAAACACTTGAATGCATCCAGACCTTTGTATATGTGCCTGTAAATATATTAAATTTACTAACTTTTAACAGACTAAATTACCAAATTTAGTCTTGCACAACATAGGAGTTAACAGAAGTAATTAATGAGAAGCACCTACACACGTGCCAAGGACCACAGCCACGGGACAGAACCCTACACCTCTTGACTTGGGGCAAGGAAGCAAGGCACAGGACAACCAAAATCTTCGTCTTGTCATTTCCTGCCTATTATAAAAGCAGCATCTCCTGCAAACGCTTGAGCATGTGTGCAATCACAGGGGGATGAAAGTCCCAAAGTTGAAACTAAAAGCAGTAATTAACTGTGTTATGTTAAACGCGAGCGTGCCTCTACAGTCTCTTCAAGGCCTGCGTGGACTCTCTAGGAAGCTGACAACATTCTTCCGTCAAAAGCCACTCAACTTCAACCCCTTAAGGAAACACTGGTTAGTCAGACATCGAATGCCTTGCGTGTTCTTTAAAAAAAAAAAAGGGTGTATATATAGTTCAGACTGAACTGTCATGCGCTACCGTCTTCTACATATACATATAATCAATACTTTTCAAATGCATAGAAAAGCAACTTAGATATTTTAGCTGTGACATTCTGAAAATAGGGTATTACCCAAAAGCCCCAGGATCGTGAAACAGGAGCCTGCGTGATATGTCATAGAAGTTTGAACCATTAATTTTAGTACTAGTACACAAATATTAACCTGTGCAGATCATTATTAAGCCATGTAATGATGAAATAATGTAATTAATACAAAGAACACACTGCTGTAAAATGGCACACATCATTAGTTAAATCAGTCATTCCAGTCAACTGCATTCTAAGGAGTCTGACCCTAATTAAGTAACTAATTACATTCCAGCATACAGAAGAGTGCAACCTTGTGGCACAGGAACAGGATACTGAATACAATATTTATTTATCCACTTCCTGATTTTCTTTTTGGTCTGAAAGCTGAAAATTATTTAATGATTCATTAAACAACAAGAGACCTACCAGCACATACAAATACATGGATGACACAACACCTCAATTTTAGGCTGCTGAAGTGACAGGAAGCAATTAGCAAAGTCAAGAAAATACCCTGGAATATGACACCTGATTCCACGGCTTCGTACTGCGAAGTGATTTGAAGTGCAGTCACATTCATAGGAAAAAAACCACAGTAACTCTCTCCATGGCGAGCAGCACCTCTTGCAGTTATATTCAAACGCTGTACAAGCACACATTACTCATTCCCCCCCCTTCTCCCCAGTCTCTCTTCACTTGGAATGAATCATCCCCTGGAGGGACCCATCTCGCTCTGCCGATGACACAAGAAGCTTGGGCAGAGCTTTATTTGGCTAGCTAGACTGCAGGTGAGAATAACCCCTGGAGAAATATCAACCAGTAACACCCATTATGTCAAGAAGGTTCAGAAACAGTTTTGATGCAAATTCACTAATTATCATATGCATTTCTCAGTTCCAAGGGATTGATTTTTCCACTGTGGTTGAAATTAATTCCCATGGCACTGGGGACAGCGAAAAACCCTATATACCCTGAATATCCCCCAGGTGGGTTTGATGTCGCCCTCTGTGTAGGACATAATTCCAAGTTGTCAACTGAAGAGCACTATGCCCTTAATACTGTTTATGTAGGTTTCTGAGCAAACTTCGATGGGATTACGTAGCTCAGTGAAACTGGCTCACAGTTCTTTTCCAAATATAGAATAGATGACTTGCAAATGAGTTCTAAATTCAGCTCAGTGGTTTTCCCATCGCTCATATTAAAAGCTTCATATAACAGGACCTGATCCAAAGACCACTCAAGTCAATAAAAAGATTACCACTGTCTTCAGCAGGCTTCAGCTCAGACCCATAATGCTTTTTATCTTCGAAGTATTTTACAGGCATTTTAATGAATTCATCTTCAATCCGTCCCTCACCCGTTCTGGGGAACGCACAGTGATGAGATCGTCCCCTTTGCACACAAAGGCAACGTCAGTCAGGGAACTGAATCCTCCGATTTAGCACCATGTTTCTGACATGGGCCGTGCTTTAAGTAAGCCAGAGTTGTACGTGTGCTTTTCAGAGGCAGCACTACGTGACTTCTTAGGTAGGAATACCAGTGACCAAGTTGGCATTAAACTCATACACCAGCAACTCCCATTGCTATACTGGGTTACGCACGCATGAGCCGCTGCGTTAGCCTACGCAGCCAGCCTCGGGAGCTGTTTGCTGGACAGAAGAAACCATCCGTGCCAGTGAATCTACTTGCCTTTTTGTACTCTCACCAATAAGACACGGTCCTGTCTGCACAATTTTGGTTGCTGGAGCCTTAATGAATTCTTTAAACAGCAGAAAACATGAAGGGCAATGGATTGTTTCCGTTGTTTCCCACCTTCCTGAGGAGTGCCAGAAGGAAGCCTGTGCCTCGCCTGGGCTCCCGGGACCACGCAGAGCCTGCTCTGCCATTCCCGCAGAGCGACGGCATCAGGCTCCAGCCCTGAACAGCAGCTCAAATTAATGCGAGCAGGCAAAGCGCTGTGCGAGGAACAAGCAGGCATGGCAGCGGCTTTCCCAAAACAATTACTGCATTCCTCTCAACCCTCCCTGCTTCCAAGAGGTGAAGACTTTTTCCCTACCTGTAAATTACGCTTCCAGGATGAAACATCCAAACCCAGAAACCCTTCATAAACTGATATTACTAATTAACTGTTTACCACTTCAAAGAACAAGAATATGGCAGTCTCTTACACAGTTAATACAAGCTGCTGATTTGACCAATCTATCCTTATTTCAGTTGTGCTACACCTCGTTATATGTGATGTTGCAGCCAACAGCACAAGAAACTAGTTTGTGCTCCATGGAATCTCTGCTCCAAGTTGGTAAGTACTGAAATTAATGGATATGACCAACTTCAATCCCCTTTACGATTTATGAAAGCTGAGGATCAGGACTTGCAGACTCTGTTTTCCAATCAAGTGTTTATTATTACACAGGTTTAAAAGCTGAGGAAGGAGCTAACCAGGGGAAGAGGAGAAACATTCCCTAAGTAGAAATTCACAAAGACAGTAAGTTTTGAAAAGTGAGACAGTCTGCCCAGGAAGCTTACAAAAGGAGAAGTTTGTCCTATCACACTGCTGAAGAAAAAGCAGAAAAAGTTTGTGCACAAGGCTGGCAGAAAAGCAAATGAACAGAGCTGAAGATTAGACTCTGAATATTCAACACAAAAGCAATGTGACAAAGGGTCACTAAAACGGCAGACATGGCCCATAAGCCTCTCTTGACAGTTAATTGCCACCTCCTCCTTCATCATTTGTTCCGGATAACCCAAATGGAAGTGTTAGCCTACATAACACCCAGGGCACGTCTACATCTAGCTCACTACAATGCCTTTCCAAACACAGAGGACTATTTTATATACACAAAACGTGGATTTTGTTGATCTTTGAAAGACAAAGATGCACAAAAATAAAGATATGTGCAATACACGTACCACAGCCTAATATGCTGATGTATTCAATAACCTGTCCATCCACAGGCAAGGTATCCCCAAGGGTCTGCAGGCCACAGGCTGAAAGACACAGCTGACACTTGAACAGTAATAGCTGCTGTTACATGCGGTCTGTTCTCCACTTGCACATTACCCTGATGAAGGAGAACCTCCTGGGTCTGATAACCAGTAAATGACTCCTAATAAATCAGCACTGAAAAATATCCTGGTTCCACACTCCAGTTTCCCAGAATTTAGGTCATTACTATGCTCCAAATGTAGCCAAACCAAGACATCCGCTGGATGAAATGACCAGCTAATGACAGCCCTTTAAATACAAACTCATTCTGAAATTGGAACATAGGAATACCTGGCATTAAAATCATAATCCACCAGTGATCTGCACTTATTAAAGGCTTGAACTGAGGTCAATGCGGAGAGAGAAGCAGAACTCAACAGGCTCTTCAGCCAGCGCCAGCTCTAGCTGTCCTGCCCCGGCCAGTGCTCCGGAGGGAGGCGAAGCTCCAGAGATGCCAATCCACCAGCGGCAGCAAGCAGGCTACAGCTGCGGCTGGTTGCCAGCATTTCTACAGACCATAACAATTTCTAGCAAAAGATGAGATCCTAGGATACTAACCTGTCTGTGAAATGCCTTCCTTGGATCAGAGGCAAAAGGCAGAGTGCCAAAACGCAGGACTGTCCAGAGGCAAGGACCACGGCATAACTGGCAGAATAACCATATGAGCTCAGAGACTTGGCATGCAAGATTTGCTCATGAGCTAATGGAGATGAAGTTAGTAGGAACCCAGATACTAAAAGGAATGAAACTTGTTGCCTTCAGAGGGCAGAAGATGGTGAGTAACACCTCAGAAAGTATATTTTGAGCTACACAGCAAAGTAATTTTTGTTCTTTATGTTCCCATACAGATCTGGAGGAGAGGAACAGGCTGAGTTTGCAGGGCTGGAAAAAGCTGCGAGGCACTGAACACTGCCCTCGCTGAGCCAGTAGAAAATGGAAAGGACTTGACCTTACAAAGGCCAAGGCAGTCAAGCTTTGTTCTCTACACGATCACCGACAACAGACCTGAATCACACATGCAGACCCGTGGGGACAAAAATATCCCCACCAACCTCCCTTCTTCTAGACCTCAGTGAGCACAGAAAGGACTTCTTTATGAATTTACAATGCTGCATAAATAGCAGCAGACAGAACCACACCTCCCTCCTCACGTGCCCTCTGCCCTTTGGGGGCTGAAATCCCCGTTGGTTAGGGGCCAGCTACCAGCCAAAGGCAAGTGGAAAATTCAGCATTCCTGGCACAGCCTTCCTGCCCCAACTGAGAGCTGGCTTAATAAGATGCTTTGCTAAGCTGTTTGGCATTTCACCACCATTCATGCCAAGATATCAAAGTGGTTTTGATTAAAAATAATTACATTCACTTTTAATTACACCCTTTAACAAAATGAATTTTCAGCAGAGAGGGAATGCGATGTGTTGCGGTCTTTAAAGACAGTTGAGAAACATGTGGAAGAAGTCTGCGGGGGGAGAGGGGGGTACAACATCAGAAACAGAAACTTGAATGGCTGAATATCAGAGAGCAGTCCTCTGTGAAGAAGCATAGCTATACAACGTTCCAACTAAGGCTCTGAAGTAATGACGTGGAGACGCATCTCTGAGACCTACCTTGGCTGGATTGAGCGCAGTGATGACCCACACACAGTAGGCATTGTTATCGTATTGTACAGGGTAGTTGGGAGAAGTTATCACACCACTGGGACCACGAAGGTACATATCACACATCCTAGCTGTGAAGAGGAAAACAAGACAGATGTGGGAGTGAGGTCTCTTAGCTTTGGGATGTATACAGTGTTCTTTGCTTACGGAGGAGAGAGAAGTAGAGAGGCATACAGTATGGAAGTGGGGGAAAATTAAAAATTGCTGCTCTGTGTTGTTTTCACTAGCCAAAAGATTCATTTTTTTCCATGTAACAGAGATGAAGGATTTATCTGTGATGAATAGATGAGTGGGGTGTTTCCAGGGTCTATCAAACAGATGGACCACCAGACCAACCAACAACCCATTCTCTAGTGCTCAGACTGATCTTACTTATTTTTTAACTATATTAAAGCTCTCTCAGAAATACTTTCATGTCCAGGACAATGAAAGCAACCACAGGGAAGATGCCAGGTTAAGACGCAGTTCCTTTTTAATGTCCCAAGGAGGCTGTACTTCCTTTCTTCATAGAAGCATTTAGGCTGGAAAAGACCTTTAAGATCATCAAGTCCAACCTAAACCTAACCCTGCCAAGTCCACCACTAAACCATGTTCCTGACCGCCTCATCCATGTGTCTTTTAAATACCTCCAGGGATGGTGACTCAACCACTTCCTGGGCAGCCTGTTCCAGCCTCGGACAACCCTTTCGGTGAAGAAATATCGGTGAAGAGGTTGACAGGTCAAAAAAATAGAGCAAGTATTTATTAGGCAAGGGCTGACTTCATTCTGGTATGACTGGGGACTCGGAACCAAGATGGCAGCTCAATTTTGTATCTTAAAAACATCTTAGGCAAAGTAGAAGCTGAAAAGTGCTTAAGTGGGGAAATTTTTGCCTGTGGTATTCCTTTGATGTAACGTTTAACCAGAAAACGTGAAGAACAGTGTCCTGGTTTTGTAACTGCCTCTGCTGTTGTGATGGATCCTCAAAATTAATTTCTCTCAAATCTCACAGAGGCCATATTTGCACACGTGGCAGCTACAAGGCTTTCTTCCCCCCTCCAATAGCAGTAAAGCATGGAAAATGATCTCCTGGCCAAACTGTTTGACCGCACAGGTGGTAACAAGGCAACATGAGGAACACTGAGAAGCCGCCTGTCCCCTCCTATGTGACCCCATCCTGGAGTCTGTTACATGTGTCCCACCTACCTTACAGAAAAAAGATAAATCCCGTTATTCCCATTTTAAAAGTGGACAACAGGAGCACAAAGGGATTAAGTGAGTCTCCCTGCTGTAGATGGGAAAGCTGAAAACCAGTCTCCCAACAGTGGCAAGGCGTCTGATCACTGGGTATTAGAAACGGTTACAGTCCAGGGGGTTAAAAGCTGGATTATCAGGCACCCTGATTTCTGCAATTTGGGAGAAACTCAATACCCAATAACAAAATGGAACAAACAGAGAAAAGTGGTATAAAGCTGAAATAAGAAGCAAATAGAAAACTTTTTAAAAAGAAAAAAAAACCCCAAAAGTTAGCAGCTAAAAAAAATTAAGTTGATTCATAGAATCATAATAATGCAGGCAAATCCCTTCTTATCTCTTGCAAGAGGACACCATAAGTTTCCTTTATAGTGTCACATATTTATGCCAAATATCCTCTTACATGGATTCAATTTATTCTAGGCTTGTTTCAAGAATTAGATGGGATTCCAAAGCCTTGAAAAAATCTGCAGATGAAATTAAAGAAAAAAGAACTGAAAAAATACCAATTTATGACTTTAAGAGCTTTAGAGGGATTTAATTAAAAATATTACAAGTTGTTCATTATTAGCATCATTAATACCACAATTATGCATGCCACTTTTTAGAGACGGAGAGGGAATGAAAACAAAATGGCCAAGGGCAAAATGGGCATTAGGTTTTTTCCCCGCTGAAAGAAAATGCCATTCACTGATGGCTCATGGCTGGGCCACAGGATAATCAGGATCACGCTAGTTAGGAACCACAGTCTGAGTAACCCCACATTGCTGCCTACTAGCAGCAAGCTCCATTTAACAGAATCTCCCTCCATCTTAGCTTTTCCACATTTTGCTTTAGGCTTTCACCTTGTCTTCCCCTCTCCTCCTTATCCCATAAAAAGAAATACCTAGAATAGAGAGAACAGAAGGGGACAGAAAGCATTGCGAAGAGATGAGGACATAGCACACAGGCATGAAAGGACACAAATATATTCCATATGGTCCAGAGCTAATAGCTTATGAAGCTCCATAGTTAATAGAAATAGCTTTATTAGTTCCATTATGCAACAGGAACAGGTGTTTTTCTTAAAACCTGAATTTCTGAAATCAAAAAGTTGCATGAGAACCGAGCAAAGGTTTCTTCCTCAGGCTTGTGCTGAAAAGACTGGAAAATTTGAATCCATATTACCCTCGCTCAGCCAGAGAACAAGAATCACCTTTAGAAAAGAATAAAGATCCTATTGACTTTTGACCATGAAGCTGGCAAGACTAAAGTCCCTTTTCACAAATGCACTCAGGGCAGCGCTGAGCACATCGGGGTGGACAGCTGAACATTCCCAACAGGTTGTGAGCATGGAGAGGGGCTCTCCTAGCTGTGCCCCTCGCCTGGAGCAGGGCTTTGAGCACAGACCTGCACCACGGGCCACGCAGCAGGCTGAGGTTAAGAACCAGCTGTGGGATCCCAACCAAGTGATGACAAACTTGAGGACAAAACGGGTGATGCACAAAGGGGACATTAAGGAGACGGGTTCTCTCATTACTCCTCATAACTCAGTAAAATTCTTTTGTCTTCTCACCTCTGCACACCGGCCTGTGGTCACTCCATGCAACAATTATGTCGCTCACTCTCTTGCAGGTGATGCTTTTGGACCCTTGTAAATCATAGCCCTCGTTACAGGTGAACTGGATGCTGGAGCCTAACCTAGCAGACAGAACAAAGGGTGAAGTTAGCAATGGAGACACTTGTGTAGCAACACGTTTGTCACTTACTTTTACTATCCCAGTGATTCGCCAAATTGCGAACAGAGAAGAGTTCACTGGCCCCCCAAGCAGCAGCAGCAATGAATGAGGGGCAAGCCTTTGCCTCCCGCATTTGCTTGTGCTGGGCGCTGTTTGCCGAGGTGGTGACAGTCCAAGAGCAGATTTGAGCCTTTCAATGCAACTTCAGTGGGAATTTTATTCAGTGCAGGAGCACAGACTCAGCCCCAAGAGATAACACACTCAGCATTCTTATAAAGAAAAAAAAATTCTTTATCTACTACTGAAAGATTTGTCCTTTATTCTATCACTTTGGATTCAGATCCTTTGCTGGTTTAAGCCAATGCTGCCTTATTCACTGAAGCGACACAATACCGGTTTGCAGCGGCTGAGAATTCATCCCATGGCATTTAGGGACTATTGGGAATTCCCCTTCCTCCACCCTCACCCCTCCGATCCATTTTCTGGATTTCACGAGAATTTGATAGACTCAGGTTAAATTGAAAGACGCTTTTAGTGAACAAAACAGCCATCGACAGCAAAATAAGATTAAATATTGATTCACCATTGCTAACAGCAGGCTGATTCATTCCTGCACACTTTCAGTGAACGCTAGCAACTACAAGGGAATAACAGCATTGTTGTAAACTTTATAAGAAAACAATTATCTAGCACCACATATACTTATTGACAAGGAACTTTACCAGTGCTTTGGGAAGTCACCTCAAATTCACTGGGGGCAGGGCCATGCTGTGACTTAAGCTAATTTGAGAGGCAATTTTTTTTGCTGTTTAAGACAGTTCGTTCTGCACATAACTTGAGGGGGGGATGACAACAGACATTGATTATTACAAGCCTGGCTAAACACCCATATTGTGAAAAGAGAAATACTCTGAAAGAGAGGTCATTACTGATCCTCATCCTAGACACGGTCTCCCAAACACACACGTGCACATTCATACACACTTGTTCTTCTACATCACTAGTTTCAGCAAGCTTTTCAGAGATTACACATTTAGAGGTGTGCAGATGGTCTCTAAAAACAGACTACATAACGCCAAGGAGCACGCACAATGGGTACAGACAGTAGCTTTGCAGCATGCATAGACACACACGTAAAAGGTTCTTACCTAAAATCGTTGCCTATTCTTTTGCCTCTCTCTGGAATCCCAGGGTCTGGACACATATTATGTCCCTGGGACACACCAACCTGAGTTACTACAAAGCAAAAACAGCACATACAGAGACAGAATAGCAAAAGAAACATTCTTTCATCAACTGTCTTGGTGGATGTGGAGAGAAAAATGGCAATTGGTAGCTCGAAAACCTGAACGTGTTCCATTTTGTTTAGAAAAAAACAGCTTTGGAAACAAATGTAACTGGAATCATTTCAGCTCAGTTTATACAGCAAAGCGTTTTCTAGGAAATGCCAGCTAGGGACACAGTTTTCCCTCCGTTCCACTACAGAAGTACCTCTGAAAAGAGTTTTTTCATTCTGCAAAATTACACCAATTAAAGAGCCCATTTCCGAAGCCTGTGATAAAAATGGCCACCTGCGACACGACAAGGTGACAGCCTACCGCCCCTCCGAACCCATCCGAGTGGTGCCGGGGAAAGAAAACAACTCAATGGAAAGGCAGGTGTATGATACCAGGGGAAAAACCAAGCACAGGACAAAAGGGAGAAAGGAGAGGGAAATGCAAGTCTAGCATTTTAAAGCAAGTAATTTAGTTTGAGTATGAAAAATTTTATGGAGCGACCGTAATGTAACCGCCAAACATGAGATCTATGAAGTGGTGACCAGCACTGAATAAAGACCTTCAAACTTCATTCTCTACCTCCCCGTTTCCACCTTCCCCCTCCAGCCTGTCAAATGGCGCAAACAAGCGTTCGGGCACTGACGTGGGGTGGACATAACCTGGGTGGCTCCTGACGAGGATGAGGTGAGATCTGGCAACATACTGATTTCAGGTTTGAATACCGGCAACTACCAAAATGCACAATAATATCGGACAAAGGGGTGATTTTGTCACAGAGTTGTAGAAGTTTGTGACTCAGTTTTCTTGTATCACTAAGGGAAGGACGCAAAGAAAATGCAACGCTTCTTGGCAATGATGCTGAAGCAGCAAAGCATGAATCTTAAGCAAGCATGGTTCCATTCTACCTCTGCCTATCGCTAGATTAAAGGAAAAAGAAATCTCAATTATACTTCAGAACATGCTGTGTTAGGGCAGTGCCCCAAAGAGCACTGCCAAATGTACGATGGGCGGTGATAAAAGCACATTTATCACACCAGACATGTTGGCTCAACAATTTGAGATCTACATGGCACCAAACACGGTGAAAGACATGGAGGTGTGTGCACGTAAATACTGACATGGGAAGATAAGCACATGGAGTGTCTATACAAACACAGCCTGCACAGTATGAACGCACAAAAAGGCAAGACCATCAAATACGGTAATTATTCATCAGTTAATTACACCTCGCGTAGTCAGGCACTACAGCTGGAGAAGGATCACTGCTCCCACTGCCGCAGGGCTTTCCTCGGAGCATCTACACCTATCTGCTAGCAACCTACGCTGAGAACATTACAGCTTCCGACCTCCTCCTCAGCTCTAGGCACTAACGCCTCATCCCATCCCCTTCAATTCCGAGGACCTTTGCCTCTCCTGGCTTCCCTTCCCACTGTGCTGGAGCCAGCCCGCTGCACCAAGCACGGCTGCTGTGCTGCTGGACCCGGAGGGATGGGGCAGGGCTGTCCCTGCCATCCTCCTCTGGCACAGCCGCTGCACAGGGCTCTGTGTTTCGGCACAATGCTTTGGTACTCCACAGTCTCCTCCGTGTGTTTGAGGGCAGAAGAGGAAGCAAGACACGGCTTTATAGGAAACCAGACTCCTAGGAGATTGCATTCCCTCTTCTGCATATTCATAACCTCACGTTAAGCTCCATCACATGGACAAGCAGAGACACCAGCAAGAAACAGAAGCACGAAAGCGGCACACGGTCTCTTTTTGATGGCTGCGTTTTGTAGCTACAAAGCTTTGCTGCCACCTTTCACGGATTCTGATGATTCTGAACATAGACCAGAGTCAGAAGGAAGGGAGCCCCTGCCCAGCGCAGGGATTCATCTCCGATATTTTCAGCAACCGTGCCCTGATAACCAAAGCAGCCGTGACAAAGCCCTGCTCTAGGAGTGGGTATCTCCAGCAGGTCTCAGAGATGCAAAATAATTTGGTGATCCTTCTGCAAATGAAATCACCAGCTTCTAAGAGCCCTTCTGCTAGGGCTTGAAACGATATGCTGCTTCTGAGAAATGAAAGCTTGGCTAGACAAAGTACATAGGTGACACCGTCTTCCTTCGGGTTTCTTAAATCGCTACCTGCCTACGCAAATATGATGACTGTGCATACAGATATCTCCAAACAAAGTAAAATTAATGCTTAGGATAGAGTGTACAACCTAGGGTTGTATGTCACAAGTCCATATGGTATTTTGGGAAGAGTGCTAAGATTTCTCATCTTACTGCTATACCTTCTCCGGAGTAAAACCACACTAACCGAGATATGCCTGTAACGCACACGTGCACAAACACAGCTGCTACAGATATTTCTGCATTCGAACACTTGTGTGCTCTTCCTTGCAGAGCAGATCACCAGATTGCCTTTCCACATCAAATTCTTTCTCCCGTGGTCAAAGGACTATCCAGACAACATCTTTCATGCCCACGTTAGTTCCTCTGCACTGGTATCACACCCATTTATTATGTCCCACACCAGATGGCAGCGAACCTTGAAGCCCTGATTCAAAGCTTCAGGAGGCAGCAAGGCTACAGACGCCCAGCAAACCCCGCAGGCACCAGTGGGCAGGTTGTCAGTTATCAATCGCATTTCTGAAGACTAAAAACAGTTTGTCTCTTGTTAGCTAGCATTTTATTAATATCTATATAACACGTGTAGGTAAACCAGAGAACAGGTAAGATAAAACAGAGCAAGGGGGAAAGGAAAGATATCTCTGTATCATGATAGGTGGGACATTTCACTTGTAAATGTAAAGGAGAGCAAAAGAAAAGGAGAGGATTGATTAGATGGCCACTTCCAGAAACTTTTGTCCTTCTATCTTTTGTTTTAAACACACACACACGAACATAACTAAACCAAAGGTTATAAACGGTATTTGTTATGCTGAGAACTTGCTGTCAGTCCTGCGTTCATCTTCCTGAAGGTTTGACTGATCTATGCCTAGGCTGTAGCACTCCGAAACAAATTCTTCAAGGTTACTAGAAAAACAATAGATCTTAAAAACAGTGATGAACTGTTCAATTTCTACATTATAGGCTCAAGGCTTCTCTCCCCCAAACCACAGCAGTTTTCCACCCCTTCATTCTCCTGATTTTTTTCAACAACTTCCTTCTCATCATGTATTCAGTAACAGCCAGTTATGATTGCTTGGTTTGCCAGAGTAATTTACTCCATCTGTTAAAAGAACTGAGAACCTTCTTTAGTTCTCTGTATCTCCCCATGTTAATAAAGTTCACTGATAGGTTCCCAAGGGACAATTTTTTAATGAATTTAGGAATGTAAAATATGAACTACAAAATAAAGCAGCATCTAAAAAGGCGTTACAAAGACTCAATGTTTCTCAGCATGAGAAATAGAGCGAAAGCAAATGAGTTTGTCTACTGGCATGGGCGTGGGGAGGGAAGGATTGTAGCAGTAATCAGTTGTTTTAAAAAGGGCGATCTTTATGATCACGGTAAGGCTTGCGGTTACTCCCCGCAACCATCTGGTCAAGTTAACGGGTTACAAAATTCAGTCCTAAAAGCAGGAGAGCTGACCTACTGATAGCGCGCTCACCCCAAGGAAGCGCTCGCTGCCTTCCCCACCCAGGAAAGTCCTTCAGCAGCCAGCAGCTGGTGATAAGCGTTTCCAGAACCTCAGTGGTACTGATCCAGGCGTTAAATACTCACATGGTTAGCAACACGCAAGTGTGAAAAGGGTACAGACTCGGGCTGTGGGGCCCTAACCCTGGAGAACACTTCCAGCTGGAAATCTTTTACCTGGGGAATTCTGAACCCATATTTCACATCTTGTTGCTATCTCAGGATTGTTCAGAAGTATGCGAGTTCAAAACCATTCACAGACTTCCAGATTTTAAAGACCATTTGCAAAGCCTGTGTTTGCAGCATGCCCTACTTAAACCAAACACAGCTTCTTCCAAAGCCGTGCTGCCTAGAGCTAGAAACCCCGGGCTGGCTCCTCCGCTGCTCAGTACTCACTTGGCGCTGGTGCAGTGCAGCAGGGACCCGCATACACACGTTTGGACCTCAACATCTGATGCAGAACGCAGGCTTGCTGCAGTGCTGAGTATCTAGAAGCTTCCATACACTTGGCTGAGACCTAAAACTGGTCAACACCTCCAAAACGACTTTGCATTTGTACATTTAAAAGAGAGTTTGACAAGGCTGAATATACGCAGAACTTGCACTACTTCATAGAGTCCCTTCCAGTAACACCCAGCAGTGCATTTTCAGGTATGCCTCATTCAAAGGTCAGAAAAGCAACTTTGATGCTGTTTTGTAAAAGCAAAGTACCATGTTTTTCCCACCGTGTGAACGTGGAACATACACATTTACACACTGCATGCAGTAAAAGAAATAATCTCCTAAGCGCAATCTAAAATTTAAAACTATTTCTTATATCTTATTCTCCAGAGCTGTTATTATTTTTCCTCTAAAAATGATTAAAGCAAAATGTCCAATTAATTTTAGGGATTGTGAACAGTACAAGGCACTTGATTTCAATTTCAAATAAACACATTTGACTGCAACCGAACACAATGAGCATCTCCCCCCAAAATTCCATGTTTTTATATATTCTTTTTCTGAAATAGTACCAAGAGCTGTTATGTGACTACATTTTGCCTCCATTCAGACACATGGACCACACAGACTTTAATCTGGCCAGGTAGGGTCTGGCAGCTAACCACAGCGTCCACCCAGAAAACCAGAAATCCTCTGAAAGCCCTGCAGGGTGTTAAGCCCGTAGCTGCAAGCTGCCTTACGCGGCCACAGGTTCTTCGAGGGAGAATTTCAGAACAGGCACAAAGAGCACTAGACAACATTGCTGGTAAGAAAGTCTTTGAAAATAAAGCACGGCATAGCTCTAGCTATTGCCAAGAGACACAGACATTTCTACGTTTCTGATATTCGAGCCAGATGAAATAAGAGCAACACTAGCAAACTTCAGATCTTTAATCAGCCTGTCCCACCTGTATAATTATCTCTGATGCATATGCAGAGTCATAAACTCACGACAGTTTGCGAGAAGAGGAGGCATGGCTAACCATGCAAACCAAAAAAAGCAAGGGAAAAAAGAAGATAACATTTTGGGCTCCATTTTCTGAAAATGAACCATTTTCTGGAGACATCTTCTCTGGAATCAGCATTTCTGAAGTTGAACATTTACTGTAACAGAAGTGTGACAGCAGAAGGCTGTGCAAGACAGAGGTTAATCTGGGTTTACAACCCAGACCTTGCTGAGAGCCGTGCACACGGAAGGAGCTGAAGGCACCAGGGTTGTGGCAAGCACCATGCTGGTAACGGAAAGGAATTTGGGCCACAGTACTCTCCCCATCTGCATTATTATAGCTTAATAGTTTTCAGGCTAAGCTGCCTTCCTACGCTCTGTTTTGCCTTATCAAATATGACAAGATTAGCGCTACCCAAGATGCTGAATTGACAGCTTTGGAAACTGGAGCCTGCTCTCCGTTGGGTGAGGATAAACCGGGCAGAGGCAACAAGAACGTCCTACACTTTTATCCTCAAAAGTGGAGCACGACGGGGACAGAGCAGGGTACGCTGGAACGGAAAGTTCACTTGCTGTCTCCCACGCAGCCGTCAGCGCCCTTCCCCGGAGCGCCCGGCAGGGATAGTGCTGACAACGGTCATCAGCCACAGGTAACACTGCTACAGGGAAGCAGCCTGGCATTCCCAGGGAGGAGAAATGGGAATCCTATACAGTCTCAGTACCAGAAAACTTACATACAGTAAACTAACGACTCCAAACCAGGCTACTATTTTTCACCCAGTGAAGACTCCCTTCCCCACACTCCCCAACATCCAAGATCGCAGATATCCCGCTCCAAACGCATCCTTTGGTCTCCAGTGCCCACACAATCAAAGCTAGTGGTATTTCCCCACAGAATTTCTTTCTCAGTTAAGTGAACAGAAATGTTTATTACAATTAAATTCTTCTTGGCAAGAATATGTCATAGGACCAGGAACATCTTGCATAGAGGGTTTTTCTTAAAATCAAATTAATTTTCTCTAAACATGCCCCACCATTTTCTGCTCTGGATATTTTGGGCAATTTACAGCCCACTCTTCAGTCACCTTGTTGGGCCTTGCTCCTGAAAAACTGGTGACTATAAGCACCCCCCTGTGAGCTTAGAAGCGAGCCATTTTCATTTCAGACAGACAGTGAGTGATGTTTTAAATTCAGTTCATCCATTTTTAACTGAATTTTGCATCTGAAATTCAGGTGAGCGAAATGTCCAAACGTTACCTCTTTGATGGGTGTAATGGACTACGCAACAAAATGAGCAATTATATCCTCTCCTCTAAAAACTATTTTAAGAAATGCTACGTTCCGCTCCTGTTTCAATTTATATAAAATATAAACTCGAGTTAATTTGGATCCCTCCTGTTTAACCTTAGAGTCCCCTAAGAGCCCAGTCGTGTCTCCAAAGTCACGTGCATAAAGAAACTATGAGTCTTGCTTCTGATTTGAAAAGAACCGAATGTAAAGATGAATGGACCTAACGGACTCGCTTCCTGCAAGAGGAAAAGACACCAGTGACAAAGTGATATTCTGAGCATGCCTCTAACATATCAACCGCTAGATACGCTGAAAGTGAGTAGCAAATCAGGAGACCATAGAAATCAGTATTATAAGCTCTTGCACAGCAGTGGTACGATTCTTCTGGAGGGACAATTAAATAAAATGCAAAGAGAGAGACTGCTATTGCCTCCGCAGATTTTCTGATAGGTCTTTTTTGGTGTGGTTCCTTATCCCTACTCCTAATTTTACATTAGAACATTAATTCAGTTTTCAAAATCGTTTACAGTTTGACACTTTCCACACTAAAAGACGACAGAAGTCATGAACCCCCGTCTGTCACTGAGCAGGGAGCATACAGTATATATTAAATGCACAGACACCGATCCCCTCCAGTCCCACTGTAACGAGTTAGTACATGCTTGTGAATAGAGCACTGGAAGGAAGTGATGCAGTAATGCAGAGGGAAGAGAGGGAAAAGCAGTAAAAGTTTTAAGAGTGACAAAGTTTTAGAGATTACTGGAAAGTCAAATGAAATGTTCAAGGAGATCATTCTAGAAAGAGCCAAAAAACTTACACACTGACGTCTTCTGGTTATTGTCCTTGCTGGGCATGAGCTTCACCCCTCTGGACTTCAGTTCGATTTGCTTTTTGACTACAGAGACAGATTTAAAACAAAGCAAAAGACAAGGAAAAGATTTAGCTAAGCATTAGGGATTATTTGAAAAGAAAGCGAAGCAACAGTTGTATACCACGCACAGCGCAGGATACCCTGCATCTGTCCCTTACAGCTCAGGCAACTTATCCTGACCCCTCAAAACCATCAGGGCCCCCCTTTCATTTACCGTGTTAGGTCTGGACCGGTGTCTTTGGGATCCGAGCCAAGCTGGCCCAACTGGCATATAAAAATTGGGCACACAACCCCCATCCCTCTGTAACCGTGCCATTTTGCTCAACATACTGAAAATGGGAAACAGACAAAAGGGAAGCTCTACAGAACTTCTGGGATCCTGAGAGTAAAACGCTGAGTTGGTTTTGCCCAGTTTTACTGATGCAGTTATTCCATGAATATATTACACAGTAAAGCCGTTCCCTGCTTCTATGGGGATACAGCACTCAAATGAACACCCCATAACCTAAAAATTATACATGATCTCTATCAACAGCAGGCTCAAAAGGGCAGTAAAATTGCAGAAAAAGAGCCATATTAAAATCATATTATTGGCAAAGAGAAGTATAAATTTACAGACCCGCTATTAATAGCCACAGGCACATCAATTATAGAATCTGCATGGTGACTCTACCAGAGGTCCTGCTGTGACCATTCATCTCCCCGCTCTACACCTCATCCAGATGAGAAAACGTATGAGGGTAGCAACAAGATTTCTAGCCATCCATCCATCGCCAAGAGAGTCCCATCCTTCCCCACAGTATGAAAACTCCCCACATAACTGAGCAGCTATTTGTTTTTATTATCTGGACTTGGCTGTTACTGAGGTCCTCTCTACACAAGAGGGTTTTGCACAAAACCCACGCTGTCAAAACCATCTGGATACCGGTAGAGAGAGAGACAGCGGCTTCCTGCAGCATACGCACAGATATTTTTGACTAACACACAGCAGAAATTTTACTGGCATTATTTGAAGTTAATGTGGCTAAAGAATAACTACACATCAGAAAGCACAATGTCCAAATCACTTTATAGGATCCTTTTTTGATGAGCCGGTCCTTATCTATGGAGAAAAACAGCCCATCTTCCACTTCAAACCATTCTTTTCTTGTTCTTCATCTTGTCATACTTTCATCCCTAAATTAGCACATTTCTAAGACAAAGTTGTCAAGAAAAATTACTGATATAACTAACAAGGTTTTTTTAATCATGCTTTTCTGGCTTGAAAAAAATAGATCTGTTTATAACATCTGTTTGCAGGAGCGTCAGACAGAGAGATGTCAAGCATTATTCCTTGAAGCTTACCTGAGGTAGTGCTTTCTGAGCTAGATGCTAGCTTGGAGCTTTCTGTTCATCATTTGGTTACAGCTTTTTGCTTTCTCTTTAAATAAAGCAGTCATAACTTCAAACTGAGGTCCGCGTTATCTTAAAAAATATTCATGAAGAAAAGCTTATGTCGTTCATGGCTGTCTAACTAGCATCCGTATCTCTAATCTGTTGGGGGGTTTTTGCCTTTTTCTTTTTAAGAGGGGAAAAATAATTAACAGTATGCCACTTTCAAAGCAAATCTAACACACCTTTGTTTCTTTTTTACTGTAAATCCACCTGCAAATGCACAAGGAGAAAAGCAGCAGGTCTCAGCATGCCCCAAACGGCCACGCATTCCTCCAGGTCACGGTACGGCAACTCTAGGATCTTTGCAGCCCGACCGCGAGGGTTTTAACAAACGCGCTGTATCAAGGGAGCAAAAGAAAGGACGCGGGGCTACAAAGCTAAAATTTCCGGGCAAGTCTGGAAGCTCTTTCTACCTCAACCAGAATAGCGACAGCTTTAAAACACGAATGAGAAACAGAAGGCTGCACTCAAGGCCACGGGCTTACAGGGCTACCCGACCTGCCTGCGCGTAACGCCGCCAGCCAGCGATCACGCCGGCCGCGCTCTGGCTCACAGCAGCAACAGATAAACGCCTTGCAGCAAAATACTACACCGGGAGTGGGAAGAGTCTACGGGGTCCCTCTTAGGGGCTCCCCACAGCCTTTTTCCCGTGTAACAGAGGGGGTTGCGGCTACCACGGTGTTGTGGGTGAAGTCCCCAGCCCCGGCACCCTTCTTTTCAGCGCAACGGGCGCAGCCATCAGCCCGGCTGCACCCACACGAGTGCTCTCCCAGTGGGGGAAGACAAATTCCCTCTCTGCCCACGGAGGCTGCCCCGCTCTCGCAGCCGCCCGGTCCCGTCCCTCAGCAGGAGCCGGCGGTGCTGCCCAGAGGGGTTTCCATCCGCAGGCGGGACAGGGACAGCCCAGCAGCAGGGCTGGGGCTCTCCGGCCGCCCGCTGACGCTGCAGCGCAGCACTCAAACTGTCATCGGGATGAAGCGCTGAGGAGGTCCTGGTTCTGCTTATCCTCCATCATGCTGCAGTTAACGATTCTCTGGCACTTTCCAAGCAAGTACAGGGATAACCTCATACTCACAGCCAATATTCCCTCCCAGTCAATAAAATACCGTCAAACCCCAGTATCTAAGGCTAAATTTGAGCTATTGCAGGCTGTACAATGGCTCATGACTTTGCAGTATCTAATTCATTGCTCTGTAAAGTGCTTTGGGGCCCCATCAGTAAGAGAGCAGCTTTAAAAATAATTTCCATTTTTATATTCTCCACAGCTGCCCTTGCAAGTTACTTTATACAATTACCAGTGAATTTTTCTCCTAGCCACACATAGAAAAGCCCAGGTCTGTTGATTTCTGCATGATAAAGCAAGCCTGTAGCCTTAAAGGACGAGCAAAGCTTTCCAATCACCGGCACATGCCCTACACGCAGAGCACTGATGCTGACGCCAGGGACGGGATAAGACGTCCCTGGGAGGGTCAACACTTCTCGTCAGGGTACGCCGACTGCTGAACTACAGCACCTCGCACTGATTTCACAGCGCTGCCGAACGTCCCGAAGTCCGGCAGGAGGCAAACGGTACGGAGAGTTCACGGCTTCAACCCACCTGGGCCTTGCACACAACTGCAAATTTTTAAAAGGACTCACTAAATAACAAAGGTTCACCCATATTCCTTCCTGTCTTCCAGAACCCAGCTAACAGACAGAGCCCCACTCCAAATTAGTGACTAATAGAAAACCTAGCTCCAAAGCCCCCAGCAGTGATGAAAACAAGCAGCAGAAACCAGATAGTCATTACTAAGGACCAATCCTAAAATACAGAGCCTAAACTGCATTACTCACAAAGCATATACTCCCCTAATTGCATCACGTCTCTTTCAACAATAATTGATAAAGAGAGATCGCTATAGTACTCTCCTCTTAATCCTTCATTTTGTTTGTGACATGGCGATATAACGATGAAAGTCAAGCTTTCCAACTGAGCATTACTCTATTTAGATTAGAACAAGGCAGAAGACAATATCCCTTGCTTTTTTTTTTTTAAAAAAGAACAATTCTCCTACTCTATGCCCTCAAAAATCCAGTATATAAAAATCTATTTTGTTTATAAATTTGAATGTGGAACAGTACTACAAAGGACTGTGTCAGGATAATTGGATGAACAGAAATTCCTCTGTCTTCTGGAGGGTTTTGCTGCTCACACGTATCTGATAGATCTAATGGAATGCTCAGTGTCCTGTCAAATTTGAAAGATGACATTACAAAGCTTTTCCAGCAAGCAGGCAGTCTGGGGTGTTTCTTTTAAACCGTTTCATGTTGCTCTAAACGAGAATTTAAGGCGACATTTATTTATTTTTAATTCGGAAAACAGCATTTCAGCAAAAATCTATTCCATGAACCTCTGTTCCCCTTGCTGGGGGATTGCTATTAAATACAGACTTGCCAGAATCTCTCTTCCTCCTGCTGGGGTGTTCCAGTGTTATCTGGATCCTACGGCAGGTTGCTCACAGGGATTCTTACTTGAGCCGGAGGTGAAGGGAAACCCCCTCAAACGCAGCCATTGTGAAGGTCCTCATTCACACCCTCCGGTAGCTCACCTAAGCCACGGTCCTTATGGAATCAGAGCCTGCAACAAGCACCAGACTTTTCCTGTCTTTGCCTCTCTCTCAGGATTACCCAGGAGCCTCAACGGGTTGCCCAGCATCAGCCAGAACCCCTTTGCAGCTCAAAGCTGTGCTCTGAGATGAAGATTAGCACGTCTGTCAAAAATTAAGCATACGCATTTATAGATACATATCCTTAAAAGCCATTTCTGTGGTGCAGCCTGTGCAACAGACAGTTCATCCGAGCACTACCAAAGGCGACAGGGCTGCTGGTATTCTGCCCTGCGCTACGGGCTGAAACTCGCCCGCATTTATCTTCCTACCTGAGGGTGGAGGACAGAAGGGGACAGGAATGGGGCGGGGAGATCAATAAAAGACGCAATTATGTGTTGGTAACAATCAGCTGAAAAGCAATTTGGGATCCAACTTACGTAATAAAATAGGCGGAGAGATGGAGCCAGAGCATTATTTAGGTCTGTTCAGCGGCATTTTAAATTCAGCAGCTTTTTCATGACCTCATCTACAGCACCTCATCACTGTGCTGACAGAGGGGGTGACGGGGGACCTGGCTTCCGACCCCCGTGCCATCGCCTGTCCTGAGGAAGGCCCTTTAGCTTATCTTCCTGCCACCGGCAGGTACAGGGCACCTCTCCGGGAAGGCAGGCAGAAGGAGCGGGAGGAAGATAAAAAGGTCGATGCACTGATTCCTCTACAGCCCCTTTCATTTGCTTTTACAGGGTGTGGGGAAAAAAGTATTTGCAAGAATGCCTTACATACAGGGGAAAAGGAAAGGGAAAAATATTTTAACTCTCCCTGGAAGGGAACAAATTGACTGTATTCGAGAAAGAAAACCTGTTACAGGCTGATTATATCTATCCTTGCTTTTACATTCATAAAGAGATTTCCAAATCAGGGCACGGATTGGAAAGAGCTGAAATAGAACATACAAAGAAGGCGTTCTGCTAAAACTAAGTATCAGTGTTAAACAAGCTAGAAGGGAAATTATTTTCTTATAGATTATCAGCAAAGCCAGACACTGTCTGAGAGGACACAGGATGTTAATAAATGATGTATATACATGTCTCTGGAAAACAGACAACCAATTAGATTCATCCTAACCCTCTCTTCCTTCTCTTGGACAATCCTGGGGTCTGATTCATCTCTACTGCTGAAAAACACGTTTTAGTTGCTCTACTTTGTGTGGCACTATATATCCTATTTTGTATGTATTTATTTATCTCCATTAAAATCTTTATGCCTAAACAAGGTTATGCTCCTGTGAAAAGGGTTACACTGAGTTTTTTGAAGTTGCATTGGCATCTTCCATGTTCTACGGACACAGATTCCATTGACTGCAAATATCCTGCCTTTATCCCTGGGAGGTTTTTTGTTTTGTTTCTTGTTTTGTTTAGGTATTGAAATCTTCCTTAAGAGATGGGAAGAACCTGACAAACTCCAGAAAAAAGCAGCAAGTGTGTGAAGAATGAGTGTCAGATTCCCTTTGCCAACTAGACAGAGGTCCTGCTTCAATGCCATTTCAAGAGCACATTTTTAAGTTCATCTTTTAAACACTCAATACACAAAAGCACAGTTCATTATATCTAACAAAACAGTTTCCAAGGAGTGCGCTAGATTAGAACCCCCTGACATTTATCTAATCAGAGGAAATTATAATATTAATCTTTACTTTTCTATTTAAGAAAAAGGATGATTCAGACAGGTGTTTTAATAGAAAGCAGCAATCGACAGCAAAGGAAAATGTCATCTCAAAAGCCATCAGCTGCATGCAATCGTTTGCATTATACAGAAAAAACAAGGGGGTTTTTCTTACAATTTAAAGTAATTTATATGGTAAAGGAGAGCATGGGAAGTTAAACAGCAATGGTGATTCATAAAGCAAAGCCCATGTTGAGGCCATGGCGACGCTGCTGAGGCTAAACAAAGAGGGGACAGACAGGGCAAGTTTGCAGATTTATCAAAGGAGACTCCTCTCCCTTTCACTTTGTTCCTCTCAGTCTGGGGCTACGGTACTTTTTCTCATTGAAGTCCTGCTTCTTCCTTTTGAGGAAACTACGGACCTGCACAAACCTCTGGAGGGTGGACGAGGAACGGGGTGTGGTTCCTGCTCCTTCCCAGCTTCATTTTCCCTCTCCCTGATCCTGCCTCCAGAGCCGGCTGCCCAAAGCAATGCTACAACCACCGCACCCACAAAGTCCTCAGAGAGAGCGGTGTAAGACATTTCTAAGGAACCCACTCAAACCCACCTGCTTTGGTGCCCATTTGGTCCCAGAGAGGACGCAGTGCACTGCAGTTCGCCACGGTTGCCTACAAACCTCAGAACACAACAGGATCTTTTCTCTGCTTGACTCGTGTGCCAAAGCATTTCCTCTCCCTCAACAGCACCTTAAGATCCCAATCCTGAAATCCATCCTTCTAGGGATGGCCAGTAAATCCGGAACAGTTTCCACCTCATTCAAAACAGGCTCAGTGGTGTCTCACTTGAGCAGGGCGTGAATGCCGACACGGTCTCTGTGGGACTCAAGACTGTCCTTTGCCTGGTAGCACTCCACCTGCATGGCCGTATCCCGCACAGCACGTTCTGCAAAACTGCAGCTAAAGGAACATCTACTTCTGCTAATGAAGCACGCAGCGCACATGAATCTTCCTGTAGTTCTCAAGCGTTTGTGCTCCCAACAATTGCCAACAGTAGCTCTCCACACAACAACACCTGGAAACCCAGCTGGAAAATTAATGTTAACAAGAAGCCAGTTGTAGATTCCCAGGAAAAAAGGTTTGGCTAAACACACACTGTGAATAGTGAGACTGGGCAGTAAGCGTTTACCTTGATACTGGGCACTGAACCCCTTCTGCCTGTGGTTGCCATCTGATGTGAAGTGAAGCCGCAGCCAGTTTTTACTGCTGATAACCGGGGCAGGCAAATTCATTCCAGTAAACCTGCAAAAAAAACAACCAATAACAGTCAAATGTTATTCTGACTGTGAATTATAGCCCAAATACCCGTCCTTCCAGGTAATCCCCCTCCTGCATGAATATAGGACATCCTGAATGAGTACCATATGCCCAAAGAAAGCACCCCATGGTTGCTTCTATGCGTGCATTCCTGCGCTTGCCTTCGCACCCGACGGTTACACATTTGTGATTACAGGGGCTCCCAGTCCTTCCTTCTAAGGCAAAGGATACGAGGGCTGAGCTGGGTACCCACGACGCCTGTGGTACCAGACAAATGAAGCGGGTCCAGCTGGACAGCCTAGAGGCTCCAGTCTTCTCCTGCACCACAAGGAATGATCGGAAGGTACAGAGCAGCTCTACTAGGGGAGCTCTGCGTGGTTCCCCAGAGCAACAGAGCCTCGTAGCTCTGTCGTCTTTTGCATCTTATTGATATCACACAGAAATGACATTAAATCATCTCAGGGGACATGCTACACCTAAAGTATGCAAGGTGAGCTTGATGCTCAAGCTTATTCAGTTCCTGTCTTCATAGTTGGTTAACCCTGCTAAAAAAAAAAGTATGTTTATTTTAACTGGGGAAGGGAAAGGATTGCAAGAAAAATTTTCTTTTACTGGAAATAGCCAGGAGGAAGCAACGATTTCTGATCTATCCCAACCTGGAGAAGATTACAGCCATCCAACATGAGGTGAAAAGCTCCACAGCCCATTAGTAGTCCTTCAGCAACTGTTCCCTTCATAACTCTTACACTTTTTTTAACTATTATGCTGTTTGCTTTATTAAATTCCAGATCATGATTCTTGGCTGAGATGTCACATGCCAAGTCTTAGTCCGGAACAATATTTACCTAAGTCACAGCACCCTTGAATTGAGGTTTATAATGGTAACATTAGCCATGATAAGGAGAACAACACTACCATGACAAAAGCTATTATGGAATCCTATTACTGTTAATGAAAACCCATTTAATTTTTTAATCATAGACTGTCACTTATTTAAAAACTATTGGCATTCCAATACCTATGCTTTTTTAAATGAAAGTAGAAGGATCCTGGAAATCTGTTCCATTCAAAAGGATACTTCAGATTTTATTACTACACATTTTCAACAGCAGAACTGATAGCCCAGAAAATATTTTAAAAGTCCTTCACTCAGCTAACACCTCCAAAGGTGAACTTAGCTTTTTGGAAGGCGAACAGTAGGGAGCCAGGATGGTACTTGGCAGCGTATTTATTAATGGTAGATGAACTGCAATATAATCCTGCTCTACTTGTTAACAAAATAGCAGAGATGATTATGCTGCATAACTAATGCATCTCTGCCACCTACAGTACAGACTTTAAACCTTTTATTATCTTGTGGCTGAATTCTGCATAATTATGAAGCATGACTGAAAACATTCTTTACACTGTAAAATTGTTCAAGATTGTTCCTTATCATTTCTCTATTTATTATTTTCATTTTAATTTTGCAGACCCTTTTGAAATACAAGGTGTTATAAAAATGGATTCTATATGGCATTCTGCCATCCTTGGGTAACTCAAAAGACAGCTGAACCAATTTAATTTGAAACTTTTTCAAATAACTAAGTTCAAACAAACATGTTTGGGCTGAGATCAAACACGGGCTGCCTAAAACTAATTCTGAGAAAGTTACTATGGCCCGTTGTTATGACAACATGTTTAAACTTATTACTCTTACCCCAAAGGCTATTTTATTATTCATTCTGAATCACTAGTCAAACTTCTCATAAATAATCTTTAGGTATGCAGAGCCAAATTTTACTTTCATAACTGTGGAGAGCCAAGTAATTCAATTGCCTGATATAAGAACTATAGAACAATAAAATTAACCTGCCTGAATGAGGCAGAATTTCACTCTCCTGTCCCCCCGCCCCTTTGTTTTTTTTTTTTTTTTTAAGATGTATATCCTTTTGAGAAGCGGATTCAGTAGCCTGCAGACTAGTAATCTACTTACACATCCACTTTGGTTTAGGTACGTGAATAGTCCCCTAATGACTTCCAAGGATCCCGCATACACAAAGTGCTAGAATTCTACCAGCTGAGTGAATTAACGCTTTGAAAATCAATTAGAAAAATTAATGGATTGCACTTCTTGCTACCTTTGCAATAGCATAAATAACTACTGAAGGCAAAAGCAGGAATAGAGGAAAATAATCAATCATAACCACAGTGCTTTGCACCCACTTTGCACTGCTATGAAGTACAGAAGATTTAGGGTGAAGGAAAATAGTTCCCTGAATTTCCTGTATGGAAATTTTCATCAGCACCATATGTCATTTGCTTAAGACACTGACAGCTTTTTGAAAGGACTAAATCAGCCAAAAAATCACTATCAGGTCCTCATTTCCATATACCACTGCTCAAACTCTCAGCACACAAAAAGCCTGTATTCTCTAGGGCTCTGATCTAACAGACTCCCTTTTTCCCCTTTTATTTCTGAAGTTAAGCAGCTGCTTGTTAACACCAGGTTGCAATGCTTGGAGCTAGTTTAGAGCCCAGGTCCTGCTGGTCATCGGCACCCAACTCCCATTTTTGCACTGAAGGAAGAGCTAAGACACACCAACAACAATAGCAAAGAGGAAGAAGCTGCTTCCTTCTTCACGCACCCTGGGCTAAATCAAAACGTCCCAGCAGCAGAGCATCATTGCCAAGTGCCAGGAATCCCAGTGAAATTAGTGGGACAAAGACATGGAAATGCACCACGCAACATGCGGAAGCGTGGGTTTTGGAGGGTTGTTTTTTTTTTAAATTGATACCAGTTAATAGAATTACTTTAGGAAAATAAATACCTTACTTTTTGATTAGCCTAACTGCTTACAGGGCTATAAGTTCAGGCTCTATATCTGCATTGAGCCCCGAGCGCACTCATACACCCCAAGGAGGGAAATCTCTACAACGGAAAAGGAATATTTACTCTGTGAACACTATTGTTCCTCCCAGCCCCACGGCAGTCGCAAACCTACACACATGGAGCATGTAATGGAGAAAAACCCAACCACCCTTTCTTCAGCGCTGAAGGTGGGAACATGCTAGAAGGGAACACACTTTAATCCCAAAGCTGCTCCTTCTCCTCTTCCACAGGATTCAGCCAGTGGGCAGGCCACCTCACACCACCAGGAGAGCATCCCAGTCTTCCAACTCCTCTTCCTCAGCTGCCACCACCGAGTCTGCAGGTGGACAATTGCAGGATGAAGGGTTCGTTCCCACTGAAATGCATATTGCCCAGCACCAGACTGGATGGGTTGGGGGCAGAAATGCTCTGATGGATAATAAGAGGAAATGGCCTCAAGTTGTGCCAGGAGAGGTTCAGACTGGATATTAGGAAAAATTTCTTTACTGAGAGAGTGGTGAAGCACTGAAATAAACTGCCCAGGGAGGTGGTGGAGTCACCATCACTGGAGGTGTTCAAGGAATGTGTGGACATGGCACTGCAGGACATGGTTTAGTGGGCATGGTGGGGTGTGTTGGTTGATGGTTGGACTTGATGATCTTACAGGTCTTTTCCAACCTTAGTGATTCTGTGATAAGAGATAACATGGCTAGAGCTATGCATTTGATGGAAAACACCATGCCCACCTGCCGTTAACTACTAACTTTTCACCATAAGGCTCCCACAGGTTTAAAATCATCATTAGGAAGCATTAATGGTTAATTGATAATGAAATATTTAATTACAGATAAACACAGTTGAACTGAAGCAGCTGCATGGTCTTTGAATGTAAATGCCCTGGCTGCTGTTGACAAATCTCAAATGAAACGGGAAGGATGCTCAGCAGGCAAGAGTCAACAGCAATCACGAAAACCAGAGAAACACCACAAGTCTCCCACAGGAGCTACCACCGACTCGTCTGTGCAGGGGACAACACCGGGCAGCACCGATTAGCACTGCTGAACCTGCGGGCAGGCTGACAGCAGCCTCAGACGAAAAGGCAGACAACGGTTGCGGCAAGCTCTTGGAGAGGATGCTGACTGCGCTGTGACACAGAGTACGCAATGTTTGTACCGCCAGCTTCTCAAGGTCACGTTATTTTTCTTTGTAAACCCAATGCTGTCTTGAAGAAAAAAAGAGGAGCTACGTTACAGAGACCAGAGACTTAGAAATGCACGGAGCTAATTAAAAGAAGCTGAAGCTCCTTTCCACATTCCCCAGCATACTTTTGTACTACATTATGTGCTCTGAATTTTCAACACTTACCATTAGCCCAATAAATGACTGAATTTCTAATAGTCCGGTGAGTCATGTAAATAAAAGCCCTTTTATTTTGGACCTCTGCCACTGTATTTTTCAATATTCCAGACTTTTCTTTCTTTCAAGTCTATTAGCAATTTGCAAAACTTCTCAAGCCTCTGTAGGTCCATTTCCCCCCTCCTCCCCCTTTCTTGCCACCATCACTGGGAGATATGAATCACTCGATTAAATATTCAGCTTCCTGAGTATGGCAACATGTTCACTGAAATCTAAGGCTCTGGAATGACTAAGTAGCAACGCAAGAACTGGTTTTAAAGTAAAATCAATAATCATTACTTACTGATGGGAATTTGGTACCTATTTTACATCAAGCATCTTTTTAATCCTGGAGTCACTTGGAGAAAGAGATGAACTGAGCTTCCACCCAAAAACTCAATTTCCACAGCTTTGCCTTTTTGAGCCTGGAGGCGACCGGAGAGGATGCTGAGGCCAGGAAGGCTGGGTGAGAAAGGGGCTCCTTCCTCAGCCTCCCTGGCCCCCTCACCGAGAATTGTGAGAACAGCCTTTCTCTGACTGTCACTTCACCCATGTCTTCAGTCGAGTCCCACAAGGACCGCGATTTTCGCTTGTGCTCTACCCATGAGAAATACCTGAAAGCAAAAGGTACCATTTGAACCACCTTGAACACTTTGCGTGAGAAAGAACCTTTTGGAAGATGCCTAACAGTTCAGGCCCTGCAAGATATTGAATAGATCTGATCAAATTTCAAGTGTCTTCAACACCAATGTCAAGCAACCAGCGCACAGAAATCAGTGCTCAGAAAACACAGGAACTCTTGTAATTGCTTGAGGAGCATTTAACAGCCTCAGAAAAACTTGATGGTAGTGAGGATTTAAAATTTTTTTTTTTTTTATGTTTAAGCCTGACATCTTCTCCTGCAATATAAGCTCATCCTATGCACAGTGGATGGAGAACAGATTTTAGCTTTTTACATGGTGGTCCTTTGCGATGCGGAGACATCCGAAGCTCCGTTTGCGGCACAGGAGCTTCGAGGACAGCAGGCTCCTGGCTCCCCACCGCCACCTCCACGCAACAACGGGAGAGCGAGCTTCTGTCCTGCTCCCGCACAGATGGAAGGCTTTGAATGTGAACATCAGTTTAATCTTAGCTCTTCTCTGAATGACGAAAATACCCCACAACCACTGCTCTAGGGGCAGCTGGGTCATTCTGTGGTTCGACCAGGTCAGTGGAACAGGTTATTCACAGATGTGTGATGAGGATGCAAGTCCCAGCTGTTCGTTAGATCAGCATGGCAGAGACAGCTACCTTAGGAGAGGCCCAACATACACAGAAGACACAAATTCATATGATGGCAAGTTCTAAAAGAGCTAGAGAGAAATACAAGCAGGGCTGGTGCTTTTCGCCGTTTCCAAGCAGATTGATTTGCTGTGGACACAGGCCAGGTGCACTACACATAACTCCCAACGTGCTCCATAACCAGTTGTTCCCCCTACCAGCGGGTACCTGCGAGTCCCTTATTCTTGCTCGGTGAGAAAGACCTGCAGCATTTGCAGAATTTCACTCTGGATCCTCACCCTGGCCCCAGGCCCCCCACCCTGAATGCTGGCGGCAAGTTTAGATGGCCTGTGAAAAATGCATCACTCAAGCAACTGATTTTATCCCAAATGCTTTCCAATATTGTTTTCAACCAGAGCATTAAGGCATTTTTAAGTGAAATTGAAGCCTCCACGCTAAACACAGCTTCTTCAACTCCTTTATTGCATAATACAGAAAGGTTAATGGTATCAAAACTCCTCTTTTGAGCAAAAGCAGTGAAGTGTGGTTTTCTCAACTATTTTCTTTATTTCTTTTCTTGCTCTTGTATTTCACATTGGATTCAGGCATTAAATATTTATACCATTCACTCAGCCATTCCTCCCTTGGCACAATTAGCGTTACTGTACATGGATGGCACTGATTAATCTGCATTCACACACCATTATCTATTTACAACCCCAATTCCTGCTTTAATTTGGTTCCACGTGGAGAGAAAGAAAGGGGAAAAAAAAAAGATCAGTAAAATGTCAGAAAGTGAGCTGGAAGCACTAGAGTATTGGAAGGAGATATCTGCAGACAGAAGATCCAATTTCAACCACCCTGAAATTTGATTAGCCATGAGTTTGACCACAGTACTTCTTTAAGAACCCAAGTACAATGAGCAATTCATTGTGTGGATGCTATACAAACCGACTGCAGGAGAGCGTGGAGTCAAAGGTCACAACTAAAGGCAAGAACTCTACTTGAAACTGCATTATGTCAAATGCCTTACTTTAAGATAATGGATTTAAGCATGAACTTGAAGGTACGCATGTGCCCTGGTGCCATCCAGAATGAGGATGTAGTCAAACACCAGCTTCAGTGAAGCCAAACAGATAAAAGACAAAGGAACATCACTCAGGCTGCCTTTTTTTTTTTTTAAAAAACTATTCTTGTTTTGGTTTATCTTTTAACAGAGAGCAAGCTGAGCCTCTGAGAGGAGGTTACACTTGCAATGTCACACCAATACTAACTCAAGACAGTGAGTTGCGCTCTGAGCTTTTAAGATTCATAAAAAAACTTTTGAGAGGACATTCCATAACCGGCACCTCTGAGACCTTCTCGGGACTTGGACTCAGCAACGGTTTGTGTCAGACAGGAGTGATACGTGACTTGTGTGGGGCTGAATTCAGTCTGACAGTCTCCACTCCTCCCCTTCTGCAAGTACACATAATCCCAAACCTCTGCGTTTCACAGATACCAGGAATTAATGCCTCCAACTGTTCAGGACGCCGTCAGCAGAGCCGAGACACACCTTGGGGAAGGCCAGCAGTCAGAGGAGAGACCCTGCGAGCTGCCAGCCTGCGTGCGCATACCTGCTCCCTTTCACTTGGCTAACTACAAATTCAACAGCAATTCTGCGGCGCTTCCCCTTGCGCAAGGGCTATCATGAGTTTCAAAGCGTTGCATTTTCCAACAGCCTCATAACTGGAATAAAGATTTCAATAGCAACTAGTCTTGGTTAGGGTCTGTCAGGGGGCCGTGAATCCTCGATTTGTACGGGCATGTCCGAGCACTTGCAAGAAACCCGCAGCATTGCTGCGCCGTTCAAGCTTTACCTAAACGGACTCCAAGATCAACCTTTTGCTCTGTGCTCCTACAACACTGTGCACTGGGCTTCTCAGCTCCCAGCTAGGACTTCTCAGCAGTAGAGTACAAGGCAACTTTTCATTTAATCTCTCTTTTTACATCCCCTCGGCACACGCATCTCTGTAACTACTGTCAATAATCAATAGCATCAGCCGGTCTGTGACAGACACTGGGTCCTCCTAGAGTCTCTAACATCTAGGGTGAACCTGTCTGATATTGGACCTTCCCAGAGCACAGCTTCACCTTCTCCTGCTCTGGCTGAATTTTAACGCTAACCCCAAATGAGACCCACTTTAGTCCAGGTGGCAGTCTGCAAGGAGGAGGAGGTGAGGTTTCAGCAGCATTTCCATGGCAGGATAAAGCAGTCCCGGGAAACTTAACGCCACCGGACAGTCGCAGTCAATAGGAGACTTCAGAAGAGTGTGTGGAGCCTTCGCGGAACAAGAGAAAACCATACAGAGACTGCTCAAACTTGGGGCTGTAGATGCTCAGTTTAACCAAAGCTGTTCAGGGTACAGAACTGACGCCAGCCCGAGCCCCAGCACGGCTTTGCCGCTCTCCCAGCCGCCTTGACAGAGACTTCCACTTCCTCAGTCTTTATTACACTGAAGCATTCCATCTATTCAGAGATTAATTTTCCTTTTGGTACAACTAGGGGATGTATTGCAGAAGCTCTTCATATCTCTGTGTATTATTATTCACTTCACCTGTATTTTTAACTTTTCATCCAAACCTCTACTCAAATTATCATGAGAGCTGTACCATTAATTCTGAACATCTTATTTCAGCATGTCTACTCTCTTAAACAAAGTATACTTAAGCACCTCTAGACCTCATTTTTCAGTCGCAAGAGACATCCCATCACAATGGACTTCTACAAGGAAACTGAATAATTAGATCCAGTTATTGTTCCTCACTAAATGCTGCAGGGATGGAAAGAACACACCTGCATCTTAAGTCTCGTTCGGAAGCACAGTAACACAAGCCTAGAAGATGCTCAGAAAATGCAGTGGGAGATCAGCCTCCCACATCAGCCCACGCCTTTGCAAGCGTGGGCTCTCGACACCTAAATCCCTGGGGACTCCTGACTGTGGAGCACCCTGCACAAAAAGCAGTCGGTAAACTCTGAAAATGAACTTCTTTGACCAGTCAGGCTCGTGCCTTGTCATCAAATGAAGTACTTGTCACCTCAGGGGGGAGGCTTCAAAGTCCTTTCCACCATCAGCACGTTTTTAAGACCCACAGTGGGGCTCACGGGCCATCTTAACCCCAGGGACAGAGTTAAACAGTTGTTTTCTGCAGGAGAGGCAATATCCTCCTCCTTTTCCAAAAGGAATGAAAACTTGCTTAAGAGGACAGGTTATTTTAGAAATGAAACTTCTTGGCACATTCAGACATACCATGACCCTACGAACTCCAGTGAACCTGGTGACACCAGGCCAGCTCGTGATTACTGGAAGTGACAGAATATGAGAGATCTGCTCAAAATCAATCGGGTCCAGGCAATGCCACCATTGCTGACTCAGGACTGTAGCACTGAAAACACAAGAACTCCTCTGATTCAGATCTCACTTCCTGGATGCAGCTTACGGGTAAATCCCTCTCCCGAGGTAACCAGGTCACAGCACTTCTGACCTCAAACCCTCCACCACCTCCTGCTTTCTCTCCGTGGAGCTACACCGATCCATCTTTTAACAACGGAATTCAGCTTTAGCTCCAAGAGCAACAAATCACTCCCAAAGCCTTCCAGTTATAGTGATACCAAAAGCTGGCGCTGGAAGGGAAATCTGATTAGTTTAATCACTCGCAGCTTGCTTACTCTTTTTCCTTCTTTTTTTGCATTCCATTGAAAGATGAAAGTGTTCCCATGTAGCAAAACTTCAGTCATTGACATCAACTTTAATTACTGCCTGTTCCCAGATAAATTTGCTGGCTAAAACCAAATCAATACTACTTTTTTTCAGGAACCTTTACAGTGAAGTTCTTAATTCTTCATTTTTTAAGTGACATTTTCCCCGCTTACCTTTAAAAGAGTGTAAACCAAATCCTTGGCTGATTCGAGTCGATGTAGCTCCATTGTAGACAAAGCCAAACTAATTTACACTGTACAGGAGATCTGACAATCTAATTTCTCTGCTATTTTCCTTAACCTATGAAATGCTTCAAAATTATTTCAGTGTCTCATTAGTCTGAATTCTCTTAGATCTCTACACTAGATTAATTATGGTCACTTTAATGAAAGAAGTGATTCATTAGTCCACATGCATTCTGAAACTGTCACAACAGAGCAATTCAACAGGTAAGATGGTCTCTGAGAAATTCTTATTAAATTTAGCAATTATTTATGCACACACCCACCCACTGCAGATAATTGGTTTCTTACATTTAATATATATAGACAGGGTATTACATACATATAGATACATATGCTTATATATGCACATGTTAGATATAGAAAAGCAAACAGCTCATATTGCAGGCAAACACTTTGTTTTCAAGGCATTAATAGAATTTAGATTTTCACTTGTAGAGCAAAATCCCCTTCAACCTGAAGGCACATGCCACTTACTGCAGCAATAAGCAAAATGCAGACGGTGCAGAAAAGTAATTGTAAAGCACTCAAGTTGGCCATGAACAGAAAGCCAGTCTTCAGTCTTCACCGTAATGCAGCTGAAGTCACATTACAGCTTCAACTGCAAAATGTTACTGAGGTCGTATGTAAAGTGTAACTTCAAAGCTGAAGATGACTGCATCATTCTAAAAATCTTTCAGAAGATACAGTCTGGAGGAGGGAGAGGGAATTTCTGTGCTCTGCCACAGACTAAACAGAGGGACAAATTCCAGAATACAGCCTTTCTTCCGCACATGGGGCTGGGAGAGCCACATCCCGGAGGCATGAAAAATCCCCACTCTTCATTGCCGTAGACCCTCCGGACGAGGGTCACCATCAAAAGCTATTAAGGCAAAAAGGCTCTTCCTCCTGTACAATGTATGTGTCGGTGACTGGAAGGGTACTGCCTGCAGGCAGATCTTGTGGACTTCTTGCAAATGGGAAGAGAGAGCCGCCCCCCCCAAAGTAAAAGGGCCCTTAATGCAACCTGCCCTCACTGCACACTGACTGAAGAGAAGGAAGTCAACTGACGGAACAAATGGGTTTCTTTATGGCTCAGAAAAGCGAGGCTGCAAGAGCACAGCCCATCAACTGTGAGGGTCAGTATGAAAAAGGAGACCACACTGCTGAAACGGGTGTGTGTTATTACACAAAAGTACTTACCATAATGCTTCTACTACAGAAACAGCATTTGGCTCCAGTCACACCAAAAAAAAGGTAACAAACATGATTATATTTATTCTATTCAGGAGAAAACAAACACTAATTCAACACAACAGAAGAATGGCTAATGCAATTGAAGCTTACTAATGCTGCATTGCAAATCCCCCAAAGAAATCCACTACAGCTTTATTACTATTTCCTCTAAACCCTTTCTGCCTTACTAGCAGTGCTACAGAGATTTTTTTTTTTGCAGTGCAGGCAGTTAGATGTGTTGGTAACAAGAGAGACTATATTTATTACTAGATAAATAACAAGCATTTCCATCACTGCATGCACAGATATATGCATGTCTTTGTCAGTCTAACAATGCACTTAAGTTCCATTAAACATGGACTCTTTATTGACAGAATAGGCTGGAAAGCCATGGGGCATGATTGCACAACGTTCAGTCCACAGAATTCTGCAGACTGAAACCAAGAAGTTGAAAGACAATTCGAATTTCAGCCTCCCGCTTTTCCAGCACACCAGCCGCAGGAGTTGCTTCCTTTGGGAGCCAGTGCACAATCGGGTCACCTCACCTTTGTTCTTAAATACACAAAACTCACTGAACTGATACAGCCTTCCATTGCCTAACTTGTCACATTACTAATGGAAGATGCTTCGCTTAATTGACAACTGGAGTTTAGATTGAAGCTCAGCCACATTGAGCCCACACACAGGAGTGCAAGAGTGCCCTGTTTTCTCTTATGGGCTCTGCCTTTATAGCCTGGCACCGTTTACAGTATGTTCTACTTGCAAGTATACTTTTGTTAAGCATTCAAGAAGGAAAAAGGGAGATAGCCAAGCTGCTCTGACAACCTTTCAAGCTCTTGAAAAAACAGTATCTTAAGAGGTGGAAAGGAGGCAGCCACATGCAAGAGACAGTGACCTCTCCAAAGTCCCAAAGGATGCTTACCAAGGTTTACCACCGTATTCAGGATTTTAGCCACAAGGCACCTATAAGACACTATAGTGAGTCAGGTGTCATCGGCTGTCACCAAACCAGCCCATGTGCCATTTCTAAAGACTACTTTCCTGTCTTTTTCCATTTCTTTTTTGTAGTTTCTACAAAGGCTCTTCTACAGTGTAGCAAAAAGTCACAGAAACGAGGAGAAAACAAGATTTGGAAACTGAAGCTTAGATTGCTGACAGCTCCATGAAGACGTGCTAAAATTACAGCAGTCATGGCTGTAGGAATTACAACAAAATGCAAAGCAGCCTCAGGAGAAAGAGTAACTGGAAATTGTGAGTTCTCTTATGCAAAGACTTATTTTCTAGCTTCACATTTAGAATAGTGATACATGAATGTGACCAGAGTTTCTACATAAGACTGCAACTTAATGCTGCTAATAAATAATGGCACACAAAAGCACCGAATGCTGAAATACATCTTTACAGGCACAGAACTTCCGCCTCCCTTATAAAGATGAAGGGAACCGATGGGCTGTGTAACAAGGCGAGGTGGTAAAGCCCCCAGAGAAAGGTGTAAGCCAGGGCTAATGGCTGCTGCCTCCAGGCAAAGTCTGAACTAATCAAGTGATGAACAGCCCTTGGGTGCCAGTGCGTCCATCCGCAGCAGCTCAGTCCCTGATCCTTCCCACCAGTTCCTCCAGAATGGGACACTGACTGATAGTAGCAGCACTGTATAGCTTAGGGAGCAGTATGTCCTGTTCCCCCTTGTCATCAACTCAGAAGAGGCTGAAGGTTTTATCCATTTTTATTTTAATCATCCTGAAGCGTACATGAACCTGGAATGATGGCAACATCTCTCCCAGCCAAAAGTTACAGCCTACATGGGTTGTCGACATGGTGCTCAACTTTTACTGTATTGTGCATTCTTGGCCCTTGCTTAGACTGTGAAAAAGTGCTGCCTTGTTATAGAAAGATGGAATCAGATCCACCACTTCTGTATTTCTGGATATTACATAAAACGACTGTATTTCCCATCTTTTTAGCAGACCGAACCATTTTGAACTATCATGGTCAAGACTGTTTTACTTCCTAACTTCCAACTGCAGCAGGGTGACAGTAAGACTAGAATTTCTGTTGAAAAGGGCTTAGTGGAACCATCTGCTTATTTACTCTAGATATTAATTTATCATGAAGTCCAAAATTGAAGACAAGCTGCATAATGGCTTCAAGCCAAATCCACAGAAGCCACTTTGTCCCTAAACTCCAGCCTCAAACCTGCTCTAAATTCTTTAAGCAAGGGCCTTTCTTGTGTCCTCTCTAGAGAACACCAAGTGCAGCAGCATCCTGAAACACAGCACACCTCTCGGCCACTTCTAGCTTTCAGCATCGCCACCCCCCACCAACCAAGTGCCAGCAACCCAAGAGCTAATGCTAAACCATGGATTCTTACTCAAAGTTGAACCTCGAGATCTCTTTTGCAGTAGTACCTACAGCTGAGAAATAATTTGAACAAATAACACATTTTAAGGCAGTATTTCCATCAGCTCCAGCAGGATTTTGACTAGACTGTAGATTTATGTTGCAAATGTGTTTTACAAGAGACAAAAATGAGGTTTTAGCACTGCTCATGCAGAGCTGGCCAAGAACAAGGTGGAGCCTGCTCCATCATGTAAATCAGCTGCACCTTCTAGTTCTGAATAGCAGACCAAAACCTGCCCCTCATTTACACTCAGCACCACAGGATCACACGCCAAGGCTAGAAAGTACGGATAGCATCCTTCGCCTGCTTTCAAGTAGCACACAGCCCTCTTCTCTCTTGAACATCTCTATTTGACAGTGATTCAACATGGTCCTTCAGCAGCCTCCTCCACTCCTTAAAAATTACCATGACAGGTATAGAATAGTTTCATGTTCTAACCTTCAGCCACTACCAGGAGAAAGCAGTTTCCCTTCCTCCTTGGTATGACCACACAGGTTTATATAGTGACTGTGTCTGCCTTCATCATCTTTTACACTCATCTCCATGGCAATTTTCTTTTCCAGACCTTGTTAGCTGCCTTTCTGGGAATTTGTTTCCAATCTTATATTTATTCAGAACTGGCATTCCCCTCCACATGCGACAGCTGCTGGAAAGTTATATATATCCCATTAGCAAACAATACAACAGTGTCCGAAAAATCTGTCCTTAAAGCTTGAAGAGGTTTGCTGGAAATTGGGTTTTTTTTTTTTTCTTTTTTTAAATTAAACTCTCCAATTTCTGAATACAGACAGATTCGAGACATAAAGGGAAAAGGTTGTCCTGAAAATTTTTCTTTGTGAAAGGTACTTTGGTAGATGGATGAGGTAGACTCCAGGAGATCTGCAAAGAAAGCAAGCTGCTCCATTTTGTCATATTGCTGCATCCCTCCCACCAAACCCTTGCATGTTTGCTCAACCTTTCATTCAGAAAGAATGAGCAGAACCCTTTCCATTAAGAAAAAAGTTGCTTCCTCTCCCTCTTTCCCAAGCGTGCTCTTGTACCAGAAATAATGGGGGCAAGAGAGGAAGAAACCTCCCCAAGAATCACCTCCAGCACTATCCGACAGCCGTTTGGGTCGGTCAGGACCTAAACTTCCCTCTCACAATGAACACCGCAGTGTGCACAAACCGAACTCTGCCTCCTCCTTTCTAATAGCAGCACTGAAGGTTTGTCCTTAGACATTAGCCTCCTGGAATAGCTTACTCAATCACAAAAATTACTTCTGTGCCAAACCTAAGCTGCCAAAACTTAAGCTTTAGAAATAATTAACTCTGTGCCTGACACTTGCAAGTGCCCGTGCTCAGATAGGAAACTACGTAAAAACACCTTCCTCTAAATACTAGCCAAAAAAATTCAGAATACCAATGCCCTTGAAATTAGGCAGTACAAAGAGGTCAAACGAAAGCAGGTCTGTTAGCAGTAACCAGTATTTCAGAGCTCAGTCTTACCATCTCCAACACAAAGTGCATGGCAGGCATATTACAAGACGGTGTTGTTCTGGCATCTCAGCTAACAGATGTACAAGAGCAACTTTGCTGTAAAAGATAGAATAAAGATGTGCTTGTTTTGCTGCATGCTTAAGGCAGGAAGAGAACATCCAGGGAGGGCTGTGTTGTGTGACAATTTTGCATTATTTTCTGTCTTAAGTGTGGAAGGGGTAAAGATATTCCACACTGCAACCAACTTAAAACCACTGGATCTAGAAAAGAAGTGAGTATCTTTATCTTCCACCCACTGTATCTTCCTCTGGACACCAGCACAGGCACTGGACCATGCGATCCCCCCATCTCCCACTCCCACGGTGGGGAAACGACAGCATCGGAGAGACACACAGAGTTAACAGAGGACGCACCTGGACTGTCCCAAGTTCCCCAAACAAACTATTTAATTGTCTTTAAATCAAGGGCTTATCTGTTTAGTATTTCACAGAAATAAAACCTGATCTTAGCCAAGCGCCGTATCATAAGCCGTCACTGAATACAAGAACAAGTTACCCACTCCGGGGTCAGATCTGTTCTGCACTTCATGCTCTCCTCTGCAAGGTCCCTGGGACCTGAGAGAAGATGCTTTCACAGTTAGACAAGGCTCTGTGACCTACAGGGCCAAGACTCAGCTCTTCAGCCACAAGCTCCCTGCAAGAAGACGGCAAGTCATTTAATTTGAAAATTTAATGGAGAAATACTTCAGCAGCAGCATATCATTGTCGGGAGAAGGGCACGCAGTGCCATATCTACACAACTGCATCAAGAGCACGCCAGTTATGGCAAGAGCCATGGTCAACAGCAGCAGCAACATGTGAATGCAACTACATCCACCTGTGACCATGGACACAGCACCACTATAACCCCCACACTGAAGGCAGCACATTCCAATAAGTCCCCTTTGTCTTACGGGAACTCCTTTTGCACATTCCTATTACGAGTGAAAACACCTCTGTCCCCAGCATAAACCATTATTATTTTATGCCTGCGAGGAGGTTGCAGGGGCAGTGGGAGAAAAAAATTAAATTACTCTCCAAGGTCATTCAAGCAGACTCGGTAAATGAGGCCTCCCTGAAGATTCATAAAACTGAAATATACATGTCCCGTATATTAAAACTTCAGAAAGAGAGAGAGAGAGGGAGATCAAACATTATTAAAGCTCTGAGTGAGAGCTATAAAAGGCAGGAAATCCAGTGTTAAGTCAAACACTGGATCAAATTCAAAAGGAGCAGAATGGAGGAGAAAAAATACAGATAAGGATTGTTTCCAACTGTGAACATGTTTACCTTATTAATTTCTGATACCCCTATCCTCCGATCAAGGTGCTTGGGATTGGGCAAAAATTAAACAAAAGCTAGGCACAGTTCCCAGAAAAACGGCCTGGGAGCACTATTTCTTCCACAGACAGCCCATCAGTAAATCTCTCTGTTTTACACAGAAGAGGTCAGTATATAATTATCTACAGTACTGAAAGGGGAAGCGGCCAAGGTGACACAACAGGACGATGGCCCAGAGCCCAGGTCCCCAAGCCCCGATCAGGTGCTCTTTTCTCATGTGCAATCTGCTTAAAAGTCTAGACATGCCTGGGGCAAGACCTTCTTCTGGAAAAGTCGTATATACACGCTGATTTATTTGTTCTTATGCTTCCTGTATTTTATATCACATATAAAATATTTCTGTCCCAAATTTCTTCTAGGTCCAGAACTGTGTTCACCCAGAGACCAGGGACTGGACAGACCAGTTCAACATATTAATGCTGAACGTTTCAGGAGCTCCTCACAATTTACCAATGATGTCAACTGCATCAGCCCCTTCCAGTCAGCTGTGAGCCAGCTCAACTCCAGAGAGCATCGGGCATGAAGGCTTCTCTCAGCCCCACTCCCCTCAGCTTCTTCCTCCGTTCTCCAACAAGTACATCAATCCCGTCCTTACAAAAAGCAAGTCCTTTCCAGACCTCCTTCCTTCTCTTCAGGAGGCCAGCACTGTTGTTGCTCGGTTACGCTAATAAATAAAAGACAGGCAACAAAAAAGATTATCTGTGGAACCACTGAGAGGAATTTTTATGAGGGAGGAAAGATTCAGTAATGATGATGTTGAAGAAGCAGTCATTTGTGCAGAGTGGTCCCCCCGGTAATTTCTGCAGTGACTACAGAAGTATAATAGATAGGATTATTGCAGGGAAATCTCTCCTAATGAAGCAGCTCCTTAACTTGGTTTGACATTGTCATTTTACACCACACTATTTAATGTGAGACCTGCAAAGTAATAAATACTTATTTTGCCAGGATATCAAAGCCCTGCGAGAGGTGCCAGCTACCACCTAAAGCAACAAATTGTGAAGTTAGATTCTCATTTTTGCACTGAATACCACATTGTCCTCCTTGCCTCTTTAGAGAGAAAAGGAGTTACCTGCTTAAACCCTACAGGAAGGTTTGAGATTGCATTCACTGATAAACTAATGCTTGAGCTTTATTGTAATCCAGCAGCAAAGACAAGAAAGCCCCTTCAGCAACATTCAGTCAATGAAGCTATGGAAGAAACAAGACTTATTTTCCCCCTTTGCTCACCCTAACACTTTCTCTCCCAAGCCAACATTAATGGCTTCAGCTCTTCCTGTCAAGAGAGACATTCTAAAGAGGTGCCTGCAATATCATGTATATTTACTTAGCAAGCAACTGAATAATTGGAGCAGAAGAGCATAAAACAAGCCTGTCCCTATCCAATTTGGTGAATTATTTAAAAAAATCCATTTTCAAGGGGCTGGTGTAACAAAACAGTTGGTTGTTGAGAGAATTCCAAGCATTCGATCCAAGTAAATAAATTATTGTTTCTGAGGATCAAGTTGCACATTCTCATCAGCAAAATGAAGGCTCCTGCATCTATCTTAACATGCCAGCACATCCAATAACTCAGTAGTAACTACTTCAGAGATTCCCTCGGTGAAAGCTTTCAAAACAGGAAAACAAGCTCATTTTAAATTCCACCTGCCACTGTACTCCCATCTTCAATCAGTAAGATATTTACAGTTAGGTTAATCAAGTTGTCAGTGACGCTTGCTGCCTCCTTAGACAAGGGACCACAGCTCACTGGCTGACGCGCTCCAGCCCTCGCACGGCCCCAGAAAGGGCTGAAGATGCCAAGAAACCAATTTGTCCTTCAGAAATCCCAACACGGGGGTCTCCACCAGACACTGGCCAGCATCCGCTCTCTGCACACCACCTCTACTGATGAATGGGGGCATTTGTTCTCAGGACTTGCCAACCTATGATCTTCACATGCAACACTTTCATCTTAAGAAAGATCAAAGTTTTTCTACTGCATCATTCCTGCCAAAGACATTATGCTATTATCTTCATCGAGAGGAAGAAAGGTCAGGCTATTATGGTTGCAGTATTAATCACACCCCACACCCCCCCACCACCCCAAGTACTCAAAGCCATGAGCAGGTTTTGAAGAAAAAAAAGGTCTTGATGGACACTACATTGCTGTTGGTATCATTTTATCATACAAACCATAGCATTATAACCCAATCTCAGCCCTTGAAAATTTAATGTCTGCAGAAGTCATTTTACTTGTTGAATCAGCTGCATTTACGAAAACACTGCAAAATCATCATCAAAATCTCCATAATGAGTACAATTCCTATTACAGTCTGGCCAGTCCGTCAGGACAGTCCCCACGGCCACAGGCACTAAGCAACCGCAGTGACACAACTAGCCATGCCCCCAAAGAACTGACATCTTCCACAGCCCAAACAAAAGAAGTAGGAAGGGAATTAGCCAAGGTCACACAAATGGATTATAGGAAGCTGTGTAGTAGGAGTAAACCAATAAATTTTAGAAGTTGTTTAACATATGGAATATACAGTACAGCCATGCAACAGTCCTGTGAAAAGCATCTGATGTTTATGAAATACTTTGCTCAGTCAAAAGTTTGGAGGAGGGAGAAGGATTTGTTAATTTAGGTTGTTTCATGCTGTCTGCCTATTATCAATGGATTTAGCTTGTGTCTGTTCTAGAGTTGGACAGAGAGAGTAACAGAGATTTAATTGGCATGAATCCCACGGCAGCCTCTGCCAGGAACAGCTGCTATCTGTCTGGGAGAAAAGCCATTCTTTTTCCCAGAGTCCTACAGGATTAGGACAGAAAAGACTCAAAAACCCTGTGATGCATTTCTTACCTTACAGACTGTCTCAGGACTTAGGGTTGACACACCCACAGAAGGAATGGGGCTTTGGAGAGGAAGCCTTGCTTCACATCCTGGGTGTAGGATGCTTGAACGGAGGACATGGCTTTGTGGGGACTATCTGCAGAACTTGGCTGTCGGGGCTGTGTACAGACACACAGGCACACGCCACTAATGGAATCTTCTGAAGATCTGCCTGAGTACAACTAACCATCAGTAGTAGACAGGACATGGTGGCGGAAGGCAAAGACCAAATCTATCCACCAACATGCTTCCACACACCTCGCTTCTCATTTACTACTTCTTCCAGTACAGTCCTATAACATACCGTCCAGGAAAACTTCTTGAAGGGTTAAGAGTTTCACAGGACACGTGTCAAAGGTTGACTAACTGTTGCCTTATGTCTGAATTAGTTTTATCATCCGTAACGATAATTGAAAATGATTAATTCTGGACAGACCTGACTGCCCCATAGCTCTTCAGAGTAATTCCATGGGGAAGCCAGTGTTTTCAGAGAAGTGGGGGGGAGAAGGGCTGGACAGAGAGTGCACAGACCTTGCACAAGGATGCTACTGCGGCTGACTTCAGAGAGCAGTAAGATCTCCTGCCTGGTGCTTCACAACATGGCACTGGCTGAAACGCAGAGAACTCCAATTTATTCTCTAGCACCAGCGTCTGCAGCACCTTCCCCTGACTGGGACCTGCCTGTGACACATCAGGGAACAAAGCCAGTAGCAGCTGGAAGGCCACAGCCTCTTCTTGGTGTTTAATATTAATCACAGCTAGTAGAAATGCTCCTTTTTGTCAAATAGCAGTGGGCTGGGAACTGGGGCTGGAAGCTAGAGAGGGTTCTGGCTGCTACTGCAGCACTGCACAAAGCCCTCGGTCATAGCAGTGCTTACACCACACCTTTTCCCTGGATTACAGCAAAAAAGCTCACCCAGAGAACCCCGATGCCTGAACCAGCGACGGCGGGAGGGAGGCAAGGGAAAGACGTGCGGTTGCCACCTTCCAACGGGGCTTGCTGAAATCTGTACAGGAATTAGCCCCAAGCTAGAGCTAACCTGCTGAAATTGCCACTTGGTGTAGTGAGCTGAGGACTGGTTATGAGGTTAGGACTTAGACTTAACCTGCTGAAACTGCCACTTGGTGTAATCAGCTGAGGACTGGTTATCGGGGAAGCCTTGAAAGATTCAGCTCACCCAATGCCTAGGTTTCCAAGCTACTGCACACACAAAACACACGCAGCCAGCTATTTCAAGCTAGCAATTCTTCCATATAATAAACACCTTATTCTCTATTTTCAGCCATCCAGTTGTACAAACACACCCTCCCATTCAGGTACCGCAAGGTGGTAATTTCACTAGGTGCCTAGACACCACCGTGACAGATGAAAACATCAAGATTGACAGGTTTGGTTTTGTTCCAAGTGGTAATTTCTGTTCTTTTTCTAAAAGCAAGAATCCTAGATCTCCTTCCAGCACCCAAAGATTTCACCTGTACTCCTGAAACCGGCTGGCGACAAGACCAGTGCCCCAACCACAAAAGTATGTTCAGTTTACAGAAGGCCTAGCTCTGCCCTAGAAATTCCTCGGAAGAAATCCACCTTTCATCACCAAGATTTTTTTCCTTCTCCTCTCTAAACATTACGCCTGTTCCAAAACTGATCTATTCCAGGTCTTTCTCCTCTGATCAGTTTTTCTTTTGTTAAAACAAAAGCAGTACTATTTTATGGAGCCCTGGACAACTGTAGGTGAAAGTACTAGAGAGGGCAGTTACAAACAAAGTAAATCTCGTCAATGCTGGGAGGTGGGAAATCAGTATTAGAGAATAAGTGGGAAAAACAACCTATTGTTGCAACTGTTCGTAAGGCACACAAAGCTTGGGCAACTTCCTCTACCTGTTGCTATACATCAACCTTCATTATGACAACTCTATTAAAGTACAGTTGAATCATTTGATATTTGCTGCATCACAGTTAAATTATCAACAAGTATGACTGGGAATGGATTTTTACAGCCACAAGATTAAATTACACACCCTCACTTCGTTCCCAGAGAAGACTCTCTCTCATGAAAGGAAAGTCTCCAGTTACAACAGATAACAGGTGCGTTAAACCAAAAACCAAGGCAGGGATGGCAGCGGCATTTTGTCTGTTCTCTTGACAAATATTAGCAAAATATAAACCCCAAACCACAGCAGGCAGGAGAGGAAGGTGATCTCACTATCAAGGAGAAACAGGCAGCATATGCAATCCAAACACAACTGCTATCAAGAAATATTCCCGAGATCAGTACTCCTTGAACCTTGTTATCTTACCCACCAGCATCTTATCTGGGGATTCACAGCACTTCAGCTCTGCAGCATTTACATACAGCATTTAAAATAACTCCTCTTAAATAAACTGCTTATCCCTTCCACGACAGCCCCTTCCCCTCACTTACAAGATAGCTTTGCAGGCTGTCCTTTATTTTCCCCCACAGGTAACACATCAGAGCTGCACTTCATGCGAAGAGAAGCCGCTTCTCAGGTTAAACAAGCAAAATGCTCGTGACCAAGCACAAGCGGTGCGAGCCCATGGCTGACCCGCCGGGAGCACAGGCAGCCACAAAATCAAGATGGTAACGTAAGCGATCAGCCTCACGCCTAAACGTGTCACCTCGGAAAATGATTTTACATTAGCAGCCCCGAGAGAACAGCGGACAATCGGGAGCATTTATGATCCTGATACCCTGGCAAGATGATGTCCTTGGTGATGCCATCGAGATAATGCAGTAGAGTAAAATTAGTATCTTCCCATGAATTAACCCAGGGCAACAAGGAGAAAGAGCTTAATTCCTTCACCTGAGTATCAGCCAAATCACTTCCTTGGGGGAGATGACTTGGAGCAGTGCAGGAGATACTTAATTCTCATTGAAGTCAACAACGCACAGCCCATTTGACACCAGCCAGACCATCACATGAAGCTGCTCCTACATTTGATCCTTGGTCAGAGCACAGATGCAGAGGTCAAAAAAAAATTCAGGAGAGCCCTTGCTACCTTCCCAGGCACCCTGGGGTGGTCAGTAACAATAAAGAGTTCCTACAGAGCTTTCAGGCTAAAACCCAGCTCTCTAGGTGGTCTCAAGCAGTTACTCCTTAATAGCATTTTTTTTTATGGCATGGAAGAAAGAGCTTAATATTGCAATTACTTCATTTAATACCATGTAATGGCTGAACAAGCTTGTCAGCTACCTGGAATAGAAAAAAGGCAAAGTATAGTATAATTGCATTAAAGTGGAAAACATGAGTAAGTACTCATATTAAAAAGGATCAGAAATAAAAAGGCAACATAGTGTGAATTATAGACAAAATAGTTTATGACATGCAGCTGAAGATCTGGTGTCTTTTAGCAGCGTCCTGAAAGCCAGTTCAGCACATGAGACCATTCTCCTGCCAGTCACCTTTGCTTGCCACAGTCAGGACAACGAGGGGGGAGCTGAAAGCACGCACTCCACAGGGCATGCCAAAGGGATAAACTGGGCTTACGCACGGAGTTAGTAGGTCAAGGACAAGGCACCTCAAGAGACAGGATTTTCCTGAGACATGGTGCATTGCAGCATCAGTGTCCGCTGCAAGCGTAGCACCGGCGCTTTGCATTTTGACAGCCTGGCAGCCCAAGGTCTCAAAGCTGTTAAACCACCAGCACCCCCGGTTAAACAGCCCTCCTGCCAGGTGCAGCAAGACCACACTGGTCTCCCAATTTTATGGCAGGAAAAAGGAGACCAAAAAAAGGCTATCCTTTGGAAAAACATCTGCAATGACCCTCAGCACTGCTGGAGGCAAGCACGCCACCACATCATTTAACGCATTCCTGAGGGCAAGTACTCCTTACTCCGGCTTGCAAGAGCCAAAAGTCAAGTCTCCCAGCCTCTGGAATTAGAGCACAATGATGATGGCTGACACTTCCAAAGACTGGAGTGAAAGCACTTTACCTTAACACGAGACAAAAATGGCAAAAGTGGCAAGAATGCGTCTTATTCGCATTTGCTTTGCTAACTTCTGTGCAGGAGGAAAAACAGCAATATTTGCCACTGTAGAAATAGCTTATGCTCCAATATTTTGCTAAAAGGACCTATGTGCACACCTCAGCTAAAAAGGGAGCTATTCTGATTAAAATTAAGTCTTCGATCTTAGCTTTAGGCAATTGAGAATACCTGTACTCTAATAAATGCAAAACATCCACCAAAATATCATCAGATTATGAAAAGTAATATATTACTTCTACTTACCTTGTGACTTTTAGATAATATTACTGTGTTGGTTGGGACCTTCTGCAATCATGAATCAGTCTAAGAAGGAATCCAAGAGATGAAACTTTTAAAACTATCTCTGGATTCACAAGGTATAATTATGAGAACTAACAAAGACAGACAGCGCTGAACCTTTTACTGTCTTCTGCTCTTACATAAATGGTAAGCTTTCAGACATTACACAACTTTTCTCCTCTCTACACAGATCCTCTACACCTTAGTGCGTGTCTGATCTTTTCAGCTGAAGTCTCAAATGTCAACATTCATTTACCTTATAATTAACATCATTATGAGCAGTGACATTTTTCTCATCTTCCTGCTTTTTTGTGTCTTGATCGTTTCTGTCAAGGGGCTGTTTTCACATTCAGTTTTTTAAAGAAATAGTAAAAAAAAGTTATTTCAAATTAACAGCTAACGTGTATTGCAAAGATTACTACTGATGAGGCAGTAACTTCGCACACCGCTGGAAGCACTCTGGCAATACGTTACCTTTACATTAATTGCAATTTATGTAGAGTCTTCTACTTTTGTTGATTTTCCTGTGTTGCCTTTTACATTATTCCTTCCGGCATGAAATTTTCACCCACCGTGACAAACTGGAACCAATTTCATACCTTAATCAACACTCATTAACTAATAGGCAGAGAGGTAAGGTCTTAGATGAGGGAGCCACTGCAGCGGCCAAAACCTGCGAGGTCCTTTTTTGTTGTGGTTTAAGGTTTTTTTAATGAAATGTCAAATACTAGAGGAGCAGTATTAGGTGTTACATGCAAGCTTTATAGACTCTACTTTTCACTGGAAATCCAAACAGGTCCACAACAAAGATTTTCTTCTGCCAGGACTGATGGCAAGATCTTTTCTTCATAATGACATGTCTGCAGTCTCGGGACACATTTCTAACTACTGCACTGACCAGGTAACAACAATAAGCAGATACCTCAGAACAGCCAGAGGCCTTGCTTAGGTTCAGTTGGGAAAAAGGACAAACCCACTTTATTGAACAATTTCAGGATGCCTTTATCTATATTCATATGATAAAACAAATACCACCACCCCAACCATTCTGCAGTCTCCTGAGTGATCTAAACATCATCATTTTACACAGGGAGACATATCAAACCCTCAACACTGGTGCATATGGGTTCATTCCCACATCTTCCATGAATTCTGTGAGAAACCTATGCACACAAGCACTGCAACACTTATCCACCTTGGAGATGCTTGTGAGAATTGGGCAAAGCAGCTTCCAGCAGGGACTGTCTTAGTAGCCCAGCAAAGGGAGGGGCAGCTTGGAGCAGGGCGCACTCAATGGGGTTTTAAGCGCTAGCATCTCATTTCATGTGCCGGCTATGCTCACGTGCTGAACACACACACTGAAAAGCTAGACCGAGGAAATTAAGACAGAATTATTCCTTTCTGATGAGCCGAGTGAGCTAACAGAACAACTACATGTCACTACAAGCTTGATAATTGGACTTTGAAGGTAAGGAATACAGTGCTATTTTGAAGGCTTAGAAATCCCACCTGCTTTTCAAGAACATGCTTTAAACTAGCAGTAACGGCATTCACAACTCCAGCGATAGCCAAAGGAGTTCCTCCTGCAAGAACGGCACTGCCTTGCATCCCAACTGCTTTCCAGCCAAGCACCATTAAGAAACAGCAAAAACACCCTATCAGTCTCACCTAGAGATGATAAACAAGAACAAAGTAAGACAACTCCGGCATCTCACCTAGAATGAAATTATCTTTTGTTTTGAAAAAGCTCTAGTTAAGTCATCTGGCTTTATTTTTTCAAGCTACATCACCCACTTTTGGTGCCCACCCATGCACACACCCACTCCCTTCTCCCCCCAGATACTTCAAGCCGTTAACCCACGGGTGCTGCCCAGGACAGTGTGTGGACGCTAACAACAAGGAGGAAAGCAAGAACAGTCCGTCAGGAATGCAACAGCAAGGAAGCTTCCATGTCCCAGGGCCCAGAAAGAAATTTATCCTGAAATAAAAAGTCAGGTTGTTAACAGAGATAGAGCAGAGCTTTTAGGTAAACGCTGTCAAGTAAAATAAAGACTGGAAGCTTATTAAGGCACAGAGTACCTTTCCTATTCTGCACTTGAGTTTCCCTCAGCAAAACACACAGCAAACTCCATGTACCTTGCTGTGTTATCAGGAAGGGACAGTCATTTTTAAGTTATAGCTCCCTATAAACTCAGATCAGATAACTCTTTCTCTACTTTATTGTGATGTGACTTATCATACACGACAGCAGTGGAAGGAGGGTAGTGACAACCTTGCAACCGTTCCTAGCTGTAGTCTACTCCAGAAGCACTAAGACAAGCGTAAAGTGTTTTCCTTAGCTGAAGAAAAAGCCGAGCTGTGGACAGTGCGATGCAGCACGTGGCAGAGGACCACCTCCAACAGATAAACCGCTCACAGGAGACCAAACCAAGGAACCTGAAGATGCTGAAACTGCTCATTATTAGCAGCACATACCATATTGGTTTACCCCCCAGTTTTTTCTTTCCCCACTTCTATTTCAAAGTTGATATATTAAACGCATTAACAGTTTTCAGTTAACATGTTTTACGCACCTGAACTCTCTACATGCGCTGTGGGTCTGTTTCAGGCACTTTATATAGGCTCTCGCTCATCAGGTAACACCTCCATTTCTTGACTGGATAATTCCAACTACCAACATTTGTATAAAATAATATTTTAAACAAGTTGTATTAAATTAATATGATCTTCAGGCTTAGAACTCACTGTCCACACAACCGCACAGCCAAAAGCCTGCTTGTGGAAATACACGGGTGCAGCAGGATACCCCAGGGTTGGAAATGTACTGATGGCCAAGTTTTGCGGTGCTCAGCAATCTTATTCACCCAACACAAGGTGGAGCACAGGGAAGATATTCTTTGCTTTCCCAGGTGAACGCTCCCCCAGATCTGAGGGGTTAGCTGCAGGAGGCTGTGAATCCGCCGTCTCTGCACACAGAAGCAGGAGAAGAGCTGATGATGAAGACCCAGTCAAGCTTCACTGTCTCCTCCACGCTCAGCAAGCGCACAGCCTTGAGTTCAAGGGTCTGCTCTGAAGGACGACACTAACTGTACGCAGCCAACGCCAAGAAGTTTGGTCTTTAGTTAGACTTAGCCAATAATGCAAACATTTCAGCTCAAATCAAGATGGAGCACAATGGCTACGCTGGCTTTCTAAAGAAACCAGGTCTGTGTCAGGACCAAGCAGCTCCCAGCTCCGCTGACGAACCCCAAGCATGGAGCCCCCCCAGCCTCTGGGAAACAAGTCATTAAGCTCCTGTAAGTTGCTGAAAAAACATGCTGTGTAGCAGAGGGCAGGCACTCAACGTGCCGCTGTGGAAAAGGTTTAGCTGTTAGACCCCAGAGAGATCATCAGTGGCCACAGGAAAAGCTTTGCACAAACACTGTCTTAGATGCAAACGCATCTGAAGTTGGGCTTTGCTGGGCTCTGCCGCCTACCAGTCATTTGTTCTTAACGATTGCCGTTCTACCCAAAAACCACCTCTAGCATCGAGGAAGTTACAGTAACAAAGCCTCTTCATTACAGCGTATTTGCCCCCAGAGGCCCCACAGAAGCGGCAGCACGTGAAACCCCACCGCAGCTCTGCGCCCTGCAGAGCGGAGGGACAAGACTGATGGCTGTGTCCCCACACCGGCACTGACCTGTGTTTATTCCAGCGCTCCAGTCCCAGGATTTATCTGAACAGAGTTGGCCTATTTTGATAAATTATGTAGGTAATTCGGGGACATGAGCAAACATTCTACTGAGTTCAGATTAATGGCCTCAATTCAAAGTGAATTTTATAAGTGACCTAAACCAAGTGGGACACACACTGTCTCATGTGCCTTTTAACACAATGCATTCCTTAAGGCAATTCTACTGAATATCATCAATTCCACATTTAAATGAAATTTCTGGGGAAGATCTGGAAAGAACACAGATAAATGAGGCTAAATAAACCAAATCAGGGAAAGAGCAAAAGAGTTTTATTTGTAGCTCCTGAACTCTGGGAATTGGGGAATCTGAAAAGTCTCTTAGGCTGAATTATTGAGATAATAAAGCACCTGCTGAAGAGACCTCTGAATGCTGTAATGAAATTATTTCATTGCCCCAGAATAATCACAAATGCAGGTTCTCTTCTGAGAGCAAAAGAAACAACGGAAGGGAAAGCGGGATAGATAAATGGAATGCAAATCACCCTCTCCGCTCACAGAGAGCAAAAAAGAGCCATGACATGAAAGGAGCAAGCTTTATGGTTCTACACACAGGCTGAGTTTGTTCCAATTTTATTTACTATTGTGGGGTCACTTGAAAACAACCGAGAGTAAACACAGAAGGGGAACAGACAAGCACAGAAGCACCACCATCAGAAGGATTTTGTCTAGGCTTGATTTTGCCACAAGTTTCTACACAGCCTGACGAGTCATCTGCCCCTAACTCCGACATCATTAGACAACCCAGCAACTACTCAAGTCCTCCTAGCTGCAACGGAATTATGCCATAAAAAGTGATCTATGTGTAATACAGGGGTGACTCCCCACTTCCAGGCTTCTGTTCCCCCATCTTTACCTTTCAGAAAGACAAGTTCTACAGAAGCAGGGTCTGTTTCATAATTTAATACTTATGCAATCCACTACATATGAATATTTAATGCTACCGGGAACTTCAATAAGTCATCTTGTACTTACAATGAATGGTCAAAATTTCAATTTGTTTTATTCATACTCCTGTTCTTAGTCACAAGAATTCTGAAGGGGGCAGAAAAGCTAGCCATTTCCTGGGAACAACTGATTGAACCTTTTAAAAACAAGCAAAACAAAACACGGGAAATGTCTTTCTTTCATTCCCACACGAACCTGCAGAACCTTATTACACTTTCATTTACTAAAATGTAATTAATGAAGGCTTTTAAACCCTCAGAACCTTTCAAATTAATGAAAAGTCCACCCAAATAAATTAGATACGTAGTCCAAGAGCTGCAGATTTAAATTACAGTAGTTATCCTGACAGCAACCAAGAAACAGCTGTCACATACAATTATTTTTAGAGCTGCTACTAAACCATTTTCACATTATGAGCTGCCACCTCTCAGCAGCTAACAGCAGCTTCACATTTTATCATGGCAAAAAATTAGAGGCATCCAGTTATCTCCTTGGGTATTACACACATTTGTAATATACTGCGCGTTAAATGGAGCTAAATCCCAGCGCCAGGGGAGGAACGCAATCCTAGGCCAGCAAAGAGCTGTTACATCACCACAGCTATGACTTCATCTGACCCTTTAGCCAATAGAGTTACAGGAAGCAGATCTGGCCCTAACCAATTGGCTCTGGGAACTTTATGTCATAATTGCACAACGAACTCATCCCCACCGCTCATCCCAGTGCGCGCCGGCAGCCACCCCGCCGGCCGGCAGAGCCTCCTCCTCCTCACCATCATGCCGGAAAAGTAGCTCCAGTCCAAAAAGGCGCAAGAACAGCCCAGCTCAGCCCCGCGGCACGCACCAGCTCACCGCGCCATGGCTCAAGGGGGGAAGCGCACCGCTTATCTGCTGTTCTGCATCGCCATCAAGAAGGCCAAGGCCAGCCCAGAGCCTGCAACTAGTAGGGAGATTTCAAAGAAACGCTCAAAAACACGGAAAGCCACGTCCCGGGAGGAGAGAAAGAAGCATGACGAGACGGCAAAGCACAAGACAAAGCGCCCAAAGGAGAGAACATCGGGTCCTCCTCGGGGAGCGAGGAAAAGGCAGAGAAGGCGGCAGAGGAGAAGGGTTAGCTTCAGTAGAGCAAAGCAGCCGCTACCTGCTTTCTTTCTCTTCATGGCACAGCATCGTCCACAGCTTCAGAGATCAAATCCACACTGGACAGCGGTAGAAACCGTCAAGAAGTTAGGGAAAATGTGGCACAAACAGCCAGAAAAAGACAAAGAAATGTACAAAGAGCAGGCTGCACAGCTGAGGAGGAGAAGAAAAAAGAGAAGAGCGAAAGTCAGGGCATGAGCCAGGAACAGCCGGGAAAGGAGCTCACAGCAGAAAAAAATCCAAGCAGAAAAGAGGAAATGAAGACTTTGACGGTCTGCTTTGCTGATAAGACTGTGACCCTCTGCAATTTCATCTCATCACTTGTACGAACGCAGCTCCTTGTGAAGTTTCACTACAGTTCATAAGCCTTAGCAAAATAACTGCAAACACTAGATAACCACCATTTTTTAGACAGGGCAATAATTCAGAATTAATATAGTTGGCTCCATACTGATGGCAACAGGAAGGCTTGTGCAGCCCAGAGATGGATGTTTCCTGGTTATCCACAAAGAAAATAGCAATGAGTCTTCTCTGCCTCCTCTCTCCTCCAAATCATGAGTTAGAACATGCTCCTTCCACAAAGGAATTCTGGTCCTCTAACTCAGCAGGTCCTGGAGCCCGAGAGACAACAACCAGTGCAGAAACTTGCCCGGGGGAAGCGCAAGGCAACTCCACCGCGGCCGGGGCTCTTTGCCTGGTGACCCCCTTGGCCTGCAGGTCCTGCCCACAGCACAGACCACGCGTGCCTCGGAGAGGACAGTAGGTAGGACAGAGCACGCAACCGCCCTACGTTCTGCCGGTGCCGCACACCAGTGAGCAGCTCGAGCTTCAAAACCTCTGATCCGCTTCAGACAGGAGGGTGTGGGAACCACGGCGTCCTGCTCCTACCCAGCTTGTGTATGCAGCCTCACAGAAAGACCTGCCAGGCAGCACCACGTCCACACAGTCACCTGGTTAGGATGGGTCATCTCCACAACTGGCATTCGGTCCCCAATCCCGGCAAGGTCTGGAAGTGAAGAGGAGCAGCTGCCAATTGCCTCTGGTGAACGTATCCACCTTCCCGCGAGATTCACCGGCAGGTTTTTGATACTGGTATAACCAAGACACCTAAGGACAACTGCACAGAGACAGGTTGGATGGCTAAGAGTTCGGTCTTGGGTCCTGCTTGGGCAGATTATCAACTAACTTAATATACCTTAGTATACATTAATACGTATTGCCATATGTAACTAAAATGCAGGGGTCCTCCTACACAACTGATCTAATAAATTAAATGGAAATAAGTCTGCTTGTTTTGGTTTTTGTTTTCAATTTTCAACCTTTTGAACAGCAGCATAATTGGGAAGGAATGGCAGCTCCCACTCAGAGGGCAGGAATAACCCACAGCCAACTCCCTGCAGGCCAGAGGGGAGAGGAGCGCCTCGGGAAGGTGCACAAACTCGGACCCCAAACCAGCACAGGTACCTGAGCCCACTGGAGGACAGAGACTTGCATCAGAGAGGTGCCTCCTCTTGACCGCAGCCTTTCTACAGGTTCCCAAACCAAGAGTTGCAGCCCATTTCCACAAAGGGGTCAGCGCCTATTTCTTTTCTTTAACTCTGGCCCAAGTTCTTTCCTTCGCCTCAACTAAAGGAAGCCTAAATCTGATCCAGAAGAGTAGGTCTGCTATAGAAAGGCTGATGGCCCACACTATTTAGCAGCTAAAATGAAATAACCAGCAAGCACTGCTTGGGCAAGAGGTTATCTGGCTCGTAACAACATCTGTGCGAAGTCTGCACTTTGGAGAGGAGGTCAATTGCTTTCTAGGTTCTCCGAAGTCTTTGCTCCTGTATCTCATACAAGCCCAGTGCTCCTCCAGCTTGTCTGGTCCATGAGCACAGCCTCTGTCACTCAGCTCCCTGCTCATGGACTTTTTGAATTCCTCTTTTAAGGGAAAGATTAGCAGGGAAAGCATTCATTCTTAAATGCTGCCTTGTGTATGAAGCTGCTGCTGTCTTTTCCCACATGCCCTTGCCTCGGGGGTTTACCGGCCAGTTTCAACCGAAGTTAAAATTTCATTCCAGGCTGAAAAGTACTGAGGTTTAACCAGTCTCCTCTCAACTCAAAACGAGGCTTCAAAACCAGTTCCTCTACCTGACCTACTGCACACACAGAAGGAAACAGTGAAAGACTCAATTGAAAGTGGAATACTCCAAAACATTTCCACGTTGTCCATGATGGACCGTGGCCTCAGCATAACACATCAGAGCACCACAGCTAAATGCCACGACCTTACCTTCTATGTGCACCAAGGGAAAGACTGCAGCTCAAAAAGTCACAAGCAAACTAGACTCCAAACATGTACTGGTCCCTTACTCCATACACCGGATTTTGTTAGGGTCTTAGCACCGTCTACTGTAATACCTGAAGTCAGTGGTCAGCAGCCCTCTCTGCTGGGAAACTTAAAAATCCGGGACACAGCCCTAGTAAGCTATCAGTACAACTGCTGACAATATTAAGTAAAAAATAATACTCTGCTATGACTTGGTAGCAGAGTGTTTAAGTGAGCAGGGACAAGAAATATCACTTTAATGGTTCTCATGACTGCATGGCCGCTAATGGCTTGACAGTATCCATCAATTAAAATCTATTCCCAGCTGCACTAGCGATGGCCCCAGCAGACTATACAGCTATTTTTGTCACATTACAAATATGAAGCGGTTAAAAAAGATGCATCAAAAAGGCCCAAGATAATACCCATCCAATTATGCTTTTAACGGAATCTTCATGTCTTCCATTCCTCAACTTGCATACTTCATAAACAACTGGCATTCAGGCAAAATCATGCTCTGTGAAGTTGGCACACAGGTTCCACTCAATTTAGCACATCACAGCCTGTTCATGAGTAATGTCTTCAAATACCTGCAGCACTGCCTCAAAACATACACTTCATTGCAAACACACACCCCGATAAACTCTCAGTACAGCTATTTCTACCAGCCTCTTCGGCTGAAACGCAATCTGAGAGGCTGAAGGACAACTCTGACTGACAGCTCAGAATATACAATAAAATTCCAGTTATCTGCAGTGGGAAATCTTTTACTGAGAGGAAACAGGAGGGCCTGCAAAACACTACACCTGAAGGTGGTCAAGCTTTTCACCTCTATCTGCTTTCACTCTGCTGGCATATAGACTGTAGATAAAAGTAATTGTTAGAGCTAAGCATTAGCAATGAAAAATAACACTTTTGGAGATGCCTCAGAGAAGCAGCAAGGAAGCTACAGTCTTTGAAGAGCCTGTGGGCAACTGATGGAGAAAGCAGAGTGGTAAATGATTCGTATGGCTATTATGGGGGGAACATACCTTGGAGGCCTTGGGTAGGTTCCGTCATCTGCATTCCACATCGTAGTGAAAGCACGCAATGAAACTCTAACTGAAGCCTATGGTTTCTTTCAGTACTGGAACAACTTTAGGCTCACTGCAAGCCTCTGCACACTTGCCACGCACTCAAAACTAATATCTATGACGTGATAACAGATCTACTAACGTAATTTTTATCGTAATGCTACCTGTGGTGTCACTGCTAAAGGAAAGATGAGTAAAGAATACCTTGTAAGTTCTGCAGGAGAAAATTAGCTGGATTACCTTTCCTTCACATCAGCTAAACGGACTCATCTGGATAGCTGACAGAGAGACAGGATTTGCTCTCCCTGCTATCTCGATGGGGGGCTTCAAAGGGGCTGAGTTTCAGAGTGGAAGAGAAGCGTTAGATCTTTATCCAAAGCCTGCAGAAATCCACTTGCCTGGGCTTTGACCAGGGGTACAAACACACATCTGCCACCACAGCCATGGCAGCACTTGCGCACGTTGGATCACAGATACATTACACACTTGGGTTGGACTTCAAGCTCTGGATAAACAAACAAACCCCAAAGCCAAAATTTCACGTACTCCCCCACCTTCCTAAAAAAAAAAAGCAATGTGAGCACAAAAGCGTAAAATATCAGTAAGGAGACGTGGATGCTATACTCATACTCCTACTGACATGAAGAGAAGCATATCTCTGTAGATATTCCCTCTTTTACTTGTTAAATGGGAACAATGACACTTCATCCTACCTCCCTCATTTAGCCTCCGCTCTCCTTCTGCTAGCAATTTTCTTCTGTGTGTGTAGAAGACATAGTCCATAAGCTCTTGTATTACAGCAATAGTAGTGGAAGCACTAGAGTCTTTCTGACTAGCAGATTTATTTAATAGATGTTCTCTGCAGTAATGCCTCTACGCCGTTGCCTTGTCTGCTGTGTAACACAGCCACGAGAAGTCATGCTGGCAAGAAGCTTACTCATACACTGGGTGCATGACACAGGTTGGGAGTAAAAGCAAAACAAAACCCACACATAAAACACTGCAATTCTTTCTAGACGTTGCAGTGAGGAGTGGAGCCTTTGAAAGCACTTGTTTGGGGGTTGTGGTTTGTTTTTTTAAGTATAGCAGATACACCACTAAAAAGATTAGGCATCCCTTACATATTAAATAAGTTATTAGCCTTATTCGCATTTCAGAGATTAAAGGAAAGGTTAAAAGAACATAAGATTAAATGATTATAGCAAAACCCTATGCCAACTACCATGCAGTTTAGTAAGCCATTGGCTGCATTTGTGTCCCCAGAGGGTGATGAGTGAGTCACACCAGTAAATCCCCCGCAGCCTAAGAGCAAGGAGGAGCCCCGGGTCTGGGCAGTTCCCATCAGAGGGAGGCCCTCTTCTTGCTCCCAGCCACCCAAAAGGGTTTTTGAGAACAATCCGCGGCACCCTGCATCAGGCAAGCCTGGCAGAGACCTCCCCAAAAACTCTGCTTAGTCAGGAACTGATTAATTCTTCATGACTTTGAGGCTTTGTAGGAAGGGCGCTGTCATAAGTTAATTGAGATGTTACAACTTAAACACTCTCTTACAAAAATCAGAAACTGGAAGTGTTCTTTGTTCATCATCTGGCTGGCAAAGAATCTTTTTGTTTTAAAGAATCAATAACCTGCTTTTGTTCACAGCTTGATTTCAATGTGACTAAAAAGACATTGAGTTACTCGGAAGCTAAAAAGCTACCAGGACTGTGGTGAGGAGAGCAACAGCTTGCTTCTTTTAAGTCCATCTTGCAACAAAGCACAGATTGAGCATTACAGAGCACACACCCACCTGCACAGATTTGAGAGAGGCAGTACATCCTGCCACCCTTGTTAACTTTGATTCAGATCACAAATCACTGCAATAACAAACTCATCCTCTCTGCATGCCAGTACAACACTTAACAGAGCGGAGCCCTGGTTTGCGGCTGCTAGCTACTACAGTTGTAGAGCTCCCCCACTTCCCCCTGCCCAGCAAGGTCGTATTTAGCAGGGATGATGCCTGGTGACCTTGCAGCTCTTGGTGAGAGGGCATCTTCATTCCAAATTTGAGGGAAGATAATGAAACAGGTCTTCAAGTGTGCCCCTCCCACCAAACTGCAAACCCATCTGTTTCTTTTATTTGGTAATAGTTACCAAAAAAGCAGGTGCTGAGTTATTATAAGTACAGTTACAGCAGCAGTTTGACAGACCCAATTTTGTCTTTCCCAGAATTCATCATTTAGATTGAGAAAACAAATATTTGCTTGTGCTCCTCCTAACCTCACAGCAGGTATGTTCAATCGGGCAGACAGGCAGATGAGACTTGCAATTCTCTAGCGGGGTGATGATATGCATAAAAACCCACAGAATATGAACATGAACAATATGGTTAAAATATTAAGTTCTTTCCTATATGAAAAATAAAAATATCCTCAGATTACCATTTAGAAGACCACAACCACCAGTTAAGACAATATTAAATATGCTTAACAAATTATTTGCTTTGCCAAAGTATATTTTCCATCACTTTAACTGCAAAAAGTTTTATGTTTCCAAGAACATGAAATGACAAAAAAGCATTCACTGAAGTCTAAATAAATTAAATATATAAATACCTACTTACGAATCTACAGGAGAAAGTCCACGTCAGCTGCAGAGTCCCAGTGGCTGCTTGTAAAGCAGGACTTGACCAGGACAGGGATGGTGAAGCTGTAATCTCACAACTGCAGATTCATTTATATTTGGGTGATCCACCACACTGGCAAGATCGCGAGGGTGAAGACATTAATTCCTCTTCTGGGCACATGCACATGAACACCACTAGTGTTCAGGGCTGCTATGACATGTGCATGAAGAGAAGAACACACGACCCACTTTCTTTCAGCACAGCTTACATTTTAAGGGGGGGAATCCCAGGGTGACCTTATTCCTTGAGAAATCAATGAAGAGTTCACCACTCGACTTAATCCTGATGCCGAATGAAACACAGCCTCACATCCAGCACAGCTAAGGCAAAACAAACATATTAATCCTTCCTCGCTGCACTCGAGAGCAGCTTTATCAGATGGCAAAAGCTCTGCGAGGGCTTGGCATGGGCTGAGCGTCAGAACCCCAGACTAAGGCACAGGTTTGTTGCAGGACCTCGGGCCAGTCTCTTCCCTGCAGCGACCGACACAGGGAGCACTACCCGGTGTGCTTGCCCGGGAAGATGAAGAGGCCCGTAACACGTGGGCAAAGCTGCCAACCAAGACAGCAGAGCGAGAACTGTACCTTAACACAACCTGAAGCCTTCAGCTACAGAAACTGTTGACTATTTGCGAGCACTGCCAATATGTCAGAAGTGGGGTTTACTGTACAGATTTTTAAAACCTGCCTTCTGTGTGCTTGTTGCTGCTATAGCAGTTTTTCTTCCTCCTCCAGAGCTCAACCTGCATCTCTTCCACTCAGTCTCCTCGACTGATGTGAATTGTGTCACTGGAGCCGATTGCTCCACGCTTCCCTATTGTTCCACGCTTCCCTATTGTTCCATATTTCCAAGTGTTTGATCAGTTAAGAAATCCTGAAACACATGCTTCAGTCTGAAATTAAACAGACTATGATGGCATTCAAAGAAAGGCAGCAGACATTAAGAGTCCACTTTCTGTTAAAAACATCCACCCTTACACAATAGTTATGTGGGGCCAATACTGTTTTATACCTTCATTAACCATCCGGATGATGGGACAGAGCACAGACGCTCAGCAAGTCTGCAGACACCACGAAAACTCGGGGAGGTGCTGACATAGCAGATGGGGCATTGCCATCCAGAGGGACCTCAGCAGGCTGGAGAAACGCACAGGCAGAAGTCTCATGAAGCTCAGAGGGAAAGGCCAAGTCCTGCCCCAGGGGAGGAGTAACGCCAGGCACCCGCACGGGCTCGCTGCCTGCAAAGCGGCTCTGCAGAGAAAGACCTGAGGGCAAGGCTGAACCTGAGCCCGCAACGTCACCTTGCAGCAAGAAAGCCAACAACATCCTGGGCTGCAGCCAGTCCCTAATTTTGTGAAATCCCACCTGTTCTATAAGGACACAAGCATCTCCCTTGCAAGTGCTCAACGTTAAACTTGAGCCAAGGCATCTGAAGGACCGCCCTATCCAGTGCTCTTACAAAGAAACCTTGCAGCTTTACACTACTAAAAGCAGCAACATGTGTTAACGGGTTATTAGCATTGCTACTTACAAGTGAAAGCTTGGTGCAGCAATTATAGCTACACAGCAGTCAAATTTGCAAGGAAATTACCAGCATTATCCACTGTTCAGATGAACTTTCTACCCCTTCAATCAATAAAGTGCCATTAACAACCTATTCCGAACTCTACATTGTTTATAGCATTAGAGGCTCGGTGCAGCCATGGTAGAGCCTGCCGCCTGTTTAAGATCTTCTCAATTATATTAAACTTCAGTTCGGTACGACTTTGCTGGGAAGACTCTTACAAACCACTAACTCTGAAACTCTGACATCCAAGCTGCAAGCCAAAGGGAGTTTCAGAGCTCTGCCGAGGTCAGGTTCTGCTCTCAGATTTATTATGGCAGCCACATACTTGGAAATATTTTCCATTACTTTTATTGCTACCTATAAACTGCCTGAAAAAAGGATCCCAGGAAAAATACTTAAGGAGAGGAAGAAACACGAAATTCACAATTCCAAACATTTCAGACTGGTTCATGTTTCAGTTAAGGAAACCTCAGAACTTCAGGGTGAGTGTCAGGATACAGCCTCTGGTCCAGCCGAGACTTTTACACCCCCAGAGCCGCTGCAAGTTGTCTTAACAGAATGTTTAGAAGGAAAATAAAAAAGTTCCCATTTGAAATCTCCTGAACTTCATAGCAGCAAACACCTTGGAGTCAGTGGAGGTAAGCAAGCATCACATCTTTACCAGAGATTCATTGCGGTCTTTCAGAGATTGAGGAAGATGGATTCCTGACAGTTTGGTATGAAAAGCAAAATAGTACTTTTTTGGCAATTTACTAAAGTCAGAACTTGCACAAAGAAAGAGGAAAGGTGCCAAGAAGCAAAGCGAGCACTGGCATCCACAGCAAATGCATAATCTATTATTTTGTCCCTTTGGACTCAATTAGTTCAAATTTACAAAGAATGGCACTGAAAGATGTTAAACATTAACAACACTTCTGCTAACCTGCTTCAAAATGAATTTTAATTGCAAGACCTGTTTTATACATATTCCAGGGTTACAAAGTTTAATGAGTATTTTAGTCTTCCCACAAAAATTCCAATATATTAATTTCATGCTAAAAATCTATAGTTCCTTAAGAGGTCTAAAAAAAAAAATCAATGACAACATGTTCTGAACAAGTCACTTGAAGTCTTCCTACTTTTGAGGGTTTCTTGTTGGGGGGCAGTGGAAACAGGGCAGACGGATACTGAACAGCAATATACAGACCCTTCTGCTTAAACATTGTGTGTTTTAAACTTTTTTTTATTTTTAGAGAGAACGTGACAATAGACGCTTACGAGCTACTGCCTTCTTAAACTGGAGATGAGACTCAAATCAGAGCATGCATTAACCGAGTTTGAAAAGACAAAGATTTTTTACTGTGAGCTTTCCTCTACCTGCAACGACTGTGCACGCATCAAGCAAAGCGGACCGAGCTGCCCAAGCTTTTCATACTGGATGTTGTTACCATCGGGAACCGCTTCCCACAGGATGCCCCATACAGCCTGTTAACAACCACCAGAGATCAGTCAGCCTTTTAAAATCCCCGTGTTTGGGTTGGAATAAGAGGCCCATGCACTTCTGGCACCACTTAAAAGCAGTAAGATGCAAAACCCATGGATGCCCCATCGGGCATGTTAGAGCACCGATGCCTGGGTTTGCCCCAGGACAGCAGCTCCGTAACTCACAGCACTGCTCATCTAGCGTGAGTGCCCACTGGGCTCCGTGCCCGGGGCACGGCTGCACTGGCCGCACAAGCCCAGGGAGCGGAGGGAAGCCTAACAGTCCCCAAGCAGAAGGAAAGCAAAAGGCACAGAAGAGCTGAGCGCTGGGATCCTGAGCATCGCCCTCCGCAACCTCCCTGTCCGCTCCAGGCTGGGAGAGCCTCTCTGATGCAGCAGCCCGAAGTTCATCAGGTGAGGGGAGGCAGGCTCGAAGGGAGCGCTTGGTCGACCTGTCCCCCCTTCTACCGTTACTCTGGGTCCTCAGCCACCCGCGGAAAGCAGGTTTTTAATATTCAGGCACCCGGTCATCTAGCACTGCACAGCCTGGCTTTGAAACGTCTTTCAAGATTTTCATTTAGTTCTCCCTTTCCTTTGACTTTCTTTCAGGCTCCAGAAATTCCAGTGTGGCTTTAAAAAACAAAGGATATTTGTTCAAAGTCATACAAAGCATCTGTGACTGGGGAAAAAAACCTCTCTCCAAGCACTTCCCTGCCCCAGCATGCTGCTTCGAGCACAAGGCACTGCTCCAGGATCGATGGTGTTAATTTATTCTGTTACATTACAGAGCAGACAACCTTATTTCAAAATTCCTTCATGCCAGCTTCCAGCCTAAAGCACTTTTATTTTTTTCCCCTTTTAAGAACAGCTGACTTATCAAAAACAGGTTTTTCTAACAGAAAACCACAAGCTAAGCCACATTATAATAATTGAAGCAATTAATTACTTTTATGCCTTTCTTTTTAAAGGAGATCTTTAATGCAGGTAATTCTGACTAAGAGAGCTAATTTGAACTGCTCCATCATTTAAAAGACGATTACAAAAATTAATTTAGAAAGTACAGAATGAAGACAAAAGGGATAAAGGAAAGCACGCAGAGATGGGTATTTCCCCTGTGCTCCAACTGGGAAGTATCAAACCAGCGTACCTATTTTAGAAGTGTGGCGAAGGCTGATCAAATTCTCAGGTCACTGGCAAAAAAGCAACTCAACACTTTATGACACATAGCAAATCAGTGGGTCACCATGGGGCAGGGAAGCAGCTACTCGCTGTTTGCCTTTTTGGTCTTCCATAAGGCAAGAATCGCCCTTTACACAGAACCACGTCACTGGAGCACCGTAACACCTCTGGTTTTCCACAGTCTTGCAAAATTCCAGCTTACTGTGGCCAGGAATACAGTCATTAGATATTAGCTGTTGACAACATTTTGTCTGTTACTAATGCTCTGATATTTACCAATGCCCCAGCATCCTCCTGATCTCTGCTATAAATCCAGCCACAAGAAAGGTCCCTGTGAGGAAGAATCAAAACATCCCTATTGTAAAACAGCCAAGACTGTCAAAAACAAACCCAGCATGAGCTAAAGAGATCACGACCTGCCACGACAAAACAAAACGCCGCCAAGAAGCAGCAGCAAAATGTAGTAGCCACATGAATCCAAAAACATCATTTCCTTCCCCCATCTGGGCTTTGCGAAGGCTGATTAGATCTCTGTCTACAAGAGATCAGAGAAATTAAGAGGCAAGATATTTAAGTGTCTGCATTTAATAACTAATATTATCAGCTTTGCAGTCCATGCTTGAGTCAAGCAGCATGTGAGACAGAAAAAACGTATCTGTGCCAAGACCCATCAGTGGCAGCACCTCCCAGTGCAGAAAGAAAAACACTGGATTTTGAAGCACAGAGAAACACCAAGGTGCAAGAAAACTTGTAGAAATCATTATCTTCCTCCTATGGCCCACCACTGAAATCATTCACATCTCTGCCTGCCAGCCTATTCTTGTTCCCTGAGCTCAGGACCAGGTTTTGGATGAACTTCGTAAAGAAACATCACACCCTTGAAGGGAACGTCTCAGCCCGAGGATCCACGGCTCAGGTTTCCACCGCCTCAGCTCTCGGACAGCGCTTCGCGAGGTGATACTGCATTAAGCAATTCTGAACTGCTATCAGGCCTCGAACACTTCATTGCAACTCCCTCTCCATTTGTGCATCCAGGAGCCCCCCTGTGAACAGCCCACTTCCAGAAGCATCCCACGGATCTGGAATGGAAAATAGTCTCTGCGCTCTCCTGCTTATCCTGTCCATGACTGATCCTTGCCAGGGTATCTATTTTTTAAATCAGCAGCAGCCCAGGCCTGCACTAAGCAAGCAACAGGAACAGAAGTCAGTTTTTTCCACTTTAGCTAAAGGTTGTTGCTCAAGAACAAAAGGCCTTCAGGACTGTACTACAGCTATCAAGTTGCAGAAGTCTGGCTATCTAAATATATATGTATACGATTTTGTACTCCATTGTATTTGTCAAGACACATGTCAGATATTTAGATATGTCAAGATGTATCTTAACAAATACAATGGACTAGCTCTGAAAACACACTTTCTAATTCTTAACCTGAATAGTTCTTCCAACGCTTCATTTAATCTGTCCTATTGAGAGGAACTGTAACAAAACACATCAGTGTTTCTCTAATCTTTGAAACACTGACATTTTCCTCCACCACCTTCACATCTGCTCTCCATCTCACAGCCTCTGTCTCCAAGAACACGTGGGGAAGGGTGGTGGAGCTGTCCCCGTGTGAAGATGAGACCAGGACCTTCTGCTAAAATAAAGCTCCTTGCTGTGTCTGTGTACAAACAGAGCTCCTGCATAGATTGAAGGAATGCAGTTAGCATCAGCCTTAGAAGAACCTCATGTTGCTGTTGATTGATACAGGTTTTATTTAAGCTTTGAGCTATCCAAATATTTTATCACCTTAGATGAAACAGGGAACAGGTCCTGCACCTAAACCCCCAAAGGGAAACAAGATGCTGTTGTGTCAGCTCTGAAGTAACAGACTGAGATCTCCAAACTTCAGTAGCTTACCTTAGAAACAACAAACAAGGGAAGAAAAAACAGAAATAACATGATCTTCTGACAAGCTCACAACAGGTTACTGCCCAGTTCAGTTCTCCTGAGACGTGATCTGGTGTACTCTCTCACAAACCTGTTGGTAGTTTGATATCACCAGTTCACAAACCCAAACCTCAGCTGCAATCCAAGTAGGAAGAGGTTGGACTAAAGGACTTAAATGCACAAGAAGAGACAAAGGTGTGGTGATAAGCTGCTTGCCCACCATGACAGTAAGTGGAAATAAACCCAATGCACAAGAACATCCTTCCTTCCCATCTAGAATTCGGTCTGCTGCCAACTTGCTACTTCGCAAGCTATCGATCCAACTCCTGTTCACACAGGAGAGACCGACTTCCGAGAGCCTGCCTCCAGGAGTGTTCAGGGGCCTCTCACGCATCGCTTCTGCAGTTTTTAGTAACTGGAAGGCGCTGGTCTGACACCTCCCTCTTGGTAGAGGGCTACATTTTGTCTACAGAGCAGAAAATAAACACACACACTTCACCACACTACCCTTAGCAGCCAACAGACATCTCCTGAAGTAGGCTCTCTGTAGATATTTCTTCCCTGTATTTCACGCACTTAACTATTTCTAGAGACAAGTGGAAAGATCAGGTTGGCAAGATGCATATGACCTGAGAATTGTCAAAAAGTAAATGACACTTCTCTTCAGCTTGAGCTTATGCAAACCACACTAAATGCAATTCTTCCCCAACTTCAATGAATTAGCATATAAAGCAAATTAGAAGGGAGTTGTAGTTTTAATTGCAGTACATGAGATATGTTAGCATCAGACATCCAAAAAATCAATTTAAACAAGAGAGATAAATTCAGCACCCAACTGAATTTATCAGTTGTGACTTCCACCTACAGCACATGAAGGAGCTGCAGAAACTGAACGCAGGTGAACAAGCCCGTGCCACCACATGAGAAGCAGCTGCAGTGAACCTAGGGAGAAAAACCCAGCAGGCAAAGATCATTTAAAATCTATTTTTCAAAGCAGGTGACACATGAAAAAAGTACTTACATTCTTTAATACAACTTGTAAATATAAGAAAGCATCCATTAATTGGTCCACAAAGAAACCCCAGAAGAAAGAGGTCTTTGAAAGTACTGAAACAGCTGCAGAGGTGTCTCCACTCTTCCACTCTGAAGTCGTGGATAAGGGTGAGCAGTGTAAAACATGACTATTATCAGCTCTGGCAGGCAGATTCTGACGCACAAATCCAATTCCTTCAACAAGTGAATTCCTCTGCAAAGGGAGACCCCTCCGCACATGCACACCCTCATCCAGCTTAATCACTGGTGGAGCCTCGCACGGAAAAATGACATGAATTGGTTTCTGAACAAGAAAAACCGCAACAGGTAAGGCAGAGACAGTTCCTGGAAGCACCTCGAAGTCAAGTCAGTGATCTTTCCCACCAACATTTGTCCAAATCCTTGCTTAAACTGGGAAAGCTCAATGTCCCACTGTAACAGCGGAGGAAGAGACATGCTGTTTTAAAGATGACCCCAGATGACCAATTTTTTACACCCTGTGACTTCATTTGCACATACACAAATCCCCTTCCCCTGCCAAATAAAGGTATTAATCATTTTACAATCTATATGGTGACTTTTATTTTGGGTCACGTCCAGAAAGTACTCTTGAGACGACCTATACTTCTCTCAGCTTTTAGCCAGTTGTGTTATACCCACTTGCACAAGGTCTGTCTTTCAAAAAAAAATCTCTTTAGCTTGCAGGTTTTGAGTGTTCTTGCAAACAAGCCTGTCTTTCTTCCAACATGTTTGTATCCAGGCCAGAAATAGCTAAATATTAATTTCTTCATGTTTAGTAGCCTTCAGGGATTTTTCTCCACACACCACAGGCCTTGCTGCACCTCATCCCTTGAGATGCAGTCCACACAAGAGAGGGTTCTCTCTCTGCCTCAGAGGTGACCAAACACCAAAGAAGGACAAATTGGGATAAAAAGGACAATTAAAACATGATCAGGGTAATTTTCAGCCTAAAAGCATCTTCTTCCTTGGCTTAAAAAGCTAGCCTGAATATTAATGAAATGCACTCTACTATCTAGCAAATAGAATTAATCATATTAATGCATGGAAAAATAAGATTAGCCAGAAAGTGGTATATGAAATCTAATCATGTTTTATTGAATGAAACATGAGTGGGAGAGGTCACGAGGCTCTTTCATTGTCATTTGTCACAAAAGTCTCTCCCTGCCACGCTCCTGGCAGAAGAGCAGGTCAGGCTTTCGGGAGGAGGAACAGCCCTTTGGCCACACCCCAACTTCGGGAAGGAGTTGTACGTATTGTCGACTAAGTGCTTAGCTGATGAGAGCTAACATCGTCTGCACATTATTTTTCTCAGCCGGGGTACAGTTGAAATCTTCCCTTCCCCACCAGAAATATATGCTAAACTAAGGAACATCTTTAAATACCATCTTACCCTCATCAGCCCTTTCTTCCAGAACTTCCCATCCAGTTGCTCCTACGGTGCCACAGGCCAAGGAGCTCTAGGACAACGTGCAATACTACTCTACAGAAACGACTTTGTACAAAGCATTGTCAATCCTTTCACTTCATTTCAAAACAGCAATCAAGATGCTCACGAATCATTTGCATCCCCTAAGGAAGCAATCAGCTCTACCTCTCAGCTACCACCAGGAACCCAGGGCTCCCCATGCTGTGCCAACTGTCTCCCGTCAGGGAGAAAGCGGCTCCCTGACCTACAAACTCCTGTTCTTCATATTGCAGATCCGTATTAAAATAAGGCCTGAAGCACAGTACAGCAAGCCACAGAAGCTGGTACAGCCCAGGGAACGGACACACAACCACCACCACCGCCCCGTCAGCCGGGACGGCCGCAGGCATTGCGGAACTCGGCTGCGCGAGCAGGGACCGGCCAGTTTCTGACAAACTTCTCCGAAAACGTTAACCCCAGAGAATACACCTTCCTGAGAAAAGGGGGTTTTGCAAGAAGACTATTTCCCACTAAAACAATGTTTTACAGCTTTAAAGCCTCTGTAGAATTTGTTTCCAATTACAAGCACCATGAATGCTTTAGAAGAAAAAGAAATAAACTGTACCAGTCAAATGAGGAAATTATTTTCCAGATCCCAATGAAGCTGTAACTGACACTTAAACAGCAATTTCAAAAGCCACTTCATACACCCTTTTTATTCATTCCCAGCCCTATGGAAAACACTACCATGGAAGAAAAGCATCTGAATAGTACAGATAAAGTATCCATTAGTTAACTAGCTCTTACAATAGGGAAGCTTAATTCATTGCACAGGAAAAGAAAACTTTCACACTTGCATTATCTAGGCTTTAACTAGTGATGAAATAAGTTATTTCAAGGCACACAATTCAAGTCTTCAGCCTCATACATACACCAGGGCAGGGTAATGCTTGTCGACTTTCAAATAAAAGCAATTACTGACTGGAGAAAAATCAAAAAGGAAGCGGTAAGTGTGAGATGAAAATCATTTTACAGCAGTCATCAGGCAATCCATTTTACAGAATCCCTGCAAAGAATGGTGGCTGCTGGGGAGCACGTGGGGAGGGCCCGTTCTGGGCTCCCACACGCACTGGGCGGTTGTTCTTTGTAATGCAAAGCCTGGAGCATTCCTGCAAGCCCTCTCCCACTACCCTGTATGGTAGCAGCACCAGTATAACCAGCAGCACCACCAGATGCAGACCCAGGGCTCCTGAGCTGATACGGTGGCAAGAGGAAGGCACTTCAGTACGTGCCAATACACTAAAAAGCCTGATTCACAAGCCCTTCACAGCCAAAGTCTTCCTCCCATTGACTTCAGTAGACATTGACTGAGGTCTGAAATGAAAATACATGCTGAAAGCTCTGAGACAGCTATCTAAGGATCGGAAGCTGCTTTGATATAAAGAAAATAGGTTGGTTCATTAGAAGCACATACAGAGAACAGGTTTTCACCGACCAATGTTATCATCATCTGAAACAGTGACCTTCAAGAACACAGGTACTCTAATCTCTTACAGGTAGAGCACAAGATGTGCGAATAGATTAGCCTGGCCAGTGGTACGAAATAACTGGCATCAAGAGGGAAGCACAAAGCAGATGTCACATCGAAGAACGTTAATGAGTATTAGAAATCACTTAGCGGATAGACAAGGGTGGTGGGGAGGGAAGGGTCAGCTGCAGATAATGACAAGGAAAGAAATTAAATCAGCAACAGTTAAGAGGAGCTGCTGAAACATAGGTGATTCTTCCAACCATTCTTCCCCCTAACTCAGCTCTCTGCAGAAACACTGCAACAGAAGAGAACTTCCAGAATGCTTTTCCAGAAAGGGCTGATGTGTGAAAGGGGTCTTCCGGGCTCAGCTCCAGAAAGGATGGTACTCTAGAATTAACCAGAGGAACTTTAAACTCCAAGGTCCTCACAGTTCTCCTCGCAGACTCACCCCGGCACATGGTCCCTTTTGTTTTCACCCCTTGCTCAACATCTGTACCACAGTATTTCTGAAGCAGAGCAAGATGCCCATGTTGCCTTCACATCATTATGCTAGAAAAGTAATGCAAAATAATACACATGCACATGTTAAGGCATGCTCCCTTGCTTCTAGGAAATTCAAGAGACAAAGCTAAAACCAAATTCTACCCAAATTAAGTACAAAAATAGTCCTAAGGAGAAGGAAAGCGTTCGTGCAAGACAAGCAAAACATGGCTCCAAGGCTGAAAAGGCAAAATTAAGATGAGACACTGAAGAGGAGGAACCTGATTCAGACAGGAATAAACTCCATCGATTTAGCACTTACCCACTTGCAGCCCCTGCTTCTCCCATTGCATTCACTTAGCACAGGATTATTAACAGAAAAATCAAGGAAAAAGTGTTTCCCAGGGGAATGGCAAGGGAAGGCTCAAAGAGTGGGAGGGCAGTAGAGGGGCAACATGACAGATGCTGCAACCCCCCTAAAATTAGACTTCTTTTCCATAAGGTAGAATAATTAAGACAAGAGTAGGATCATAGGGAAGAAAGATACCACAGACCAAGCCTCTGCATTAATAAGGCCGTTCACTATGTGCTCATGTCCTCCTGCACCAAAATACACAAGTGAGGCAATTGAGCAGAAAGCAGTTTTTAAAGGACAATGAAACATTAAAAAATAAGAGGGGGCGGGTGGCAGCTGGAAACTGTCAGCCTCCTGTCTTTCCTTCAAGGGTAAGCAGTTGAATTTTCAAAAAGGCAGCCCCATTCAGTAGAAGTTGCAACAAGAAATAAAGAAACATAATTAAGTTCAAGAGGAAATGCACTATGGTGGGCTGTAATTCAGAGGGGTGGGCACAGTCTGGATTGCACAGAGAAGAAGGATAAGCAACAGTAGCAGTTTCCATTCCCACGCTATGGTGCTATTTCTATAGGTTGGGCTAAGCAAGCTCAAAATTTGCACAGAAAAACAAGGACCCGGTGGCAAATGAAGGAAGTAATTCAAGAGCAAATCATATGCCCAGGTCAACTTGCAACTTCTCAGCAAGATACTGTGAGGGGCTTTGCCAGGTAACACTCTGTTTCAGCTGAGCTCAAGCAAAAATATTATGTGAAATAAGGTTACGGAGGGCAAGGGGGAAGAAGATTAATTGCTGCACTAGAAACTAATACAAGGCTGAAGAACAACCCAAAAAGGTTCTGACCTTCCTCCTACTGTAGTATTTTTGATCTGAAAAACACCACACTATGATATAGCAGCAACAGGAGCACCTTGCCTAGCTAAAAGCCCAGTCCCTCCTACCAATTTGGATCTTCATAATTTACCAAATACAGTTGCAAAATGCAACATAGCTGTAAAAGATTTGAAAAGCCTCGTTATTAAAGAAGTCAAGTACATCTCAAAGTAAATTTCCCATCTGAAAATTAGAAACATCTAATGAACCTTCAAAACGTGCCAGACAGTCTGTCATAGCCAGACAAATGAGATACTTGTTAGTTTTATCTCACGGAACTAATTCATTTGGCCGGAGCAGAGGTTTCTAAATAGTTTCATCAGCAGAACAAATAGCCGTGGAGCACCAAACATCATTTTGGGGGGAAAGGGTATCACTAGCTGCCTACCTGTTCAGCAGACAGCTGAAGCTTACAGCATCTCCACTTCCTTCTATTTTCCAACTCGATTGCATAAAAGAAACTTCACATGGCAAACATTAGATTGTCTTCCTCTGTTTCCACAGTTTTGAAAATCCCTGCTCTAGAGGAGCTCTGTTGCATGTGCATGTTGCATCTATACAGCCCGAGAACACGGCTTTCTACCTTTTACCCACCTTGCCTGCTTCAGCTATATTGGAATGACTGCAAAAACCTCCTTTGCTAAATATTTGCATTACAGCCAGCAAAATGTACACTTGATCTTAGTCAATTCCTGTACACACACATACATAAATTGGATTATTAGTCATTTCCTACACCACCACCATTCTCTGGCAATAATAGTGTAATGCTTTAATAACCATAATGCACATCATTACGCCTAATATTAGATCCAGGTCGTGGACCTGCTAGATGAGATCTGAACAGGTGACAGAAGGAAGCACAAGAGACAGACAACTGCGTTTTCATTGTTTGTGTACCCTTAAACTGCAGCAAATATGAACATAGGAAACGCAGACCTCCTCCACCACAGGCCAAGCAAAATCTTACCCTCTATTACCGTGCGCTCAGAGCCCAGCCAAACAATTGCTGCCCTGCACATTCCTGCTTTCTCTAAACCTTCAGGGGACACATGGGTGCTGGAGCTGTGACAAAAGAGTACAGCCACCAGTACTGAGCCGCAGCACCCAGGCTCCTACCATCCCCGCAGAAGGTCCCATCCTGTCACCTCAGACATCCCCCCAGCAGCCTCCCTGAGGACTCACAGAAAAACACGCAGGAGATCAAAGACAGTATTTCAAACAAAGTCAAACCCACCCAAAGCTTCAGAGCAACCACTGAGCTATTAAAGGGACGATGAGGCTGGGACAAGTCTGCCACGAAGCAGGTCCAGAGCCACCCAGGACCAGCCTGGAGACTTCCTTACCATCAGACACACCATCTTGGGATGTTCTAGGTGCTCAGCTTGAAAACACTTTGGCATTTTCAGTGTAGGGAGCACCCCCAGGGATGCTCACCACTGAAGAAAGCTTTAACCCAGGTGCCACGGAACAGCCATAATCAGCAGATACTCCTGAGACATGTCAGCCAAGGGCTTCAGTCAGCTCTGAGCAGATACTGACAACAAAGCACACGACCAACAGAGCTCAGTCCCCTTGAGGGCTGGAGCCCAAGCTGCTTTGAGGGATCTTCTTTTACATGTATTTATAGAGAAGAACTTCATTAACCCCCTTCATTAACCCTTTCGGGTCTCTCAGACAGTACAAAATGAGGGGGAGAAGAGACACCCCCCCAAGTCTTGAAGACAAGAAAAATTCAGGGAATGACGACGTAAGAGAACATATCTACTACACATCCCTCTCCGTGGCCAGTGCACCCCTGCCCTAGCAGAGAAGGGCTGTGACTAGGACGGCCGCTCCAGCTAACCTCAAAGGAGAGCAGGGCAGCTACTGCCATCCTGCCGGTTTTTCTTTCTAGCCTAGAGACCCCCACATCGCCCTTTCTAATCTGACGGGCTCTTTTTCACACTGCTACTTTTATTCCTCTCCTGTTCTCTGCTCAGTAGAATTTTATATCTCACCTGTCAAGAAAATCTAGACCCAAGGTCCCATGACAGAAACTGCAATAGCAGTTAAAAGAGCTGTAAATGTGTTATTTTATTAATATGTCTCAAATAGCTACTCAACCTCTATTGCTCTGCTTGACATATGGATGCTTAGACCTGCAATATCCTTTCCCTTTCAAGGCTTATTGCAGGATTCGCATCCGAGAGGTCGGGGACCAAATGAAACTCGTAACGGGATTCTCCAGGGAGCAGTTGTGTCCACCAAGATCAACATGGAGCGAGCGAATACAGCTGTGGTGACCACTGAAGGCAAGAGGGCTAAGGGAACCTGGCTCATAAAAAACACGAAGAATCTATTTTTAGAGAGGGGAGGGTGAATGACAACGCAGGAGATTTTTAGTAAGTGCAGGCCAAGTCAAGCTTACTTAATGTGCTGAGCTACTACTCTTGTAAATACTACCATTATATAATATTCCATAGCTTGAAAATATATATGAATTGTACTCCAGATGAAATTTAGTCTTTGTTTATTTGTGTACACCTCTGCACCAGATTAAAACTATTTATAATGCTTAGGAAATGAAATATTTAGCCGCAAGATACTTCAATAGAACGGTTTATTTGGCCGCGAGTCTATCTGCCATATTACCAATAATTAAAACTAGGTTTTCACAGACTGAGAGGAAAAAAGGTTTTTAGCTATATTTTCAAGCTGAATCATATCAACATGTTTAAAGAGGAGATATGAGCTCCAGTTTTTTTTTCCCCCTATGGGCAAAAATTATTAAAAAGTGGGAAAAATGACTCATCTGAATTTAATTATCAGGCTCTGAGTTGTGAAGGCCAGCTTTGAAAAATGAAATTCAAAATAAGACTTTGTAATTCCGCTTATGGGACTGAAAAGTTTACTTCAAGAATACTAGATGAGGTCCCTTTGAATTGACTGGTGTGTTTATCCTGCCCGTGTGTACTTCACGGAGCTATAAAAATGCAGGATGAACCTCAAAATGCAGGAAGAGCTTCTTCTACAAGCCCTGGCTGAAATTCACGTTTGTGTGACCCGTTTCACTCATTAACAGAGTGCCTCTCGCCTGGCCTGCTCTACCGCCGAGTCAAACAGGAGTCCACCGCTCTTACAGCTTGCAGAGTTCATCCAACTCCCAGCGAATACACATTTGGAGGAAAGACATCATTAAAGATGCAGCACATGGGCACTTGGGGGGAAGGACGAAAACAAATACAACATTATTCCCTCTGAGGAGGCCCCAAAACATACTACCTTTACAATAGCTCCTAAACCTCATTTTTAAATGAGTGTGTGTGCACGTACATGTATTACTGAAAGTCAAAGGGCTTAATTTTCTAAGACACATTTGCCATTTTTAAAGTTCTACCATGTTGTATTTATGGGTAGTTTATTAATTTTTTTCCAGCAGGTTCAGTCTGACAGGCATTGTTTTATTTTTGATACGACAAGACAGTGCTGTGCTGGCAACACCTCCAGGCTGAATAATGTTTCTTAACTAGCTACATTCATCTTTACCACGTACCACAGATGACTGATCCTCGCTGCAGTACATAATGGCTAAAAACTAACAGTGACCTAAAATATTAATGCATGCTAATAAAACCAGGGTTTTTTCATGAAACAGCAACATCTGATTTGCAGACGGGTCCAGGGAACAGTAAACAATTGGTACATGGTAAATGGCAAGTTCTCTCACATCAATACATCCTAAACATTCAAATCCTATTCCCCCATAATTGCCAGGCAAGTATAAATTACTTAAACGAATGTTATTTGTGGCTGCAACAGAATGCTCATAAATAATCGTAATTTAACTTCCTGCTGATAATCCCAGGCAACACCTAATTATTTCAAAGGCTTAATTCTTCCCTTCCAGAGGCACACTGGGTTTAAGACTACTCCCTTCCATTTGCTGCTAGTTAGGACTTCTGTTTGTTGAGTGCTGCCACAGTGCACAAGATCAACAACAGGCAGAGCTGTCCTCTGCTATAAAAGCAACATAAGCTATATGTCAAAGTCCTTCTGCAAGCCCTCACTTCAGACTTCATAGCACTGATCCTTTGGGCAGCTCTTGTATATCGGAAAAAAAAGAAATCAGTGTGGCATTTATTATACACAAAAGCAGTATTTCTGAAAGCACTGCTCAAGCGAACAATAGGAGGAGAGGGGTATTGAAATTCTATACACAGCCTCCTGTCTAAAGGACAAACTGATCTGTAAAAACATTTGCCAAAAGTTCATTAACAGTAAAGTCAACTTGTCAGCAACATATTTAGCAATAATCAGAAAACAGCTTCGCAATAACAAGGTTTGAGTGTGACAAGGTTTGAGGGGGGTTTCTTGGGTTTTGAAGCGTTGGGTTTGTGGTTTTTTAACTTCTTTATTTCTAACCACCTACACCATCAAGTCTTATTGCAGAGAATATGATTTAAAGTAAACAATAGTCACTGCCAAGTTTACAAAGCAAATAAAAAGCATCCCAGGGAGTTTCACTAGAAGGTAGCAGCTACAACCTGTGACTGGGAATAACCAGGGATTACCCTCGTTCAGGCACAAACTCTGTTCACTCTGAACATCCTATAAAGTTTGGATCCATACACACAAAACGTCAGCAGGTACTACCTGACTGTACAGACCACAATGAAGCATGGCCAGTAGTAACCTACCAGAGCGAAGATCCCTCTGTTCCAGCAACTTCTAAAACATCGTATCCATCTTCCAGCTGAAAATCCATGAAAACCAGAGCAATAGTGTCTCCAGGTTCAGCGAGAATAGTCCACGTGCAGTCTGCGTTATTGCCATACTCCAAAGGAAAATGAGGGCTTGAGATAATTCCGCTTTGTCCCCGCAAAGTCCCTCCGCAAGCATCATCAGCTGGAAACAGAATGCAAGTTATCAGATTTTGCTGGAATGCACAAAGCAGTATATCAAAAAAGAGTAAGTCCAAATTCAAAGCAAAGCTTTAAGAGCCCCAGTGCTTTTGGGGGGGGGGGGGGGGGGGGGGCGGTGTTTTACTACACACTATTAAGGGACAAAGATGTTGAGGGATGCAAAATCCTATTAGGTCAGCCAGTGTCTCCTGGCAAGCCCCAGCTTATTCCCCACCGTACACTTATAGTGATTTGTTTAGTCTAATTTTAAACACCCCAAGGGACAGAGCTTCTCCCACGGCCCTGGGGAGGCGGTTCTCAGCCTGACATGTCTCACTGCCAGGACACTGTTTCCTCACATGCTGTTGCCCCAGTTTTACGTTCCATCCCTTATTCCTGATTATCATCCTCCGAGGTGTTTTCTGCAACTCTCCTCCCATCCGCGTAGCCAGCAAAGCAGGAGGAAAACCACCAGGAATTCAGCAACGGAGAAGGGTTTCACAGACACGTGAAAACTCTCCTACGACAGGGGCGAAAAGGTTTGTTTCCAACTCACACAGATCTTGGCACCTTCATCAGCAACAGAAACACCCTCAAGGGTTGGGACAACAGGACTGAAGAGTACAAGCACCGTATTTAATAGAACTCTAACACAAAAGGAGGGAATATCCCACACACCTGCCTTACATGTTTTTGTTTACTCCAATTTCTTAAGGAAATGGAAGATGTTACCAAAATCAAAGTGGTAAAAACTTAACCACTTGTTCAGAATCTAGCAGTGACATTTCCTAGTTACATATACTGGATCGCCTGTTTGCTGCAGGTTCTTTCATTTGTAAAACCTGATTTTTATCAGCAGGAGCTATCGGAGCAATTGAAGGAGGAGGAGGATCTAAAGAAAACATGGGCAGGAAAATAAAGGAAACCAAAAATTCATTTGACTAGCACCAGGGCAGCTCACTGCTCTCGTACATGCTGCATCAGCTCAGCGTTTATCTGGAACACTAAGAAAAGCCTGTTAACTTTACAACATGTATTACAGAGCAGCATTTCAGATGCTTTAGTCAAGGAGCTCGGGGCTTTACATTATAAACACTTATTTTCACTACAAACTATTTAAAAACCTTCCAAACTGATATTTCACACAGATGAGAATATTTAAGTGCAATGGGTCATCAGCACCTAAGGAAAGGGCAAGGCTGCTCAGGAGGATCCTTCAGCTTTTAGACCTTTTCAGGAATTAATGTCTTCTGCTATCAGCAGGTTTTATCAGCAGGGCTGAAACTTGCAGCCTCTCACTGATGAAACTTGAAAGACACAGTAAGACAAACATATACGCCAACTCTTCTTTCTCCTGGCCATCTGCTACCCCAGCGCAGCCAGCCACCTGAACAACTAGAAGGCACGGGCAGACACATGCTGCCTGGTGACTGACGGCAAGCCATTGAGACAGGAACACCCCAGGCTCTAACCCACTGCTGGTATTGCATTAACACACCACGCACGTTGCACTGGCACCTCTAAGCCCCAGCGGAGATCACGGATGGCCCTTTGCAACTGCATCTGCGCTCAGACTGGGAAGGCACACCGCCGATTATCGCAGAACTCACAGAAAGCAGGAAAGGCAGGAAAAACTGTGACAAAAATCCAGACACATAGGTAGACATGCAACTACTTCTGGGCCACTCCAGCAGTCAAAACTAGGACTGAAGGCGGCCACCGAAATCTAACTCCATGCTCTATTCCCTGGTATTCTATTACAACAGTCAAAGTTACCTATTTGCTGCAATTGTACTGTCAGTGAATTCAAGTTATTCATGGACACTGAAGTGCAGTTAGAATCATTGATTAATTTAGGCTGAAAGATGTCTCATCTAGTCCCAAGCACCAGGAAATCCTTTAAACTTCAATGCATCATACACAAGATTCACAGCAGGACCTCCAGAGAAGGTTCATGCAAAAAGAGAAAGGGCCACTTCCAAACCCCCCCTCTGACAGACAGAATGAAAACAGGATGAATGGATTCTAGCCAAACAGGATAAGCACAATTCACCAGTTTACTGGTATATTCAAGTTTAATTTCTCATGAATAAGTGCCCCTGCAGATGCTAGAAAGCAATAGATGCAGAAAAGATTCTTAGCCAGTGAACTCTCAGACCACATGCCTAGCAGCAAGGCAGGCAGAGCAGGAGCAAGGTCATTAGCTGCTTCAGCAATGCACAGGGATCCGAAAGGGCAATTTATTCTTAAGATAGCTGCCCCTCTGGAGGTAAATGTATCTCCAACGTAACGTGTTAAACGTCAATGTACCATCCAAAGTACCTTTGGCAAATAAGGGTCTGCATCACTACCATGAGACAACTTCAAGCAATTCGGCCTCCGTACGTGAACCCCACTTTCAGGGGTGTAGATGCTCTTGGCTGAACGCTTGCTTCTCACTATGACCATGCGTTCATGCAGCTCGGGTCCACACAGAGCCCTTAAACACACGCTGCCAAGAGCAAACGCACCAGGGATCTGGAAGAAGCAATTCCTATCGGCAAGTTCTCAGCCACGTTTACTGTTGGGGTCTGGGAAGTCTGAGACTGGATCTGGTACATTAAAGTTGTTCTTGGACTACAAGGAATACAAGAGGAGATGAAGAAACGTGCTAAAGAATTCTGACTCAATGTTCTTAAACAAGGGGACTACATTTCTTTTTTTACAGGACTAAGCTAACTTACAGTAACTGAAAATCTAACCAAAGGTATGGTTTTGTCTTTTTTTTAAAGGGAGTTTTCAATTTAAATTCCTTGAAAAGTTTTCATTGCAAGAGGTATTTAATGGAAAATGTATTCCCTCCCCATCCACCTCTAATACACTTCCTAAGTTTGTAGAGGTTGTTACTGTTTAAACACATTCTACAGTCTTCTAAAATCTTCTTGGACAGCCCTTCAATTATTTTGGGCACAGTGCAGTCTAAGCAGCTGTTTGAGTTATAGTAATACAGACCACTTTTAAGGAGATAAAGCATATTTGATATGCTTAAAATGTTGCTTTGCAAATGTTCTCAACTTTTCAGCCGGCTTACTGAATTTTTACTCAACCGCCTACCAGAAGCATAAACCTATCAGTTCTACTTAAATTCAGCAAACAGTCTGGGCAAGACTTCTCTCCGCATGCACGAAAGCGCTTTACAAAACAGATTCAGATATTTCCATATATTCTTTTGGTGCTTCAAATGCACCATTCTGCTTTATTTGAAATTAACTGAGCCAGGTGAGGGTTGTTCCTTCCCTGACTACAGCAGAACAGAACACAGCATTCCAAGTCTGCTGGGGTTTTGCCTCCAGCGTACCAACCGTCAGGATAAAAATACAGCTAGACTTGTAGGAGTCAGCCTTAAGGCCCCATTTAGATTAAGTACCAGGCCCCGTTTCATTCTGTGAATACAGAACAATTGTGCAGAAAGCGTGTAAAAACACACAAAATGCAATAAGGAAACCGTTCCAGATATTTCTGACACCCGTTAGAGAGATGGAATAAATGTCAGCTTAGTCCAGATTTTACAGTCTGACCCAGACTCACTGAGGACTCTCAGTCCTCCAGGCAAATTTCCGAGTCAGCCACGGTCTGCCAGGCAGAGCCAAGCTTTTCTCCCGGGCAGCCACAGCTGCCACCCAGTCCCGTGCTCTCCTGCTTGGCGGAGCAGCGTGGAGAGGTCATTCACTGCTGCTTTGGCGCTCCCTGAATGAGATCACCGCAGTTTTAATCCTTCCTGCCACGCAAGCAAGAAACGTAACTCACCAGAGCAGAGCCTGTGCAGTCTGAATTTATAGTCCCTTTTAGCTCAGAGTCCAAGAATCAATTTTGATATAACTGTGCTTTCAAAACCACCAGCGAGCTGCAGCACTAGCTATTTTCACTGGCTCTGCAGAGACACGTTTCACCAAACCGTTCTTCCTGCGTCCGGAATTCCTTCCTACATCCCTTTCTCATTGAGATTACACTTGTCCTTTATAAAAGAACCTGTACTTCGAAAGTGAGAGGTGGGTAAAGGGAGTGCAGACAACTCCTACGACAACAAAGCAGCTGAGCCACAGCACTCCTTCAAAGTGTTGCTGTCCTGGCATCTGTGTTTCTTATTTTTTCCTACCATGCATTTCTCTGCATCTTCGATTATTTCAACACATGATGACTGAAATAGAAACAAGGCTACCAATATATAGAGAAGGATGTTACAAAGCAGAAGACAAGCACAAAGGAAATAGCATAAAGAAACCAGAAGAGGGTATCTATCAGCATGGTAGAAGTTGTTTTCAACACTTGTCTCATACCTCTGCCATTACATCGGGGCAGAGGGCAAGGAGGAAAGGGCAGAGTCCCCAAACCAAACACGGTCCTTTGCAGCTGCATTAGACAAGTCTATTCCCAGGATAGCAGCTCCCAAGATTTTAACACCTGCTCAGCTAGAGAGCACCTTTCATCTCGATTTGTTGGGATCTGACCCAGCAGCATGACCCATCTCCAACTTACGTTAGAAAAATAAAAGAATATGTAAAAATACATTTAAGAAACTTTCATGTGACAATTACTGGTAAGCCAATATTAATAGAGTTAATTATAAGCTACACAGATCTTTTCTCTCTCAAGGAAATACATATTCTTCTTCAGGCAACAGTTTTGAAAACATTTTCCCTGCAGAAGCAGGTGTAAACCTGTTTGTCAGTACCCAAACCTTTTTGCCCCTTGCAACAACTGAAGTCTGTATCACCAGTTTATCAGCAAGGCACAAATGTCTGACTGCTGAAAGCCTGCTATGGTAGAAGGAGTGCAGCTGGTTTTCAAATTCAGCAAGTCAGTTTGCAGACTGTCTTTGCTACCTTCTACCTTCCTGGAACGAGATATAAATGTTACATGACAAGATCTCTGGTTCCTGTCTCCAAAAAATGCCTTGGAAATTTTACTTGAAGTAAAGTCTTGAAGGATCAGAACCAAATCTATTGAAAAAGAGCAGCTACCTCCAGGAACCTGCAGGCACATTGCTACACAAGTGCAGCTGAACGAGCACATATTTTGCTGCCATCAGAGCAATTCACACAACACTGATGCAAGCACCATAGAATTGAACATTCCTCCATTCTGAAGTACATCAGATGCCACCATCACCATTGCTGGATTCAAGACTGACATGGTGGTGTTAAAATTAAAAGTTTGGCAGTTAAAGACAAAAATGGACTTTTACTCCATCTGCAGCAGGGATCACAAAAGTTACAGTGATGTCAACCCTCGGCTTCAACTTCTGTTGGGGTCAGAAGTTAATCCCTCCCTTATTGGGGTCTACTGTAATAATAATAGCAGGGCAAGGGGAAGATACTGCCTTCCTCCAAAGGAAGGCTGCTCTCAGAGAAATGCTGTCAGACTGGAGGAAACACTGGTCCATTGATGCAGATAATGTCCTTCTCTTCTGAAAGGAGTATTGCTTTGCATACTCTCAAGGTTGAATTTCAGTGAGTGTTTTTCCTGCACACACTTCCAGTGAAATTAGAAAAAAATACTTTAAAAAGGTTACAGTGAGATTCCTAATTCAAAAGAAAAGCTAAGAATCATAACTGATCATGCTAAATTGGCAACGATAGCTGTCCCTCTCCTGTGTCAGTTTGGCTGGATGAACCACTCCTTTGGGGGTATAATGCCCTTGGCCCCAAAACAGTAAGTGTACAAGAAATACACTAAGTAGCACATATTACTGCTGTGTAACTCATTCAAGCAAGCATTAAAAACACACCAAGCAAACAATATTTGCTCACTTCAAATTCAAGATTTACGCTGCAGCTTAGAACTGCTGATTGATTGCACAAGCAGAGTCAATAAAAAGAATCAATACAAGATGCTCTGCTGAAGTACACAAGGAATCGAGGGGCAAAGACTTCAAAGCAGCAGCAGCAACTGTTTTGGTATAACAATACAGACACTTGTATATTTACAGACTCTCTAGTCCCTTGTGGCCCCGGAGAATTAGCAAGAAGCTCCCTATACCACTAAAGGAATCTAAGCTTCCCTACCCCAGAAGGGCTCGCAGGAAAGCTGGCCAGCCTTTTCAAACAAAGGCCAGATTTCACCTCCCGTACAGCATCCCACGTCTGAAGCTGCCAGCAACCCACAGCTCATCAGCACGCTGTGCAGACCCACATTTCTTCACAGGCAAAGCACCAGAATCGTTGTGGAATGTGCCACGAGGGAAGCCAGCCTGACATTGCAGAACGCAGAAAACCCAGTCTCATTTTCTAGTGTTTGATCTAGAAAACCTGCACGGTCTTGGGTAGGTGCCATATCTTACGGATAATACTCCTGCTCCACACACACATCCCCACCTTAGACAAAGAAATTGAAGTTAAAGTAGCTGTGCAGCATTTTGAATACTTTGAGCACTTCATAACCTTCCTATTATTCACACAAACCCTGGCAGCTTTAAGGAATCCAATAAAAGGGAACCTCAATACAAACTTCATCACGTTTAGTTTTCAAGTCTTTTAAATCAAGCTTACAGTCCATGAAGTTTTTCCCAACCCCAAATAGCTCATTGAATCCTGTTTCATTGTGGCTTGTTCCAGATGAAGAGAGGGCACTTTACCTCTGCAGAAGGGGAGAGGGAAATCCCAGGAGGCACTGTTTTCCGAATTGGCATGGCACGTAAGCAACGCATGTCCTTCCAAAAAGAAGCCTGGATTACAGCTGTATCTCACTTTGTCCCCGATGCTGAACGTTGTCCCCTGCTGAATCCCGTTCTGCAGTCTTCCCGGATTTCCGCACGTATGACTTGGTAGAACTGCCAAAGAAAGTTGCTTCTGGTTAGGGACAGTGAGCGCATTGTAACAGGGCTGTCAGGTGAAGAATCCAGAGAGAAGGCTCATCTCAAAGTAAATGCATCACTTAAAACATAAAGGGCAAATAACCACAAAACTTACCCTGCTGGATTGCACCAGAATTCATCAGGCCAGTAACAGTTAAAACATTTAAGTACCATTTCTACCAAGATATTTATGTAAGGAAGCAAAAATCATTCTCCAAGCAATGGAGTCAGAAACAAGATCCGCTCTTTCCTGACCCATTTTACCAGTTTCTAAACAAAGCACTCCTCTTTCCTACACCCCCCTGAAGTTCTAGCCATTTAATACGATTGCAGTTGATTAGAACCCAGCCATTACATTCCTACTTGAAATAGTTTTTCAACAGACCTTTACCAGGCACCTCAAAGGCCCTGCAATGTAAGCATGGGCATGGTGGTGTTGGCTGATGGTTGGACTTGATGACCTTACAGGTTTTTCCAGCCATAGTGATTTTGTGTTTCAGAGTTGCATTGCGCCTTAGAAGACCGCAAAACCTGTAATTAGCAACTATTGCCCAGACACAAAGATCAGCATTTCAGCCCATGAGGATTTATACTTCATTGCACTGCACGTTTAATCCAGATTTCACACATACGCATCAAACAATGCAGCTGGACCCAGCTCGACTGAAGGCAAAATACAGTCAGAAAGAATATGGGATAATTTAATACAAGATGGAGAAGCTGCAGCTAAAATGCTAGTAAATCCTTAACCAATGCCTCTGCACTGTAGTTTCAGAGATTTAAATAAAACTCTACAAGTTCCCATAAGCCACTCCAAAAAGATCCACCCAAATCACTGTTTTAGAGCCCAATATAAAACCCAATGAAGACAACCAAAAGACTAAGAATGACTTAATCAAATTTGAATCAGGCCCTTGTGCAGCATCTTGTATTATAGTTCTTTTTTATTAAGGCTGAAACATCAGAGGAAGGAAAACCTGGTCATTCAAAGCTGAGTGATGGTTTATCATCAGAAACAATTTTGTCAGGGGCATGAACAAAACCAGATGCATTTCTACACGCAAAGGGAGGTTTAGCCTGCAGCTCTGCCAAGGAAAAGCGAAGATTAAATGGAAAAGGATATGCTAGCGTACGTGGCACACAGCAGAATAAAACAGAACCAAAACTGGGCATAAGCATGTGAAATGAAACATGAATCCCTAATATTACCTGATGCAAAGACACAAACCTTTCTGTCCTGCCGTGGGACAGTGCTTTAGGATCAGGATTTGAACCTTCCCTGCTCTGCCTCCCGGGAGCAGAGTTCAGATACCCCGTGAGGGCTCTCCAGCAGACACAGGCAGCATCCCTCACAGCGAGGGAAATGAAAGACCAATCTGTAATGAATACAGGATGGGGCTTCCTGCATCCGGCCAGACCGCCTTGTTTTCTAGTTAACCCACTTCCAAATAAAGCGCAACCTTACCACCTTAAACTTGATTAATTTTAATGGCACGTACATCTCTACTCCTGCACTGCTTCAGTTTCTTTTTTTCTGCTGCGACTGCAAGCTCTCGCCACACAGCTGTCTGCAGAGGAGCCGCCCTTCCCAGCGCCCCAGAGCGCAGCCAGCACCCCGGGGACGCGGCGCTGGGCTCCAGCCTCCCCACGCAGCAACGGGGGGCCAGGTACGAGCCCTGACAGATGAGATTTCTCCCCCTTACTCCCTCCCCCAAAATACTATTTACAACCTTCCACAAAGCGCCTAGAGCTGGGAAGTTCAGCAGCAACTTTCACACAGAAATATTCACGACCATGCAGGTTTTGTAAGCAGGGGGATGCTATCAAATACGTCAGATGGGTGGAAGAAGCAGTGTAGAACTAATGTTTCATTTTCTGTAATGATACTCAAAACCCCAATTTAATTAAATTACCAATGTCACTTTTTGTAAAAAAATGAACCCATTCCTGCTTTTATGCTTCCTTCCTTCAAAATTAATGACTAGAACTTTGCTATAAATAAAAATCTATCATTTTTAAAAGTCAGTCTCTAACACTAGCTGCTTTCTACTTAATGAACTGTGAAGAATCAGACAACCCTGACCTGCATCGTATCTTAAAATCGTACTTGAAAAACAGGATCTCATTTAAAAATTCTGCTTCATTTGGCTGCCTCAACTAATATCTTGTTACAGGACAGACAACACACGTTTTTTTGTGGGAGACAACATTAACTCCTTGATTGCTTTGGATTCAGTGGGGTTGCTTCAGGAACCGATAAGCATGGATTATTTTTTGATTTTTTTAAGAAAAACACCAACGCACATCTACAGAAGACAAACACTTCTTCCAAATTGCTGCCTCATGGACCGAAAGAACTGCTTCCAAAGAGGCCAGTGCTACATCCAGAGCCAGGTTCGGCATAAGCGGCAGACAGAGCTGCCCGGACGAGGGTCCGCTGTCAGTCATGCCCTTAAGGCACTTGTGCGGAAGATGAATTTGGTCAGCCCCCAAACACAGGCCAAGAAGTACACCTTCCCCTACAGAGGGAGGGAGAACAGTCAAAGGACACAACAGCCGTGCTGCCTGAGAAAGCACAGCTTCACAAAACCCCTACAGCAGATCGCAGGGGGGAGTCCGAGCGGTTGGGGTGCAGAGCCTGGAGATGTCCTCGTAAACCCCCCGACCAGTTCATTGGGCACAGGGAGCCCATGCCTGTTTCACCGCTGAGTGCGACTCCCTGAGCTGGTGCAGCAACCGCTTTCACAGCAATGGATTTGTGATTCTACTCCAATGTTCCTGAGAAGAGATAACATTATTGCTCATACTTGGCTGCCTCTAACAGCCAGACTCTCTGATTGCTTGAGAGATTAATAGAACTGTATTATTTACATCAGATGTCGCAGAGAATAATATTATTAAAGCTTTGTCTTAGCCATTTACCAATTCCAGTGTAGATTAGTAGCATGGATTTTTTTTCCTCCCTATAAAAGCTTTGTTCCCAGCAATCAACATAATATTTTCCAGTGATTGTATGGAAATGAATGCAGCCACAGACCAGATTTGTACAGATGAATAGAAGGTCCTGTTAGTCATTTTGTAGTTAAGTCTGTTTCTTTCCATGATGAATTTAGAGCAGTTTATTTTATTTGTCTCGATTTGAACAGCTGCCAAACCATTATCTTATTTTATGACAGAGAAAACGAAATAGGATTATTCTATTGCAGTTGCACCTGGAGAGCTCCTCAACATACCTCAAACATCACTGTCCCAAGCGCTATTCAGATATACCGCCCTGGAGACCTCACTCCAAGATGACACAGTAGAGGAACCATAATCATGGCATTAATTGCCAGCACAGACACAAATAGAGCCAGACCAGAACCTCTGGAGAGGAGATTAAGTGAGAACTACAACCATCTTAAGTGGTAACGTGAGATAGGATGATCTGAGAGCAAGGCAGAAGTGGCATCTTTTCAGTAAGAAACTATGAAGTGTCAGGAGGTGGAAAACATCAGTCAGGAATAAACCCACCTAAACCTAGAACTCTCCCACTTTCTGCAGTTTTCAACCTATCCTTCAAATCCACTTATTTGTCAAAAAGATATCCATGGGGCACAAGACCAACCTCAGCCTAACTCAACTCTCTTCTGCTCCAAACTTTCTCTGGTTTTTTTGTTCTTTCTTGTTTTTCAGTTTGTGCCCCTTTTGTCCCATCCTTTGGAACCTGCACACGCTCCACCAATTTCTCTCTCACTCCTTCATCTTATCCTGGGAGCATCATCCAAGATCCTGCGTGCTACATATCTTCTATAAAGCAATGAAGATGGGTTTCCCTCATGGAGCCAGAGGTGTCTTACCGATTCCATAGTGTGTTGCTCGAAAATGAACTGAACAAATTGGAAATGGAAACAACAGACTTGGAAGTTTTGAACAACCATTCCCGTGAACTGCTAAAGAGTAGCTCCAGAGCCACCGGAATTGCTGATCTGCATCAGAAGCTTCACACCATTCACTGACTTGAATTTTTACCCACATTTCTTTCTGCCCTTTTCAACAGGCTCACCAGGCTGTCCCCAACTTCTCTCATCCCCTTCCCAGGATCACTACACTGGACGTCTTCAAAATCAGCCGCTTTCAAAACCTAATACTTGTCAAGCCATGTCTCCTTGTTCCAGTTCATTCAAAATTAATTAGTAGTTTTTAAGTCATTAGATGTGACTCAACGCATCCTTGGACAGCATCCCACCATCAAAACGCATTCAGCCTAATTACATCAGCCTTCCCTAAAACCCTATAGCTCTTTTTGTCAGGAGAAAAAAAAAGGGGGGGGGGGGAAATCAGAGCTACGTTTCTCTTGCTTGTCACACTGATATGTTAGTTACCTTATCGATTCAGGTACTTCCAAAACAGAACAAACTCAAATCCATCCCTAGCTTGCTCACCATTCTGAAGAGAAATCTTCCCTGTTTCCTATTCAAATTAATCTTCAGCTCCATTTTCTCTGTTTATATTGTTCAAATATAAAATAACCCCAACATTTAATACATCTAGATACTGCATTCCAGTCTATTACCCTATTTACATAGCTAAAAAGCATTTTTATTGCTTGAATTATCTATGGTAGTTTACAACATATTTCAATGCTATCATAGTTCTAACCTTGAAATTTTATCAAGGAGTGCAACTTTTATGATATGAGGCCATACATTATCTGCTCATTCCCAACTAATTTTCATTCCTAATAAAAAAAGCAAAGAAAGGAAGCAAGCCATGCCAGAGCAGGCACTTATAGCTCCCAAATACAGTTATTGCAGCAGGAATAATTTATAAATCCCAATGAAAGGATGCTACATAGAGCAAACAAAATATCAAAACCATTGACCTAAACTACTTGGCCCAGTCATCACTGCCCACTCATTTCCAAATTAATCCCCACTACGCTTTCTAACCCTTCTTTCCATTTTCCTGCGCTTCCCTTCATCTAGAGCAGGTTGGAAGTCAAGACATCCAAGAGAACCAACAGAAAGGTCTCTTCCGCTGGAGATCCAGGCTGGGCAGAGAAATGTTTCACTCGGAAGACGATCTGCACTGTATTCATTACCTTCCTAGAAATTCAAGGAGAGAAACAGATTCTTTAAGGAGAGTATCTTCAAGATTTCCATCACAGCTTCAAAAATTAACTGAAACACCTAAGCACAACATGGACAGTGCACCTTTGGCCAGCACAAATGTGAACTCCAGTGAGAGGGGAAGATCCACACAGACCAATTTCCTCTCCCTCTTCATCCATAACTTTTGGGCCAAGTACCACAGGGATACTCCATGACTCTCTAATATCTTTCACCAGTGTTTTAGTGCAGTCTGGTTTAGCTCAGAAGAATTTTAACCTTCAGACTAAGTGTCCAGTGTGTGCTACAGAAAAGGAAATAAATGGTATCTTTTTCATTTCATTTTATCCTTTTTTATGTCATGATTCATCTCCAGTACAGCCAACAGAGGTAAAGCTAAATGGAAACTATTTTTTTCCCTCTAATATTTCTTTGTTCACTATGAAACAGCCAGATAGTTACTTTTGGATAATAACAGACCAGAATGGTTCATCATCCATCTTCTTTGTGGTAGTAGTTCCAGGGCTTTTTTGGAAATTCATTTTCAGTTTTCAATTTACCTTCCTGGAATGTGCTACAGCAACTTCAGTGCAACTTCCAAGAGTACCACATAAGCTGAGAGAGGATTACTTTAGATTTGATTTAGTCATCCCACTACAGAAATAGCAAAAGCTTCAAAACATGAAAGCAGTGACATCATGGGAGATACGGCCACAAACAATCCCGTGTATCTTCAGAGATGCAGTAAGCCGGGATCTTTAACATTTGGGATTCTATGCCACTCGTTACTCATATTTTCAAGTCAATGTCATTACTTGCTGAGCACACTAGAGGAAGCCTGGCTGGAATGAAGATACAGACACTGAAGCCTGGCTAGCGAAGTCTTTTGCTGGGCCCTGCAGAGCAACGTCACGCTGGCAGATGCTCAGACGTCAGCAGATGCTTAGTTTCCAGAACCAGTGGTCCTCACATACCGTCCCAACCTGGGATGCTCTCCTGCATCAGGAGCCTAATCACCAAGGCACTCGAGAGCGTGCTTATCTTTGTGAACATGTTCTAGTCCTGCTGCTTTTCAGTGCAACGACACTTGAACACAAGCTTAATTTAGAATATGTGGTTAAGTGTTTTGCTTAGCAGGAATGGATTTAAGTGTATGTTTAAAGGCTTCATTGAACTGGCATTTAACAGCTGCAGAGTAACCCAAAAAAACCTCCCTAGGGAGGAGGGTGGTTTTACTGTTGTCTCCTCTCTTCTCCCTGAACTAAGGTTAACCATTCTAAGGGAAACAAAGACCTGCATCGTTTTGTAACGTAAAAGACAAGCCAAGAAAAGCAATGCTGCAGGGGTTATCAGCACCTGACGACAACTGCAGGAACCAAACGAAAGCAGAATTAAAACTGCAGCCCCAGAGAGTTCAGCTGCCATATCAGATTAAGCACCTCATTCCGCTGTGCGCATCAAGACCGAAAACCAAGGCATCAGTGTGAAAAAAGGGCGTCAAGATTTGGAAACCCAGATTTGAACTGATTCTATCTAGACACTGGGTGCCAGTGTTGATCCGCTCTCCATTTTGCTGGAGAGTGTCCCTGGACAGGGAACGCTCTTTGTTCTGTTAAAAAAGCCACTTCCAACTTTAGAGACCACACTGTTTATCTGCTTATTGATCTTCTCTAGCTATTGGCCGATTACCCTGAAGCAGAAATTGTAGCCAACTGTTTTAATAAATACTTCACAGCAGAGGAAGGGCATTCACCACAACAGATCACTCCTCGTTTTTTCAGCCACTTCTCTGGAAGCAGCAGGTATCAAAGCGCAGGGCAGCAGCAGCCCCTGCCAGGGCCCGAGCCGGCTGGGACCCAGCGGTGTTGGTGCTCCTTGGGTCTCACCGACAGCACTGTGTGATCCCTGTGCCCAAACACACAGACCTGCCGAGTCTTCGCACCAGCATCACAGGCAGCTCGATTTTCTTTCTTCTAGTGGCTTCCACACATCCTTCCCACCCCTCAACTCCTGGCTTTCAGAAGCCTTTGGAGGGTCAGCTAGGGATCACACACCACGCTCCTGCTCCGAGCAGCAGCCCACCCATCTTCCCAAGACAGACTGAGTGAGCTCACAGCTACACCGAGGTTAAACCGTGACTAACCCTTCCCCAGAAGTATGGCCAGAAACTCCTGTAATTCACAGCTTCCACTCACTTCAGCTTCCACTCAAACTATGTAAGGTCTGGCTCACCCCCACAAATAAGCATGGAAAAACTAGTTTGTTTTCATTTTTCAACTGCCTTCATAATTTATTCCTCCTAATTTATTCCCTCTTACAGTTACCTTTTATGTACTACTTTAGGAAGCTTGGCTACTCAATACCACACAACGGCCAGTACTGTAGGCATAACTAACCGGGACATCAACCCTACAGAGCAGTACATTAACTAATCGGTGAAATCACACAGGTTGTGGGGAAATGCCCTTGAGAACAGGAAAGGTGAAATATTATACCATTGAGTAGAACGGTCAATAGTAAAAGCAACCAGGAATGCTGAGCTCACAGCACAGACACCTCCTCTATCAATAACTGAAAGCAAATACGTTTCAAGGATGGTGCCACGAAAGAGTCCACTGAGCTGCCATAGCAATTAGATAGTCTTCTGCTTCCAGCACTAGCGATTCATTATTAATTTGCGGTCATAACTGATCAAAAAAAAATCTAGAAGTTAATTTTATCCTCTTCACTGAAAAGAAAGCTAAAGTGATCTAATTATGTCATGAAAACATGCCTAGGGCTCAGTCCTGTTTCCTAATTCACAGGTGCCTATCTTGCAAAATTCGCCACCAGCACAATTTTGCAAGCTGTGCAATAACACGCACTCATCTCAGAGAACAAGTTTTTAGCCCCACATGGGATCTCCCCAACGCCTGAATATATTCAGAAGTAAGAGCTTATTCTCATTTCAAGGACCTTACTCTGATTTCAAATCCTTGTCTGTTACTCAAAGGTAGATGTTGTGGATCTGAGTGCTCAGACCTGCCCTATCTTTTCTTTCACACATCCCACCCTATTTAATGGACATTAAAAGAAAAGAATGCTTAGGCAAGCTAAGGTTAAGGCAGGCAGGGAAGGCAAAAAGGGAAATGCCTGTAAGACTAGTTTAAAAAAAAAAACCAACACAACAAAAGCAAAGCAACAGCCAAAAATCATAGCTTGAGTTCAAAGTGGATGTCAAGAAAACATCCTTCAGCAGCAGGGAAGTACAGCGTGCTACCCGGCTTCCCAGAGACCCTGCAGAATCACTGTCCTTGGAGATTTTCAAGATCCAGCTAAATGAAAGCACAGATGACCTGATCTAGCGTTGGTCAACACTCCTGCTTTGCGGGGGAGTGCAGCAGAGCCCTCCTGCGGCCCCTTTGTTGCTGCAAATAGGAGAATATTACTGCTTCCAGACCCATCAGCTCATTACAGAACCCCCACCAGGCGTACACAGAACCGAAGCGCATGAACAAATAGCCCTGCACCGCATTCTTCCTCAAGGGAGTTTCTCTTTGATTGACATGAAGACTAGTCACTTGGAGTAAACATCTTGAATTCAAGTTGGAAGGCGACTGGCCTGTCACTTCTGAGCGCGTGCCTTGAAGGACGTGGGTGAAGTTTCTTGCACTTTTTTAGACAAGACATGGCTGAGTTGCACTATATCCCTCCCGCGCGCTGCCAGGCCAGTTGGAAGACAGGCCCTACAGGGACACTTGCAGCCTGCCTGCCAGTTTAGATTACTAACATCCTTTTTTGAGACCTCTGCACTGACATATGTATTTGAGAAGGAGGAAGAAACATCCAGCCACCCACTTAGCACTTCTACAGCTAGAGTGGCTGCTGGCCATCCGTCTTAGATAAAAAACCCCGATAGCTGTTACCGCAATCATTAGCATGAGTACACAGCTCCAGTTCTCCCAAACAAAACCCATCTAGCTGAAGAAGCAAGCTGGGGGATGCAGGGAAACCTGCAGAGACCACCTCTCTCACACTGAATGTTCCTGTCCTTCCACTCTACTCGTCAGCAAAAGGGAAAAAATTCACCCTGTTCATTCTTCTCTCCCCAGACAAGATACTGTGAAGCTTTACTCAAAGGTTAGGCCTGTATCTATCCAGAAATGCTCATTTAAGTTCTAGCTGGAATAGTATGATTGTCCAAATACTTCAAGGCAACCTTGAAAATACCAGGAATTGATGGCAAGGAGATGTAACATGTATATATGGATTTTTCATTTGTAACAAGAACAGCCTCTATTGTATAAACATTGTCATGGAAACAGGATACGGATTTGCTTTAAAGGACACTCAGAGCACGTTAATGGAAAGAGAAAGGACTGGGACTGAACCTAGAAAAGAAGATGCCTCAAGGTCTCAGAACTGGCCTGAATTTGTTCCACTACATGGGGCAAACCTACGTGTTGTTTAAATTTCACATCACTGATACTAAAGCTGAATGTTTGGACACTGACAATACAGTTATACACTGAGAAAGATCATATTGAAAAGAGTTCACACATAACCACAAAAATACCACGTTAGGTTCCCACATGCAAATATTGAGGAAAAAAGGCGCACTTCACTGAGCATTCAGCATGAAACAGCTCAAAACCAATTTCTTCCACTTCCATTTTTCCCTGCTACTTTAATTACGCTGTTTATATGCAACACAAGTCTACCCTCTAAGGGCAAAGTCGCAAAGCCTGCTTAAACTTCAGGTGGGGACTACGGGAAGTAGACACACTCTCTTTACCCAACCTTACATTCTCTACTGCAGATGCTGCTACTGCTGCTGAGAAGGAAGGCCAAGGAACAAAATCTGTTTAATACAGACAGTTCCTTTAACTTGTCTACCACAGAAGAGAGTAATACCCAGCTTCTGTGACTATCAGTTTATGCCTTGAACATTTTCTATTAAGAAAACACTAAATCTTAATCTAAACAGTCTTCAGCTCTTGAACCCTTCAAGCAGCCAAAGCACATCCAGGCAAAGCATGGAAGTTCAACCCCTTCAAATGCTCACATCGGAAAGAAGAATTTACGCAGCACCTATTTGATGCGCAATTCAATCTAAAAAAAGTAAAACCTCTTTTCTCGGGAGCTATGCATCAGGCACTCAGAGGGGAAACGCTAGGAAGTCAAAGCAACACTTGAGCCGAAAAAAAATAGAGCCCATTGTAAAAGATCAACTAGAGAAGGTGACACATAAGCCTCATGCTCAGCAATAGCTCACTAAGCTTTTAAGAGATTCGTGCAGGGGACTTTTCTGTGACCACCACCAGAGTCTTCACTATACTAGCTGAGCCGAAACAGGTATTTTCAGACTAAAACCCTTTATGAGCTGTTCATCTTATTACTGCTTCATTCCATTCATTATGTTTTTAATCATGTCCAAACAACTGAGCTATTAAATAAATTCCAAAGCAGCACAGCAGGCTGTGGCTTACGCAAGTAAAGATCAGAGCAGTAGGAGAAAAACGCTACTTTGATTGCAGATTAAACCTGCCCGTTCTTACACGGCAATTGCTGGACTCGACTGCCACATATTCAGTATTACAGCCATTTCTCTGTCCTGTCTCCTGCTGACATCGTAAAAGACATTCAGGGTATTTACTTTATAAAAGTTACAGGCATCCCACAAAGGAGGGAGAAAGTTACGTAAGTATCTTTTCAGTAATGAACTCCCCACTGCCAACGCCTTTGTTAGCCTCTGCTAGAGCATCTTTTAAGTGCAGATTGGTACACTGCAGCACCTGAAGCTTTCCAGACAGCTTCAGCATCTTGTAAACTGTCTTGAAGCGAGAAACCACACTGCTGTGACCACAAGAGAGCTCTGTACTGCACACCTTCCATCACTTACAGCAGAGTACCTGGAAAACTTCTAGTGATGTTTAAAGACATCCACCCACCTGCTTCTGTAAATGTCGAAAGGTTTCACTGAAATCAGGGAAGCTGTTGTGCCATGGGTCAGAAGGAAACCAACATTACACATTAGAAGACCAGAAAGAAACTGCTATTGTCCTACAATTCCCAGAGAGGCAAAAGATACGTTTCCTTTCTTAGGAACCCTGGTATTTGGGAAAGGCAGTCCCTGGAACAAGGAGGTTTACAGCCTGTGATAGCACTGATACATCACAGGTCTTGTAAAATGTTTTGTTACTGACAGAGCCCATGGATTAAACAACTAAAGAACACAGGAAAAAAAAAAAAGCATTTTGTAAGCAAGGATAAGCATATGTTTGCAGTTCCGGGATTATACCTGCCATTCAACCCCATCCCACCTCAATTTCTCATCTTTCAAATAAATTAATGCCATTAGTCAAGAGTTTTTGCTCCACAGACTAGGCAAGCACTCTCACCCGGTAACCCCCACCCTCCCTTCCAACGCACTGCACCCAAATTCTTCCAAAAAGGATTGTTTCCACCAGATAAACTAAGTTCTACCAGACCTCTGCCTCCAGCCAGAAAAATCCATTCTCTTGACCAATGCCTTCAAACCTCACTCAAGTCTTCCTCAGCTCCTTCCACCTCCCCAACTCCCCCGATGACAGCGCAGCTCCCACTGGTCCCACCGAGGAGCAACCCGGAGATCTGGAATGAGAAGGAGCCTCAGCCAGGCTTGGCCCATGGCCTCTCGAGGGGCGAGCGGCACAGGCGGACGGACAAGCAGTCAGTTTTGCTCTCACTAGGATTACAGCCTGCTGTCCGGTAGAATTTCAGCCGTGACAAAGTTTACAAGCACTGGAAAGCTACCCAAGGCTTGAGTGAAAATGGATATATTCCACAGTACAGAGACGTAACAGAAAGCTTAACAACATGTGGCATTTATAGAATATTTTCTATGTTCAAAGCATCAAGTAGGCATTACCTGCAGCTCAGGGGACTGGTCAGCCAGGCCAGAACTCTATTTAGAGTTAGTTCTCATGGGATTTCTGATAATAGATTCTTCACTTGTGCTGGAAATGCCATAAAAATAGATCTGTTTAGGGGGTAGCACAGCCTGTACACTTTCATTGCGATCTACAGTCTCTAAAGAATAACATACACTTTCTCAAGCTCTAAATAAAGTTCTCCTTTTACTTTGATTTCTAAACAAAAGATTGTGATAGTCCACCTTTTATCCAAGACACTTGTCTATTCTCAGCACTGTAGCCTGAAACAAGAATCCGCAGGGACAATTAACGGCTATCATTTCTGTACACGCAAGTTGGACCAGGCTTTATCACATTTGGTCCAATGCACTTTCACTAACATAGATTCTTCTGTACAATATAAAAATTACAGCTGGGCTGCCCACTAAGAATCAGCTCATACATAATTACATGTCTGGAACAAGAGACCTAACTTCCGTTAAGTTTTTGTTTCCACTAACTTTCTTACCTACCAGCCACCTGAGGCCACCAGTTCAGGACACCAACATGCACACGCCATCAGGAAAACAAGGACAGGCAAAGACACTGGAAGATGGTTTAGGGTAAACGCATCAAGAAAGCATGTACGGACAACTTGGTCATGTATTCACAACAGAGCACAACTGCTAATGAGATTACTATATGAAATATGCTAGCACAAACTCATTTTCCTCCCACTGTATGTTCCTGCAAGGCGGTCTAATTTTATAGGATGAGAGGTTGCGTGGGAGGAACAGGATAAAAGCAAGATCAGTGATTGTAAGACATTTTAATTAGCTTAAAGGCTCCTCTGTGTTAGTTTACAGAATTGAAAAAACCATAACACAGTGTCTGGAAGATTCATTTCGTGAGAGTCTGAGACCCGTGTCTCTGTCCAGGACACTCTGAAAAACATACATGCAACAATTTCTGCCACAGCATGGAGAACAAACTGCTCTTTTCTACAGACCGACCGGATAATTTTCAAATCACCTTTATGTCACTTCCACTAGGACTATGAAAACTCTTGTGCTTCAAATACAGTCTGTTTTCTTAGCAGTGAGTGGGGCTTGGGGCTTACGGAATTTTTAACATAAAATAAGAATTCACTTGATGCCAAACTACAGGATCTATTCTAGTAAAATACAAGATCATTCCAAATGCCCAGTCTCAGACATTTCTGAGCTCTAGCCAAGATGTAGAAAGCATGAGCACTAAAGCGATTAGTCTGCAGGAGGTGAAAATTCATGGAATTTAATGACACAGTACTGAAAAGAAAGCTCCAGCAGCAAGTGCTTAGGATGAGCAAAAAAAGCTAGCGGTCTAAAAAGGATAGAGGGATCAGGAGAAGGCTGAACCATGAGGAGGTGTTCCTACATTCAGAAGATAAATGGACGGACGTTTGCATCTTCAACTACGGACGGTCTGCAACTGAACACGCAGTCATGTAAAAACCTACCACCTTAGCTTAGAGTGGGGAACTAAGTACAAAGGGAAAGAAAAGCAAGAGTAAAAAAATATTCCTGCAGATTTTCTTCCTACATAAGGCCAAGGAAAAACAATCATGAAATTAATGCGTTCTTCAAACAAGTAGGAGGTATCATTTTCACATATGCATCTCAAACAGGGCACAGAGCAAAGTTACAAATCCTGGAAGTGAAGTATACCAGTTATATTTCAGATGTTACATAGTACATAAATAAGCATTTGAAAGACTAATCTTCTTAAAAACCATCAGACAGAAATAACAAGAAAAAACGCTCACAGACTAGCCACTTCTTGCAGCAATAAGCTCTAATGGATTAGCTGGAACCCATGTTTTTATGCTTTTTATACCCACCCTCTTTCTTCCCTTCAGCTTTTGTGCTAAGCTGAAAATATCCAGCCACCCCATCCCTACTGTTTATGGAAGTAACGACAGAACTGCCAAATTCCCCACCCTCCATTCTCAATTGCTTATTATCAAGAACAGAGGCCACAATATTGAAGAAGCGAAGTGTATTTATATCTCTTTGGCAGAAAGATCTATTTTGAATGAATGAGCTCGTATTTTTGCTAGTCTGAAATATACTAATGGCATGTGCTTTGTCATCTGGATTCGGTATTTCTCAATACAGAAATACCTGGATATGAAAATCTGATCCATCAGAGAAGAAACATCTGGATTTACACTAACGCTATAAAACACTTCTCATAGCTAAAACTGTAAATTCCTTTATTCATCTTAGTACAAGTTTTGCATAAAACTATTTTGGCCTTGAAATGAGTTGAAGGATTAGGAAGAAATTGCACAGAAAAAAGAAATCCCAGAAAGAAATTAGAAATCCCAGAGAAGGGCGACAGAGCTGGTGAGGGGTCTGGAGCAGAAGTCTGATGAGGAGCGGCTGAGGTTGTTCAGTCTGGAGAAGAGGAGGCTGAGGGGAGACCTCATCGCTCTCTACAACTGCCTGAAAGGGGGTTGTGGTGAGGTGGGTGTTGGTCTCTTCTCCCAAGTGACAAGCGACAGGACAAGAGGAGATGGCCACAAGTTGCCCCAGGGGAGGTTCAGGCTGCATATTAGGAAAAATGTCTTTCCTGAGAGAGTGGTGAAGCACTGAAATAAACTGCCCAGGGAGGTGGTGGAGTCACCATCACTGGAGGTGTTCAAGGAACATGTGGACGTGGCACTGCGGGACATGGTTTAGTGGGCATGGTGGGGTTGGGGTGATGGTTGGACTTGATGATCTTACAGGTCTTTTCCAACCTTAGTGATTCTGTCATTCTGTAAAATAGCTAGAACCTCTGGAGGGAAAAAACCAACCAGCACTGAAAATGAACAGAAAGGGAGTTCAGGGCATGCTTAGCATTGACTCCCCATTGAACCAGGCCAAAGACCAGTCAGACAATACCTCTCCACTGCAAAAGCAAAACAGCTCTGCAGCTGTGAAGCAGCTCCCAGCTAGAAAAAACTAAAAGTCAAATCGGAACAACTGTTCCTAAAGTGTATGAAAACGGTACGTGTTAATCCTTTGAGTGAATGATATTTTAAAAGACCTGGTCTGTCAATCAGCTGTGGCCAGGGTGGAGGGAAGACTCCGGTGAGAGAAGCAAAGAGGGATAAGACCAACTGTTCCGTTATATCCTTGCAGATGAGATCTCTCACTGTGAAATTTCCAAGATAAAGCATAGCACAGCACTTCCCTGGGGGCAGAAGGCAGTCGCCATGACTTTATCAAGTAACTGGTTATAATTTTCATGCAAATAACAAGAATAATCAAATTACTATCACAGCTGTGTCAGCCTGAAGAAAATAACATCTATGAGCTGATCAAAGCAAGCAGATGACCTCACAGAAAGCACGCTGAAGATGTTATCTGTCCTTTCGCAACTCTCTTGCTTTGGTGTGAGCCGAAAATAAAAAAGTTACCTCTCAGACTGCTCATAACTGCATAGGTGAGATTCTGCCACAGACTGTGCACACCAACAACCTTCCATGAGCGCACATTTTATTTACTGCTCAATATTCAAGGGGCGATGTGCACGTGTACCCACTTCTGGTTTGTTTTTACTCTGTCTTTGGTGGCACAGAAATACAGGCAAAATGCATTTGCTACCCCTCAAGGCAAAGCACCAGACAAGTCAGCACCTTAAGGAATGGGTGAAGCTGTTGAACAAATGAGAAAAAGATCAAATTAGCAGAAAGAGCTTTGCAGTGGCTTTTGGTGGGGTTTGTGTTTGGTTTTGTGTTTTGGGGTGGTTTTTTTTTAAAGCAGAGATGGTTTCTTATCTGCTCTGATTCTCAAATCTCAGAGTAACATCACATGAAGCTGAGCTTTCAGACTTTGGCAGGTCTATTTTACTACTGTTTAAGCTAGAAAAGCTTCATCTTTCCAAACCTGTCATGGCTGTAGTGTTTTTGCTGTGTGCGTTGTTTTTAATGTATAACTCACAGGACATGAATTATCTCTTACACCACTTAATCCCTATTAAATTTAGTTGAAATACTGGGTTAAAAAATTATTAGTTCACACACACAGGGGATAATTGCATTCCTCATGTCTTTCGGAAACCAATCTTAAAAAAACATGATGAATTTTATGACAGTGATACTCAGACACAGCTAATAAAAGTCTACACTTAAGGAAATAAATGCCTAAGTAACACACATTTTGCTTTCCCTCTATTGCATAAATTAAAGGCCATACACTTAACGCTTGCAAACTAAATTATTTCTCTTATAATGAAGTTTATACAGCATGTTACTGAGCTAGGCCTGCGATGATGCAAATCAGGAACTTCAACTGAAACCATCCATTTTGACCAGCCACAGTTGGCATAATTATGTTCACTGCTCAGAAAAAAAAGAAAATGCTTTTCTAAAAGCATCCTCTTTACTGAGAGCTAACTGGATAATTTGATGTTAAAAAGTTCAGGATGCACAGATGCGCCTGCAAGTTTACACCGGGCAGCTCTCAGGAAAAGTTGTACCTGCTTTTGCACTATCTGCGTGAGGCCATTTGCTGCTACCGTCCTTTAAGCTCTCTCCACAAAGTCTGGACAAAATACACACACCACTTTATACTGGAACTTGATCCAATTCTCTTAAAAAGGAGAGGTTCAGTTCCATTCCTCTCAAGTGGGCACTGGTCATATCAGACCAACATATCTAGTAATTAAGCACCGTTAAGTAATTAAAGTTTTTACAGTAAAAATGCAGAATTACTAGACATTCATTAGGGATTAAAAAATCCCAGTACAAAAGAGAATGTGTAAAAGCCAATTTACAGGAACAAATTGGAACCACTTGCAGTTTTCTGTATAAAATTGGGGAGGGCAGACTGTTTACATCAAATTTTCCTATTTTCTGTGAGTTTTTCACTTTTCCACCAAAATTATTTCTCACTGACTAGAGTTACCTAGCAAATGAAACAGGTTGAATAATTTTCCCTAAATATTTTAATCTGTAGTATGTTTAGTTCAGCTTTTCTATTTTCTTTTAATTGTTGCGCTGCCTGCTATTCTGCACCAGGCTTTACTATCACCTAGAGGAAGGCGGCACTTGCCAAGGCTTGGTACAGCACAGCTACAGAGCAACACGGGTCAGGTCTACTGGTACTTCCACAAGGTGAAAGAAAGCCAGGTCGTATTTATTTTGCTCTACATTTCAGGGATTACTGATTGACAGGCCCTAATCTTATGAATAATAATAATATCACTGAGCCTTTCTGTGCTTGAATAATCATTGTTTTTCCTCTCTAACAACATGATAGGGTTTATATGGAAGACTCAAGAGCATAAAGCCATAGTGACCTTCCCCACCTGAGAAGCTGCTGAAAGTGACAGCTGATAAAAAACCAAACCAGAGCAACTGAGATAATGCTCCAGCCATTTCATCTCCAGACACATCAGCCCATAATAATCAGAATGATAACAACAAGCTCAGAGTGATGACACTCCCTCCTCCCCCCGATTCTCCCCCTTCTTTAAACAGCATTTCATCTCGCCGTTTCTAATGCTTGGGGAAAGAACCAATTCGCACTTTCTGCACTGGTTACGTGCTCCGCGACTCCCTGAACGCAGCCCCAAACACCCTGAACACTGACTCATCTCTGATCTGGGTGGCAAAGCAGATATCCATGTAAAAGTACATTTTCATCTAGATATCGACAGTGTTACAGGCGCTGTTTCCTGCCACCTCCCTAAAATTGTTGTTAATAGTCTCCTCACACAGCAGCAGCTCATGCTCTGAATGAAGCATCGCTGCTTTTGCTCAGCCTCGAATATCTCTATGTGGCACTTTCCAGCCATGAGCTGCAAACACATTGAAGTAAATGCCTTTTCCCCTACCCATTTTTTAGATATAGTAATGAATAGCAAGAATTGTATAGGCAGTTGATACCTAGGACACGAAGAAAATATTAAATCAGGAGAAAAATCTTCTTACACATGCACACATACACCCTTTCTATTTATATATACGAGGCTGAAACCATTCTCAACATAGCATATATCTACATGAACAGCTTTCGTACAGTGCAATACAAAACACCTCGGTTTGAGTCAAGGAACAGAAAAATTAGTATAACAGAAGCAAAGAGCTCTGTCTGTGAATGACTACAGCTGCTGGAAAGCCCTAGCAGGGACCGAGAACAGCATTCCAAGGCAAAACCCAAAATAATTGCCCAGCATCCTTCAGTACGTGTCATTTTGCCAGGGTTAGCTACATCCGTCTGTGGTTGACTATGATTTGGGGACTCACTAGCAAAATCCAATCCAAGTAAATCACGGAGAATAAAGCAGAGCAGTACAGCAAAGGACTTTTTGCCACATTGATCCCTTAACATACATCGTGGACACAACTACAACTTCATTTTCCTTTAACCTATATTCAGTTTTCCAGACTGAATTCAGAGCGCCTCAACTGAAGTAACCAATGTGTTCAAATGAAGGGCAGCATATATCCTTCCAGCTGCATACAGCTGTAAGCAGTCCCATGCTCTTAGGTTTTAAAATTACTAATTTCAGTTGAACACAGCCCGCACGAAGGGATATGTTTCGAAGGAGGAGGGGCTTTTATTTTTACATCTTAAATGGCTGACAGCTAATCATACTGCTTTCATCAAAATATTATTCAAGGTGAGAATGCACGGTAATCAGAGACACACAGATCACCACATAGCATGTGCATTCACTTCTGGAAGTGGAGATAAAGTTAATTAAATCCTCAATTAATTTGAATTAAGATGGATTCACTCTACTTGAGCTGATCAAAACCCTAAACCAAAAGGTATACTGCACAGAGTAGCAGCCTTTTGTTACTTAAGCTTTCCTGGAGATATGTTAATTGTGTAGTCTGATACATACATACAGGCCTTTTTCACATCATCTGCTTTAGCTCTCAACTTCTTTTCTGCTTTCCAAAGAGTAACGCAGGCGACTGAACAATAGGGAAATCCTGTCCTGCTCCTCAGCGGACAGGACCGGTGCTTAAAGAGCTCTTCAGATGCACAAGAGACACCTGTATCACACCATAGTTCACAAGTTCTGTGCACGCAGGAGTGACGCAAGACCAAAAAAAGTGATGCATGAAGGAGGTAAGAGGTCAAAGCGGAGAAGTACAAGGCCAAGAACCACCCTCGTTCCTGCTCAGTGTCAGGGCAATAGTGGAACCGACGGCGACCTCAACACTGATCTCCTCCTGTTAGATCAATCCCTCAGCCAAAACACGACGCTTTCGGCTTAACAGAGCCCAGTCCTGTGGGCAGCCAGAAGGAGAGAACACTTCTGTCCTCCTCCAGCACAAAACCCTCCTGCTGGCCTGTGTCCTGGTCACCTGGAGAGGGGCTGGGGGTCCTTCCACTTTTTGTTTTCTTGCCAGAAATCACCAGCAATTCAAAGCTTAAGCTGCAGATAGAGCAGGGCTCTCCCAGTAAGGTGAGCCCCAGCAAACTGCTTGGAAGTTACTTATAGTCAGGTTCTACTTGGACAGATGACATTATAATCTCAAAACCAGAAAGAAATACCACCGAATAAAGAAAAGGGGAAGGAATTACCATCCAGGCTAGGTGGATTTGAACGGATTGCAAGGAGATGTCTCACAGGAGCTTAGATCCAATCAGCACATGCCAGAGGATTTTGTGGGATAGGTTTTCTGTTCCTCAGTCAAGCAGGCTTCCTTCCAGCGCCTCTGGGAACTGCCATTTCCCAGCCATCCCTGCTATGACGGGTAAGTCCAGTTCACAACAAACCACTAAAAGCAATGCTGGTCAGCCAAACCCCTTCCTCTTTTTCTGCAGGAATTGCTTTGCCTACATAATCAAAAGTCAACTAGCCTCCTACTAATGGAGAAATGGGAGCTTAAGAGTCTTCATAATTCTTCCTAAGCTGCTGCATACAGACAGCTTTAGTCTGTCTTTTCAGCAATATACGCACACAGCTTGCTCTAAAGTACATTTGATCTGTGTATCAGATGGAAGATTTATTTACATGCCTAAATCAAGATGTAGACACACAAATGCATATCCACTAAAGAAAAAAATATGGACCACTGAAAGCAGATTAAGATGGTAAGGATTCCTACAGAAGTCCCAGCTGGTGCAAGACAGACACAAGCTGATCTCTCCAGCTGAGGACCAGCCCCGGTGTTCCTTTCTTTACGCATAGAAACTAACTGATAAGATTTTATAGCCATTAGACAGTGACCTCTAAAATTGCATTTGTGAATCCTCTGCAGCAAGAAGCATTTTCCAGGCTGCTGGATTTCTGCAGGCAGCTCCAGGACTGAACTCTTATTCAAACCTCTGGTCACATCAGAAGGCCAAAATAATAAAACCTGTAGGTAAAGAGCTCCCTCCCCTGCCAATATGCAGAGTTCTATATGACATCCTGAAAGCAAATTAAAACATAAAAACAATTAAACATAACAACCTCTTGGAATGCAAACAGATAGAGAAATACAATAAGGAGACCCGACATCCAGAACACAGAAACTGGCTCAGATGGTGACTGTAGACCCTTGGAAATGTCATTCTACAGAAGGAACACAGGATGGGCCAATGACTATGGTCAGAGACTGGGATTCAGGTGGGATCACGGACCACAACACTTTCTAAACAGCGAAGTGAAAGCCCAAGATTCAGATTTTCTAAGTCAACAGAATTTCAATGGCAGTCGATTGGAAGACAAACTGACCAAAAACCTCCTTAACACTGGCTATAATTAGAAGACATATCACCCAATTCTCTCTATGAAAAGAAACTCCACAGCTTTTGAAATTATCTCTCAACTCTCACAAGCTTGATTCATTGATGAGATCTAACTGGGAAACCAACACATGGAGATAAGTAAAACAAAGCCTAGTAGCTGCATTAGTAGCAACAAGGATTTTTCAGAGATCTGAGATGCTATCTTCAGCATCTCACCTTCCTTTTTATAGCTACCATGGCTGTACCTGCTCGAGCACACTGTGCATGTGTAAGGATCAAACAGTAATGAAGGACGGACAAGCCTTTTAACCAAATTGGCTTGGCAGTAAGTCTGAAATTTTTGCACAGCTCATTAGTGGTGACTTTTTATGGAAATGTATGCTGAAACAAAACCAAATGCATCTAACAACTACATGTTCTGCAAATAGATTCCTTGATTGAAAAGAAATGGCTCTCTATTATATGTGGGGGGAAAAAAGGAGCAAGAGGGAGGAAAATTAAGGTTTTAGGAGAGAAGAACCACAAAGAGAGTCCTTCATAAAGTGCCCTCGCACTGCTGTGCTGAGACTCCCAGATACTGATTTTCAACACTTTTCACCTGTCCAGTCAGACAGCAACCCACAGGTCAGGCAAGTACATCTCAAGCACAAACAGCCCTCCCTTTCCAAATACCACGAAAGCAGATGCAATATCCAAGTCTCACAAATTCTTTAGTGTTTCCTGCGCTACTTGTGTACACTCTTCTCTAAAATGGGCTGATCAACAGAGCAGCTGTACTGTGAGGGGAGCAGCCATGGGACCTCCTCGACAGCAAAGTGTCCCCATATTGTAGCCGAGCAAGTGTCACTTGATGTTTGTTTAAATGCTTAATACTGGATCCTATTTGCAAAGCATTAGCATTCCTGTTCTCATGCGTCTGCACTGATTGGTCTCATTTACATATGCAAATCAAATACCAGTACAAGACACTTAATATTCCCTCAACTTCATTTAGTGCTGCAGCAACATGGGTCAATATCTCACTCCATCCTCTAGTGTGTGGGGAGGGGAGGGTTCTAGCTGAGTCAGCAAATGCTAATAAGCTTTGCTGCTTTCAAGTCTTAAAATCAATTAGTAGTATATTAAGGCAAACTTGCTGGGAGCTCATTTAAGTAATAAAAATCTTTTGTATAGCTAAAAAGAGAAAGAATAGGAAGGTTGACTCTTCCTTCCCCAGGGAGTTGTTTTCGTCTGAAGTCATAATGGAAAGCAACGCATCTACCACGGCATTTACTGAAACAGGGAGCCCCTCTGCCGTGTTTCTGGCTTCAGGGGCAAAGCCACACGGATATCCAAAAAACCCCAGTCTTCAGTACAAGCTCTTCTCCTACCCTTGTTTGAACAATGTTAACACACACAGACAGCAAGAGGAGTTCAGAGCAGCATATCCACAGCCACCAACCCTCCGCCCTTGTATTCATGACATGAATCCTACGCCGCAACAGCACCTCACTTGCACTGACATTTACAGAGCAGTGACTCCAGGCTGTCACAGCACGAAACGTCCTACCAAGTAGCACAGGCTCTCCAGTACCAACACCACAAGCCTCTGGGAACAAGCCCTGCCACGAGAAGCTGCGTGATCAGCTTAGGCAAACAAAGGGTCCAACAGAAGCCCAGACTGCAGCCTCCCCAGCCTCATCCCCCTCCAGCAGACCCACTGAAACCCCCCACCCAAACCCACATGCTCCAGGTTAGCTTCCCCATCCTGATGGGTGCTCAGCACCAGCCACCCGCCGGACTTAAGCAACTGCACGAAGATCCACTGAAATCAGAGCAAACCCAATTTACCCCAGCTGAGGGTCTGGCCCAGGACCCCTCCGTGCACCGCCGTCCATCACGGGCTCACACCCGTCTGACAGCAGACTAAGCACGAACGCCAACTGAAGTGGAGCTTTTAAGGTATTTTCCCTCACTCAGATGCAGCTTCTGCAAGTCACCAGGGCCCAGAGCTCACTGCTTTGTTAAGCCAAGGCTACAAACGGCACCAGCCGCACAAGTACCTGACCTCGGGCACTCGCAAGAGGCTCATTACTCAAAGCCAACTGCACCTCAGCTGGCAACGGAGCTGATTTCAGCTTTGCACACCAGGAGGTATTCACACCCGAACGCTCCCCCCACCTAAAGAAAAGAAGCGCCCATTGACAAACAAGTGCAAGGATCCCTAGCCACACTTCCCAGGAAAACAGTGGCCAGCACAGCTCTTAACATTTATTTCTCCATCTTCTAATCAAGATTTGTATTTTATGAGTGCCTGACCACCTGACAGAGCACCAAGCTCATAAACACTGCAAGGGGCAAACACCTGGCTTATTTGCTTGATTGTACTTCAGCAAATTTATTGGACATCATCTGCAAGTATCAGACCGCGCAGCACTTAGACCGGTTCCTGCCAAGGCTGTGAAAAATAATTGAGTCACCGCTGTCATGCCAATTTGCCATTCATTTCCCTTTCAAGGCTGAAATGCCACTGGTGACTGGACTATGCTTCTGACCATGAGAACAGTTTCCTCCACGGAACAAAAAGTAGTAAACAGATACAGATAACTGGAAATAAATAGCAAAATAGGGTTTACGAGCCAACTTTAGATTTCTCAGGTGGCTCTTTGCCCTTTAAAAGTTTTTTATAAAACAACTGCTTTTGTCTGAACTACTACCAAATCCTGAAGTATCTTTTTTTTTTTTAACATCACAGCTAAGACATCAAAGGTATGTATTCACTGTCAAGACAACACCAGTTCTTCCAGTGCTAGCACAGGCCAGTAGCAAAGGGGAGCAAGACGCCCTGGCAGGAGCTCAGGCCAATTTGGGATATAAAGCCCCATTGACTGACTTCCACCAACCAGACACGTCCCTATTTCTCTCATCAAGTTTGCATCCACCGCTCCAAACACGTGACTGAACACAACAGTTGACTGTGCAAAATCATTTGTTTCCAATATGCATGTGGCACATTAAATGAAAGTGTAGTTGCACACGGACACAGATACAGAGCTGAGATTTTGTGGAAAAATTCCAAAAAGGAGCCATAAAAAATTCTGAAACCATATGACAGGCAAACCAATTGCCAACCAAATTTTTTACATTAGGTAGAAAACACTTAATTGGAGACAGACTCAATCCAATGCTATGCTTTAAATCTAATTATAAAACTACTTCTCTTCCAGATGCTACACCATGTAAAACAATCCTGTCACTCAATATTATTGACAATGCCATGTTGCCTTACTGCTTATTTGTACCTTGGTTTATCACGTAGCCCAAATACTAATACTTTGCAAGTAAGAAGCAAATTAAAACGCACTGTGCTGACTGAACAGCTGCATGGTCTGGCATAGCTTTGGCAGCACTCTACGCACGCATTCCTAAGCGCAGCGTTATGAACCCCAAGATGAGCGCGGTGAGCACGGTGGTGCACAGCGCTCTCCTGCTCCTCACCTCCCGCCGCGCTCCGCTGCAAAACCGTGCCAGATGTTCCGGCACAGCGGAGCAGGAGGCAAAGCTGCTGCAGGGCTATGTTATCCTTTTGCTATTTATCATTAGACAGTGTCACAGCATCACCGCCTCCCTCCCCAGCAAGACTGGAGATCTTTCTGCTTCCCTCCAGGTTTATTGCTGCTTGACAGGCAGCAGTGACAACAAAAGGGATAGCACCTAGTTTTTGTTCCTATCCTTTCTTTCAGGCATGATGTTCATTATGATCAATCATGCTTTTTCAATCCCCATGTATTAAAATGGATTGGGACATTTCAGACATAGGAATATCAATATTCAGCCATGATCTGAGGAGTACTTGCTTTGTTTCTAGAACAATCAGTTCTTTTACAGCCATTTGGAAACAGCAATGCGACTCAAAACAAGTCAACTCATCCACAAACCTGCTAAGATATTAACAATAAGATACAGTGACAATAGGTATTAAGAAGCACACGAGGCCAGCACAGCCAATTTAGGATCTCGACTGCTGATCTTTGGCTGGTTTGAATGCTCTAAGCAAGCTACTGAAGAAAAATAAACTAATACAACAGTTTTTATATGTAGAATTAGATGAAAACTCCCAGGTCATCTGCTGCTGTCCTCTGCTATTTCATTGCTTCTCCATATGGTGGGCCTACATATAAGATATGGGTGATTCCTCTTGACAGCAGTCCACATAATTAGCAACAAACAAGATTTAAACTCTTCAGGAAGGTTTTTAGGTTCTGCGGTTCCACAATACAAACAGATGGGAAGTTTTCTGAAATTTAATTACAATTTTGAACAAATTAACTATAAAAAGAACAATATGTAATGAGCACAGAAATCTCCACATAATATTTTGCCATCAATTCAATACAACTAATTCCATCAGCAGGTTTTCAGAGGGGTAACAGTATTTTGCACCAACATCACAGAAGATGGAGTTTGGGCTGCTGCTCCTGGGTAGCAGCATAAAGTGCAGCCGGGTTTCCCTGTCTGCAAACAGCCTAGAGAGAGCTGAAAGGAACAAACCCACTCTGCATCTCTGCTGCAATCATCTGCTGTGAATTAGTTTAAAATAGTAAAGAACATCTCAAAGTTACAGTGTTAAAGCCTCTTAGAGACAAAGGGGCATTTTGAACTCACTGTTTGAGTGTTGGCACATTCAGAGAAACACCATTTTATAGCTTCCCATGCTGTTCTTCTCCATAGCTTTATCTCTACAAACTGTGAGAGCCACAAACTTTTTTTAATTAAAACTAATTCTTGAGCACAGCTCTTTAATAATGAAAAGTAATAGGGTGGATTCAGCACAGAGCTCTGGCTATTTATACATTTAGGAATCATTTCACCGGTTACAACCACCACTGAATCAGAACATCAAGCAGTACAGCCTAATACTGTACCAGCCCAGAAAAAGCAGAGCACCCTACTCACCTGAAATCCAGAAGACATTTTAAAACATTAAAATATTGTCTAAATGGGAAGACAACATCAGTATGCGAGACTCATTTTGTATTTAGTATCTTATTAACACTCACAGATTTGGTACATGTCCTTTAATATTCAGAGGCGCGAAGCTACTCTGATTGTGTGCCTGAAGCTAAAGAAAGCACCTGCAGAAGCAAAGCAGCACTGATTGTAATCACAGTCCTCATCCCAATATGAATTTTCTTCATTCTTTCAAAAGAAGGAAACACGCAATGCCAGATTCACTATCTCGGTACTATCTGCTGACTCACCAACCCTACCTCCCATCGGCACCACAGGATTTCCCAGGAAAGGCTCCCTTCCAAGCACCGAGTCCAGCATGACCCTTACTCAGCTTGTGAGATGCAGGGGAGGAGGGAGAGATCAGCCTGAGGGAGAGAAAGCTAAACCTTTCCCAGGTCACAACTGATACTAAAATTAGGAGGCACAGTAAACAAAGAAGAAAAAGCCACTAAGGCAAGGTACGTTAAGCTCAGCGTGTAAGGATGAAATGACAAAAACTGCAGGAGCAGTTGAATGAATGGGAAGTAAAGAACTATGTCTATCAAAACAGAAAAGTCCTACAAAGGTATTGCACAGTCCTTGAAAGCTTTACATCACACACTCAACATGCCCAGTACTAAGCACACCAAAGTAAAAGTAGCTGTTGAAGAGTCCATGCACTCTGGCATCCAGATCTGCACATTTAACTGCAAGGCCATTTTGGTTTTGAACACATTAAACCATCTCTTGAAGAGATTCAATCCTCAGACAAATAAAGCAGTGTCAAACTTCCAGAAAAAAGGAGCAGCAGAGGAAGGCTCAGAGCCCTCATCCTTCCCACTGCCAGCAGAACAAGGGTTAATCTGTACTTTGCTACAACTCAGGATTCACATTCATTTGCCTTGCTCTGAAAAAGGAGAAAAGCATCAAGCCAGTAAATTTACCAAGAACCCTGTATGCTTCAAATTGTGATTGAGGTACCAAGAGAATTGGGACCCAGCTGGGTGTTTCAATGAACCCAATACGGTCTTCGCTCAGAAGGCAAATTGGCATAAAAAGCACATTCGGTTACGGCTTTAAAAAAAATTTAGCCTATTCCATACTAGCCTGGCAGTTCCGAAATTTATTTACACAGATGGAGAATACGCTTTGAGCAGCCACTGGACAAGCGTGAGACACCGTGTAACCACCGACCAGCCCACGGACAGTGCGGCCACACACCGTCTCTGGTAGGCTGCTCCCAGCTCCTTCACCACCCTTTCACTTCAGTATCTCTTCAAGCCTTTGAGATTCTCTACTCCCCATAACAGCTTTGACCCCCCAGTGTCAACTGCAAGCAGACAAGACTGAGGAATCTCAGCTGTTACTGAAGAACTTCCTCACAACCCCTGATCCAAACCATCAGAGCCCAAGTTTTACTCATAGCACAAGCAAATTACAGCCAAATTTTCAGAAACACTTCCCAGAATTTTATATTAAAGACTCATTTTCAAAAGACAAAGGATTTGTGCATCCAAATTCCTCCACTCTGGTCTTTGAAAAAGGAGATCACTATTTCCCAATTGATCAGAGGACTTCCAAAAAAATAAAAGCTTTGGAGAATCCCCATTTTCTTAGGGTTTTTTTCCCCAAGGACAGTGTTGGTCTTCACCATGATAAGAAGCTGATTTAAACAGTTATCTGTTTTTACAAAAATCTTGAGTAATCTGTTTCCAAAGACAGAGAAATCTCATTGATCAATTTGTCTTCCATTAATGGGGCAAGCATTACTTTGAAGTTGAACGGCAGACAGGAACACAGAAATGAAATGGTTTCACAACTTGCACGCAGTGGCAATACATCCACAGAGCAGCACCGAGTCAGGAAACCTCATTCAGGTTTGGCAAAAGGAATGGTCAAAGAGGAACAGGAACCAGGTTTTAATTGTATTTTCTAAATATGTATGCACAACTTGACAAACAACCCTCTAAAGAATGAGATATTTGTGCTTAAGAGGAGGGTATTTATTATGAAGGAAAACAGCACCATTTACTTGGGGCTGTTTCCCTCTGTATTTAAACACTTCTAATTTCTTAAAATAAGCAGTGTTCTTCTAGGCATAATTGTTTCTTTTCAATCAGGCACTTAGTGTTTGCAGCTATCAAATTTGTTGCAGCTGTAATCAAACACGATGTCTTGGAAAGGAAAATCTTCACCTACTGTTAAATCTCACTGCATTACACAGCACTGCTTCTGCAGCAAAGTCCAGAGTCCAAAACGCCCTGCTTCTTTCCAGGGGCTTCTAACTGAATTTTGCTTTTAAAAAAATTAACACTAGAACTCTAAAAATTACATAGATGAGGATTCCTAAAAAAATATGTATTCAACATAATTGCATCCCCTTTCTTTTATATCGTATTTTCACTGTTAGAACTCAAACACCATGAATGAAAATATAATCCCATTTGAGAGAAAGAGAGAGAAACTGAGGCACTGTGCAAAACTGACTTGAGAACATCAGTATAGCAGGACAGGGACAAAGTTAAAGAACCCAATTCCTTCCTGTTCCTACTGGGAATCCACCGGACAACGCTGTCCTAGCCACCGCAGGACAAGTCCCAGGTGAGAACCCTGTGCCTTCTACAGGTTTCTGCACTGTTTGAAGAAAACATCTGGTTAGCAGACTGAGATCAGCTATCCCCCTTGGTGTATAAAAACCAGTTTTCAGCCTGCAGTGTTCCATGAACTCAGCCAGTCACTGGTCTTTCCTGTGCTTCAGCTTCTCACATAAGTGTTATCTGTCCTCTGCTCTCCTTGTCTGCTTGTGCTTTTGCCCACACCCAGAGCACAACATTCAGACACGGGGCTCCAGGGTGGGTGCAACTGGCACGCCGCACCCTTCTGCTCCTCAGCCCCGTCCCGCGCAGCCAGCGCTCGCCCCACTCGGAAGCCCTGCGCAACCGCCCTGTCCCCGCCAGCTGCCCAACACCCCCGACTCGGCAGCAGCTGTAACACACGACATCAGAGCAGAAATACGTTCTATGCAAGGTACTCAGGCCCTGACCACTTGCTTAGAGTTTGATAAAGAGAATCAGAAAGGACCTGTACTGCCTTGAAAAGCATAAAGTTTCATTAAGGCTCACGAGCCTCAGTGGTTTATAGCATTGCTCTCCAGTCATGTATGATAAAGAGCAGGTCTGGGTATCTTTCCTTAAATCCCTTTCTATTTTTCATACCCTCAGGACCAACAAGGCAGCCAAGAGGTAATGGTTTACAAATAATAATGTAATTTTATTTTATATCTACATTAGTAAACTAAAAAACCCCACCTGGTATTCCTCATGAACTGTTACTAGCATTATTGAGGAAATGATATGGAATTTATATCAATTTTCCTCTTATTGTGAAAGACTTGCCCAATTTATTTTAAATGTCAACTTACTATGTATTCATCAGGTGTGTGGCAGCAGTGATTGTAATTAATTTCACATTGTAGTCTAGGCATGTGCCTTAATATTAGCTCCACACACCTTTCAGGGGAAGCAATAAATGGAAGCATTGGTCATTTTTGGTCATTAAATCTTCAGGACTATTTTTCACAAGATGAGACTGTCAAGATTCAAGTCCTAGTAAAATTTTAACTTAGATTATTTATAGCTGTCTACTTCAAAACTCTCCTGTAGTTGAAATGAAATGCAAGCCTCTCCACAACAGCTGGTTAAGATTTTTCAGAACAATCATTTAGTCATAAAAAAAGGAAAAAATCCCACAGTCTGAGGGCAAACAAAGCTAAGTGTGAAATTATGTTGACTACAAGGGACAGTTTAACAGGAAAAAAAAATAAGGATGCTAAGAGCATAAAAGCACTTAATTCAAGTATTTTCCAAATGATGTTCTGAAATGGAGGTTCATAAGAACTGCTTACATTTAGTAAATGAATCCCTTCAGTAAAAAAATTACCTTCTGATCTAAGTATTATATTTAAATGGAAATGAAATTTTCACTGTTCTTTCACTGCAGCGAGAAAAAGCTGGCAATTTTTCATTCCCAGACATCCTGCAATGGTTGCCCCAGTTCCTTTTGCCAGATCATCCTCTTAATGACAGTTATTTGTGCTGATCTAGTCACATCTCAAACTGTGGCACTGCTGTGGGTTTTCCTGTAGTCACAACGCCATATAGCAGCTGACTGCTGCGCGTCCATTCCTGAACACAAATTCATAGCAGCATGCACAACAAGCAGCCATTCCAACCTTGTTTTGCAACCTGGAATTTGGGAACCCAGACTACTCGGCCAACGGGAAATCATGCAGAACCACCTGCACCACAGCTGGGAAGAGAAGCCAGACCTCTGAAGCTGTGACCCGGTGCCTTAAACCCAGAGATGCTGCATCCCCAACAGCATTGTCCTCTGTCACAACCATTGCCGCTCCTTGAGACTGCTGGGCAAGGACAACATCAGCCTTTGCTTGCTCTCCACACTGTCTTCCACAGCAGAAGAATGACTATAAAATCCCTGCTGTTTACTGGGTTTTGAAACAATATTTGGCATCTATAGAAAAATCACAACCAACAGCAAGAGATCTGAGAACATGAAGAATCAGACAATGAAAGCAGACGGAAACAAGCTGGCAACACACACCAAACTACATGAAGAAAAATGAGGAAGTCAGACAATGAGGAAGAGAGGATTAAGGAAGATCTAGCAGCAAGGCACAATAACATAACGAAGTCAGAAAACTGTGAGCTCAAGAAAGAAGCAGCACAGCACCCCCGGAGCTGGCTATTCCTCAATTTCCACTGCCACCTCTGGCACCTGCCTTACCTGAGGCTTTGAAAAAAAGCTCTGCAGACTTTCAGAAACTCACTCTATCTGTTCTTATAGCATCTCTAAACTTTGCATAGTACAAATGTTTTTTAATAGATTCCACCACCACTGCACGCAAGCTCTCCCTTTTTTAGCCAGTGAAACGTAGATCTGAACTGTGTGTCCTGAAACAACCAGAAAGTAAGAAACATATATACAGGTATGAGCAGGAGATGTCTGTGTTGTTTTCAAGAAATTGCTTGTGAGAGATCTCATCATGCAGGCATCATACTAACTAGATAAGCTAGGAAGATGTTAACTCAGATAAAGCCAACCTCAATTTATGTATTTCCCAGAGGGTCAGGCTAGAGCAGACATCAGTGTAAGCACAATGTTTGTGTGTCACTTTGATGCCTCCAACTACATACTTTCTTCCTGTCCACCTTTAAAAAAGTTCTTGAGACCTTTTGTTCCAATTTTAAAATTCTGTTTCTTCTGGTGCACTTCCCAAAGACTGCTTAAAGGGAGGAGGAGAATAATGAACGTACTTTGATAGCAGATCATAAAGGAGCCATTTACTGCAAGGACTTATCGCTCTCTACAATTACCTGAAAGGGGGTTGTGGTGAGGTGGGTGTTGGTCTCTTCTCCCAAGTGACAGGACAAGAGAAAATGGCCTCAAGTTGTACCAGGAGAGGTTTAGGCTGGATATTAGGAAAAATTTCTTTCCTGAGAGAGTGGTGAAGCACTGGAAGAGGCTGCCCAGGGAGGTGGTGGAGTCACCGTCACTGGAGGTGTTCAAGGAACATGTGGACGTGGCACTGCGGGACATGGTTGGGTTGGGTTGATGGTTGGACTTGATGATCTTGCAGATCTTTTCCAACCTTAGTGATTCTGTAACTCTGATGCATTGTTTTGTCTTTAAACATGAATTATCAAATCACAAGTTATTCAGAGTTGTAGATTACCAATGAACTGAAACAGCATTGCAGCAGCAGCACGTCCCTCTGATCAAAAACACACTTATCTCTTCCTTTAGTCTCAGTTAGCAACAATTCAAACACAGCAAGTAGCTTGTTTTGAGGCAGGCTCAGAGCAGCACATTTAGCAAGCCTGCCCCTCTCCCTCTCAAAATGAAGCTTTCATTTACACCAATGCTCCGCGGCCCTCAGGTTAAGTTTTAAATACATTTCTTTTTTTCTCCTGGAGATGCACTCACGGTTACCTGCTTTAAAGCCTCCTAGTCACCATCCAAATAAACTTCAGCTAATTTAAAATATATGTGACTAAAGGGCAGCCCTGGAAAAAGCCTTTGTACAAGATTACCTACTGCATCAAGATAATAAAAAGAACATAAGGAAGTGTACAAGTAACTGTGTGTAAATGCCAAAAAAATCTCTAAATGTCAAGAAAGTACAAAACCAGCTGCATGTCCTCTATCACACAATTTGGGAGCAATGTACTGTCACGTCTAGTAGACCCAACGATTGACATACGTTCTAGCAAAGATTCTGCAAACCGGCAGCAGGATCTGCCTCTCCTCGCCTGTCCTCACAGCCACCACACAGCACCAGCCAACAGCATCCCCAGTAGGCACCTACCCTGTGAATACGCAGAGCATGGTCGCCGACCAAGATGAACTTGAACCCGTTGCCTCACCATACCTAACACCTGCTAACACACTGATCACTTCAAGACAAATAAAAATGTCTTAGTGCCACTGCCACCTCAAGGCAGAGCAAAGGTTTAATCAGAAATTAGGGGGTATTTAAACAGAATTCTCCTGAACCATTGTCAAGTGCAGAAAATGTTAAGAGACTACAACATCATCTAAATGAAGGCATCTGCCTGGCCTAATGTATTGGGTAATTGTCCGGTAGGACTCATCACCAAAAATTATCATTAAGGCTGAGAACTTGTAAGGACTCCAAAGAAAAACATTTACTGGCATAGAAACAACATTTTAGTTTCAATAATCAACAAATGTATCTTAAATTTTAGCATGGTTAATTCGTCATTTCCCCAGCAGTACCAGCTCATACTACAATCATGACCTGCTTTCTACTGCAAACAGTTCTTTCATATATCTGATGACTTCCACTGTCCAAGTGTTTCTGAAGCTACCAAGCCTTCACATTACAATCCTTTACCTCCACAACCACTAAACACTGCACATTTATGACAAAAGACACAGGAGGTGAATTTAAACATTTGGGGAGGAAAGTGCAGGGAAAAGAAAAAATGGCAAGTGAAGAGAATATAAAGGAAAAATGCACTAATGTCCGAGTATGCATTGCTCTGCCGTCCCCACTGTCTCAGCTGTAAATGCCAGTGGCTACACGGGGCACTGTGCTTGCTGTTACCCCGCAGATTCCACGGTCAAATCCCAAGTTACCCTTCGTTCTCAGTCATTCTAGCCTCGCTGTCAGAATAAGCTCTTAAAGAGGTTTTGAGTACAGATGCTGAGAGAAAAACTACATTACACTTGGAAGGAATCTGCAATTTGAGTTCTGAAAAAAATGGATCAAATTATACAAGAACAAGGCACTTCTGGCTTGGATTAAGTGGCTGCGTATGTATATACCTGGTATAAACTCTGCACCTTAGTTTCACATCCTACTATAAGCCAAATACAGATACAATTCAAGACAATTACTGAACTGGGCAGACTTACCTTCATAGTTTGCCTGGAAGCCTTGAGCACTGACCGCATAATCACTCACAAGCCACAAGGACAGCACAACTCCTGTACTCACAATAGGAGCAGGCAGCTGGAAACCCGTTAACCTGGAAAAAATCAAGAGGAAGGTTACACTCACCATTGCTGCCTTTGACCTGCTATAGCAAATCGAAGAGCGGGGCAGCTGTTGGCCAATACACCTCAGCCTGAAGTGGGCAGCTTCAGAGCCAAAGCCACCAGACTGGTACAGCTTGAATTCAATAGCTGTTCAACAAATGCGGGGGCAAACTCATCCTGGGCTTTTAGCACCTTCTGGCTTACCAGAATAACTACTAATGTATTTCTTCATTGACTATATTTTAAACCAGTCTATCTGATTCACACCTCATTCACTAACAACATCTGCTCTGCAGCGCTCTGCCAACCCCAGCTCTCTGATCTCGGAGCAGTCATTGAGCCCTTCAGAGTAACTTTCCCCACCCATGAAATGGGAACAATATTTAAGGTTGAGTGAACCCAACACACTATTGAATAACGCTTATAACACGTTTTGAGAACCTTGGAATAAAAACATTAGGTAAGTGTCTGAAGCATTATACAAACTACATTAAATCAAACACAATCTAAAACAGCAGAAGAGCACAAGCAAGAAAATGTTTTCACCAATTAAAGCCCCCTCAGGGTATTTGTTCTGTAGTTTTACAGCAGATAAGTTTTGAAGTTTCTAGAAATCCTCCCCAACTCCCACCCGACTGTGCCTGCAAGAGCAATCCCAAGGATGGCACTCCTCATCCTACATCCTAGTATCTAATATGTACCACAGCAAAGATTGTGATTCCTCTTTACTCACTGAGGAAATCAAAGCCCACGGACATGAAATCATTTGCACAAGATGATCTGGTAGATGTATTGTAGGAACAGCCTAGAATACGGACACATGCCCACAAGTCAGAGTAGAAAAAACTACATAAAAAGGTGACACGTGTAGCGAGTAGAGCAAAGACAGCACTGCGGAAACCCACAGCCCAGGTGTCCTGTCCTGCCCTCCCCCGGCTTTCCTTGCAGACCAAGAGCTAAATGACAACTCTTAATTTTATTACAAAAGTCTGTTTGGTAAGGATTTTAAACTAGCATTATTAGATCCCAACCACTAAATCCCTGATGCTGTACTGACACATCCCAAGAACAGCTAATGTAAATTTCTCACAAACAATTACAGTTTTATAACTTGTAAGCCTTCTCCTTACACTTGGCTAAGGTGATTTACATAATACATTTACATAAGGAACATTTGTTTTAAAGCAGTCTCTGAGATTCTTGCCTGCCATTATCAAGGGCAGAAGTTCTGATGCAAACCCCATTGCCTGATCACTGTCCTAAAACCAGACTTTCACAAAAGCCCAGAAGCAGCAGTAACTGAAGGAACTCACGGCCACACGGTATCATTTGAAATCAAGAGTATTCAAGCCAGAACACAAGAACACAAGTAGCACAAGATAAACAGCCTGTGATAAGAAAGAAAGTTTAAAGCTTCTTACACACATACTCAGAGGTTTATGCCGCATCTTTTTGTACAGCGGCTAGTCTTTCTTAGGGAGAGGGCAAAAGATCGCTCATGATACAACTCACTCCGACCCCTTAAGAAATACCTCTAAGTATGTATTTAGTATGTAAGTATATATTCATTCAGAGTACTTCCTCTCTTCGTATATTATACAGCATGAAAAAAGCACCCACAGAACAAAATCAGATCTTCAATTTTGGGGGCCACCATCCTCTCTCTGACCATGGGGTCAGGCACCAATACACTGCAATTTCCAGCCCAAGCAATTTCTCCCTAAAGTTGCCACCAGCCCCCTGGCAACTTCGAGAGACAGCAAGTGAATCTCCCTGCTGTTGTTGCTCTGGCCATAATTTAGTAAACCTAAATATTATTTCAAACAGATTGAACTCTGACTAATGAAAGCTGACATGCCCTGCCTGAGAACCTCATTAAAGCAAAATTTCCAGTTATTGGCAAAATCCACGCAGTTGCCAGCCAATGATGCCAGTCAAGTTTTAATGTCAGCAAAGAAGTACTTACCCACTCTCACTATAAAATCCATTGTCTGTACAAGCTAGAAGAGCAATTGCTCCTCTTTATTAAAAATAAAAGGTTCCAGGATTTTTAAGGATTCAAGGTAGTTTTACCATGCACAGAACTGAGGAAGAGTACCATAGTTTTTATTAATTTATTTTGCAGTTTAATTAAAACAGGTTATTGAAACCTTCACATACTCAAAAAATCCAGGGACTGCATGGACCAGTTTTAATAAAAATATACTATGGACAGTAGAACCCATATATTTTTCTTCCTCTAATCACCACACAGTGTTTTAGCATTATCTAGGAATTAGTTAACAGCAGTCTGTGCTTTTTACATCCAAAGTAGAGCTGTTCTCTCTGAACTAAGCCTTTTGCATCATGGATTCTGTTCACAGTCTATGTACTAGGAGGACCCCACTTTGCAGATGTCGCTTTTAATTCAGGGTGACATTTACATGTCTGCTTACCTGTAAGCAAGGGCACGTGTCCCACAGGAGTCAATGGGAAGTGCTACCTAAAACAACATTGCCCTTAAGCACGTATTCCTATTTTCTAGTTACAGGGCCTTAAAAGAAAAGGATGGCCTGTTCATAAGGGCATGAAATTGTAACTGAGGGTTCGTTCTCAGTCTTTCTACAGATTCCACATTGACTCAAGAGACAATTTTCACGGGAACCTCTGGGCTTCCTGAGCCTCTAAAAATTAATAAACCCAACCATCTCCCCAGGCCCTTAACTTCAGATGTTCATTTGTGTCTGTCTAGTCTCCCCAGAGCAAGGAGAAGAAAATGGGCTGAGAGACAGCACAAAAGGTGACCAAACACTGTCTTCCTCTTCAGACCAAACAGCCTTTCTGTCCACAAAAGATGAAAAGTGCCCCCGTTAGTGCTAAAACTGAACTTACTCAGAAGGAAGCAGGAAATACTGCTTCAGTAAGAAAAATATGTAGATAGCAACTCCTACCTACTATGCCACTAATTTCCATCTCCTCCCGCAGTGAAAACCTGCACTAGAAATGGGATGAAAGTCCTCCTGTTCCTCACTGGAAGCAGCTGCAGTCAAAAGAAAAGTTATTCCTCCTCTTAAGCCTTCAACCAACACACACAATTGAAAATTCTCCCTTCTGATGTCCTCGTCTTCTCCAGGCAATATCCTCTTGAAGAAACAATGACTGAACAAGGCCAGTGCATAAATCACTCCTGTAAAACCTCAGCACTCCTATTCCAAAGACCCAGAAACAGCCAAGCTTGGCAGGATGCCCTGCCTTGTTTTGACCTGGCTGGTAAACTGTCCTCATGTCTTCCTCCCTAAATCTGCAGCCCAGGCAAATTTAAAGCATGGGGATCAACATGATGGCAGACAGAACATGAAATCATTCCCCAACGGCCTCATGCATGAAACAGTAATTCTGACATCACTGTTATTTAATGTAGCAATAAAAAAATATATATGCTAATGAGAAAGAAAAGCAGCAAACTGTTTCTTGTTTTTATTAAGGGCCATAACAAGAAGGTGAGGGCAGTAGTAACAGCACAAATAATCATCTTCATTTCTTCTGTACCTCTGGCCAAATGGATTATTGAGTGATTATCCCCTTAAGTTGCTTGGAGCCAACACTGATTGTGTGAGATTTTCAATGTGTTTTTCATTGGCTTAATTCTGCTCCTACTGTGAGGATCCAAACTAAACCAGTGCCAGAAATACCACTTCATAAGCTCGCCCTTGCTCCACAGTACAGCAAAAATCAATATACTGAAACAAATCAACACAGAAATCGTCCACTCTATTTGCATCCTTCTTCATTCTTTGCCTGGGGTTTGCCACAGACATTGCAAATATTTCTGGTGCATGACTCCCCATCTGCAGCAGAACAGCAAAATCTGCTTCACAGAACAACTTCGCTAGAACCGACGTCAGTGAAAACTAGCTGCTGTTGTAACCACCACCTCTCTACAGGTTTTCCGTAGTGCCACGAGCACCGATGCCGCCCAGCACGCCAGCGGCTGCTAAGGCTTGACGCCTGGACATGCTGCTCTCCGCTCCTCACGGAGCCCAGCCGTCTTGTCTCTGTGATACATCACCTTCTTCCCCAATGCCACAAAGCCCTTCCCCGGTGGGAAATCGTCCCAGCCGCCTGCAAAAGGGGTTGAGCACCAAAGACCCACTGACTGCTCCGCTCAGCAGGTTCAACTCACAGCCAAACACTTCTTTTGCCCTAGAAAAAGAACAGCCAGCCGGGACAGTCCCCAGCTCAGTCCCTCTGCAAATGGCACTCGCCTCCATCTGTTGCATATTATACTGTGCCACTGTATCAAGTACAACTGTATCATACACTGTGACGCAGGCTCCCATTTTGGAGTGCAGGTGCCATAATTAAAACAGAGCACATTATTTTTCTGGTAGGATGCCCACCATCAGCTCAGGCTGCAATCAAAATAGTTATTGCAGCTGGCAATCCAGCAGCCTTTAAAGCATAAATGCTAGAGAAGTGTCTCAGAACATCTAATGAAAACGCACTGGATTGCATCGTTTAACCCAGCATTAAATTACACTACACCATACTTCAGTGATTTTTTTCCTGCATGTAATTTAAAGGCACCTATTAAAGAAAATCTCCCATCAAATGAACCACTCTCCACTATATACAGTTTAAATGAGATGGTTCTGTAAGTGCTAGTGTGACACCCCTGCACTATCCCAGGACAATATTCAAGGTAAGTCAGGTGTAAGTCACTGTGGTGAGAAAACAGCTCAGAGTGAGAGCAGCCCTTTGGAGTGGTCTTTGGAAAACAGTCTGGAAAGAGCAGGTGAGTCCTCTTTCACACTGTGCACCCAGCTAACAAGGCAGCAGCCAACCTGAAGTCATTTTAAAGGTGGATTAGTCAAATACTTCATGAATGCATTATCAACTGGGGCCAACAGAAAGAGCCCAATAACTTCCAATCAACTTTTAATCAAGTTTTATATGCCTTATTCAGCTAGACAGCTGGCTCACGTACATGTAGAAATGAGGAAACTCACTGGCTTCAATGAGCGGCTATGTGTTCAATCTTTCCTCTGGAAAAAATGGGTATGAGATGAGTGATCTTAATTAACATTTGCAACTTTCTCAGTCTTGCTGAAATAAGATGTATAAGCATTGGACTCCAGGTCCTGCAGGGACACCACCTTCAGAAATACGTGCGTATGTATGTTCAAAAATTAAAAGTCTTAGGGGAAACTGGAAACACAGCCACATGCAAAGCCCGTGGTCACTCACGGATGTCCTCCTCAAGGCTGCTTCATGGAATGTATGTCAAGAATAAAAGAACAAATGCAAGAGATCAGGGAATTGATCCACAGCAATCCATCCCATTTCAGATCTCACTTCAAGTAGCAAATTTTTTTCTTTAAAGACACAGTTGCTAGTGGGTGTAGGGTAAAGCAGTCTAAGGGGGGAAAAAACATCTTGTCATTCTTATTATTATCTCAGGTTTAGAAATCATCTTTCATCCTCAACAAGTTTAACGGCTCCTCCAAATCACGGGCCAAATCCCAAGAGAACCACCACGCATTTCAAATACTACTTTTACAAAGCTGGCAAAAAAGCAAAGCATAGCTGCCCTAGGCACAAGGACTTCAATACGTGCAGTCAAACTGAAGCTGGCAGGTCTTTGTTTCTGATGTACCGTTGTCTGCACGGTTCAACAGTAGCCCTGTCTCCAGGGGGGCTTTCCACACTGCCATCCTGCTCTCCAGCCAGTGACCTGCTCCAGTGTCCTCACGGCTCCTCCAGCCACCTCCTCCCAGCCAGCCAGCACTTCTCTGCCTGGCTCATCCCCTGCAGCTCTACCATCGTCCTCTTTCACACACCTGATCCCACCCATTTTCAGCCAGAATTGTGCAGATCTTATCCCCCATTTTCAGTAAGTGTGGATGAAAGACACCTGAGGAGACAGCTGACTCTCTGCTAGCATTTCCTCAGGCTTGCCTGGTCCAGAGTTTTTTTCCCCAGGGATTGCTTGTTTTTCTCCCTTCCTCCTGTATTACTTTAATAAAGAAACAAGCAATTACAATGAGATGTTCGCTTGATTTTTTTTTAGCCATATTGACAGAATAACTGGTACCATAAATGTTCTCATTAATCATCAATAAAACAAGCAGAGCATAATCTGAGAACACTTCCAGCTCATGCACGCTGCAGACACTTAAAAGCCAGTTCTGTCTGCAAGGCAGAACTCACTGGTATTACTTAGACAGTTGTCCTTTAATTTTGATCCCTGTAAGGCTGACATGATGCTCTGGAGCAAAAAAAAAATCTCAGCCAACTTAAAAGGATACTGTAATGACATAGGAACAGTATCAGATCACATTTAGACTTACTCAACTTGTTGGAATGATTTATGCTCAAGATCAAGCTGCTGTTATTTTTGAGTCAAACTACAAACAGATCCTGAACAAGTATCTTCAGAGGCATGTTGCAAGCAGCAGTAACTCCTTGTATATTCTCTTGTTCATATTTCACGAAGCAACTGTAAGATACTTTGCTGCCAACCAACACCACATGTCCCATTTTATTCCATACTACTTTCCAACCATCCCCTCCACCCAGCTAGTTGATAATTAAAGTTGCTTCTAAAATAATATAATCCATTGGCTCTGACATGCATTACTACATATTTTTCTTACCAAGACAGTAACAAGCATTAGGGGGAAAAAAGCTTTCTTGGTCCCTTAAACTTGCTCGCGACAACATATCCTACACCTATGTTTTTTTCAGAGGGTTAATGTAGCACTTTACAAACAGTTCTCCATCTAACATCACACAACCCAACCCCATGTGTCAGCATGACTTAGGAATCAACTGCACTTTCTTCCTTTTTCCAAGCCAAGTACAATTCATCAAGCCACAAGGGTCCTTTGCTTACCTCTGACACAGACTTCATTAACTAACAGTCTCCAGGGACAGTCACAGTGCTCATAAATCCCAGCCTGGATGGATTTCTTAGCTCGTTTAAAATGAGGTTTGGGTCAATTCCCACTAGAAAAGCATTATCTATAGAGCCTAAAGCCTGCACAGCCATCTGAAACGAGGCCTTCATGGCTCAAGCAGGGAACAGTTACTAAGCATCAAATTTCATTTTTCCATATAATGCAATAGAAGATGATCATAGACTTGGATTTATTTTATTATTTTTATCATATCCCTCCAATGCTCATTTTTCCTCTACTTTCTCAGGTAGCAGTGAGATGTAAGCAGATCTCTGACAAACTTTGGCATCTATATTCTCCATCTTATTACAAACCAAAAAAGAAAAACACAGATTCACAGAAAGGTTCACAAATTTTAGTAACCTCTTGGCAAATCTGAGCTGATATTCTGAGTAAACAAAGACAAGTTTGGACATAAACCAAGTAAGGCTCAGCAGTGTCAGCTCAAAACTTGGCAGTTTTAGGTTATTTCTGGCTTTCTTCAAAAAAAAAAATCATCAGGGGTGTGAAATCTAGTAAACAGGAAAAATAAGTTCTTGGGACCCCCAGCAAGTCACACAAGGCTTATTGCTAAATGCAATGCAACTGGTGAACAACAAGAAAGCATTACCATACTGGAGGCGTTGCGAATACCCCAATATTCACACCAGCCCCTTCGTAACATTAACTCTTCTGCTGAGTGCTGTGCAAAAAGTGTCCTACGGCCTCAAGAGCTTGAAATGTAAACAGACATGAATGTTCAAAACAGCTTTAAATGCAAGAAAGGCAGAATAAATACAGAAGTTCTCAGGCCAGCAGCATTCTGAACAGAAATACCACTTCCTAACTCATTTGAGCTTGTTCGTCTGGGAGGCAGCTTTTGAAACCACAGCGCTGGAAGTCACAACTCCATGGCTACTCTCTCAGGTATGCCACTAGCCTGCCAAAAGGTTTTTGGCAATCCTCCGAACCCCAAATTCCTTCCACGCCCCAGCCCCATCATGTAGAGTCCTGACCACCCACCAGTTTTGCAGGGACCTCAGAAGCCTCAACGAGATCATACGGAGATGCCCAGATAAAAGGCGCCAAGCATGAGATTTATGGCAAACAGGTACTGCGGGACTGAAGATAAGATAATCTTAATGACCATTAGTTTCAAACACTGTCGTAGGCGACACAATCAAGCAAAAACTTAAGTTATGGCTCTGTGTATGTGCTTACTACACACGCATCCCTGTTCCTCCTGTTTTCTCTACCTGAATCTCAAAAAGCTAAAGCTATACAACTGTAAAGAGCCAAAGCTGACGTGCAGAGTGAATCCAGGTCTCATCTGCCAAGTCTGTGCATCCCTTTTACTCTTTATGCATACAAAATCAGGATTTGAACTAGACTTTACGCAGTCTTCAGAGAATCTTTACTTCCCCCAAGTAAATATTAAGCCGCAGCACTGGGCGAGCACTGTTCTGCCTACACAATCCCAGGATGGCCAGCTGAGATCCATCTTGGGGATTTCCATATAAACTGCAGTCTCGGTTCCCACCACAATACAGGTATGTCTACACTAATTCCTTAAGATTTTAATTTGTAATAATACAAAATATAACAAAGTTTAATGGCAACAGATAAGAAAGAAACAGTAGAAATTTACCTTCTATAAAGCTGAGTTAAAAAGCAGCACCCAAATGGAACAAATAAACAATGCAAGCAGTCCTCCATAGCCAGGGCAGTTAAAGTAGGTTAATAAGAAATTTGACTTTTAGAAGATGCGTCATGTGATAAAATGAAACAAACCCCATTGTTCTTGCTGATGAAGATTATCCAAAAAGACTGTGATACCGATTCAAGTAGTATCTAATTCTCTATTCACTCGCACCTTGTGTGAATGCTAAATATTGAGCAGAAACAGGATAAAAATGTCGCTAACTGCTGATGTTTAGCAGGAGAGCCCAGTAACGCACAATGCACTAGAGATGAAAAGCCCTGGGTTCAAATCCAGCAGCAGAGCTATTGCTTGCCCTGGAGCTAGTCACTTCTGTCCATTTCCATACTCCGCCTTTGCCACACATACATAAACTGGGAACACGGTCAGTGAGAGGATGTCTTGCCACGGACCTGGAGAGCTAAAGGACACGATTTCAACAGCTAAAAATCTATGTAAAAATGCTAGAACAACAGCATTTCACACATCAATTTACACACGGATCAGTGACAACATAAGCTACCGAACAATTCAAATGAAAGTATTTATGTCCTTCCTAAACCTTTTATTCCACTATAGCAGCTCTAATCAGCTGTAAGCCTAAATATTATAAAAATCACTAAATATGTACGGACAATTACTGCATCTTTGGACAGCAGAAGCCTTTATGTTTTCCAAACAGCTACGGAATTGCAAACAGACAATTACATTCTTTATTAAGAAAAAGGACCAGATGTCAGCAGTTCCTCTTGCAGCACACCAAAATCCACTTCTGAATATTCTAAAAGGAGCCGGGCCACCCTCCGGCACCCAACAGGAGCATAATGAATGAGAGTCAATGGGCACTGAAGATTTGTCAATTTTCTATTTGAGACTGCAAGTAATAGCACTTCACAACCTCATTGTATCTTCAACGATCTGGTAAGACCGTATCATCTCCTATAGGCTTCCATTAATTTTGATAAAAGGGAAACACACACTGTCTAAAGAGGTGCTTTGCCTGAGAAACTCTCAAGGTCAGACCTTATAGATACAAAAACTTCTTCACCTAAAGATTCAGTGCATTCAAAAGATAACAAGACAGTGCATACATTTTGCCTCCCTTCAGGAAAATGGATTAAAAGGCATGGCTGTGAACTTTGTCTGTTTTGTACTTTGATTGTCTTTCCCCTCCAACTGGGGGCTTTGAAGCATTTTACAGATTTAACTAGCACAAATAAAACATCTTGTCATCTTACAGATAGGAAAACTGAGATGAGTGATTTGCCCAATGCCACTGAGCAGAGCAGCTGCCAGGCTTGGAACAAGACTACAACATAGATCTGCCTTCTGCTCTTGTGAGGGACCCACCAGGACACTTCAGTGCTCTGCCGGTGCTGCTTTTATCACCACCTCTGCACATCCATCGCTTCGCTGCACTGCTCACAGCATCCTCTTCATGGGAGACTGACACTAATTATGAGTGAAGAAAGTGGCCATCTTGATGCTAACTGATGTCAATATCTATTGACTACAAGTGAAATTATTTTTGAAGACCTGGTTCTGTACTAATAAAGTCAAGAGACATTTTGTACAGGTTCTTACGCAAGCAGGATCAGACTTTAGTCACCTTATCATACAGTTCTGCAGTAACACAGCAACTGGGCAACCCAAGTTCAATAACTAATAGCTAACAGCTAATAACTCACCATGCTGCCTAAGGCAACTCACTGAACTTCCCTCTGCTGCTTTCTCCCTTCTATGGCAATACAGTAGACCTGTTCCTTCTCAAAGCACTCTAATCTAAAAATAAGAAGCACCATGCAAGGGCTGGCTATGGGCAAGTTCAATTTCTCTCCCTCCGTTGCTAAAAAAAAAATCTCATCTCACTTACTCTGACCCCAAAAGCTCACCCACTGGTTTTGTAAATTGCCACTCCTGCTAAATGCATAAAAGCAGCTCTAAAAAATGAATGACTCGATATGACTAGAAATGTCTGTGACTGTATCACTTTAAACACCACAAACATACATGCATAAAAAGATAAGCTTTCTCTGTATAGAACAGTTATTAGTAGAGCACCAGCAGCTCTTGTCTTTATCATTAGCCATCTTTGATAAGGAAAAGGAGCAACCCCATGAAAGCTGAGATCTCACCATGCAGATGTAATTTACCTGGAACGCCATAGATGTGGGCACTGCAGGGTCTACAGTGATCATACATCAGATCACATTCAGACTTCACAATACTCTACTTCCATTGTCCAAAAGGCTTGCAGTCACTGTGTTATAAAAGTCCACCCAAAGTAAAACCAAACATCAGCTACAGGATCTAGAGAATATATGATCCTGGGCTTCAGCAATTACTTTGTATTACCAGAAACAAAGCCCTGTGTTGTCAGACAATGCAGATAAACTGCAAGAGGAAAAGCTGAGGAAGGAAGTGTAATACATTCTGCAACACGAGGTTAACAGTGGAGTCCAACAGAACTCCTATCTCCAATCTCAGGGCACTGCACGTTGGACTTCACTGGCCAAACACCTCAGCCATGTCCTACAGCAGGGATTTCACGGGCATTTCCCCTTCCTTCCCCCCACAGCTCAACATCAAAGGAGCAGGAGGCTTTCAAGAGTTGCATCAACTTGGGCATGGAAGACTAAGGACGCCACGATCCTCCACAGAATTTCCACCTGCTACTTAAATTCACCTGTTTAGAACCTACCTCAATTACTAATGGCATTCAGTGCTCACAGATCTATCAAAAGCAGACTGTTCCAGTGTACGAGTCTTAATTAAAATCTATTAGATGTTGTCCAATTACAGAAAATCTTTCTACGCTTAATACACTTAGCATACCTTAATATGAAGCAAGAGCCATTGTCAAGGTTTGCTAGTGATTTTACCTGTAAACATGGTTAATGAGCAGTTTAGAGGGAAAACAAACAATTCTGAAAACAAAATATTATTTGAGTAACAGCAACATGGTAAGGCCCAACAACAAACAACCCCCATACTAAGCACAGCAGGGAGAGCTGTACCTGGAAGAAATTCTGTAGTCCAACAGACAAAATGCAGAACAACCACCAGCCAGGAAACTATTTCCCCAATTAGTATTTTGTTCAGTGGCCATGAATAAAAGGTTCCAGTTTTCAAGAAGACCCTATTTTACCAGATACGGTGCAGGCCACAAGGCAGTGGCAGGCCTCACTGCAGACGAGTTGTGTTCGTACAGGACAACGTCGTGAGAGAGAAGATCCTTTAACCCTGAAACCAGGACCAGAGCTACTCAATCACCACACCTCTGCATCTGCTTAACGGGCTGCAGAAAGACCAGAGCCCGGCCTCCTCCTAAGCCTGCTGTATTCAGCATGGCAGCGGGGAACAAGCTCCCACCCCCATTTAATCATCAGTTTTTATCACTCATCCTGATGCACTCTCTGCTAATAAATATGGAAAAGTTGAATACAGCCTCTCAAAATTGAACAGTCCTAGATGCAGTTGCATTAACTGCATTAGCTTCCCTGGACTTTCAGATCGAGTTCCACCAAATTCTCTCACAGACAAAAGCTTAAATATTCAGCACTTCCTTCGAACAAAACAACAGGGCCATTGGCAAAAGGCCCTAATGCCACTGGAGCAGCTCAAACAAGGATCTTCTCGGGGAAAAAAGTGTATTTTATTCTACAACGCAGAGAACATAAATTTAAGTGGGTTTTTGTTGTGCTTTTTTCCCATGGAGTTAATGCGAAGTGACAAAAACTCTGCTCAGGGGAAAAGGGAGGTATGATTCTGAAGTTCACTAAAGATGACAAAAGGATTTAGCTGGCCCTCGGTTTTATTTATCTTTATCCTTAGTAAAAAGAACTGTGGTCACCTTGGAGATATGAGGTAGCTACAAAGGAATGTCACAGGACCAAAGGTGACTCAACACAAAATCCTAATATAAGTTCTGTGTATTACCAGGTGGCAAATGCTATTTCGCCAGGAATTTCTTTAACAGCATTGAACCCCAGCAAATCCAGTACCTCTGAAGCCAGAGCCCCAGAACGCTATTTTAACCCAGGTGTGCATCTCCGCAAGCAAGAACATAAGGTACATGGGGGGAATTCTCTCTTTCGCTGTTCCCTTTGTCATCCCATCTCCTCCTCCCTTCCATTGTTTCTAAGATGAAAAGCTTTGTTCTCTTGATTGGTAACACAAGTCACCCAGTCCAATCTTTCAAAGAGTAATTAAAAGGTTATCAAGGAGAAACAGGCAAGATACAGGTATTCCTGTTGTATCTGTAAATAGGTCACCCAAGTAGATAATTCAACTCTTATCACTAGTACCACATAATTTTAAGTTCAAACATAATACTGTATCTTTCAGTCAATTGAATATGGCCAAAGAGATCATATGTTTAAGTGCATACACAGCGTATTGATGGCAATCCTCCTCTTAACTCCTCAGTCACTTGTCAGGGAAGAAGGATGAGTATCTCTAATAAGCAACAGCAACTTTAACAGAAGACACTGTGCATAATGTTGAGACACGAGCTAGACGGTAAGTTATTCCCCATGCCAGGGAGCTAAAGGCAGTGTAGATTTCGTCTTTAATTATAAAGCTATTGCAGTAATGATTTGCAAACATTTTCTCTAAACCTACACACTCTGTAGACAGCAGAAAGGGACAGTTCCTCACAGCTGTGTAAATATACACCTCCTAGTAACTTCTGTGGAAATGCAGACTGCAGTAGTGAGGTTCTGGCTATAATAAAGACTTATTTTTCTTGATACACTGGCTCAAACAAACATTTTTGTAGACAAATAAGCTCAGGATCATTGAAACATTTCCTTGGAACAGGAAAGGCAGACCAGAAGACAATGCAATTACCTACCCACATCAGGCAGGGAGGAAAGCCCACGGGTTGCAAGATCATAAAAGTTACCCCCGCATTGTTCAGCACATATGCAAGTGAGCAGTCTCTCCGGGTAAAAAAAGATTGCATATTCTGTCCCTTGAGCTTTCCAAAGTAATTTTAAACATCTTTGGAAGGAAAAAAAATAAATCTGATTTTCTAAATTGACCAGTCCTATTTTGAGTGTAAATTCAATGGCTCCCTTCAGGAAAACAGAATTGGGTATCTGAAATGACTGACTTACCAGATATATTGTAAATATATTTTCCCTGGATCTGAGTGCAAGCCTGAAACTTCAAATATGGAAATTAGCAACTAATTTAAGATTCTCACATTAAAAGCGTCCTGCAAATTATCAGCAGCAGATGAAAAAGCTTGAAGATGTCATGTGCCTTTCTTGTCAACTACTGTCTGGTTATGTCACATAACAACAGTCTGACACAAAAAGGTGCAAAGAGTCTCCCAAATCCCATAGCAATCTTAGATCCATAGATAACTCCAAATATTCAAATTTTAGTCAGGTCTCTGCTGAGCTTCCAAGCCCAGCATGGTGGGAAACCAATCAGGAAACTAACCTGATTGGAGCATCCTCATAACAATGACACAATCAGCAAAGCACAATGGGAATTTGCAAAAAGACTATTCTTGAGTAACTGCAGTTTTCAGATCAGGTCTCCACATGCATCCCTCTGACCCCACCAGCAGTTCAGAATAGTTAGGAACTTGAAGGATTTGCATTTGGGAGAGTTTGGTCTGGTGTAAAGAGCACAAATGCTGCTCAAGAGAAAGCCACACATACGCACTGAAGGGAGGTTACAAATTTCATATGAGCTTGTAAAAACACATAGCTCTCCTACCCAAATCAAGGAAGAGACAAACCTGCAGCCATCACTGTTCTCAGCTTTCAAAGAAGATTCTGTTACAGCAGTCCCTGCTGAAAGCCAGTGTATGGTGTTGGGAAAAAGCAAATTAATTGAGAGAGGCTGAAGGAGCAAGGACTCTGAAACAAGCTCCGATTTTAGCAAACAAAGCAAAGTCATGGCACTGAAAGATGACAACGGCCCCAGATGTCTAAATTAAGACACTGAAACACATTTAATATTCACATACTCATCACAAACACACAACGCAAATTCCCTAATAGACAGTAAAGCAGTTTATTAGCAAATGTCTCATTGGATTAAGTCTGCTCTTACTCTATTAGGGAACTTTCACACCACATTAGATTGCAAGACAACAGGGTGTTTGCCAGCACACGATGAACGCAATTATTAACCCCTCCTCAAAAATGCACATAGACATGACACTGTGACACATCAGGCCAAGGAAGCCCTTAGGAATATACAGCTTAAATAGACCAGCAGTGTATTGAGACAACTAACCATTCTCCATCCCTCAGCACAAGAAAATGTCATCAACAGCAAGATCATTCTCTTCTCCCAATCAAGCAGGCATGACCTACCGAAATACATCAGTGATGCTCAACAATATAAGCTCAAGAGCAGGAGAAGCAAAGAGATACAGTTCCTCTCTGTTAACCATTTTGTTGATCAGCCTTGAACACCCTGAACAAAAAGGTTACCTTCTCTACAGAAGCATGCTTTTTTTCCTCCATCTTTTGCACTTGCTTACAGCTTATGTTGGCCCGCCTGCTGGTAGCATGAGCTTTGATGAATGACGCATGGTCATCCATCTTCAAGTGCTGTACTTCAGTGATTAATTGAGTACATGTGGAAAGCAGTCTGAGAAAACACAAAATTGATAGCCAGAGGAAAAAAAGAAAAAAGTGAGAAAGAAAAGAAAAACCCAATGTTGGGCAACAGCTACAGAGTTTAATGAGCTAAGATTGATGTACAAAAAAATATTAGCTGAACAAAGTGAGACACCAAACAACACAGAGGAGCAAGTTCCATGTTTTGAAGTCACTAATCTAGAAACGTCCAGGGGAAGAAGGCAAGTGTCCATCATGCAAGAATCCATATCTCATTTACTTCAAGTCCTCTGTAAGTGCTTTCAGACCTCTAGAAAGCCTCCTCAATACCTTTTTTCCCCCCATTTATTTCACTTTCCTCCATTGTACTAAATACACACCATTTCCTGAACACCTCATCTCCTCATTAGAGATGAAACCTTCTCACATTGCTTTGTGCTCCTGCTTTCACCCCACAACTTGCACTTATCTCCCCAAGTTGCACATGAAGTTCACCAGCAACGCAGAGGGAGGACCTTGTTTGTCTCCTCACCTTCCCCCAGTGCAGGGCTACAAGTTACCAGGACAGGATCCAAGCTGTATTTTTGTTGTACTGGTCAACTGTAGGAAGATGCCCTTTCTGTTACTTCTATTTATAATCATATCATGCCTATGAGTAGCTCGGAGCAGTACCTGGATGCAACTCAGCTACAGCATCTTACTAATTTACTCTACTGTGACCCTAATTCTGAATTAATTTCATTCATGGATCTTTCTTCTTCAGCAGGACCTCCCACTGATATCTAAAGGGCAAAAGGAAACATCTGGCACTGCTGATGAGCAGAGCAATTTGCCAGGGGCTTCTGAGGGCAAGAGCAGCGTTGGTTACTCACCATACAAAGCTTCCTGGGCAGAGTTTTGTACTGGATGTAGGCATCGTTACATAACACCCCACGCAAAGCACTATGCTACCTTCTGATTAAATTATGAGGTCCCACAATTAAGATGATTCTCAAGCACAGTTGCAAGATGAAGAAGATGTGATTTATCTGCATAACTGAATTAATCTACATGAAGAGCTGATTTTCACCAGTGTTTCTTTAACTCAGATTTTCCAGTTGGGTTAGACAAGACACTGATGTCCAAGGATCTGTCCTAAACTAAAGCGGTTTGAAGTAAAATGAATTTCCAGGACTGTCCATGACTACAGCATTCTTACCAGGAATTCTACCACTGGATGCTGCCACTGTTTCTATTACTTTTTGAATGTATTACTGTCAGACTTCAGCTGCAATCAGACACCACAGACAACAGCAGTCATGTCACAAGTCACCAAGCTGATTTCATCTATGCCTTAGGTCTGGAGGTCCGAGATCATGACTCGTTCAAATGCAGAAGTCTGACATGTCATATAACATTGGCTACCACAGCAATACATTATTTTTTTCTCAAAATCAGCCTCTCATTTAACTTTTTATTAATACCAGAACAGCACCTGAAAGTCTCAGAGATCAGAATCCATGAAGAGTCTTTATACTAAACTATACTACTCAATTACTCCTTACCCCTGCAGATCCAACAGTTCAGTCAGATGTGAGAGAATCACCCCTGTCCAGCTGGTGAACAGACTGCAAGTTAGGGAATTACCCAAAAGCACCCACAAAGCATTTGGCAGAGCTATAAAATGAAATCCATTATCCATCCTCCCACTCAGAGAATCTCTTTTGGATTGAGGGAAGCTCCTCTGCACATTAGCTCTGCTTTTCTCTTACTCCATTTTCTAATTAACTTCTCTGGATGTCTAGAATGACTCTTGATAAATCATTACTGTCAGGCATTCAGAGAAACATTTCAAACCTTATCAGAGATAAGAAATCAAAACAACTGTAAGAACTGCTCATGAAGAAGCACTCCCAGTTTATTGCAGCATAAACTTCCAACCTAGATTTAATCCCCGTGGCAGAAATGGAACATGTTTATAAACATCACTGTCATGAACGATGTACCTTGTTCTCAGATTCCCCTGCTGAGGCAGTCCATCGTAGATAGATAGCACATCAAAATCTTCCTCTAATGCAAAGGACTGGAAAACAAGCTGTATCCTGTTCTGCTCCTCGGCAGTGATTGTCCACGTGCAGTTTGCATAATTTGGATATCCATACGGAAAGCCTGGACTCTGTATTGTCCCATTTGGGCCCTGCAAAATGTGACTGCAGTTCTGGGCTGGCAAGAGAAAAGACAAAAGTACAAGTCAAATGGTGCAGGATACACATTTAATATCTTCACCATCAAAACAGATAATACAGGATTCTTTCTGCTGAATTTCAGTTCATAGTCTCAGGGAACAGATAAAGGTAAAATCTAAAGATGCACCTTTGCCCTCCCAGCAGGAACCTGGACCCCAGATACCCATCTCTTGGGCACGGCTCCCTCTAGCTGTAAACACAACAGGCTAATAACAGCTGGATTACAGCAGCTGCTGACTAACGGGAAACAGGCACTTACTCAGACATCCTTTCACAGCCCACAACAAAGTCCAATATACTCTTCATTATGCACTGTGCATTTACGGATTTAGTACGTTTCAAGAGTGCCTTGCCGTGCTGGGTACCTCAAGCACAAGGGGTTCAGAGGCCACAAAAAAATCAGAATGACGACACCAAAGCTGACCATCTCTTTTACCCTTAGTTACACTTGAATAAAAGACAGAAGATCAGGGCTCAACCGTGCAGACAGAGACAGACCACCCTGAAAGGCTAAAAACTAATGATATAATACATAGTAAGGAACTGCATCACTAAATAAGTAGTCTGTCTGGACAAGATTGCATGAAAACTGAATGGCAAAATATCAGAAATTAAAGTTGCCCTGACTCCAGAAAGAGCAGGAGGCAGTTCAAAGGCCTTAATGAATAAACCATTCTTGAATAGTTATTTGGAATAAAAAACAAAGAAAAACCCCAGATCTTTGCAACTTCTTAGACTTAGCAGATCTTTTCCCATCCACATTCTTCCAGGTAAACATTGCTCACTAGCCTGAAACCACCTCCTAGCAGGGACAAGAGCTGGTGGTTTTTATACAGGGCTTTCCATGCAGACAGCCATAAAGAAAAGGCATATTCCCACCCGATCTCTGGTCTGCGTACCCCAAACCGGCAGCTGTACCGCTACAAAGCAATATGGACCATGGCCCAGACCCAAGAGCTGCTGTCACCAGTAGCAGTGCACACCCCATCAGGCCTGATGGGGGTACCTAGGAAAGAAATTGTTAGCTAGACCCAGCCTTCACAGGCTGCTCGGTTTTCTCTCAGCCAGTTCTAAAAGGTTTCCGCTCCTCACGCAGGCTTAACACAGAGCAAATGTCTTCCAAACAGTATTCTTAAGCAGCTGCTATAGGGCTACATCTTCTGAAAACAGAAGCCCAGTCCCGTACCCACCAGCTAAATACTTAACACCTCCCTCAACTCCATTTTCCTTCCCCAAAGCAGTACCTGTGAACACTCCCATCCCAAAGATAAAGATCAACTACCATGACATAGGATTTCTGGATATATGAGATTTTCTTCTCTCTGGGGAAACAGGTACATTGATATGTTTCGGGAACAGCCTAAATGACAAATTCTCCTTAGTGTTCTCCTCTCTCTTCACTGCTACTTTACCCGAATGTCTTTTGAGGCACAAAGAAAAACTCACTCTGAACTGGTATAACTCCTACTGGCTTTAATGGAGTAACTCCTCCACACCAAAGCTAAATTCCAGACAGTCTGCAAGGCAACTGCTGTGAAACCAGAAGCAGAATTCCACCTTTAGCCCATGGCCAGCAGCAGAGCTGCTGATCACTACTGCCTGCATTTGCTCTGGCTTTTCTTACTGATGCTGGACTGTTTACCCCGCTTATGCAGATAACCAAGGCTTTCAAGCTTTAGTGAATTAGATTATAAATTACTTCTTTGATTTCTCACTGCTTTTTTCAAAGGCAGAAACAGCATTTGCACTTTTGAGTGCCAACCAGCTACAGGTAAAGAACTGCAGAGTAGTGCTCATTAAAGCCAATTATAATTAGATTGACCTACTTTGGTGCAAAAACACTTAGTGGAACTTCTCTCTGCAAGATGATGTTCACACCTTTATGAATGTAAAACGGTCAATCATATTTACTACCCAGAGAATCTTTTTGTATCATGTTTATTATAACAATGAGAGTTAGGACAGCCCCATAATCCACCCAGGACTAAAACTGAGCTAGGCACATAACTCATTAACAAGGGCAGACTAAAGTACTTTGCATTTCTATGGCATCTGCCTCTCTCAGTGCATTTTGTCAATACATAATACGTACAAGAGTGAAATTACCTCCCTCCTCCCCTTCAGCGCCATTTATTTGGAGAGTGCACTGAAAGGATGTATCAGCTTGGTGCCAGAAAGCTGCACGGGACGGAATATTACCATTATCAGTGTGGTGAAATCAGGCCCAGTTTGGTTTAACAACCTGGAGACTGCCAAAGATCCATAAGCTTCAGTTCTCTAAAATTCCATCACATCCTCTTTTCTTCAACCAGACTGGCACTCAATAGGCAATGGGGGGATATTGAATCTGTCTCTACTGCACTTTTTTTATTTTAATCTTAAGTTAATGTCATCAGAACAATTTAAGGAAATTGGGAAATTAAAGAGGCTATATCTCTCCATTTCCTGATGGTATAAAAGCTACTGGTGCTGCATGAAGTTCAGAAAATAAATTCAAGGTCAGAGACACCATGTTCCAAACACTTCCAAGGTCATATGAAAGACAACAAGCTTTAAGATCAATATGAATTCATGCCATCCTTGCATAATTATGATTAAAACAAAGGCCAGAAAAATGTACATAATCTTAAACCTAGCTGAAGAAAAATACAGATGAAAAATAGGACATAGTTTTATGACGTATCAAATCAATCTATGAAATATTTGTGCGTTCATGAGTTTGACCAAGCTGTGCTTTGGACACAGCTAAAAGAAAATTGCTTATTGCAAACAAAAATAAGTTTTCCAAAAGCTGACAGACTGGAAAGCAATATATTCTTCATCAACTGTAATAGTAGGGAACTTCATTTATATTGGACACTGCTGGAAAAAGTCAGCAGCCACAAGAAAGAGATCCAGGAAGCCCAAGAGAATTTATGCATTCTCTATAATTTGCTTTCAGATTTGAGTTAGTTCAGCTAAGGCTTGACTAACAAAACCTTATCTAAAAATCTAAAGTACATTACAAGGAAACACCTCGTTTTTCCTTTGAAGACTTGCAAAAACAATTCCCATTGGCCCAGAGGCATGAATAAGTAGAAAAGTATGGAAGGACAATGCCAGTGTCTGTGCTATAAAGTTCCAGGTGAGTTCATATTTGACAGAGGACAACGTTCTTCCAAAACCTCTGGAGCCTTCTCTCCAACCCAGCAGTTGGACAGCAGGCACCTCCACATGCCCTACTCACACAATGGGAACGCGGCAGCCCGCCTCCCGGCCCCGCCAGCCACCTGCCCTCTGTCTCGGCTCTGACGGGGCTATGCCAGCGACCGCAAGGAACGGTAGCAGTGAGGGGACAAGCTGTACCCAGGGACTGCCGTCTTTACACCCTCTGTAGATGAACCATCAGCACTGGTATCAGAGGAGTTACAACCCTTCTAGAACGGTTGCATTTCTCTCTTTCAATCTGCTACTCTATTCAAAAGCCACAAGAGCAAACGAGAAAGGTAAACACAAAAAGCTAAGGGATCAGATGGCATTCGCCAGAAGGCTCAGTGTGGCACTGTAAATATGTATGTAGATATTCCAGCATCTAATACTATTATTCACAGACTCATACTTTCTGAAGGTATAACACCAACATGAAACTCATCAGTGGATATGCATTTGTGGGCACATGTCCTATTTTGTGACGGAGATGACCAGTCTGAGAATGGAGCTAATTCTAACTTTACTCTGCCAATGCAACCTGCTATTTTCAATTCTGGAAAGTGGTTTATTATGAGAGTATATCTTTTTAATGAATGCATCAGTGTAATTTTATTGCAGTAGCACTTAGAGTTTCCAGACAAGGACAAAAGCATTATCATACTTGGCACCATTCAGTGGACAGAGCCTTTCTCCAAAGGGATCACAATTTAAGGGGGAGGAAAAAACCACAACCCAAGGAAACCCACACTAGTGGAGGGCTCGGGGCTTAGCAGAAAAACATCTTTTTCCAGGGGCACAGCGATTTCCTCAACAATAAAGCTTAAAAGTCAGCTTTACCAGTCTCCACTTACAATACTGTTTTTGTGCAATATACACTGCTTGAACTCTGTAAACAGACTAATCAGCTTCCCTTCTGGCTCATCTGCACAAGGAAAATGATGAAATATTTACTTTGCAATATGCTCACAGAAGAACTGCATTTCTAACAGAAATATGGGCTGCCTGCGGCATTTTATAATACACGGTTAATCCACGTGCCGCAAAACTTAACATGACTGGACACTAAAGCAAAAAATAAGTACAGCTGAATACAGCTCTGGCTGCCTCTTGCTTAAGCGGGAAGTTGCAAACCCCTCAAGCTTCATTCCAGGTATCAATCAGCCTCTTGCCATCAGGAGGGCAGAAAGAACATCCTTGTACTCAAACACCAAGACTTCTTTTGACAGTACAAGCTACACGACTGGAGACAGAAGCTAGCGGGAGGTTTATTTACACTGTATATCTGAAGTTTAGACACATGAGCATGGGACCATTCTCAGGTCAGTCACTCCAGCTTCAGAGTGGCCTCTGTCGAACTCAACATGGCTGAGTTTTAGAGCAGAACCAGTTCACGCCCCAATGACTACAGTGCGTGCAGCATTAACTGGTTTCACGTCTTTGATATCTCACGACTGACAGTCATGATGGTCATTGCACACTGATCAAAACGAACCAGGTTACATTTACCAAAGAGGAAACAATCATTCAAGCACATTTATGGCAACAGAATTTTTGTTATTTTCTTCAAATAAGCAACACTGACATACAGGAGCGAGCTGCCTCGGCTCCCATACCCTTCAAGCCCCTGGCTGGGACTGGGTTTCATCACTCGACACAGAATTTCACCAGCTCCGCAGACTCAGATAAACTTGTACATTCAAATTCTGTCACTACAAATCTTCAACCACCAAGTTGTCAGAAGCTAAATAATAAACAAAGGTGTTATCTGACATTACAAGTGCAAACAAAATGGGTACAAAACATCATCTTCCACCTACTTTCAAGTCCTTAAACTTACCAGGCCAGATGAATGGCGGTGTAAGTCAAGGAAGTATTTTAACTATGTTGATTTACACCATCTTCTAAAGAAGCAATATTTTAGAGAGGGGAAACAGAATTTCTTTCTGGAGTGCTTCCTAAAATATAAGTTGATGCACTTTGTTTCTCAGCAGAAATCTAATTTAGCAAACACTGATGTATGGTCACTGCACAATTCAAAAGGAACAAATATCAAATCATATACACTGACTTGCTCTCAGCAGTATCATCTCTTGGTGATACATGGCTGTCTTCTCCCTAATGCGGTAGGTTTTGGTATTTTCATTTTCTTTAGTTATTGTTACTTAGGCACAAATGTTTTTATTTTGTGTTGTTCTAGCCTATTCAGTGAAACAGATGAACATAAAAAACCCTTTCCCCAAGAAAACCGAAATACATATCCTGCAGACATACAAACACATTCCATCCTAGCCTAAAATACCAGGGGCAAATCCTGCTCATACATCAGCAACTTTTTTTTTAATTTACATTACTGCGCAGAGTCATTCACCTTCATTGCATAAAGTTTTTCAAACCGAGACACTAGATCCCAACTCAAACAGCACTCAAATGCTGACACAGGTTTTCAGCATCCCTGAAAGCACATTTGGGGGCCGTGACGAGTAGGGTAGAGCTCAAGGATAGAGACATGGTTAAAGCAGCCAAACTCGGTGCAGAAGTGCCACAGCCTTCTGTGGGATGACACATGTGAAACCACACACGACTCATTCAGCTTCTCACACAACTGGGTACATGCCACAGCACAGGATCAACACCTCGGGTCCCTGCTGAACGCTGCCCTCCGCACGAAGGCACAAACGCTCTTCTGCAGAGGCCTCAGAACAGGGGGTGTCAGGAGTGGGTCGCAAAATCTTCACAGCCAGCTTCTTCACACAGGTCTTTTCACAACCTTCTCCCCAAAAAGAACATACTAAAAACTGCCCCCCTGCATTGAACAGTTCATCTTTAACTCCTCCAATTTTTTTTAAACATTGTTTGATCTAAATTTCCATCTAAATAGGAGAAATGTTCCTTTTAACCAACATTTACTGTTTTGTTTACCAGCAACTAATTATGCTTCCTTACATAGTAGTCTTCTAAATCACTACAGACAATCACAAACAGTAAGTATTTTACCCATAGCCTAGCTTTGACTCTCCTGCTCACAGAATTTAAGTGAACAAACAGGGAAAGTACCTTCACACTTCATAAATCTAAGCCTTGTTTCCCTAAGTATTCACCTTTTCATAGTTTTAACTTAACCTACAGTCTTATATCAAAGACTTCTGGGTAATAAATAATGCAGAGACATTCCATTAACTATAACTTTTAATCAAAAGCCAGTGGATCCAAGAACATCAAGGGGATGATTTACACCTCAGATAGCCAGTACCTTTTTCTCTCTGAACACATGGAGTGATAAACTGGAGAATGCAAGGGCAAAGAACATGCATTTTATCTGAATCGAGCTCATGCCACTACTGTCAAGTCCAGAAAGAATTATGACATCCACCTCAAATCAAAAGCAGTATGTGAGTTTTCAGCAGGATGGCACAATACTGTGATACTGCAAATCAAACATATCATTCCTGAAACCTACTTAGTCACCTCCAGTTCTCTGGAGAGAGACATAACTTCCCTTCCATTCCAACAGTCTTTCACTCCCACTGTCATCACTTTCTGTCCCTTTCAGTGCTGCCCAGGCTTTTAGACTCTTATTGGAGAGATCTGTTACATTTAGGCATTGTTCCAACGTTAGCATAACAATTCAATTTTAAGGGCTTCCCAAGTAGAAACAAGAGAGGAACAGAAGAGATGATGGAGGGAGTGAAGATGCTGTAATAATGTATCTAGTTTTTCCCACGTGCCCTGCCTTCCTCTCCCAACCAAAGAATTTGTCTTGGAAAATTATACAAGTTTCCTATACATATTTGGGATTTCTAGTCACATTGCTGACCTTGGAATTCCCCAGCAAAAGCACCAGGCAAACTACTTTACTACTGGGAACTACAAATACTTGCACAGAAGAGGAAAAGGAAGTCTGGAACTTCCAACTGTCACTGCACCACGCTCACGCATTGCCACGCTGCTCTGATCACATAACATTTACAACATACCTTAGAAGTGACGCTTACATATTTCAGATTAAGAAAAACCTGGACAAATGCATCATAGCTCTCCATTTCTTTGATGTCTGGCCCAGATTCACCCTGTTATTACTTTAGACCATGGCATTTTCCCCTACCTACACTGGACTCAAAGAACAGTTTATTCTCCCCAGCAATCTCCTCCCAAGGCACATGATTTTCAAGCTGCAGCTCATAATGCCTGTGGGCATCTGTGAAAGGCAAGACAGGAAAACAAGCTCATGTCTATTCTTTTGAATTCTCTAGAAATGCAATAAGCACCTACATAGAAATAAAGACAACCTAACACTGGAAACGTTGAGGTCAATAGATTCAAAACTGTTGGAAAGCACTACTACAGAATAAACGAACCCAACATGTTCAGTGATGTTTCTGAACCCCCAGTGATGTTCCGGACTCTCCCCAGCTGTTCTGTGTCTGTCCTGAAGTGTGAAGTCAAAAGCCAGACAGAGTGCTACAGCTAAGCCCGAGTTGAACACTGCCTCATCCGTATGGTTGGGAAGCCAGCTGTCACCCCCAGTGCTGCATTCCCTCCTCTACGCCAAGCTAACCTTCTCCTTTGCAGAAAGTCTTCTCTGCTTTATTATATTTTGGATTTATATTTCATGACTGAACCTTGAAAGGGCATATACTTCAATAGCAAGGTCAAAGGAGTTCTGACATGCTGTGGAGAAAAAGGAAAATGTCCAATTTCAGGTAACATTAAAAGCCGTTGCAGGACAAAACTTGAAATCACAAGAACATGACACTGCACATATGTCCTGTCTTACAGCTGCACCGCAGTCCCCTGACATGCTGAGAGGCCAGAGACTTCAGCTGCTGGAAAGTAATGCCTCATTTGGTTAAGCTAGAAATTGCCTAAGTGAGTACACTGGTCACAACAGCAGCTGCCAGATTTTCCCTTGAGGCTGAAGTCCTCTCTTCTCAGCAGAGGGAGAGCGGGCGGGAGCACAGCACGCTGACCCAACACAGGCTGTCCCCTGCCAGCTTGCTTCATCCCTACCCTGGAATGACCTGTGAACAGAAGGGAAAGGGACTTCAGTCTTCAAGACCCTCATGAGATTTTTGTCTTTTTATTTAAAAAGATTGCTATCAAAGGGGGGGACACAAAAATCGCATCACCTGTTGTGTAGCTGGTAAGGACTTGAGCTGTTCTGTAGTGAATACCACAACACTTACTGCTGGTGGGTTTATCAAAGAGACATTACAGTGTCATGCTGGCCTTCCCCAGGTGCACGCTACATCCTTCTCAATCACTCCTGCAGATTTATATACCACTTCACCATCTGTAAAGCTTACAATCTAAACAGAATCAAAGCATGCCAGAAAACAGGACAAGTGTTTAGGAGTAAAGACTTGCACATAGTGAGGGGAAAGGGAGATGGATTCCCTCTTATTTTACTGTTAGAAGGGGAGGCAGGAGGGCTTAAGGACTAATAAAAGATATTAAAAAATTACTCTGGAGTTATTTTAATAAGCATCTAGAAAAATCCCCAGTAACACATTCTTTTTCTATAAGCAGTACCAAAGTAAATATTAGAGAAGTCTGTGTTCATCAAGACACATTAATGAATGTATATTTTCTTGACTATTTACAGCAGTGATCTTAAAAAATACTGCATTTTATTTGCACTAACTCAAGTTAGCTAGTTGGAGAGACACAGGCATGCATACTGCTTCATACAGCACCTGATCCAATATCCAGTCAATAGCAATGGATTAAAAAACATTTCAAACATGTATAGTGCAGAAAACTTTGCTTGGCCAATACTGATGAGGAATTTAAATTACTAAATTACTAATTACTCCACAACACAGAATGCCTCAGTATCTTCTCACCAAATCTCAGTTTTCACCATCTTCCTTGAACACATGGTGACAAAGACCACATTGATTGCTTCATGTGGAAGGCTCCCAAAACAGGCATGCGTCAAACAAAGTAATGAAATGGGCTCTGCCTGTTCTGACTGTATCACAAAAGAAGAGATTGTTTCCACGCTCTACTGACCTACAGAGATCGTGTTTAGCCAACCAAGCAGTTTGCTGATGCAAGGAGCGTACACAGAAAGAAAGAAAACCCTGAACCTTTTCACGATGAACAAAGCACAGGAATCTTGTCAGTAAGGCCAAACATACCGCCGCTCACCCTGCTTTAAGCAGAACTGAGCTTTATCAGCATAGTTACTGGTGAAGATTTGCCACATCGGCATCCCTTTGCACTTGCTTGAAACCAGAGTAAAGGACTCAGGAATAAGAATCCTCATGTAAACTCAAGATCTATGTTTCCTCCCACTCCATCCTGTACAATAAGCATCACGTAAATCCAAAGGCTGTGGTACAGCTACATGAAGCATTTGCAGTTAGTACTGAACACAAACAGGATCAGGAACACAGCTCACACCCCCCAACGCCTCCGGGCTGTGCTTTCTCTGCAAAAGGATGATGATTCTCCCCTCCGATCCTGTGGGGAACTAGCATATTTTTCACTACCTCAAACCTGAAAGAGAAGCACCTGGAAAAGGAGCTGCACTTATCCCATGAAACCCACCAAGTTCAGTTGCTGAGCTCCACTTGGATACAAATCTTTCACATAGCCATTCACAGCGAATACGAGGGGATCTGGAGCATATGTGGAGCCAGAGTAAAGAGCCTAGCCTGTAACTCATGCTAGGCTGCTGCAACCAAAGCACCATGGAATCAGTCAACTGACAGGATCAACAAGACATACGTGCAGAGCTGCAGCCAGGCTGCGGAGCAATCTTTGCCAGCAGTAGGGAAGTCTTGGCCCAGCAGTGCTATCCAGAACACCAACCCTGAACATGCCACAGTGCTAACACAGCTGTACCCTAACAGGATTCAAGCTGGCCTCTCCAGAGCACTCTGCCACATGGAAATAGCAGCACTGTCAATACCGGGAGGAGAATTTCTCACACTTTACTGCACTGCACAGTGTGAACATGCCTGCTGACTGGAAATCCATGCCAGAGACAAGCCTGGTTACAGAAGGTCATCAACTCTTCTGTCCCTCCCATTCTTTAGCATGAACTGACCACCCTGTCTCAGATGAGCATAAAAAACCCAGTGACTTGCAAGGCAACGTGACTTGGCCGAGACTAAAGAAAAAGGTCTCAAAGCCCCACGCACCATATAAAGGTTTAGCTACCAGGCAACTCTCAGCTCATCTGATTTTTGCAGGGCAGGGGCAGAAAGCTGTCTGTAGCTATTCTAGGAAGCCTGAAGGTCAAGAAATTAAGAACAAGGCTTTCCAAGCCTCATGAAGAGAGGCTCTAGTATCTTTCATCACAAATTACCATTCTAACCAGCTCCGTCCCCAACGCTGGGATCGCTGCGATGCTGTGACGTTGCTAGGCACAGTTGCTAGGCAAAGGCACACATGCAACAGCTCAACTGCAGCTTCATTACAGGGCAGCCTTAACGAACAAAGAAAGGGGAGGAAAAAAAAAAACCTTGATTTTTGTATATATAGAAATTCCTTTGAATGTTAAACAACTAGTTAATAGAGTTTGGCAATATTGCAGATAAACTAGCTTTCTACCCTAAGGCTTCCCCAAGAGTCACAATTCATTTCCTCCCTTTCCTTTACAATATCCATGCCTTTGGTATTCAGCAACACCAATTGTTTGGGGTTTTCTGCTGAATACTGGGCATTGCAGGAAGCCAAGGAAAGCAGTCTGGAAGAGGCAGTAGGAGACACAAGGAAACAGAAGTGATATCCCCAGACCAAAGCAAGCAGACGTGACTATTCTTAGCAATGAGCCTTACACACACAATTCGGACCTGAATTTTGGCCTAGGGCCTCTTAGCAACAGGGCTCTGAGATGATGAGCCCAACAGTAATGTTTTAAGCAAAGCCAGAGGCTGCAGGTGTTTCCATGTATCTCCAGGACACAGGCTGTGGCCTCTTCTCTCTAGCACTACACACAGGAACAGAGACACTCATCCATATGCTTGGAATAAAGTATTTTATCTAGATGACACAGTATTAGCCACCTCCAGGACCAGAAGTATGGAATGCTTCTTAAACAGCAAGAATTAAAGACTCAGAATAAAGGTTAGAGCCATGATGAGTCACTAATAGCAAGAGCAGATAAATGAACAAGCATTTGTAGAAATAATCAGTTAGTAATGGGGTCTATCATTGTCTGACAGGCTGCTCACCACTAACCTGCAACAGATGTTAACCAGAATATTCCAGAGTACATTAGCCATCTCCACTTAAAAGTACAGTTTATCCTCATAAAACCTGCTGGAATGAGAAGAAAAAAGTTTCTGTGCTAGGAAGAGGGAGATTCATGGCATCACCAGGCAATACTTCCGCCATTCAGCACATGGAGGCAAAAGCATACATACACTGCCTCCCACCTCTTCCTCCCCAGCTACCACGCCCTGCCAGGCACAACAGATACGAAAGGGCTTATACAGCTACCGTGCTCCCTGGACCAGTCGTTTACAGCAAGGCAAAAAACGAACCACACAACTGGCAGTTCCACACTCGCTTGGCTTGCACTGTTACAGTCACCTTGAGGTCCCCTCTGCTGCCTAGTCACTGGGGGGCAACCCTCAAAACCACCTGCAACCCCCCGCAGATCTGTGAGGAGACAACACCCCAGACTCATTTCTTTCAAGTTGTGGGATAAACGCAGAAGTCCCTGAATGTATTGCCACAGCCAATGCTATTCAGTAGGTCAAATACACGTTTCTGCTATTCCCCTTCTCAAGGCAGTACTGATGCTAGCATACCTCAGAGGTAGGCTGCAAAAACACCAAGGCACATGAGTAAAGTTATATTCAAAGAATGCAAAAAACCATGACCCTGTCCTCAGAGCACAGCTGAACACCTTGGTTTATCAGTTAACAGCCTCCGCACCATGCCATTGACTGACCTTGGACAGTTCCTGCTTCAGTTTCCCATGACCTGCATTGCTAGCACACTGGATCTGCTCTCACTCCGTCCCTGACAGATTTACTGGGTGCATTAAGTACCTGTTTTAATACTGATATTCTCTGGCAGAAACTTAAAACAATGTCTATTGTGATCACTAATATCAGTGTTCAGAGTTTAAGTTTTTTCACACCAAATGGGATTCATGAAATAAGACATGCAAAAATCTTAGTAGGAAAGGATGGTCTCACTCTGCCTCCAGTCTGACAGGGAACACACGAGACTTTCAGACGAGCATTCCAGTGTGACTGGTTCAGACAGGCTGGACAGGACGCAAAAACAGCAACCACAGGTGAATGTTCACGAGTCCAACTTCTAAGTTTGCTGAGCCTTCAACACTCCAATCAACAGCTGGGCCTGTGCTCAGTCTCCAGCAAATAAAATTGAGCATTCTTTGCCAGTTCAAGTCTCTTGAGTTTGTTTTCCTTAATCGCATTCCCTATTATAGTCATTAGTTAGAAAAAAGCAGAGATACAGCAACTGACTACAAATTGGACTATAAAGCACACATGTGGATGTGTGTTCATGTGTGCATATATACACACAGAGAGATAAAAAGTTAAGAACTAAAAACTCTCCTGGTTATTACATACTGTCTCCTTCCAGGCTTGGCAATCACACCATGCAATCCCATTTAAATACAACTCTCCTGTCCTGTACTTCACACTGGAAGATTTGCATTAGAGCCTTACTGCTTTGATGATTATAAACATTATTCTAATTTCCAACATAAAATTAATTCAAACCAGTTTACGCCCATTTGTTTTCATACCAACTTTTGCTGTTAGCTTAAACAGTCCTTCCCCTTGTTTTGTTTTTACCTGGCCTTGGTGTATTTATAGAGAATAACTAGATCCCCTTGCAACCCTGTTTGCCAGGCTAAATAAACCCTGTGCTTTCACTCTAAGATACACCCCTCCATTCCTCTGATCATCCCCCTGCCAACCTCAACCCACTTCCATTTGAATTCCTCCTGTGCAAAGGACAGACCACTCCAATCATTCCAATGAAGGTTCCTCAATGCCTTGTAAAGAGTTCTATCAACTCTTTCTCACCTCTGCTGGAAAACCCATTGGAGTTATCTATACATATACTAAAGCTTTTGTGATTCACAATCCAGAAACTCCAAGGTTTTCTGATTGCTCTTAGAGGAACTGGATTTCACGAGTTCGGTTTCAAACTAAACATTATGTGACCTTCACACCCCAAACAAGCCTAAACAACTGGGTTTCCTAATGCTTGCAACAATTCCACCCCTCTCAAGCAGCCTCTCATTAACAACCTAAAGAACAGTTATTATTTGCAAAGTTCACAGCTGCGTAATTCCTGATGAAACTGGGAATCTTGCGCAGACCATCCATTACTTGAAATCATTCGCTCAGCTCAGAGAAGTAACACAGTTATCCCAATATTCAGCCAGAATGGCCTCTTCTCCAGGGATGCAATTTTCTCCCTTCAAAACCTTCTCTTTCAAAATTGTCTCTTAATCAATTTTGACTGCTCCCTTAGCGCCACAACTCTTCTACATAGCCATTGTCAGCATAATAATACCACCAAGCACTTATATAGCTATTTCCATCTTCAAAGCACTTCACAAGCGTTAACCAATTAGTGCACATTCTTCCCATGCTGTCTCTACTATGACTAACAGCCTCACTGGGTTTTTCTGGGACTTACCTTCATGGCTTTTCAGTTGCCCCAATAGCCTTTAATTGAATCCCACTGCCAGTCTCCTTTGGAGTGTTTATGCATCCAGTTTCAAAGTGAGCCAGAGAAGTGCTGCATCCTACTCCGGTAACAGGAGAGTGACTTTGCAACCAGAAGTGTGCAAGCTTGCACACTTTTTATCTGGAACCAAGAGTTAGTCTAAGAAAATACGGTTTAACACATGGTTAAGGCACTAAGCTGGAACTTGGGAGGCCTTGGTTTGACCCTGGACTGCTGGCAAGGTTTTCAAGAGATCAGGCAACTCCTTCATGCAAGATCTCACAAAACCAAAATGAATTCACCTGAAGGACCACAAGTCCCTTTTTCAAAAGGAACTGAAGTGGACCAGAGTTACAAACATTTATTTTTTTTATAACCTAAGAACTGCAGACAGATGCCTTGTAGCCTTTACAAATGCACCTGAGTTCTGCAGCTAACATATCTTCCTAGAAAACCCCACTGGGCAAGTATACACTTATTCAAGCATCTAAACATCCTTGCAAATCTTGCCCCAGGAGTCCAAGACTGAAAGAAAGTGTTCAGGATGATTCAATAGCTTCTTAAAATTTTACTCTTATTTTCTATCTGCATCTGTAAAATGAACACAGTAAAGATTTAGCTTTTCCCCCCCTTCACTCCAGACATCCATGAAAATGACACAGGGCAGGCATGGTTATCTGCTGTGTCTGTGAGTCCCGAATCTCAGATTTTCTCTCTCCCCCACACAAGTCTGGTGTTTCACCCAGCAGTTCATCTCAACCCACAATTGAAACGAAAACTCAGAAAAGGGAAGGGAATTTGATGAAAAACATTTGTACACACCGCTGCAAACGGACTCCACTCATAAGCAGCATTTTTACTCAGTCTCATTTATAAGGTGCTAATTATTATCTCCAAAACAAATTTTTCAATTTGTATTTCAATTATTTTCCAGTAAAAGAATATTTGCATTTAAATGGCTTCTCCATTGTGCTCAAACACAAACTCATTTTCATCTCAGGTGTTAGGACTCCTTTATTGCAAAAAACATAAGAAAGGTGAAATAAGGTTCAAGGTGAAATCCATCTCACAAATCACAGTGAAGGCCTAGTTTAAAGATTTCCTCATGATAAATTTTCATTATTAGTCTCTATTCCCCCTGTTACCAAATCCATGTCATCGTGAAAAGACTTAAAAGTAGCTGCAATTTCATTTGCCATTATTAATTACGAAGCTGTGTGTCCATCTATAAAGTTCAATGCTCCCTCAAGGCCAGTGAGAACGGAACTTGCCCTGAGAGAGATCTTTGACCTAGCTACAAATCTCATCTCACTAATAATTTAGAAGACCTCAGTCCTTGAAATTCTCACAATATTAACAATTTAATCATTACACTGATGGAAAACTGACAGTTTAAAGATAATAATACAGTGGATATAGATTCTTCTTTAGAAATAAGTCTGCCCTACGCTCAGAGGGACTTGCAAGTGGTTTTTTCCGCTCCCCACCACATTTCAGTTTCTAGCTTACACCTTTAAATGTCAGAGTAATCTGGTTATGTTTTCATGCGTTTATAGCTATATGGAAAGCACGGAAGTTACACCAATCTACTACATACTCATGGTAGTTGCAGAGGGGCCACCAACCCTTTTGAGCACCTAGGGCTCAGAACAGAAAGGAGACAAAGAAGTTCTACAGAAGATGACAGAAGAACTGACTTCAGATATTCAGCTAATGCCATAACCAGCAAACTAGCTCTTACTACAGTGACCAGAATCTTATACCTTCAGATATATGAAAAGAACATCATCCTGAGTAAGCAGAGACTCCACTTATTAAAAGCTCTTCACTCTTCTACCACAATTCTCATTTCCCCACGCTCTCTATAGAGAGGCATACTGTGCATTTATGAGTGCTTTGAGATCTTCCAACAAAACACTCTGCCAGGCATTTGTATTACAACAGCTTGCACTTGTGTTATCATATTTGAATTACAAAGACAGGCAAACAGAAGGCAATTTCTCCTGGGAATTTTTGTTGGGATATAAATCCAATTTTTACTTGATTCCGTTAACAGCACTTTCACATTCACTTCCTTTAAGTATTGCTGCACTTGATATTTATTACCTAACACCTACTTGTCACCTTGAGCAATCAGTGAAAGTCACCAGAAGTTGACAGTACACAGAAGTTAACAATTCACTTCACCCAACAGGACAAAAAAAGACAGCCACATGCCCTAAACAATAAATAGCTACAAAAGGTTTCTACAGATACTCTGTTAGAAAAAGTGAGACATTTCAATTATATTCAAATTTTCAGTCCCTTTACACATGAGTTTCACGTATACAACAGCAAAACCTAAATTCTTCACCAAAAACTATCAGCTCTGTTCTAACGATAAGTGCCCCTCTGTCCAAATATAATCTTGGTAACTGATGGATGCTCTGAAACGAAAAAAACAGACTTACTGTAATCCTGTTCTGACCCAATTTAGAAAAATTCTTGTGCTAGGTATCAATTTGCCACGACTTGTACGCAAATATTCCCACTAGCTGCAGTGGATCAATCTCATATGCAAAGTTCAAGTCATTTCCACACAGTTTCTGTATCCTGTGACCTCCATCTACGTAGAACTAACAAAGAAACTCAGAACGTATTTCCATTACCATTAACATTATATTGTACTATTTTTTCTTTCACCTCCTCCATTCATTTAAAACCTCATTTTCACCCTTAGACATATTCTATTTAATCTTAGTTTTCAATCCCAAAAGCAGATCAATACCTTTCTTCTTCAATCTACATAGCTCTCAATCAAAGAGTTAACAAGGGGTGAATTGAATCGACTTGTAGGTTCAAATTGGTATTTTTTGTAAAAAGTCTCATTTGCTAACTGCACTCATGGAAAAGAAAGGAAAAAACCTCCCCATAATAAGCCTCAGTATTAGATTCCTAGGCAAAAAAGGTTATAATTTGTTCTGTAATTTAAGACTGTCACAGTACTTTGCAGGAACAAATGACAGAGCCTCCCATAAAACATTATTTTCTGGAGCACTTTAAATCCCGTGAAATGAACTTGCGCTTCCTAAGAGGACTTCTCCCTGTTAGAGCCAATTCAGCTGTTTATGAAGAGGCGGTAACAGCACGGGCCTCGCACAGTACGTGCTACTGAAAGAGGATATACCTTGGTCTACGAGACACCCCTGCCAAGGTACTAGATGAGCTATCTTCACGATCAAGACCCAAGAACTTCACTCAAAAAGCCACAACGGTTTCACCGTGCTTTAGCTCTAGGCCTTAAGCAAGGTACTCCCCGCAAAGCGGAGACCATTCCACACTTTGCTCCCCCAGCACATGAGCACCTGACAGGTTTTTTTGAATGTATTTTCACTAAAGCACCCTACCGAAGTACAGAAATTGGAATGCAGCTGTTTCACCATCCTTTGAAGAGCTACATCATTTGCACAACACCACTCCGCAGCCTGCAGAAAGGGAACGGGAGCCCTGGGAAGAGGGAGCAGCCCTGCAGAGGGGCCAGCACGTGAGTGACAAGTCATTCCAGGACTGCTGCCTTCAGAGGTTGAGTGTTAAACCCAACACCAGAAATAAAGCCCCAACACTACCAGGGACAAATTCCCTATCCTTCAAATGCTCATTATTTCAGCAGGCGGACATTATTTTAATATTAGCAGACTGAGTCCTTCTCCAAGTGATACTTAACTTTAACAAGAACATCCCAGGATGGTTGCTGACAGATGTCCAGTGTCCACAATCAGTGCCTAACCTTTCCCTAATGGAGACAAAACAACAATAGAGGGATATGAACAGTATGCTGCATGATGCAAGTAGCATCTTTAAAAATGGCATCAGCTTTGGAAAAGCACCAGGCTTCATTATCCTTCTGAAGACAGAGATCTCCTTTCTGGGAGGAAATATATTTTTCTTGATATTGTTATTCAGTGTATCAAATGGGAAAGGAACATTAAATTGGGCCTTTGTTACAGAAAAAATGAGCTTCCATTTTCCGCACCTCTAACTCGGCTTTAACTGCTCACCAATGTCAGATCAAGTGACTAACAAAGGACCAGATCCTCCTCTGCCTTGCAGCCACGAGAACAGGGAAGAATCCTGCTGACGATAATGGAGTTACAGCAACGTGAAGGAGGCAGGACCGGGGAACAGAACGAGACCCAGTACATCCTTACATTTTCAAACTGCAAGACCAGCTTTTCTGCAAGAGGCTTAAATTGCCAGCTAGCATAACGGTGAAAGAGAGTCCCCCTTACAGGCGACTAGATCTCAAGGGTTTGGCAACACACACATACACCAGTAACAAAAGCAAAGCAAGGGGAGAGTGGTAACAGCATGTGAGCTATTATACAAAAGCACGTCATTTCCCACTGTAAAGTTCTTCAGGAAACTTTCTGTGAATAAAAAGTCAACTCAGACATTAAGGAAATCCACTCATCCAGCTCTTTCAGGCAGTTAAGATCCACCTCAGGCCCACTGGCTCCAAAAGCCATGACATAAATGCCATAAACAAAATTTCAAACTCTGCTTTCACTAGTTTAACAAAGAAAAAAATTGCTAAACTGCTGATAAAAACAGGTACCATAGTTTGGAAACAAGTTCTCTACTTAATCTCTGCCATCCTTGACACATTCGTCTTCATAATACATTAGAGAGTACTATTTTTCCACTCTATAGACAAGAAGCTGAAGCTCACATAATTTAAGCATCTGCTTCAAAGCCAAAGAGTCTGTGGCAGGTTAAAATCTGAAGGTCCAGACCATCCTTTCTGCCAAAACCCTGCTTTTGCTGGAGACCAGTATCCAATTCCCTGATGCTTCTGGCAAATTCTTAGTCTGCTACAAGTCTCCTACCTTCCCATCTATATTGGAGTACACTATGCTTTTAAAAGCCGCACTGCAGTCTTTTGATAAAAGGGACAAACATGGATATAAACATATAGAAACTGTACAACTGATAAAGCACAAATTACAGAAGGAGCTGAGCAACCTGTGGAAATCCTTGCTGGAACTGAAACTGCATTTGATTCTATTTTTGACTTTTGTGCCATGAATACTTCTCAAAGTTCAGTAGCAGACAGACAGCTTTCACCTCAGAATGTCATTCATAATTAATCCCAAATTCTACATGAAATGGTTGAATTCAGTCCATGCAATCAAGGCAGAGAACCAAGAGCGTAAAACTTGTGTAGCTAATCAAGCTAGTGCAATTTGTTTCTGCTGAAAGCTTTTCACAAACATCCTATGATCTCTCTGCAGAATAAATCTGTAAATCATTTCGGGATTTTGCAAATTCTACTTATCCCCATTTTACAGATGGGGAAGCGAAAGAGAATGACTAAGGCTCACACCCTCAAGGATTGTAAGTGCCAACAGCCATGGAAAACATCAAGAACAGAGCTTTAATGACTTCTGCAAGTCAAGAGAGAGAGTGCAAGTAAGAGGAGAGCACTGAACCAGAAAATCCCCAGTTGTGGCTAATTCTCCAGCTGTGATTAACTCATCTTTCTTGTCTATTTCGGTACTTCTTGCACCTCCTCACACAACTGGCTCCGGGCACTGATGGGGACAGGATTATCAGGCTGTGACCACGGCTTGGTGAAACAGCCTGTTGGTCTACATCCCACTAAACCGACAACTGAGAAGCAGCTGAATTCCTTACACTGAAAGAAATGTAGGTGGCACTAAGGCAGGTGGATGAAGCCCAAATAAAGCCATTTCATTAGGATGGAATAGACTTAACATTCCAGAGAGCTAATGCAAGCCAGAGGCCAAAAGAACCAGCCTTCTCTTTCTTCTGTTTTAAAATGTTCTTGATAAAGACACCTTTATTTGATATTCATTGTTGTTTTATCTGCCTTGAAATGGGAACTGCAGACATTTTGATAGATGGATTGAGAAATTGTTCCGTTTCAGTCTAACTACTGTAAAATGCCTTCACATCCGCTAGCACAGATACAGCTCAGACCTCATCTGCAGAGAGAAAGCATCTCAAAAACATCTCTCAGAAGCAACAGCACAGCATTTCTGTGCTGCTGTCTGGCATGCAGTAACACACAGGAGCGAGAAGACCTAGAGTCTGTTCCCAGCTCTGCTAGCAACCTGCTGCATGACCTTGGCAAGCCTTTCTGCATCTGGCTCTGCCTTCCTACCTTCCCTGCACTTACAGCAACACGTCTTTGGGCACAGGCTGCTTCTGCTCAGTGCCTTCTCTTACAGGGCTAATAACGAAGCAGGAGCAGCAATACCTCCTTACATGGAGGGAAGGGAAAAAAATTTCTGCACAGCAGCCCTCTTATCAAGGCCAGTCTGATGTACGTACAAGTATAAAGCTGTTTTCTGGTGACACGGTTGCCTTTCTCACGTAATGTCCTTAGACAAACCTGGCTTAAGAAGCAGACTTCCAGCAGCACAGGCAGAAAGCCCCTCTGTATTGTGGTCTCCACCTATCTTCACAGTCCTCCAAAACTCAAGAACTGTATCCAATACTTGTTGATAGCTTAGATTGTACTCTCTTCCCGGCAAGGGCTGCCTCCAACCATATGCTTACACCATACTAGACACATAAGGACCACTGTTCATGAACCTGCTGAGTACACCATACTATAAATACACTAATACTTCATCTTGCACACAGGTGTTTCTTCAAGTCATGTTCCCCTTCCTTCAACTCTCTAAATACCTGCTTCCCCCAAACCTAGGCCATCAGTTCATTTTCAAGTACATTTTTGCAGTCAATAATGGGGAAAGATTTTTTTTTAATTACTCTCCAGTCACACATCTCCCTGGCAACCATAGCTGCTCCAGGCCTCACAGTTGCAAGACCCTTCTCTTCTCCCAGTGAAAGTCACAGATCAGATCCCTCTACTCCACATTTACTTTGACCTCTTGGAAATTACTAGCACCAGCAGGACTCCAATACAGTCCCCAGTTCTCTTTCCATCCAGCAAACAGGAGCAAGCACACAAGAAACAGGCAGTTAGTTTATTACTACAATGGTGATGCCTGTACCTCGTAAGGATAGAAGATTCCTGCAACCATTACTGCAAGGGACTCAACACCATGAGGAAGGAAAGAACACCATAATGATCACTGTGAAGTCACATTAAAAGAGGGGGAGAAAACCACCCCAAAACACTCTTCCACTTTCATGCAAAGGAGGCATAAAAAAATTACATACAAGCTCCCTGCAGCATACTGTCCCCATTCTGGCTGGCTGTGTCCATGGCAGCAGGAAAGAGACTGAAACAGAGTTAATTTGATTTCTTTAATCAATGGGATTTTCCCAATTACACATTAACCACTATCAGATCAGTCTGCCACTGCATAGCATGGCAGAAGCACATGTATTTTGCAGATTACTGCACTGCATCATGTTTATTGCAAGGAAAGTACATTGATTTCCATAATTGCACTGTACTTCACTCCTCCACAAACATTGTGTAAACACAGAAACTGTGGGTGCTACTATCACTTTTTTGTCTCTGCATCTTGATTTTTTTTGAAAGCAATGCAAGTGCCTACTCGTCAAAGTAGACACTCGCACCACAGGAGGGCTCAGAAATAACCTTATAGTTGCACTGAAGCACCTCCCAACAAGTAGCTTCATGGTCCTTTGCAGACAATTAAGTAACAAAACAGGAGAAGCAATCTTATGTCTAAGGCCAAGACTGACATGTTTGCAGCTCTGCCACAAATTCCCCAAATGACCTTGTGCAAGTCACTCAGCAAAGCAAGCTGCTCTCCATCTACGAGGCAGCTCCTGGGGCTGCAGCAAGGGCTGCCCCAGGCAGAGGTTCCCCCCATCTCCCCCTACCCTTGGGCACAGAGAGAAACAAGAGGCAGCGCACAGTGACCCCGCTCCTTCAAAGTGCCACAGTAGAAAAGTGTGGCGGAAAAGGACTCGTACCTGGCTTCTGTGGCCTGGCACTTGTAGAAGATAGAAGATACTGAGCAGGCAACAGCACTATTTTCCCTACCACTTCCACAGCCCCCTCAATACTCTGGATTTGCCACTGATACAGGTTAAAAGAATACTTCATTAAGAAAGCCCTTTAATTCTATGTTTGCCTCTACTCTCTGACAGAGGCTACTGGATGGTATCATAAGCCTCACTGCCTGGACTTAAGCACTGTAATATCTAGGTGACAAGTATTAAGTGCATACATTGGAGTTCTCAATAAATACATTTAAGGGAAACATTTCAATAAGCAGCAATACACAGACTTCATTAAAATACTGAGCTAGACTATAAAACCCCAGTTAACATGCAGGATTGATGACATCATCTCTGTTCCTATAGCCAGTCTTTCTGGGTGGAGCAAAAAGATTTACCTGGTTTTAAATCCCTTTAAAGCCTGAGGCTGTTAACCCTCCCATCATTCACCTGCACCCACAGAGGCTGCATTTGGATATTTGAGCCAACACACTACCTCTGACATTTTTGGCTGCTGCAGGTGTCAAATAGACAACCAAATGCTGGACTTAACGATTCAAGCAGTACAGAATCTTTGTTACTCAACTTAATCATTTATTTGTTGTAGCCCTTGAAGTCTCATCTTTCCCCTTCCATTTGAATTTGCTATACTTCCTGTTGGGCAAAAGCCTAATTCGAATCCAGGCCTCTTTGTAGTATTTCTGAACCCCCCCAATGCCTAGAAACATGGAGGATAGTAAAGTAGTATCATTTGAAATCTCCTCAGCTAAACATAGGCTTCAGTGAAATTATAACGAACTATGTAAAATTAGTCTAGCCCTATGTCTCAGGATACCTTTGATAATACTCAGGATACCTCTTGTAATACTACAGGCACAAAGACATCTATTGCAGCATCCTCCCCCAAATCTTTACACCACCTATACAATATGCCTCTTAAGTATGCATGGCAGTGAAAGGTCAGAAGGTTAGCTGCACAGTCCTAACAAAAAACTCCAAATCCAGTACCGGTCTAGCCAGAGAACTACACATGCTCTCCATCTCCAAAGAGGGTCTCACTATCAGAAAGCTAGCTCAGAGCTTAGCTGCACCTGATGGAAGCAGCACAGAGATGAGGCTCACCCTTCAGCCCACTCTCCACAAGCGCTTTATTGCCATGGCTGGATGTTACACAGCATTACAGAGGTTAGGGCTGCCTGATCTGACCCCAAACCTATCTAACCCTCAACATTACCATAGCAATTTCCTCTGGTCAAGATCCAATCCCCGCCAAATTTAAGTAGGAGTTGGGTGGGGACATCAGCAGGAACAAACCCAGCTGTGAAATCGGGCATTTCAAACAGCTGGCCTCTCAGGAACCAGAGCAAGGCAGCAAGCACCACACAGTAGTCCAGCAGTTCCACAGGTGGAAGTGGTTAACAGCAGACTGTGGGGGGCAGGAAAAAAAGAATTACTCCTCACTTGTCCCTGAAAGCAGATTAATAAGGCAGTCACTTCTGCACAGGAAAATGTATTCTCTATAGCAGGGATACTACAAACAGTCACCTGATCAACAGCTCAACTACACCCTGAGCCCTAAACCACCTTGGCAAAAGGCATATCCACTGGGATCTACAGCAGACTGCCTGGATCACATTCCCCGCACCCATTTTGACAAGCGCCTTCTTTTGACAGAAACTCCTAGACAACTGGAAGGCAGCCACCGAGGATCAGTTGAGCAGACATCCACCTCTGTACCACTGCAGGCTGGCTCAGCTGGGAACCATCAGCCAGCTGAATACAGATACCTCCTAGGGAGATTTTGACATGACAGAGACTGAGCTCAATGGCAAGGAAAGCTCGAGCTTAGATGTTCTTCAGCAACACTGCAAGGCCATGACAAAAAAAAGAGTGACAGGCAATGAACAATTGTACAGCAAAGCAAAGCTCCTGTACCCCAAATTATGAACTCATTAATAAACACAAAGAACAAGACAAAACCGAAGTTGCTTGCCTACGGTGCCACAGCATGAGTCGTGACCTAAACATCCAAGGCTTGGAGTCCTAGCCACTGCTGTCTTCCTAGCCAGTTCTTCCTAGCAAGGCCTCCTCATCCCCCACCCTTCCCTACCCATCATTATGGGCACATACTTGCAGGTAGGAAAGCATGTTGAATTTGGATGCTCTTCACTGAGAACTCACAAGTGTGCACGCCAGTGTGAAGACAATACGTTCACAGTAAGAAAATACACTCACTACACTCCAGCCAAACCTGAGGGCTACGTGGTGGCCCAGCCTCATCCATACAGACACATGGAGAGGGAAGGATCGGGCCCCACTCCCATCCACCTAAGGATCACCTAACATTACCCCACACTGCAAGGTGCTGAAAACATACAGACTAGATCACGTATCCTCTCTTCCAGTCACAAAGGCAAGGAGGCAGGTACAGCAACATGATGCCTTCTGTGTTCCCAACCTCTCCAAGGACCAAGAAGCCAGCCTGATCCCAAGCAAGAGCTGTACCCTCTAAACACCTGCACCCTCTGAATGTTTTCCATAAATGACTCCTTTCCAGTAACAAAAGGCAATAGCAAGACATGAATGAGTACATGGGAATCATTCATGCCATTTAGCAGTGATATCCCCACTGCTTCAGCATTGATAATAGGACTCTGATCAAAAAGAGATGCTCAGCTATTGCCATAAAATACTGTAGTTTCATCATACACCACGATCAAATGTAATCAGGCTGGTGACTATTCATTTCCCTCCCTTCTACAAAAAACACCTATCCACCACTTCAGAGAGTTAGTATCTCACACCCTTACCCCTTAAAAAAATACACTCAAATCACTGAGTATTTCACACTGAAGTTCCTCCCCCGGCAGAGTAAGAGCCCCTGAATCACTCTTCATCCTGTGGAGATTTAAGACAACAGAACTAAATAAAAGGATGATTTACAACACACATACATATATATCAAAACTCAAACAGCTTCCCGCTCCTCCACTCTTCAGAGGAAGAGTCTGCCAAAAACTATTTTCCATCAAGAAAAAAAGAAAACTACAATGGGTTTAAACTGATTAGACCATGTTTCAAGACGGTGCATCTTTCCATAACCCAGTACAAAACCAGGTGCTGACTAGTAAAGCACAGTGTGTAAATAATGGTATCAAGACCCCCTTTAGAAGAGGCCTTCAAAAGGAATTGCATATGTGTACACCATACGCACCTGGCCAATACATACCCCAAATGCACCTTCTAGTGCCGATGCATAGCTAAGTACCCAGAAGGGACCAGAAAAGAATACTATTCCTGTTCCCACCCATTTTGACAATCAAGAAATACAGTTTCAGAACCATCATACACACTGTTATTTCTGAGAGGCCATGCATGGATCACAATCAACTCACAGCCAAAGACAGATTCAGTGCCCTCCACAAATCTTAAAACATATCAAGTCATTACCTCACCCTTAAAACTGAAAGGGGAAACTATACGAACTCCTTCCTCTCTCCCACCCTGCACTTCAGCATGTCACAAAACAGCACCTTCCCTACAGCTCAGCCAGCTCTTTGCACAAACAGAAGCTACATCATCTTGCCTTCAGACACAGCAGCCTCTGAAGAAAGCACATGCTTTGGGCCATTTTTTGGAAGGACATTATTGGGCAACAGGACTACTGACATGGCACAGCTGATGCGATGCGGGTTGGATTTCTTTCTCTTTTTATTTTTAAGAGGGCCAGAACTACTAACTGATAGTTTTACATATACAGCTCTACTGCCACACTATGGGTACTCTTGGTTATTACCACCTACACAAACCCTAGGAACAGGCAAGGTTAGAACTGAAGCCTCTTAGGAACTCTGCTCTACGGAGGTTCACGATTTGCTCAGCGAAGGTACTAGAAGTCCCAGCCCAGACTAAACTTACTTTCTGATATTAGACCCTGAAACCACCATGGACTCTACAAAGGGTGGGTGCCTTCACTCCATATATATTCCCCGAGTTCTGGATATCTAGCAGTAAGCTACTGATTTTCAAAGTTGATACCTTGCTGTAACAGAGATCATTACTAGGATTTCAGAATTTGCTAAAAAAAAAAAAAGAGAGCTAGGAAAGAGGGGCTATTGACCAATGCCTCTAGCTCTGATGCAAGTAAAAAACATCCAAGGTCTGCAAAAGCTTTCTAGATCTTCCGCTCAAAGAAAAACAACACAGAGCACCAACCTCTGGGTGAAGGATCCAGAACAGAGCACTAAATGCAGAGAGCAGAGCTAGGGGCCTGAGAAGAAAGGGTTAGCTACTGAACAAGCAGGTACAGAGAGAAGCCTGGAATACCTAGTATGAATAAGCTACAGACAGCTGAAAAGAAAAAAGCTGTAAACCCCAATAGAGTAAATCATACATTTAGGTATCTCTACATTGGTCTACTTGTATCAGGAAAGCACAACAGAAGCTGCTGGAATGGTTTTCTTTTCTGTACAGACTAAGTGCTCCTGCTAAAGAAGGGAAAAATATTCACCAAAATAAATATTCATCCTTAATTAGGACTTGCAGGATGTTTGGGTGGTTTTATACCCTTTCCTAATAGATACTTCCAGTTAGCAAAACTCTTCAGGTCCACTGCAAGAGTACTCAGGAGGAGCAGTTAATACTTATTCTGGATCTCCTTAGAGGAAATCTGCCTTATATAATAAAACCAGTGTTACATTCCAGATAACAAAGTTTTCCAAAAAAAAACCCCACCAAAACCCAAGAAGGTTTCATACACATCAACACATGAACACACATTCCTCTAGCCTAAGATACAGCAGACAAGACAAACATTACTTAAACTCTTGGAAATCAGGGCACTGCACAGTGTTGAAAGAAGACACTGCCAAACACTCGGCTCTCCCACTCTTCCCCCTCCTACACACACATAAGGACAGTCCCTAAATATTTGCTGTTTACACCAGAAATAAACTCCAGTCCTTTGATATGCTTTTGCTACAAGGGCAGTTGCAGAAACTAGAAGGAGACATAAGCAAAGTCCCCCCAAATTCAAGTCTTCTTTTGCTATCTTTTAAGTCAATAAATGCATATTTCATAAAAAAAACCCCAGATGCTGAGGCCGAAGAGCTCGTATATAAGAAATAATCAACTCAAAAGGCAGGAGGAATAAGAGAAAAGTGCTTCCATCTTCATGCAAGGCATCCTAAATCTATTTTATCAGCTATGGGCAAGCACTGGGGTAGTGAAATAATGAATTAAAATGTAAGGGAAAGACAGAGGGGGAAACCGTGATGGCATTTTTCACCGTCAGCTTGCATACCATACAGCAACTGTGCACAAATGATTTGACCCACCAGAGAAGGGGAAATGAGATCAAATAAAGCCACCTTTTATTATCCCATCGCTTAAAATTGTTGCTCCCAAAGGATACAGAAGGAAACTATCTTGTACAAAGCTACAAAGGTCTGAAGAAAATACACTCCTTATTGAACACTACGGGGAAGCATGTGCTGACACGCCAGTGCATCCACACACACAGAGGGTCATCATGGTTCTCCCCCCCCAAAGAGGATTAACAGTAGTCCTTTGATCTAAGGAGCAGGAAGGAAAATGCTCCTAAAGTTGCCAGCTTTCTCCATTACACTTACCAGTCACCGAGACGGCCAGCAGCCCCACGGAGAGCAGCAGCACCCGGCTCCAGGAGCTCACTTCCACCGTCATGAGAGCCAAGATCCCCAATTTTCCCCAGTTCCTTCCAAAGCTGCAGCTGCATCCCGGCTCGTCCCATCCCAAGGAAGGTCGCATGTCAAAGGGCAGCAGGAACAGGGCGTGCTGGGGGTTGGTGGTTGTTGTTGGGTTTTCCCCCCCTTTTTCTTCCCCTTTGCAATTGGGATAGTCCTCTGCTCGGCTGGATAAAGAGGAGGAAGGAAAGAGGGGGGGAAAAAGCAGGTCAGGCTTGTGATTATTTTTTTTATTTTATTTTTTTCAGCCCAGAAAAAAAATCCCACCGCATGGAAGGCTCTGAGCTTCTGCAGCTGGAATGAACCAAGTGTGGCAGCAGCTCGGGGAGAGGAGAGGCGAGGAAAGGAGAGGCGGGCTGGCTCGTCCCTCCCGGTGGCTGTCTCAGAGCCAGCTCCTCAGCATTAGCAGCACACAGTCCCCAGGGATTTATACTTTTTTATTAGCCAGCTGATTAGTCGTTCCCATATCTTTGTTCTCCTCTTCACCAAACACTGGGGAGGGGAGAGGGCAGGGGTGTTGTGGCGAGGGGCTGCTGTGCAGCCACCCAACAGATCTGCCTCAGTTTTGCTTCCCCAGCCCAGCACAATTCTCCCACCAGCACCCGCCCCACCAGCGCCAACAAATGACAAATTATTATTTTTAATACATACTACAGGTTTCTTGTTTAAGTCCCACAGCCCCCCATTTTGCACGGAGCATGGCATAGCATGCATACGTACACACACACGCAGCATCTCTGCTATTAAGACATCTGCCAGAGCGATGCAGCCTCCTCCCGGAGCCCCCCCTCCCCTGCCGCCTCTGTAAACAACTTGATGATATTGACACAATTTTTGCGAGGAAGCAAATTTTGCTACAAACAGGAGAGATCAAAGAGACACATATGCACCCCCCCATCTGCAACCTGTCCCGGCAGCACGGACCCCAGCCATGGAGCAGCGCCCTGACGCTGGCGGGACTGGTTGGGAGAAGGGGTTCCGGAGGCGGGAGAGGCTGCCTGGCTGTGCCCCCTCCCCGGAGCACACTTGGCTGCAGTGCTGATGCCCCTTCGCAGGGCTGGCGAGAGCAGGGTTTCTCCTCCACCACCGCTTTTTTCTGCATTTTAAACATCTATTAGTACATTTGTCCCTGTTGCTGTATGCAAGATGGGGAAAACATGCAGTCTGTTAAAGCCACGTTCAGGAACTTAGCTTGACAATGATGCTCAGATCTATGGACAAGAAAAACAACTCGAACATGACACCAAAGCTTAAAAAAAAAGACCTCCTCAAATACCACCCCCCTTCCGGCAAGAACCGAGCGCAGCGCTCTCCTTTTGGTTTGCCAGACAAGGGGCAGCCCCCCCAAAAGCACTGCTCTTGCCTGCGGGAAGGGGGTGTTTACCAGACCGACAGCCCCCCCAGCCTTACCCCCCCCGCGGGGCCGCCGGGGCAGCAGGAGGCAGCCGGCGGTCCCAGTGCCCGGACGCTGCCGCTGCCCGCGGCGGACCGGGGCCGGGCCGACCCCCGCCGCGCCGGCACCGCCGGCTCGCCCAGCCAGGGCGGGCGGCTCAACTCGCCACCCATCCCCCTGCCTTAGTGTTTTGCATTTGCTGCAGTTTCTTGCTGCAAAACCCCCTTCTTCGGTCTTGTTCCGGTTGCCTTGAATGAGCTTATTTGACAGCTAAAAAACAAATTATATCGAGGGCTTGCAAATCTGTCCCTCCACCCTCAAATCAATCCTCTCTCTCACTCACTTTCCCCGTGTCCCCTCTGCATTTCAATCCTTCCACTGCCTACATTGTGAACCGATGCCAAGAGCCAAGGCAACCAGGGCTGTTACATGAAAGAGGTGCTTTATGTCTGTTTAAACTGCAGCGTCCTATTCAAATAGACCTTATTGTTCAAAGGCACAGATCCAAATACAAAGGGATCAGAGAACAGGGCACCACGCTTCACCGCTCCGTCCATTGGTTTCCCCTTACACAGCTATTCACCTCAAGAATCCCCCCATCCCAAAATGGCACTCAGCTGGATGTGACCCGGTGCTGCAGGGTGGATGCTGAGCCAGACTCGGCTGGCGCTGCATGAAGAACAATCCACAGGCATAACAGAGTCATCGAGGAGATACAAGCCCACTTTATTCCTGGTTAATAAAATCCTATCTATTTCAAACCAAGCGTTTCCTCCCAAGTAAGTTTCCGTCTCAAAACCACTAAGGTTTAGGGTCCAACTCTCACAAAAAACCTGCATTTATTTGCTAAATGGACAAGACTAAGTACAGCAGAAACCATCGCTGCCATCACCCACTTCTTTGATTACAACCCGCCTCTAACAAGGAGGCATTTGCAGGTTCTGGTTACCAGCCCATTTCTAACCCCTACCACTCACTTGGCTTCTCACCTTGGAAAATCACCTCTCTATGAAAGAGAAATCCTGTCTCCAGCACAAGCACCCACCAGGAGACAAGTTCTGCTCCGCACTGCCACCCGCAGCCACAGCCCGGGCTGAGCCGAGTCTGCTGCCCGCAGACTTCACTGCCTTCCACAGCCTCTGCAGCTCTTTAGCCAACTTTTATATTCCATTTATCACACAGTACCTCACCCTCCCTGACAAAAACAGTCTGATCCATTTTGTGATTCCTCCAAATAACAGCGACTGCAGCATCCCCAAGTTCCAGTTTAATCCATGGAGCCAAGAGCAATTCACAGGTACGAACCAAATCCTCACAATAGATTCCTAGAGGAAGAGAAACAGACTCTGACAAAATCAAGGACTTAAACTGAGTGCCAAAGCCTGGTTTTCCCTGTAGTTCTGACCGAAAGCCATCCACAGGGCTCTTCTCTCTCTCCTACATGCATCATGCTCCGAGAAGAACACAGACAGCACCCTGGCTCACAAATACAACCACTCTGGTGATACGAGGAACTGTACAAGGCATTCCCACTGGGAGCACGATCATGTTCCCTAAAATTTTAAGTACCACAATTAGTAATTTGGTATGAGGGGAAAAAAAACCAGACATCTTACTAAATGCCACACAATTTATTTCATTGATTCTCTCTTAACCACATACTATCACTACTGGGGGGAAAAGAGCATTTATCCAGGCATAATCATGAGTTAAGAGATAGCTATGAATAATATCTCTATTAGCAAGAAACTGGACAGGGAAGTCCAGTTCCAGACTATCGGAAAGGAGATAAGTACAGAGCCAAAATCTTAGTGGACAATATCATGATTTTGGTAGTAAAGAATTCAACACACAGCTGTTGCATCTGAAGGTGTGCACATATTTGTTCTATTTTAAAAATACTTTGCCTTGTATTTTCATACATAGATCAAGTTTTATTGACCAGCACCCAAAATGCCACAGAGGATGTTGAAAAGAATCAGTACCCAAAGCAAAATTCCGTAGCCCTGGTGCTGAAAAATATGCAAGCTCCAAAACTGAGAACAAGTTCTTTTCCCATGGCAGTGGAAGTGCTTAGAAGGTGGCTTAAAGATACTCTCCCCCTCCATCACAGAGGGGCAGAAGTGTCACTGTGCTTCTGGAAACATGGAAAAGTTACAGAAGCTCACAACTGCAAATTCCACAGTAGCGGCAGCCCTGCGGGCCTGGCTAACCCGGGTGGCACACAGACTCAGAGATGTTCACAGCACAAACAGAAGGCAGCCAAGTAGAAAAAGGGTTCAGCTGCTGAGATGCAAGTCAAAATTAGTCCCTCCTCCTCTCACCTCCTGATAGAGCAGACTTCTCTGCAACTTGCTGTGGAGGGTGGATCTAGAGTGGGCTGTGAAGAGTTTTGGGGACACAAACCGCTTGAGCAGGGATGAAATGTGTTGCTAGATGGGTCTCAGGCAGGGATGCTGCTCCTCCTTTTTGAGCTGTGGCAAAATAAGGGTAAATGCTAAAGCAGGAACACGCCTTCTGTCTGCGCTGCCTCCCTCACAAGGCCTCTGCTCTTCATCTCCTCTCAGTGGAAAGATGGGGCTGAGGGCAAGAGAAGGGAAGAGGCCCAGAGGGGCAGTCCTCTGTGCCCTGCATAGGGCTTAGCTGCAGGGAGGCACACGAGAGGTGATATGGAGCTCAGGTACAGGGAGGCAGGGACAGCTGGATGTGACGACTGGAGCCTATTTTAGAGATTAATGCCGGAGAACGCTCCCAACCATGTGAAAGGACACAACGCCGCCCTTTCCAGTGGACGTTTCCAGCTGTTACCCCTCCTGCCAGCTGCCAGACCCCACGGTTCCGCGGTTGCCACGGCTCTTCATTACCAACACAAACCACCTCTTTCAAAAAGACCGTTTGCAAAGGCAAGAGAGGCTGGAAGATGCTCCCGGGTAGGAGTAGGTTTTCAGCTCCAGTAGTAACACCTGAAGGTCTGTTCCCACTGGGACCTTTCCCTAGGCACATCTGGATCCACAACAACACTCCCCAGGACAGCTTGGACGAGGCCTGCCACGAGATCTGGAAACGCGTCCAACGGCTCTCAAGAGAGCTGCAGCCCCCATCGCTGGCACCGCTGCTGCAGTATGCTCTCTGCTCAGACCTGCCAGGGACCCTTCAAAGAGACAGCATCAGCTCCCAGAGCAAGTAAGTGATCTTCAAATGCTGCCCAAGCTCTAGGGAAAAAGGCTGCTGCTTTCCTTCTTGCACCTTTCCAAACTAGACTTTTGTAACCTGTTGAAATGAAAGCCTGGGGTACAGGGTACATCGATTGCTATCTGACAGCCTCCTAATGAGGCAAATTATTCCCACTTTTTCCCACTATAACCAATTTTCTTTGGAAAAAAGTGTGTCCCATGAAATCTGACTACTTCAAATTCTGAAGCACCATAAGCAGCTGCTGCATTCGCTTCCCCACAACATTTAAAGAAAAACAACCACACACATCAAAATATTTACAGGAAGAAGTGAAAGCAGCATTCAAAGGAGCAAAATCGAAAATTAAAGTGTTATAAGGAAGCTACTGTAAACAGCTGATCTTTACAAAGAAAAGCTGAATTTAGCACAGAAAAATTTATGCCAAATCATGTCTCACAGGACAAATAATGGTAATAGAGGGAAGTATGCTCTTCAGATTAATAGGATAGTACTTACTGTACGCTCCTGAAACAGGAAAAGTAGAATTTATAAATCCAGCTAAAAACCCGCAAGCATTAGCACATGTCCAGTTCTTAAAGTCCAAACAAAACGTCATGCAAACCTGGCCCATCTTGCTTGGTACATGAAAGCGTGTAAACGGTTATTCCCTCTTTTAAAAAAGGTAACTTCACAGATGAGGAAATAGATAATTTTACAGATGAAGACATGGAGGCACAGAAGGGGAAGTACCTAACACTATGTCAGGTAGAAACCTAGGAATTACATCTTGGAGTCCTGGCTCCTTTCCTTTCTCCTCCATATCCTAAATAAGCCAGAATCTTAAGAGTCTCCAGAATAAATGCAGGAAGAGGGAAAGCAGGTAAATCAAGAATAACCAGTAAAGCCCATGGAGTTGCCTATAGTGGTAGGTTAAATTATACAGCTGAAAAATATTTACAATTAGCACATGCTCTGTCAGCCACATATTTTGGTCCTGCCAGTAGCTAAGAAGTCTTAGGAAAGAGGGCATTATACAAACCAGCAAAGAACTATGAACTACTAACAATATTAACTGTACTCTTTAATAACACATTTTACACCTAAGGAAATATAGATCTGGTCTTTAGCAATAAGTCTGCTGCAGCAAGGCCAGCCTAGCCAACGTGACTTCTAGCCCAGGCAGCCTGCAATTACCCTGAAGCTAGTGCAACTGGACAGAGACAGCAGATCAAAATAGTTTGGTTTGCTACTTTACTGTGAGGTTGTGAACTTTAGGACCCCTGCAATGAAGGCAGTGGCTGAGACACAACCACAAAAACCTGAGTCAAACTCAGCAACCTCAGTTTAGATGAAATGAAAAAGACAGCAAAGTCCAGTAGCCGAAGTACTATCCTTGGGTTCAGAATAACAATCCTCTACTCATTGTTCATCTAGTGATCTGCCGAGTTACCTTTGACAACTCATCCAGCCATTTCTTTCAGCAAAATTTTCCTGTAATTAGCTAGCAGGCTCTTCAGGATAGAAGTACCCTCTGCCCACACACTTGTACAGCAGAGTACATCACTCATCAGTTGCTCAAAGACCCCAGAGTCATTGAACCTTCCAACAATAGCCAAACTGAAGTGCCCAAACCAAATTACTATACAGAGCTCAATGAACTGCTTTAAAATGGAAGCAATTCAAGCGAGATGGCCCTAGGTCAGGTTTCCACCTTTGAGGTGGAAGCTTCCACATCCTACCTTGGCTACCTCTGTTACTCTTGAAAGACTTATAGAAAAGCAGATTAAGAAAAACCTTCCAATATATACCAACTGCCAGTAAAGGTGTTACCCAATTCATCAGCTGCAACAGCATCAGCGGCCAAAGATTGTACCACATGACCTTGCTCAATTTAGCAATCCTTAATTATTTTAAGATATTGACTTATGCAAATTGCTAGTATGCTCGTTTTAAAATGTATCTGGAGTCTTCTGAACAAACAACAAGTTTTACCTTCCTGTTTCTTTTCCCGGAGTATTTGGATATAGAAGAGCAAGTTACTGAGAACACCCAGAGCAGGTGGTGACAGGACGAACCTCTTTCATTGAGGATGTCACTATTTACCAACATAAAGGAGCTTATAGTCTTCCATGAGAAGAGGACAAAGCTTCATAAGCAAGCATCAGAGCTAGGATCATGACATGCTGCATTCACATCTTCAAACACATAGGACTCCAGTAACCTAATGCGTTAGTCCAAGAGATACAAGTAGTATAGTTGCCACCTCAACTCTTAAGTCTTTCCAACTACAGTTGGGGCACAAATGCCAACAGGTTGTGCAAAGCAGTAAGAGACAACCTGAAGAATACAGGATTTGAGTAAGAAGTACAAGATTTGAGTAAGGAGTTGCAGAATCAGGGCTGCAGCCTGTGAAGCCATCGGAGATGGGAATCCCACTGAAAGAGGAGGTGAAAAGTTGTACAAAATAAGCTGTACTTACTCAGAAATAGCCTAACAATTTTCTATCTTCACATCCACGTTGAGGTTTTTGTTAAAGAGAATATCTATGTTCTTTAAAAATAGCGGGGAAGCAGCATCCTACTAATTATAGTGATCCTATGATTCAACATAATTAGATACATTTACAATTTAGAATTTCCTAATTTTAGCTGTTTATGAACCATATAAGTATCTATATAGTGCATGCACAGAGCATCAGTCTCTCCCTCAAGCTAAGAAGAGTAAATTGATAATACATTAAGTTATTGAACATAGTTGGATGTGAACAAGTGAACTGGAATTTCAATCAGTGTTTTGAGTAGGTAACCACAATAGGCACTAATTGGTATTTTGAACAGGTAATCATTATAGGCACTTAGGTGGGGCTTAAAAGAACACAAAGTTGTTCAGCTTTGACAGCAGTCCCTGAGGACTTTGGGTATAGAGGTGCTTTGTGATGCACCCTACAGATTAAACCATCTGACAGTCTTATCCCCCTATATGAATGATGGTTAATGAGCTACAAATACTACACCACCCAGCCCTGTTAAAGCCTTACAGGTGATAACTGAATTGCGATGACAGTTAAGTCCAAGGACAGTCAGGCCCTCACCCTGCAAAGATTTAAGGATCAACGTTCAGGGCTCAGTGGAAAACATGCAAAGCTAGAGCCTGGGGAAGAAACAAGGTTTCTCCCATTAGGGACACTGGGATACAAGGCATATAATCCAGAAAACTCTTCACATCCAGAATCATGGGGTTCAATTTACCATCTTTGGCAGACAACATGAAAACCACCACAGGGCTTAGCTGTGTAACTGAAGCGAGGCTTCTCCACTTTGCAAACTGTCCTGAGGGTAACTTCAGTAGTGATTACCACAGCTCTACTACTGTGGCACAGGGAGCCATTTAGCTCTTCCCACAGCAAGTGTAACCCAGCTCAAAGCCCGTTGAACCCGTTCACACCCACTGCCAGCAAAGAATCATCTTGTTTGACAAAAATCTAGGATTTTGTTTACAATCAAAATCTGTTTTGACCCACAAGTATTTTTAAGCATGTATTCTATAATCATTCTTTGCACACCTATAATGCTGTCATCCAACTTTGCTTCAGTTATTCTTAGATAGATGCATTAACAAAGTTAAGAATCTTTTTTCCCCCCTCCTTTTATGTGGGTCTTTGGAAAAGAACAGTGTCAAAGATGAAATTTTATTCTCCTTAAGAAGGAATACTTGAGTCTTACTTACATGGAACACTAATGAGCTAGAAATGCAAAGTTTAGGAGGAGTCAAAAGTACCTCAATTTTAAGCCAAACCTCCTTTAACAGCTGCCATATTCCACTTTCTTACAGCAACTGCTTGCTAGATGAACCAGAGGGACTCAAAAGTATATACACAGCAATGATTGGAAACAGAGAAAGGGAGATGAAATTAAGAGCTCTCTGTGATGCTCAGCTTTCTGCTAAATCTGTTATCACCAGCCTTCTGTCTTCAGAAAAATCCCACAAGATTTCCAAGGGGCTGGAGGATGGCAGCAAGCTCGAGGTGCCATTTCTACTGCAAGACACGGACACTGCCAAAGGTGCAGGCATCCAGGCAATGGCTGAGGAAACAAAGGTAGTGAAGGAGTTCACGCAGAACAGCATGTTCAGCTCTGCCGAGAGTGGTACAGCTGTGTCATCAACAACAGCAGAAAGTCAAGCCACAGGACAGAAGCAGCAGCTCCCACCGTTTGCTGAAATTTACTCCAAAACTGATTCCGATGCAGTCACAAAGGCCCTGCAGACTCCAGGTATGGTTCTTGAACATCAGCTGGGAGCCATGGGAAAACTAAGACAAAGCAGCAGCTGTTGAAAAGCAGACGGCAGGAGCTGGTCAGGCATCACTGCAACATTCGCTCTATGGTGATGGTCTTTCCAAGCCCTGTGTAAGAGACTGAAAACTACTGAACTAATCTTTTCCATTCAAGAATTTTCATTTTATATTAGGATGCTGGTATCTCTCTCCCCTCTAACTAGCACTTACATCCTTCTCACATGTTGAAATAGAGTAGATACAGGAAGGTCACAACCATGGAGATTTTTGTATTTGGTCAGTATTTTCTAGAAACTAGGTTTTTTTGGGTTTGGGGTGTTTTGGGATATTTTGGTGGTGGGTTTTGGTTTGTTTTTATTAATGTCATGATTTTGGGGTTCCCAGTGCAAGACATTTAAAATATCCCAATTTCCACAGAGTATTGATACTACAGTCCTTGAAGCGTCTTAGAATAAACAAAAAGACAATGGTGCGTGTCCAGATCTACTGTTTAAGCTTCTGGACTGATTTATCAGTCTGGAGACTTAAGACACAATCAACTTACTCTCTGTTGTAATTTCCTTATCCCAGAGAGTTTTGAACTTTGGGCAAAGGTTCTTGTTCTATTCATTCGTTCTTATGGCTCAGGCAATTAGCTTTATTCCAGGTCCTGTGGGTCAGAGTTTGATGGCCCTACAAGCGAATTTGAACTGCTGATTGCCGAGTTTGGGTCTCTGTGTTGCAAAACTATAGCCTGCAAAAGTAACGGATATCTTAAACAGATTTTGCTTACAGGCAAAGCATGTCCTCTGAATTGCAAATGTTCCACAGATTAATGAGGAGAATGCATGTTATTAATGTCTTTAACTTTGTTTTACAGTAACTACTGCGACGACAGATAAAAAAAAGATTAAATACAATGCAAGTACTTCAGGCTTTTCTACTACTTCGATGACCACAGCATTAAATCAGCCAGTGTGGCAGAGCCTGAGCTTTCCTCTACTTCCCATCTTTCCCAACCACTCAAACTTCCCACAGTTTCAGGTAACATAAAATAGACCCACATTTTGTGAGAAGAAAGTAGAACACCCCCCAGGCCTATATTGACTCAGGGCACTACCTGCTGCTATTTTGACAGCTGCTTTCTGATTTGTAGGGTAGAATAAGCAGCCAGATTGCTATCCTACTACAGTAAGTTATATTAAGTGGCTTTGGGTCATGAACAAAGCCTTAACAGCACATGTAACACCATCCTCTGAGATGGCTGTGAGGATATCAAAGGACAATGTGCTATTGACACAGATACTGAATGTTGACCTCTCTCAGCCTTCATTAGTTTCCATTTTTACCTTGTATTTAACAAACATTTTTACATAATTAATTACAAATATTTCATGCAATTGCCTTGTTTACAAACTGGGATACAGCTTGCTTAGTCTAGTGAAACAGGACCTCATATCAAAGTAAAAAAGCCAACTAAGATTAGGAAGAAGCTCAATGCTCAAGTTGAAAGAAAGAAAAAATACCGGGAATCCCATATAGGCTTTCTATGGGCTATGCTCCCTTAAGGTCCCTTTGATTCCACTGAAAAGCAGTGACGCACAAAACCCACACCAGAATCAAAGCTATGGTTCTCTAGCAGGACTCAGTTCATTCTACAGGCTGTCAAAAGTTGTCACCAGCCTGTTACGAAAGACTGAGGGTGGAGACGCATGACCCAGAGCACACATGTTTTGCCAGACTGAGCTCCCTTGGAAGCTTACAGTCCAAGAATTTTTCCCTTTTTCCATTTAGTCAATGATTAGTTAGCGCTTCAGATACCTACTTAGCATAAGATGAGCGCACAGTCCAGCCACCTCTCAGCAGTCAACAGGGAACTGAATTTTTCCCCAGGCAGAACACAGCTACGGAGTGGAAAGCAGACTCCTATTCTGGAGGTCTCAGACTTAAGGAGCCAGAGAGAAGACTTTTGCCAAAAGCTAAGAAATACGCTTATCTCAACCTGGGTTCTTTGAGCATAATATTCCCCCAAAAAGCTTACACAAAAGTAATTAATGGACCGACTCAGACTGTTTAAAAATCATGTCTTATGTATGCTTAACAGGGTCCGTATCATCAGAGAGCAAGGATCCCGTATCAGCAAGCTCTGCACCCTTCCTTTGGATGCTACTCGAGACAGGTGCATTTAAATGGTTAAGAATGTGCTTTAATTTGCAGAACACAGATGCTAAGCACAATAGGTTAAGTCAGAGCAGTTTGTCATGTGCCAAGATAGACATTGGTGCCACCACAAAAATAGATTTGGGGCCAAGATGCTGAGCTAGTGTAAGTTAATGCAGTTTTCTAGAGCATTACGTGCTCCATATAGAGGCTCAAGGCCATCTCTTGAGCTAACTGAAAACATCTACTGCTTATGCTCTAGTTTTGTATAAAATTGAAGAGACCACTGTGTATGTCTGAAAAAATATTTTCAACAACTCCAGTTTCCATTTATGAGGTTACCGCCTTGTCAGTATTCCTGTCCCACTTTTTTATGTATGCTATTTTTTTCCTGCCCAGGTAGCTCCATACAGCCCACAGCAGATTTTCCCGCCACCTTACGCTCCGATGTTGAACTACATCGCTCTGGTTCAGCCTGGTTATCCATACCAGCAGAGGCCCCCACCTACACTATCCGGCAGCATCCAGGATCTATCACTCATGGCAGGCGATGGGATCCAGCATCCGTTTTCTCCTTCCTTTGGGTATGGCCACACAGATTTGCTTTCTATTTTTTCAGTACTTTAGGGGGAGTCTGTTAGTTGCTGTAAACCTGCACAGACCTAAAGATTTAATTGGCAATTGGGTTTCCCAGGTACATTCTCACCAAATTCCAAATTGGAACAGAAGACAAGATTTACTATAAGGTCTAAATTCTAAAATAATTTGGATACAAAACCAGAGTAATTAGTTTTGGGCAAATGAAGCTGAAACACTGTGCTATAGGAGATGTCACCTACAACTTCCAATCAATATTATGGACAAAAAGTATAAACACTAACTTGACAAAAAGGAAATGCTTCAACATGATAGAAACCAAAATATTTTGACACTGTCAAAATTAAAGGATTCATTTTGATAGCTTTATATAAAAACTGTAGTTAAAATCAACATATTCCAAGGATCTGGTAACAACCTCCAGAGATTCAAATTCTATGTATCATCTTCTGCTAAATGCATACAGGATAGACAGGAATAGCACATACTTCCCACTAGATCACCTTCCCAAGAAACCATATTACACATCAGAAAAAGCCAGTAAATGCTTCTAAGAGCTCCATTATTAGGAAGAGAAATAAGTAATTTGGAAGTTAGATGTAACCTCCTGAGGCTTGACTAAATTTCATTTTCTGTTTTAGGTTTAATTCTACACCCGGAGGAGCTGTGACTACGAACTTCAACTACTTTTCCAGTGAGAGCTATGTAAAGTTTTAAGCGAACCCAGTTTTCCTATCCTAGTATTCAGAGAAAAACCTGCTATCTAAGTCCTAGGGTCCTATAAGGATTTCATGTTTTCCCTGAAGCGAACATTTACATCTAGAATAATCCCCTCTGATTTATATGGTAAGAAACAGCTGCACGACAATTCATCTGAAATAATTTTTTTTTTTTAGGATGACAGAATAAGAAGGAGCTTTTTTTGTTTTGGAAGATGGAGACACATAATAAAAATGTTTTATTTATGACAAATGCCTGAGCTGCTTAGAATTGAGTGTTGGTGCAATAAAGATGGTTGATAGACAAGAGTCTTGGCCACAAATTTCAGAGATAGTAACTTTAGTTGTATATTCAAAGTGAGATTAACACAAATACATTCAATAGCTGGCTGGTGCAGCTCCATGGATGACATGTTCTGTCTTATTAACTCCAACTAATGCTAATCCAGATGGTAATTTGACTTCCTATTAAAGAAGATCAGGCCATAAAGCTTGTATGGAGAATCCTGTTTAACTATACTCCCTTGGTTATTTAACTCAGGATTTTCAAGGCTTTAACTTTTGACAATGAGCCTTTGCCCCTGCAAAATAGCTTCTGCCCCCTCTGGAGCCTGCACCATAACTGCAAAGCCAGAGGAGCAAGGCTTCCTCTCGACAACGGCTATGGCTCTCTGCTATATTTCAGCCAGTTTGCTGGGTCAGAAACAGAAGAGCAATTAGATGGGATTCTACAGCCTGGGCAATACACTTCAGAACTAATTATCACAAAAGTCTCTCCCAGCCTTAAAACTAGTGACTAAGGTCGTGGTCACAAAGATCCAACAGTTTGCAATCATCCAGCCCTACACCCAGTAGTATGAAGTCAGTCTGCTCTTAAATTCAAGGAGACATATTTATACTTTGCTTAAGAAGGATATTGCACCCATACAAGTCAAGATGTGAAATTAACTCTCTGCGCTGCTTAACAAAAGCCTGGGTATTTCACAAAGAGCTACAGGTCCTACAAAATGTAGAGCACCATTCATTCCTGGAGGAGCTGATGGGACCAAATATGCTTAACCTCTGTAAGCAGTCAAAACACTTTGTATGAGGACAGACTTCAATAGTGGCTCATAATTCAAGCAAAAGATAGAGCATCCTCCCATTCACTGAGCTTTAGACTTGGCCCCAGATACACAAAGACCACATTTTTTCTCTCTCCTCCCAGTAAGTAAAACTAATCTTGCAACTTTAATATTTTAGCTCTTCCTTCCCTTTAATCCTGTTTAATGTAAATAGTACAACTTAGTTGTGTAGACTTAGCTGAAGCTAGTAAAGGATTCACATAGAGTACGTTTACTCTTGTAAAGTTGATGAACAATCTTACGGTGATCCTCCAGGTGACATTTTGCACATTGTAACTAGTTTACTCCTCTTCTCACAGTTCCTCTTTCCACACTGCATCCTCTATTTTGGGTTACCCAGATGGCTGAGGTGATCTAGGACAATTTATATTAAGAAACTCATGCTTTGGCAAGGTGTGCCCACTAGCCCTTTTTTCTCTCCACATACCACTGTAGGCCAAAATTTCAACTAAGATAAATTAGATGAGCAATTAGGAACCTCTAGTTCAAAGCATCAGCATTCTTCACACTCCTTGCCTTGTGGGTAAAGGTGAGAGGTCGATAACATAACACCATCCAAAAGACTGTTAAAGCGGTGCCAAGACAGCCAGGTGAAATCAAAGCCAAAGCCCATCTATTGCTTACAAACTCCCACCAGCATCAGCGACAATTATCTTGCAGGTCCAATGCACCTCATATCCGAAAAGACTAGAAGAGGGGACACACTAGTATAGAGATCACTTTTGTCACTTGACTCGTTAGCAACAAGTAACCTGGACCAGATGTATCAGTATTGTACCACAGTTCAGGCTAGAAATCTGTGATCCCTTCAGGGAACAAAAGATTAGCCAAGATGCAAGAATGAGCTACCTCCAGGGTCCCGCGAGGAACGAGGCCATAGGATCACTAATGCACAAGTGGTCTAAACCGCAGCTGTATCCCTCAGTCAATAACGCTAGCACACTAAAGCAGATTGCATGGTTTTTCTACCCAAAATGCTTGCCTTGTTTTCAGCACAGGATCAAAGATACCTAATGAAGATGTGTGTCAGTATTTTCTTTCTTCCCCATTATTCAACATGTGGCTGTGGGCCCCATATATAGCTACAGATGTATTCTGGTTCTCAGGAGCTTTTTGCTCATACTCAGAAATCCGCAGTTCCAGCCTTTCACAACAGACTTCTGCCAAACCTCGAAGAGAGAAGAAAGGGAAGTTATCCCCATTTTACAAATAAAAAGCTGTATTCTGGGAAATGAGAGCTCAAGGATTTCATCCACTCAGTTTAAGGGCACTAACTGCAAGCAGATAAACAAATTCTCAGGAACACAAAACAGTACCCTGAGGGCACGGAATTCACATACACTTTTCCTCTAGCTTGACCCTTTTTGCAACTCCCTTCCAGCGCATCCCATTACTACTTGATGTCACACACATCTCCCTGGCCAAATCCTTCTTTCGTAAATCAGTCCTGAAGTTTTCTGGGTTCTTCTTGCAACACACTCTCCATATCCTCCATTATGTCTGTCACAGGTTTCCTTTCAAAAGGAATTTTACAGAACAGAATAATTATTTACTCATTTTTTTTTCAAAACCTAAACTTGGATCAGAATTTGCCCTGGCTAAAGTCAGATATGTTCTGCCTCAGTAAATTCCCATTTCCTTTAAGTAGAATAGAAGCTTGGATCTTTCTGCTGTTAAATACACTGGCTGTTTTTCTCCAATATTCCTAATGCAATTAGCATAACAAGATAAAGGAATCATCAAGTCCTTTTCCATTTTTCTTCCTTTATAAAAGGACTGATGACAAACTGGGAATCAGAATCTGTATTGAATTACATTTGCCACAAAAGAGTTCATTAAGTAATAGTACGTAATAAAAATAGTCTGTCAACTTGAAGGATAGACCAAATCCACTTAACGAAACAGCTGGTTATTTTCTAAAGCACTCTATAGCTCATAAACAGTCAAATATGAGCAAGGAGAAAGACTGAGACAAAGGGAAATACGGGACAGTTCAGATACGAGCATGTTAAGCCACAGTTTCAAGGCTCTTGTCTTCTGCCCAATTGCAACATGACTGTAGGGAAGACTTTGCCCAGGGTACCCTGATTTCCCCTTCATTATAGTGGTGGCAATAGCTCTTTCACCAGGAAAAGGATTATGAGGCTAAGGGCATGACAGACCATGAGATGCTTCAATAGCTGGAGCATCATGAGGCAACCTGAATTTCTATCTCACTCCAACATATCAAATGCCCTGATGATGATGGGCTGGGGTTGCATTTCCTGCCTGCAACTTCCACGCACAAGGCTGAAGCTGCACTACCACATCCCAGCAGAGAAGCATCACTGCTCCCAGCCTCCCCAGCCAGGAAACTCAAATATAAAGGTGCTTCTGACTTGCAAAGTTTGTGTTCTCAGCAGCAAATCTGGGAAGAGAAAGCAGAAGGATCAGTGCTAGTCCTTTGCTCTAACAAGCCATACTGGCTCCTGACAGAAAATTTGCCTCCCTTTGCACATTCAGCTCACTCACAGAATAATCCAAATCCATGAAAACCATCTGCACTGCTTTGGCTCAAGGGATCCTTGAAGTCCCATAACATGCCACTAACAGTAAGAGTGCTACAGGTACTATTCAGTGCCACAGAGGCAGCTTGTTAGGAATAAAGGTCATCCACAGATTTTTACGGTGCTTTAATAAAGTCTAAGATAACGGATGTAGAAGCCCTATTGTGGCCTATACTCAACTGCACACTAGATCCTTCTCAGGCAGTCAACCAACCAAAACTAGTTATGAATGTTAAAATTAATCCATTATGCTGTTCTGGTTTTGAGAGTCTCGCATTGCAACACAGTCAGGACGGAAACTCCAGGCCCAGCAAGGTGATGGTCACGGTGGAGTCAGCCCAGCTGCAACTCTGATCCAGGCAGAGCTTTAGAGCTTTGCAATATCTGAAAGCATTGATGAGCATGGATATGCCACCACCATGCCAAACTCCTACCTGGATTTATTATCAGGAGCTGCTTTTCTGAAGCAACACTCACGTCCCAGGTCAGCCTTATTGCTTTTGATCCAAGTCCCGGATACAAGCTTCATACAGCTTTTCAGAGAACTGACACACATAGATGAATGCTGCCATAAGAAAAATAAACTTATTTCAAGACTCATCAAGCCTACGGTAAGTCAGAAACCCAGAGCCTAGCTAGGCATGCCAAGTTTCCCCTCCTTCCCTTTCTCTAGCCTCTGTCTCCTCAAAAGTGTTTTTTAAATAGTCCAAGCTTACCCAAATTCCTTCAAAAATCTCAAGATCATGTTCAAGTTCTATCAATCCCAATTAACTTACAGATGGCACGACAGTGAAAATGAAAACCTTGTATCAGGGGCTGTAAAACCTTCTTGCCTGTCTCCTATTATTATTATACATAATCATATCAAAACAATTCACCTTTTTTGCCCTAGGTCATCTTTCCTTCACTGTAAAGGAGGAAGCAATCTGGTTTTGCAATTTGTATTACTTTACAATGACTCTGTAGCATGAAAGTGTTGGTTTACATATACAATAATTGACATTATTTTTTAGTCCGCAAACCCACAAATCTGCATTATCAGATTCTCTAGAACAGCTGTGTTCATTGCCTGCTAGAACAAGCCAGAAGCCATTGCAGTCACCAGCTTTAAACACAACCCTTTTCTCCCTTTCAAATACTCCCTTGTATTACCCCGCTGATCAGATTTGCAGAACTCCTCACTGAGTAGTAATACGTTTTGCTGAAGATCTTCCCCATCCCGGGTAAAAATCCTACCCTTGCTGCTCCAGTGAGGACAGAGTAAACCAGAGGATGCAACAGACATCTGTAGGAGCTGCAGACACCTAGAGTTGCAATGTTCCTTTGGAGACAGAGCCACCTTCATCTGCAGGCACAGAACAGCGTTCCTCTCCCTTTCCTCTTGTGCCACAACAGCTCGTGGTGCTACCACTGCAGTTCTTCCAGAGTTGTAGCTCCAGCTACCCAAAACAAACTTTTACAAAATTAGCTTGCATGGTTCCCAAGTCCATTAAACTTAAGATAATGTGAGGAGGTGGGACTGATTGAATAGCTATTAATCAAAGGAGGGGGTTTATTCTTGTGATGTCATAAACTGCAGAAATAGAGCTCAAGCAGTTTATTAAATTACAGGAATGCCAAGAAAAATAGATAGCTTTAATAATACATTTTTGCCTATCTGTTGTATTTTACATGTAGCTTGCAGAAGAGAATTAAAAAGTTTCCTACCATATAAAATTGCCATTTAAAAGGGAAAAAACTCAAAACAGATTCTGTCACTGATAGAGAATACAATTTTTCTAGGCTAAAAAGTTTTTTCTTTTGCTAACGTGTGAGATTACTGCAGTTCAGAACCTACAGAAGAGGAGGGGGGATCGTTCCAAGATAAGAAACATCCTCTGAGCTTAAAAGCACAAGTGCATTAGCTGAGAAAGAATAGCAAACACACAGACAGCTCATGCAGGCAGACCCATCTTTGAGGGAGAAAGCTCTCTGGCTAGCACACCCTGTCACAGTGCTCTACCATCACCCTCACAGGCTGGACCCCCCATGGTACCCAAGTCCAGTGGATGCTACTAGAGCAACAGAGTACTGGGCTGCCTAAGGATTGCCACAGCAAGTCACAGGTTAGCAGAGGTATCTAAAGGAGGAGGGGACTTGGCCAGAAACCTCTGCTCTTCACCAAGATCCAGCCCAGCCCGAGAACTAGGAGGTGTGTTATTAGCATCTCCGAGGCCAGACAACTTTTATAAAACTGCATGAAGAGCATCGCTGCCCACTGTTTGCAGCCACTCTTCAGCAGGGACAGCCTTCCTCTTAGCTACCTTCAACTGTTTCTACCTCTTAATTAACCGTTCAAGAAGCATCCCTCTACATAATCCCAGGCCCACCAAAATCCAACACTACTTGCTTTTTTTTTTTACCATTCTCCACCATCCTACTTCTCAATCTCCAAGACTTTTCTGTGATTCAGCATAAGCACACCCATCCCACCCCTTACAAGCTGCAAACTGAGTCACACTGTGTGCATGGAAGGCTTCCAAAGAAAACACCCAGGTAGTGTTGATGAACTGAATTTCCTTCCTCTGGGAACAGGAGTCACAAGAACCCAGGGACGTTGTGCTGTGATTCAAGATGTGTTATGTCTAGCATAACAAGTAAACACGAAATTCTGAACCCATACCCTTAAGAATTGTGACACTTAAAAACGCTACAAGCAGAAAGTCTTAGAAGTTTGAGATGGCTCACTTATGTTGATGAACCAGAAAGCTGGTTTCCACATCTTAAATTCCTTCAGTCTCTCAGCTGTGCTTTATATATTGCCCTCCAAACACTGTCTTGCAAAGACAGACATGGATAATTATATTGTACTGTTAGAATCTCTTAGTAGGAAGCAGACTACATCAAGTCTGTATTTATCAATCTAACTGCAATTGCCTGGGGGAGGTGTCTATGCTATTTAACAGGTAAATCCATCTGACAGAACACTATGGTTAGGGATAGCCCATGGGTAGGAGAAACATACTTAGGAACGCATCCAACACACTGGTATGTAAATTTAATCTTTTCATACTCACCTCTCGGAAACATGCCCCTGTTAATCTCTCACAGATGCTTCTGCAAAAGCAGGGCTCATCAGAAATGAAGTGTCTTATTGAACATGCACTCCTCTCACCTCAGAGCAGATTTTGTCTCCTGGGATGAGGGAAGTATCCAGCTGAGGAAGTGAACAGCAGGAAGCGGTCTATATACTTTTTAATGTTTCACACCATGCTTTCCTGTTCCTTTTGGCATCATCTGTTGAGCACTCTGCTTCAGCATTCAGACATACACACAGAATACAAGGCTAGAAGGAAGCTACAAAGGTCACTTAGTCCATCTCCTACCCTAAGGCAGGATCAACATCACATGAAACATCTGCCTAGATGAGGTATAGATGGTTCACACAGGTAGAGCTGATCCTGCCTTGAGCAAAGAGATCGACTAGATGGTTTATTGCACATTCAGTTATTCACATAGCATATCTTCTTAAAAAGAAGACCAACTGTTCACCAAAGCACCCCTTTCCAAACATTCACTGCCAACACATCTTGTCCCTATACAGTGACTATTAAGGCCAACTTCTACCGTATCTGTGCAATTTCCCCCGTAGGTCCTGTAACCTGCCTATTTGGGGAACAGTTAACTAAACTAGGCACATGTTCCCCCATGAGCATTTTACCAAAGGCTGCAATTAATGGTGAACAATGGCACTTTTTTTAATTAAATCAAGACTGGATAGTTTTCTTAAAGACAAATCAGCTAGGGATTAATAATTAATTGCTTGTCCACCTACTTCCTGTAGTATCTTCTCTAGTAGAAATAGTAGGTTTCTAACCCAAGGCCTACTTTTCATGCAGAATTTGGTGCTATCAAGGCAACTCTAATGTTCTTATTTTCTCTAGCTCATTTGTTCAAACTGAAGCAGATGAATTTTAGTTGAAAGCTTACTACCAACTTGGCTTCCAAACTCCTAGCCCATAAAGAAAGATTTTGATGCCAGCTTCCTGCATTAATGAGAAACTGTTAGAAATTTGTTGCCACTGGTTATGAAGAATCTGACATGGATTCCAAAAAAAGGAAGAGGGTAAGGAGTATTTTTAACCCTGGTCTCTTAAGTGTTCCAGTTCTCTGCACATCTTCACATATATTGGCACAGCTCAGGGATGGGGAGATAGAGAAGAATTTTCCTGAAGATGCAGTTCTGGCAGAAACTGCCACATGACTCTTCCCAAGCCAGCAAAGCGCCTTTGTCACAAACTCTTTCCCAAGACTTCAGCTAACACACAACACTAACAAACACTCAACTCTTGAAGCAATACAAACCTATACAAGCTGCAGCGACTCTTTTGACCCCTCTCTGGTCTCTCCAGAGCTCTCTAACTAGATGATCACTGTCCTTGCTATAATTGCTCATATGCAGGTTTACTCCAGCAGCTTGCTAACACCCATGAGTTCTAACATGTAAACAGTTTGCAACAGACTGCATCACACCTTATGGAGCAGTAGCAGGCTGAAGGGCTGAGTATCTCAGTCTCTCTCCCCCAACTCATCCCACCACCATGCTCAGTAGAGGATCCACACCCGTTCTAAGGCTTCCCTACCAAGGCCTGGAATTGAAAAATTGAAAAAACATAGCTATGCATGCTTTAAAGGCTGGCTCATACTACTAATTAATGTACAGAAGCAACAGTAAAATATCCATTTTACAGCAGAGCACATCTGGATAGGCACGAGCCTCAAGAAGCAAAAAAGCTTCACAAGACAGTGCGACATCACTGTACATAATAGAATGGTGAGCTCAGGAAAACAGATGAGCTGGTCTTACCACTTCAGCTCTGTGGGTTCATTTGTGGGGTGTTTTTTTTTTAACATTCTGTACAATTTGTTATCCAGTTGTTCTTTTCCAGTGGGCTTGTTCTGCCACTCATTTGTATGGGCTTAAAATTGGGATCCACAGGGTGGGTGTGTACAGTTACTTCCCCACCTTAATAAGGTATCTTGCATATTACACAAGTCATTGATAAATGCCCACTTGCTGCAGTGGCTGTGCTTCACCATTTGTATGCCACTGAATTAATCTTATTAGGAAGTATAATACTCAGAGCATTTATTTCTTACTTCCTTTCATTTGTATAAATATGTTGCTCTGCCATGTTCTCTAATTGCTTAACATCTGTTAGAAGGAAGAGAAAATAAACACATTATGGCAAGAACAAACTGTAATACCCTTTTAAAAACTGCAAATGTAGAAATGTTTTATAGAGTAGGCTGAGAAAACCAGGAATACCAAAGCCAAAAAAATGTAGAAGTCGCCCAGCCCATCGAGTGAGAAGTCTTTGTGATGGAGATTCCTGCACCAAGGCAATGAAGCTCACTCAGTTCAGTTTTAGCTTTTGATTGACATGTTAATTTACTAGAAGTGGTGTTTGGCCAAAACCTAGTACATGTGAACATAGGAAAGTCTGAAAGAAATATTTCCTACTCAGCCACTGCCTGTAGCATCCTGGCTATGTATTCAGCTTTTCGCATACAGGACCTCCTCAGGTCCCCATGCCAGCACCCATTCATGAAGTTGAACATTTAAGGGTATTCTGCCAGTTCAGGGCCAACTGATGACATCGGCTTCACATACAGCCACGAAAGCCCCCTTCAATTCATGGTGAATTTGAATAGCATTTACATCATTCCACAAAAACTAGGGACAAACAAGAGCTACAAACCCAGAAGTGTATCCTACAGCGCAAATGCCACAAAGTGTCAGGACACTTCGGAACTTCAGGTTTGAGCTAGCTTGGCTCTTCAGTTTACAGGCTTGCTGAAACAACTTATTAGTGAATCCGCTTAATAGAGATACAGCTTATACTAGTAAAAAGAAATCATAACTGGCTAGATCTTTCTGCTAGAAGGAACAGAAGAGCTAGAGTCTTAATTCATTTGATTTTGCCTGCTGAAGAAATATTGCTAGAATCTTTCCTTTGCTGCAGCCTGTATTTCACCTCCTGTTTAAAAGACAAAAACAAAGCCTAATTTTATCTAAAATATTGTTAAGTCCTAAGGTGTAATCTGAACCTGCTGTACATTACTTGTACATTTCAATGTCATTCTGACAGAGCTGACAAAGCAGTTAGATTTTATTGCGCGATTTCATGAATGACTATAACTATAGGCACAGAGTCCTGTAAGGAAGATTTCATTTTTGTGAGCTTTTTTTTTTAAATTACTTCTCTGCTACTGCCATTCTTTGCCTCACTCTCAGAAGCATGCTAGTTATCACCAGGGACTAAACTGTGTGCAGATGAAGAATTTATTGACTTCAGTATTTTCCCCTCCATATTATGTAAGCTGAAGTCAAACCATTCACTCAGATAGAAGCATCTTGTAAAAAGGGGGGGGGGGGGGGGGGGTGGGGAAGTATTACTTCCAAAAGATATTTCATCCAAAATGCTACTCACAGAGCCTGATACTCCTAGACAAAGCTAGGAGGGTGACAGAAAAAAGTGAATGTGGTATAAGTCAGCTCACACAGTAGCAGGTTTAGACTCTTCGCTCCTTCTTCTCCAGCCATACATGAAACACTTGCAGGCCCAACGTCAGGGATGGACTTAGCTAGGACAGTCACCTCCAACTTCAGGACAGCTAACACACTCTTCCCCTCCCCTGACCGCAGCAGCAGCAGTGGGCAGAGTCATTTACCGGGGGACGCCTCTCTGGGAATACCCCTCCACTAAAGCTGCCACGCAGGGACTCCTGTGCTCTGCATGTCCCATGTCATACTTTCTCCCCCCACTGCTGGATGCTGGCTACGGGCAGAGGCAGGCATGTTTTCGGTACCTTTATTCAGTACTTAACATAAGAAGGGGTTTTTTAGCTTTTGATTGAAGTGTTAATCTACTAGAAGTAGAATGATTATCAGGAGGTCTCAGTCAATACAAATTACTAATGATATCAGTAACGCTGAAGATAAGGAAGGTATGTATTTTAAATGTCAATAGATCTTCTGACCAACTGTTTTCAAATATGTCGTATTCTTAAATTACAAAATCAAAGGCTGCATCTATGGGAAAAGGTGGCAACACAAACAGCGCTGGATGAAGATGATCACATTTTTCTGTGTCATTGTTTTGCAAATAATTCAGCTGCAAATCCACAGGAAACAAAATAGGTTATTACAGTGTAGTGAGCAACTGATTGCATCAGAGAGAACTGGCTTGGTGGTGAGAAAGAAAATGTGAAGCCAACTGTCATTCCTGATACAGTTATAATTACCACAGCAAGAAGAAAACCACAGCCCCCAAACATTTATCAGTGTCCCCAGCCATATGCAGAGATAGGCCAAATTTGGAGCAGCACCATGTAGTGCCCTGCAGAGCAGAAGGGCGCAGGAGCTATGAGAAGGGCTGAGAAGAGCTGTCACAGGCAGCACATGTTGGGATAACTCGTGTTTCATGATCAAGCTGGGGCCATTCTGCATGGACTCTCATGGGTGACACTCACCTCACATGCCTGGCCAAGCACAGGCTCAGGTCCTTAATTAAATAAACCTCAGAAGCAGAGGTTTGTTGGACTGAAGGAGTGCTGTAACCACGCAAAGTTCATAAAGAAAGTATGATCTGCAGCACAAGCTGCACTAACAAGAGCTACTGGGGCTATAAGAAAGAGAACTACAAATTTAAGTCTTCACCCTGTCATATTTACACAAGTAAATTCCATCCATTAGGTATTAAAAGTAGGTGAATAAACTGCTGGAAATCGTACAGCATACTTCCCCTCAGATTCTGTTCACAGACATTTTGCAAATAGATGAAACTGTTCTTCACTTGTTTGACCTTTACGCTCAGCTCACAGTACGCTCAAGTCACAAGCATCACTAGAGTTTGGCTGATGGACACAATTTCATTTCTCCACCCTCGCTGGAGAGATACCAAGATAACCAATACAACACAAGCTGGGATTTCTCATGATCAAATTCATCATTTGCCTCCTGTGGCTATTTAAGCTTTCGGTCTGCTGTTTCCTGGTTATTTGCTTTACAAACATGCCAACACTTGAGTTTTCATGAAAAAGAGCTCAAGAGATACTTGCTGCTTGATGAAGACAGGACTGTGGAAGAATGAAAAGTCTAGATAAAAGCAGTCCTTTCTTGCTTCTGGCCAATCTATCAGTGTGTTACAATGCTGCTTAAAGACAATGGGACACTGTTCTGGTATCAAGCAAAGGGCAGTGACAGAGACTGTCAAGAGCTCACCCTTCACAGACCACAGAGACAGGTTTACTTCCCTGTTGCTATAGTGGGGAGAAGCTGACTGAGACATTACTTGGGTAGTTTGAAGTCACACAAGTTCTCTGCAGCAAAGCTGATAAACACCGATTTAGTGGCACACTTACCCACTGCCAGAGAGCAGAGTGCAGGGTGGCCAGTCACCAGGGACTAAGGAAAAAGCTTCTTGTCTCCTTCAGAGGATTCTCTTTTTCAAAGGCCCATCTGACTGAGCAAGCTAATGGCAGCAAAATCTAATATACACAAAATTATTTTATCCATAAATAAGGTTTCAAACCTCCAGAAACATGAGTAGATGCAGTGGAGATGCCAAGCTAGGAGCATCCTTAATTTGCTAACTCCGGCAGGGAGAGAAAAAGCCCAAATGCACATTTGCTTTTTCCAGTGGGTTAGCATTTTCTTTCTCTCTGTGCTGCACAGACCATCTGAGCAGAGGGGAGGCAGCGCTGTTTTCAAATGTTTGTTTTTAATGAGCAAAAATTATTCTGCCTCTGCTTTGCAGGCACAGCTACAGGGTAAGACACAGTCTTGCCTGTCTGGTTAATGGCTTTTTGTCAGGACAAGTTAATACATTCCAAGAACACTGTGTTATCACAGCACCAGTGCCGATGAAGAGTGCATGCCCTGAGACTTCTGGATTAATGAACAAGGGAGGGCACTTAGACTCTTTCTTGGTAGACTGGGGAATGGCGGCTCGTGGGCAAAGCAGGGTTAACCTGGGACCCAGCCCAGCTCTGCCAGGACCTTCCCACAGCACTGCCAGGCTGAAGACTTCCTGGCCCTTCTGGAAAACCTCCGCAGGAACTGGGATCCCTCAAACAGCACCGACCATCATTATGCTCACCATGAAAGCTGTAACTTGGCAGCACTGCCTAACTCTGGACAGTCATTTTCTTGCCAAGGGACAAACCAATTCACACATGGAGTTATGGATGCAATCATCTCCCTTTTAAAGCCCGTTTCTATCCTTAATTGTATGCACACAAGGATCATCTGTTTTCTTGAGCACATCATTGATATTAACAACTTACAAATACAGGAATAACTCTTTCCCTCCCTCTACAAAGACCGACTTTTTGCTTTTAAAAAAGTGGAGGCACAATTTCAGCTTAACTTTTTAGACAGTAAGTCCCTTTTTTGAGTTAAATATTATTGATTATTATGCCATCCTATATAAAGTCAGCTGGAGAGGTGCATGGTGCCTCAGCAGCTATTGCTGCTAAGAAAAAAAAATGCAAATGCTTGCCCAAAAAATTTAGCAGATTCCCCAACAACTGAAAGTACAGTCCTTCAGGAGTCAGCAATTGTGGTCTTGTGACACTCCTTTCCTACCCCAAAGCTCACACAGTGCCAGTTTTAGACTCTGCAATCCTTATATATTCTCAAGCCATACACGAAACACTTGCAGGCCCAATGTCAGGGATGAAATTAGCTAGGACAGTCACCTCCAGCTTCAGGACAGCTAACACGCTCTTCCCCTCCCTGACCACAGCAGCAGTTACCAGGGGACGCCTCTCTGGGACAGAGGAGAGGGACCCAAGCAAGCAGCTCCCCAAACTCTACTTCTGAATGCAGCGAGATGAGCTCAACCGCAAGAAGTGTCAGAATTTGATTTGCAAAAGCCACTCAAACATTACGAATTTATCAAACAGGGGAAAGACGTTTTCAAGTTATCCTCAATATTTGGCCTCTTTGCATGCCTGGGAGGAATGCACTGTGCAATTCACCTTCCGTTTACAAATGGCCACACAAAGGGGAAGAAAAAATAATGAAGCATGAAATACAAAACCTGCATTTAAACTGAACCATTAAACAGTAAAGGCAACACAGCTGGATCCATTTAAGTGCTCTTATCCTGATTCAGAGTACACAAGCCTCATTTAGAAGGGCCAAAGCACCCCCCACCCCCAAAACCAACCCTTTGGAAAGGGAGAAGAATTTAGCATAATAGAACACAGGGGCCAAATTCTCTGCCAGTTTTGGGTAGAAAGAGCTGCACTGAAGGCACAAGGTGGAAAGCACTTGCACAGTAACAATTCACCCCAGATTAGAAGTTAACTTTTGGCAACAACAGAGGAGCAATTACAGGCAGGAATCTGGAGCCAGCTTTAGCTCTCATTTGTTCCTGTGGAAATGCAGAGCAACTTCGGGGAAATTACCAGGCTAATACTGAAGAAAAATGCTAACAGCAGCCTGCAGTGTTCTTCTGAGCCTAGTCACACAGAAACATATAGCCTAATTTTTCATTGCTGCTCTTTTACAGTCATTTACTAATTTGCACAGGATCTCAGGAAACCACTAAAATTGCTCTGTTGAAGATATGCATTTTGGTTATCCTTTGTATACCTACAACAAACAGTAGCAAGTACATTTCCAATCATGCCAGCCAGGCAGCCAGCAGAGAGCTTCTACTGTCTGTGTTTTCTGTGCAAGCAGCAGAGCTTTACTGGTATGAAGGACAGATGTACATCCCAACCTAAACTAAACTCAGCTGCCGCACAGAAGCTGGGAAAGGATCAGAAGTCCTGGGAAAGCTTTGTTCTAGCCAGGCAGCGTTACTGTGCAACCACAACTTTAGGGAAGTCGTTTTGGTGTTAGCAAAAAGAAACACCTTAGCAGGGCTGCAAACCAGGCCAACTGGAAGAGTTAATGTGAGCCACCTGCCTCCAGCTCCAGAGAAGTAGGGGCTTTTTTCAGGTGCTGTGGTCAGATGAGGGCCAGGAAGAGGAGGTGTTTCTTCAGAGTCATTTCTATTTACTATAGCAGACAGTGATTCAGTACGAAGGGAGGCCGAGGAGGCTATTTGGATCAAACCTGGTGGGAAGGCAATTGGCTCAGCCACCTGGCACAGGGGGAACAGGAGCCACCTCCGGCGCGCAGCCAAACTCTCAGCAGAGCACAAGGGGGGTTTTGTTCGGTTTTTTTATTGCTAGCATGGATGGGACCAGGTTGACAACAGAGATAGCAAGGTTTACACAGGTACATAACCCACATGCTACGGGCATCAGGAGCTTCCACAGATTTTGGATTGCACAGCTTAGCACTTCATCCGTATCACTCCCCTGCGCTTCAGGCACAGAAGCCATTTTCGCACCCGTGCTGGGAGTTGTACAGTCTCTGGCACCACTCGAAAAACCCTCCCTTGGGTCAGGACTCCTTCCATCTCTGACTGCTAGTTGGAAACACAGTAGTTCGGGGCAGCATGGCTACGCTATCACTGTCCACTATTCCCGTGACTAGGAGCAGGTCTGGCCCAGAGCCATTCCACTGGTAAGAAGCAAGCCCAAGGTGAGACAATCCTGTATAGCTACTGAGCCCAGAGCCATCTTGCAGGACTGCAGATGCATAAAATGGGGTAAAGTGACCTGGTGAACCAGGTGCATGTTTTTATAGAAGCATATTGCTCATCTGAATTAGATCCAAAACTCTTCAACCACTTTATATTTAAAAATGCAGCTTCCCATTCTTGTAGCAAATAGCATTGCCTGCCTTTCAGTACTGCCTGTTCTTGAAGGAGATCGGATATCAGCTATCAATTGCAGTAGCAAGCATCTAATTTGACTTTGGCAGCAAGATGACAGTGTCTTGAATGCTAAATTACATCTGCAAAAAGGTCAAACCCCATGGATACCTGAGCATTTACATAATTCAAACAGCTCATCATCAGTTACCTTTTTTTTCCAATTTTTTTTTTTAAGCTACTCCAAGGCAATGATTTTGACATGACTTTCAGGAAAGTGACTTTTAGTGGGTAATGTTCTTGGGTTTGACCTTGTTTCTACAGTGTTAATTACTGTCATTATCAACTACTTGCATCTTCAGGAAAAAAGGCAATTAGTTGTAGGAATCAGCCCTCCCCTACAATCATTGTAATAAACTAGAAACCCCTGCCCTGGAATGAATAGCTTTCTATAGCCCACCATCACCTCCCAGACCCTCCTCCCGTCATAAAATAACCTACAGCTATTCAATAGACTGTTGTATCAACCTGGCCAGCTTCTCTGCTGGTCTAAACTGATACACAGTGCCAAAAGCCATGATGGAGTACACCGCTGATCAGGCACCAGACAGGAGTCCAGGAGACAGATCCATTTCTCAGCAACGCCACTGATTTCCAGTGCAACTTTTAAAATTGTAATGCAGAAAACACTCAGTGTAATGAAAAAGGATTTCTGTCCCCTGTTCACAGCAAGGAGCAGAGTCAGGTCTTCCAGGTCCCATTCCCATCTGTCTGGTTTTTTTTCAATGACAAAGACCGGTCACTTTGCCTTTCAGTGCCTCAATTTCCCTTCTTCTCCCCATGCCAGGAAGCTCAGTCCATGCAGCAGCACAGGCTGAATTCCTTGGGCAGCAAGTTCTCCTAAGCGTACCTCATTGCTGCTAACCTATTCAAGCTTTCCTCATGGTTTATATTTTGCAGATGAATTACAGCTTTGTAATTAATCTTCCTCCTTATAACTCTGTATGTTAATTACCATGATTATTTCTGGTAATTCCATTTTATAAATGCTCCTAAAAGTGTGAAGAGCTGACTGCACTATCTGAAATGAAATCTCTGTTCAGGAAATGCAATGAGGGAGCAGAGAGTGCAGGGCAGAGTTTTTAGAAGCAGAGATGAAATTGTATTGAGTGCCAAGCACTTGGTTCTTCTCTGGACTCCTCCTGCCCCATGGCTCCTTAGCCTAATTACCATCAATCAGAGCAGCAGCATTTTCATCTTGCTTGCTCATAAGGCAGAGATCACTCACTAACAGACTATTCCCTCCCCCTCATGTCTCTAGCAAAAAAAGGGAGAAAGTTAACTCTGAGCAAGTACATTCATCACTTGCTCAGGAAGGAAAGTCAAAACACACACCCCAAATTCTAAACGCATTGAACACCTGTGCCTCAACAAGAGAAGCCCATCACCCCACTGCCTATCTCCCTCCTCCTGCATTACTGCTTGTCAAGTTATGCAGCACTTGCTCCAGTGTCATCCAGCCAACTTCCATGGCCTGTCTTATTAGCCAGCTTGCTACTTCCCTCCCAGCTCATTTCTCCACTTGAATTCCACCTCCCTCTATCTGAATTTCAAGGGCTGATTTTTTTCTTGTTTGAGACCTGAAAGCATGATGGGAAGACACGTTTAGGGTTAATAAGTATCTCTATCAATAGAATATTCAATCAGTATGAATAACCATCACATCTCTCCCCACCCTTCTGACTGATGATAGCTAAATTACTTCTAAATATAGCCCTTAAAATCTGCATTAATCCTGTCTGCTTCAAGCGTGTTGGGTTTATTGACAGCATGAAGATATAAGCCAAGCACCTGCATGGAACACAAGCTTATAAAATAGGAAACAAGAGCAATCCAGATGAAACGCAACTTCCATTAACCTTGTCTTTTTGGTTTCACTTCTCTGAAACCTAAGACTCCCACCAAATAATCATTTCATTGTGGACAGCTCTGGACTTCAACCTAACTAGAGACCTGTACAACAGTACCACTTCCATTCATATTATATCATCTCCAGCTTGGAGAAAGATAACCAGAATGAGAGCTTCCTCATAGAACACTAAGAGGTTAAGAAGAACAGTAATTTGATAGAACTTTCCATGTCCATTTCCTATTAAAAATGTATGTTAGTAGTTCCAGTGTATCTAAACACTACAGCCATCACAAGCTATTCACATAACAGCAGAAAACAATCCTATTTACAAGCTTTGAGGAGATCTTGGAGAGCTAGCAGGCAAAAGTCATCAATTGTTAATGACCACATTTGTTTATGTTTGACTTTACCCACAGAAGGCAGCATCCTGATCAGAAGCACAGTCTCACAGTTCTTTTTAGGTGTATATAGTGAAGAGCATACAACTTGGGCATTTCTTCTCCCCATGTGACTTACAGTGCAGCAAAAACAAGCACTCTTCCATCATGAACTGACCTGTTTGGAGTAAGCCTGTCTGAAGGACAGTTGTGGGAGCAGGTAAGACTGGAGTCTTCAGCTACTGGCCTTAGCACCATTTAGCTGAAAGGTTGCACTTTAAGAAGCCCACAGTATGCCTATAGATACACATCTGGAGTCAGTCCTGTTTTGCTCTGGTGTAAATTACAAATAACTCCATTAACTCCTGGAGTTACATCAAAGCAAGAGGTACATAAGCCCCTGATCATGTTCCCTCTAAGGACAGCCTGCCCATCACAGTTTGGGTTAATGCACTTTGCTGCTAGTTCTGGGCTGTTCGCCATCAGTAGTAATTGGATTGCAAGAAAGGCAGATATCTGGTTCCAAATGACATTTTTATCAATATCTGTCTGTTTACAGGTGTCTGTCATAACCTTCAAATACACTTAAATAACTCATTCATCCAAGCATTGAACATATGCTGGGAAGAAGATTCATCAAGCAAATGCACAACTACTGCTCAAGTTTCTGCCTTCTAAGAAGATGTTAATGAAAGAACCTTTCATCGCCCAAAATTGAAAGGCAGTGTATTGCATGGCCAAGTCTTCACAACAGAGTAAGTAAGGTGGGTGAAGCAAATATTCACCCCATAAATATTTTTAAATTTTTTCCATTATTTTTAGCAGGAATTGTTATTAAAGGTTTTTGAAAGAAAAAATCCACTTTCCTGGAGAGTTCATTGTTTCTTTACAAAACAGTATTATTTTAGATTCACACCTGATACTGAAGTACCCTGTGAACGTGCTCAATGCAATATAAGGCTAAATAATGACCTCTATTCAATATAAAACCTCAGTATTTTATCTCTTTTGGACTCTGATACAGAAAGACAAACCTATCAAAATTCAGGAAATTTAGCCTCTCCCAAACCAGAGAGAATTAGACCTTTGGACCCCACCGTGTTTAAAGATCTAGTGAACTTAGACACACCTGCAACTGAACTTCTACTCCAAACCTCACTTCTGTCAAAATAGCCCTCAGGCCAGCCAGGCCTTGTTTTATAAATTAAGCTGAAAGTGATTTGTTTGCAGTTCCTTAGTCCTTATAACTGTTCTGACTGCAGGAATGCTGCATGCTTCCTTAAAATACAGTAGTTTTTCCACTCTTTAGTTATTTTCAGTCTAATGTACAAGTTAAGTAGAATGTTATGAATCAAATCTAGTCATTCATAGCATTAGCACCTTTACAACCAATACTCAGAGTAGTTTTACACAAGAGTTAAATGTTATACATACAAAACAAGGGATAAATCTTCACATGCATATCTAAGCCTTCCAAATACAGAATCATTTCAATCATACAAAAGATGTTGTGGTACTGAAACAGTTGATGACTGCAGTCTTCAACTCTCCATGCAACAGAAAAAGCACTGTCACATCCACTCTCCAACTGTACACCAAACATTGGTGAAGATGCCATTTGGTCAATACTCCAGGGAGTCACGGCAGGGTCCTAGTTCCTCGACCTCCCCAAGCTTCCTCCCCACTGCACTTGAAGTGCAGACAGCATTACTTTGAATTAACATGACAGTAGTCTTGTCTTTACAATTTAACAGACACGCTGTCAGAAATGCTCAAAGTCAGCACATAGTTAAATGCTTTCCTGAAGAGCCACCTAATACCCTGATAAAGCCTGTTGTGTGACAACACCTTGAAGGGAGCAGCTTACTCCTGCATCACTAACAAAAACAGAGCAATTCTGACCTCCTAGGTTGTGCAGTCCTTTCTTATTTCTGATAAGCCTCAGTTTCATTTGAAAGGGCTTTTCAGAGTTTGTGACACAGTGACTACATCGGATGTCTGCAGGAGAAAGACACCTTCTATCTCTACAGCTGACTGCACTACTTCTGCTTTATCAGAAGCTTCAGTTCCTGTGATCAAAACAAGAGACTAATCCCTCACAATTGCAGGCAAGAGATGCAAAGAGTTAAAGGGCTCAAAAAACCACAAGTCAGATTCAAATATACATTGAGGAAGTCTCATGATGTTGGAAGGAGAACAGGGAATCCCAGCTCTTGGATTGGCATTGCAAACTCTCAGAGCACAAACAAGTACAACTGCCACATTTGGCACCGCTTCGTGCGATGCTGTTAAAATGCCAGGTTTAGGCAACATAATGCTGCCAAGCCCACTCAGCGGAGCACATGCTCACTTAAAACAAAGACTAGCCCCATCCTCAACATGCTGATTCCTCAAAGGTTCTAGCCTCCACAAACTCATTTCTATTTATTTTGCCTTCCTAATGACCTAACAAATGAGAAAGAGGCTTATGTGTGTCAGATTAAAGCTTTATGATAATGTCTTTAATGTTTTACTTTAATACTAAATTTAATTAGGACAGCAAGGAGGTGGTGAGGGGGGAGGACTGAAACCTGGAAAGTGTTGCCAGCAGCTCCTTTTCAACATCTGAATTGGAATGGCTTTTAGCCAGATGAGCAATTACTCCAACAAGAGGCAGAGACAACCCATGCATGTGAGGCCCATATGCTCCTGCCTAGCCCCAGCGAGGAGCTCTGGGAAGTTCTGTCACTTCCCACTGTTCTCCAAGCAGCTCCAGGAGGCACCCCGTGCTCACAGCACTAACCCCTCAGAGGACAGGGATCTCAGGAAGACAGCCACCCCCAAATCTTTCTGCCCCTCTAACTTTTAAAGTAGTGCCAGCTGCCAAGTGTCACTTGCAGCAGGAGGCAGGGACAAAAGCTGCAGGTTTGCGTGACCTCTCTCTGCCCTGGCTCAGTGGGAGGATGCGCTCAGAGTTAAGCGCACAACCCTCAGAGCCAGCTTCCTTCAAAGCCAGGCAGCAGGGCAGCCCGCCTCAGCTGGGACAAATAGGCCACCATGCTGGGGTGAAGTGACATGACTCAACACCCCTCTGTGAACAGAGAGGATAAAAAGCAGCCCGTATGAAGTGCACTGCGAGAGCTCCTCACAGCAGCGCAGACAGTAGCATCAACGGCACTACAGAAGAGCTCCTCTCTAGAGAGACCCCAAGCCTCTGTGTTATTTACACCAGCACCGACAGACATGTCCTGGTGACCCAAGTCACCGCACCCCTGTGCAGACAGGTAGCTGCCCTGGGAGAAAGGCAGCTCCCCAGCCGGGTCAGCAGCAGCTCATGTCCTTCACACCTGCTCAACACAACATTATGCTGCTTTAAGTGTGGAGGCATTCAAGGAACATGTGGACAAGGCATTGCAGGACATAGTTTAATGGGCATGGTGGTGTTAGTTGATGGTTGGACTTGATGATCTTACAGGTCTTTTCCAACCTTAGTGATTCTGTGATAAAGTCTCCATGACATCCTTGCTGTTCTAAAGTACTCTAAGGTCCTGTCCTGCGGGGCACTTACAGCCATGCAAGGGCCCCTATAACTCAAACCCTGCCATTATCATCAGGGCAGCAGATGACAAAGCTGTATGTGGACATATGGATGAGGTACTGCTTGATCAGGTAAAACTGAACTGTGCGTGTGCTGCTAGCACATTGCACTACTGCAACAAAGCCACTCCCATGGATTAAGCTGTTTAGTAACTGATGCACGTCAACCAACTGGCAGTTAACTGAGGGGCTGCAGTCCCTGCAGTTAATGTAATTCCTTAAGACACAGACACACACTGACAGCTATAGTAGTCCGGTCACTCCCAAGCAGCAGGGAAGAGGCTCGGAAGCCCAAGTCTCACACACACCCCAAGAGGCACAGGTCTTCAAGTCTTCTGCCTCGACTGTGACCCCATCATGAGCCAGGTTCCCAATCCCCCCCTTTTTGAACAAGTGTCACCACAGTGATTCTCTTTTAAAAGCACCTCATGTCCCCAGTCCATATGAAACTAGAACAGCTTGCATTAATAGTAGCTGTTGCATATTACATTTACACAGATCCCTTTGTCCAAGGATTACAGACTTTCCAAAACTTAATTAATTAAGCTGTAACCCCCTGCCCTCCGTAAGGTGCATTAAATTCTCTGTCAGCATATTTAGACTAAAGCATTATTTTATAGCAGTTATTAATTGGCGGTAGGTTTCAAGTTCCTCACCCAGGGAAAGATTCAATTCCTGCCTTTCAAGCACAAAGCTTGAAGTCAGGATTTTTGGGGCTTCTAGTTTTAGGTTCTGCCATTGATTTGCCTTCCTGACATTAGACACGTAATTAATGCTTATCCAGCCAGCTGCTCCCCTGGGGAGGCAGAGACATGCAGCAGATACCCAGGGGATTAAAACAGGTACCCAAGAACAATTGGCAGTGTACCTGCTACAGCCTCTCATGTCTGAAATTAATTGTTCAGGACTACCTTTTCCTTTGGGTGGTCTGACATCTTGTCGCAACTGCTTTTTTAATCATTGTTCTAGCAAGCTTCACCTTATCCTTCTTCTCTTCATTTGTCTGCAAGGCCATCAGGTAACTGGAATGTGATTTGTCCCGCTGGTCTGGGCTAGAAGACACAGATCCTACAAAGCCTCTTGGGTGACTCTGGTCCAGTCTTGTCCCCTGATGCCACTTGATAAGTTTCCAGGGGTCAGGCTTGACTCCTGCTGTAGCATAGTGAGGGCCCAGATAAAATTAGGCTCTCTGATGCCACCATCGCAACTACACTGAAGTTTCCTACTTTTGTCTTCAACTCCCACCTGTACCTTAAGCTTCTTTTGCTCCTCCCCACATCAAGAGCCTTCTTACCCATTCATATTTCTAAATCCGAGCAGGAAGTCAAGGCAGTCCAAACAAACAGGACAAATCAACCTCCTTATTTCACAGTGCTCTGGCCTCCCACCACAGAAGAGAACAGAAAAATCCAGATCACTAGAGCAGTGGCCATTTTACAGCTACACACAAAATCCTTTGTAAGGCCATAGCCACAGCCCTGCACCATACATCTCCAGCTGAAGTCAAAGGGATCACCCATGCACAGCTGAGAAAGCTTATATGCCTCAACTCCCCCAGCCTGCAATGACCTACGGATTGTGCTAACCTTTCAAAATATTGCCAGATCCTCAGGTCTGACAGCATTGGTGTCTATGTCACCTGTGACACAGTAGAAGTATTCTTTATCCTCTATAGAGAGCAGTGGGATTTTTAGAGGGTATACTATGGGAAATAGACACCTCTATTTTTGTCTCCATTGCAAGAGAAGCAAGCAGATCACTTCATTTTCAGGCCTGCTAGGGAAGTCAAGTGAAGTGGAATCCACAGACCTCCTAGGGATCTGTCTACACTAAAATGACTGCGAAAGAGCTGTGAACACAGCAAGCACACCTACTGGCATCTGGACATAACATGGACTGGGAAAAAGACTACCAAACAGCTGGAAAGGGGACTGCTTAGAAGAAAGAAAAACACACCAGTTGAGATAAAGGGTACCCCGGGCCGAACAAGCCTCCCTCACCCTTAGTCTGTGTTGCCCTGGGCCCCACAGAGTAAAGGCTTCACATCAGAGCATGGCCCCCGCGCTCAGCACAAAGGGAAGGAGGCTGATGTGCAGAGGAGTCCCTGCTTTCTTCTGCCCCAGCCAAACAGGCCCCCCACTTACTGCATAACCTCATGCTCAGCTCTCAATAGCTCGCTGCCATGACGAAGAGATGCTACGCCGCTGGGAAGAAAAGGGTTATGAGGACAGGGTTTAAAAATAAATCAACTTTTGCATTGTTTTGGAAGTAATCTGTGAAAAAATATTTGGTTGTAAAAGGCATTGTACAAATGGAGGCACTATTATTGTTTGACAATAAAAAAGCCAAACAGTGTTCTTCTATTTGCTTGGAATAAAACCATTTTGCAGATGTCTTCAGACAGGCTTCTTAACTGCTTTCCGCATCTTAATTTTCCCTTTTAGGTTTTTTATTACATTTAAATTAAAATTATGCCTCTAAGCAGTCAAGGGCAACTTTTAACAAGTCTATGGTTGCTGAACTTTTCACTGCTCACATCACCCTTGCTCAAGAGCCTGTAAACAAGGCTTACTCCTTTTTGATACCCCTCCTCCTCTCTGCTTAAGCAAGACTGCTTCCTCTACCCTTTGTGCTTCCAAAGAAACTCCTTCCCATGGCATATTACTGCTCTAATTACTCATCACAACAGGAGAGCCAAAAGCCCTTCTGCATATTTATCCAGAACAATGCTCTTTAGGAAATAAACTCTATCCCAAAGAGAGAGAATTCAAGGAATAACATGCAACAGAGAAATAAAGGTACCTTTTCCACTGACCAGTTTAAATAATAGACATGGTCAGGAAGAACAAAGCCAAAAAAAAACAACCAATAGCTCTTCCCAGTGCAAAACTTCAGCTTAAATAAATCTTGGAACAAGGAAAGGTTTCTTAAAATACCTTAATAAAATAAGTGATCTGTGTTATTTGGTTTCAACAAGAATTTGGCCAGTAGTTTTGGTTACTACCAGAAAAGAAGAGACTATCCTCCATCATCCTCTTTTTCCTGAAGCACAGCTGGTCCTGCTTCCCTCAACAGCAGCACTGAAGTACTTGCACAGTTTTCTACTGATTTACACTTTCTGAAAATCAGAACCAGAGACTACAGTGTTGGACAATGTCCTCATAAGAGTCAACACATGGGACTGCCCCACCATAGAGGTTATGGGCAGACAGAGGTTTCCTAAACTTAATTTGCTCAGAGACTCCCAACATAGAATAAAAATCCCCCCGTATCCCAGCAGCTCTGGCAATAGCAAATGCACAAGGAGACATTCAGCCGTAGACTGCGTTCACCACCTGAACAGCCTCCCCCCACCTCCTCTGGGACATGAGGAGAAAGCAGCTTTCTTCCCTGAGTATTGCTTTGAAGTAGTCCAAGTACAATTGTTTGGCAACCCCTTTAAAATGAAAACTGCATCTAAATCACCACAGCACACTAAGAAATACCAATGGGAAATACCTCCATAGAGATTGTCATCTTGCTCTTGCACCTTTTTATTTTGAAGGTTCTTCACTTCAGTGGGGGCAGCTGCAATTGCTACAGGCCAAATTAATGTGGCATGTTAAAGAGGAGATCAGCACACCTGCTCTCTAATAAAGATTTTACTTCTGTTGCTATATTTATTCTTGTTTCACTCAATCTGAAGTAAATGCTGTGCAGACTCAAAGTCTCTCTTTGCTTATGGGGAAACAGTGAGAGCCCCCAGGTACATCCAAAGCAGAGAATTAGGTAAATAATTAAGTTACCTCATATACTCTCAGTTAATTCCCACATCTGGATTTGGTTCATATTTTCTGGGTTGAATATGTCTTGTTACATTAGCTATAACTATTCCATTAAAGTAATCTTCAGACTGTTTGGGGGTTCTCTTGATTAATGAAGTTTCCTGGGATGGATTCTCCCAGGACCAACATGTACCAGGAAGAAGAGATGCTTTTGTGTATTTAGCACTTGTTTCCTACAGATGCACTGCCAGGCCTGCGGAGCTACAAATGTCTCGGTCACAAGGACAGGCTTCATCTAACAAAAGGTTCAAACAGCCTTTGTCAAGGAAGCCAGCCCATTTTGCTCAGCACAGCCTCATCACCTGAAAATTTAGGAGAGGTCCTTCACAATGTATGTAAGCTGTCAAACGCGCTACAGTCTGAATTGCAAACAGTACTTTTCTGCCATCAGAAAGCACATTGCACATTTTTGGGCTCACCTTCACAGGCGAACTAATCAAACCATTTTCCAGCTGTTCTGGAAGATCCCACACAGAGATGTTTTCAAATACACTGTTTAGAGCACCTTTCTTTGCAATACCCACAAGAAAGCTGTTTCCCTACCCAGGCAAATCCTGACACATGTAAAATGATAGCACAGAGGTAGCTCAAAGCTTATCAGTAGCATAAGTAAAATTTAGTTTTCCTGTCCCAAAAACTAAGGGCCAGGCAAGGACAACACTGCTCCTGCAAGAGACCGCTCTACAAGCCCTAGCAATTGCTTACTTTGCTTACAGCCCAAGTCAGCTGTGTACCAGGGACCACTTCAGGATGAGAGCCTTGTCCCTCATCACTCACTGTAACCATACCGTCCTTATTTTAAGTGCCTCCGAAATGTGCGTAAGTGCCTACGCTTCTCCAAGTCCGATTTCTGTTTGCAAATGAATTAAGTATTCAGGCTTCCTTTGAAGCTACCATGATGATCTTTATTGGAATGTGTTTCTGCATTACACCAGTTCTTTTGAAAATTTCCACATATATTTGTAAACCTATATCCAGTGTACCACAGCCACTCCTGGAATAAAAACAGAAGTACACCATCTATATACAGAACAGCAAGATTTCAAAATATACTGAAGAAACATAATGCTGGCAACCTCTGATTTTAGCCATAAGAGGTAACCAGCAGATGCTAAGATGCAGCTTAAACAAAGTGAGATTCTCCATATGGCTTCAAAAAACATCTTATCTGCATGTTTCTATGCAAACTGAAGTGCTCATCAGGGATTTTCAGATGCTCATGCCTTTCCCCCCAAGTCTCCACCACCAGAGTAAGCCAAACTGCACTGCTAGCTTTATTTCCCATTTAAAATGGAAGAGTTTTCCTTCTCTTCCAGTTCTCCAGTCTAAACTGGAATTCAGGCAAGCAAAATCTTAATGCAGAAAATTATAAGACAGACTCAGCATTAGGCAGTTGTTTCAAATCCAGCCCCAATTTAAAGTTTATTACCAAATAATACCTGCATGGCCACTCCTGCCCCGTACACTGCCAGGGAGAGGGTCGCACAGCAGAGTGGAGGTTTGCTCTCTGTGTTGCATTTGCTCAGCATTGATTTAAAGCCCATATCAACACTCACACCTCTCTAATTTTAATGGTGAATGACTGTGCTCCTCATTCAGGGCTCGGAAAAGATGTCCTCAATAAAATGACAATGACCAGGTCATGCATCCAGGGGATTTTTGGGAGGTCTGCCTCTGGGCTCCCCCCAGGAGGTGCAACAAGTCTATTGCTCTCACTCATTAACTCTTTGTTAACTTTTCCCACCAGCAGACAGCCATTTCCCCTGCAGGCTAAGGCAACACTCATGCTGTAAGTAAAAAGATACCGTATTTATCAAGTTGAACTAAGTATGATGAATGAAAAGCACTGAAATATTAGCTGTAAGTAAATACCAGCACCGCTGGCTCATCAATTAGACTGGGGAAAAAAAAAAAAAAAAAGAGTATGAGCCATAGTCAGCAGATTGTTTTGATGGCAAACATTAACTCTGAAAGGGTTTGGTTATTAAGAATTGCAGCAGCTCGGCGTGGAGGCTTCTGCTGTTTACTTCGCTTGTTAACACTGGGGGTGCCCGTTTGGGGAGGGGGCCGCAATGCACACACACGAACAACCCTGCCACCTACTCAAGCGAGGCACCCCTGGGCACCGGTTAAGCACTGCAGAGAAAAGGAGCTCCCGGCAGACGCAGCGGGGATGTGTTCCTGGTGCACAGGTTCCCGCTCGGCAAACCCGGCAGCACACGTGCTCCTCAGGAGTCACCCAGCGCTTTGTAGGCACCCCTGCACCACCAGCGCAGCCGGGGCTTCAACGCTCGACTGCGAAGCTTGAAGTGACATGGGCTATTTTCATTATTAAGTTACTGTTTTTCTAAGGAAAACACACTGTACGTGTAAATTACTGCTAACCTCCCCACAAAGAAGAGGCAACCTCAAAGAAGAGGCGAGGAGCCCGACTGCTGCCAGGAGAGACATGGTGGGAAAACATGGCTGCTACGAGCAGCGTGCACCGGGACCAGCACCCCCTCCACGGGGAAAACAAACTCTTCCCGAGTGAAAACAGAGCGTAAAACATACCTTTAAGCGTCAGAGGAGCTGTCTGAGACGTCCACCCGCAGAACTTTCCATGTTGTTTGCTTGATGCCAGCTCAGGACTCAGGAATCTTCCAGACTCAGCCCCCCCCCAGCACAGGGGGCTCCTCCCCTCACCTCCCCTTTTCTGTCCTTCCCGCCCCTCGGTCAAACAGCCACACCTGAGGTGACACCCGAAGCCCCCCCGGGGCACACCTGAGGTGTGTCAGCAGCCAGGGCCACCAACGAGCCCCAGGTGGGCCAGGGCCACCAACAGGCCCCAGGTGGGCCAGGACAGGCCCAGCTGCGGCCGCAGCGGCGGGGAGGGACCCCTCCCAGGGCCCCCGCTGGTGTTTGCCAGCGCCATTACAGGATCTCAAGCTTTACTTTCTTCCTTAAAATTAAAAGCTTTTTAAAATTTATTTATTGTCTGATTTGTCTTGACAATTTTTTCCTTAATTGCCCCCTACTCAAACCTGTCTCTAATTACTAAAGGGTCACACTTTAATCCCACCAGATTTAATCCTAGCCCACAGCAGTCTGCCGTTACCCAGTTTGCCCCAAAGCTTTTGTTTGTGGCTGTGGCCAGAGAGCAAGGGGCCGGGGGGCTTTTAGAGCTGCTGCTCTCGCAGGTCAGCCATGGTTCCCTGTTCCCGCCCACCTGTAGGAGCCGGGATCCCGGCTCCGCTCCCACAGCGGCTGAACCTCCCTCCAGAAGCAGCCGCTTTGGGTGAAAGCTGGGGTAAGTCTGCGTGCCTCTTTTTGGGGGTTCAGATGATAGTTCTGCTGATATTAGTCACAGTCCATATGCAGAAGCTCTGCTGCAGTGGGCCTCGTTGCACATCCTTTAGGTTGCAAAAATATTCATTCATAAGCAGCCGGTTTTCAGCCCACAGATGGGAAGCTGTGAATCATGTATTAATTCTTAGCGTGTAGCTGAATGGAGAGCACGCTCAGGGTTTGGTTCTTTGCTTTTTTGGTTTTTTAACACACGTAGAGTTCAGGTGTTTCTAAATGCTTGTCTAATTCATAGTTTTTAGCCAGGCAGGACTGTCCGTGTTCTGGCAAGGACAGGACAGATGGGCCTGCACCACTTGTCTCTTCCCAGGTGGGAAGAGAGCAGAGGGGCTCCCCGAAAACCGCAGCTGTTCTGTGGAGTTCCTGCCCTGTTCCCGATGGTGGTAGTGGCGAGGCACCGAGCTGGGGCTCGGTGGCCGCCTCTCTGTGCCCAGCGAGCTCTCTGGGCCTCGGCCGTGGAGGAGCACTTGTCTTGGCTGTGCAGCGAGGGCCTCAGCCCGGGGCAGTGTGACCCGAGGGTGCGGGTTCGGGCGGTGGCTAGCAAGCGCCAGCAGCTGAAGCAAATCAAAGTTTATGCAGTGTTGTCTGGGTGGGGGATACTGATTATCAACCTCTCTACATGGACAGAAGCAGTGACCTAGAGCAAAAATGCAACATAAGCAAGTCCCTAGCAATTTCCAGACGCTTCTACTGGCTATACCATTTATTGCTATGCTTCCAGGCCGATATCCCACTTCCAGGCGTGAGCCCCGTTTCCCCCTGTCCCCACAAACCTGCTTCAGCATTATAAACCAAGTGCCCTGACCCCACATGGGACCTGCTGCCCCGAGCTTTTTCCCTTACAGAGAATTTCTGTAACTTCTCTCCCAAGTTTAACATGAATGAAAACCTGAACAATCTTGTGAATATGAAATGCGATGCTGCACGGTACGTTTTTAGCACTCTGCATCAGGGATTAGATGCACAACTCCTGTTGCCATAGCTTTCATCCCTGTGAGACTTAAACGTGCCACATAAGCTGAAGGAGGTACACAACCAAAGCAGAGGAGAGAGAGGTATGCAACAAAGGAGGGAGCCACAAGCAAAGCAGGAATCCTTTCTTTTAATTTCAGCCTCATGATTCAACATTTATGATGTCAATAATTTTAAGCTGTAAACAGCAAGCTAACAAAAGCCATGTGTGGGAGGGAGTTAAATCTGAGCTCAGGATGACTGGCATTCCTTGCAATCACCAGTCAAGCCCGCTTCAAAGACCTGCGTGCTCGTTATGGACTCTTATTAGCATTGACAGCCTTCCGAAAGGAGATGCCAATACCAGAACAGACCAACAGTCCCATTTAGTCTCTTGTGCAGCGCCAATACCCGAGCCTGGGTTGCAAAGGTAGGAAATTGTTCCTGATTCACATAATTATTCACAGCAGTCCCCAGTGCACCCTGTGCACTGCTGGAGGAGGTGACAATAAATGGGAAGGTGTCTGCAGCAGTTGGTTCATTTTGTTTTCTTCCTCCATGTATGGTAGAGGGGGAAAAAGTTATGTTTCAGTCAAGGAGGCTTCCTTGGGTGCCCTGCAGATGGGCAACAAATTGTTCTCTTTGTCAGAGCTTGTAAGAGGTGCCAATCCACACTTGGGCTCTTAAGTAAGCGAGCAGCTGCTCAGTGCTGGTACCCTGGGCGGCTTTGGCTTTGCTTGGAATGAGAAGTCAGCCACAAAAAAAAAGGCAAGAACAAAGGGGCGGGAGGGGGAACGTGAAGGAAAAATCCCAGTGACTCTGGATAGGTGGAATAGCTGTGACGAAAGGAAAGGGCAGAACTTATTTTTCATCTGCTGCTTGTGTCAGCCTTTTTAGTTTTTAAACTTAAAAAACAGCAGAAGTCCTTCAGTTATGTGTTGGAGATTGTTGCAAGGTGAAGCTCTTATAGTTTGCATCAGGTGACTGTATCTGCCCCACTTCGGAAGCGATGTTCAGCCAGTCATGTTTTCCGGGTAGCAGAGATGCTGGTCCGATCAGCATCCAGCCCGGTGGATTGGAAGCTAACAGCAACTGAGGTGTGGGATTTGGCAAGGAAACAGCCGGAAAGCAGCTGTGAAGTGTGTAGCGAGTGCGGGCGGACCGAGGCTGCGGGCTCAAGAGGCCCGTGTGCTGGGTTACAAAGGTGGGGGAAGGCAGGGGATGGAGGCTGCGGGCAGACTGGTGGGAGCGCGCTCCAAGTGTGCTTTAATGGGGCATTGCCGATTACCTCTGGAACCATTCATCACGGGTGCTGCCTTTCCAGCTGTCCCTTCTGCCCTTTGCAGTTCTTCGGACCATTCTTGAGGTCTCTTTCTGTGACAAAAATGTGTCAGGGCCAGCAGGCATCCTGTCTAAAAGCCTAAGGGTCAAAGGAGTTAAAAATCTGAGATTTCTTTGGGGAAAAGATAATAATGACAGTGATGAGGCTCAATTGCCTTCAGTCCATTTGCCTTTTAATTCCATGATAATGGGCACCAATTAGCTTATGGAAACACTCATCTTTGAAATATTCACTGGGATGCTATAAAATTGGCTTCAACTTGTCTCATCTTTTGAGGGGGGAAGGAATCTAAGGGAAGGGTTGTGGTGGGTGTGTTTTTTTAATTTAAAAGAAAAGGAGAGGTTGCTCTCTTTTCCCAAGTGACTAGCAACAGGACAAGAGGAAATGGCCTCAAGTTGCACCAGGGGAGGTTCAGGCTGGATATTAGGAAAAATGTCTTTCCTAAGAGAGTGGTGAAGCACTGGAAGAGGCTGCCCAGGGAGGTGGTGGAGTCACCATCCCTGGAGGTGTTCAAGGAACGTGTGGACGTGGCACTGCGGGACACGGTTTAATGGGCATGGTGGGGTTGGGTTGATGGTTGGACGTGATGATCTTACAGGTCTTTTCCAACCTTAGTGATTCTGTGAGAGGAGGATATTATAGTGTCATGTTTCCACTGTTCCCAATATATTTCTCCCCAAATCAGTGTCATCTTTTGTAGATACTGCTTCCCACCCTGAATGGCTCGATCCCAAGGCAAAGTATCACAGCTTTATTGGCAGTGTGGGTGTGGAGTTTGAACTGTGTTTTATTTATCTGATTTGATGCAGGACTCCATAACACAGAGCTGAGGAGGAAAAGCAATTATTTCCAAGTTTTGAGAGACTGGTTTCTTGGACTCTTAAATGAGCTGCCTTTAGAAAGCGATGTCCAGTAGTTGCATTGGCCAGGTAGCAGAGACCTTCTAGTGTAGTCCTTTTTTTTTTTTCCTCTTTCCAAAACTAAAAATCTACCTGGAAAATGGCCTTGCCAAAGATTTTCTAGTGATGGCCTCATGTGACCTGTCACCTTGCTGTTGCAGAGAAGTTGTACATTCTTCTAGTTGAAGAGCAGTTGCCTGGATTCAGTTCTCAGCTCTTCTACACAGTCTCAGACAAACCTGCAAGGGTTCATCTGAGATGTTGGTGGTAGAGCTCCAGGATTTGTTCCTCCCTTCAGCGAAAGTCATGGCTGGCCATGGTGTCAGCAGAAAATGTCACTTGGAGGGGGTCTTCCTCTGGTGAGGACAGATTGCCTCATTCCTTAATAATAGAGAGAGCTTCCCAGAGGACCAGCCAGCCAAGTTCCTGTGAACCTCACTTGAATGAATCTGTGACACATTTTATTTGTGTTTTTCATGCAATTTCCTAATTTGGCTCCCTCTAGCCTTGGGCTGGTCTCCCTATTACAGTATTTAATTGAAATAACATCTGTTACGTTTGGACTCTGAGCTCACCTGGGGTCTCTGCCACAATATAAATAATAATAGCTTCAAATTATATTTTTGATTTATTTCCTTTACACTTCTGTAACACTGCATAATTGAGCAGGGCTGTATACAGGTTGTTTTTCTGGTACAAGAAATGGCAATTGCGCAGGGTAATGCAGTTTTTAATAAGGTGGTGGAAGACTGCACGGAGGAAATGTCAAAATGTTAACCCACACGTTCAGGCACTTGTATGTTTTGAGCAAATGGGCTCCGATTTACCGCTGTGACTCAGAACTGGGTTTCGACCTGGGAGCTCTGGAGGGGGTGTCGAGACCCCTGTGCTGCCAGTGTCTGTGCTGTGACTCCTTGTTGCCATCTCCTGACTGGAACGTAGGAGACGTTGATGATGCGGCTACAGGCTGGGTACCCCTGCTTAGACATTTTTCATGTTCCAAGCTCTGAGGATCAATGTGTTGCAGTGCATCTCAGCCCTCCTTAGGAATTACCACTCCTAAACAGAGGTGCCCCTCGCACATCTATCCTCCCCGCTGCTCCTGCCTTTCTGAATGAAGCTCTGGCTGTCAAAAGGGGAGGCTGTGAGCTAAGGAGGGGGAACACGTACCTCGTTCCAGTCCTCCCCTCCGCACACAACGCACAGCAGCCATGCTCAGGCAAGCAGAGTCACCATCCACCGTCCTAATTGAATATTTTGTTTTCCCTTCACTGCAGCTTCATTTTCAGATACCAGTGACAAACAAGAAACTGCAGCATGGGCATATTTACACCTTGTTCTCATTTCAGCTTCGCTTCTGGTGGCTCTTGTGCCAGACATAAATGCAGGAAAGGAAGGTGATAATAGAGCTAGCGATTAACCCAGCCCTGTGTGATTGACTGAGGTACAAGCTGGGTGGAAGAGCAATGCTGGTGAGAAGCTTCCCCCACCCCCCTCTTCCAAATCATATATTTTTCAAGTTCACATCAATTACTTGCGTTTCCAATTGGATAAACTTGAATGAGAAGGCTTTCCGTAATCTGCTGACAAGACAGTGAAGCACTTTTTGTTAGCTCTTCCTGATGCAATCTAAATTGGGTGTTTGCAGGAAGGAAATCTAGCGTGGAGCTAGAAAAGATTAAAAAACAGGAAGAAAGAAAAGGAATGAAAGACACTAAGTGTTAAAGTTCCTGTGTTAAGGTTCTAGCTCTGGTCTCTTGTGCAGGAAACACATGTCTTTTTGAGGATACAGCTGAATGAGGTTTAAATACGCTTGTGGGGAAAAAAAATGGTGCCTGTGTGCTTGTATGGCTACTTCTGGCATAAGTCCTCTGAAGATTTGAAGTACCAAAGAGAATCTTCTTGCTAACAGGACCTTGGAAGCAGGAGAGGCGAAAGAGAGCAGGCATCTGCATCCCCTGACATGGCACTCCCCTTTTTGGGGGGATCTTTCGTGGGAGAGAGACCTCACGGACACCCCTGCCATGGGCAAAGGCAGCAGTCAGCCTTCACAGCGAGCCATGAGATGCAGGTCCTGGCCTCACTCGTTCTCCTGCTCACAAGAACATCCCGCTTTTCCAAAGAGCTTGGGTCCAGCAGCTGGGAGGTTTAGGTCAGTGCTACAGCCTGTTAATGTGCGCAGGGACCGCGTTGTGCTCTGGGGGGTGTGTACGTACAGATGTGATGCAAACGTGGCACATCCACAACAAACTGTGTGGGAGGCACCAGTGCTTTCTTCAGGTAGAAGCTCTGGTTAAAATGGTCGTTACCAGCTGAACTGTAAGCTTCCGCAGGCCTCGACCACCCGATAGAAACCTCTGGGAGACCTGCTCAAGTCCTCTGTTAACGTCTTGATGGCTTCAAGAAGCAGTAAACATCTATACTACCTGAACATGTTACATAGCTCCATAGAAAATAATATTTCCTACCTTAAGGAGCTTAGTATTAAGATGGATGGGAGTTTAATTAGGTTTTTGTAACTAGACAGCTCTGTTTCTAATTTCCCTGTGCTTTACACGGTGGGCTGCTCCCGTTGCCACTCCAGCAGTATCAAACTTTGTGGGACGTGTTTTGCACATAACCATTTCTGTTTCCTTTGTGTTTGGTATCAAACACTCTGTGTCTGCTTTTGTGCTGGGGAATTTTGACTTGCAGACTGGCGTGGAATAAAGTCTGGCAGTAGCGGGTAAATATTGTCTGGCTCACAGTTACAGCAGACCAATTTACAACAGAGCTACCATTTCCCTGTATCTTGTATGTGTGCGTTACATTATTATCACAACACATGAGAAAACAAAGACAGGTCTTTTGCCATAGATATGGTCTTAAACGTGATTGCTTTAAAAATATAAATAGAGATGAGTGCATTGGAAGGCCAGAGATATTGCTGCTGAAACACTAAGCTGGGCAGAACTGAACGAGGACTCAATTTCCAGATCTGCTGCCACTTTCCTGGGAGATGTTATTCTGTATTGCTTAATGTCCGTGCCCAGCTTTCTTCTCTCTAAAACAGGACTGAGACTTTGCACCTTTCCCATGTGTTGAACATGGTGAATGACAGTCCATGTAGTTTCATGGAAAATAATTCTTGTCAAAATGACCTGGTTTAGTTGTTTGAGGTTATAAATTTGGTTGACAGTGGTAATGGCAGAGCTATAAAAAGCTTAAACTACTTTAAGGTGTTTGGCTGCAAGCGGTATGATATTCTGATTAAAAGTTGGTTGAACACAGCACAGAGAACACACAGTAAATGGCTAAGAACTGTGGAATTGAGATTTTTTTTCCTAGTGCAATTGCACAGAAAAATGATAGCAAGGCTGAAACTTTAGGTAGGACCATAGGATAGTTTTATGCTAGGTCAGTCTTCACTGGGCTCCTTACCCTCTCTGCCAAGGGGAGCAAGGGGGCTTTGTCATGCACTGAACAGGACAAGGAGTTGGAACATCAGAAGCCAGATTGAAAATGCATACTGTGTTCAGAAAAACACTTGTGTTGGGTTGCAGTGAATCTCATGCTTCCTGGGCTTCTAGGTGTAGCATGATTACACTTCCTCAACAGTTTGCAGTATTAGGAAACTTGGCATTAGCTTCTATCTTGGCCTAAAACCTCCTGTAGTCCACACTCGTGTGATTTGCTAGCAAAGCAGCATAGTATTACTCTGTTATCAACAAGGTCTATAGGAAAAAAGTCTCTTTGACCTTGGGTTTAGATTATTTGTCTGCCTTTACTGTCATTCCCCATTTGTAATTATCCCAAGGTGCTTGGGCTGAATTAAGATGCTGTGAGAAGTAGGACTGGGTGATAGTGTGGAGATCACCTGTTCCTCGTGAAAGTAATCAAGCAGCTTATCTGGGGTTGAGAACTATGGAGTCATTCCTCTAGAAAAGAGGATGGAGAGAGACTTCATAAGAAATTTGCTGCTCTTTTTAGTGAAGACTGTTGTAGAAGTTCTAGGAGGCAGGTATGTTGAGGGATAAGACAACGGTATCTGTTTTACCTTTGTGAATTGGTGCTGAACTATTCATAAGAAATGGTGGAGTCACCCTCACTGGAGGCGTTCAAGGAATGTGTGGACGTGGCACTGCGGGGCATGGTGGGGTTGGGGTGATGGTTGGACTTGATGATCTTACAGGTCTTTTCCAACTGTAGTGATTCTGTGTGAAAAGCTGGGGGAAAAGGGACTGAAATGCTGGAATTCTGAGTTCTGATAAATGCTCTGCTATTTTATGTTCAGGCTTTTATCAAGGTAAAGAAACTGAGTGGGTTTACAAGGTGCCCCAAAATACTGTCTTGTATGTGCACTTTTGATTGGGATTTTGGGTTTAATGCTGAATGTTTTTAACTCGGCAATATAGAAAAGTGTTTCTAGAGGCAATAAAACTAATGCCTTAAACCTGAACCTTTCACTGAGTATAAGTCGGGAAATACTGCAGAGGAGCTACCTCTTAGATGTAAAAATAGTATGAGGGCAAGATAGAGCTGGCAGTAATGTGCCAGAAGTTACTGGAGAAGCCCAGGTTTGAATCTAAATTTAGATCTTGCTTGGGCCTTTTCAGAACAGGTCATCATTTTGATGTTACTGCCTGAAAAGGACCTTGGTTTATACGAATGGGTTTCTCATTGTGTGATAAGTAGAAAAACTTTGGAGAAAGGATTGTTGGAGCATACATTTGGCAAGTGATGCATCTCCTTTGTCTTCTACTGGCTCTATCAACATGAGATGACAGGGTCTGCACTATGACAAGGTCACTTGTGCTGTTAAAACAGCAGTATTGTCAGAGCACTTCAGAATGTTAAGAATTGCTGTGGTTCCTGCAGTTCACACAGCAGCCTTGGCTTAAAGTGTTACTCTGGGCTATTAAACTCTTTATTGAAACCTTGAAAAGGTTTGAGTGCTTCAGATTCACCAATGCTTGGTGCAGTGTCTCTGTAATACTCCAAGCTCAGTGCATGGAGACAAAGCAGGTGCACCAAAGGTAAGATGTTCCTAATGTCTTTTTTGCATGGCGAGATGAATAAAGTGGACAGGAAGGTGCGTAGCTTTGCCCTCTTAGCATGAGTAACTGGTACTAACTAGGCTTCACAGGAACTCCCCGTCATCTGGATATGTTATGTTCCTAGGATGTTTGTGTGGATTACTTGGTTCATAATCTCTTTGCCAATTGCTTGTAAGTGCACGACTGCTGCCTGTTATGGTGCTGTCTTTGGGTACCAGAAGCTGAATAATCATCATAAATGTGGTACAGTCAAAATACGCCTGGATTTAGGCAGGTGTCCATGAGTAGGTTTTTTCTGAAACTAAATTCATAAGGGATAAGGAAAAGAAAGCTTTATCAAAACTGAAGACTGCATCCTAACTTTCTGCCAAGGACAGAGATGCCACACTTAGTCTGTGCCACAGACTGTGGAGTTTGTTTGGCAGTGGGTTTGTTTGTAACGTGTTTTCAGTTCTTTTTAAAATAAGATGCAAAACTGTCCGCAATGAATGTGTAACGTTGGAGGGAGGCAGGCTAGGTGTTTGAAGAGAACCGGAGAGGGAGGTTGGTGTGTTATTGGAACTCTGCTTGATAACCTTGGCAGAGGCCACTTGCCCCTGACATCTCACTAAGCAGCTCCATTATGGGAGATGACAGCTCTGGGGGTAGGAGAATATAAAACTTTTGAAGTTAAAAGCTTGACAAACTGTTGCTACAACAACTTACCTTTGCACAAGAGATTTGCCATAACACTAAACATTAACGAGTGGGATTTGGACTGGTGTGTTCCTAGTAAATTCTCTCAGGCTGGCAGGTGTTTACTGCCAAGGCTTTGGGGAGCGTGAATGATAGCAGGTCTCCTGTAGCAACTGGAGAGACAGCATTACGAAGGAGCAAACTTAGAAAGCCAAAATTCAGGCTGTCTGGAGGAGGTGGAGAGTGCATACAGTCATCGCCACCACCTCAGCCCTGACTCCTACGGTGGACACTGTATGAAGTTCACACTTGGGACAAGACTGCACAATGCTTGCCATCTAAGCTCCCTTACGTCGCTCTTCATCAGGTTCTGCGCTGCTTTTTCTTCACAGTATCTCTTGTGTTCAGAGCTTTTAATATGAGGAGAGCATGTGCCCTCACCCCCCAACCCTGTTCTAGGTACTGGGAGCTAGCAGAAATTGTTCCGTGTGCTCTTTTAGGGGTTAGGGCTGCTACTGTGCGAGTGGCAAATTGGGAAGAGCCTGTTGAGTAACCCAGCCTGTGCAGCTGAAAAATCTGAGGTGGGAAACGATGTCTCACAGGTGTTTAACCAAGCTCTGGTGTTCCCATGTAGAACTGAAAAGCTTCTCAGTGGAACTGATTATGCTTGTTAGGCCTGACAAAGTCGCTTTTACAATGCTGAACAAATACCAGTGAGATTTTAAGTTCCTCCCACAATTATTTGTTTTGATACTAGAAGACTTAATTCAGGTTTGTTTATACCCAAGGAGCTCAAGTATAGCAAGAACGTTAGCAGTAATCAGAAAAAGAGCAGCAGGTTTGCATGAGAAACTTTCACTCTGATATCCTTCAGACTTTGTAGGAGGTAGATGCAAACCCCTTGGTAGATAATATTCTTTGCAATAGGATTTTCCTATTCCTGTTTCCTCAGAGCTGTTCCCAGTGTCTTGGTTTACTGCAAATTCCTGGTTGCAGTTGGAAATCCAGACTGATTACATTAATGGATTGACACTGATTCTGAAAGAAATAGAACTGAAGATTATAGAACAATTTTTCTCTTTATTTGAAACTCCATGAGGCCTGCAAGCATATCTGTTGCCTGAAAGGAGGAGTGTTTTCTGTCATATCAGTCTCAACAACTTCCCATTGAGCTTCTTTTTTGCAATTTGCAGGCTGTAGCGAGCTGAAAAACTTTGCAGTGGTGGCATGCAAATCCATCCTCCGCTCTTCTCCCAGGGCTTATTGAAATAGCAGAGGAATTGTCACACATCCCAGAGTGGCAGAGATGATCATCAGCATTGATGTTCTGAGGGAGAAATGGGAAGTGGGAATTCAGGGAGCCGTTTAAAAAGTTTGGATGTCTGTTGGTTTTGCTTTTCTTTCGGTCTCCCCACACAGAACTTCCCACCTTTCTTGCGTATTTAATTTGAAAATCAGCACTCTATAGAAGGAGCAGTTGCCTCTGCAGAAAGAATTAAGTTGACAGGTGACTGTTGAAAGGACTGATTCCACAGCTGGCATCAGCTGAAATCAGTGGTGTTGTGCGAACTTAAGCTACAACTGTGCCATGTCTTAAAGGTCAGAGAGGAAGATAGACTTGGGGGATGAAAAAGAGTATCCATTCAGGGAAAGGAAAGTAGTGAGAAGTTGCAGACATGACTGCTTTTCCTCTGCTTCTGTGTTGCATGAGGCAGTTGTGCCGCTTCTGAGTGCGGAGTGGGGTTCTGTCGATATTCACAGCCCAGCTAGCTCATTGCTCTGGCTTCGTTTGCTTCCTCCTACGCTCGTTGCACAGTATGGGTAGGATGCCCTGAGGAAGAAAACACAAGATGAAAAACACATGAAAAATTCAAGGAATTTTTTATTAATTATAATTAAAAAATCCCCATATGTTTACATTGTTATTAGAACCAAACAGCTGCATCAGCTCAAAGAAGTGGAAATGTAGCGTTTCTATGTTAGATATTAAAGGCAAGTCCCTCTCCAAAGCAGTGCCTGTAGTGCAAGGGGAGAGAAGGGAGTGGTGCAATGTCTTAGAGGCTTGGCGCTCCGTACGTTGGGTATGAGAGTCTCTTGCTATGTGTCGAGTACAGCACCTGACCCTTGAGGAGGTGAGATGTAGAGCAGGCGGTGTGCCTGCAGCAGCAGCCCTTTCCTCTTGACATTGAGCTGGATTCTGTGTCGCTCTTCGGATCTTTCTACATTACAAGGGTTTCTAGCACTTCCTCCTTGTTGCTGGACCTGTTTGGACTCCAGCGTAGACAAGTCATCCTCTGCTGCAGGCAGACACGACAGTGTCATGTGAAGTTGCAGAGGCTGTGATAAATTTGAGTGCCTCAAGCCTAACAGGCATCTGGGATCCTGTTAGTGCTGTTGGACCTGTGCTTTCCTTGTTAGCTACAAGGCAGTGGGTGTTTTGTGTCAACTGGGCCTTTGAATTCATTCTTACATCCTCTCCCGCTTTCCTTTTTTCCTCTTTGTAAAAGAAATGCAAGGCTGAGGCAAAGACAAGGAAACGCCCTGTTCAAAATGTCATTGTTGGCTCTGCCGAGCATTGGTGCCAAAGGCAAATCCATGGCTAGGGACCGCTTGAAATAGTTTCCCGTCTAATATAAAGCAGAGCGAGGTGTAACTTGGAATCCTGATGTGAAGGGCTGAGGACATTACAAGGTGAGCAGAGCACCGTGAAGCTGCTTGTATGAGTCTGCCCTCACAATATTCAGATGCGTTCTGTCCAGCCATACCGAACAAACATTTGCCTCCCCAAATGTGAGATGCCTGGTCCAGGGTGGAGGGAATTTCTGTGCTAAATTGTGTGAGATAAGGAAGGTCAGAGCACCTGGACATTCGCCCCTGAAATGGAGTGATGGGTGAAGGTTGCCACAAAATCCACGGGAGTTCCTTTGCTTCGGTGTGGGAATCGATGTTCTGCAAGGAGCCAGATCCCCTGCTTGTAAATCAGTTCAGCTTGTAATATCTGTCAAGTGTTTGGGGACACCTGGGTATCTGATGCTGTATAAATGTCAGTTGTTATTACAGTTTCTTGCTTGGGTTATTGATTTCTCCCCTGCTGTTCTCACCGGGATGGAATGATTTGAGGACTTTGGTAGATCAACTTTTCCTCCTCCAGCTTGTCTTGCGTACGCCGTACCTTGAACCCCCTTCCCCGGAACTGCGGTGTAGTTACCATGTCTCATAACCAGATACAGCTTTTTGCATCCCTTCAGCCCCTTAGCTTGAACAATGCCCAGCTCCTGAGTACATACTCTCTGGGGCACAGGATATCTTCTGTGATCCTTGTAGTAATGTTTCTGTGGACTTTGTACTCTGCTTCTCCTCCAATGCACACATCCATACCCGCTTACCCTTTATCCTATAAATTCTGCTCTTGTTTGAATGAAAATATGCTCTGTTATTTTAGTCGGAAGGACAAAGTTATCATTCTATCTCCTAGCAAATGCACTGCCCTAACCTTTGAAAGATCAGCCGTGAAATATGAACCTTTGACAGGATCTGATCCCCCCGGAGTCCCTGCAGTCTTTTAGTTTAGCACTTAAAGCTGCTTCAGTTGGGGGGGGCGGAAATTGTTATTCTCTCCTTCCCCTCCCAACTCCAGAAAGTCTTCCCTGCCCTCCTTTTCCCTACTGCCATCATACCAAGAAACTTTCTTCACTATTCTAGAAAATGTTGAGCTTTTAAGGGCAAAAGGGCCCAGTTTTCATTATTTAGGCAGGATTTATCAAAAGCACTGATACACAAGTCTTTCTGTTTTCCTAAATCAACTGCACCAAAGGCACTGGACTTGCTCGGTGAAGATGAATGTGCCTAAGTTAGCAGGGCAGATGTTATGCTGTCTTTCAGGGAGACATGGTCTCTGAACCCCTTTGGTGCTTTAAAAACGTTTCCTGACTTTCCCAAGTCACACAGGTGCTTCGAGTGCCACTAGCCTGAGGAGTGCTCAGTCTGTTCTCCGCTAGCATGCTAGTAAAACTTGTTTTAACTGGTACAGCAAGTGCCTGTTTTGGACTACCTGTGAGCAGGTCAGTCTGCTGTTAGAAGTGTCACTAGCCATAGTAAGGAACAGATACTCAGCTGGTGTAAATTGATTGTACGGTAGTAGCAGGGGATGTTGACTTACAGAGCTGAAGGTCTGGCTTGCTCATCTTTTTAATTAGTATCAGATATTTGCCTGGAAGCCTCCTTGGATCAACATGTCATTATGCCAGGTGCTTTGGAAACACAGCATAAAAGAGACTTCAGGTCCCAAAAACTTGCAGTCTGCAGTGCAATTAGAGGCGACTGCTGCTTGAATCTCATCTGCTAACAGTTGCTCTGCTACCATGGAGTGCAGCTTGGATAATTGCCCTGAATATCACCCAGGTAAATCTTAGAACCAATGCTTCCAAACACTAATCTGCTAGCTGTGCTCAAGCTAGCGAATTTAAAGCCTCTGTGGTACATCAGCTCCAGCTGCAGTAGTGTCGTGTAGTGCCATGTAGATCTGACCAGTTGTGCTCAGAATCATAAATACAGTTATATGACTTGACCAGGACAAAAGAGCAGGTTGGTGTCAGAGGCAGGAGCAGAAATAACATTTCACAGCTCTTCGGCTAGCATCCTGCCTGCTGCATCTGTGCTTCATCTGCACTTGCTGGCAGAGCATTACCAAAGCTAAATGGTTCTAACAGAGCAGAAAGGGCGTATGGTTCCTCTGTGCTTGGCAGGGAACTTGATACAAATGCGGTGAGGACAGAAAAGAGGAGTCATGTTCACCTAAATGTGAATGAGATGCTTTTATGGGTTTCTTTCCCTTTTTTGTGTGCACTGGGAGCAAGGGGCAATAAATCGGAGGATTTTTATATCTTGCGCAAAAGCTGACATAGCTAAAATATCACATTATCGCAAGCTGCCATAAATGAGCTCTTCGAAGAGACACAGCTGGACTCTGTGAATATGGGAGCAAAGTGATTACCGGAAGCCATCAGCCAGTACTGGAAGAACTGTAGGAAAGTCAATAACTTATTAGCACTGGTTTCTGGATTATCTGGTTTCCTAAAGAGATTCCCTCCCCCACGGCTCAAGTAAACGGTGTTTTTGTTATGCAAACCCACAGGTTGTCATCCCCTTTAATGCTCCCTGCTCAAAGTCTTGGTGTCTGAACAGAGTGAGAATAGGTCTAAGAAATGCCAAAGTCAAGGTAGTCGGTTTGTTTAAAAGTTGCTGCTGTTCTCCCTCTCTGCTTCTTGGAAATTACATCTTGTTCCAAAGATACCAGTGAAGGCCAAGAAGGCTGCTTAAAGGAGCCGCCAACAGAGCCATCCTCTTTGGTGTCTCTGAATTTCTCTGGTAATGACCCTTGCAATGGTGAATGGGATACCTGAAATGCAGCAATACCCCTTCTTCCTGCCATTCTGCTGCTCTGAACAAAGCCGCTGTTACCATACAGGGCTTTTTGATACTGTGCCGGAGGATTCTTTTACTTATGCTGATGCCGTGCCTCAGATTTAGGAATGGGTGATGCTGAGCGTAGGAATACTGTGGCATGCCCACGTGGGTGATCTGAGAGGGTCCTGGGAGATGATGTCCATGGCAAGGGAAAATGTAGACCCCCCTCTTAGTCTTCGTGTCATCTATGATTTAGATTGCAATTCACAGATGCTCTTTCTGGCTTGGGACTGTTCAAGCACCACTTCTGACAGAGCTGTTTGATAAGGGTTCTTGGCATCCAAATGTGCTTTGAAAATGATAGAAATAGTTGAAGGAAGTGAACCATCTCCAAAATAAAGATCCCAGGCAGATAGAGATAATCCCTGTGTGTTTAGAGCGTGAGAAGAAAGCATGTGTTCTGATGGTGAAGTAGCAGGGAGGAATGCAACATCTGTTGTCTTTTCGGGGTGGAGAAGTCCCTGCATTTAATTTATGTTGGGGTGGGTACCAGGTACGCAAGGAAGAAAAACTATTTGACTGTTCAAACTTGAGGGAGAAGAGGTGCTGTCCCATGCTTCCCGGAGCCTTGTAAACACTTTGTGTGGATGTCTTGGCCACACTAGAAAACTCTTGGGCGCTGTACGAGGGTAGTAGATGAGAAGAGAGGAGCTTGGTGCTTGGATACTGAGTTTCACAAGGGGAATTCTCCTTTGCTTCTGTCCTCCTTCATGTATGCTGAATTAATTTACTTACTTGATGGACCATAATGTCTCTATTACCAGGAAAGCAGAATGTATACAGATTTTAATATACATATTTCTTGCACCATTAAACTATTTTCCCTATGACAGAACCTATGAATAAGTTCCAAGAGGTAACCTGGAATGTTTTAGGGCATAGCTTTCTGTAATAAATGTGTATGTGTGTCTGCACTTGGTAACTCCTTAGTATGCATCCCAGTAGAACAATGTAGACTTGTAAATTACAGTGGTAATAAAGGGGTGCCTGTATCTAACACTGCCTTTGTCAGAGCCTTCCTTCGTGGTGGGATGGGATCGCATGCTGCTCAGAACCCTTTGGCCCTGGCTTGTGGGTCGGTATGGCTTGTGGGAATTAATGAGGCTTATGGGCTCATTACGGCTGTGTAACAGGGGAGGTTTGTCCAAAGGCAGAGTGTGTTTGTAGGAGCAGCTCTGCTGCATTCCCATTTGCTTTGAAACCTGTGAATGATCGTGGCCAGATTTAACAAAGGGGCTCTGGTCTCAGAGCCCTGGCGTGTTTACAGGTGTTTTGAAAATGAACAGTTCTCAGCTGGGTGTTCCACCTCCAAGCCCTGCGCTTCCCACTTTGAAAATTGGCTGTGCCCAGGCTGTCTCCCAGCTGCTGGAGTGTGCTTCCAGCAATGCCATCTTCCCTTCTCCTCCCCACCCTGCTACCAGCAGATAAAAAATGGAGGGCAGGAGACTGGAGAGAAAAGTACTGAGTAAACGACGGAGTAATTTATGTCCTGAAATTACAATCCATATGAATTAGCCTGGCACAAATACATCATTTCCTAATAATATAGGCAAGATGCTTCAAGGAATGATAACATCCCTTTCCTGTATGTTCTGCTGTACCTGCTCAGTAATTATCTAATAATTTTCTTGTGATGATATAAAAGGATTTTTATTCCCCCTTTCCCCCCCCCCCCCCCCCATAGTACAACAAGTGCTGCTTGGAGGCTGTCGGTGTAAAACAAGGCTCAGAAATAACGGTAGTAGATTGACTTTTGTGCCAACTCAAATGTGCACCCCAGGGAGAGTACCCTACCCGAGGTTAGGCTTTAAGGGAATGTCCATGTGGGGAAATCAGTAGTGTCACTGGTGTGATGTGTGCTTCGGGGTAAGTTCCTTCTCTTTCATTTCAGGAACAAGAAACTTTCCATTTATTGCAAGATAAGATCTTAAGTGTAAGTGGTTACTGTGGGACCACTAATGTTCTGCGTGCTCACGCATCTTGCTTCAGTTATGCTAGCTTGTGCTACTTACCCGTACCTTAAATAGATGACTTTCAACTTCTTTGCTATCTGGTTTATTTGCAATGAAAATTCTTTATCAAAGCTGCCTTCCTCCCCTGTGTTTTGTACAGGGCTTCACTGAAAGATTTGGGCTTCCAGGTTCTTCTGCAATATTAATTGTAGAAGTTGAGTCGCTAATTAGCAGGGAAAACCCTGGGCTAGATTTTTCTCTTTGCCCCTTCCCTGGCTTACTGACTTACCTGTTCAGCTCTGAGGCGCTCAGTGACAGGAGATGTCTCTCCCTCACCCACGTGTAGGACCTTGCATAATCCTGTTTGACTGCCTGGTGTTACCATAGTAATAAGTAATGATTAAGAAACAGTCTTTGAATTCTGTTTAATAATGTGGAGTCCTTGCAGAGCTAATGATCAGAAGGGTCCGGGTGAGCACACCAACGCTTGGATCGTTTTCTTTGCTCACAGCATGTCGGGTGCAAAATCCAGCCAGAAACCTTGGAGGAGCTGTTGTTACGAAGTGTCCGTGCTGCTCCAGGCCAGCCGTACCTGCTGTTTGCTTAGCTTGAGGTGTGCTGTTTATCAGCATTTTTAAAGTGCTTCAGAGATGCTCGGAGGGAGGGGCCACAGCTCTTCTCACAGAATCACTACGGTTGGAAAAGACCTGCAAGACCATCAAGTCCAACCATCACCCCAACCCCACCATGCCCACTAAACTATGTCCCGCAGTTCCTTGAACACCTCCAGTGATGGTGACTCCACCACCTCCCTGGGCAGCTCATTCCAGTGCTTCACCACTCTCTCAGGAAAGAAATTTTTCCTAATATCCAGCCTAAACCTCTCCTGGTGCAACTGGAGGCCATTTCCTCTTGTCCTATCTGCAAATAAAATGGAGCCCCTTGTCCCAGGGATGTGACTTGGTCCAATGCCTTTGGAAGCAGTAGTTGGGTGCAGTTAAGGTGGTCCTTAAATGCTTTCCAGTACCAGATCCTCCTTGTGCTGTAATGCTAGTTGGAGATAAACTGCAATATCATTTTGCCTGAAGCCTGGTTTCTTTGCTTAGTGGCTCTTACGCATAATTTTCAGGAGCTTTCTTACTCCGTTTCTTCCTTCTTCGTAGCTGTCGTATGACAGTGAGCTGTGGTCATGCTGATGCATCTTGTATTATGCTGCCAATTTATTACCTCACCAAGATGTAATAAACATTATCCAAACAGTAATCCAGCTTGTGGGCAGGGGAGGAAACAGAATTCACAAATGCATGAGGCTCTGCAAGGGAAAAGAGGAAAACAACTCACAGGTTTTTCATCAATTGTTTAACCTTGTGGCCTTATGGCAATAGTGGAGTGAGAAATTACTTCTTTTCTCCTGTGCTCCATGGTGCAGTGACCTTGCTGAATAATTACCTTCAGGTCGCTGTCGCAGCCACCTTGAGGGCAATAAGGGAGAAAAGAAAACCTCATGCGTGTCAGATGCTGCTTAGGTGGCAGGTGCCATTGTACTGGGAGACAAAGCATGAGCACTGAAATCAGTCGGAATAACCTGTTGACACCATTAATAAAAACTCTTAAATAAGCGGAACAAGATGATCAGTTTGCTCTGTCCTTACCCAGGCAAAACTCCTCTTTACCTTTAGTATTTGTAGTTTCTGTTGTTAAGAGCTTATTGCCATCCTTGGACATGAGGGTCCTGTTTTCATGGCCCCGCGGTCACAGCCCTACATGCTGAGGAGCCTCGCGGACAAAGGGAAAACTGAGGGCTGGAGGCACAACAGGATTTCTCCAAAGTTGTCAAAGGTGCAGAGTAGAACTGGGAACTTCAGGGTAAGAACCTAGGGTGTGATTGTGATGACCTGATTTCAAGTGATACGAGTTTGTTCAGGCAGTAATTAATTCCCCCGTTTAGCCTACTCGCTGCTCTTGCTCAGGACTGGCTTGATGAAGTCAATGTTTTTGTAGCAGTTTTGCGGGGTTTGTTCCATTCAAAGTGATGGTGAAGAAAAGCCGATTTGGAGGGGTGTTGCTGGACCAACGCTAATTTATTTAATTTTGTTTGATCTTATAAAAGAAAAAGGCCTTACCATAAGGCCCTGGGCAACTTTGTGTGATTGAAATATAAAAGCCATAACAACAATAAAAAGCAGTCAACCTATCAAGTAATGTGTGTTAACTTAACCAACCGCTCTGAAGCCTTTCAATGACACAAAATTAATAATGAGAAAATATATTGTCATGTGACGGGTTGCCCCTTCACTGTGAATCAAAGAACATGAACACATTTACAACCTCAGAATGAATTCTGTGTCTCTTGGCTGTGTGGGTTCCTAATTGAGATTTGAACTCCTAGGTACTATTAGCATGCAAATCAGAAATAGTGGGAATAATAATAAAAATGATCTTAACCTACTGAACTACAGCAACAGTACTGTAGTCAGAAAGGGATGATCATGCAAGCAAGATGGCAGTTTAGCTTCTGGAGATGAAGATTAGTAGAGAATAGAAAAATACACTTGGCCTGCCTGGGAGCTCGTGGATATGTTATAAGCTATGTGACCACCTCTTGTTGCTATACCACACCGACGCTCTGTGTGAATGCTGCAGCACTGAAACAGGTGTGGAAGAAAAGGATTTTGAATTGTAAGACCCTAACTGTGCTGTCAGAAATGTTTCATTTTAATGACACTGCTGATAAGTTGGGGTTGTCTGCATTCTTTTTTTACTTCTATGATATTTTTTACGGTTGTAATTAGAAAAGACAACCACTCGAGCTAATAGTTTGTTTCGTGATGTATCACAGTCTCTAGTACAACAGGGATGAATTATACTCCTCCGATAGTCATGAATTACTGGTGAAATAATTTCAGTCTAACTTACCGAACTGAATGTCAGGGTCAGGCCTTCTGTTTTCTCCACTGATCTGCTGAGTGGAGAACTGTCTTTCTGAAACCTTCCTTTAAGTACCAGGTTCTTCCGAACCTCACTGCTACTCCTCCCCATGAGGGATGGAGGGAACTAACGTAAAAGGTGCTCGATATTGCATGTTCAAGAGATGACAACTGTAAGAGCTTATTGTGTTTATCTGTTGCTTTCAAATGGGGCTGCCAGACTGAGCTGGCTCCAGCCAGGATCTTCCCATCAACCTTAGACCATTATGTTGGGTTTCTAATGACATCATGTCCATTCCATCGCTTGTGATGGTCCACTTTAGCCAGGGAAGGGGATTATCATTCTTGTTTTATTACTGATGACAGCATGAGATTTCTTCAACCACCTGAAAACACCATTTGGCTGATCACGTTGTAAGTTATTGGGTTATTGTGAATTATGGAGTTCTTTCCTTCTACTCCCAGCAGATAAAAATGCATTTCCTTGCAGCTAATCTCAATGTAAAAATCAAATCCTGTCTCCATTTGTAATGTGTGATGTGATCTAAGCATGGACTGACATGGAAGATGCTCAATGAGAACAGCAGCAATGAATGCCAGGTTTGGGGTCAGATTCTTATCTCTTCAGGGGCCTGAACTGCACACAGTCAAAACTTGCCAGTGCATTTGATGGGCCCAGCTATAGAGGCTTTTATCGAGGAGTTGGACCCCTGGAGTCACTTGTGAAATATTGCTTTGGCAACATCAATACCAGCTCTTCTAAGAGTGTCAGCCTCAGGTGACAGCCCAACAGAGAGCTGCTACTCCACCCAAGTCCTTGTCCATAATCCTTTTTTGTAGGGCTGAGGTACAATTGCACGTAATTATTTGCAAGGGTATAAAAACCACTTGCAGTGCATATGGTGCTTAATGCCAGTGTACTGTGAATTTCTTAAATACCTTTACAATCATCTCTTCCTTTGTTTTCTTATCATCAGTATTCAACATTAGGACTGGCAAATAAGAAACTTGCTCCCTCCTCTTCCCCTTAGTTGTTGCCACGCTTGGATTAAAGGTTTTTTAAAATAAATAAAAATTTAAATTGCATTTTATTTTCTTACCAGCTGCTAACTCTCCAAGACAGATTGGGAGATCAATTATCACAGCGGTGAATGAATCTAATTTTTCAATATAATTTACGGTAATTCCATATTCTCTGCCCAAGAAGCAAATAGTTCTGGCTTTTTTCCAAAAGTGGGCTTAGAAAGAACAACAGAAAAGAAGCCTCACCAACCCAGCAACAGCACTGGAATAAACAGCAAGGGTTCCCGGTCTTCCAGCGGTCCCAATACTGTGCCAAAGGTAGGGAGTGTAGTACTCGTGTGCTCGCAGAAGAAACTTTTATGGCAAAGTCTGGAATTGACTTTGCAGAGGGAGATAGTCACAGCTGAATTCTGAACGTTCCTCTCTGGTTTTTATGGAGGATTATGGCTTTTGGGATTATGTTGCCTGGGCTCTACCCAACTCCTACTCGGTGCAACAGGAACTCTTTGTTGGACTTCATTGAGCTCTGGACCATAGTCCAAATGTCAGATGCATCCCTGCGTCTGTCGCCACTTTTGTCCCTTAAACATCCAACAAGAGCAATATGGGGCACATTCTGTATCTCCACTACCCCCGGGCCAGACTGCTGCAGGGGATGCTAGTCTTTAGCATGGGGCCTCACTCCGGGACCTGGGAATTACGTGAGGGGGGTTGGCCAAGAAGCAGGATGGCAAATCTGGCTGATGATCTGGTTCCAGGATGCCAAATCTTTCCTGGGTACCACTTCAGTTATCGGTTCCTATGGATGTCGCTTAGCATTTGTGTGGAATCACGCCCAAATCAATGGAGCCCAGTCCAGGGTGGGAATCTCCCACACTTGTGGTTACAGAATAGGGTATCTCCATCTGCACGTTTCTGGCCGGATCCCACGGTGCTGCCTTCCAAGCAGGTCTGGTGTGACTGTGCCACAGGGTGCTGACAGAGATAGTTGTAGACTCAGCGGCACACACCTGGATCCAGGTGTACCTCTCAAATGTCGTGTAGTCATTTGTAATCATGAGCTGTTTACTGTCTAACACTTAGTGGAAGGAATTGAGGCAACCCAGTTTCATGTGGATGGCACTCTTATCTTCTCCCTGCCTTTTAGTCCCTTCTGGCATTGGGGACAGCTCCTGGAAATCCATGGAAAAAACTTAATATACCTGCTCAAATTATATTTTACTAGTAAGGCTTCTTGGATTGCAGTCAGGACAGCGCCATTTGGCAGGGGAGGCCACCACCGTAAGCAGTTTCTGAGCACTTGTGTCACTTATTGAGAAATATGTTGTTTAGTGTGCACTTCAAATGTGTTTAAATAATTAAAATAAATGGCATGCATAAGTTAGACAGTGGGGGGAAAAAACGAAAGAGGCTGCAACACTTGTTCTGTTCATTTAAAAACTCAGTAACTAAATCTTACTTTAGCTCTACCAAGAATACAAATAGTGCAATTAATTGGTAGTAATTTAGAAGTCCTCCATTTCAAAAGCCCCAGGACATACAGATTGGAAACAATTAATCTCTTAATGTCAGCAATCGTTCTGCACATGGCCTAAGATGGAAGCAAGCGGGGAAATTATTTTGCTTACTTTTCCCATGTTATTTATGGTTTGTCTTCACACAGTGACAGCACATTATTGTATGTTGCATTAAAAATTCCTTCCCAAAGCTGATCAGATTGATCTGTCCCCTTTCCATTAATGCCCAAACCAAGAAATTACTGTATTTTTTCAGTACAAAGTGGACCCTGACTCTAGTAACTATTTAAGCTGTAGCACAAACACTTGAAACACTCAGAGAACACAATAGCATGAAAGAGGTGACTTGCCAGGTCACAGATTTTTCTTTTTTCCTTGTTCACTGAATAACTGCAATTTCTCTGTCTGTCTTATGTTTGTACAATCGCCATTGTCCTTTGCAGTGCCTATGATTTTCCATACTAGTATTGAGACCTCTATTCTCCAAATGACAAGTTCAAATAAAGTAAACACCACACCCTGCATTTTTCTGCAATTTTGGGGATGTGCTGTTTCAATTCTGTGACAGATGGAAGGAGCAATACCTCTTTACTCCACAGCACTCTTTCTGCGGAGGTAGAAAGTGCTTTTGAACACGCATGGGTTGTGCAATGTAATGCATAACAGGAGTTACGGAACCAATATTGCAATAGCCAAAACTTCAGCAATAGATGTGGTAGTTGGTGCGTTATCAAATCTGTTTAAACGTGGGCATGTATGTGAAATACTGTGACTGAGACACAAAACGGGTATGAGGCTTGGTATGATGTTGGGCAAGTTGCTTGCCTTGTTAGCAAAATGGTGCAATGCCGCCCTTTTTGTCTGTTTAGCTTGCAAGCTAGTTGGGACAGACTCGGCTGTTATGTGCACGCAGTGCGCAGAGGGGTCCTGGAATTGTTCGTATTCTTTTGGAGTTGCTCTATTATAAATAACAGTGGTAGCTGAACTGGCCAAAAGGCCTGCGAGCGACTATTGCTCTGATGTTTAGAGTGGGAGCTTGGTCTATGCAAGATACTTTCCTGGAGCCTGTGAAAGTCAGTGCGGTTCATGTTCTTTGTGGGCAGTTCCTGCTTTTGCTAACACACTGTTGGGTGCTCAGGGATCCGTGTAGACTCTACCACCTTCTGTGACATTTGCAAAAGACTTGATTGTTTGCGCTTCTGAGTATTTAGGCCTATATTTATTAACCTTCTCTCAGACATGTATCACAGCTAAGGCAGAAATGACCTTCCCTATGGCTATGACTGGGGAAGAGGGGAACCCCTTCCGTGAAATAGCTGTAAAGGCACAGGATTCACAGCCATTGATGCTTTAGCAACATGCAACATTCTGTGGAGCGGAAGACAGCCAGAGGAAACAGCAAGGGTCAGAAAATGGGAGACAAGGGGCTGCTGAGAGCAGGAATAGTTCTGAGCTCAGATGGTAGCACCCCCAGGCTGAAACTCCCTTGCAGAGCTCTGGCACTTCAGGGCTGCGTGGGCTTTGAACTGCTTTCCAGTGCTTCTTCATTAAGGTAGATTGTCATTGCAGCCTTTAGAGAGCGGGAGAAACTCTTCACTTCGCCTTCATAAGAATTGTATTAGTTAGCTTCTGGTACTAACTAATGGAGTTTTTTCTTTAGTTTCAGCTATGTAGTTTTAACACTTAAAGTCCTTACTTTAAACATCCTGGATGGCTACAAGGGGTTATTTCCTTTGCCTGAAGTAAGCCGTTATTGATAATACAATGAAAGGTTGGCAGGTGTTCCCGCTGGTGTTGGGACACGTGGACTATCAAGACAGGGGTGGTCCAGGCACAGTGTAAAGCACTTGCACAGGAGAGGGTGTCCTGGCCGCTGGAGGTGGAGAGGGAGCCTAGCTGCGCTAAGGGGCTGTGTTTAAACCTGGCCTGAGAGGACCTAAGTGAGTCAGTGGATTGACCAGGGGAAGTGGTGGACAGGGCAGAAGAAATGTTCTTAATTTGTAGAGAAGAGAAAAATTAACCCAGGTGTCTGGAGGGAGATGTTTATTAGCTTCTCAGCATAGCAGTCAGCATCCTTCCATCTGGTGTGCCCCGAGTTAAAACATGGGGTCCTGGGGGGCACAGTGGCATATGTGCCGAATTAGACTAAAAGAAGTGTCCCCCTTTGCTTTAGGGCAGCAAAGATGATGCAGAATGAGATATAGAGAGGAAACAGGAAGCCTTCTCACAAGGTAACTATTGATTATTTAATGAGCTGATAAATAACAGGCTACCGAGTAATTGCACGTTTGAGCTGCTCTGGCCGGAGCCGGACGCGCGCTCTCGAAGCAGGCACAGGACGACAGTCACGGGCTGCATGAAGAGGTGGTACGCAACCCCTGGTCGCCCAGCCTCGGCGTCTGTTCCCAGGAGAGCGCCTTTGTGCCAGTCGCACTGCATCAGAAGGTCATTGTCCCAGGGTGTGAAAATCAAACTCCTGTTGAGCTGTCGTCTTAACAGATTTCAGTACGAATAGCTATTTCTCAACCCTATGTCGAACTATGGGTCTGTTTCTGTTGACAGTATTTCTAGGGCTCTGTAGTGACATATTTATCCACCTCTCCCTGTTCTAGCTATTACCTGAATCATACTCCGTGCTCCAGGGTTTCTGAGCACCAGTTTCAGTGGTGCTAAATCACGGGGCCCCAATTCTTTATATCTTCAGAACAGCTCCCATGTAACCTGCTTATGTGCTACATAAGCAGGAACTTGGGAATAATATGGCTTTAGAAATCCTAAATACATGAAGAAGAGAATATGCCACAGAGCTGAGGTTGTTGAAATGCCCTCATTATTGCTGTGACTAGGCTTGCATTACCAGGGATGCGTTCATGTGTCCATGTGACGTTCATGTTCTGTCTTCTTAACCTGAGCACTGCAGTTAGAAATGCTCAATGTCAGTGGTTTGTCCTCACGTGAATTGTGGCTGCAAAGTTTGAAGTCTGACCTGCGACAGCAAGAGGAGGATCATTTTGAACCTGGACCCAGCCAAAGTGGTGACACTGAAGTGGTGGCCAGTGACTCTCACGTATAAGCCAGCATGAGTTTGGGCTGCTTGGGACTAGTTCCTTGAACAGTTTTCCTGCTGTTTGTTATCTGAACCTTGGACTTCAGGTGAGGGGTAGGAATTGGAACAGAATTGCAAAACAAAAAAAAGTAGGAATCTGAAAAGATATAGACAACACATAGCTAATGGAGATTGCAGAAGCATTTTGATGTTCATATGGTAATTGCATCCCACTTCCTTACAAACTGCAATCACATCATTGTTTTTGTGCTGTGTGTTTTTGAAAAGATTTCATTGAAGCTTCCTTAATGAGGCAGACACAGAGAATGAAAGAGGTTATGTTATGGATGGAAATTTCTTCTGGATGCTCCATGTTAATTCTTCTTTGATTTCATCTTAGCAAACTTGTTCACTTTACAGGGAGAAACCAAAATTGGTTTAATTGAGAGACTAGCCAGTTCCAAACTGGCACCCTAGAAACAAGCTGGGCTCCTTCTGTTGTGCGCCTGGACTGAGCAATTGGTCAGGGAGTTTGTGTGGGTACAACTATGTCCTTGAGCTGTTGCTCTCCCTCCTGGGATGCAGGGAGGGTGTGCCTCTCCCTGAGAAGAGCTTAAGGGAGACGCCCCGGAAAACCCAAGCCTCTGGACGATGGTGCATGTCCCGTAGCAGGTATTCCCCAGGTGTTGCTGCTGGGTAGTGCAGCTTTGTATCACCGTAACGAAAAGCCCAAGCCAGGCTCGTGATTTATTGGCATAATCCTTATGTGCTTTGATTTTGTGACGGCTGCTGGAGCCCAGAGAGCTGCTGCAAGAACTGGTGTGACTAGATGCATGCTGGAAGGAGTCCTTGGTGCCGTTAATTACAACGTCTGTAGGCTCTTTCTCAATTCTTTGCATATGCGGACAGTAACCCTGTGGGCCAGTGGTGGAACTCAGCAGCAACATAAAAAGCCTTTTATTTTCCCTTCTAACTATGGTGCTGCAATAAAAAAAAAAGCTTTTAATAAATTACAGGAGAAGCAAATAAGGTTGTTGCTAGGGAAGTGTGCTCATCATTGAGGTGGTTTCTATATTGTGTCTGTCTTGGCTTTATTTATTTCTCTTGCTGCTATGAGGGGAGATAATTCAAATGAACAGTGGAACACGTAAGTGTAGCTTGGTAAAGGTGGTTTAGCTGGAATATGAGTAGACCTGAGTTTCTAGCAGTAGCATGATGAGAACCCCAATACTTTCAAAATTGCAGCAGAGTTTGAACTGCTTCCCTGCCACAGCTCTCATCATTTGTAACATCAGCTGATAAAATTGAAAGGACAAGTCTGTATTTCTTGCCCATACAGCAACAAAATGTGTAAGACGTTTGGAAACTTGTAAGATTTCCAGACCAAAATGTTTTCATAGTAAGTAGCTACAGTTTCTGAAATTAGCCTGCCTTGAGGGTGAATTCATATCAGAACACCTTTTTTTTCCTAATTTTAGCACATGCGTCTTGAGAAATGATGCCACAGAGTCCGTGGGAGTCTGAGATTTTTAGGGCTAGAATGAGCTACAAGATCATCTCATCTGACAGCTAGCATAATGCAGCATTCGGCAATTACTGCATCAGGATGGTGTCTTGCGCTCCGTCCAGCAAATCTGTCACAGATGCAGGCAGTGATTTAGAGACTCCACATGAGGACACATCAGCCACGTTCCTAGCTGAGCTGTTTCCAGTAGTTAATCACTCCTCACTCTTTTCCGGAGCCTTTGCGATGCAGTTATCTGTTGGGAATGGATGTAGTCCTTTTTGCTGCGTAGACAGGTAGAAAAATGACAAGAAGTCCAGAGGAAACTCTTCGTTATTTGAAGCAATAGCCATATGAGGAGTTTAGTTGCAACTCCTGGTTCAGAATGATAGCCTGCAGTGAATCTCCTCTTTTGTCCTGTTTGAAGAAAAAAACATCCTGTTGTTCCCATATGAAAACAATGCCTCCAAGTGTAACAAATCACATCCCACTCTGCCAAGTCAAAGCCATCGTACTCGTTAGCTTTCTGCCTGTTTTACTCCTTTTGATGCACCTGGCTTCCACCTCCACTCCTGCTAACACACTGTGTTTTCATGGTCGAACCACATTTTTTTGGAGTCAAAGACAGGCATTGCCGTGTTTAAAGAACATAAACTTTTAATTTGATGGTATGATAATCAGTTGAAGACAGGTTCCTTTGGTGTTTCTTTGCTTAGACACAAGCCAAGACAAATTGCAATGTAAAAATAGCTGTCCTTGTTTAAGCAATTATACTTAATAAGGCTTGGAGGGAAGTGCATTCTAGGAAATACAAGAGGGTGAGAGTTGAAGGACTCCATCACTTTTGCCCTGGCTTTGTTACTGATTTTTGTACTGATTTGGTCTGTAGGTGTGTGTGCTTATACTCTGTGTGTGAGCCCATCCAGCCCGGTGGAGAAGCCCTTGGAGATCACTTGATCTCTCTCAGTGACTTTCCAACATCTGAGCGCATATCAGAGTGCTGAAGTGTTAATGTTGAAATAGGTGATTTATTAAGTTACACCTAAGTTGCAGAGACAACAAACTCTTAATTTTACCAGGCCTGATACAGTTGTACTCGGGTGAAACAAGTGGCAAGTCTGAATGCTTTGGTTCTCCAGCTGCTGAAGCTGAGTAACTGCCGTTCTTTTCATCTTGTTTTCATTTGTATTATTAAGACTATAATGTCATGAGGGCAAGGGATTGTTGCCTGAAGCCTGTACGAAGCATAATGGGACCCGACCTCAGTTGCAGCCTCTGGTCGTTACTGTAATACACACAATGGGAGGGGGTCTTGAGCCACCCGAGAGAGAACACTAGCACACAGAGGTGAGGGGGAGATGGATCTTGGCTGGGGCTTTAAGGGCGTCTGGGATAAATAACATCCTATGAAATAAATAAAAGCACATGGCCTCATTCCTTGTGGTCCTGAGATTTCTCATCAGCGTTTCAGGTCAAGTCCCCAGTTACTTCAAAAGCTTCTTCAGCACTTAGTGTTCTACAAAATTGTACGCGTGTTCCCTTAGGTGATATGAGGAAAGCGACTGCTGTTTGCTACTCGTGCAACCACAAAAAAGCCATTTCCATTTCCACAGTTTAACAGCTCGACTAAAACAGCAGCAGTGACTGTATCAACAACAGGCGCACGCGAACAGCACAGCCACTTCCACCGTGGCAACTGATCAATTGAAATTGATTCTGCCAGAACGATGGCGAAGAGCCCCCCACAAGGCTCTCTGTCGTGAGCTTATTGTCGTGTCATGTAAAATATTTATGTCAAATTCATTTGGAAGCTGTAACTTACATTATCCACAAAATGAGTTCAACAAAACCTCTTTTGAGCAGGGAAGCGCTTTACTGTTGTCAGTGTTCTGGGGTTTGAATAGACATCCCCTCCCTTACAATTTTATCTGTCCAGGAACAATTTGCATTTCAGGGAATGGTGTTTAAATTTTTTTTTCTTGCCTGTTTGGGAAGTCTGTGTCACTTTGGTTTTTTGTTTCTGTGTTTTTTTTCTGCCTGGTAAATATATATTTTTTTCTTTCTTTGAAAAGAGGAAATATAAATATTCCATTTAAGGTCTTGAATTGGGGAATCAGCTTTGAATTTCCAGCTCCTCTGCTGTGGAATCCCTGGGTTTCCTTGGGCAGATCTAGCTGCTTATTGAAACTCGGCTGGACTTCATTGTCAGCAGATGTGAACAATTCAATTAAATTATACACACTGTACTGCCTGTAGATGAAAACTGTTGTTATCTTTATTTTATAGTTACAGGAACCAAGAGGCTTAAGGGCCCACTTACACAGGGATAAGAAAGTATCCATATAGCAAAGATGAGGATTGCTGTGTTGGCTTCAGTCTTGCTGGCACAGGTGATAAGGCTGTGCTGGGTGTTGTTTGGTCTAGATTTATTGAATAAGAGGTTAGATTTTTCTACTGATTCTTAAATTATTATATGTTGATTTCTTTTTTTTTTTTTGTCTTCACTACATATTCTCTGCGGCTGAGTTAGATGAGCTGTTGTGGGATGATAGACCAGTGGTGTCCAGATCTGCAAGGCTGCTGCTCAGGGAGATTTCCTAGAGGAATAAGGGTTGCAGGGTTGTGCACTGTACTGTCCCACCAGCTCCTTCCTAGTACCTGCTGAATCCGTCCCGCCAAGTTTCATGAAAATTGGTGACTGAACGTTGGAGACATAATGAAATTACTTTCTACACTGAGAAGAAAGAGAGCCAAATTGTTAAACTTGCCATGTCATGGCAACCAACTGGCCAGTCCGGCTTCGTATAGCTCCAGCCTAACCAGGGCACTGGCTCTGGCTTGATTAGGTGTTGTTGAGAATACGTTGTGATCGCTGCAGTGGCAGGATTAGGGGAAACAAGAGACAGACCTGCAAGAAACCAGGTTGTGGTTTTCCTCTGCTTATGGGAACAGCTTGCTTTGAGTGGAAGTCTCCTGCCAGCCCCAGATGTGCAGGTGAGTAATTTACTTAGAACCAGGTGTCCTCTGTGATGCTTTATCCTCACACAGACCATCTCAGGGACACAGGGTGATGACAGTAATTTCCATCCGTGTTTGTTTCCTAAGGCTGCTGTTGCTTTCTGGAAAAGTCTCAGGGTTTTTTGTTGTTGCTAGCGTGGGTCCTTTACTGCCCTGACTCAGCCTTTAGGAAACCTTTTTAAATTGCACAAAGTAATGAGCCGATTCACGGGTGGAATTTCTTTCCTTTCGCTGAAAGGCCTCGCCTCCATCAAAGAGGATGCACCTAAAATGGCCCTTTGCTGCATCCCCCAAAACATCCTTGTGGTGGGAGGATGCTGCTGCAGTGATAAATATGCTACTTTCATTATTTCAATAATTAAAAATGCACTTTAAAAAAATCCTTCTGCACATGCTATAGAAAAGACTATTGCATTTATTCTAGCCTCTCATGGATCCTTAAGGTTTTATGGGCACTTTAAAGCAGAAATAAAGATCCTTTTTATATTGGAAAAACAGATGTCTTTAAAACTGCCATCCTATTCCACACAACTGTAGCTATTTTGTCTTTAAGATGTTGCATCTGGACCACAGTCTTTTGCCTTTCCTTTTCTGGAGTTGTGCAGGTTTAGGACAGAAGAAATCTGCTCTTTCCCCAACCCTCGTAAACACACACTAGACATGTAGTCAGCACAACTTTCGGAAACCCAGAGGTGTGTGATGCTCTGTTACATAGAAATAAATGCTATGTATAGGGCTACACCTGTATTCTTGTGAGGCCAGGGTAGGAAGCTTAAAGATGGGAGTGGCTGGCCTCGTGTGCTTGTTGTCACTGCCACGTGGGACATGGCTTGATGGGCATGGTGTTGTGTGGTGTGGGTGGTTTTTTGTGTTGTGTGGGGTTTTTTTTTGTAATGGTTGGACTTGATGATATTACAAGTCTTTTCCAACCTTAGTGATTCTGTCCTGTGGCCCGGGCCGTGGGAGCCTGCACAGTAGAAGGGCAGCCTGTGGCTAAAAGTGGTAGCTCAGACAGCCGGTCCCCTGCCCCGAATGTTCAAATTGATGTCTCCATCTTTGTGTGTCTCCTGGTATTATTGCCTTCCCGTACTTGCTGACCTGCTCTGAGGTACATGACAGCATCCATGGGAATCTATCTTGGAAAGACGGACTCATAGCTTGAAGCAGAAGTCTTCAGAGAGGTCTGCCCCCATCTTCCTCCCCATGTCCAGCATAAAATGTACCTAGCTGACGTGTCGTGGTCTCGCTCGGAAGCAGGTTAAATTGCAATATACTTATGAACTTACAATATGGCTGTGGCAAGTATCCCTTTGCTTCCGTTTTCCGTCTGTAAAATGAGGGTAATACCATTCTGTTCCCAAATGGCAGCTCCTAATGAAGCTCACAGGTCCTGCAAAGTATCCAGATCAGTGTGGTTTTGTTTCTGAAGTTGTTCTGGCACTGCAAGGAGAGGAGGCAACTAAGAGTACTGCAGTAGCAGACATTTACACAGCTTTGTCTTTGCTTGATTGGACTGCAGAATATCAAAGGATAAGAAAATCCAATGAATTAGAAGGGAAGTTCTTTTCTGCAGAGTCATTATAGCAGAATAAGGTATGTGGAGTTATTTATTTTTGAGATTCACCCAAGAAATCTCCCAGAGAAACAGAACTGATGCATCTGGGCTGTTTGGGATATATATTTGTTTTCATTATTACTTTTGGGCAGAAAATGTCTTCCAAAGGAAATAAATACAGGAAGATATTAGATGGGAAGAACTGGTGATTTTTAGGATCTGCTTTCCTCCCACCTTGCTTTTTTATATTTGTGTGCTATCTTGTTTCGGGAGCTCTGTTTAATTTATAATGAAATTTCTTTAAGTTTGATTGGCAGCTGAGGACAGTTTGCAACATATCAGCTGCAGTATAAAGGCACTGCGTCGAATAGTTTAGGAAAACACAAGGAAAGAAAAGCACCAGTTTCACTAGCGGGGTGGGTTTGTTGACAAAGAAGTCGCTTTGGTTTGGTTTTGTTACATTCCCGCTACTATGAGCAGGTTTGGTGGAAGGGGTTTCTGACGGCACAGTCAACGCGTGCGTGTCACCGCTGTCAGCGCGACCCCAGCCCTGCGGGGCGGCGGTACCGTGGCCATTGTGCAGCTGTGACCTGCAACGCTCTTCTAACCTTCAGCTTCTTCACCCCACCCTTCCAGTCCAGTTATCTTTCCGTGCACATTGAACTGATTTTCAAGCACAGGCCATGTATTTATGGGGCTCCCCATTAAACTGATTCTGCCATTTGACTTCCAAAGTATAATGGAAAAATCCCTGCAGCCCAGTACAGCGGTAGTGGGAGTGCAGACAGGATGGTAAACTGAATTGCTAGAGGAATCTGATATAAATCAAAGCAGGTAGTTAAAATGGAGGAGAAATGAAAAGAGACTTCTTTATTGCTAGAAGCTCTAAGTTAGTTTTCAGAACTGAATTGGGAATAAGGAACACAATGTGCTATACCATAGTCTTTTAAGAAGAGGATGCCGATGAAATCCCTCCTGAGCAAAATAATGAGGTTAATAAGGATAGCTGTGCCTCCCCAATTAGGGAACATGGGAGGCCAGCATATTACTGTCTTGGCAGAAGACACTATGATGTCCAGCTGGGGCTGATGGTTTTAAAAGTTATAATAAGCAAGCAGATCAAAATGTGTCTGTGTAGTAAATAAAATACATGCTAATGCACAGAGGAGGATTTGCAGGCGAACTGTTCTGTGCAAAATTACATGCAAATGGAATCCATTGCCTAAAAAAGGACAAAACTCTGCAATCCTCAGCTGTGGTTTTTGTGCTTCTCTGGAAACTTTGGATGATCCTCTCAACGCCTCTGGGTGGCGAGGAATATTTACCAAGGCAATTTATAGGTGGTGTAATTTGGTAAAACATTATTTTTTTCTAAAAATAAAAAAGCAAGCAAGTCATGAGATCTGGGCTACAGCTGCAGTGCGAGGGAGCAGTGGGAGTGAGAAGCTTTGATTCAGTGTCTTTAAATTACACCAGCTGTATGCCCCTTTGATCTGCAGTGCAGCCAAGCCTGGGCAAAAGACGCTTTCTTCCCACGTCTGCCATATCATGCGGTTGTACAGTACCTCCAGCTTCATCTCCTGCTCACAACTGTGTCAGGTCCTGAACCTCAGGAAGACTTCAAATGGGGAACCTTGAGCAAAGGGAGATGAGGTAGAGGATTTGGCTAAGGAAATTCGTGTGAGCGTGGACTTGAACAAGACTTTGAGGTTAGTCTCTAACACTGCTACCAGCCTCAGAGGGGCAAGAATAATCTTCTGCTCTGCTGGGTCTTTGTTTAGACTTGAGCCTTTGGAGCAGAGCCTTGTTCTGTATTTGTGGCTGCAGAGGTGTTCACATGCCATGCGTAGGACACCTGAAGTCAAAGAGCATTTATGCTTGAGGGAAGAATGAACCATGCAAATGTCTTGAGTGACTAAAGAGAAGGGACAACAACCCAAGGGGAAGTGGTGGAGATGTCAGAAGGGAGGAGAAAGCATCTTTACCATTCTTCATGACAGGGGAAATAGTGTGTTCTTTCCTTCCTCAAACTAAATGTTTGGTTTTTTTTTTTAATATTTGCTAATATATTCTAAGTTAACAATGCTTTTCAAAAATCGTGTTATGTGCCACCGTTGCCTCCAGGAGTAGGGGGAAGGTTTATTTTTATAACTTCCAGCATGATATGTTAGTGAGAGAGCTTTGTATTTATTTCACCTGAAGAGGAATTGCAGGATGATAAGGGGTGACTTGGTGAAGAGCAGAGCTGACCTTGCTTTCCCTGAAGTCCCAAATGGAGGTTCTGTTGTTATCGCTGTGCTGTCTACAGGATAGAAAGGGCCTTACTGTGCTAATTACCTCTAATTTCCATTAAGAAATTAGTTCACTACTGAAGTCATGTGTTTTGAATATTTCTGAGAAACATGAAAAGGTTTTGGTGAAAGTAGCTTATTATTCTTGTCACCCTGCTGGAAGAATTCCCCTGCTTGCTGCTCGGGGAACTCCCCTTCTGGGGCTGCTCTTCAAAGTGGGTGACCCCAGCACAGCCCCATCCCCTGGAACCTTGACGACCCCCCAGTCTGAGCCATCGTTTTCCATCCTAATGCTGGAGAGCATCGCAGTCCCTTACCAAGCTTTAGAAGCACTCCAGCCTCCATTCATGATGCACTTTAATGGTGATGGACCTATTAAAAATACTACTTTAGCTACCTCCAAATATATGATCGATGTGTATATCCTTGGGATGTAAGTAGCTTTGTACCTCAGTTCGCTGCCACAATCTCTATGCTAGATGCGTGGAAGAAAACAGCAATACAGCCAAAAAGCTACAATCATTTTCTGCAGATATTTCCTCTTCTTTCTTGCACTTCTGATATATCAGATTACCTTATCAGAGCCACTGGTTGAATTATATTATCATTTATTATAGCCTATCAATCAGATTCCATTATGTGCATTCCCTGTTACCAATAATGTGCCTTTCCTTCAGCAAATGCTGTAAAAGAAAAGAGGGGGAAGAATAGAAAGGAGGGAGAATTGCTTTTGGTGGGGGGTGGGCGGGGTGTAATCAGAGGTTTGTCCAAAACTTGACAGGAACAACAGAATATGCTGCAGTCTGCAGGAGCTGTCTAGATAATTGAGGGGGGGAGAAAAAACCCATGACCTACCATAAAAAAAAAATCTACTCCTCAAAAGACAGATGATAAAATTATTTCATCTCCTTGGGTTGCTTTCATAAATATTGTTGCCTCTACAATTCAGCAGCTGTTTGAAATAAATGTAAAAATAGGATGTTTTGTATCATTATCATACAATTGGAGAGCAACATGTCATACTCTCTCTGCATTCTACAAAGTTCAGGAGGTGTCATAGCATTGCACATCAAAGAGAACAGGTTTAAATTGCCCAGTTGTGTACTACAAGTCCAGCAAATGCAATCAGTGCATTTTGAATAGCGCTGTTCAAGCTGGGTGACAAAGTGGCTGGTTAAGGGAAAGCAAACCTGCAGTGGCGTTAGAGATACGGCCAGCTGAGTGTGGTTAATATACAGCTGGCATCTACAGCCCGAGTTGAGTTCATTGAACAGGTTGTGCATTTCGTGAGCGCAAGGGAAGCAGAAGGCTTGTGTCTGAGAAGGGGGAAGCCTGGGCACGCTGATCTAGTGGGAACCAAGGTGCAGGACATCACACGAGTGAGGAGAGCAGCTTCTCCTCATTTGTTTTTGCTGTCATTTAATTGTCCTACAAGCTCAGGAGGAGGTAAAAGAAACTGTGGTTGCATAAGCCTTTTTGTTCTTTATTAGTATAATTGCAGTAGTAGAAAAAAGAACTGTGGTCAGGTCAAGCATTAGAAAGGCTGAAACGGTGAAAAGAGACACCTCAAGCAACAGCAGCTTTGGAAACAATTCTCCAGAAGTGGGTCAAAAGGGAAAACCAACACGTCGTGCCATGCTCTCTGCTCTTACTGCTAAGAGCAGTCTGAGGGAGGAAAAATTGACCCATCATAATGCAAGAGTGTTACATGGCTCTCCTCATCTAGGGACTTCAGGTGCTCTAAAAAGAGAGGCTGCATTAATCCAGGATGCAGCACATGAAGCTAAGGAATTCTCTGAAACTTGCCCAGAGCCCCTCAGTGAGTGTGGTGGAGTTCGGAAGCCTGTCCCCCCACCTGAGCTGTTTGTCCATCCATTGGCGTGCCCTGGCCCAGCAGAATTCTGGGGGAAAGGTTTAAGGTACTTGTAATTTTGAACTAACTTGTTTTGGTTTAATTTCTTCTGAAAACCCCTAATGGAAATAACTGATTTTTTTCTTAGGAGGGAAAAAATTAGAAAACTTAAAATGCGCAAAAAAAGTTCTTAGTGATAAACCCATTTTAAGGTGTGAACATGACAGACCAAAAAACCCGAGGCTTTATATCCAGCTTTCAATGAGCCATTTCCTTGGGACTTGTGCCCTTTATAGGGCTCCCTATGACAGAGGATGGTTTTGTAGTTGTGGTACGTGAATTTCACTGCAGGCTCTGGTAACCTCCAGGAGAATGTTGGTCCCTGGTCTCCCCCTCATCCTTAAACGAGCTGATGTTACAACACCAAGGACGCTTGGAGCTTTCACCCGGGAGGGCAGAAAACGGATTGCAGCAATGCTTACGTTGCCCAGTGCGTAGTGTTGAGCGCTTAGTAAATTGGTTTTAGTGGCCCCATCTGCACCTTTGAAAACAGCGTGTAACCTTGATCTGCTTTAGATAGTTGGTTTAAGTCATTTACAGTGTATCACTTTCCTTGGCTCTCTCTTTCTTGGTCTGTTTAGTGTCTGATTTCTTTAATGAGAGAGGATTCAATGCTTCATTTGTAACGAATATGCTTAAAATAACCTCCTGGAGAAGCCAGACAACTGTTCGTTTCCTGAAAGTCACACCATGTTGCATCCTACACCAGCTCGTCGCAGGAGGCAGAGGTAGGGGCCAGGAAAGTTTTATGTCCAAATTTAAAATGGAGCGAGCGCTTAGATTCTGGGAGATCTCTCTTTTGACACTTCTATTTTCAAAAAAGCACAAGAGGAGATTGACTATTTTTCCTTCAGCTTTACAGTAAAAACTAGAATTTTGCTGCTTGGAATATTTTTAGCTGTCGGTGTTGCAGGGAATAGCGCGGTCTGATCTCAAGATGTTTGGCAGGCATCTTTATTACCTTTGAAAAATCTGGGTAGGATATGATCTTTGTAACGCTGGTATGAATCCAGGAGATGCAGATTGAGGTTTTTGTCTTTGCAATGAGAGACTTCCTTGCAGTGCAAGAAATGCAAATGCAATCATCCAGCTTTACCCCTCACCTCCAAACCAAACAATAATCAAAGTGGCTCTTAGAGGATGACATACCACAAAAACCCGGGGAAATAAATGAACCTGAGCAAGGCAGTGCCTAGTCCAAATCACATGCAAAATAACCCCCAGCCCTCAAACCCCACCCAAAAAAACAAACCAGAACCAACCAAAACTGCATCCCCACCAGCACTGCCAGCAAAAAGTTATGTAATGAGGTAATTCCAGTTTGATTTAGGCTTCATGATTTTTATATCTTGGTGGGAAACTCATCAATGTTGTTTTTAAAAATAGCCTCTTTGTGTTCATTGTGACATCATAGAGAGAACCTTCAAAGCGGTTGTAAAGAAAAAGGAGTCATTATTTTTGATAAATGATGTACCGTGGTCAGGGTAAGGAGTAGCTCAATCTGTCCTTCCTCTCTTAGGACGTAAACACAAAAGGAAAACAGGATTTCAAGCTTTCGAACATTGAATCAGTGGCAGAGACAGTACGCATACATTTTTAAGTGACACTGAGGTCACCGAACATTCATTCTTAGAGAAAGGGTCATACTGATGTGGCAATTATTGATTTTTTTTATTATTTTTTTTTTTCCCTAACCCAGAGGCTCTCTTTTCCTGTGTGTGTGTTTGAACAGATCTTATTCTAGTTTTCCCTTTTCCTTGTGCTTCAACTTATTGCCACTTTTAGGCAATTAAGTCATATAATCATAGACTGACCGAAGGTGTACGGAAGGCTTCACAGTGCAGCCCTGTAAATGAGAGCCCCCGGTGCGCAGGGATGCCCCTTCCTAAACCGCAGCCTCGCCTGTCGGGGAACATGGCTCAGGGGCTCATCAGTAAAAATGTCTGCATGCTTGAGTAGACATGGCTAATCCCAGGAAGAGATTTGTGATTAGCAGTGGTCTGAGTCTTGGGGCTAGACTTTAACTGATATAAATCACTAAATCTTCAGTGAAATCGGCCAGAACGGAAGGGTTTGGGATAATGGCTCCAAGCAGGATGTGAAAGGCTAGAATGACTCTGGGGGATGGAGAAAGCAAAGGCTGGGGCTGTGGAGGATCAGCCAGGAGATGCTAAGCACAGTTAAGACCGTAGATGAGCTTTAGGCTGAGAACATGAGACCCCAGTGATGTTCCCGAGCTGTCGGGGGGTACACCACTAACCATCGCTAGCAGGCTGACTCTCAGCTGTCCGAAGAGGCAGTAGTCAGAGGGTCCGCTGTTGCGAAGAAGTGGGTCTCTGCTGGGGGTCTGGGCAGACCCACGCATCAGCCCGGCCTCCGCCTGCTCCCCGCTGGGCACAGGGCTCCAGCCACGTGCTGCTTTTGGGTAGGCTTCTGCTTTCAAAGTGCCAGTGTAGCACTTTATCTTCTCCTGCTGAGACACCCAGTGTCTCTATTAGCTCGATAATTACTCACCAAAGTTCCTGTTTTCATAGCAGCGATAACAGTTGTTAATCACATGCTGTGCTAGGATTATACCTCCTATGCCAATCCCATGCATTATTCTGAAAACTTGACACATGCCAGCCGGGAAGTATATTAATGCAACTGCGGCAAGTCATTAAGCTTTACTTACGGTGGGCGTTAAGTGCGTGAAGATGGAAGTCATGGTCAAAGATATCTCATGGGGAATCGCAACAGTTGTATGGACAGCGAGTTCATTCTCCTGTTTTTCTTCTGGGGAGAGGATCACAGCTGGCAGAGAAATGGGATGAAAGTGGCCATAAAGAAGAGAGAGTAGCAAGCAGCAGAGGAGCAAAAAGATGATACTGGGTTGTTGATAAATTCCTGAAACTGCGGGGACTACTCATGTTGGGCCACGAGGAAAAATATTAACACTACCTAGGCTGGATGGGGTTTTCTGAACCAGAGGACTAAACTGATATAATTAGTGAAACAGCAAGCGAGCTGATGCTGCAGAAACCAGTAATTATTAGAACATCCTCTAAAAATAGCTCTGGTCTAAGTCAGTTTGCATCAAGCAAACGAACAATAGAGTAACTCTTTGCAGTCTGTCCATCTATTACCAGGTGAGAAAAAAAAGGAAGGTTACACAGACAAATAACTAGCCTATCTTTTTATAGGAAAGAAAAATTCATAGTAAGTCTTCTTGTGTTTATATGTGAAGCATCTCTTTCAGTTTCACCAGCATAAGATGGAGAACTGATTTCTGCCTAACTTGCATCTGTCTAAGCATAAAACCAATTTAAAATACCTACCTGTCAGCAGAGTGATGGCATTGAGTATCTTGTACTGCCCCCGAATATACACATGCTGTGTGATGGTCGGTCATGAAACATTGAGTTTGAGGTGTTGCGTTATTGCTCAGTATTGTTTATTGCAAAGTACAGTGTAGGGGGAACAGGGCTGAAAGGTCTGTAAAGTTCAAATGATAAATGCGAAGAGAAACTTGCAAAAGAGTCTTGCAAAAAAGGTGTCAACAAAATCTGAGGTTTAGGGAAAAGATATTTCCATTCTCACCTACTTAATACTGATGTAGTCCTTTTACTGCCCAGTCCTCATCAGCTTTGCCCAGTGGGCAGGGGAATACTAAGCAGGAAAATGCTAGCCAAAATGTAGCATCGGATCTAGAAAGTTTCCCACTGGGATCACAAAGATAATTTCACGAGTAGGGTATGTTCCCTGGACCTGCAGTGGTTAGGGACCTAGTCCATATATCTACGCCTATGATCTAAATATAGATTTCTGCAATTCAGTTAATTCTGGTCTTCACTAACCTAAAATTTCTCATGCAGCCTGATGTTCTGTTTAGGTAGCTGGAATGTGGTATGGTGGTGATAAAATCTCCTGCTAAGCATCCAGATTATGTGTATGGTTTGGAGATGCGAAAGAAGAGTAAGTGATTCAGGTGAGTGTTTGAGGAATTGGGGAAGGCTGCTGCTGAGGAAAACAGGGGTTTTCTTCCTTCTTTCTGAACCCCTGAAAGAATAGCCTGGGAAGATCAGGTCCAGCGCTGAGGAGACAACATGGCCTGTTAGTTGAGTGGATAGATGTAACTCAGCAGCAAAGGGTATTGCTCTTCAGTTTCCTGTGTTCACTGTCCTTTAAACACCAACAGCACTGAACTCTCCAGTCCCACAGCGTGCCTTCCCCGGAAACCCAGCAGGGAAAAAAGCCCGGGGAAGAAGCCTTTTGTCCAGCGCACAGCAGAGCGAGGCTTCATTCCCCTTAGGTGGTCCATGAACTGCCCCAATGAGCAGTGAGCTGTGTGAATGGGACACTGCCGGAGGTGATGGACTGTGCTGAAGGTTGCTGGCCAAACTTTCTTTTCTAAGTGTTTACCAAAGCAAAATGCGGAGGGGGGGTCGGGGAAGAAGCAAAACACAGCTCAGTAACACAATGACTGCTGCAGGGAAGGAAAAAGCTGCTTTTATTGAATGATGCTGGCACAAACAAAACCAATTTTCTTTCCCTTTCGACTTAATTTTTTTCTCTTCTTGCATTTTGCATAATAAGGCTGCAGATCCGTTGCTGTTTCAGGCCAAATGACGGGGCAGTTTCTCCTTTTCCTTCTCCTGCTCTTGCCTGTCAAGAGGGTTATTCAAGCCAATTCAGACGGGCCTGGTTATGACAGGGTGGACCCAGCCAGCACATCTTGGCTGCAGGAATTGATAGGCTTTGAGTGTTGTTTGGCAGCGCTTGTTATAGATAGCGTCTAGGGTTGGTTCTTTGGCTCTGCAACATACAAATGCAGATTTGTTCACCACCCCTGGGTTAGAAAACTCTCGTTAAGGCTACTCTCCAAACATTTTTGAGAAACCTCTCTTTGCACTGTGCCTGTGTGTGCCTTCCTTGGATGAATGGAGATGCATCCTGCTTTATTTCTCTTCATGTGTTAGGGATGGGATGAGGGAAGGACACTGGGAGTACTCTGCGTCTCCAAGTGCAATGTTGTTGAGACTCCTCCTGTTTTCCACTTTATTTCTGTGTGTCACGAAGTCCTTTGCTGCCCAGCAGCGATCACCTGTCTGACTCCTGCCTCTCAGGCTCTGCTGGTCAGACAAGCAGTGAGGATGTTTACTTGTCTTTAATGTCCTTTGTCTCATCAGGAAGTCGTCTATAGCCAGATCTGAGGTTCTAACTTGAGGCATAGCTGTGATTCTTCGGCTATCAAAATGTTTCAGGAAGCCCCAACTGGAGATGGGAGATCTCCTGTTTTACAGAGAAGATTCTTATATTTAGTAAGCCCAACTGGAGATGCTGGGGTCTGGAGGGGGCTGCTGAGAAACCGGAACCCACATGGCTTGATTTCTTCCTCTTATGCTCTACAGCAACAGCAGTCTGGACAAAAAGAGTAATCAGGTCAGGTGAAAACAGGCAGCGAGTCCACAGCTGTGCCCAGCCAGCTGAAAATCCTCGGATTCTGGAAATGAAACATGAGAAAGCTGACTTGAGGGTCTGTGATTGCAGTGTCTGCTGTGGTGTTCTTGGCAGACTCCTTTCCTTGCTGAAGGCGTCAGACCCTTGTCCACCCAGAGAAGCCCTACGTTACAGCTTCAAAGTAAAGAAATTAAGTATGTACAGTGACATATCCAAAAGCAGGAGAAAGACTCGTTATTGGAGGCAATATGATTCAGTCCTGTTCTCGGTGTTGTGGTAACGTCTGTCACTCACTGCACAAGGGTGCCTCTCTCTTTATCCTGTAACCTTATTGCCCGGCATCTGCAAAGCAATGGTTGCCTGCCAAATATAGGAGTTGGGGATAAACAAATTTGTTATGTAACTTTTCAATTGCCAGGAAACGTGATGATTTTTGACTCCTGCTGTCTTACCCGAGTAATGGATTCAGGATAGAGTAGGTGCCTACAGAAATGAGTGGCTTTCATTTATTTCAGGACACAGTTGACATCGTAAATAAACTTACAAGGCCAAAATCTGCAGTTAGGGGTAAATAACTGTGACTCTCTGATCTGGCCTGTAACATTGCTAATGTTTATTTACCATTATAACTTAAACTGTTTCAGCAAACTGCTTAATAATTGCTATGCGTAATGCCCTGAGCTATCTGGCTAGGACAGACAGAAGCCACCATGCATTATTCACAAATGTCCTTGAGGACCTATCTGAGAAACCTACCACCCTGACACATTCATTAGCAACAGATAATGGTTCTGAGCAGCATTATCAGTGGCCTTTCCTCTGCATCCTGTGGCTGAATTTCTAGTTACAGGCACCATGGACATAGAACTTCTGTTCAGCCCGTGCTGGGACCAGCTTTACTAGAGAGCCTTCTCCAGGTTTTCAGATGTCCAGGTCTCTGTGTGTCACTGCCCTGTGGCAGGTGGATGTCACTAAGTGGGAATGGAGAACTTAAAAGATTCTTTTCCTGACTGGCTGTGCTGCTCTTGTCAGATAATCCCAGTGCTCCAGTGTCTGGTGGTCATTAAAGACTGTTCTTAATTTAGCTTGCAGTCAAAAGGAATATTATAGGAAGTTACCTGAGTTTGTGAAGCACAGGGAGAGCAAGAAGATGCTATCTCGATGCAAAATGATTTTATTTTTAAAAGCTCCTTTTGTTTAAATTATGCCTCGTCTCAGGAGTAGTTTAAAGTGCATAATAGTCCATAGAACGGTTGTGTAGACTTGATGCATTATGATATTTTTATGTAGTGTTTGAAAAATTACAAATGGAAGGGTTTACTTGCTTTAAAATACTTCCTATTTAAAAGGCATAGAGCTACATCCCATACCAGATGATTTTCTTGTGAATAATAGAAAACAATAAGTGAATAGTGCAATGTGACTTCTCCATGATGTTTTGAAGTTCTCCTATCCCAAAGCACTTATCAAAGCAATTGTGAAATATTTTGAATTAGTGACTAAACTTATTGGTAATGCAGTGATTGTGTTAAGCACACACTCGGATGTTATGGGCCTGATTCTGGGCTGATTTGTCCGTGTTGCTCTGAAGTACAGAGAGGGATCAGCTGAAATGCTGGTGCATTAGGAAGTACCCCGGCACTGGTATAAGATACGCTGGTGAAACCCTGTGAAGGCACTTGTGGAGCGCGGCAGCGTATGGCGTTGCATGCCTGGGACAAAGCAAATCAGTCAAGCAGCAGAAAGGAAGTTGCTACGCTGCCTGACCAAGTCCAGTGATGTTTTTCTGGGCTTATTTTGCAAGGTGCTGAATACCTTGGATTCCTGCCTGCCATTCGCAGGAGCCAAGGGCAGACAATATCCCTGCAGGGTCAGACACTCCTTTATTGCGGGTCACTCAAATAATATTTGAAAGAATCTTTAGAAACAACTCCCTCAAAGTAAAACTGGCTATTAATTGTAATTTATGTTGGGAAAGTTTGCTTTTCCAGAGTGTAATCAGTCATGTTTTGATATATACAAGCGAAATAGCTTGGGGAAAATCAGAGGGAAAAACAATGACTAATGATCCTGTGCTCAGGCTGTGGAGGCTGGTATTCCAATTCATCCCCTGCCACTCCAAGGTTACTCTCTCTTTCCTTTAAAGACCACTAAATTAGGAAGCTTCTTTTCTGGGGGATAAGAAGATCTTACAACTTAGCAATGGCATGTTTTTCCTGTTATCTGAGTATGTCTGCTTGTGAACTTGGGCAAAATGCAGTCTTAACTAAACTCTATCTTGAGTTCTGCAAAACTTGGATCTCTAGTACCGTGCTTGGCCAGGTTCCCAAGAATTAAGATGAGAGTCAGTCGCTGGTTTGAGTCACATTAGCTCATGCCAGATGAGGATCTTAAGCCTTTGTTACCTGCGGTGCTACCAGCTCTTCCTTAGACTGATCATACAGAGCCAGCCTTCAGCCTTTTGTCATTAATGGATATAGAGACAGAAAACATACACCGTGCTCAGAATACCTGTTCATGCCATGAGCGGCTGGATAGAAATCCGTGGAACCGCATTGCTCTCTTGATGTTAACTTCATGTTGTTGAGATCAGTGTCAGAGTCTTGCAAAGAGCTGTGTGCAAGGTCAAAAAACCTGGAGCTCGTTTCGTAACGGGCTCGCAGGGCAGGCTGTGCAACAGCTCTCTGGTGAGGGACGTTTCATGTTGGCCCGCTGTGGGCTTCAGGCCAGACCCTGAATTTCACCCGCTCCGCTCACTGTGCTAGTGCAAACCTCCAGTGTAGAAAATCCCCTGCCACTGCAGCGCACGCTTTAACACCAGCGTAGCTTGCCTCAGCAGCTTTCTGGCCTGATCTCCTCTGAATCTGATTTTACGCACGTGGCTGTGCGCGATCAGTACCGACTCGCCCCTCTGGCTGTGAAGGTCTGTCTCCTGTTCGTGGTGTTGATCACGAGCACAGCTGTCATGTGCTAGCTGCTTACACCACTACACCTACATGGTTACACAAACCCTCGGATCCTGACAAGCTCTTAAACATCCACTCTGTGCTCTGTGGGTAAATGTTTTTGTGATGTGTACGTGCATGCTTGCACACGCGCATCGGTGCAATAGGTGATTTGCAAAGAGAGATGCTAGGCAGCACAGACAACTTTGAGCATCATCTGCTGAGGAGCCCTAAACAGCTTGCATTTGTTTTGGACTGAAAATTCTCCAACTGCTCTCGTATCCACCCTGTAACCTAGCCCAAGATGCAGTGCTTCTGAAAACCAAGGCTTGCAACTGAAATGTCTGAGCACAAGGCTAATGTGATTGCTGAGATAAAATGCCACGTTCATAAAATCACTGCGTACCGAGTAACTGCTGAGTGGCCTGGGCCAGATGCTGATGTCAGCTCCTCCGGTGCAGTTCCGCTCCTTCCAATGGATTATTCTGGCTTTGCACTGGAGGCTGGCTTCTGGCCAGAGTTTTGCCTCTGGTCAGATAAGACAAGTTGAGTCTCTAGGACAGACAAGACCTTGCAGAACAGCTGGGGGCTGCTGCAACCTGCTGCTTTCTTCACCGAGTGGGAAGACAGTATGGTGCTGTGGCTACTGTGACCTAACCAGAAGGTAAATCTATGGGGAGAACGAGACAACTGTCCCACTGAGGAACTGTCGCTTTTTTTTGGTTCAATGGAAATGCCTGTTACTTCCCTGAGGTGTTTTTCTTGGGCAGTATGTTGCATTAGTGCGACTTCCTAAAATGATGAGTATTTGTATTTGCATAAAGGTCTGTACGTGCAACCATATGAATAAGAATATTTTTATAGCCCATGCACGCCGGGAAGCTGAGCTTGCTCTGACCTTAGCTGAGGTCTCAGGACAGAATGTGATATTTCTTGCAAGGTGTGCGTGCCATGATTGGCTCTGATGTTCTGGGCTCTCGAGCTTAGCCTCTTTGGGAAGAGGGAAATGCTACGTCTTAGAAGACATAAAGTCCCTACTGAGATCTTTTTGCTGTGTGGGTGTGACAGGAGATGAAGTGAGGTGCAGTGTTATAAGTCTAAACAAGTACATGGTTGTTCCTTGTCATTGAGAGCTGGGTCCCTCTGGCTGCACGTCTAATGCCTCTCTGACTTCTCAGCATTCACGAGGAGCAGGAGGGTTCCTCATCAACGATGCAGTTCCTGTTATCACGTTGGAGAGGCAGGGTTGCTACACAATACGGGGAAAAAAGACTGGGGACACTTGAAAGAACAAATGCAATTTGGGGGAACTGTGTGGAGCCTGATAATAAAGCTGCGATTGTCTCTCTTCTCCCTTTATTTAGAACTACCTGGTAGCTGGGCTTAAAGTTTAAATAATAATATTAAAGAAAGAAAACAGAAATCAAATACCATACAAAGCAAAGTGCTTCAGTGCTTCCAATTTAACGGCTCGTGTGAGAACCTGAAAAGAATCATACTCGGTAATGAGTCATTTCATCTCAGTGACTGTTGATGAAGAGCTGCTGTTTGTCACTTCTGCTCTTGAGGGAATCTTCAAAGCCAGAGCAGTCTCCAGCTGGGAGCAGCTCCCGGGAAGGAAGGGCCGGATCCCTTCCAGGTCAGCACAAGGGCTACCTGTTGACTGCTGGGGACGTCGGGTCAGACCTGGGGCATCCGACGCTCCACGCTGTGCTGCTATGGCGTGCGTCCTGAAGGGTGAAGGGACCTGTGGCCAGCCCGCCCTGTTCGGTCCCCAGGAACTCTCTGACCGGACCTGTCCTGAGGCACTCCGGCACTGCCTCCTGGAGCTCTTGTCTTCCAGGCATCTTTCACCAACTGCGCTGGACCTGCAGGGTGTCACCTCTCAAGGTGACAAGTTCAGAAACGGCAGTGACAGTAGCAGACCTTTTCAACCCTAACAGGTCCCTGTCATTGTTCCTGTCCTGCTGCCATTCCGGGTTGCTGGGAGAAGGCTGCGCTGCGCAGCAGTCCCAAAACAGGAGAACGGAGAGGGTGAAAGTAGGAAGGAGCTGGGGAAGAATTCCCGGATTGCTTTGGTCAGTGTCAATTCTTGTGTTGGCAGAATGAAACCACACTTCAAAAGAGACCCTATTAGTAAACTTTGTGCGTGGGTCAGACTTTCAGGATATCTACTTGTAGGGAGGCTTAAGAAGTATTTTCCTGTCCACAGCATGAACAAAAACACCATGTAATCGAATCACAAGGCTGGGCAGGAAGTTATTTGTACTTTCCAGCCAAATTTATGCAGAAGAGACCAAATAAACGATGTCCTGTGATATTTGTGCAGCCAAAGATGATATTTGTCCATTCAAAGCCAGTTGTTACGTACTCAGGGGACAGCAAATGTGTATAAACTTGCTCTTTAAAGGTAAGTTTTTAATTTTGGAGGTTCTTTTGAAAACCTGGCCTGTATTTGCTGCCCAGACTGGCTTCTAAATCTCCACTAGGCAACCATATGTTACAATTCATCCCTTCTGAGCTCTGTTTTGGAGAACTGAATGAGTTGAATCTCTACCTTTTAATGCATATTACTGGGTAGGGTTTTCACAACCAAGCTTCTTGAAAATAGTAGGTCTGAAAGGAAAATCCATTTTTAAATCATTAAAAGCATTAAAAATGACCTTTACCTACTGCAGACGTAATCTGTTAATAATGTGCCTTGTACTGGACAGATAATGGGGATCTTCCACCCAGGGATTAAGGGATTGTGCGAACTCAGAGCTGCTGATTTGCTGAGAAAATAGGTACTTCTTTAAAATCACAGGTGGAACCATATAGGTGCTAACACCTATACCAGGACACACTTCCATCTTGTGCCTACCCTAGATTTTAAAATTTGCACAACTGTCTGGTAGAATAAGTCTGCTGAGAGCTTGGCATCTCTAAGCAAGGGATGACGATACAACAACTTTTTGGTTCTTAGGAGTATTTGCATCAGAATAGTATCTGGGGCCCTGAAACATGGATTAGACTTTGTGTTCTTGGGGCATATTTGGGGTGCCTTAAATTCAGGTTGCTGGTTTAACTTATCTTGCTCTCCTATGTTCTAAAGGAAGAAAACCCAACAAGAAATAACGTATATAAGCATTTCTAGCTGTAACTCATGGTGTTTGCAGCGTGCAAAGCTTGGACAGCCTCTGTGTTCTGGTGTGATCCTCTTTAGAAATTCTCTGCTGTTTATCTTCACATGGGATATGAGTGGTCACCTTGTGGCTCTTGTCCAAAGTAGGAGCAAAGAAGCTGTGGCCTTAGTGGTCTGGATTTCTCTCCGGTGCCAGGCAGAGCGGTTTCCTTGCAGTCCTGCATTGACCTGCATCAACTGGGAGCACTGGGGTGGCTGTGCTCTGAGAATTGTAATTAGGATTTCCAAGTTAAAACACGCATATCGCGTTGGGTATACTTCTGGTGTGATCCTGGAAGTACTGTGAAGGGCTGTAATAGCACAGACAGGATGGATTTCCCAGCTTTAAGTGAATGGGGAGGAGGCGGGGGATGTTAGCTTTGTCACCCTCATCAATCTCGGCTTGCTCAAGTCGCTATTGCAAATAGAAGTTAAATGTTGAGAATGTACCAAGCCGTGCAGGCAAAACCTTGCACAACACTTCTTACAGCTGAGGAGGCTTCATGGTGGCTAGGATGTGTCAGGTTGATTTATCACACAGCTTCTGGAGAAAATAATTCTGGTGGCAAAACAGAGCTTTCCTCATTGAAGAGCCATCAGATTTGCCAGGACAGTAATGGGCCTGGGAGATAGCCCCGGGGGGACGGGTAGAGCCAGGACCGAGAGCTGCCAGGTGAAATAGCAGCAAACACTGCCTCTCACGGAGAGCTTGTCACTGCAGCAAACTCAGAAAACGGATATGCTTGTTTTCCTCTTTTATGGCTGCCTTCCCTCTCCTAGAAATCAAAAGAAAACAAAGACCAGCTACTCTGAAAACAAGCCTCACTTGGAGGGCTTACATAGCATGTGAGGGTTGCCCAAGCCTTGGGACTGACTCCTCCACGCACAGTTTTCTGCTTGGACAGACCTTTCGCAGGTGCAGGCTGGACCAGACACATCTTTTGTGAGCCCCTGCATCACGTGCCTGTGACTTTGCTTGGGACAACTGGGGGCATGAGTCTAAATGCTGTCTGCCCATCGTGTACCTGCCCCATAAGAAACGCATTTTGAATCCCTTGGAAATCCTCAGGCTTCCTGTTAAGCAGGTGGCAGCGTGGTTTGTTCCATCTTCGATACAGCTTGAGTCCAGCCTTGCGCTCTGAGCTATCGATCCAGCAGCCTGTCACCTTCTGCGCTCCGCCAGCTCCACCTGCATGCCCCAGTCCCTTGTGAGGCGGATTCGGTGCCGGTGCTCAGCGCTACCTGCAGCCAGTGGTAAGCTGGGATCGTGACTTCAGGCAGTGTACGAGTCCCTCACAAAAGGCAACTGAGGGCAGGGGCTGCCCTTTGGTCCCAGGCTGCGTAGCCTCCAGCACTGCAGAACCCGGGGTCTCCAAGCACTGTTGCCTTTCTAGTAGTGGTAACAGTAAAAGTGTGGCCAGCTCTTCTGTTGAGCCTCACTCGCGAGTCATCCTGATAATATTCATTAGACTTTTGGGATTAACCTCCCCCCATTCATCTCCTATTTCTTAACTAGACGTGTTCTAAAGACAAGCCTTGTCATAATCCCCTCTCAAGGTGACAGACGTTGCAACAGCAGCTCTATAAAAGGTGGAGGTGGTAGCAAACTCTACAGCCATGCTCTTCACAGAGGAAGCTTTGTGTAATCAATTAACACAGGCAGGGTTAACTCTCAAACACGGTTGTATAATTATGTCTCTCTTTTCTCTTGATGTTTGCCTGGATTAATTATGTCTGAGTGTGGCTGAATGGACTCCTCCTTAATGCCAAAGAGCATCCTCTTCACCCCGGGGAAGGACACCAAACTGAGACAAAGACGACCTTCACCCAGGGTGTGACAAGTGGAGCATGGGACAGTGGGACGATCAGCTTCTAGAATTAGTGAATATGGAACAGGCTTTCTGGAGAGTGTCCTGGAGGAGGATGCCGAATGCTCTTAGGATGAGGGGAAGAATATAATCCTCTATACCAGCAGTTTCTACATGATGTAAATACTGTGTCATGTTGGCGTGTGTCGTGGTTGGAATGTGTTGTTTTTACTGTGATCGAAGGAGCCTGGACTAACAGGGAAGATATCTGGTCTCTTGTATTTCTTCTGACTCTTGTACGATGTTAGGTGAATTGTTTTGTCTTTTCTCCTTTTACCTTTCATTTTTCATTTACCTCCTTTTACTTTTCGTTACCTCTCAGACTGAGATCCTCCAAGCGAGGGCTGGTTTGTGCTGTGCACTTAGGTAATGCCTAATGTAAGGTAGGATGTGGCGAATGTTTCCAGATGCAGTGCGCTCGTGTTGATGCCTGTTTGGCTGCCTTCGTTGCGTCCACCATTGACTCTTGTTTCTGCTTGCTGATGACTGTCTATGGTGCTCTCTGGGACCTGGCTAAGACATAATTTCATCCAAGCTGTACTAATTCAGCTAAGGATTACGCCTGTGTTTTCTTCCTTTGGAAACTAACAGTACTTAAATTATCAGCTACTTAGAGATCGACAATGATCTGCAGCCACCACTAATACAGTACTGTGCTGCAGAATAGTGCTTCCAGAGCCTCAACTGTTATCCTCATGGGAAAACTGGGTTAGAGTGGTGAAAATAGTTCGCCCAGATCTCAGGTGAGCTGGCAACAGAGCAGAAGGTAAATCCAAGAGTTTCCGTGGGGACTCGGGAACTTCCTGTTGCACTCAACAAGTCAACAGGATCTTTGGATGCATGCGGGCTGTGGTGGGGTGGGACAGAAAAGAGTATCTATTCAGCCAGAGCAGCCTGCTGCTTTTTCTGGTTTCCAAACATCCATGCCACTGGGTACATGTGAAACCTGTGGTGCATTCATTGTCAGTAGGGTTTTCCTGAGCAGCTTAAGTACTTAAGTCGCATTAAAATCTAGCAGGAATTGGGCCTCGCCAGTCTCCTTTGTGTCTTTGAAAAAAAAAAACCCTTACATTCTACTCCTGCTCCTCCTTGGGATGGCCTGTGCTGAGCAGGCTGCAGCACCTAGCAGTCTGTACTACTTACCTCTGCAGTTTCAAAGCTGCTCACAAGGTACAGCTGGGCTAATAAGTGATGCTTTAGCGCATTATCTAGGAAGTATGGTGCATGGGCTGAGTCAGTTAAGTGATTATCCTGGGAATGTATGGGGCAATAAATGTCTCCCTTGCTCATAACCCAGCAGCTAATGCAAAGAGATACTGCCGGGCTGCTCTGTTTCTGCTGGGCTCTACTGCATTTAGATTGCAATTAGGTTGTATATTTAAAAAAAAGCACAGTTCAGCTGTGCTGTAATTTGCTGAAGGTGAAATTCACCCCTGTTCTGCAGCGCAGACCAAGACCTGTGTATTGTTAAATTTTCCCCCTATTTTTTTCTTGGTCTCCACAATACTAACACTCTCCTTTAGTCCATTTGCTTCTCGTTGTCTCAAGGCGAGCACCTCAGAAAAACCAGGTTTTTACTTCAGAGGCTGCTTTTCAGCCAGACCCCTTGTGTTGGAAGGCAATGGAGTTTTCTGTTAGTTATACTGCTGGAAGCACCTGGAAGAGCTGGATGCCTTGTGTAGCTGCTGCGCAGATACAGGCTATGCCTGTACTGCATGGCTACCCTTTGTATCCGAATGTCCTGAACTGCAATCTAGACTTGATGTGAAGTTGGCAAGTTCCTTGAACCCCAAGTGCTTGAGCTGAATTTAAATTCAGGTCTTGTATGCAGTGTGACAGGACTAGTCCCTAGGTTTAAAGTTTGTCCCAACCAGACAGCATTGTTTAAAATGCAGGTCATCTTGCCGCCAACAGTGACTTCTCCTCTTTTAACTACTGAATTTTGAACATTTACACTAGGGTCACGTTTACAAGACTTTCTTCAAAGGCCCAAGGGTGGGAAGCTGAATTTTTGTTCTGTTCTTTTGAAGGCTGAGTTTCTCAAAATAATGTAACGCCAGGAACTGGCAGCAAAAAATTAATGTGTATATCACACTTGGTGTAGTCTGTTAGATTTGGGAAATATCTTATTTGATTTTTATCTATAGCAGTGATCACACTGCTGTGTCTGTAGAATCTAACACGTATCTGAGAGCTTTGCTTTGCTTGACTTTGTGTGAGTAATGTACACTTGCAGGTTATTGTAAAAGGCAAAGCAAAAAAACCCCCAAAAAACCTCTTGCGGTCTTTAAACCTCTCTTTTTAATGAGTACGTCCCAGGTGGACAGGGTATTATGCACCAAACCCAAGTCTGATGCAAACAGCTGTGTTAAGCATCCCTGGATGCCGGCTTCTTGCATAGCTGCAGGTAGTCTGCCCCTGCTTTGACATGTCGGTTCCCTCATCAGACCTGCCAAGCTCCCAGATGGATTCTTGCCCTGAAATCAAAAGGGAAATTTTAATTAATATCTGATCATTTGGAATTCATAACTTTGAAACGATTGAACAATTATAGTGAGCCTGTGAAACCCACGAGCCAGTAACGAGGCTGCCATAAAGCCATAACCGATCAGCTCTGATTAGGAGCTCTGATGTCTTGTCTTGTAGCACACACGAGGGTCACCGTCGGTAGCCCCAGTGCCACCCAGTCAGGCACACTGCTTATGTGCTTGCAAACATAATTGGCTTAGGAAACCTAGCCCCTTCATCCGTGAGGTGGCTGTTCATTAACAAAAGGGAGGAAAAGGCCGTGAGAAAGCTTATTGTCATCTGTAAACAGCCAGTTCCTTCCAAAATTCGCGTTCCATCCTGGTGATTGATAGAGAAGTTCATAAATGCTTTAAATGCATATAACTAATGACAGCTGAATGCTTTGCTCTTTTTCTTCTGGAAAAGGTTACTTCCCTGTTTGGCAGTAACCGTGGTTTTATCAGGGATGTGTTTGCGTGCACTTCTGTCTTCCCTCATCTTTCATCTAGGCATGCTGGTGCTATGGCTGGGAACTGGCCTAGGTATTTTTGCTTGAAAACTGTTTGTTAGTACCTCCTCCAACTCTTCGCACCGCTAGCTGTCTTCCTGGGCATGCTTGGGAGAGCACCAGCGAGAGGAAAAAGGTCACAGAGAAAAGATAGGATGAAAGAGAAAAGCAGAGTAAGTGAAGGATGAAAGGAAGGGATTTTGCTCTTTTGCACAAGGAAGAACATGTGTGAGCTGAGCTAGTAAAGGAGAGAGCTTGGAAGCAAGGAAAAGCCTTGTATGAGAGCGAAAAGGAAGGAGAGAGGAAGACGTGGAGTGAGAAAGATTAAGGGAGTAAGAGGGTGTGCAAGAGAGTGAAAGATGGAAGAGAATGGAGGTTTTCCATGATCAGTTTGGTGCTGCTTCTGCCTCGCAGCTGGAAGTGAAGGCTCACCCTCCGAGATGTCTCATCTCTCACTTCATTTCATCCCTAGGGTGGCACTGCCTGTCCTCCAAGGGTCAGGAGACTGCCCTTTAGTATGGAGAGTGGGTCTCCAGGAGGAAATCTGCGGACATCAGGCAGGCTTATTCTCAAACTGGGTGTTGCCGGAGAGCCCTTGTAGCTCACCAAGTCCCTTCTGCGGGGCCTTCCTGAAAGATCACATCCCATCCTAGGGCCACTAGATTTTGTGGACTGTTTTGTGGCTAGAAGCCGGCATGGGCACAGGAGGCTCATAGCCTCCTCTTCCAGAGCCTCGAGTCAGCATCCTCTGCCTCTGCCGCGTGGGCTATACCAAAATGGTTATTGCAGGGTCGCGCTGCACTCCTTCCAGTAAAAACTGGAGCTCTGGGAGGAGAGATCAAGCAGCTAAACCTGTTAAACAGAACATTAAATAAAGTGTAATAGCTCTGCCGTAACCCAGTCCAGAATAGCCACTTGGAGCAGGCTGGGGGAGCAAAAGGGCTGGCAAGGGGCACTGGGAATGAGCTGATAGGAACTAGCAAAGGCAGTGATTATTTTCTGTGCTCTTTTAACCTGCCCTGAGTGTGTGGACTCTAGTGCAAGTCACGTTTTGCACCACTGAGGTCAGTGGGACTTGTTCTCTTCTTCCTGGTATAAAGCAGCAATAATCACTCTTCAGATAAGCAGGGCTAATTTTCCTCCTACTCGGTCATTGTAATTTCCTAGTACCACCGCTTGGGCTGAGTTTCTTCTCACTGGGGAAGGAGTTAAGATGAACTAAAATGAATTAAGGCCTCTTTAATCCTGAAGAGGAGGGTTTGTGTCATGGTCTAACACAGTTTAACTAATCCACTTTAAAATTAATTTGGTTTAATTTTCCTTAGGGCCCCCATGTGGATATACCCTTAAATACCTAGAATAAACAACAGGTAACTCGGCTGTAAATCACCAGAAGTAATTGTGTACCTACTTACCTATTGTAAATCAGCGGTAACTCCAGTGGGGCTGATTCTCTTCGTGTGTACCTGGAATAAATGAAGAGTAACTTGCCGTAAGTCAATAAAGCTACTTTTCTTTCTACTTTTCTGGGATAAAACAAGAGCAAGTCCAGGGGTAAGGAGCTCAGCTGAGAGAAATGCAAACCAAGAAGGTATATATTTTTGCCTCTGAGGATAATTAACTGCTAGAACTGACCAAGGACTGTCATGGATTCTGAGTGAATGTAGACTTTTTCTACCAAGTTCAGGTAACTTTCTAAGAGAAAGCCCTTGTTCAAGCAGGCATTAGTATGGAGGAAGGTCTCTGGTCTGTGACAGGCAGAGCATTGTGTTAAATGAGCATATTTACTCCTTGCACCTCTTGGCATGTTGACCCTGGGAAGGTCAGAAGCCCTACTCTATTTTGAAAGTTCCAGACGAGGCTCGTGGTGGTGGCTGAGAAGGAGATAGTAAACTGGCTGTGAAAGGCTGAGATGGGATTATCGCTTCTCTTTTTTGGTTCCTGTGATTGCTGAAGCTATGGTGTTGCTTAGAGGGGAAAGTTAGTGTGGCAAAGTAAGGAAGGAATTCATGCCTACCACTCCCTTCATGCTGGTAACTTCGGTGTGGTGCAGTAGGACCTGAGCCGCTTTCAAAATTGCCCTTTCCAGGTACTGCTAAAACTGGCATCAAACCAACACAGCTTGGTGAGGTTTGCAAAGCCTACCCAGGGAAAATAAGCGGGCATTTGGGTTATTAGCTGGGGCTGTTGGGGCCACCGGTGTTTGGTAACCAAGCTTACGGACACCTACGCGATCTGTAGAGACTGCCTTTTGCTCACACCCTTGCATGTGAGCGAACTCCAAGCTGAAGCAGCTGCAGTGGTCTGCTCGCAAAGTAGGGCCAGCTAAAAAGTTAAATTTACACACACACACACGCACACACAAAAATTAGCGGGGGGGAAATACTGAAAGGTTTTGTCAGTAAAATGTCAGTGTAGTCCGTCCATTGAGGGTTACTTAATGGTTGGTTGATGTAACAAACGTGTTTGTTGCTTCTTTCTGTTTGTCCATCTCTAAAGCCCCAAGTGGGATTATGACTTATGACTATGAAAAATAACTAACTATAGTAACGGTGGTATATCATTTGTTATATTTTTCCCCCTTCTGACAATATGCCTCTGGCAAATTTTCCACTCAAGTCTAAAAATTCTGCATTGCTTTCTGAAGCAGAGCTCTGTCCTACTGATGCATCTTGCACCAATGTGAAATATGACGTAAGGAGCAAACTGGCAGAGAACATAATTAGCAAAGTGGGCAGAAACCCTGTCTGATGTTGTGGCATTTCACATCCTATTTACACAGGAATTAATACCTTCACTTTCATGCTTGGGACGTTGCATTTTACTCGGATAAGAAGGATTTGTCTTGACTAGAAGACTGATTTGAAGTCACACGCTCATCCTTCCACTAGCTCCTTGATGTGTCTGTGGGGTTCTCTTGTCCTCTCTCCTTGGATCTCACAGCTCCTGTGCAGGAATAGTCCCCAGCCCAAAAATTATTTTCTTAGTAATGTGGTTCAGCCTTGCATTAGTTGCCTAGATTTATGGCTATGACTCAGAATTGAACTCTGAACTCTCTAGGGATTTTTCTTATTTGTGCGGATAAACCCAGTGCTGCTCTCATTTACGAGACTACAGTGCCAGATGCTATCCAGTCAGGATCCTGTACCCTTCAGGAGAGTGTTTTGAATCCTTTCCCTTTAGCACAGTGATGGGAAGGCCCAAAGTTAAATTGAAGAGTGAAAAAGGGCTGGTTACTTTATTGTCGAATACTATTGATCGAAGTTTGGCTGGCCTCTGCTTGCACCGTGTTCATCATCTGGCCTTAAAGTTGTTAAACTGGACCAACGAAGTGGAATGAGGGGAAAGAGCTGGTTTCGTAAGGGTGAGTTGAGTGCTTTTTCTGCTGGGGATCTTTCACCTCCATGATGAGTCATGGTGGAAGATGGATAGAGGGGGGATAGGAATGACTTCATGTGCGTGACTAGATCTCCCTTAGATGTGTTCCTCGTCTGTAAACTGTATTTGTGGGTAAGGAAGAGCTAGAGACATAATATACATGTTTTGTGTGCACATCCCCATAACGCACATCTGTACATGTGCATGTGAAGAAAACAACTTTGTGTGGAGTGGAAGAAAAGCTGTGTATGAGCAGAGGCTGCGTGCATAAGTATGGGAAAACTATCTATGCTTTTATGCAAAATGGAAGAATACAGACGGTGCTTTTTGTTGTTCAGATATGTAAGCCCCCAAGAAAACCTCACGCAAGCCCAGCAAGCACCATCACAGAGGTGTGACTGAGGGCTGACTCAGGGATCCAGATGAATCTCTTTTGGGGTGTCGTTAACTGTATCATAAGAGATGCTTTCAGTTCTTTAGTTAAATTTTCTTGCAATTTCCCTTCCTATAAGGCCAGGCTTTCCCTTCTCCCATATATATTTGTCTGAATCTCTTTCTTTCGTGCCTTTCTCCCCACTCTATTTGTCTCTGTCCTCTTGCTCCCCCAGGGTGCATTTCTGTTCCTAAGGGGGGTTTTGCAGCGTGCTCCATGTTAGACACTGCAAACAAACAAGTTAAAAGCATAACTAAACCTCCTGTGGAAGAAGTGGCTGGAGAACTAAGGAAATGGTACTCGGCATGCTTATGATTGGCTGCAGGAATTTTCCTAAAATTACCTGCCGAGCCCCCTTCCTTAGCTGGGAGCCCCCCTCCAGCCCAGCCACCTTCCCTTCCTGGGGAGCAGAGGAGATTCTCTTTGACAAGTCTGAGCCTCTGAGTTTAAAGTTTATTCCTCCATCAGCACATTAATGAAAAGAGAAATGTAGCTCGGGGAGGAAGGCTTACGGAAAGAAAATCAAACAAAATCTATCAATTCCCTGTCCTGAATAAATGAATCTATTAGCTTGTATGTGGGGTTAGATGCCTGGCAGATAGCGGGTGTTCCACACACAATCAGGAAAAACCTCAGCCAGCCCTTTTCAAACCCGGCACTGAGTGCTGGGTGTGCGTCTCTTGTGTGCTGTTAGCTCTTCCATCTGAGTCACAATTTTCTAGTTGCTGCCTGTAAAGTGAATGCTTCTTGTCCGTGTATGGGTTAGCAGGAAGTTAATGGGAAGAAATGCCAATAGATGGCGCTTAGGAATGTATGGAGGTGCCTATAGGGTTGGTAGGAGTGATGGAGGCTCTTGTCTTTGCGCGCTGCAAATAGGTTCCTGTACGAGCTCCGTATGTCCACTTTAACAGAAAGCACGGGGTGATATAAATGCATCTCCTCGCATCCCCGGCTGGCCGGCCTGCCTGCCGCTGTGAGCAGACACAGCCTCGACTCTTGTTCCCCAATTGGTCTCATTTTGATTTTAAACAAGACAAAAATCTTTGGAGATGAGATAAGTGAGGCTGGTAAAGCCAGGTCGCCGAGGAGCTGGCCTGGGTATATTGTGGGTAAATAGCTATGCTACCTGCTGTGACAGGAGTAATTTATCTCTGGCTGAAAAAAGCTGCTTCTTCCCATCCTGAGCAGTGAGGGTCATTCATCACTTTTTGTTATTTTTATAACAGAAGAGAGAGTGCTGGTTCCCTCTCCCCATCCCCTCCAGCCAGTCCCTGGGGACAAATTAGCTAGTCTGAAAATGGATGAGCTCAAGGGGTATTTTCATTTATATTTGTAATAGTGTAACAGAAGTCCTCAGTTCTGCGGGGGCAGATGGAGGAAGGCTTCGAAACCTCTGCCGGGGAAGGGACGTGGCCTTTGTCTTCTGCTGACATGGCAGGTGGCTGTACTCAAAAGCCCCTCGGTGCCTCTGAATCCACCACAACACCCAGCGTGAGCCTGGGGGCTCCTGCAAAGTGCGTACGGTCTGGGGTGAGAAAGCTTTTGGGGGTTCTCGGACTAGAGACCTCGCTGTTAGAAGCAAGGGCTGTCTCTTCTCCTAGGGAGGGTCGGATCCTGCGCCGGATTCAAAGCTATCCGTTCATGTGTCACAGGAACACACAGCTCTGTTTCATGGTGACGCTGAGCTCTGCATAACCAGGTATGCTGTGTGTATGTACAGGCACAAACATGTACATGTTTTATCTCTGGTTTAGTTAGATGTAAACAAATGTTCAGTAGATTATTTTTGAGAGAGATGTACTGAACATATGTATGCTTATATCGCACCGCAGCCCTGCCCGGGTCTGCCACGCCGGGAGAGCTACTTGCACTTCTGCTGTGCGATGAGGCTTCAGGGTTATTCTCTTCATGTTTGGATTGTTTGGGCACTGAAGAGCTGTATCCAGACAGCAAAAGAGAGAAGATTGGATAGCAGAGACCTTCAGGATAATACAGATGCTACGTGATCCCTTCATTACTGAAGGGACATTGCTTCAATTACTCTGCCAATCACCTGTCTCTCAGCCTGCCCGTCAATTATTGTACAGTCGAGGGATTCACTTCACAGAGTAGCCAAAAGTGGCAGATATCTATATTTCGAAGAGGCCATTTTGCATAATTCCGTGCACAAGGGAACAGAGCTGGGAGATTGGATCCAGAGCCCCATTTCCTTGGGAAATTTCAAGCAAGCAGGTGAGGTCTTTGGTGTATTAAGTTACTGGGACATTGCAGATTGGGAAGATTTTATTTGTAATGGTAGAAATTGCTTTTGTGTCTCACGTGTCACTCTAGTGAGTTTTTTCAGAGAAAGGGCAATGAGGAGAAAGGGATGGTGATTTCTCCTGCTCTCTCCTTTCTTCTATCTTCCCCCCACCTCAGAGGAAGCTTACAGAGCTGCAGAGCGTCTTGTGATGGAGATGAAGCTGCAGCCAGATGTTGCGTTGCCAAAATAGAAGTTGTTGCTGTCTGATGGTCCTGGTTCCTGCATGGCAAAGACTGGAGGGTGTAGGTTAGGGCAACTGGCCTTAGCACTGCATTGCAAGGTAGATTTGGATTCTGTTTTATTGGGCTTTTTAATGTCCTGTTGATTGCACAACATGAAGCAAATCATATAACCTTGGTTGCCTTTGTCTGTGATAGAGCAGTGATTACTTATTGTCATTTATAACGCCTCAGGGACAAGCAAAGACCATGTACAGCCACTGAAGGCTTTTTTGAAAAACTCAAAAGGGGGTAGGTCTTCTGGGGAAACAAACTGGCACCGTTCCCTTAACTTCAGGGAGCACCATTCCTTTGTACTCGCTGTGGCTATGGTTCAGGGCTTCTCCGATAGCCTTGGTAATAGAGTCATTTGTCTCCCAAAATACTCATTGGTTTCACTGAAGATTTGTGGGTTCTCTTCATTATTAGTATCATTAATTCTTATTTAGACAGAATTTATGATCCTGTCCAATGTAGTTTATCCAAAGTGGTATCCTGAAAATGCACTTAAAGGCTTGTGGGGAAGGACAGCCCAGGGGCTAGCGTGCCATGCCCTGCTCCAGCCTGCCTGTGTGACCTGGGACAGGTCGCAGGGAGCCAAAGCCGGAGGTCCGGCTTGATTCCTTTGGGAAAGGTACTTGTGAAAACTGGATTCAGCTGACAGAAAAGATGGCATGAGTGTGTGGGTGGTATTTAGGCTGCCTGAATCACTCCGAGTGATACAAGATTTTCTGAGTATTGGTTTCCTATTGTCTTCTTCCTTTGAGGGTGTTGTGAGAAGAAGTACTATACAGATAGTAGTGTGGTCAGATTCAATAGGGAAGGAACAATGTCACTGTCTTGGATGATTGTTGCCCTCTTTTAAACACGGCTCTTTCTCTATAGAGATAAGCCACGTTGCTCTTGTAGCAGCTCTTCCTCCAAGAGGGGACCTCTCCCTGCTGAGTCCAGCTGGGACGAGAGGCTGCAGGCAGTAGGGCTGAGGGCAGGCACCTGCACGTGCTCGTACTTCATCCATCCTTTGCCAAAAATTGACACTCCTACCTTCTTGTAAAGCTGAGGGCTGCTAGAGGCAAGGAACTGGATGTAGCTCTTGTCTTTGCTGGGACCGCAACCCTGGAGGATGAGGATTCAAAACCCAGCGCTGCCTGCATTCGTGTGGAGCTGGCTCTGTTGCTGGGAACCTTCCTGCCAGTTTGGTTTTTTAAATTCACTCTTCCACTTGGACTCTTCATTATCACTGCCACTTGCTGGGACCGACAGCTGCTAACAAACACCAAGGGATTCCAGACAGCTTTGCAGACTACCTCTGAGCGCCTCAGGCAAAGCCTGAAATGCATACAACATGAAAATAACCTGTTCTGTTCACTCACTGCCTCATACCCTTCTTCTTTTCCTGGGGTGGAGAGTGATGGGTGAAGATCAGATCAAGCAGGTAGAGGTGGCCTTATGTTTCAAGGCACTCGATGTGGGGGCTGTATTTTTATTCCTGCTGTGGTTATTCATTGGGGAATCTTGTAGGCCTGGATTTGGGAAAGTGACCTACTGCACAAAGCGTGGTTCAGTCTGTTCGTGCCCTCATGTTTTTAGCTTGGCCTCAAAAGGAAGCAAAGCTGGTGGGTCCCTGCTCTATTGTGTGTCTCGGTCACTTGTGAACCATCATGTGCGATAAAGAGATTAGGTATTAGAAGTCCTGGGGGATACCTCAGCCTCACACTGTTGGGCACCTCAGTCAGAGGAGGGAGACCCTGAGTGATGGCATTTCTTCGGATCACAGCTTTTTGTTCAGCTGTGCACACAGCGTTGAACCCAAGGTTCCCCGTTTCTTCCTGGGCCTCCCAGGGATGCAGGAAGGCAGGTCATCCCTGTCTCTCTTCCTGCCGCATCCGCATCCTCAGGGCTTCGATGGTGCAGTACTTGCCTGGAGCTGACTAAGATTCCTGATACTGGTTTATGGCTCTGAGATTGTTAAGACGTGCTGGTCGGGTTTATCCTTGCTAATCCTGAGTTATTCAAATGGGCTGCTCTGTCTTTCATGTTAAACAAACAAACAAAAAGCCTTAGGAAGCAAAGTCCCAATTTGCTGATTAGACCCAGCCCTGCTGGAATCTCATCCTAAAATCCATCTGAGTGCATCTGGTAGGCTCCCACGGAGAACTGCATTATTTTGAGACTTGAAGGGCTGACTTGAAAAACGTTTGCATTCAAGTACAGATCAGAATGACCTGCAAAAAACAAGCATGGGTCAGCTGTCTGAGGCATGAATTGCTCTTAAGTGTTAAGAAGTTGTAAAAGAGACTGTCAAGAGTATTAGTGGAAGGAAGAAAAAAGAGCATATATGCTAGAATATATTTTCTGCTTTCTGTTTATTAGCATTGAAAGCACTGATGCATTCCTGACACTTTTTGTATTTAGCCAGGAATAAAAAGTTATATGGTCTGAAGGAAGAAAAAAAAAAAAGTAGTTCGGGGGGAAAAAAAGGACTTCTTCCTTCCACACATGATCTGGAGAATGTGGAAAAGATGGCGACATTTAGATAGCTGCTCCTTTCTCACTGGCCTTGTTCTGCAAGTGTGTCTGCATTGGGAGAGGGGTGCGACATAGAACTTGGACACAAACTCCTGAACTTTCTTGCATGCTTTGCTATCTACTGTTGTTGTAACTTGAAAGAAAGCGTGTCTTGCTTTCTCTTAATTTAACTGAAGAGCTCCTAGTGCCTTTTCCAAGCCCTAGGTTACAAGACCTTCCAATATTGTGAAAAGGAGTCCTCCTTTGACCTTGACTGCAGTGAGGTTCCTCCCTCTGGAGCAGGAGCTGGAGAGTTCAGGTAAGTTCTTCCATGTGCCTGCTCCTTCTCTGCTTCTGGGGCTTTTGGAGTAAGATGAGGCAAAGGCTAATTCTTGGTTCTCTACTCTAGCTCCGTTAACACATGGTGTGTTTATTGCCTTCTATTTCCAAGCCTGGTTAAAGCTCTTCCATTCCAGACTGTCATTTCATGATTGGTTTGCCTCTTACTCCAGCAAGTAGGTGCACTGCATGCACATTTTTAGTTGTATAAACAAGAAGGTCTCCTTATTTCTTTTGGTTTTCTCTTCTCTGTCTTCAGTGAAAGATATGTCCCAAACTTAGGTCCCATAAGAGATTAATAAAAGCTATTGCACCCAGGGGGGATTGTTCGCTTACTGCTGCTGTGTCCTGTCCAGTTTAAAATGATCCCTTCCCTGTTTCTCACCAGGCACCACCTAATGCGTATGCATCCCTGCTAGGAGGTTTTGCCTGATGCACAGTTTAATGTATTCTGTGCACAGTGTTGTCCCATTATTCCTAGTTAAACTCTCTTGGATCACCCAGAACATGAGGAATGTGCAGTAGCTTCCCACAGCACAGCATAATTAGCTACTTCAAAAACTACCTGCAAAGAGTGATGCCCTCATTATGCCGTGCAGAGGAGAATTTGGTGGGGTGAGATGTCTCCAGAAAGAAGATGCATTTCGCTTCTGAGAAAGAACAAGAGGTAGCCATTGCCCTCCTGTGGTTAGCTTTATCACTGATTGCCTTGGGGGCTTGAAGGCACATGGCAGTGCCCCATGATGAAAGAAAGGCCTTCAAACATCCATTAGTTTATGGTGATTAAAATAAAGTTTTGTGGTTCATATGCTGCATTGTTCCTGGGAAGTAACTGCAAATGTCGTTTGAAGCTTTCCTTGCTGTTCCATGGAAGGCCAGTGTTTTGCCAGGAGTCCTCCAACACACATGTGTGGGTGCCAGTTTAATCAGCCTCAGTGCTACAGCAGTGCATGCAACCCATCGCAGTGGCGCTGGCTGGCTGGAATCCTTCTGCCCCACCAAGGTCAAAACAAATCTGGTTCATCACTTGTTCCTTCACCGATTCCCTGATAAAACAGAACCCAAAGAAGCTGGTCTTGGATCTAGAGCTGACCCTCCATTTTTCACCGCTTTATTCCTGGAATCTGGAGCTGGCCAAGAAGCTTGCAGTGCATGTCTGTCTGATAATAATAACACTCAATATTTCGGCAGCATTTTCCATCTAGGATCTCTGAGTGCTTTGCAAACAAATAATAAATAAGCTTACTGTCAACCCTCTACGGTAGGTATTATGATACTTAACAGATGTGTAAACAGAGGCACAGAGAGCTCAAGTTTTTCATGTTCAAAGCACTTTTTGCAAATACTACCTAATTAATCTTCACACGGGCCTTGTGAGCTATGTATTGGTCCCCTTCAAGGGCAGAGCAAAGTCACTGGTAGGACTAAGGAGTCCTGCACGCCAGCTGTCTTGAGCTACTGTGCTAAATAACGGGGTGTTCATTGCACCCAGTTTGAGACAGCCCGTGTAGCTGAGCAAGAAGGCAGCTGGTGTCTCTGGGCTCCCTTTAAAGTCAAGGGAGAGTTCAGAACTCAGCTGGACTTCTGTTGAGCTTGATCAGTTTAATTTTCTAAAGCCTGTTCATAGCCCTAACAGGTTCTTTCTTTGAAGCTTCTTAAAAGCCCAGCCCTGGGGGCTGGAATAGTTTTCAACAATACTCAGAGTCAGGAAATGGTCGTGGCAGCTCTGATTCCTGAGCGATGGCATAGGCAGGAGCCAGGGCAGGCACAGGCAATCCATCAGTCTCAGGATTAATACCAAGAGGAAGGGCTCCTTGTATCGATGTGGAGGGTGGTAGTGGCCTGGTTCTCTCTGCTCGTGATTCTTCTTTAAGTGTAAACATCTCTAAAGACAGTCCCTATGCATTGCACCTATGCACAAGATAAAAACATCCTCTTGGATGTTTTTGTGCTAGTCTGGTATTTGAATAAGTGCTTCATGTTGAATGTTAGTCATAAACGGTTCTTTCTCTTCTATTCTGTGATCTGGAGAAAACGGCTCAGCCTCTTTGATCTATGTGGGATGATGCTGATTCTTGGGACTTAGATTTTACTGCTGTTCAAGAGTTATTTGTTGCAGCTGGGGATATTAGCCAGTATTACCAACCCTGCAAGTGTCATGGGGATAAGATGATCCCTGGCACTTGAAAAGTTCACAGACAAATGGAGTATTTTTCTGCCCGTCAGTTCTTGTGAGCTTTGGAAATCACGCTACGGGTGGCTGTGAATACTAGTTCTGACTATTCACTATCCAGCAATTACAGTCAGTGAGTTGCTACTTACTCATCTGGGGATTCAGGGCTCTGACTCTATAACTTGTTATGATGGCTATTTTTGGCCAACTTGAATCACTTGCCAGCAATTCCAGTTGTTAAGAAGTAAGTTTCATAACTTTAATATATGTATTTCCACAGTATGCTATAGTTCGTAAGGTTTGCAAAAGACTCTCTGGATGAAACTGTACTCCGAGAACAAAGGGCTATGTACATGTACAATATGAATGCATGTGCATATCCACGCAAACACACGCACACGGGCTTACAGGTGAAATGCGGTCAGGAAATATTACAGCGTGACTTCCTGAGGTGACAAACCAGCATCTCTCTGCTGAAGTCGGCGGAGCTGTGCTGATTTACATTAGTGGATGGTCTGGTCCCATGAGGTTTTTAAAACACAGATCCTGCAGAGCACTGAAACACTTTATTAGCCTTTAACAAGACAACGTTATATCAAGTTTGTTCAGTATTAATTATACTTTCTGCAGTGTTCTACCTACACCATCAATTATTAATTAATCTCACCCTATATTTTTAGCTGTTACCTGTCCCTAATCACCTTGCTGCTATAACTTTCTGGTCTTATGCCAATGTGTATTGCCAGACCAGTTGAAGACATTAGTATGAATGTAATTACCTCTTTATTGCTTGTGTAATTTTGAATCCCCTATGTAGATTACATTAGACGTACTTCTTGGAGAAGGAAGGGTAAATACATCTTTCCCCTGCGCGTAGTTCTACTTCTTTTGTGCCAACAGCTGTCCTTCTCCCTCCGAGACAGGAGGGTGACCCTTGTGTCACACTGACATGAGCCCTCCATGCAGTGAGCTGGATGCCGTGAACCAGCTCTAAACCAGCCATCGCGCAGTTGTGTTAGCGCACGGCAAGGCTTGACTGACTAAGCGCTTCTGCGAGCAGGGTGTACGAGCTCCCCAGCGCTGCTGCATGTCATCCGGGTCAGAGCTGCTCGCGTCCAAAGGCAGGTACCCGCGGCCGCAGCTCTTCTGAGCTCTGGAGGCAACCGTTTGCCATTTCTGGCCTTTGACATCTGTCTCTTCAGCCTTTGGCTCTGATTAATCAGTGGTCCAGAGACATAGTGTTTTCATCAGGAACTTACTGCATGTGAGGGCCCTCTTTTGCCTGCCATTTTTTTTTAAGGTGTCGCTTTGTCACATAATGTGTCCATGACAATGTCAAAATGAGAGAACGAGGGGAACCGAAGCTCCCTGGAAGCAGCGCGGTCCCTGTATTAAGGGATTCGAGCTTAGCCGGTTCCTATACTAAGTTCCTCTTGCCTCTTTCATCACAATTATCACATTGAGATGTTGCCACAAGCCTTCTCTCAAAGCTGCCCAGGAAAAGAAAAATATAGCTCCTTATTTGTGCATGTTAAGTCTTCCCACCCAGCTGTGCTGCTTGCAGCTGCGGCTGCGTTTGTGTGCTCAGGCATGTCCAGGACTGCAGGTTTCCAGGCAGAAGATAAAACCCTGCCAGCCTGCAGACTTTTCAGCCAAGCCTGCCTTTCTTCTGCTTCCCAATGGCTGCTTCCCTACTGCTCGGCTGCTTGTTGTTTGCCTAGAAGAACAAATGTCTCCACAGCTGGTTGCAGTGGTCATTGCTAGGGAGGAGGCAGTTCAGGAGAGGCTGAGGCTGCGGTTCCTCCCCTGCTGCAGCTGAGCACAGCTGTGTTTGTCAGATGGTGTTTCTGTCCCCGCTTTGCAGCAGTTGGCATGCTCGGGGTTGCAGAGCCAGCTCGTCAGCCTGATCTAGCTTTGCGAAGGTCAGGGACTGGGCTGCGGTATCAAGTCCTTTCTTGATTCCCTCCTGAGAGACGTGAAGGGCTGTGGTTGAAGCTAATAGACTGATTGGCTGGTTTGTGTCAGTTAAGCGTGTGTGGAGGGGAAAAGGGTGTGTTTCTCGGGGTATAGCCGCAGGAGGAGACTATTTTTCTTGGAAAGGGGGCGTGGGAAGGAGTGCTGAGATAATTCAGAGCAGTATTATTAGAAAAGCAGTCGTACATCCATAACCCAGGCCTGCGTTTTAACATTGGAATAATTATGTTTCTCAGAGCTGGGCAAATTTTTGGGGAACTCTTTTCTTCTCAGATGCTCATCCTTCGTTCACCCAGCTGAGATATTTGTATGAGCAAAACTGCATATCAGTTAAAAAGTTAAGTGCCTTGACACAAGTCCTTGAACTGCAGGTCTGGAAGCATCCACTCCAATAAATTAAACGTTACCAGTGTTTCGGATGAGTAGTCGTGCAGCAGAAAGGAGGAAGAGCAAAGCCATTAATTGAGCATAACAGGAAATACTTTGGAGCAGATTACAAGCAGAACTATACAACCACACAAGATGGGACTATCCCAGGTTTTAGGTCTGAGTTTGCAAGAGCAAACATCTGCTTCCTTCTTTCTGCAGAAAAGAGTTGGCAGGGCAGGAAGGGCAGAGTAGGGACTGTACTGTGTGTACCGTCAGCCAGCGCATGGGCTGGCAGGGTTTGCAGTCAACGCACACGAGCAAAAAGCTGGTATGTGCTGGGTGTGCAGGTGGAATGCAGGGAAATCGCTGAAGCATCGCCTCCTGAGACTACCGTTGGTTAGCAATGCATCTACAGCTATGGACACAATCTGCCTGATAGCGGTTAAGTTTGGCTGGGTGAGCATATTGGAGACCTTAGAGTCATGTCCAGCCTTTTCCACAGCAGCCGTGGAAGAGAAAAGCTTTGCACGGAGGGAGCTCAGGGTGTTCTTTGCCTAGCCAAGCAATCGGCCGGTGCCAGGGCATCAGTATCCCAGCCTGCTGGGCAGCAAACGCTTTATCCATTTGGAGTGAAAGGCCTTTTCTGGTTGTCTGGAGAGGGGCTCCCTGGCAGGTGCTCTGGTGCTGCAGCTGGGAAATGATACCTGCGAAGCTGCGGAGCAGGGTTGGGGGTTTCCGTGCTCACAGAATAGGAGCAGAATAGGGCTGAGAAAGGAATTTGTTGTCCGGAAGGCTAAAATTTCAACTTGTTTGGCAGAAATGAGACTAGTTTCCTGCAAAAAGCCATTCCCTCCGAGTGGAAGAGGACAAATTGTGAGGCAGGTGACTGCAAGCACGACAGCTGCAGGTAAGCAAAGGATTCCATAGGTAACTACTTTACAAATTAAAATCCATCCGGAGCAAATGCAAGATGTCAAACAGCTAGTCGGGGGCAAACCTGGGAACATCCAGTCTAGCGGTTAGCTGCAGTTAGTGTGGCCCGTCAAATCCGCCACCAGGCTCATCCAGGCGGGTTTGCCGTGCGTTAGCCTGGCAAGGCTCATCCAGGCGGGCTTGCCGTGCGTTAGCCTGGCAAGGCTCATCCAGGCGGGCTTGCCATGGGTTAGCCTGGCAGTTCTGACTGCCCAGTTCGCTGCTTGCAGTCAGGTGCTGGCAGGAAAGCTGGGGATAGAAAGGCAAAATAAAATGCATAAAAAATGCAAAATATAGGGAGTTAAAGCTCAGCTGGCACAAATTGGCATAGCGTTCTTTGACGTGAGGAGAATTATACCTTTCACTGAATAAAATCTGGCCTGCTATTTTTGCAGTAGTTTTGATTGCTAATTTGACTTTGAAGTTTAAGTGGTGCTGAGAGGTTCAGTTCATTATGGGAGCTGGATTCTAGACTGTGAATCGAGCTTAGCAGTAACTTTTCTACAAAGTGATGCTGTTCTGTTTTCCCTCAGAATTTGCCAATTTGTCAAATTTGTTTGCAGAAACAGTGTGATTTTGATTCTGGAGAAATCAAGGCAGCTACTGAATGCAGCCTCCTTGGCAGTTTTCTCCTACCTAGGTCTGCTTTGGAGCTGGAGCGCCTGCCCAGCAACTCAACTTGCTAAAAGCCTGGAAGCGCGGGAGTTCTGGCTCCCAGCTCCGGTGTCCCATATGGTGCTCCTCAGGATGGCAGTGCCCGCTCCATTTCACGCAGAAGTAAAAACATTTCTTCTGCTAAATGCAATAGTCGCCCTCCATCCAGCTCTAATGTGAATTCCTTCATGCTGTATAGGGTTCTTACTGCTGATTATTGTACAGCTCCAGCACAGCAGCATTCAGTGCAGCTGAAGTATTTACATGCTCAAGAGATGTGTTAGACGGTAATGTTGAACTAAGTGACCAGATCTGAGAAGCCTGTGAGAATGCAGGGATGCTCAATGCTGGCTTGAATTCCTCTAAGCTTACATCTCCATGTGCCACATATCAAAATATTTCTTCCAAAATCCTTTTGGGTTTTTTCTTCTTGCAAGCATGAAATGCCTGGAGCTGGGTACTTCCCAGAGAAAGGACATTCCCACCCATCTTCAGTGCTTGTCACGGTTACCGTGGAACACCAAGTTCCCTAAAGTCCCAGCAGCTGCTCTGCTGTCTCTGTGTTTTTGGTTTTTTTTTCTCCTGTCAGGAGTTAAATTGGGAGGCCATGAAGCACTCCTGTATATGTGACATGGTACAGAAGGCTGGAAGAATAAAGGAGAATGAGGACAGACTCTGACGTTCGCTTTCCTCTACTCTGAGTTTTAAACTGGCAAAGCCTGGCCACTCCCTGCCTGGTTCCTCAAGCTAACAATTGTGCTATTATTTCAGAAAGATCCAAAGGAAATGAGTTAAAAGCAACCAGAGAAAAATACCTTTTACTGTTACTGAAGCGCTAGCGGGCAGTATGGATCTGTTATCCTCTAAAGACGTCTGCACAAACTGATATAATTTGGGCAGATATGTTCTGTGCCTCTGATGCTTTCACTGGCCTTAACTGCTGAGTTTGGTAAATCCATGTGACACTGCATATCTTAAAAACTGTTAAGAAGTTAGTAAAGATTGACTGCCAGCCAGCACACGAAATGGAGAAGGAAGAGCATGGAAGTAATTGCACCGTGTGGCCTTCTGAAGTGACAGTGATATGTAGCAACGTTGATGACGGTGGGCTGGAAAATGACGGAGTTGGACCTCTTGGGCTTCCTCTCCCTTTTGGCCCAAGTGGTTGTTAATAGTAAAGCGAGCTTGAAAGTAACCCTGTTCACCGGGCCGTGAGGCTCCATTCAAAACCTGTAAGGAAAATGGGAAAATTGCATTTGAGACTCCGGGTATTAAGAGGACAAGACAACCTTGAGTCCCTGAGAACAGAGCAGAGAGACTGAGAGATGCAGATTTTCAAACTCTGCTCTAAATAACCTTTTCATCTCTTTAGTCAAGCTTGTTCTGGTCTGACCCTGACAGCTGTAAATCTCAGAGCTGATTCTGAAGAGATGGGAACAATGAGGATAATTGCCCTGTAATTCAGAGAGCCTTGGTGGGGATGGAGGTATATCAGCGCATGAGAGGGAGAAATGACTCCCTTTATTACGGTGAGAAGCAGAAGCTCCATTTGTTATTAAAGGTGAGTGACAGCCCGGTTTGAACTTTCTCATGCCTTTTGCCAAAACTTAGATACATGAACCAATACATGATCCTTCAATTAAAAATCATATTCTAATAAGTAATAACAAAGTGGGAATTCAGATGGTTCTGTTTCAGCACTGGAGTTTCCTGACTTCTGAGTGCTCATTTTTTAACCTTTTCCTTTTTTATAGTTTTGGGTGACTTTTTTTTTCTTTTGCTAAAGCTCAGTAATCCGGCACGGATCCATGGCTCGTAACAGTCAGCAGAACTTTTGACAGCAATGGGGCCCATGGGATAAACCACCCCGTTGTCAATAAACTCTGATTCTTTCCTCATTATATAACAATGCAAATGTAATAATTTCTTCTCTGCTTCAGTTGTTACTCAATCCCCGATTAATTCAGAAATGGGCCAGTAGCAAATATACAATTGCAACTGCTAGCACAGTTTAATGTGAAGTTTGGGTTATTGTCAGATTGCTATTAATAACGCTGAATTTTCCCTGAGCTGTTCAAATGTCACTGCCAGAATCGGAGGGGTGAAAGGAATCTAATATCTCTTCCCCAACCTCTGTATCACAGGAACTTCGAAATGTGCAGTTTTTCCTATTGTTCCTCAGTCTATTGTAGAAGTGCTGCAGTGACTAATTCTTGCATAAATCATTGCCATGACAACACCTGTAATATATACTGTCAAATAGTGCCGAAGCACTCGGATTCCTCCAACTCTGCCAAGAGGCTAAAGAGATACAAATGTGGGTGAAGCGAGCGCACAAACCTGTCCCTAGCAGTGAAGGAGCGGCGAGCAGTGGGACTGGGGTTTTGGAGAAGTCTCCCTCCCTGCCTGCCTTTCTTCCTCTGGCCTCGGGAGCTGATCAAGCCAGCTATCAAGGGCTGGTCTGTGTAGTGGTGAGTACCCTGAGCGGGTACTCAGAGGTCTGGCTCTGCAACTGCCTTCTTTAATAGTCCTTGGTGTTTTCCCCCGTCTCCGGTTGCTTATCGGCTCTGTGTTGGAGCAAGCGCAGCTCTGGCACTGTGCCTCTGCTCGGTGCCCGGCACAGCAGGGCGTGATCTCACGAGGGCTTGTTAGATCCTCTGTGACGTGGGGAACAGGGCGACAGCCCAGCGTGGCCGATTTACGGCAGCTGAGGACTGGGCTCTTTTCTCTTTGCTGGACTGCATTAATGGTAAAGTATCGATTCTCATCTACGGGGAAACAGGCAAAGTTGGGTATTGTGTTTAATTAAGGACTTTAAAACAAGGACTTGTAAGGTGATCAATATTTATTAGGACAGGGTAATCTTGTTTTGACTTTTAAACTTAGTGGATTTGATACATGTTGGCAGCACAGCCGTAAATGTGTAGTGGCGAGATGTGCTTTTCACCGGGTAACATCTTTTATGATAACCCGAAGCCTAGCTCCAGTTTAATGGCAAAATATATCAACCCATTTTTCCCCTGTTCCTACTAGCTCTTCTTTGTTCATTCTAAAAAGAAGGTCTGTGAAGGAAAAATTGAGCGGAGAGGTTACTGATTGCTAGCTACAGTCTTGTGGCAAAGGAAAACTTACTAACACAGGAACAACTCGCACGTAACGAATTTCATCAGAAATACTTTACAGGTAGGACTAGATGAAAAACGAGGTGTGACTTTAATACCAATATAGAATCCATCTGTTTAGTCCATCTACTTTTCTCTTATACCTTATTCATCCCTATTGCATGTGAAGTCTCCTGTGATACATGTGAAGATCTCAGTTTCACCTCAGATTAAAGGCAAGACTTCTCTTTGGGCAGCATTCCCTACTAATGTATAAAGGGAAGAAGGAATGGGTACCCTGTATAGGAGCGTCTGGTCCCTGCCGGGACAGCACACGAGGTTTTCTTTTGAAGTGTCCTCCTACAGAGTGACTTTATTTATCCAGAGTCCTGGCTCTTGACCTGATTTTCTACTTCACAGTATCTCCTTTGGTCGCTGACATCTGAGTGTGTGAAAACGTTGCTATTCTACTTTCTCTGACTGGGTATAATGAACCCTGTGCAGAGTAGTGGAGAATGCAGGTTCAGAATTGGACCTTCAGTTAATGTAAACCAGTGAAGCTGCAGAGATCATAGTCTTTTTGGATGGTTCCTTGTCTAACCTATTCTTAAAAATCTCCTGTTGTGGAAAATGTAGGCGCTCCCTATGTAAAGGTGAAATGGTAAATAAAATATGGGCATGCTGGGAGAGAAAAGGGTTCATAGTATATTACCCAAGAGAGTAGGTGATAGATGCTGTTACCTGAACGATTCTCAGCCTCTGGGCTGTCCCTCGGTGATTTGTTTCTGTGCTTGAGTATCCCGAGAGCTGCTAAGTTTTACCTCCAGTCCAACCGTAAATCTCCCAACTGGAGATTGTGACACTGTATGCAGGTTCACCCCGTGGCAGCATTCAGGAGATGCACTGAAATGTAAATTGAGCTTCAGATTCAACATCTGTATTCTGGATTTTTGTTTTGATTCATCCACTAAGAAGGACTGAGGGAGAAGGATATGTTTTTGTAGGATGCATTGGCTTAGCCACAGTCAGTAATCCTCAGGGAAGGAGAACAAGTGCAAACCTACACGCTTAGCTGCAGCCAGACCTCCTGATGCCTAACAAGCAATGACTAAAAACGTTTCCTTCCTCCCCTCTTTAGCTCCAAGAGAATTAATCCCAAATGAAAACCTTTGTTTTGCCTAGCAAGAGCCGGCAGGCTGAACTCTTGCTTGGAACATGTGTTTCTGCAGTGTCACCACCGGACCGGGGTAATTTGTGTAACAAAGAGTTTACTCTCCAAGAAATGCACTTTCTGAGTGGGAGGAGGCAAAGCTGTTTGGTGAATTTGGGTCAGATTCAGCAAACAGTTTCTGCCAAAAAAAAAAAAAAATCAATCAAACAAAAAAAACAAAACAAAACAAAAAACAAACAAACAAAAAAAACAAAAAAACCCCCCAATCTCTCCCTTTATTGCTTTTCCAGATAATCAAAATATTTTGGTTTATACTTCCCAAGCAGCAGCAAAGTAAAAATGCAATTCAGAATTAACATTTTCTTTTCACGTGGGAGTATCCCACGCTGGAAAACACAGATGAGCAGCGACATTTGCCCATGCAAAATGTCTTCTTTCACAAAACCCCCTCTTTTTCCCAGGAAAATACCCGCACGAGCCTGGTGCAGATGGGCACCCGTGTCCCTCCCTCCCCCGAGCGGGCTGGCTGCTGCGCGGCTGCCTTTGGCGGACCGTTTGCCGGCTCACAGGAGAGAAGCCAGCAGGTGGTGCTCGCTGACGGCCACCTGCCTTTGGAGGGCGGCGCGCTGTGAGGCGGGCGCAGGCACCCGGGGGTGGCCGGGGCGGGGGGCAGACAGCCCCCGGCCCCGCTGGAGCGGAGGGGCCGCAGGCGGCGGAGCTGTAACTGGGGCGGGGAGGCGGGGAGGGGGCATGGGCGGCGAAGCGGGCATCCCCAGGCCTGTTGCTGCCTGCCTGGCACGTGTCGGTGCTTGCCCCGCTCTGGCTGAAGGCGTGACGGCGGTGTGATGCTGCTGCTCTGCCTTTCCCTGCGGCGTCTCTCCCTCCCCAGCTCCGGTTTCGGCTCCTCCGGTTGCAGCGCGGTCAGGCACTGGCGCCCGCACGCTCCATAGGTTCGGGCTGGTAGCGGAGACCCGTGAGGTTGAACCGAGGGGACACCAGACTAGCTTTAACGCTTCTTTATAGGTTTTCAGTAAAGACTTTAGTTTTTTTTCTTTTCCTGACTTGTAAATGACTGAGGAAACAAAGAAGCGATGGAGGAAGATGTCTGTAGCCCCTGTTTTCATCCACTGGGGCTGCGGAGGTTGTTTTTGTTTGTAGCAAAAGTAGAAGTGCCCACAGACTCTCCTCACTCCCTAATCGCTGGGGACTAAGGGCAAAAACTCAGAACCGCTCTGCAAGTCAGCGGGGATTTGTGCTGGAGTTGCCGGGGCCGGCCGTGCCCCGCGCTGCGGTGGTTTCAGAGGAGTCGTTCCAGATTTAGGACGGCAGAGCAGAGACTCCCCTTCTCCCCTCTGTCACGGCTTGGTAAAGGCAGCCTAGCACCTGGTGACATTTCCCATCAGCTCATCTCTTTAAGAGCTGTGTTGCCAGACTGAAGTCTTTTTTTTTTTCCTCTCATTTCCAGCACAAGAAGGGAGATATAAGCCCACTCCATCCGCTGCCTTAATGTGTGAATTAAGCACAGAGGGAAAGGAAAGACGTACAAACATCTGTCCTGTTCCTCTGCCTTTGCTGCAGAGATGCTCAGGATGTGAGACGGTGCATTGATGCTGTCGCATTCTGTGTGCGTTTGGGACACATGGGGCTGAAATTACTGTGGCTGCAAATAAAGCCTCTGATGTCATATTTAAGGATGAAGCAACTACTCACTCTCTTTGCTTCCCATGCTCACTCACTTGCCAGACTGTCAACATTCACAGTTTCTGAAGGCTCTGTTTGAGAAGGTGAAGGAAAAAAAAAAATCCCCTGTTCGTATGGCAGGCTGTCCCAGCGCCCTTGGTGGTGCTGGCTGGTGGCAGCGTGGCGTGATAACGTCCGACTCATGCAATAAATTCACACAGCTGCCCGAGAGGTACAGGGCAAAAGGTGTGTGTCTGTTTTTGCACCTCTGAGCCATTCTACATATGTGCATATGTACATATCTATATAAAACCCCCACATATAAGGTCTGTGGGTTTGAGTATCAAGCTGTGATCAGTGGGTGTACCGGGGCTTTGAGGCTTTGCAGATGCTTGTGAATGTTTACACACAAAGGGAATTGCGGTGGCAGGAATCTGTGTGAGCACTTACCCTACAGGCAATGCTCCAGAAGAAAAGGGAAGAGTCTTATCCTTGCTGAGACACCTTGCGGCACAAAAAGGCTTGAGAGAGGGCTCTCGGAAGCTATTTCTGGTATTTTGTGCTTTGATTTGCTGCCTTTGTGGAGATCAAATCATTTAACTGTGATAGTCTACCAGGCAGCAACAGTTTTGTTTAGTCCTGCCATTTTGGTTCATATCTTTCTAAACCATGTCCTTCGAGGGGAAATATTAACTTGTCTAGACCAAGGTACAGTATATTGGCTAGTTCATCTCCCAGGAAGGTTTGTACTTTCCATAGGCAGTGCTCAGAGATGGCCATAGTGTGTGTGGATTTAGGGAGGCTGTTAAAATTCATCTGCTTGGTTTCATGCAGTCAATGCCTTTAGCAATGAGCCGAAGAGGCACAGATTTGGAAATACTTGCTCCTACCGATTTCATCTCCTCTAGACAGTGTGATTACCCCCAGTGCATTTCCCAGGAGTGCACTGAAATACATTTAAAGTTGCCTTCTGACACTCTGGATAGCTTATCTTGTAGCTATTGCAGGCTGAGTATATTCTACAAGCTGGAAGCTGCTTGCATGTCTTTGCTCACCTGAAGTGCTTTCTCTCTTTCCTCTTTATTTATGGAATTTGTGTTTCTCTCCTTCCCTCCCCAGACCAAAAGCTTGGTGTCGTCTCCTTCCTTTTCCTAGAGCACCGTTCTCTTGCAGTGATAGAGCCTCTGTGGAGATACAAAATTACTGAATAACTTTACTTTTCAAGGGGGGTGAGGTGGGAAACTTCTCATTCAAAAAGGGGCGTATGATCAATATGCTTTGTTTCAGAATTTTTTTTGCAACAAAAGCCATCAAAATCAAATTTTTATCAATGCGTATCAGTTGTCGGGAAAACAACTTTTTCTACTGAAACAGATGAGTACACCACTTCCAGTCAACGGACAGGCAACTTTTATGCCTCGGCTCAGGAAAGAGCAATGCTGAACTCAGCTGGGAGCTGTTGCCTTCTGCCAGGGGAGCTCTGCTTCGACAGGAGAGGCTGTTGTGGCAGGCGTATGAGGAGTAACTGGCTGATGGGTCCCTGGATGCTCCCTGCCTCCCATATTGTGCCTCCTCCTTTCCCTCTCCCCAAACAGTGGTTTATTTTGACAATTTCACCCGATTTTGGAACTGATCACACTGTTAAATCTCGCTGCCTCAGATACAGCAGAGCAGCGCCCACCAAACAGAGATGATGGCCTCAGCCATGTAGCTAGCGGCTTTTCGGTCTCTGCTAGTATGTTCTGCTGCAGCAAAGCTTCTTGTCGTTACTTTTATAGGAAGCTTTCAGTGGCCTAATTTGCTATTCATATACATCTGTTCCACTGGAGTCTGTCATTAATCTCCTGGTAGGTTTAAGTTTTCCCTCTTATATTTGCTGCATGGCCAGTCATCAAAGAGACAACTAAATGAATACTGATACAAAACAAATAGTAGGTTCTAGGGTTACCTGATAATTGTTTTCTTGCTAAAATACATATGATGCATCTTTCTCTCAGTTAAGGGAAATAACAGGTTGAGCATGTAGGTAGGTCCCTCCAGCCCCATCCGAGTGCAAAGCTTGGAGACAAGCACAGTTACGGTCCTCCTGCACGCCACGAAGGGTGCGATGGGCTGTGCTTCTCGAACAGACTGGCTTTGCTTTGCCCTGTACAGCCCCAGCTTTTCCCGTTGATGTTACAACCTGAGGTACTATGCTCCTCTTCTAGAAATCTGATGGCTATTAGCCAGGGCTGCAAGCAAAGCTGTAAATGTTCTGCTGGGACTGCAGCATATGGGTAGGAAGGGGCATTTTTAAGGCTCTTCCTGAAGTAAGATGGAAATTAAAAAGATATTTTTGTCACAGGGCCAGACCCTGAGTAAGCACAATTTGGCTCTGACAACTTCAGAGGAGCAGTGCCAGTTTATATAGCTGAAGACCCATCTACGGTATTAAGAAAAAACAAACCTCATTTATTCTGTGTCCTTGTTCGCATCGCAATCCAACTATTAAAAAAATGAAAACATAACAGACCAGTCCTGCAATCATGAAGCCAGCATACATCAAGACAGTTAAAATGAACAAAAGGCATTCTTTGCTGCTTGCTTTTTTTTTTTGCCTTGAGGGGTTCTGTTCCCATGTTTCCTTTGTAAACACAGGGGTGAGCGAGCCTTTCTGCTGCAGGAGTCCAAAAGTAGGTGGAGAGGAAAGGCTTTCTGAAAAAAGCATCACATTGTGAGATTGAGAGTACTGTTTTCATAGGGAACAAGGCAGAAACAGAACTCCTCTGGCAGCCGCTTCTCCCACTCCCCCCCAGTCTGTCACGTCCAGGTCACAAACTTGCACCCCTGTAGCTTTGTTAGCGTAGAAGGGCTGACGCCAGGCAGTGGGACGTACGCAAGGTTGCTCACAAGTATTTTGACTTGCAATGTTAAGAGAAGTTCTGGCCGTGGGTCATTCAAAATGACTTACTGGCGATGACGGTTTGTTTGCTGTTGTGCCTGGCCCTGCTGGGAAGATTGTGGGGTGGTTCAGAAGTGCACTGCTCTGTTCTTCCAGGGCGCTTCATGAGGATGTAATGTGATGGCATGGCAGGGTCGTGTAGAAACAGTGTGTGGTTTAATGTGACTGGAAGGGTTGTATTTTCACAGGCTGCTTTCTCTGAGTATTTTGTTCCTGCAGGACCTTCCATCTTGCTGATAATCGCCTCTGGGCTCCAACCCTTGGGCAGTTGTGAGATGGAAGCAATAGTTCTCCCCCCTTTTACAAGGGGCTTTTGTCTTGGGAGTAATCGTTATTTGTCAAATGCTTTAATATTGTCAGATGAAACCTGCTAGAACATTCTTCTCTATTTTTTTTCTCTCACCCATCTCAACATGAGGAGAGTGAGTGAGTCAAATGCTTGTCAGACTCTAAGTGAGAATACAGTGCTCAGCTGGACAGGCGTTTAACCAAACACCGATAGAAAAGCCATACACATGCACACAAAATTTGCTTTTACCCCCTCTCTGCTCAGTAACAGTTAATTTACAGCTCACTCCTAAATGGTGAAGTGTCTTCAGGCACAGAAATCATCATTGCTGGGCTGACTGCTAAAGACTGATACATTTAGAGAGAAAATATGTATTCTCTCTGAAGTGGAAACTCAGATTGTAAATTAAATTTGTCAATAAATATGGAAATGGTTTCCGTTTTCCTCTTCTATCCAGTGCTGCTGAGATTGGTTGTTCCAGTACCACGTCACTAGTGCGGCAAGAGAAAATCACCAGTTCCTGCCCCGTCAGCGGCTGGCAGGCTCCCGGTGTCGAGAGATCTGTTGTCACAGTTTTAGGTTAGTGAGTTAATTGTACATTCATCAGTGATAGCAACAATAGAAATTCTTTAGGAACAGAGTCTGGAAGAAGGTAATTGGATTTAAGGAACTCAAAGACATTACGGACAACTCATCTTCCTAGAAATGTGTGAACAATGAAGTAAGCAACACACAAACATAAGGCTTTGGTCCACACAAGTAGTCATAACATAGATGAGCGTCAGGGGAAATGTCATATTCTGGTACCTAATGAGAAAGTTGGATGTGATGAAGAAAGAATTGTCGTGCTTTTGGATTTTCCTGTCAGTATATGGGCATATAAAGTGTTCCTCTACCTCCTGGAGAGGCAGTTTCTTGCTTAGTCTAAACCAGCATGGTGACACTGGGGTCCATGGATCTATCCTGTGTTCTTTCAGCTCGTGGTTTTGGCCTTAAATGTCTCTTGGATGAAAGGCTTGCATGCCAGTGTTTGCAAAGCAGTCACGCTACCTGCTGATATTGGAAGCTGGGTTTAAGAGAAAACAACTTCTAGAGAAAGTTAGGAAGGCGATGCACTCGGAAGACATAAAACTGAGTAATAAGACATGCCTTAGACCCTCAGGTCCTCCCAAGGGGACCAAACAAACTCAAAACTATCAAAAATGTAATGAAAGCCCATCACTTTGATAAATGGAAAAAATCACCCCAGCATCAGAATAGAAATATAACTTCATTTTACCACACTGTGGTCATTAGCCTGGAGAGCAGAGATCTGGGCTTGGGATGCCATTTGCCCTGCCTGGGAACTCGCTGCAATCCCATCAATCCTGACAAGGGGTGGCTTAATTTTTTTGCCTTAGTGCAGTTTGGCAGATTTTTATTTCTTGGTTCTTTAAAATGTTCCTTTGTCTACCTGGTATAGTTGTCCTCTTATTTAATACAAGTCTGTGGGGTTTTTTTAAGGTGAGTGGTGGATCTGTTCCACATGATTACATGATGTTTGTAGGGTCTTTCTGTAAGTGAAAGGGCTTCGGGATCTCCCCTCCCTAGGTCACCTCGCATCTTCTGGGGGCTCTGGCTCGTGCTGCCGTGCCCGCAGATCAGTGAGGCAGGACCAGCGCAGGATGGAGCTTGCGGCAGGGAGAGGTGGTGGCTGGTGGCGGTGGTGGCTGTGACATGGATGCTGTGTTGAGAAGGCGCAGAGGGTGGTGAGAGCTCATTTGCTATGATCTGTCGGTGGCAGGCTGTCAGTTGACATGGTGACAGACGCTTACACTCGGTTTGCTGTTGCTGCACTCCTTTGCAGCGTTTCCGAGAGGTTGAGGAGCAGTGCTGAGACACTTCAGCATCGTTACCGCCTTTGGTTTGGCGGCTCTCAGCTCATGCTGTCTCCCTCTCCAGACATCTCAGTGTCTCCCAGCTGTTCAGCACTTCTGCAGTCTTTATCCAACTGCTTTTACACCTGACCCCAATTACTTGCTTTTAAATCCTCCCCCCTCCCCAAAAGCCGCCGTGCTCTGAGATGTGTTAGTGTGCTGGTGCCTCCTACCAGCGTCCTGTCTCCCTGCCTCATGGATCCAGCTCTTTTCTCTTTCCCAGTTGTCTACAATTCATTATCTATCTTCTCTTGGACCAAGGAACATAGTTTTCTTTAGGGCTGGAGCCAAACCCATTTCAAGTCTTAAAGTCGCCTCCTGACGTCAGGGAGCCTGAGTCAAATCCGATGTGACTGCACAGGTTGGTGACGAATCTCCAGCCCCTGCAGTGCTTAGCGAGACGAGTGCTTTGAGCCAGTAAGAAGCTACGTCAAGAAAGAGAGCAGGTTCCTTGGCAAAGCAAAACTAATTCCTTTTCCCCGCCGTGCTGCTGCTACCAGCCAGGATCCCAGGGTGTAAGCTGGCCTCCCTCTACCTACTTGAAAAGTTTTGGGGTTTTCTCCCCTCTCTTTGTGCTTTCAAATGCACAGTTAATTGTAAAGAGCTGTGTGCCAAAGTCCAAACTTTGGCTGAGAGTTAAACACCAAGAGTTAAACCCAAGCCGTCGAGTTATAGAAGGCTCTGCTTTATCAGAGAAGTGTCAGGCTTCCCCTCGCTGTGACTGCTATCAGTAATTAGCACACCCTACAGAGCCTGCTGCTGAACAGTCCGCATGCTAAATGCTGCTTTGTCATCAAAGTACAGTAGCTTGTAACTAATTACATCCCCGCTTTATCTGGGCCAGTTCTTCCTTTTAAATACACTTAATAACTCTGCCTTTGAAGGTTCTAGACATAAAAATAACCACTTCAAATAATCTCCTGAAGACACATGCCACATTAGGTATAGAGCTGAAGTAGGCACCTTGGATTATCTGAGCAAAACAAGAGCCCTGGGCCCCTGCTGGGACATGGATGGAGAGCTGCCGTTCCGCTGCGCTGCTCCTGTGTTGGAGAGGAAGGCTGGCGAGCCAAAGTTCATGTTTTACAAGAGTCCTGTGCGTCCATCGTCGTTAAAGATGTGAGGAAGGAAGAGTGGACTGTGCCAAAAGAGCTGCAGCTTGACTCTGCAGCGACTGACTGAATGGAAAGATTAACAACGTAAGGGCTAAAACTCAGCATTAGTCCCAAGTCCCCCTCCATGACCTGAAGACCATCCATTTCTCTTCCTAAATCATGTTTAAACATTCCCAGTTGCACTGGATCCACAACTCTGTCTTTTGTCATCCTCTCCCTGACCCTGTCAAAAGAAAGACCAAAGAAAACATTTTATTTTCCTGATCTTGGAAGTTCCTGTGGGATGGGAAGCACCTTTGCACAGAAAGAAGGGCTGCTTAGAATGGTGTGGAAACTGGGTTGGAAGTCGATGGTGAGACCAGAATTCATGGACCTGGTGCCTGTAAGTCTCCGCTGGTTTCTCTAAAGACTCTGTGCCTGTCATTGAAGCCGATGCTGAGAAGTCTGGGTACCGCAATTAGGCACTAAAATATCTTATAGGGCAGAATCAATTTTTGTTATAGCCGAGTGGTTTTGGTGTGTATTTTTTATTATTACTTAATTTGCTGTTGTACAGCAAGACCGTAAACTGCAGTGATGCTTGGGATCGATGGGAACGTGCCAGTCTCTAGCAGCAGTTTCTGTGTCTTTGTGAGTTAGGGAAAAGGCAGAAAATTCAAAAGCAATCCATGTAAGGACCTTGACAGGAGGGAGGAACAGAGCAGAAACGGGGCCTGCGGCTCCTCATTCGAAAGCAAGCCAAACAAAAGCAGCAGCTAGTGCAGCGAAAATGTCATGACTGCAAAGCACCAAGGAGGAGATCAACTTTAAGAGGTAGCAGAAGGGGAATAGATTATGGTACTTTAATTTAAAGGTGTTAGGGGGATTCCTGGAGGGAAGAGGCTGGGAGTTAGAAAGGAATTCATTACGGAGAGGCTGACTGCACTGGTGAATCACCTATATCATCTGGGTCCATTAAACCTGTGTCTTACAACGCCCTCAAAATGCAGACGGGATCATTCGGTGTCGGTGACAGCCTGTTTATCTAATCTCAAATGACCTTTAGCAAAGGAGGCTCTGGGGGCAAGACGAATATTCACAACTCCAGCGTTTCCCCTGCCACCACCCCTCCAATCCCAGTTAAAGGTGTTTGTGTGGTCCTGACTGGTGTTCGGGCTGATTTATGTGATTGAGTGGCAGGTGGGTTTAATGGCCTTGTTGGCTGCCAAAGTGATAGTGGTGTTTTCTTTCTTTTGAAGCAAAAATGCAAAGGAGGGGAGAGTTGTGCGCACGCTGTGGAGAGACAGCGTGCAAAGGCTTCAGTCTCAAGGGGCCTGTTTTCTGTTCATTTGGGGTAAATTCGGGATCAGCCCCAGAACTGAAGCAAGTCTCCTTGTCTGTGGTGTGAACTGGGAGCAGCTTTAATAGAGCTGTTGTGGATTTATGTCTGGCCTAACCCCGGAAGAGTCACTCTGTGTCTACATTTTAACTCAGCTCTGCCAGTCTGGACTATCTCCAAGAGGCTTCCTTGGCTTTGCTGTATAATATTTTTTCAGACATTTCAAGTGCAATTGTTAATGGATATCAGTATGGAAAATAAAATGAGTAAATTCAATGCTTGTGAAAAATCCAAAAGCAACACAAGGAAGGACTGAGCGTGCGTTCCCCTTCCCAGCTGTGCTGATGTTCCTCTCTCCTTACTGCAATTCCTGCTCTGCCAGGTTTGTGCCAGGCCACCAGCCCTGCAAAGTCCGGTCCCAAGGATGCTTTGCTATGGTCCTTCAAGCCTTATCCTGTGGCCATTCTGCCAACTCCTTCTTGACTGTGAAGGTGACAATGCCATTGCTGCAGCCCCGTGCTAAGTGAGCAAGAGGGAGGTGGCCATGTCTCATGGGCTTCCCACAGCGGCTTCTTTTCTCTTTGTAGGTGAGAATTCACATGATCAAACCCTAAATTCTGCAAAGAGGGGTTTTTCAGTGGCTCCAGACCCAAGCGATCAACAGATCTGCCCCTGCCCCCCAAAAATTCTATACCTTGCCGGTTTGTCTGCTTTATCACAAGAGCAGGAGAAGGCAGTAAAATGCGTCAGTTTTCAGCTTTAGCCAGAGTTGAAGATTTGCATAGTTTGCAACTTGCCACAAAAAAAAGATCGTTTTGTCAATACTCACATATGGTGGCTCATTCGGCTATACCAGGACCCAATTAATTGTGTCTGCTGTCTGTCTGTCAGAACACTGTAACAAAAAGTTTTGCATGCATTGTTTGTTTAATCTATAATGGCTTTTGTTTGCTTCAGAATGGTGGATATGTTTTCTTTTTTTTTTCCTTTTTCTTATCTTACCCCTTTCTAAAGCTTTAATTCCTATAATCCCAATGGTCTCTTTTCTCTTGCTGCTGATCAGTTCTCCACCAGAGACTGGAGATTCAGACGGAAGGGCAGCACCACATGTGCTGCAGCAGTCGGGGAGGCAAAGCCTGCCGCTGCGGCCGCTTGAGGACTGGGCTCATCCCGGCTCCTTGTCCGCACTCATCGGAGATGGTGCCTGCAGGGAGTGAGCTGGCCTTGGCTGTGCCCGAGTCAGTGAATAAAGACCTCCCAGGTGCGATTCAGCCCTGAGTCACCGTCTGGCTGCCTCTCAGCTGACTACAGCCCAGCGGGCCTGAACCCCTCGGCTGGATGCCTACGGGCGGGAATGGGCCCCTGGGGCTGCGTGCCTCCAGGGAGGGGCCGCATCCTGCTGGGCTCTACGATTACCTGAAAGGGGGTTGTGGGGAGGTGGGTGCTGGTCTCTTCTCCCAAGTGACAAGTGACAGGACAAGAGGAGATGGCCTCAAGTTGCGCCAGGGGAAGTTCAGGCTGGATATTAGGAAAAATGTCTTTCCTGAGAGAGTGGTGGAGCACTGGAAGAGGCTGCCCAGGGAGGTGGTGGAGTCACCATCCCTGGAGGTGTTCAAGGAACGTGTGGACGTGGCACTGCGGGACATGGTGGGGTTGGGGTGATGGTTGGACTTGATGATCTTACAGGTCTTTTCCAACCGTAGTGATTCTGTGCGGTTCCGGCTCCGAGGGCGTAAGGACAGCAGAATTCAGGGGTGCAGCTAGATGAAGCCGTCCTGTGAGCTGCCACACGGGTGGCAGGGCTCAGGGGGGCTGCCCGCCTCCAGCCCGCCCTCGCGGCGGTACCCCTCCGGTCCTGGGGCAGCCTGTCGCAGCAGCACAGCTCTCCTGCTCCACGGCGCAGGAGGAGAGCTGCGGTGCAGGGGCTGGAGCGCTTCCAGGATCTTCCCAGACCTTCTCCCCTCTTGCCTGCAGAGCACGGGAAAACCATGCCCGCACCACGGCATGCCTTCCTCCAGAAGGAACATCTTTACATGCCGGGGCTCTGGGGCCGCTGCGGTGGTTGCAAAGCACTTTGAAAGCTGTGGAAGTGCCAAGTATCCTTATGGCTGCTATTAGAAATGCTGCGGTTTCCACAGACAGGTAGCATTCAGGGCAGGAGAGCTTTGGCTGTATTCTCCAGGTGGCAGCTGCTATAAAGGAAACAGATGTTGTGTTACAATTTCTAAGGACCTCTAATAGTTTTGTTAGATCTTGGGGAACAGAGGGCTAAGGGCAGCAGCGAGTTGCCATAGCCAGTGCTGCAGGAGTGATTTTATCATGAGAAAAAGGACTGTTTATTAGTGCAGGGGAGAGCTGGGAAAAATATTTCCGGGGGAGGTGAAGCATTTGTGAGTGTTGGCTTGCTATAAAAGCCGTGCATGGACTTGGCTGGGTCTGTAGCTCCCCGTTATCAACTGCCCGTGCAGCCTGAGAGCAGCAAATGTTTGTTTCCAGAGGTTTTGTAGAAAGAGACCTGCCCGCCCTTGGCAGAGCGGGGACGGTGGGACCGCGGCTTCCTTCGGGTCGCTGAGGATCGTGTTTTGGTGTGTGTCACTGGGTGCTGGGCTCATCAGATCCAGTCCCTGCCTGCCGCAGGCGCTGGGCTGCGTAAGCGCCAACAGCAACAAAAGTGCATTGGGGGATTTTCACCTTCTCCTCCAAGAGTAGGTCCCCCTGCTTTGGTTTTGGGGCGAACTCAAGGACAGGTCACCCCTCGGTTACACCTCAGGTCCTGCAGTAGACGGATGCTTTTAAAACTGTAATAAAACAACCCTACCCAAGGTGTGTTTTCCAGACCTTTGTTGGGTTTCATTCAGGCTCTCTGCATGATTCCCAAATGCTTTGCTTCCAAAACCTTAATATCAAGTCTTGGAAGTTTAACTAATCATCTGCATACAGATTTTGCTTAGCTCAGGTCTTTATTTTCTCCTTTGATTCAGTCTGCAATACAGCCTTCTTTGTAGGATATTAATTTTGTTTTTAACCAGCTTCTCTTATCCTTGAGAATTGAATGCCAGGCAACTCGTGGCAAACTGGGTGACCACAGGCTGGGAATAGCCCACGACTGGGGTCAAAGGCAGTAAAAACATTTCATCTGTTCAGAGACAGCTGTAGTCCCAACTACTGATTTTTTTTTTTTTAGTGGTTCTCATAAAAACTAATAATATTTAATTAATAAATGTTAAAAAAGAACTCTTTTATAAACAGCATTTGAAGGGTTTTGGTTCAAGTTGCTGAGGAGGTGAACGCCTCTGCCCCCTCCCTAGCAGTACGTGCTGGGAAACTTTATGGATGCGGTATTTCCTGTACTGACTCAGAGCGGTTGTCAGGGTGTTTTCTGTCTCTGTGGGGCAATGGGTGTCGTTGCTTCAGAGGTAAAAAGTGGGACTTCTCAGAGGGTGTCAGGGAGTCAGCGATAGAGGAGTAACTCACTCAAGGAGGTCTTGTTTTAAGCCTTTGTAATTAGAGCATCGTTCCAACACTTGAAATACGAAGTTTGCTATCCTGTCCCAAACTCTTATTGTTACTAATTATAACTCTGGCTATTCTTGTTCTCTGTACAAATATTCAAAACCATTTAAATCTATTGACGCTTGGAAAGGTTGTACTCTGTACGGGAAGGCAGGGCTTTGCGTTACAGAGCAGTCTGCTGCACGGGATGGCTAATGTTTTCTGGGATGCCACGGGACAGCTAGTGTGGCAATGCAAGGGTTTAAGCAGTGAGTTTCACAGCTGTTTAAAGGGCTTTAGTTGTTTTATTCTTCATTCAGGTATCTAGCATTGAACATCAGAATTATGATGGAGCTTTACAAGTCTGTGTTCTTGAGAGGCTTTCTGTTCCACGAAGTTTAACAAGTTGTTTTATGAGACCATGAAAACTTTTGCATCCACAGCATCCTACGGCTTGGAGAAACTCAGTTCCACATCTTTTTCTTTTCTTTTTTTTTTTTTTTTTTTTTGTGTGTGTGTGTGTTTGAAAAGGCGTCTCGTTTTCTTGGGTTTGAGTCTGGATGGGGAGTGAGCAGTGGGGGAAAAGCACCATCTGCTCCCTTCATGTTTTCAGGCTGCACAAACCAGGGACCAGCCCATGAGGTCTCGGTGGTTTCTCCCAAGGCACCTGGGCTGGTTCAGCAGCATCCCGACCCTCCTCTCTGTGCTGCACCCGCCATCACAGCCCAGAGCTGCGGCTCACTGTGGGACCGATGCAGCAGTGAGCAAGTACCCCCCCAGTGAGAAAAGCAGCATATTTGCAGAGCAGCAGACAGCACTCACCAGCTGTAGTCACAGCCAGGCTGATCTTTAAAAGAAATGTTATTTAAAATGCTGTATTTCAGCTGCTGTGGGAGCTGCATACCTCAGCTTAGCATGCTAAATATACCTTATTAATTGCCTTGCTCTTTACATACACTGGAGACTGGTGCATCGTTAAATACACTAGGAACATTTATTCCTTGAGGTTTTGTTTCGTATTGAAGTATTCCAGTTCTTAATGGCTCCTCTGTTTGGGATGAGGTTGGACCTGGAATATTGCAACATGTCCTGTTTTCCCTTCATCACCAAAGCACAACAGTACAGTGTCTCAGTATCTATATTTCAGTACATCATGCTTGTACAAAACAGCGTCATTAGACTGGAGGAGCAGATACCTTCTGAGCGTATGCAGTTCGGCTATTTTTCTGTATTGCTGCATTATCTAAAGGCTGAGATTGCTCTTTGCATTGTGCAGAGGGAGAGACAGCCTCCCAAAGTGCAGTCTGCAATGTAAGTAGGCAATTAGACAAGGGTCAGGGTATAGCCCATATGCAGGTCAGAAACCGAGACCTTTTCATTCAAGACAGTTCACAGCATGACTCACTTCAGAAAGCACAAGGAATAGAACCCAAGTCCGATTTCTTGCTTATCGCCTTCGATGTAAGTCTGGAGTAGCTGTGCTGGAGCTGCTGCTTTCAGACCAGCATATAATTGGCCCAAGAAGAGAACTTGAGAGCGGTGATCAGCCGCTCCAGAAACCCACACTGCATTGGGTTCTGAGTGGAGCATGTCTTGGAATACTTTTGTGCGCTCTTGCTGGGCCTGTGCGCGTTCGCGGCAGAGGATAAGAAGGGGCTTTCAAAGAGGGGGGTGGGAGCCTCTTTTGCATTCTTTTAAAAACACCTACCTGTATCCGAAGTGCTGCAGAGGAGTAAAAGCTGGAAGAGCTTTTCCTTCTGACAGGAGCAAACCTATCCCAGAAGATAACCTTGGCTCCGCTCCATCTCACCAACAAGAAGCGTTCTGGGGAATGAGCTTGCTTCACTTAGAGCAGGAAAAACACCTTCTCAGCTCCAAATAGCGTGTGTTTTATTGAGAGCCTCTTCCTTTTTTACAGCCCTATTTGTTTTTGCTGTAAAAGATGGTGAAGCACCTTGCACAGCAGTATTAGTTACACACACCAGGTTCAGCCAAGCCCTCTGTTCCCTTCCAGCGCCGCAGCGCATGGGCAGGCGTGGACTGGGGTTGTAAAGAGCGCTCTGCTGTGGGACAGGGTCAGCGGGCTCTGGGAGCCCTCACAAACACCTTCCTCAGCCAGGCTGCGGTCAGCCTCTGGAGCATCTTGCATCTGCAGAACCTCAGCCCCTTGGCAGTCTTCGTTAAACAACCCCTTCCTTCAGGCAGTTTCTAGCCTGCTTCCTTCCCTGGCTGCATTTGTAAAGGAAAACACAACCGCAATCACCAGGCAACACATTATTGTATTATTCATGCCCTGTAGTTGAGTATGATTGAGATGGGGAAAAGGAGGAGAAAAACCCTGCAAAATTCATTGCCACTTCAACGCCACAGAACCTCACGGGATTTGGGATATTGTGGCTTTAATCGGAGCTAATGTGTCCCTGTTACATAAGAGATGTCTTTGAGTGGATGTGCTGGATGGCTGCGGTTCCCTGCCTGGAGCGTTGGGTTGATCAGAATCCGACCTGCCCGGTGCAGGTCTCCGAAGGAGGCAGCGTGAGTCAGCGGGGAAGCGCTGGGAGTGAGCTACAGCAATGACCTACGCCGTGGCACACTGCTGCCCCTCTCGAGGCCGCAGTATCGCTTTACACTTGTTCTGTCTTGCCTGTTGAGGCTATGGGTTGTGGGGCAGAGGCTTTCCTGCCCATCGTCTCCTGCAGCGCCTGACACAATTCATCTCTGATGTCAGCAGTTGCTGCAATGCTTAGGTGGAAATACAAAGGAATTATTGTAACCTATTTTAGCACAGACGTATCGTAAGCACAAGCGTAGCTTCTCAATTCAAGGCAATGATTTAATTGTTGAATGCGATTTGGTATGTTACTTCATTTTTTAAAGCAGACGACTTTCCTATTTCCCTGGTCTTTAGATAGGGAAGGAGATGCCTATCTCTCCAAGGTATTTATAGACCCCATTATCCTAGTACCTGATATCTTACGTGTTTATCCTTGCACTGCCTATTGTTTCTTAGGCGTAGTTGTTTTTCCACTTTGTAGAGTGTGGGGAGAGGGGAAAGTAAATGTAGACTGCTTAATGGCTTCCTCAGTGGGGACCTTAAGGTGAAGCAACACTCCGGCGTTTTCTAGAGCCCTCTACTTACTGGGTCATCCTCCTTCCGTACAGAAATCACTAAAGCTTCAGCCCTGCTGCTGAATCTTCAGGTGCAAGTCCCATGGCCACAAAGAGCAAAATTAGTTTTACTGGGGCTTTCTTCCAGAAGTCCTGCCCTTTAGCAGAAGGGCCCCTGTATGGCTTCCACATTATTTTCCCATTTGCTAGCCTGTCTGCTTTGCAGCTGTGTCCAGCCGCGCTGTTGAACGCCACCAATTTCAGCGTGACTCCCGCAGACGCAGAAGGTGGCTATGGGTGGGTCAGTTTTCTGAACCAGGGGTCTCTCGTTTCCCCTCTAGCGATGGGTGATGGCCGTGTAGGACAGGGCAGAAGACGGCCTTGTAACCACCAACAGAACGCTGGTTACCAGTACTGTCTTTAAACTGGGATTGTCAGGGAGTGAACTCTGCCTGGCAGAGCCCGTGAAGTTGGATAGCAAGTAAAGGACGAGCAAGGCTGAGCTGATATAGTCTAATTAACTTCCGTTCCAGGCTGCATTGTTTTCTGTGCTCAAGCATGGTTTCTTCCAGATTTAAATTGATGATGAATATCAGCACAATGACAAAATGCTGCTTTTGAAATCAGACTTTTCACAGTAAATGGTTATTTGTTTTTTTGCATAAAAATATCGGTTTATCCAGGGTGATACAATTCTCTCTCTCCCCTTCCACCTTCACTACTGCCTGATTTGTGCGTATAGTTTAATTAAAATCATACAGTATTTCCACAGCTTGGTACGTCTCTGCTGCTAGCCTTGTATGTGATTTATATACAGCATTCCAGTGAAACTGCCTGGAAAAATTAAATAGACATGAATCAACTTGCCGCAGGCTTTTGAAATCAAACATTTCACCGCTAACTCCCTGCGGACATCTCCTTTCAGTCTGATGCAGGATAAATGTTACTGTAAGCTACTAAGCACAGGGCTATGTTAAAATGCAGTCATTAGGTTTGGGTTTTATAATTGTGGTTGTTTGCCAAATCATAGCTTAGGAGCCCGGGAGCGCTTTGATTCATTACTCATGATTATATGATTATTAAAAAAAGAAAACCAAAACTACTTGGGCTATTAGACTTCAATTTTTTTGTTTTGGCCTTTGGAACGGATCTAAACCAGTGGCAAATGTCAGATGTTTGTAGAAACAGTTTCAGTATAACTGTGTTTGGTGAAGCTATTGTAAATGCTTTTTCTGTCTGTGTTTTATCTGGAGGTGTAAGCTGTTTGCTCTTAGATACTTATTCTTAGCTGAGATGCAGCTCATTTTGGAAGCTTCGTACATCGTAAACAAAATTAACTCCTTATCGGAATCTCAGCTTTAGTCTTTATCCGTGTGACTTAAAACAGACCAAAACAAAGTATCACGCAGGAGAAAACCTGAAACAATAGTGCTTGTCACTCCGTATTCACGTATATGCCTTTCTTAGGCCTAAGGATGAACATCTAAAAGTGAAAGCCGGTTCTCTGCCTTCCAGCACAGAGACTCAAAACGAGGAGACCGCAGACAGCCGCCGGCCCCGCGCATCCTCCGTCAGCGTTGCTGTGCCGAGTGCTGCCAGCACGCCGCGGGGTCCGCCCCAGCAGCAGCTACGAGCCTTGAGTTGAATTTCCAAAAGGAGAAGCAGAAGGGGAAGAAATCTCCTTTGTGCCTCCTGGATTGTCTGCTGGGAGCGCGCCGATTCCCACGCGCAGCCGTGCGTTGGAATGCGTATTTCATTCAGAGCTGAACTACTCCGGTGTTAGTCACGGTGGAGCTTCTGAGATGTCTCTCATCCTTCCTGCCTCACGCTAGATGGGAGTTAATCAAGAATTACCAGCATTATGGAAAACAAAAAGAGCCCACTGTGGGATTTGGGCTCAGCTGTGTCCTTTCAATAATTTATAATAAGTCTTGGGCTGTAATAACCTAATCACAAGGATTTGGGGAAGGAGGCAATGAATTTGTTTGTTTCCTCCCAGCCACAGGTGATATTAAAGTGAAGAAAGAAAAATTAATCCCCTTTTCTGATTTGTCCTATAAAAGATATGCAAATAGTATTAGGGGCTGATCAAAATGCCAGTGATTACCAGATTGCTAAGAGTGAATACTAAAGCAGTCCCTCTGGAAAGCAATGCTGTTGTGGCTCAGAAGTGCCGGTTGTGAAGATGTCTTCTGCTGTTAGACAGCAAAATGCTGTAGGTTGGAATTATCTTTCAGGTCATCCATGGAAGAACGTTGGTTCCCTCAGGAGAATTTGACCGAGGGATGCAGGGTGTGGCCTTGGCCAGGACAGTTTAGGCAGACTGGGATGCTCAACACAGTGGTAAGAGGTGAGCTGAGCTCCTTCAGAGAAGTGCAGAACGATGCTTGAAGGAGTGGGGATGCAACGTCTGACCCCAAGACGTTAATTTGGCTTGATGGGTACTGTGTTGTGAGCTGAGCTGTGGGGATTGCTTCTCTGTGCTGTCACGAGTGGGAGGTGGGAGAGCGTAGCGTGCGTCTCCGTGGCGTTCTGCGGAGGGAAGGCAGCAGCCTGAGCTGGCCGGACGCAAGGCTGCCGCGCACGGGAGGCAGCGCTTAGGGAGCCCAGACTCCGGGCTCTGGTGGAAGGGAGGAACTGGACTTTGAACCAGGCTTTCACGGCTATGAGACCTCCATCCTGCGCTGCAGAGCAAGCCGCGTGGGACTGCCGTGCGGCTGCTCCCTAGCTCGGCTCACGCGTGGTTACTCATTAAACCATCGTGCCTTGTTTGTGCATGAGAAACCTAAGAGACAGGGAAAATGGTAAAGGAGGAGGAAGGCCTGGAAGAGATAAGCAGGAGATGTGCAAAGGAGGGAGGTACCAATAGTGTGTTGGTGGATCGTAAACTGGAGGAGCACAGGGCAAGCGCCTGAAGTGTTGAACCGGGTTCCTCGCCGCGCTGTGTGCGGAGCTGGCGTGGTTTGCGAGGCGGGTGTCAGCCATCCCTGCCTTCCTGACCTCCGGAAATCCTGCTGCGTGGGAGAGAACCTGTCATCTCATGTTTGCAAGTGCTTTTCGATTTAATACATTTTAATCAGAAAATTAATCAGGAAACACCAGTTCAGCAAGATAATTGAACAATGAAGAGACACGATAATTACTGTTTAGTCTAATTAACTTTGTTAAGTCTTTATTGGGAACAGAGACTTCCTGAGTGAAACTTATTAAATGGTTCTCCCTGGAAAACAGAATCCCCATCAAAAAGCCTTTGTTCCTCATGCTCTTCGTTAGGAATTGGGTGCCTGTCTTTCAACCGTGATTAGAGAAGCCAGCAGGTGGGTTTGGGGAAAACTGTAAGTTACCTTTCAGTCCAATCTCCTACGTCTTCAATTCATTTACATCTCTTTAATCCATTGCTCTCCTCCTCGCTTCCTCCCAGGTAGGCAGGATTTAATTGCCAACAAAACCGACGGGTCTGTGCAGCCCTACAGTGCTGCATCCACGTGCATCCAAACACAGCTGCGTTCCCATCTCTCCCCTTCAGCCATGGGGAAAATGGACAAGTGATTGGGGATTATCAGCGAAGAAAGGCTGAGGGGCTTTTCTTTGCTGTGGTAGATATATATAAAAGCACCAAAATCTTTGGTAGGGCTCTGGCAGGACAGAGCTGCTGGGAAGCCTCTGGCACTTGGCGGGTACATCAAGGGGGCACGTGGTCCTGCGGGTTGGGATCACGGGGTCTGGGGAAGGCCAGGTCTGAGGCGGAGAGGCGTCAGGGTAATTGGGCATTGTCAGAGCCATGATGTTACTGCTGGATATTTGTACAGGGCCAGAAAATTTAACCTTGGTGAAAAGCCTTCAGGAACGAAGCCTGCCTTCGTGTCGGTTTTGTGCTCCACGGCTCTGACCTCTGTGCTTGCAGGCTCTCCGAGGACTCAAATAAATAAGCTGTCTTCATTGAAGAATATTAATGGACATAAGGAGCAGCGTATGCTTGGGCACAAATTAGCATGAAAGAGTTGGTCTGTCTGGTCCAGTCTCTCCTCTGGTTTTGCTTTGCTTTGCTTTCTTGGTAAGGGCGTAGCATTAAATATTTATAATTTCAGAATGAAGGATTAAAAATAAATATTGAAATAAACTTGATTGACTTTTGATCTGCTGAGAGAGCCCTTTGGCTGGCCACAGTCCAGTAAGCAACTGACCCACCGGTAGCTTGTGCATTATTCATATTATGTTAGGTCAGGAAGATGAGAGAGAATCAGGATATCGACCCTTTAGGAGAAGCGTGAAGGAATGTGATTTAATAATCTGTAGCTCGTGGGGTTATCTTCTCCAGGCAGCGAGCTACAAACCAGGGGGAACTCAGGAGCTTAGATCTTGCTCTTAGTTTCAGTCATGCCAAACCTGAGGCATCCTTTTATAGCCAAGGGGTTTACATCCGTGTAGCTGGGCAGAATCTAGCTTCCCTGGGACATGAGTGCCTAAACCAAGCTGCAATCCCTTGGCTATTTAATGTGAGGCTGGTTCCTGTCAATACTAATTGTAAACCACAGAAATGCCTCTACAGTAGAGCAGGTCTGTCTTTTCCAAAATCCAGGTATTTTAATAAGCAATTTTTAATGAGAAAAATACTCTGAAAGAATGTTTTTTCGCTTCTCTGTTTCTCGCAGGCTCAATAAGCATTGAGAATATCTCAGACTGTACCCGATGCGCTCCGCGTCGCTTCAGACCCTAATGTTTTCATTGCAGCTAGGGTACAGGATTGCTCCCACAAATCCTGTTATCTCCTACAGTTAATTTGTGCAACTAATAGCCTGAGTGTTTTGAATTTCTCATCAGTGAATGGCATTGTAATTGAATTTCTAATTTATTTGGTCCAGTTTATAATTAAAATAAGTACTCTCTCACTTATCGTTGTACGTTGCTCTTGGGTTTTTCCACCCGTGTCCTGCGTTTGAGGCTGCAAAGCAGTCCGCGTTGTGTACAGCCCCGAAGCGCAAGGGAGACAACTTCATTACTTGTCTTTTTTTCTGGGTCACCCAGTGGCGGTCGTTGTTTTGTTGTGCTGAAGCACCGGGTATTTTCACAACTCAAGACGTGGGTCTGTTGGGAGAAAGCATTCTTGGAGAGTGCAGCCTAACAGCCTTGCCTACTTGTTTATTTTCTTCTTTCTCCTCTCTTTCAGTTAATTATTGTGTAAACACTGCTGGTTGCTGTAGGATCCCTCTATGGGTCTGGGAGCAGCATTCGCCTTTCACCAGGGAGAGGCAACTAATGGTTTTTCTAGAGGGGCAACTCTTGAGAAATCTTCTGATTTAGTTTTTCCCTCCCATTGTCTCCTGTGGTGTCATATAGAAAATAAAATTGCTAGAGCTTTAAAACACTTCCCTGGTTGAACAAGGGAGTTAATTATTATTTAAGAGGAAAAAATGAGCAAGGTTAAAAGATGTGAAATAGAGGAAAAAAAAAAGTTGAAATTGCAAAGGGTGGGGAAAGAAAGAGATAATACTTCTCTACAGCGTGGTATTTATACAGAGCAATATTTGCAATTACAAGGTGGAAAAAAGGTGGAATAATCCTTTTTTCATTTCCTTTTCCTGCAACTCTTCCAGGACAAGTAAATGGCTGTTTTCTCCTTCCAAAGGATTGGCAGGGACTAGTGAACCCAGTAGTTTTGTTTCAGCCCAGTTTGGTGGCCGTGCAAATGATTTGACTCACTATGCCTTGGAGATATATATCGCTGACCTTTGTGAAGCCGACTGTGGTGTTCTGCAAATCACATCTTAAAACTGTTCTTTGCTGTGCTGCCCTAAAATCTAAAATCCCTGTGGCAGCAAGTATCTTTTGTCATGTGCCTGTACAGCAAACCGCCCAGCGCAGGATTCAAGAGCATGATGGAAAGAGCAGGGGAGTCCCTAGGCACCAACACAAAGCAAATAATTAAGAATATCATAAAGCCTTAATAGGGGCTTCAGCCTATTCTCCAGGGTAGTTTTGCCCCTGTAGACAGTCATCGTTTGGCTGTGCTTAGAAAACCCCAAAGACAAAGATAGTCACGCTGTCTTGGGTCTACTCCCCAAATCTCGTTCCACACCTTCCTTCCCTTACTCGACGCCGATGCAGAGCTGAAGCTGTACGTGGGTACACAAGCCTTGCTCTAGCAAAGAGCATGGGAATATTTTTCCCAACAAAGGCTGTTCCTTCCTGAACTCCCAGAGCCTTTGTGTTTATGCTGTGACATATGAGATTTACCTCACCTCACTCTTCAGAGCCACAAATACTTTTGCTGCTCAATAGGTAGCCAGTCACAGTCTGCTGAAAAACTTGCACCATGCTGCTCAGTTTTATCCTGTACCCTGCAGAACAGCTTTTTCACAGCTACTTGTGCTGCCTATTTCTTTGGTCATAAAAGTTCTAGTGCTGTGCCTACAGCACTCACCTACGTGTCTAATTTCACTTCACCGTCACAGGCAGGCTACAGAATCTTAAATAAATGCTCGTCGGTCATTAAAGCCATATTTACAGAGACTTAACAGCTCTGTAATAGGCACAGAACTTGCTCTGCAGAATTGTTACTGTGTAAATATACCAGAATAAGCAGCTGGTAGTTAAAAGCTTTGTAATGCATGGAAAGCTGTAATTTGCTGATTAACGATGGTTGATTGCAATTGTATTGCAAGATCTATTTCCTAGCATCACCAGAAACCTGCCCCATCTCTAGAAGGGCCAAATGGAAGGAAAACACTGTTAGAGGTGCAGGAGAATGACCAGCAGCTGGAGCAGTTTTGGGCCCTAATGTTGGATTGTTTTCCGGGGAGATGGGTCTTTGCCGAGCTGCAAGCCCGCTGTGGCAAGAGCTGGCGGAGGTCAGTCTGTGTCTCCTGTCAGCGTGGCTTTGCACCAGCTGAAGACTGCTGCTTTATTGCTGAAGCTCAAATGCATGGAAAGCCAACAAAAGCCATGCTTTCTTTTCAGTCTCGCTAATTTTCCACTGCTAATTTGTTGGAGTTCCTCAGCAAGTCACCTCACCCCCATCTGTCTCTTCCTTCTGGACTTTGCCTTTCAAGGTTGTTGGCATTTCAGGATGCTCTTTGCTCAGAACCTGGTGTATGTGAAACTATTTTTCCTGAAGCTTCCGTGTACCTCTGCAATACAGATTAATATACTAATACTACTGAACTCTTTCTAACTGACAGGATTTCAGTAGGATGTACGTTTACCTTTTGCATGAACATCCCTTTCACCCAAAGGTATTCAGAGTCTTTTAGTCTTTATTTTAAATTATATTATGTCCCTGCTTGAAAAAAGAGAAGAAGAAAAAAGAAAGAGGAGTCAGGAACATAAATTGAGCCTTCAGATGCAAGTGCAGTTCTCTGTGACACAAACTTTGCTCTTGGGGTTTATGATGCTAATAAAATACTATTCACTGCTAACAGCTCTTTCCTTCCTAGCCTCACAAACTGAGACAAATAAGTGCATGTATTGAAAGAGTTCACGTTTTATGTCTCTCTGCATCAATATGGCCCTGCTTTATTGACATTTTTAGGTAGAAACTGGCTAGTCATGCCTGGACTATATTAACTATTATTCATTATTTAGACTGAAGACCCAAGCCCTCCTTGTTCTAGGTGGTTGTACATACAAATCAAAAGTATTTGTATTCCAAAGAGCCTCTAAATATTATGAGAGACAAGAACGAGGTAGGATAAAAAGATGCAGTGAGCCAGTTTGTATATACACGATGGGGAACAGCACGCACAGCCGCCGCGAGCCTTGGCCTCGGACTGTGGTGGGGAAACATTAGGCAGGGGTTTGCTGCAGGCTCTCGCGTGTAGAGGCACAGAGGTTCCCGCAGGAAAGCCTTACCCGCGGGCGTTAATGAGAAAACCATGGGAAATGATCCACTGTGTCCCAAGCTAACCACTCGACCAAAGGGCTTGTATCTCTGCTGGGGACCTGGACTTTCCCTTGTATGCTCTTAGATTTAAACTGTCAGGTACTTACAAAGACAGCTATTTTAAGTGATGAGCAATAATAATTTTTTGTCATCTTTAAAATAAATCTTGTGAGGAACTGCCTGAGCAGGGCAGCATAAGTAATTAGAGTCAGAATCCTGGACACATGCCCTAGCTGGCTCCAGCACCGCTTATGAATTACAGAGCTGCTATTCCTGATGAAACGTTTGTTCTTTTGTTGCAAAATCTGGAGTAGCCTGGTTGGGAGACCACTAATGGTGGCTTAATCATGGTGCTTGGTACCTTGCTGAGGGCATCCAGGCAAGATCAAAGTGAGTCCCAGATAACTTGTCCAGGAAAGAGAGTAGAGTCTCAAACCCCATGTCTTAGAAGATATGGATTTAAAGACTAGTGACTTTAGTCTAGATTTTTGCATTAGAATCTGTGATCTCTATAATCCAAGTTCTCCTAACTTCTTAGACATCTTCATGTGACTTTCTGTCATACATCTAGTAATGCTTTCCTCTTGTTTTCTTGCCCAGCTTCTTGCTGACTTGGAATAATGACAAATGCCTCTGTGTGATCCGGAGATTCATGTATGGAGCCATTTGGGGAAACCGCAGTGGAAACCCGATGCAGAAATCAGCCCTCAAAATGGAATTAACCTTTAGATAGGTCTCATAAGTAAGTGGTTTGTACCCTTCAAGGTATTCTGTGAATCATTGACAATACAACTAGGCTAATTTAAGCATTTGTCACACAAATAAGAAAGAGTAAAATTCAGTTCTCGGTTGCACGAGTGCAGGGAGAGAGGAGGGTTAACTTGTGGAAGGTCTGCCTTCCAATCTTGTTGACTTTCCTGGATTTCACCTCAATGCTGCTCCGCTGGGGACAGCCCCAGCTCCACTGAGAGTGGGGGAATGGGTTTGTCCCAGCGGGGATGCTTGAGTTGGCGTGGAGTATGCAATTTCCTTATGCCGAGGGAATCTCTGCACTTAGTTTGCTCTCTTTTGAGGACCTTCATGTTCACTTCCTAAAGGACAATGACAGAAGAGAGAGAGGGAGAAAATGCTATAAACTGGGACGTTTTGTTACCACGTTCACTGCACATCTGGGAGCTCTTTCGGTACAAAATTGCTGCATAATGCTGCTCACAAGTTATAGCCTCATACACGTCCTCTTGGAAGCTGTTGTAATGCTGTAGCCCCTGCTTTGGAAATTGAGTGTGACCTCTTGGTCAGGTATACGGCTCACAGAGTGGAAAACTCTTGCTTCCTTCTTCTTGCTCCATGAGATCTTGGCCAGGCCACTGCTATGCTAGTTTTTGAGACTCTAAAAGCTTCATTGCTCCCAAATCCACTGCTGAGTGGAGGGAAGTGCCCTGTTTAAGTCCTAAAGATAATTTTGTGGTAAGACCAAATGTGTAGCTCTCTGCAAGGCTGTGTGACACTGGAAACGGGGGGAAGCTCCTCTGAATAACTGTATTTTCTCCATTGCAAACACAAGCTTATAACGAAGTAGAAAAATTATTCCATTGTTTTTGTTATTTAAGGAAGGAAACCTGACCGCAGAAACGTGTTATCTGGCAACCTGGATGTGATTAAGAAACAGCCACTGTGCTACATGTTGCCTTTCTTCTCTTTCAGCAAAAGAAGAAAAATTCAAAACATTTTGTTGAATTTCCTAACTTTTTAAGATGCAATTTAAACAGAACTTTTAGGGGGAAAGGCTGGTTAAAATGCTTCCCTACCTTTCCTTGGGATTGTGTATGTCTTAACTAGTTAATCCCAAAATTCTGGGGACGCTCAACCAAAAGGCGGGGAAGACATGCCAGTTCTGGGGATAACTGCATGTAGCGTTTGCTCCCCTTGCCAGTGGCAGGGAGACACAGCATATTTTGGACATACAGTGTTTGATAATGGGTGAATACAAGTTTAAAGCAAAGCTGATTTGGTAAACTTCTACCATCTTAACTTGTAAGCAGTGTCTGTCCGTGCCACATGGCGAAGATGATAAATTGCAGTGAATTTGTGATCTGGAGCCATCAAATTTTCTCCCTGTCTTTCTTAACCTTGGGACAAATTAAATCAAATTCTGCTGCGAAGCCTAAAGACATAAAATTTGTTAGCTGTAACAGTATATTCTGCCAAGTAGACAGAACTCCCTAGTATTAATTACTTTATTCAGTAAGTTAAACAAATTATGTGATATCTGGATTCAGGGGGAAGCAACCCAGGAGTATATAAAGGATGCAAAGATATTCCTGTCAGCGAACGTCCAAACTCTAGTTGCTAATTTGCTGTGGAGAGCAATAATCCGCTCTAACGCTGCCTCCATTCCTGAGCGATACCGTACCAAGTGTGAGCATCATTAGTAGGGCTGCTTGAACAATGCATCGAAATAATAACCGCTTGTGTGCTGAGTGGGGCGGCTGCTGGAGGTCCTCTTGTCTATTAGCTCTCCTCTTCTGGGGCGAGCAGCACCAGCTGAAGGTGGTGCCCCCTCATCCCAGCTTATCGTTGCTCCCCTCCTGCGATGAGTTTCTCACAGCTCTGCAAACAGAACAAAGCATAGGAAGGTCTCCTCATCTGCTTCAGATACAGCCAGGTGGGTCCAAAGCACCCTAATGATTACCCTAAGGTAATCCTTGTTGCTGTTGGCAGTGGACTGGAGATCCCTCATCTGATTTCTTTCACAGGCAAAGCTGTGAAGATTGTTTTTCCCTACAAAAAGTATCTTTCAAAGTGACCCAGGTCTAGGCTGGGAGGCACCAGCTGATGGAAAGTCTACCGCTCCCAGGTTGTTCTGGTGATTCATTACCCCATTTTTAAAAATGCAAGCATTATTTTTAATTTAAATTCATCTGCCTTTAATTTTTACCAAGAGATTCTCTCTGTGCTCATCTCTGCTAGATTAAAGAGCCCTCAGTATCTGATAGTTTCTTCCTGTGAAAGTGCTTGTGCACTGTATTCAAATTATCTTTTGAATTTCTTCCTGATAAGTTGAAGAGATTAATTTTTTCACAGTCTTCATTCCGAGGCATTTGTTTCCACGAGTCTGAGTCACTCATATGTCTTCTCAGCGGCCCATCGCCAGATTTGTGTCTTGCAACAACACACAGATACTGCAAATAGGTGTAGTACTGTTAAACTGAGCTCGGAAACAGCCCAGGGTGTCGGTTCAGGTACCGTGCTGATTCTCCACGCTGGCTCAGGGAGGTCGGGAACACACCTGGGACATCACAGCAGTGCAAAACTGGGCAGAGAACCCAACTGCCGGCACCTGGCTACCGGGGGGAACCTGGAAGAAGCAATTGTGTTTGAAACCAGATTTCATTTGCAGCAACGCCTTTCTAATGCAAAGCTGTTATTAATGAATCTGGGGGAAACCAGCCAGAGCGCTCCTCATAAGTCTTGATTTGAAATGCTTTTTCACTGTTCCTATGTCTCAGTTCAACTTCGATCTATCATTTTTCCCCCTATTTCTTTCCTTTCTGGTGGAAGATGGAGAACAGCTACTGTGAAAAACGTGCTAAATAGGCACCTGATTTATTACCTTCATTATTTTACTGAAGCAGCCATGTTTGGTATTATCCTCTAGGCAGTCGGGGCATGTTTGTATTCAGTCCAGTGCTGAGATGGGTCCTGCACCAGGAGCTGGATGTTTCTGTTCCCAGGGTGCTCTTCAGCCTAGGTGCTGGGATGACCATTTTGTCCAGCTTATTAAATCCAAAGCAAAACTTTCAAAGATTTTTAAGAACTTTTTTTTAATGAAGACTGTATTAAAAGGGCTAAGAATTGTGGCTATTTTTAGAAAAGATGAAGTACTAAAATGCAAAAGAGGAAAGAGAAGCGAGGTGGACAGGGAAGTTGCTCTTGCAGTACAATGCTCAGCTCATCAGCTCTCTCTGCCCTGAGCAGCACTGCACACTTGCTCTGGTATTAAACTTCGCTTATACTGTAAAAAAAACAGGGGGAGAGTTTAATAAAAATATGCAAAAGCTCAGTCCTGCCAGATGCCGAGTGCTTTCTTGTGAAGCGCCGAGTTGGCAGAAGTCAGAGCTGCTCAGCACCTCTCGAAACACTCCTCCTCCTCCTCTTGCTTTCTTGTGAGTTAGTCTGCAGAGCTGGCCATGAAACAACACAGAAGAGTTCCAATAAAATGAGTCATGTCCAAGTGTTAAGATACGGATACTTCACTGTACAGAGCCATTCCAGAGGGTGAAATGCTGATTTGTCACCAATCCTGTGGAGAAGGGAAAAAAGGTGTTATGGTAGAGGAGTACTGAGCTCCTACACCCAGAAGGATGGAGATGAGAAATGGTGGAGGAAATAGCATTAGCCCAAGGGAGACATCCCTGAAACGTCCCTTCGTTGCTGCCCCAGCTGCGCTCTCTCTCATTGCTGTCCCATGAACGTAGACCCCGGTGGGTTGTGTCAGCATCAGTCTGGGAGCGGACAGGCTTTCGAAGGAGCATTTAGACCTTAAAGTCATCACTCAAAATTACTGCCGTGTGTTCTGGCCCTACACTTCCTGGCCTTATTTATAATACAGGGCAGCAGACAGCATGTCCTTGGAGGTTTTAAAGCTGAAAGCAAACTGTAGGTACATAATGTTGCAGCATACGTAAGGCAATGCAAAAGTGAGGGGGGCGGTCACTGCCAACTCCCCCTGTACCTGCCTGGGAAGAGGTGATCTTCTTCCAAAGGGTTATCCATGTCTCCGATGGTCCTGGGGATATACACCCCATGGTAGATGACTCTCGGGCTCTCCTGGGAATGGTACATGGTAGATAAAAAATGCTTCTGGACAAAAGCTGCCTTCTACTCTGACTATGATTCAGGACTTGTATAGCAGGGCCTTGATCTTTGCTGTAAGCTCAAGTCCTAATCAATAGTAATAATTAACAGTAACAAATGCAGAAGCAGAGATCAGAGCCTTACAGTGATGTGACTCAGACTTGCGGGTGCTTTACTAGCACAAGGCCATGCAATACTAGTGCAATTATTTGACTGCAAAACGGTGGCTGCCGTGACCCACAGAAGCTCTCTGCTCGTTCCGAGAGCCGTTGGCTCAGCCTCTCGCTGAGCAGGACTGCCCAGAAAGGCTGGAGCATCAGTGGATGCAATCACGACTGAGGTGGAGGCTGAATCAGGAGAATCGTTTCTCTTTTAAACCAGAAACTTAAGCAGCAGGTTGAATTTTACAGAGTCCCACAGTCCTTCAGAAGGCACCTCGTGCCTATAAACAAGCACCCCCGTCTCTCCAGTACACCATAAAATCCTTCAGTAATGATCATCGTGACAGCTATAAACCTGTTGTTTCCATTCTCTGTGATTTATTGAGCTGGTGGAAAAGGTGGGGCTGCTGTTTTATTGGGATGATCAAATGTTTGCAGAGGGAAAATACAATCTGCATTCCTCCAAGGCTACTTTTATGCATTGAATCATGAATACATTTCCTTTCCCATTAGCAATTTAACATTGTAGGACACAGAAACACTTCTTCGAAGTTAATTATTTTTTTTTAAAGTAGTGTAAAGTCCTGGCTCTAGGAGAGTGAGTGCAAGAGCCCTTGCAGCCATGGGAAAGCTAGCACTGGAGCCTTCCCCAAAGGGGGTTTCCCTGGGTTTTCTTTCTCTCAGACAATTTTGAAAGTTTGAGTTTTCATTCCTAATTGGGATGAAGCCACATTGCAGAATGGCAGAAGCCTCCACAAAGCAGCATTTTCCTTTTCTGGACAGCTCTGGTAGAGATAATCGCCTGTCCTGCCCCCCTGAGGTGTTGACCGCCTGCCCGGGACAACGGTGAACGGGGGAGTCGAGCAGCCACGGCGGGTACGGGACAGCTGAGGAAGGAGGACTTTAGTCCAGAGAGAAAAGAGGATGAAGGCAAACAAATCCTTTGTCTCTCTCGTGCGCTGGATCAGCCAGGCCCACGCAGAGAGGAGATAGATGATGCATGGGGCTAGCATGGATTTTAGCCTTGCATTATCTGGCTGTTTCTCTGTGTTAAATACTTTTCATTGTTTTCTGCTGAGTTAAAAGTCTACACAGGTACTCTAGAGATACTGTATTTAATAGTTGCAAATGTGTAATCGAATGCAATTAATAATAGTAATTGTAGTAACCAGCACGCCGTTGTAATTGACCTAAATGTTTCTTACTAACTAGAACAACTACAGTTCAGAAATCGTTCACAGGCTATAAGTAGTACTTTATATTGGGAGAAACCAGCTGGCCCCGAGCTGTGACACACATCAGCGTTAACACAGCAATGTCCAAGAGCAGATTTTATTTTATCGTTGTATTTCTTTGCATTTTCTGGGAATATTAGAGTTGGATGGACAGAAGGAAAACGTTCTGTGGTCATAGCAAGGGGTTAACTGTTCTCTGTTCTCAGCTCTGGGAAGAGGCGAGCTGAGAAAGGGGTGGCAGAAGGGGGTCGGTGCTGGCTTTCGGATCCGGCCCTGGGAGAGGCTTGAGCTGGGAACCTGCCGCGTCCTGTGTGCCGTTTAGAGGGGCTTCCCTTTCAACACGGTTCGGATGCCGACAGCTCTGTCATCACTGCAAGATGCCCCGTACGTTGTGCGTGCGCTTGCTGCTAGATCTGCCTGCTTACCATCCCCAGTTGTTGTAGGTTTATCTTTTTTATTTGAATGTTCGTCTCTCTCTTGGGTCACAAGGTACGTGACCTTTCTTCAACACAGATGTCACCTGGTCACGCTTCCAGCAAAGACAATGTGTCTAGATCCATTTGATTAAATGATCTAGGATGTCTCCCCTAAGGACACTAACTTCTTCCCTCTTACATCTTGTGTTGTCATTCATACGCCTACAAAATGAATATGAAACACTTCTGTGAAAGTTAGATGAGAATTTCTTCTTGAGAGTTTATTTCTGATTTACACACTGATATAAATTGTCGGGGAATGTGCAAAGCAGAATAAAACCAGGCCCAAAGCATTTGTGGCTGTGAATCCCCGTGTTACAGAAGCACCACCGCCACACCCCTGCCCACCGATTCCGGACGTGTGAGCAAGTGGCTCACTTAAGGACTGTGAATTTTGTGATTGATGGCAGCCAGGACGGTGTTTGATGTAAAGCACTGTTCAAGTGCTTTGCTGGACCAGAGCCAGGGAGCTGATTTTTGCAGCTTTGTTCCTGTGCAGTGTCCTTAGCTGTGCTCGCTCAGCCCCGCGGGACCCGGACAGTTAATCACCGGAGAAAGTGCTACTTGAGCAAGCAGCGCTTTGCAAGAGTGGTATCGCAAGTCACAGCTTCTGCGTGTGAAGCTCATCTCGACGGTGTTCTCACATACATTAGGTCAGAAAGAGATATTGTGGGCCAGATCCCTAGCTGACGTTAATCAGGAGAGCTCCACAGCTGGAAATGGACATGATGGGACGGAGCCAGCTGAGGATGGCTGTCTTCCGAAGAGATTCACTGGGCAGCAGGACAGCAGGTCCCCCAGCAGAGCAGCTTTCCCCAAAGTAATGCCACCCGCAGCCATCCCTTACCCAGCATCTCTGTGCAGCACTTGCCAGTTCCCCCAGAAGAAAACATCAGCCCCTTTCCTGCAATGCAAGGAGGAGAGAGTGGCGAAGGTGAGAGCAGCCCACGCTCACGCACAAACCCCTGGGAGGCAGAGCACTGGGTAGCATGACTCAAATTGCCAGGGAGGCAGAGAGGTTGACGTCCTAGGAAAATAAAAAGAGAGCAGTTAAAGGCCTTGGCAGCTGGTTGCCCAAAGCGACCACAAACATGTGTCTCGCCCTGGTAGGTCTCATCAGCAGAACTCAAATGTCATCTGATCCTGACAAGCGAGAGAAAGACGACTGCCCTTGCTGGAAAATAATGAGAGCGCTGCAAGGAGGAAAGGAGCAGAGAACAGTCCCAGGCAGGTTGTGTCCGTTTCGTATTCCTTCTCTCCCACTTTTTGTCCAATGATATTAATTTTGGAGGTTATAAAAGTGCTAGTTTTGCAGCAGCATTAGTACTCCTCTGTGCCAGGCATTGTATAAATGCATGGGAGTAGAAAGCACCAGCCCCTAAAGTAGCTGCTGTGCAACCAGCAAAGGCTCGACGCAAGCCACTAAGCACTGATCCAGAAAGGTTTTTAGGAGATAAAAGTTCAATTCCCAAATTTAACACGCGCTCGTCTGTGTGATCTCTGGGCAGTTCTCTTAATCCCTTTATGCCTTAGTTCTCTGTGCTTAAAGAGTATTAGAGGTGGTTTAGGTACAGCTGATCCTGCATTAGGAGGATGGGGCTGTATACGATGCTGTGCGAGAACAGCCACATCAGAGGGGCAGGCAGTCTGCGGGGACTCGTACCCAGCTAAAAAGCCACTGAGATGCCCGAGACTCTTCCATCCTTGTGTGCAGCATTCAGCCTAATGAGAGGCCGTGTCTCCGCCGGCACTACCCCATTGCACGGAGCTGATCAGCAGGCAGCGGCTCTGTGTCACCTCTCTCCATCCAGCTTTGCTCCTGCCTATTGGATTAATCGGCAGGATTGATTAATTGATTAATTAAGCTCGCAGGCAGGTGTGCTGGGCTCGCTCTGTGCTTCCTTTCACCACACAACCACGCTTTTGTTTTTTCCACTTCCAATACATTCCAGGCTGAGGCTGAAGCGCAAACTTAAAGGAACATGTGTACAGGACAGCAGGTCGAGGCATGGGGCACCCTCTCTCTTCCAGCCCAGGGCTTTGTTAAGTCCCCTTCACATCTCTGTGCGCGGCTGAATAATGGGTATCTCTGCTGTAGAAATATGTACTGCTTTCTCACTGCATTAAGCATTGGCTTCAAGTGAATTTCTCTCACAAGCAGAACTAATAAAAGGGCTAAAAACTGCCAGATTCCACTTGACAAATGGCTCAAAGGAGGACGTCTTCTAAATGTTTTTAGCATTTGCAGTGATTGATCAGGGCGGGCTTAGAAGCAGCTGACCTGTTGAGTTTTTTCAGAGGGGGAATGATGGAAGGATGATAATGCTCCTTTCTTCTTGATCACTATAATTTTTCCTTTTCTGCAGGTAATGTATCCAGTGTCCAGGAATCGCTACCTGTGTTTTGGAACTAGCCCAGGAATGCAATTTAAATCCGTGCATACTAACTATGCATCTATCTGTCAACTCGTTATTCATGTAGTAGCATGCTGGGAATCAGATGACACGCACTGTAGTCGTTGCTGTGGATATGTGGAGAGCGACTGTCTTGCCCCAAAGTCTTTTATGGTCCAGAATGAAGGTCACACAACAGCTCGAATCAGAGCCTGGCATCAGGCACTACAGCCTGTTTCAGCAAGGGTCTGTCTGCAGACGGGCACTTACTCTTGGTTTAAACTACGTCAGTCCCTCCTGCAAAAGCTCCGAAAGCCCATGCTCGAAGACGGATGAATTTTTGCGGAGCTGGAGCAGGTAGGAGAGGGAGTCTGGAGCAGGGAGCCGCTCCTGCTTGGCACACCCAGCGCCCGTCTCTAGGCAATACAAACTGGCAAAGCTGGCAAGAGCTGCTCAGCAGCAGCCTGCCAGAGCACTGATGAGTCGAACCATAAAGCAGAGGAAAGGGCTAAGGGGACAGATCCTCCATTTGATCTTGGGTAAGTCATTTCCTTTTAAGAAAGTAATGATTTCTCTCTTTCGGGGAAAATCAGGGGAATAATACTCCTCCCAGGAGTACTGAGTGCTTTGAAATCCTGGAGAGCTGCTGATCTGTGCTAGCATCTCTCAGCCAGCCAAGATGAGGCAGGGATAGAGACTTGGTCTGCTAACTGCTGTAGTCATCCCTTAGATTTTTCTCATCAACTATATTCCCAAGCCACAGTGACAGTTGTTTTCTCTTTATCTAAATAAAAAAAATATTTTATTATAAGGAGACACACCGTGACCACATCAGGAAACCTGTCCTTTTCTTGCTGAGGATTTCAGACACTTTATCTCCCTGGGGATCACAGCAAACCAGGCATGTGCTAACCGAGTCCAGACTGTCAGGTGGAAGAATCGATGGCTCTTCCTTGAGCTGTTTGTGCAGGTGAATGCTCTCTTGTTTAATTGATGTCCTATTTATTGTTGAAATGTTGCCCTTTTCTTTTTTTCTTCTCTATTTCTTGCTTCTCTGTCCAGGAAGCAAGATTTGGTTCACTGATCAGTCACAAGAGATAAGCAAACAAGCTGAGAACAGTTGCTCTGGAGCATGTTTGAAATCAGGCAGCTCTTCCTGACCCCCGTCTTGTCTCCCTCCCTCCCAGCAGCTTTCCCTGAATGCATTAGGAAACTTAGTGGACACTTTCTGGAGGTAGATTTTCCTAGCGAGTCAGCAGTGCAGCTGCCTGATTTATCATTGTGTGCAGTAGATAAGAGCAATTTCATGTTATACTCTTAAACCCCTTCTTCATTTTATTAATAACTCCCGTAAGTAGCGCTTGAGAAACTTCTCCAGCAAAGTAAAGGGGAAGGGACACAGGTGGGATGTCCAGAAAAAATTGAGACCAAATTCTGTCTGCCAGTTGGATGCCTGGGGGTATTTTTGTAAACTCACCCAGGTGGGCTGCTGCTTACGGAGAGTAGAGCAGAGCCCTGTGCCTGGCACAAAGCCACTTTTGCAGCTTCTCTTGTTCTCTCTGTGACTCTCTAAAGCACAGAGACATGGAAGCAGGGCAGCAGCAGCGTGTTCTCCATTTCCAGCTGTTCTGCATCCTTGCAAAGCTCTGCAGGAGCCATTAAGGTGAGGCCTAACTGGAGTTCATTTAGCTTTCTGCAAGCTTTCAGCAGCTGAAATACAATCTGCCTCCTTTCAGGCTCTGCAAGAGACTGGCCCAGAGATTCAGAGGCTTTGGATCTGTGCGGAGTGTCTGGAAGATGGGCAAGAGGAAGTTCGCCCATGCCGTCACCAGGGACAAGCGCTAAGGGAACTGGCCAGGTTTAAAGACCCCAAAGGAAAACCGCTGACGGTCCCAGAGGGGAAGGTGGGGCCCCTGCTCCGGGGGGGAGGCTGCCAGCGGGGAGCTGTTAATCGCTGCATGGTTTGCACTCACTGGAGAGGCATTTTAAGGAGCCAAGGACCTGCCTGAGGGCAGCTGGTTTGGAAAAAAAGCCAGTAATGGGAGGAACCTGTGGCATATGGGCTGCTTCCAAGCCCAGTCCAGCACAGCCCGTTGGTGTGGTTGGATCCCCTGTGCCTGCCGGATCAGTGCCCTTTGTGGGTGGCTGCCATCCCAGGCGGCGGGTGCAGAGGGTGCGTTATTGGTTTGGTGCCACCCTGTCAGAGGGTGCTTCAGTGCTGGATCATTTCAAAGCAGCACGTCAACACGTTCCAGCTCAGCCCATCCACTTGCAGGTCCCAACTGAGGTTAGTAACAATTAATATTGATGCATCTTCATTAAGGGGGAAGGACTCTGCTGCCTTCTACCCTCTCCTGCAGCCACCTCTCCCCACTGACAGAGCACTTGCTCATGCAGAAGGATGCTCCCAGGAAGGCTGTGGCTGACCACGCCACGCTCCCAGTGATTCCTGGTGGAACGGTTCCTGTCACTGGTCGCTTGGCTACTGCCCAGAACAGCTTACTTGTGCATGCAGATTTCTACATTAAAATGCGTGTGTTTAACTCAAGGATCTGTGCCCTAGTGAAGCAAACCGTAGCTCTTCCTGCTCTCTCCATTTTTAATTGTCATGATAACCTCCCTCATTCCTTGCTGAGACATAAAGCCGGCGCAGTCAGCTGGGATCTTCCCACCTATTTCTGCAGCTGTCGGGACTTGGCCTGACTTCTCATCTGCTCTTAAGAAAATGTTGATGTATTTACTTGCAGTTGCTGTGAAGCAAATAATGTAAAGAGATCCCCTGGCCCTGTCTACTCACAGTAGTTGGTCACTGAAGCACAAGAAAAAATTCTCTTTTTAGATTTTTTTTTTTTGCACAATTAGGCTTAAGAATATTCTAAATCAGTTGAACTAGACTGAAATAAATGTGTCCAGCTGGGCTTTGGCATCAGCTGAGAACTAAACTGGTGCAATTGCTCAGTTCCTCCTGTGCTGGGAAGGTCTCTGTTCTTTAAGGGGAGCCCAGCACAGCTCATGCTGTAGCACCTTGGGATGGGTGGGCAGCCTGTCCTCGGGGGAGAGCTGTGGCACTGAGCAGGCTGGAGTTGAGGTTCCTGACCAGAAAGCGGGGAGATGAATCCCCTTCCTTTCCTCTTTTAGAAAGAACAGGAGGGGAGGAGACTAAGAAGTACTGAAAAGCCTTTAAACTAATTTGGGCCAAATAATCTGAGGGATTTATCTTTTAACTTTTTTTCTCAGGTAGAACGGATGGACCCTCAGCTGGTGTTACTTGACATCTCTGCCACGTGTCTCAAACCCACGTTGTTTTTATTGAAAGGCCACATCTCGCAAGTTAGACTCTTCAACGCCTTCTTCATGGGGTAAGCTGCCATGAGGGGCTGCGGGCTGCTTACGGAATGCTGGCAGCATTTCTTTAAGATGCCACAGGCTCTAATAAGCAAGGGATTAATTATGCTTCCCATGACTGCTTGGCAGCTTCACCTTAATGCTTGAGCATGTTAGCATGCCATTAGTCAGAGGGCAGTAGAAGAGTGTCATTGTCCTCCCTTTCTCCCCCAGCTGCCGGCCTGTGCTCATTATATCATTGTGTGATTGGCGTGCGTTCCTCCGGAGGAGATGGAGGCTGTGCTCTGCAGGTCACCAGTCCTCTGCTCTAACAAGTGTAATTGAAGGGATTTACTCCATTATCCAATTTGATGACAGGTGAGCTGCTGGGTAAACAAGGAAAAGGGAAGGCCTGGGTGAAACCACACAGCTCAAGTGGCTCTTTGGAGCTGATCTTAGCAACCCTGTTTATGTAGATGCACTTGCCAGAGCCTCTCCGGCACAGCCTTTGAAGGTCTCTTGCTTGCTGCAAGTGATTCATCCAGCCAGCTCTGTTGCGGTGAACCTATCTGGCAAGTTTTGTTTCCTGTCCTGGGTAAATCAGGCAGCTCCCGGAGCATCAGGTTTCCAACCACCTCTTCTAGTGAGCAGAAGTCTTACGTTTGTGACTTCCCCTGAGGAACTTGGGATGACTTATCGGGCAGATGAGGTGTTTGCTCCTTGAGGAGCTGAGTAACACACTAGCAAATGCAAGACAGATCCTGCTGCTTCCCATCTGATGGGAATTAATCGTGCTTGTGCTGGAACAGAACCGGGCTGAAGGCTGGCTGACTTCTCGTGCGTTGATTAGGGCTTAAGTTTCAAGAGAGTACAATTGAACTGAACTTTTCAATAGAGTTTGAGCCAGGAATGACGTATTGGTCAATGGGAACTGCACCAAGATCAGCCCCTTGAACAAGAACTGAGCTGGGGCTAAGCTGCTACACCTGGAAGAGCATTGGTGCCGCAGTGCCTCTCCGATGCAAAGTTGGAGACGCATGCAGTAGCATGGAGACTTAGTGAACCTGGCATTCACAGCCTCATTTACCTCAAATCAATGTCAAAGTATTTATCTTTGATGAACCAAAGTGTTTGGGTTAGTGCTGGGACTTGGCAGCACACGCAGTTTGTGTCAGTGAAACGTCTTCCCAAGGCTGTCCTTCTCGTCTCCCCGCCGTGCGCAGGGCTCGCCTTTCTGCTCTGGGTTTTGGGTGAGGACCTTGAGCTGTCAGACAGGGGCTATCAGAGCGCAGAGCCAAGGTGTCACTGCTGAACAAGGGACCTGCCGGCTTCTGTAGCCGGAGCTGCACGTCAGCAGGTGCTGTGAAAGGGGAATCAGCACAACGGCTGCCTGGAGGGCCCTCCTTCGGGTTGCCTTTGTCATTGGCAGACATCTAAAGAGTTGCATTTAATTTGAGAGAATTACCCTCAAAACCCAGAGCCATACCCGTGCTTGTTCCATGGCTTATTGCCCTGAGGAGCCCTGATCACAAGGCTCCTGCTGCACAGGCGGCTATCGGGTAGGTGAAGCCATCTGAGCCCAGCACAGCAGAGCTGGGCTCGGCCAGTCTGCCCCTCACCTTCTCGCAGACCATTAATCAAATCCACGCTTCAGCAACGCAGACCTGCCCGCAGCCTGATTACTTATTGCTTAACAAGTGCATTAGTGTAAATCAAGAGGCATGTTTCAATTATCTAATAGAAGAATTATTGATCCACACTCTCATTCTGAATGTTCAAATGTTCCAGTAGGAGAAACAATATTTGTATACGCTATAAAAAAGTCTGAAGCGTGTTTTTATGTTTCGGTTAGATTGTACTTGGAGGACTGTTGCAAGATGCTTTTGCAGAAGCAGCTGTGGCCAAACCGTGACGTGGCCGCAGCCCGGGTCCTGCTGCTGGCGTGCCGGCTCTGCATGCCGTCGGTGGAGCCTGCAGCATGGAGAGCACTGGATGACATTCCTCCCTTTCCTCTTAGCATGCTGTGCAGGGAAGCCCGGGGCTTCATTTTTAGCTCCTTGTCCACTCAAAAGAGCAGCTGTTCCTCCAAATGCGAAATTTAGTTTAAGTATATCAAATCAAAACAATTTTCTTCTTCCCCTCCCTGCACTGTGGTTCTGAAGGCTGGGGGGGAGGAAGGGGATTTGTGCTTCTTGAAGACGTGACGTGAGCGTAAGGAGCCTTGGGCATCTCGCTGATAAAACAAACATCCTGACGGAGAGTTAATACAAGTGGAGTTATTCTAAACCTTCTGGCTTTTAGTCCATTGTCCTTTGGTAACTGTGTAAAATGCAATTGAAAGATGTTCCTATTTCCCTTTGATATAAAACATGGGGCTATTATAGAAACTTCAAACCCATTCCAGGCTCTTCTCAGCACTTCTTTTTAAAGCAGCTCTTTTCAGCTGTCAGTCCCTAGCTCCACTTTTAATTAAAATAGGTTTGTAGCCTTCACTGACAAGCAAACATCTACAGTAACTTGCAAACTATAGAGCAATCCTTCTCAGCTTAAGAAGGATGCCAAATAAAATGTCACTTGCCACCTCTCTAGGAGAGCTCTCTATATTTAAGAATAAATACACAAATAAAGTTGTCACCTGGGAACTTGCTGATAACCTTTTTCTGGGACAGGAAGCTTAGATTAGACATAATAGCAGTTGTCTGTGTACTTCATGCGGTCCCAAAAATGTTGCTAGAGGCTTCATGGTCCTGACTTCCCCCCCCCCCCCCGTCCATTGTGCACTGTCACACATTAAGCAGGACTTGTGAAATGGTGTCACTGATTTGGTGAAGCCACGGGGTCCTGAGGCTTGTCGGAGCGCCGGTGACCAGCGCTGCCCTCTGCTCTGCTGCAGCATCCTGGTCCAGCGGAGCGCTGGAGGTGGGGCAAGCTCAGCCCGCATCAAAGGCTACCCAGCTGGGGGGGCCCCACGCCACCCCCTCTGCCAGCCATGGGGTGATAAAGCGCACCGAGAGGGGGAAACAGCCTGTGCTGGAGAGTTTGCACAGAATATTCTTGCGGTGGGACTGTTTGAGCATTTCATTGACAGAGCAGGATTTCCCTGCTGGTATGAGGCACCTGATGAACCTGTCACTGCTTTCATGTTCCGTTTATTGAATACCTGAAGAACCCGCAGAAAGCAAATAAGATTAGCTCAAAACAAACTTGTGGCGCAGAGCAGCAAAATCATGCTGCAGGTTTATTACTGTCACCATTATTAATAAGTTTCTTCTCCTGGCCTGGCTGCTTCTTGTTGTATTTTCCAGTGTTTAAAGCTTTTAAAGTGCCCTGAAGGCCTTGGGCTTAGGGGAGGCAGATCTCTTCTCACCCTGTTTTGGGGGTCAGGCTGGATTTCTTTAAGGAAGGTTGGCTTACAAATAAATAATGCGATCACTGGGGTTGCTACTGGGGTTAGAAACTTGGTGCTGTAGCTGGGCATTTGGGATAGATGTTCCGGGAGATGCTCAGCTTCGGTGCGTGATTCAAGGGGGCTGTTGGCTAAGCACGGTCCAGCCTGGAGTGGCAGAGCCTTCCCCGAGTGCCGTGCGTCTGCCAGGGCAGGTTTCCCTACAACATCAGTTGGGGAGGGTGGTTGTCCCTGTTTTCCAGATGGGAAACTGGAGCCCAAGAGGTAAAATGAAGTGTCTGAAGCTCAGGGTAGCGACGAATCGAACCCGTGCAGCGCGAGCCTGTGTCACGCGTGCCGGCTCCCAGCCAATCCTCATACCATCACCTTGCAGAAAGGGTTTGTTTCTGATTTTGATTAATATTTGTGAGGGCTGCCCGGCAGTAATTACACAGCTCCTTCCTTCCCCCACCCCTGTTTCACGCTGCTCTCAGTTCATAACCCTGCAGGAGATTATTGCACACCCCTTTGTTGAGCAGAACATCCTCTCCTGGGCTGAGCAGTGCTCTAAATCTGTCCAGGTGGGAAGCATAAAGAAAGGACAGCAGGTGTATTTTCACTCTCCTGCTCTCATACTGTTTTAATGAGGAGGGTGCTTTTGATTAGCTAAAGGGGAAAAAAAAAAGCTGTGTCAATTGAAATTAATTTCTCTCTAAAAATTTGCTCTTGTGAAAAGTTTTGGTGGTTTGTTCTGAACTGGAACGTGGGCAATGGAGTGAGAGAAATCAATTTTCCTACCAGGCCTAATCAGGACCAGTGTGAAATTAAGTCGTCACACGGTACCCCTAATATGCATGTCTAAGTGCACGTTAGACTGTTTGCTGAGGCAATTTGCAGAAACCTGGTTCTTTATCCCTTTCACTTGAACTAGACTTCCCTTGTTATAAAACACTTAAGGGCAAACTGCGATGTGACACGTTGACACCAGGGAGGTACGAAAGTTTCAGAGGAGAGAAGTAGGGCATGTAATAGCAATATAAACTGTTATGAATCAAGAAGCTATTTATGAGCCATTTGCTTACTTACCCCTAAAAATAGCTAGGGCTGTATGTGAAAATAGGTCTGTGATTGAAATCAAGCCCTAGACATGATGTAATGGGAAAGGGGGGGCACAAAGACAGATGCAATCAGTTATGCTATAAATAGACCTGCTGTCCTCTCCATGGATGGGGCCAGAGGCTGGTTTGGGCTCTTGCCACCAGGTAACGGAGGGCTGAGTGAGGCTGGAAGAGCTGCCTTGTGGTGGACCAGAGTTTGCCGCAAGACTGAAGGCAGTGTGCCGAGACTGAAGTCCACGGGGGTGATTGCCTGCCACCACCGCAAATCCCCGGCCGTTGCCACCCGGCTGGAGTCTCGCGTCTCCTGGCCGGTGCTGTTCTCGGGGTTGCAACGCTTCTGGCAGCGATAAGATGTTTTGCTTTCAAATGCCGCCTCTCTCCCAGCTGTAAGCCCAGGAGAACAGTCCTGGGGATGCGTGGAGGGATGTGCTGTGTTGTCAGTGTGGCAGGTGGGTTTCCGAGGGGCATCCGAAGGAATGAAGCTGAGCTGCTCTGACAACACATTGGTGTTTCCTAGATGTCTTCAGAGCAGGACTGCATTAGGAGGGCCACTGGGCTTTCACTGAAGTTACAAGTCCCTCCTTACCCAGACTAAAGTTGCTGAGTAACTTCTCCTGCCGTTGTGCTTGCTGGAAACAGCTGTCTGCGGTACAGCCCCGTTGCTCCCTTGCTTCCACCTGGTATTTTATTACTCTTGCTCCATAGTTGCGATGTTTAACTTTTCTTTTTAACTCGAGAAGTGGCATTCTCCCTGTGACCCGCTGTGGTCCTCTTGGGTCCCTCGACGTTGGTGCAAACACAGCACCCTGGCTGGGTGGCCATGAACAAGCTGTGCCTTTCTCCTTGACCTGCACTGCAGGAGCACCCGGGAGGTGCAGGGAGAGAAGCACCTGGGTTTAAACTCCTGCTTACTGTAGGTAGTTAATGACAGAGGGCACATCTATGAAGTCACCAGCCCTGCTTATGGACTGGGGAATTTGCCCAGTGATGCTCAGTTTTCTGGCCTTTTCTTAGAGTGGATTGAGAAACATGACTGTGCTTTTGCCACAGTGCAATTAAATAAATCCACTACTACCAATAAAGCTTAAAGCCTATAAAATACAGCTGTTCTGTCCTGCTGGGTTTAAAAAGAAATGGTTTCACAGAAACGGGTCCAGGTGTGTGTTTGTGCCAGAGTGGCTCATGAATGCTTGTTGGAAGGGCTGTTGAAATATTTTGGCATGTGTTCCTCTTGGTCTAGGGGATAGTGCTGCAGGGAATGACCGTCTCTAATAGGGTAATGCAGAATAACATGGGCTGAGAGCTGCCGCCGCTTTGGGTGGAGGAGGGGAAGACTGTTTCGTAGGTCTCTGGTGCAGTGACTCAGCTGGGCAAAGAGCATCCCCTGCGCGGTGCGGTGCTGCTGCCCCACCGGCTCTGGTACGGACCCTCTGCCTGAGGCTCCGGAGAGAGGAGATGGCAGACCTGGCCCATCTGCTTTTCCTAGTCTTAGGCACAGCGAAAGCAGCGTGCTGCATGCTGATGCCCGCCTCTGTGACTCTAGCTGTCTTTAAAATACGTTTGAAATCACGGGAGCCCAACACCCCTGTAACTGGAGAGAGGGAGAGAGAGTGAAGACTGAGCCCAGCTTCTGTCATACAAGATGGGATTTATGACTTGTGCCCATTTTTCAAGTTAAACTCATTGATTTTTTTTTTTTGTACAGTTTCTTCTCTTTGAAATGCAATAAACTGCCTGAAGCACCTCGTTTCCCAGGCACCCAAGGCCATTCCCCTCCGAGCCCTGAGCACTGAGGCTGCTGTGACGTGTGCTGTGGAGCTGTGCCCAACGGTTTGCAGCCGGAAAGGGCTGGAGATGGCTTAATGCTGGAGCTGCAGGGAGGACAGAGATGCCATTTCTACAAAGAGTCTTTAAATTTAGCTTTTCTCCTCATGGCAGCCCTATTTTCCCTGCAGTGTTTCATGATGCACTGGGAAGGAAACCCATTCTTTGTTTCGGAGTTACTCTAAGTGCCTTTCTTGTCAATGCCAAACCAGTTCTTTTTACGCTCCCTATTCCAATACAAAAGGAAATAAATTCTTTCTATGCAAAGCTGCAGATTTTTGCCCTGAAAGTGCTGTTTTGATAACTTTTGAAAGGTTGCAGAAAGTTCTATTGGTAGGCGCTAAACCATGAAGATGCCTGGGCATTTGGGCTGGAAAAGAATAGTTCGGAACAATGCTGCTTCCTCTTGCCTTTGCAAAGTTCATGTGCCAGGCACAGCAGTGAATTTGAGGGAGAGAGCTTTGACACTGCCTATCACTTGCCCTCCTTGAATAATGGATGGTTGCGAGACCTGGTTCAGTTGTTAGCTCTACTGCTAAGTCACATACCATCTGTGATTTAGATCTAAACGGGAATAGCAAAGTTTTGGTTTATCTGCTCTACAAAACAGGAGCTGAAGATTGATTAATACTCGAGAGCTGATGAAATGTGCTGTGTGCAACCAGATAGAGACGACTAGAAATTGGGTGTCTCTCTGTGGATGACAGGATGTCTGTGGACCTCCCAAGCTTGTGCCTGTCCAGTGTGAGGGCACACAGGAGAGAACCTCGCTGGGCAATGTGTGGGGACGAAAGAAGATAATATATATCTTTTTAAAAAACCACTAAAATTGCTAGTCTAAAGTCAGGATAGGATGAATTAGAATCCTTCATACGTGAAGGAATGTAGGCTATTACTACTCATTTCTTAAGGAGATAGAAAGTATACTGTGCTGAAATAGTCGGTGACTTCAGATCTCTTTATGAATATTCTCCTGCAATTACTCAACTCTGTTACAGTTTTTCAAACATTTTTAGATCCTAAAGAGAAATGCTGTTTATCACCTCTAATTTCCACAACTGGGTCTGAAAACTAATTAGTAAAATAGACTGTACCATATGCTTCCTTGGTATGTGCTCCTGCTATAACTATTTATATTGTAAGTGGGTTTTTTCTTTGTAAAATTGCTATTGCTTCTAAAATGGCTTGATTCTACCTATTGTTGTTTTATTGTGGAGTCATATTCCTCTCCTTATGTGTCTGCATCTCTTTTTGGCATAAAGATTACCTGAGAGGAAGGAAACATAAAACAAAACTTAATCCTTGTCATTCTTTCTGCACAAATGTGTATTCCTGGGGCAACTATTACTGGAAAACATTGCAGAGTTTGCAGGTAAGAAAGCGAGGAGCTGTTCGCCTTACAAAACCAGGAGGCTAATTCTCCGAGGAGAGGGACCAGGACAGTGAGACTCAGACTCCCTCTGTCCCCCAGCCCTGAAAACAGGGACGTTACAGGCTGAGCCATGGGCTGGGAAGGTTGTGGAGCTGCTGTAAGTCAGCCGTGGCTGCATGATTGTGGCTATTGGATTGACCAAAAATGCTGGCGTTTGCTCAATCTTGACACTCTTCAGAGCGGGACAGGACTGATGCTTTGCCATGTCGAGAAGTGTTTTCCAGATCAGAGAGTGGCAGAGCTCAGTGATGCTCCATGGTAGATATTTCCCCTAATATTCTGCTTAAATTTTCCATTACTCATTTTAATATTATTATTCCTGTTTACACACTAAACAACTCTTCTTCCCTGCTGTTTCATGTCCTCATTGCGTCTGCTTTCTGGAAGAAAGACTCTACTTGAGAGCAAAATATTATCTTTAAAATAGACTCAGCAATGAAAATTTTTTATTCCTGGTTTGCATCTGCAGAACGGGTGATGCTTCCCTGAGCCTTAGCTCCCAGCTGCATCGAGTTTTGGTTTCCAAGCCATTGAGAAGGAATTATAACACAGTGGATGAGTAAGTGCTGACTTTTCAGCAGTGAAGTGAGAGCAGAGCTTCCCTTCTGAAATAGGTGACTGCAGTGAAACTGCCAGCTCTCCCAGAGGTGGGACAAGAAGATGAAAACTAATAACTCAGACTAGCCGTGTCAAAAATGGCAATCTGAAGCATAGCCAGGCGTTCTGATGTGCACCTTGCTGGTTTCTCCTTACTTGCAGCAGTATCGACTGTTAACAAGAAAGAAAATTGAAACGATGGTTGTGGGCCGGTTAAAAATCTATACATGTGATGGATGCTGTTCCCACTCCCAGATGCCAAAGATCTTTAGACCCCGGGTTTCTTTCAAGCTCATGAGATTCCCATCAAGCCAACAAGGATTATGCTTGCCAAATAATGCATCTCAGATGAGAGGCACAAGATTCTTACTCTGCATGAGCTGAGCTGGTTAGATCATGCCCTGCTTTTATCCTTCCCTTTGAGATCTCCTAGGCTGGTGGCAGGAAAGCAATTATCAAGTAGCTGTTCCTTTGCCTTGGCTTTGTGGATATAAATACTGATTCCTTGTTCCATTTTTCATGCATTCCTTCTTTTCCTGTCCCATTCAAAAGAACAAAAGGAGTTTTGAGCTTTCTGAGCTTGGCATTTAAGAGGTTGTGCTTGGTGGTGGTGTTGCTGATTTTTTCTTCCCCTCCCTTTGCATCAAAAATAGCTTTTCCTTTTACCTATGGACATGAAGAGGAGGGGGGAAGAACTGAAATGATGGTGAGAGCTGGAGGAGGTTTAACCTGCATGCATGAAGCAGTAATTGAAGTGATTTTATTGTTTGGGCTTTCTGACGGTCATCCCAAATCATCAATAAGCTCTTGCTGTCTCTCTGCTTAGCCTTCCTCATTAGCGGAAGGTACCGTGGAGTGCTGGGTTTCTGTAGCTGGCTGTGAAATGGCTGCCTGCCTGGTTAATTCCCCTCTCCCCCCTGCCTCTCCAGCTGGCTTTCATTTCCATTCGGAATATATATGGGACGAGAGGCATACATGACTCAAGGGAGCAGGGAGGATTTATGGCCAGCAGACAGTGTTTAGTACAGATGTGCAGAGCAGCAACTATCAGTTGCCAACAAAACCTCTGGAGATATACATCATGGGAGAAAGTTGTCAGCAATTAATTTTCAGAGGGCTAAACTTCACCCATTTTTTAATAGAAGAGGAGTCTGACGGACCACAGAGAGAATAAATCATTTGGACTCATGGGAGTTTTTTAGCTACTTTCCAGAGCAAGTGTTACTAGTTTTTCTCCTTTGCAACAGGTGAAACATTCGGTTTTTAACCACTGAGACAAATATTCTTAAATAAGCAAGACTTAAATACAGAAAATTAAAAATTACTTTTCTTTGTGAGATCCCTCGAATCCTTCCCCAAAGAAAGAGACCAAGCACTTAGATAAAGGTCTGGTTGATCTTGTAGGTGGTGCTTGGGGGACAGAGTGAGGAGGGGGCTGCACAGAGAACTTTTTTCCTTTTTTTTCCCTAGCTATAATTGGTGGATATGGGAAGTTTGCTGGCAGGGCTGGGACTTTTCTAAAACTAGCTGGGGGGGTTGGGAGGATGGTGGTGGGGCGTGGCATTTCTTTGCAGCTTAGCTCTGCTGCCAGCCACAGACCTCAGTGAGGAAATCCAGTCTCTTCACTGTAGAGAGGGACACAGCATAACCGCAGGACTGATTTATGCGGTTCATGGTTGTAGTTGACTCGATAAAGTTTTAATGAGTCTGTGTTGGGAAAGGATAGATTATATTCTTTCTGCAGAACCTCAGTTCATCAAAGCATTTCAGTATTTTGCTTACAGTTAAGCATATGTTTAAGTGCCGTTGCACTACGCACTGTTTAAATGGCATGTAAGTGTCTAACACCAGATCTGTGCTGCCAAGCAAACACTAACACTCAATGTGGTGGCTTTTACCGCTAGTAAAGTTTTTCATTGCCATTAAAGTTGACAATTATCTTCCTGTATTAACAAAAACTTTCCTAAAATTAAAGAAATCCACAAATCTTCACATATTCAGAATGGTGTTGACAGCTCCTACCATTTCTCCCCGCTTCGCGTTGTTCTTCTTAAGTGCAAGATGTAATGGGTGGTAAAAGCTTCCAAAAGTCAGAAGCAGACCTTTCACTGCCATCAGTTTGCCTCCCCCCAGGTGAGGCAGTGGTCTGGAAAGCTCAGGGGATAAAGAACTTGCGCAGAGTCATTGCAGAAAAATTCCACTCTGTCATATTTCTCTTTATTACCCTTTCCTCTGCGGCCATGATGGGATTAGTATTATTTCCATTTGTCTATTTTATGTATTTTGTTTTCCCTTCCTCTGAAAAATGATTACAGAATGAAAAGTTTGTCAGGCCTTGGAGTTCAGCAAGACTCTCTCTGGAATTAATTTCATACTGTGGAGTGTGAGCAGGCAGCTAGAAAAACGCTATTTGATTGAACTTTTGTTTTAATATTAGAAAATGGTTAGTTTAGCTTGTTGGTGAGTGTAGGACACAGAGCTGTGTGGAAAAGGCAGTATTTTTATTTGTCAAATGCCTGAAGACTTAAAAACCAAGAAGCAGTAATAAGGAGGAAAGCTGAGGAAATGGAAGTTTTGCTACAGTTACATATTTTCTAAATGTTAGAAATTCCGTGGCGAAGGAGAAAAGCAATAGGAGCAAGCACATTGTCCTTGAATAAAACACACGTCGGATGAGCTGAGATGTGTCAGAGCTTGAGGCCCAGCAGAGCCAGATTCAAACGGGTCTGGCATGAAATGACTCTCTTGATTTTATCATCCCCTCTGTAGAGTCTCTCAAGGCCTTGATCTAATTGAAGGGGTTTGTTCCGACACCTGCTGCAATCATAGCTAAATACTTCCCATGTAAAATCAATGCCAGTAATGAAGCCTGTGCTGTGCTCTTGTCTCCACACCGTCTCTCTAACACTGGTTTCCACTTGTTCCCAGTTGCGAGAGACCCTTCTGCTCCACCGCTCCTTCCACCTGGAGCATCTTCCTGTAGCCGCCTCTGAGTGATTTTTAGCCCAAAACCTTGTGGTTCTTTCCTGCTCCCCCCTTTTAGCCTTCCTCTTCTGCTCACCAGTCTCGAAACATCTGTCATCAGGTCAAGGTAGCTACGACGTTCTCTGGCTCCGCAGCAAGAGGTGTTCAAGGAACGTGTGGACGAGGCATTGTTGGACACGGTTTAATGGGCATGGTGGGGTTGGTTGATGGTTGGACGTGATGATCTTACAGGTCTTTTCCAACCATAGTGATTCTGTGTGTGATTCTGTGTGTGAGGGATCCCGTCAGGTCCTGCTGCTGTCAGCTGCCTGACACCCTTATGGTTCCTGCTGGGGCTTCCAGAGGTGGAGGCCAGTTCAACAACGCACTGGTGCATGTTGAATCCTCTTCCTCGGGGCTGTGCAGGTCCATTGCAGGCAAGAGTAGATAGTCTTGCCTCCCTCCATGTTACTGATTGCTGATGGATGATAGGCTCTTCCTCTAAATTAAGTAACATCTGCAAGGACTGATCGCGCCTTGAGTCTTCGTCCTTCCTGGTATGACACTTTATTCTCCTTCATACAGAATAGCTCCTTCTCTGCAAGGTGCTGACCTCCTGGCTTGTGTGCGCCGCTGCACCCAGCGTGCGCAGTGAGAAGCTGACTAACAGCCGTCTTGAACTCTTCACATGTGTTTGTGGTTTTGCAAATAAAATAGCAGCGTAGGATTCGATGGTTAATTAAGTGTGTGCACCAAAGAGACTGTAGCCAGCAGCCGGCCCCTCTCGGAAACCCCAGAGGCTGAAGGGGAGTCGGGGCCTGGAAACGCACCCTGGCACAGTCATTAAATGGAGTTAGCAAAAAGTCTTTGTAAATGTAAATATATTAGCACTGTTGCTGCAGTTGGAGCTGAGTCAAGGGAGAAGGAGGAGCCTCACAATTATTTGCAAATTCTTCCTGAAGTTCTGGAATCTGTAGGTAAACCTGAGCGTCTTCCCTCGGATTACAGCAAAGTAAAATAGTCACCAAATGGTTTCTTAGGAAAATACCATCATGTTCCTCGGCTAAGCCATCTGGAGATCTTTTCTGCTAGTTAAAAGATTATAGGCAGATCTTAACGTAATCCGAAGTGGCTCCTCTCAGATCGTAGCCCTGTGATCGGGGGCAGGTCCCTGAACCCGGGGGTTGGTGCTGCACTGCCTGTTCTGCGTCTTTTAAACTTGCTACTTTGGGGACAGCCTGGGAGAACTGGCTTTCTTCCCGGGGAAGAGCAAGGAACAGGTAGATGGTTGTGCTTTGCAGGTTTTTTTGTTTCCCACAGCCCTGATCTTAAAGGCAAGCGATGAGATAACTAAATCCACTATTATTTTCTTTAAAGAAGGAAATTGCTACTTTTGGGGGCTGCTGAGCACTACAGGGCAGCTGCAGAACATGAAGAGTTACTGGAAAGCCTCAACACAAAAATGGTGTCTAAGATCCATGTGTGTAGTATAAGCAACTTGTCCAAAAGATTCTGGACCCAGCAGCTTTTTCTGACAGTCAAAGCAGAGAATCAGCAATCCCATGGGGCTGCTGAGCCCATCCCCAATCCTGTCCGTGACCGGCTGTCAGCAAATACACGGGGCGAGAAGGGGCAGGGTGGGATCCTTCAGCTTTGATTGCACAAAATAAACGAAGCAACCAAAAATAGCGTCGATACATGCTGTCACTGTTTCATTGTGTCTCACTAAGGAGCAAAACTAGCATTTAACCTGAGACCCAGGACCCCATCCGTGGAAAATCAGCTCTCTCCTTTCAAGTTAAGGCAGATTTGTGGGTGTCTGCTGCAAGGGGGGTTATTATCTTGTTTTCTGTAATAGTTGAAATATGCTTTGAGATCCTCCAACTGAGGATCACGTAGTACCTACGGTCATCTGCCATTCCTGCTTAGCATAGCCCGCCTGGGCTTAAAGTGGAAGAATTGCACTTGAATACAGAGCTCTGACTTCTGATCAGCTGGGAAGACCACAGACGAGTGCTGCGAGGTCTGGGTGTGGGATTACAGGGCTTTACAATTTGCAGGACTGTGGCAGTAGCTCTATAGGGCTTAATGGAGCCAACACTTGTAAATTAGGGTATTTTTAATTCACGGAGGTAAAACTCCCCCGGGAAAGTGCATTTGCTGTTGTGAGGCTTAGAGGTAATTATAATCTCCTTTTTTGACACTGCACTGTTGGGTATGAGTGCCAGCATTTCCATTTGAGGGTTTATTTGATTATTTTTCTCATTTTGCAAAACATTATTACATTAACCCGCCACTCCTGAATCCTTATCCTACCATGGCATTTATGCATGAGAGGGACTGTGCTCTGAAAGGAATATCAAACTGAAGAATGCTCCATGATGATGGAAAGGCTGCTGTTTATCCTGTGGTTTTGGAATAAGAGCTTATTTTTGGCTTTAGAAGCAAATGTGACCTAGTTTGGATCCAAAATGCAATCTGATCCTTCATCTACACATTTCAGATCTTTACTGAGGGCTGAAAGTACTCAACTGGGGTTCTGGGGGTTATTTTATTTGTTTCTGTAGGAGTTGCTTTTATAGCATATATTTATATACACAGAGAATATGCTTCCAGAGGTGGTGGTGGGGAGTCATTCAAGAATTGGGTGACTTTATTTCTTCCCGCTTGGGCACGCGCTTTGTGATACAGCCTTTAACTGCACGAGCACGTGCTGGGTTGAGACTCCTCAGCTCTGAGCGGAAACACTGGCTGTACTCCATCAGAGGATGCCCAAATCCTCTGGCTGATGTGGTGGCTCACTGCACCTCTGTAATCGGGGAGAACACACTCCCCAGTTCCTCCCAGAGGACAGCGCCGGCTTGGGCACCCTGATGCTGGGAGCCCTTTTCTGCATTAGTCCCAGCCCTCGGCCCCCCTCCAGCCCAGCCAAACCAGAGGGGCAGGAGGAGACTACTCCAGTCTGAAGCGATACCTCGAACTTTTCTGACCAGGCTTGCAGATGATGCCATCAGGCCATGAGAGAGATCTTACCCCACCAGGGCACGCTGCTCCTTTTTTTTTCCTTCCACTCTCTGCACACTGACCTGAATGCAATTCAGTTTCTGGGTTATTCTTCTAGTCTGTACAGTGCTACGTGCTTTTTTTTTTGCTTGCTTGCTTGCCTGTTATTAAATCTCATCACTTGAAAAATCCCAAGGAGGAACTTGCAGGTCTTTAATTTGATTTTTATTTTCATTAAGCTAAAGCTTATATGACAAGTTTCCAAAAGCCTTTGCTAAATGCGCCTTGTTTTGATGCAGTGCTCTTCTGAACAAAAGCCCTATTCCTGCCACGGGATGTGGGCAGGAAGGGAATGTTCACCTGGTTTTTATGACCCTGCTGACCTGTCTTTGTTATTAAGATTGTGGCGAGCAGGGAAAGCAGTGAAAGACTCGGTTACATGGAGTCTGCATAGCGTTTTTTAAACTCTAGTCATTGTGCATCGTGTTGGCACAAAAAGCCAGAGGAAGAAGATTCTTCATATAGAGCAAGCAGTTCTTCTTGGACCTTATGAAATTAGTTATTTTGTATCCCATAACTGAAACTTGTAACTCAGTGTAATTGGCAGGAGAAGTCCCACAGTAACAATCACAGGGCCTGTTATTGTTTCCTCTAGTACTCCACTGTGGGAATGCTGGAAAAACAGCCTCCCATTCTGGTTTTTATTGGCAAATGTTTAAATAAATCATGCCAGCTTGTACAATAAGCTCAACGATAAATAATTTCTTCTCTTGAAATGTTAAGTGTTGCAGGAGGGAGGAGGGTGGGGAGGGGCAGGTTTTGTGGTACCCGTTTAGCTGGGGTTGTGGTTTACGGCTTACAAGAGCTGTAAGGATTTGGAAAACTTTCTTGTCTTCCCAGTCTGCCAGTACCTCGCTGTGTGACTGTAACAGGGCCTGGATTAATCTTGTCTTGCCTCCTCTATTCTGTTAAAATAGCCCATTAATTGCTTCAGACGCTGTTTGCAGCCTCGATGGAGGAAACTCCTCCTCCAGCTGCACCCCATAGTGTGACTCCCATTTCCCACACTGTGCTTCTTGGTACCCCGGGCGTTTCTTGCCCTCTGTTTTCAGTCCAGTAACAGCAAACCTCATGCTGCCATCAGCTCCAAACGCACTAGTGTGAATGACCCCCGTTACCCTCAGTCATCTTCATGGACTTTGGTCCACCCTCATCCTGGAGGAGTTCATGTAGCTACGTCTGTCAGGGAGCCTCTTCCAGCTGAGCTAAGCCCACGTAGGCTCTTTGCCGTGCAAGAGTTGAGTGTTTACCCAGGGGCTGCTGCTGACGTTCTGTCTCACAGGTCCTCTGAAGCTGCCTCCCTCTAGCAACTTGATGTATTAAGATATTTTTTCCTATCTGCCTCTAATTTCTGCCTATTTATCTCCCAGGTAGAGTTTACAGTGACAAGCTAGGCAGAGCAATGCATCTGTAAACGCTAACAACTCCGCCACCCTGACACGTTCCCACTCAGTGCTGTCTCGAGCTGAGGTTCCAGCATAGTCAGGGAGAAGGGGAGGGATAAAAGAGTATTGCTTAATGTCAGCGCTTGGCACTCGATGGTGGGACGGTTAAAGTCAAGGGAAATGGCAAAGCAAGAGATCACTGATGAATGTGGCATCTCCATCCCGCTACTGCTACTAGAAAGAGCACTGGTTCAGGGATGGCTGAGGGCACTACTCCAATTTAATGCTTCGGTAGGAAAGCTTGGGATGTATCCTCAGCTGGAACAAGCTGGCCTCTCTTTCGGTGGAAATAAGGCAGTTTACGAAGGATGGGGATCTGACCTGTTGGTCATTAAGGTCTTCAAGCTCATCTGTTCTGCTCCACTTGAGTTCTCTGGCTGGTAATGCATACCTAACAGGTGGAGCAGGAGTAGACTTAACCACACGGTTAGGATTAAGTGTGTAAATGTTTTACAGAAATACATCTTGAATAGCCAAGTGTCAATTCAGATTTTCCCATGCCCTTTTTTCTGTAAGGAGAATGCCTGTTCAATGAAATGGTTGTCTGCATGGAAAAAATGCAGCCCTGGTAAAAGGTCCAGGTCTTTTGGTATGAAGCCACAACAGTTCTGGAGAAAATTTAAACGGAAGTGTAGTTTGTAGTTCTGCTTGCTGAATTTCTTTTTCTATCCCTTCCATCAAGAGAAGACAAATATGCTCATGAACTCTACAGGTAGTGGTTTCAAGGCAGGATAGCTCCTATTAAATTAGTCATTTATGGACTATTAAGATTTAGTAAATGACCTCAGAGACAAAAACCTTCCACAGTTGTTTTCTGGTTTTTATGCAGATTATTTTAGAAAATTTAGGTCACGAATCAGCATGACTGACTGGGACTGGGAGGACCTGAGGAGCATTTGGATGGGGGAGAGGTGCCTTGGCATGGGAATCCCCTGGTTTTCTTCTCTGGTGACAGTGACTGGGGAATGGAGAGAACTTCTGGGAATGGGGAGCGAGCGGGTGCGGATTCAGTCCTGCCTGGACTCTTCCCCAGTCTCAGCTATTGCTAATGGTAGGTGAGGAAAGGAGCCTGTGTGCTGCTTGTCCTGGCTAACATCGGAGTGGATATGATGCAATCCTTCTGTAATGATGGCATGAGAGTATGCAGGTGCTCAGATGTCAGAGGATGCATAGCACCTGGGGGAGGCTGATGGTGGAGCTCAGACCGGCCTGGCAGATGTGTCCGGTGGCGGCAGCCAGCTGCATCCTTGCAGACAGACGTGCTCTGTGCTTTTACAAGGGCCAAGGTTGCAGCCCGTTGACAGGAGATGCTGTTTAGGCCATAGAGCCTGGAAGCATCCCCAGAGAATGCTACAAAATTGTATTTGTGGGGATCCATGGAGGGGAGGGTACTTTAGCTGTAGCACATTTGACCAGCTTCGGATCGGAAATGTTTATCCTCACCAGAAGCACCATGCCTGTATCTCCCGCCTGTCGCTCCCCTGTCTGCTGGTATTGAACAAAACTTAGGTTTGAAGCCGAACATCCTGCTCTGGGATTTGATTGTACTTCGTTAAATCCAGCACCCGGGGATTCTTCCTCCATTTGCTTTCAAAGACCTAGTTTCACCTTCCCCCTGACTCTGGGATGCCAATTAAGTAGCTTGAAGCAGGGAGGGCTGTGGATGTTATTGATTAGGGCTCTAATTGCTTATCTCTCCATGCTGTCCACAAGAAATGGGCTGTATGGAGGTGCACGGAGCGAAATAGAGATGTGGCTGCCTGCCACTCGGATTGAAACGTACATTGTTCCTCAACACAAGGGCTGCAGGGATATTTTTGAGCTATTGTTTCTCAGCGGTGCTGGCTTTGTCTCGCTGCTGTTGTCTCTTCCAGCCTTGCTGCTTCCAGTGAGGCCCCACGTTGCGGTCAGCCAAGGGTGCAGGGGCAGGGAAGGGTGGTCCACTGCAGGGCACCCCGTTTGCTGCCTTGAACACCTCCCAAACAGCCCGTGCTGCGGCAGGGAGGCCACACGGTGTAGATTATTTGGTAATTATTTTCCTTCCAGCTCCGAACCAACGCTTGGCATTTTCAAGGCATCGCAGGGCAGCAAGGGGCAAGTTCACATGTATGTCCAAACACAGACCAGAGCCAGTTTTTTGAAAATCCCCATCTCAAGAGAGGTTAAAAATTTGGAGTATATGTTTTCAAACTATTAGCTGATCACAGCTTTGTTTACTCGGTACCCCTGAAAAGGAGAGGAAACCTCACCAGAGACTAAAGCAATTGATCACGGTAAGAAGTGGACAGCTGTCAAGAGCCAGGACTTTCAAAAAAACCAGGCCTCTCCCCATAATTCTGGGTTGTTGCTTGGCTAGGGAGGCTTCGGGCTGTTAACAGCCGGGAGGCACGGGGAGAACAAGGCAAGCTATTAGTCGCTGCAGGAAACTTTGTCCCCCTGTGAGCAAGAGGATGACTACCAAGTTGTCTAATTGAGCAGGCAAATGTTTACTGATGTTCACAAAAGGATTTCACATCCACGTCTGAAAGAGCTCAAATTGACCTGTGAAGTGAAGAAAAGGCTGAATTGCATTCACGGCCTCTGCACAGAACTGGACAACCTGGCTGTGGACGAGAAGCTTCACGCTGGCTCTCTGCTTGGGGTGCTTTCATTAGAATGGGCTGATAATTGTGCTGTAAAGACAGACTCAAGCAGGGTGAATTTACCTTCAAGGCCCATGAAGGACAAGATCAAACCAGCCTCAGAACAATATCAGACTTTCCCAGACAAAGTTTTGGTGTAAACACTGAGAGGGCTTCGAGAACTGAAGGCATCAGCCTTGCGGGTGTTCAAGGCTGACAGTAGCTCTTATCTGCAAAACAGAAAGGTCTGGCCGGTGTAGGGGATGCGCTTTCATCACCGTAATGTCAGGACATGTTCCAGGAATACAGCTGGGCCTGTGGTTCATCAAGTGCTTCTCCTCTCCAGGGGAAGGTCGGGTGCAATCAATGGAGTATGTTTTCCCACCGTTTGGGTATTCTCTGGAAATGCCCCACTGCTCTGTGTCGGAGGAGATCAGGGAGAGGGGTTTAACTTGCAGGTAAGGCACAAAATGCTTTCTTCCCGAGGAAGCTCTTTCCTCTGTCTGAGCAGCTCCCAAAGGCTGCCAGCGCTCCTTTCCAGATGTGCTGCACCTTTGGGACAGACAGAAAACGCCGTAGTGCTGGAGAAGCTGATGATGACAGTGCTGCCCTTCCTCCCTAGGGGAGTCTTCATGTATGCTGGGTGGAAACCACCACGTACCTTGGAGATAAGAGCGGATACCTTCAAGGTGGCTGCAAGAAGCAGTGCAGATACAGGAGGACTGAAGACAGTAAAACTGGTTTTAGGTACTTTTTTGGTTTTCAGATCAGATCTGCATATTTATACCCTGTCTACACGCACACTTAATCCCCAGCTGCAGTGGGACACGAGAATTGCCTGTCACTGCAAGCTCTCTCTCTGTGCAATTTCCTGTTGTTAATGCAGCTCGGTCCCTTGTTCCTATTCCAGTCAAATCGTGCCAGTTGTCTTCTCCGAGGTCATTGGTGCTGCCTTAAAATACCCCCTACCTCTGTGTTCGCAAATCTTGTGAATAAAGAGCTCTCTCTAAGGAGCTGCTGAGCCAAGTTGCCACGGCCAAGTGAGCATGGACCTGAAGGGGCATTTCCATCACTTGATTAGCTGCTATTCCTGCTGCTCTGAGCACAAACACGCTTGGCTTCAGACGCATACAGATGTGTAGTCTGACTTTATTTATGTACTCTTCATATCTAGATAGTCCTTAGAAAGCCCCACTCAGGATTATAACAAGATAAGTAAGTTTTTAGAACACAAAAAGAATGAAAACCAGCTTATTCTTGTGAAGTAGACAAAAGCTGGAAACTCTTGGCAATAGCAAGCACATTTCTGAGATTTTCATGTGTCACAAATTCTTGCTTACGTATTTCCTAGGAAAAATGACATTGGTTGTGGAAGCTTCTGTCAGTACGAATGCCACATCAGGCGGAAATATTTTTCTTGATTTTTCATTTTTAGCCATCGTGTGGTATGACATTAATCAGGCAGGGATCAGACATGCCAAAACTCTGAGGGGATGTGACCTGGTTGGAGGGCTCACCTCAGCCCGGCATAAGGCTTGGGCAGTGCCAAGAGGTGACCTTCTCTCGCGTTTCTGTTGTTGAGTTTGGGCTTTAGACCCTCTCTTCCAAACCTGGCAACAGAGGGAGGGATCTACCCCCTGAATTCTTACTGGCATCCATTCCCTTACCTTGGTACCCCGTCGGCAGCCTTCCTGTAACCTGGATGAGCGGAGCAGATTGTCCATCTGCCATCCCTATGGCACACTGGTAGATGCAGGTATGAAATATTTCTTCGTGAATGGTGGCAGCACGTAGGAACTATAATAAAAAGCTAGAACTGAGGTGTGCAAGTGTTGTATTAAAAACAAACAAACAAAAAGCAACAAGAAAACCCCCAAGGGATGCTTTCTTGGATGAATTAAAATCCAGATAGTACTGGGCCAGTAGCTAAAGGAGGAAAATAGGCAAACAAATCACTTTGCACCTTCTGTTTAAGTTTGTTCCAGCGCGAGTGTCCTTTTTTGGGTGACAGAGTGCTGTTAAGTCACATGCTGTAGACGCTGACCTGCATCACAGGAGTCAGTCATCACCTTCGTTCCTTCCTGGACAGGGGCACTGGTTTCCAAACGCTGGCGGTGAGTTCCAGCTGTCGGAGCTCTGTTCTTTCCTGTGCTCTGCTTTCTTCTTTCTGAGCAAAGCTACACAGAAAATCAGCACGAGTTGCATTCGGTAAATAGGGTGGCTGGCTCTTCTCAAAGCGCTCTGGGAGCGGGGAGCGCAGGGCCCTGCAGCGAGGCGCGCTGTGAGGAAGGGGTGAGCGCGTGGGGCTGGGTTGGGCAGGCGTGGGCACCGCAGCGTAGCAGTTGGAGAGGCTCCAGCGGTGACGTCTTCAGTTCCCACTTGCTCCTGGAAGTGCAGGGGGATTTTCTGGGCTCCTTTCAAGTGTGCTCACACTTGTAGGGCTATCTAGGAACTGGAGCTAGATAGGAAGGGTTTTAACATCTTTGTATAATGCAGTTATCTGTGGTCTGGGGACAAGATGCTCTGGCTCCCTTTGCCTCTCTCCTGTCTATTTGGGCAAGAGGGGAGATGGATCAAGGGAGGATGGAAGAGGTGAGGAACGGCTGCCTCATTCGGGACCCACTGTTTCATAGAAGTGCAAGCATTGACATTAGAGGGAGGGAAAGCAAAGCTTGGAATGGGAGAAAATGGGCTGGATGGCAGTAATAGAAAAAACTTTCTGCTTTTCTTATAAGCAAGAAAAATCTAGAGTGGCAGAGGTGGCTCATTTCTGCAGAGCTGCCTCTGACAATAAACACATTGAAGTGTCAGTGTGGGGAGCAGCAAGTTTGTATTCTTGAATCTCTCTGATAAGTAACAATACATTGTGCTTCATACATGTTCAAAAGAAAACCGTTATTCTTCTGAAGATCTTGTCCCACTTTACAAAGTCTCTTTTCTTCCAGTTTTTCTGAGTCACAAAGTGAGAGGGGAGGTCAGGCCATCTGGGCTAGTGTTGCAGAGAATCCGGAGAGCATCCCTGGCCGGCTTAACCCAGTGGTGTGCGTTTGAGTTTGAATTTGCTGTAATAAATCCCCTGATGAGGTCCCATCAGTGAAGTGAACAGAATGGACACATCATTAGGTTAAAAATAGCTATTCGCAGTCACAAAGTCTGTGTTACCTGCTAGCAAATTGGGTCCTGGCCCTTCCCCAAGCTTGCAGCTTCTGTTGCTGCCTGCAAGGCTGGAAGGAGTAGCCCCTTTTTGCATCTCTGCTGGCACAGCGAAATTACTTGTCTCGCCTGGGAGTGTGTGATGTGTGCCATGATGGGAAGAAGGCACTGATCCCCACTGCAGGCACAGGGTAGAGCAGCAGCTTGGAGCAGGCTCCCGGCTCATTGTCCTGCCAGGCTGTGCCCATCCGGAGCTGTGTTTGGGGCACTCTCAGCCTGGCTGTGGTGGAAAGGTGGTTTTGCCCCTCTGCTAGGAGATTATTCTAAAGGTACCTTTTATCCTGTGCAGACTGCTGGCATATGCACATGCATGCAGCAGGCATTCGCTGGAACTGGCAAGCTGGAAAAATAACAGTGTCCTCAGGGGAAAATATATACTCCCTTGTTGGTACCTTCCTTCCCTCCGCTGGCAGTTTCTCTGCACGTATCACAGCTTTCAGCCTGCTGCCCCTGAGAGCCAGAGAGAAAGATAAAACATTCTCATCACAGCGATGTTATTTTTCTTTCAAAGTTCTCTCACGCTTTCATATATGGTTGTTGATATCGAGAGCTATAGATGTCACAGATCTGGATATATGGATAGAGACATACAGCTGAGTGTGACAGCTGGGTGTCTGACTCTTTTCCATTTCAAAATCTGATCCCTCTTCTCTGCCATCAGTTTGATTTCATGCCCCTTCTGACTCCTTTTTCGGTGGGGCCTGGAGCTGTGTAGAATTTGAGGCTTCATTTCCAATGAGCTTGTCGGGTCTCAGCCCGCAGCAGTGAACTCATTAGCAAAATCAACGCTGTTGAACATCCCTTGATTACAGGAGATGTCAGCACGTGGTGTGTCTTAGGGACTGAGCTGCTCTCCTGCTGCAAAGGCTTTTCTCCCTGGCGATGCGGGGTCGTATGTTGGGTTTATCATGCTAACACCGCAGAGCAGTGGGGAATTGCACCGTGTCGTGCAGCAGTGAGAGACTCCCGCTGGGATCCAGCTCAGCTCGCGAGCAATCCTCTTATCCAGAAGGCAACTCACCATTCATCTCTTGCACTAGTGTAAATCAGGAGCGACAGGTTTTAATTCGATTGCCATGACTGCATTCTTACGCTTGGTGCAATCAGAAATAACAGCACCGAACTCAACGGGAGGGATTCTCCACTTGGCATCGCGAAGGGAAGGCATGGCAGAGCGGCTCGGTGGACTCACATGGCTGCCTACGAGGGCGTGCGGGCAGGTCTGTTCTGGCCCCTTTCTGGACTGCGCTGTCATTCTCTCCACAGCACCATCGTTACCAAAGTATTTCCTGCTGCAAGGCTGAAGAAGCAGAATTACTGCACGTACAGCTGGAGCTGATGAGGCTCAGCACCCCCCCTCTTCTTGTTTCATGTTTAATTAGCTGGCGTGGGAAGGATGGATTGGATAGAACAAGGAAGCAGGAGGGAGAAGGAAGGTTAATCTATCCTCTAGCCTTGCTATTCCTTCTTCCGTGTGATCTTGTGAAGCAAGGAGATGATGTGTCCTTTGAAGTGCAGAGTACTCCCTGTCCTTCTCCCCAAGTGGTCTCACTCCTCCTCCTCCTCCTCCTCCTCCTCCTCCCAGCCTCGGTCCAGCTGCTTTCTGCAAAGTGCTGCTGATGGCTGAGGTGCTGGAGCCGTCCTTACCAGGGCTGAGAAGCAGGATTTCAGGACTGGCTTTTCTAAGCACCCTCAAAGTCATGTGCCTGTTCAGACAGTCCTGAATTATTGGGGTGCCGCCTAGATTTAGCGTTAGGAGTTTGGGGTTACTGAAGCAGGAGGAAGAGCCTGGGTGGGGGCCAGGGGCTGCGGGAAGGCGCAGGACAGCGAGCAGGGGATGGGACGGCAGTGCTGCCGTGGAGCTTGCACCGGTGCTGGGAAGCCCCAGCGTTACCTGGGGTCTCACCAGGTAACAGCAGCGCAACACCCAGAGCTGGTATTTGTAAGGAGAGGGAGCCAGGCTCCCTCCTCCAGTGGTCTTCAATAGCTCTGTCCAATTTTTCAGTAAACTCTTTCATAACAACAACTTGGGGATACTGGGAACAGAAAGAGAGGGCTGCCATGGCACAGCGTAACGGACAGCCCTTTCCCCAGGACCCGTGTTCTCCCCAAGTCATAGTAATTGAATTGTTTTAATATTAATACCTTCTCTGGAGCTCTGCTGATGGGAGGGAGGGAGAGATGTTTCTTCCAAAACAGTCTTAAGCTAATGCAGAAAGTATGAATAAATCTCTCAGAGATTATAGGCCTGGAAAGCTCCTGTGAGTATCAGAAAGACATCCTTACTGCTATGGAAGGTTTGATTGAATTACAAATTCGAGGCAACTCCAAAGCAAAACTGATTAAGTCTTTTCTTTTTCACTCTCTTGCTGTAGCTTTTTAAAGCGCTAAAGCTTTTTAATAATTAGAAATTCCCCCCGTCCTGTTTGTAAGTAGTTCTAACTGGCATCGTCCCGTCTGTAAGTAGTTCTAACTGGCATTGTGTCCACACAGATGCTTATGCACTGAAGCAGAAAACTTGCAAAGCACAAACCTGTTATGAGAAGCTTTATTGTCTCCCAGGAAGACCCCCGATTCGTGTTACGGGAGGATCACCATGGGGTTTGGAGAAGGCAGTGGGAGAGTGAGACGACGTCCAAGAGATGAGCCCATGGGTGCTGCAGAGGGTGATGGCTGGGGCAGCCGACGAAGGTGAAATGGGGATCGGGCCCCAGCTCAGCCCCCAGCCCCGCGATGCAGGGAACTGGGGTATGGCCTCTTACGTAGCTCTTGGAAACAAGGTTTTTCTTGGCTGGTGTGGAAATAGCAAAGTCTCCTTTCCCCGGGCACGAAGCGCGTGCGGGGGGGGAGAGGAGGGTCCTGCCGACGGGGCTGGCTCGGCTCTTCCCCTTGGATGTGTGTGAGCCGTACCCGCGCCCACGGTGACTGCGGTGTTTGATTAACGTTGTCACTGCGCTGCCAGTATCTAACTCATTGCTTTGTAAAACATTGTCGGTCTAAAGACACTATAGAAATCACCTTATTCAGTTCTCTTCCATTATACCAGAGATTAAAAAAAAGAAAAAAAAAAGAAAGAAAAAGAAAAAGCATTGTACCACAGAAGCTTCGCATCTCTTGCAGGGCTGTCTATACGAAGAAGACAGCTGTGGTCTTTACCAGCCCTTGACAAGTGATTTTTCCAACAATCAGATGGGAGAACATGCTCTGTTAGGCTTATAATTGATAATATACCACTGTTGAAATATGCCTGTCAGTTCTGCAGGTAGATAAAATTATATCATTGATATTTCATAACAGTTTTCACAGGCAGCATCTGAAACCACGTCCTCCCCCAGCAGATAAAAGGTTAGACAGGAAGATGTGTCAGCAGGATCCGGCCTTCTGCCTCCGCACGGGAGAGAGGAGAGGAGCCCGCTGCAGACCTCCGATCCCAGGCCGGGCTCTGTGCGTACGGCAGATCACACGCGCATTTGAAGCCTTTCCCAGCGCCCAGCAGAGATGCTCTGCGCTGGGGGAACGCAGCTGGGTATGAAAATGTCTGTATCACAGAGTGGTTAAAATAATGAATAGGGAAATTCAAATTATCTAACCCAAGTCATAATGCCGACTTTTTAAATGGAGAAGGCAATTAACTATTGGACACTTCAGGAAATGCTGCGATTGATCCCTCCATCCCCAGGAACGTTTTGAAGAGGAGCGCAGGCTTGGGGAAGATGTTGTATGAACATCTAGGCTGCTGAGCACGGAGCAGGCACGCCGGCATCATGGACCTCAATTCGAAGGGGGACGAGGGACGAGCCCGGTCAGAGGTGGCAGAGTGTCCTTTGTGGCTCTTTCCACATCCTGCTCCCCCTGCCCGCCCCACGGCTGCCCACTCCCAGGCGTCTCCTGCCAGAGACCGCTGTGGCTAAAGCCGCCGGCAGAATCCAGCAAAGCTCTTCAGCAGCGCTGGGGTGGCTGGTGTGCGGTTGGGGTGGGGGGGTCTGGCTGCCTTTGAGATTGCAGGGCTCAAGAAGGGCTCTGGACCCCGTAGGAGCTAGGTGTCACAGAGTCCCACAACATCCAGAAACCCAAGAAATCCAAAAGCTTTTTGGACCTCTTTCTAGAAAGCGAAAAGAGAACCTAGGGCTGAGGCAGGGAGGGAGCCCCAGGACTCACCACCACCACCACTTCGCTTTGCCTTCTCGGTCCCGCTGACAGCTTGGTGTCTGTCCAACATCAGAGGAGCGCCGCATGGGCTGGGTTATGAGAGCGATCAGTTGCTCAGCTGTGATGTCCAGGATCCTACAAGACGGAGCCTCTCTGGGGTTGCAGGGGAAGGTCCTCGCCTTGCCCAAACCATTGGTGCATTTGCAATCCCACATACATGCCGGTACTAGAGAGAGAGAACAGGTTTTATAGACCAGAGGTTGGAAACAGCTTGTGATATGGGAGAGATGGAGAAGGGGACTGCAGGGGTTATCGGCAGGACTTTGCTGCGTCTGTTTGAGGAGATGTTGCTCCAGATCTGGAGCGTGCAGGTAGGGAGGGGAGATGGTCCAATGCGTGTGCTGATTCAGTGTCCTGCAGAATAAAAATGAAAAAACTAAAAAATTTGGAAAAGGAAAAAAGCAGTTCTGGAAGCAAAAGGAATAAATTCTTCTCTTTTTGCTACTGACCAGGTGGAAAGCAGCAGGTGAGGCACAAGGTGGGGACCTGGCGGGCTCACGGCTCCTCTCTGCCAGCCTTGGCTCGGGGGAAGGATGCAGCAGCCTCTGCTTTCTCAGTCCTCCCTTCTCTCTCTCCCCCCCCTCTTTCCTTCTTTCTTTCTTTCTTCTTTGGCATGGAACTTGAATCGACTGATTGCAAGAGCAGTTACGTGACAATTCCGACACCCCTTTTATTGTGCCCCGCGAATCGTGCCCTGCTCCGGTGGGTGCTCAGCCGCCAGCCCCTCTCTGCAGCCCGGTGAAACCGCCTGTCGGGTGGTTTGGGCAGAGGGTTGTCCATCCACAGCCTCACCCATCTGAGCCCCCAGTTAGCACCTTGCACCGAGGCACCGGGGCCTGCCTGGCGTTAGCACTTTCTGCACTGCAACTTCTTCCCATTCGTTAGTGTTATTGACTAACATTTGGAGTCAAATTAAAGGCGTGTAGCTAATAGCGAGCGCTGAATTCCCTTCAGGGTTGGTTGCACTGAGTGAAATTAAAGTTCCCGACATCCCCATTCCCCTTCCCCCTTACTAATTAGCCCTCCCTGACTCTTAGAGGTTGACATTTAAAATGAACTCAGCTAAAATGGGGTTTTTTTGTAACCAGGGTTTTCAGTGCTGATAATAGGAACACAGAGGGAGAAAAGCCCTGACTTAGAGGGCAGCCAGGGAAGATGCCGCGGAGAAGTGGCTGTCCTCGCTCCCGCCCCGTGCTCGGGGCAGCGCTGGCTGGAGCAGGGCAAGCGCTGCGGACACCCGGCCCCAATGGCAGTGCTGCTAAAGCCTGGGAAGGGGCCGTGGAGGTCCCTTGAATTGATGCTTTAAGGAGATTTCTCTTTTCCTGACTCTCTGACGAAGGTCCCTTTCGTGAGAGATTTCTCCCTCCCCGATACAAAAGCCAGTAAATTCTGGGCTAAGTCTGCAAATCCCCAGCTGACGTTCGTGACTTAACTTACTCTGCTGAGTAAAACGCAGAGCATAAAGACATGAGTCTTAGCAGCGCTGTGTGACCAGGCTGCCAGGCTCTTAAACCCCCAATTTCCTGGCTTTTGATGGTTTTAAATCAGGATGGGTCTAATAATAATGATAGTTGGTACTTATATGCCACTTTATCTTAAAAGCACTGTACAAACATTAATTAATTACAGACACAGACAGCGCCTGCAAATGTATAGCTGCAGATGCACACGGCTTCAGAGCCACGCACAGCTTTTAGCCGGGAGTCTCACAGCGTGCGAGAGCACAAATTACATCTGCTGCAGCCCCTCTGCGGGCAGAGCTGCTTTGGTCTGGCGTTACCTGCTGGGGATGGCAGCTGCAAGGAGGTGGCCCCGAAAGGTGATTAAAGAGACAACCCGTGCCCCGCGTGTGCCTGTGAGCACGTCGCCGGCACAGCGGGACTGCGGCTCGGGCGAGTGCCCCTCCGGGCGCTGGGGTACAGGCTCTCTTCACACCAGTTTATTGGCATCTCCCTGGTTAAAAGGAGGCTGGAGGTGGGTAATGCTGTAGTGTACCAGGTGGTATGTTCCTTTGTGCTCCAGCCGCTGCGTGGCAAGCGTGATGTGACTCAGTCCTGGACCAGTGAAAGGCACATGCTTCCTATTCCTGGCTAGAGAGGTGATAAGCTTTGGGGGTTAGCTCCCAGTTTGGGGCAATTTGCTCTGGCTAGGCAAGACAGGGAACGAGTAGCCAAGTCCTGCCTGGATTATTAGCCTCCTTATGGTTGTCCATGCTATTCTTTTGGGGGATGCTGTGGTCCCTAAAATTTACAGGTGATGCAGAGGTGAAAACTGCCCATCTCCTACTTCTCCGGATCAAAACAAGCACCCCGATAGTGCACGGAAGTTGGCAGTTAGAAACTGCGGCTGCACCAGCCCTGCTCTCCAAACAGATGCTGCCCGACTGGGATGCGATGGGGTGTGTTGGGGATGCTCCGTGCCTGCCTGGGAGGGAGGGCTGGTGGGCGGGAGGGCAGCAGCAGCCATGTAGGAAGGCAGGCTCTGTCTTCACAACCTTTCCCCATCTCTGACCACATGCTGGACATGCAAAGGATCCCTGTTTCCTTGGAAACAGGTTCTTTCTGCATGTGCTGCAGTGAGTTGGGAAAGTTTGCCTTCATCAAACCCCCACGGTGAAGAGAATAAGCTCCAGAGATGCTGTCCTAGGGATGGCAGTCTGATTGCTGCTGCTTTCCTTATTTACATCCCTTTAAAAAAAGGAAAAGGAAAAAGAAATTCTCCCTCCAGCCCCTTGCAGAGGAGATCTCTCCTGATTCCTTGCGAGCCTTGTCGGCGTCTGAGAGCAGAGGAGATTACTTCAATCATAGACACATCACTGAGCACCCCAAAACCGTGCATCCCCTCTGCAAAGCTTAAGCTGCGAATGCTGCTCCCCCATGCAGCGGCAAACTGTGGGCAGCTCAGGGACCTGTTGCCTCACTTTGTTCCTCTTTTTTTGCTTCCCAGTAAATTCAGCGTCAAGTCAGGCTTTGAGACAAAAGACCCCGAGGTGCTGGAAGCGCGTGTCCGTGGGGTCCCATCGCCAGCCTGGCCCTGCGGACGTTGCAGGCGGAGGCTGCTGCCGGCTCGGAGAGCGTGGCTGGGAAGGCAGGAGCAGGGGACAGCCAGGTGACAGCGCGCCGGTGGGCTCTCCTTCGCTTCGTGTGGGAATCAGTGCCGGCCTTTGCTTCTTTTCCAAGGCCAGAGCTGCAAACACAGACACCCCAGGGAAATCGCAGCAGAGACCCAGGGACGTGCACTGGGCCAACTTTTTTCTGGCTGAATCGTCTCCGAGTCTTTCCAGGGAGGTGGGGCAGAGGAGTGGGTCTGCTGTGGGTCAGCCGCACGGGTGCCTATGCCGTCCGTGTCTCTGAAGAGCTCAGCACAAGGGGCTTCTTGGAAGATGCCCTTCATCACAGCGTGCAGCAGGTTTGCATTTACCTCCCGCTTCGCCAGGTTTACCCCCAGTCACTGCACCGACCTGCCCGGGACGCGGCCGGGGGCACCCCGGGGTGCTGCTGGGGTGATGCTCCTTGTGCCGGAGGCGTGCAGAGTCCGACCCCAGGCGCTGGGCACCGGGAAGGGATCATCGGAAGGGGAAGGGGAATGCACAGGGACAACCCGCTGCGGGCAGCGAGGCTGGAGGTGAAGCGAAGCCCAAAGCCTCGGAGCGGGTGTGTGGGTGTTTAACCCAGCACATGTAAGTGCTCCAGGCCTGCAGTTCAGAGAAACCTCATAAATATTTTAACTCTGGGAGGATGAAAGGAAAACAAGCAAATATAGGTTTGGGCCTTTGCGGCATTGCTGTGATCATCTCTTTAGAGAAACAGCCGCTTCGCTGGTACGCGGCTCTGCGGAGCCGGGGGGAACGTGGCTGCGGCGCAGCTCGCGACGGGGAAGTGGCTGCCGTGTGCGGGTCCCGAGCGTCCCTGCCATAGCTGCAGTCAGAGCTGGGTGAGCTGCGATGAAGTAGCCATAGTTGAAGGGGCCATTTATTGCAGAAACACACAAAAAAACCCAAACCCAGTTTGTTCATTTTCTGACAAGTATTTCCATCAAAATCTTGATTTTGAAGAGAGGGAAAACCAAGAAAAAAGGTCAAACGTTTCTAATGAGGGTTTCTTGCTCCTATTATTCAACCAGGATTTGCCAAACTAAACCAGCGATCAAAGCGTTGAGTTTTGATCCGGAAAGGGGTGGGCAAATGTCATGAACATTTTTGCTGTTCTCCTGTGCTTGTTTTGACTGCCTCTACCTCTAAAGCCTTGTTTGAATTTGAAAGTGAAATTTAATTTGATTATTTTTGCAGCTGGAAAGCAATGAATAATGAATAAATACTCTTTGCTGAAATTTCATTTGAAAAATACACTAAAAACCACTGAATTAATGATTCGGTGATTGAGGCTGTGAATTTTGGTTAATCGTCGTTTTAAAAGCTCTACTGGTATAATTTTGCAAGCTGAGGAATATCATAAAATGTTTCAGTTGTTTCGCTGTCATAATTATACAAGACAGACACTGTACAGATGCAGTTGTTCTGGTACACGGGCGCACTGCGCTGGGACAAATTGCTCTGGTTCCCAACCCAAAGCTGTGCCAGCGTAAGCGCGTCTGTGCCGTAGGACTGAGCATCCGCCACCGCGGCAGATGCGCAGCCGGGGCTGGTTTGGGTGGAGCTGTCGCTGTGTTGAGCGGGGAGGTGGTTTAGATGTCAGCCTGCATTTGCATGTTAATGCCAGGCATTAATTACCAGGATCTGTTTGGAACCCGCTCACCGCAACTCTATAAATATTTGTGACAAAATTCAACATCCACAGAAGTCTCTTGATTCTTGGTTTTGGTGTAAGCAGAAATTCAGAGCTTGTTCACTAAGACTTGCTGTGGGTTTGCTAAAGTCACTGGCAGCCTTCCCAGCGATCACCTCAGTTCACTGGCTGCCTGCTGCTCATGGGCTTGTTTTGAAGAGAATCCGCTCCCTTTTTGAGCAAATATGGATGCAGTTTATGGAACTGATGCTTTGGTTTCAGCACAAATCCCAGGAGAGATCAGCATTTTGCTTTAAAATCTTTGAGCAGCTCAAACAAAGGGACAGATAAAGAGAAATGTTTGCTCAATCTCTTTGCAAATCAAATCTTCAACGTCGTGCGTTGCTCTGGAGAGGCGGAGAGGAAAGATAATCCCAGATTTTGACTTTGAGCTTGCAAGGCAAAGCTGTCCCTCATTGTAAAATCAGTGGGAGTTTGTCCTGCGATGGAACTGGCGGATCTGGAGTCCTGAGACATCAAAACAAATTACACCACGCTCTTTTTCTCAGTCTGACTCCAGGAGGTTTTGTCTCGTGCCAAGCGCACGCAGAGTGTGAGCGTTTTGACACGTTCTCCTAATCCTGGGATTTATAAAGCGCTTAGCGACACACACAGAAGTGATTCATTACTGCAGCAGCATCGTGTAGCCTTGTATGCAAAGCAGGGAGAGCGATCGGTCGCTGCCTGCCACGGCCCCTTACCTCTAACACCCCGGCGCTGACGCTCATGCAAAGCCATTGCTTTTTGGGGTTGTTTCTGGGGGGTGCTCAGCGTATTGCCCAGCGCAGAATCTTCAGGGCCATCGGTGCCTCCAGGTCTGGGCTCATCACATCTCCCTGCTCTCTCCTGCTGTATGGAAAAGGGAAGAACGTGCCAAGGGAGGAACCCCGGGGTGCCAGCCTCATCCGCGGCACACGGGTCCTAGGGTGCTATGAGCACTGCGTGGAAGCCAGAGCAGCGTTTCACATGTTCCTGTTTGCAAAACTACTGATCCCTCAACATCTTGAAATTCCCCAAATGTCTGTAAATTTGAAATACAAGCCCCTTCCTAACGCTTAGAAATGCTGCCGCCCTGCGCTGGAGGCTGATTCCACAGGTAGTGAATAAATTCTGGGGTTTTATGGGTTTGGGCTGAGGTTTGGAGGTTCAGAGGCGCTGCTCTGTACCTTTAGGACCTTAAATGCCTCCACAAAGCTGGTGGTTGGTAACCGGCCAGGGAGCTTCACCCAGCAGGTGGCTTGTAGCCAGCCATGGTGCAGGGAACCAGCGTAACGTGCGCTCATTATCTCTGCCTTGCTCAGAAAGGATATTGTGATTTTAATAACTTCTTGGATCCATTTTTTCCCTGGTAGCTCTTGTTGCCTTGGATACAGGCTCTGGAGAGGCTCAGCCCTGCTAAAGATGGTAGATCATTTAAATGGAATAGAAGATGAGGTGCGGATTTGCAAACTGCTTTCGCTCTCATAGACAGCTGGCTGGGAGCGCTCCAGCAAAGCTGAGCTTCCTCGGGACATGCCAGTTTGTTAGAAAGGGCGTTGCTCCTGGGAATGTGACACCAAAACTTCTTTTGCACAAGGTTAAATGCCATCCCTGATGTGTCGGCGTGACAGTGCCAGTCTGGAAAAACCAGAGCCCCGAGGCTTTGGTAAGTGGTGTTGCACCGATCCCCAGGGCACTGTGACCAGGAGCAGAGCTGGACCTTGGCACCTTTGGTACGGGGCTGTGAGGACTTCTACTCCGCTGCCATCCTCTTCCTCCTTAACCACTGCCTCTCTTCACTCTGGACTTCCCAAGGTCCCACAGGACCTGCACGGTGGGTTGAAGGCCATCAGCTTGTGTCCATGGCACTCCAGTTCTCCTGGGTGTTTTGATACAAACCGTGACTCCCATTTCTAGCACCCCCTCATTCCCTTTCTCCCAGCCCGCTTACACGTGCAGCTTATCTACAGATAAGCCATGCAAATCAGAGAAATTCTCATTTCATGCCGAGAGGTTACCCACCCCTAAAGGTCACCAAAGCTATTAAAGAAAAACCCTCGTGCCCAGGGCTTTGGACACCTAATTTGGCTTGCTTTGGTCAAATTTCACGCTGCTGTAGGTTTTGATTTATGCACTTTGAAAGTCTTTTGCTGTGCTGGAGAAAGCCCGCTCATGGTGCCTATTGTAATCAAATAGCTCTAGCTTTTCTGAGATGCCTTTTCTTCTTTTAATGACTCTGGGGTGTCCAGGCCCATCCTGATGGTAAGCAAACTTAAATGAATTGCTTTTGCTTCCTGGTCCTCATCATAAACAGATTTGGCTATGACGGCTGCCTGACAAATCATTAAGATCATTTGATCACTGTCAGAGTAAATCAGCCTGACTTGAGACAATGTGCTAAACCTCGATTTGCTGCTGGGCTTACCAAGTACGAGATGCTAATGACACGGTGCTCTTGGAAATTATTTCTTAATTGCTTTATAGTAGCTGGTGGAGATCATACCCTTGCTGTGTTAGGTGACAGGGCACGGCAGAGCTGTTAGAGGAACTGCACAGCCAGAGACACCCCTTGGCCAAAGCCAAGGGGCAGCTCTCACGGCCGGCTGGCGGTCCTGTCCCTCATCCCTGCACGGCTGAGGATGCTGTTGGGTAGCAATACTCGGGCAGGTCCAGGAGAGACATGTTTGCGTGGGCTAACCTGGCAGCTTCAGCTCTTTTGCCGTGAGCGCAGAGCTGGGGAACTCCTGCCGTTGCATCCCAGATAGTTTCCTCAGTTTCTGCCTGCGGATGCCCCTGTGCTGGATTGAATTGCTCACCTCGGTGCCAGCCCTGGAAGGACTCCCGCGGTCCCCGGAGGCCTCCAGAGTTTTCACCCTTCGTGCTGCCTCGGGGAGAGGGCAGCAGGGGCTCGGGAGAGGAAGGAGGAATCATTTAGGAAGTAGCAGCAGAGCAAAGAAGAAGAAAAAAATCTTTTTTCTTTGCTTAAAAAGAAATCTGAGCCTTCCTGGAGAGAAGAAAAGAAGGGGAGGGAGGGAGATGCACCACACAAAGAGAAGAAAATGTGCTGAGACACCACAAGGTGTTTAAAAGCTCACACAGGAAACCAAACCCACTTTGATATCCACTCTCATTGGAAACGTTTGAGGCTAGAATAATGCTGCCATGATTTATCACACAAAGGGATGAGAAAGTGAGTGGATCCAAGAGCTCCTTTCTGGTTCTGAGGACAAAAAAATGCTTTGTATTAAATTACAACGTATAAGCAAAAAACTCTTAATAAAGTGTCTATTCGCAGGCATGTATTTGTTGAGCAGCGGTGCGTGCGCCCTTTCAAGAACTGTGAAAGCAACGGCCATCGTGCAGGAGAGGAGCCATCTTCATCAGCGTGTAAGCACATTTCTGCACTGCTCAACAGTCGTTACACACGCCTGAGCTCGTGCAAAGGGTCACTCCACTGTCTCCAGCCTTTGGGAAAGCGCTGGGGTTGGGAGTCATTGGGGTTCATGGCCCAAGGGGAAACTGAGGCACAATCAGGGAATTTTCCCATGTCAGAAGCCTGTGAGCACAAAGTAACCCATCTTCCAGGCCAGAGCTGCATGCCCCAAAGCATCAGCTATGCCTTAATTTCATCTATCCTACTTGTCCAGCAGTTCAGCTTGATAGCCTTTATTTTATGCTTGTTTAAGTTAATTTTACAATTAGCAGACAGAAGAGGCGTTTTGGCTGGATGGTCATTTGTAGCTGGGTACGATCAGGGCAGCCGTAAATCGTGTCTGGTTACTGAGCGGTGAGCAGATGCAGCGGAGCCCATGTCGAGCTGTTCGGGTCTGTTCGAGGGAGAGCGCTCCGTGCCAAATGGTAAATTTGCATGGAGGCAAATTGGTCCTGCTTCTTCCCTAAATAGTGAGTGGATGTGTCCCGAGTCCTTCACGGGAGCAGAAAAAACTCAGCAAACTATTTTTCCTTAAATGTTGATCCAAATATACGGCAGAGCAGTTACTGCTGAATGAATGAAATATGGAGCTGCATCAAAATCAACTTTTTTAACAGGGAAATGTTTATTATATACTGTGTTTTCTTCTTCCCTTGCTGGAAAAAAAAAAGCGTTCAAAATGAACATTTTTTAAACTGATGAAAAAATCAATGTTACAAAAATAAATGCTTAATTTTTCATTTAACAGGTCCCCATTTTTTAACTTCCAGATTACATTTTCAGTAATTTGACTTTTCTGCCTGTCATGAACAAGCTGTATCAGACTGTCTCTCTGGCTGAGAAGCCCTTGTTGGTGTCTTTGTCTCTCATCGTGCTTGGGAGGGATGTAACAGCTCCGGAGCAGGATATTTCCAAGTTTCACCAGGAGACAGAGAATGAGAAAACCTCAGTCCATGACTGTTGGAGCCCCATGTCTTCGCCCCATAAGGGAAGCAGCCTTTTGTATGGCCCACCCAAAATTTCCGTCTGGGACCCATTTTGCGTCTCTCTGCCTGAAGCTGGGAAAGGGAAGGAGATCCTCAAAGACACGCTGGTTTTTAGGTTATTCCAAATCTGGCTGAAGCTGAGAAGAACTGAATTAAACCGTGCAGGAGAAGAGCGATCTGGCTCAGACACAAACCCAGAACGTGCGGGGAGGTTTGGAATCAGCCTTTTAATAACTGGGGTGCAGGAGCTCTGTGGCACAGCCATGCACCCCGAGAACGGCCGCAGAGGGCAGGGCGAGCCCCTCGAGCCGGGTCTCCGGTGCCGGGGCTGGTCTGGCACGCCCGGGCGGCGCAGGAGGCTGGTGACTTCGCTGGGTGCTCTGCACAGCCCGGGGACAGCAATGGGGACGGCTCAGCCGCTGGCTGGCGAGAGACCCCTTGAAGTCCGGCTGATCCCACAAAACCCTCTCCAGAGCAATTACAGGGGAAGGCACAGAGGCAGAGGCCAATTTGCATTTTTAAGAGCGCTGGCTCTGAGGTCTCCCCGTGGCCTTTGGAAGTTAATGGGTTCCCAGCACGTCTTGCAGCTACCGTTGGGTCCTCAGCAAGGCCAGCCTCAGCACGCAGGGCTCTGGAGAGGAGGCAGCTGCCGCTCCGGGTGGTGTAAATGGGGGAAGCGGGATTTTAGTCAGCGAGGATGCAGGCAGTTTGCTTTTAAAAGTCAGTGAAGTCGAGCTTCTTGCAGAGGGCGAGCTGCTGGGCACTTGAATGGATGAGTGAGTCACTTCAAAGTCAACATCCGCTCCCCGCGCCGCGGCTGGCAGCTGGGTCTTTGCAGCGCCTCTGGTTTGCAATCTAATTTTGGGGGGAGCAGTTTCGCGTCCTGGCAGGCAGTGGTTTTGTGAGGAGCGCTCCCTTGGGCACAGCCTTGCAGCGACAGCCGAGAGTCGGCTCTTCCAGGGAGCAGCAGCTGAATGGCACAAGTCGGGGCCAGTGGCTGCGGGGGAGCAGCGTGGAGTTCGGCTGCCTGGGCGTGCTGCTGAAAGGCTCTGCCCCGGCCCCTCCAGCTCTGCTCACCTCCTGCCCCGCGTCTTGGCATCATTTGTGCCACCATTAGAGAGACTAGACATGCAGATAGTCCTCTCTCACCTACACGGGTCCAGCACAGGGCTACAAACCTTGCTGGGACCCAAGCAGGGTGCTTGGGGCTCGTCAGGTCCACGTTGGCCACCGATTTTCTTCTAGGTCTAATGTGCCTCCAGAGCAAATCTCGTTCTAGTGAAGAGCAGATACGGCCTCTTCCCGCTCCCCACTCCTATATGATGACACGGCGTTGTCTGAATACACACGCTGTGATCTCTTTTAAATGGATGCCTTAATCCTGCTACGGAGCTTCGGCCAAGCCTACGTTACTTGTAACCAGAGCCTAATTCTGCTACCAGCTCGTTTGATTGATCTTTATTCCCTGCCTATGCAATGAGGTGTAAAGCTACCCCTGCCACCCTCAGCATCACCTGGGCTTGATTTGTTTCAGCAAGAGCACACTGTTTTTTCTTTTATCCTAAGCAAAATGCGTATTTGAATGGGATTAAATCTAAACCCCTTCAAATGCTTAATTCTGAATGGAATGCAAATAGTCCCTGCAGACCGTGGCAGTGGTTCCAGACAGCAGGGTAAGGATGGCAGTTGTGTTATACCTCAAAAATATTTTCAATTGCAAAACACAAGTGGGAAGAGAGACCTTAAATGATGTGAAAATAACACTGTTTGAATTAATGTGTCAGCCCTGATGGATGCTTGCACTACCCAGAGTTTTGAAAGGGCTCTGACGGGCAAGATATTACCAGCTGAGATTTACCTACAGCCCATGACTTCTAGTCAGCAAAATCTTAGATGAAAACCTATCCTTCACTCTACACTGACTTCCAAAGAATATTGAATCAAGATAAAGACCTAGAGGGCCACATACACAAAGGTGTTTTGGCATCTAAGTCCCATTAATTTTGATGCAAGTTTTGGCATGTTCAGATATTATCTTTAATTTAGTCAAGTAAAGGAGGGTCGGTCCTTATCCCCAGCTCACTCAGTGCAGGAGTGCAGGCAGGGTGAAGGTCTGGGCTGGGTGAAGCCCTGCCCGCGGCCCCTGCTCTGCCGGGGAGCAGAGCTCCTGGAGCTCTCCTGGGGACGGCGGCTGCGGGCACTCTGGGTGCCTCCTCTGCTCTGCTGTGCTGAGCGTAGTGTTTCAGCTTGTCTTCCCTATCCCCATTCAAAGCTGCGCATTTGTATATATGTTTTATTGCACACTTACCCCCCTCCCAGAGTGAGGGAATGACCTGCATATGCAGGTGTTAAAGCCTGGAAGATGCTGGACTTTATAAAATGGGTTGTATAAGGATTGGAATCAGCAGTGCCCTGCTTCTTTCCAAACAGGCACACCCGTTCCGGGATGGGGACTGTGCTTATGTGCACATCTTTCCTTCGTCCTCCACTCCCTCCTCCTCTCCGTGGCCCCAGCTTGGGTGCTGTTTCATGGCACTAACCCGCCCAGCAGCCCGTTCCCAGTGCCCGGGACCAAAGGAAGGGATTGAAAGTATGAGAAAGCAGAAGGCAAGGATCACAACATACACACTGGACAAAATCCTGCCTCCTGGCCTGGGAAAGAGGCTGCCGATGCCGGTGGAGGCGGGGATGGATTGCTGCCTTCAGGCCAGGTGAGAGATGGCAAAGCTGTGGCTGGTGCTGCTCCAGACTGGCAGTGCCGGAGGAAAAACAGCTTTTGAGATCCTGAAGGGCTGCCTCCGAGGAAAGGGGGCTTTTATTTATCTTCCCTTCGACTCTCAACGTCAGATGAACTTTCTTTCCTCTTTCTTCCTTTCTGGCACAAGTAGGGATGTGCACTGAAAAGAGGATAAAAATAGAAAGCGCTGAGTGTTCTTCGGGGAGGAGAGTGGCTGCCAATGTGTCTGTGAGGTGGGGACCGGCTCGCAGGAGGTCCGGGCTTCGTTCCCCTCTCAGCTCTAGTTCATTCTCGCCCTAAACTTTTGTCAGTCATTATTGACTGGATTCTCCTCGTACTCAGTGATAGAGCTGGAAAGGAAATTGGTTTCTTAACCCTGATGATTTTACAGCAGTGTAATTTCTTTCTCCCCTGAACCCTTTGTGAAAATACGGCTGAGGCTTTTCAGTTCTTTTCAGAAGGAGAGACATCGCAGGTCGCTCACCGCACGGTGACTCCCACCCCTTGGGACAGGAGAACGGCACGTGTCCCCGCTGTGTCCCGCAGCCGGTGCCAGCCACGCACCCCGCGGCAAAGGCAGTGCAAGGAGCCTGCGCTACCGGGGCGGGGGTCCCAGCCTGGGGGCTGAGCAGCGCTCCAGGACGGGCAGTTCACCCTCAACCCTGTGTGCAGGTCCACTGCTACACTGCTGGCAGCTGCGGGGACGTCTGCGACATGCTTGTGGAGCGGAGCTGGGGCTTGGCTGGCTGGGGTCGCACCGTTCCGGGGCGGGGATCGGGGCCTCAGCCTCTCTGTGCCTTAGAAAATGTCATCTCAGTGGGTTCAAAGTTAAATTCGTGCTTTGCTGGTTCAGGGCCTGTAGAAATGCTAAAAACGCATGTAAAAAATACCTGGGAAAAAACAGTTTAACCACCTTCTCATCCTACCTGCTAGGCAATTACCAAGCGAATACAGAAATAAATAAAACATCCCCATAAACGGAGACATGCAAAGGAAATTAAGCACCTTCTGTTCACAGCTGGTGAGCTCCCTGCCCCAGGGCAGAGTGTGCTCAGGGCTGTGCCTGCTGGAGGTGAAATCCGTGGTGCCCCTCAGTGCCTTTCCCAGAGCAACGGTCAAGCTGTCCCGTAGTACACTCATTTCAAGAAAGCCACCGTTTGTGGTGGGTACGGACCGACCACTGGAATAGCCACTCACGTCCTGTGTGAGTTCCAGTCTGAGTCACTTTAAACATGTTCTGTCTTCAAAAACACTCCACTGCTGATTTGCAATGAAATACAGAGCTGTTCCGAGTGCTTTGCACCATTAAGTGCTTTGAAATCATGATGCAGCTTGAAGAAGTGGAGCTGAGGATGGCTCTTACGGGGTTTGATGTTCTATAGAGGCTGTTGGCCAGCACGCGGCCGTGGCCAGGTGAGCTCGCTCCCTGCAGCAGTCGCATTTTGGACCTGTGCAGCCAAAGCATTAACTACACAAATGCTAAGGAAGGTTTTGACATCCAGATGGGAGAACAAAGGCATGGCAGAATTGTTTTACTTGTTCTCAGTAAACTAGCAGCTGATCCAGGAAGGCAAACTAGGTCTTGTCCTACCGCCAGCCCAAGGTTACACCATCCACCAGTGCCCGGTTAGTCCAGTCGCTGCAGATCCTCGGCACTCCCAGGGAGCACCAGGACCAGCGGTGGAACAGTTACGAGTGGCCAACAATATCACATTTAGCTGTGCAAGTAAAGCTGCACTTGCTTTTGTCTCCCCAGGTCCGAGGGATCACAGATTCTGGCCACGCGGCTGTCTGGTCCCCTGCCTCATCGCTGCCCGGCTGACTCTGCCGCAGGGCTTCCCAGCCCCAGCTGGCTCCGAAAGGTCAGAGCCTTGGCAATGGCACAGCTACAGAAGGAGAGAAAGAGGAAAACGTGTGTGTGCATTAAGGAAAGCATATTGATAGTGGATGCTTTTTATTGCAAGGGAGGAAAAACACCCTAAGAAAAAATGAGGCTGTATTCTGTGTAAAGCTCTTCAGAGGCTGAGACGAATATTTTCTGTTTGAACATGTAGCGTATAAAAGCCAATACTTTCTCCCCAGCAAGATAAGCGAGGTCTTTATTTGAAACTTGCGGTATCTACACTGGGCCAGCTGCGAGGAGCTGGGTCCCTCTGAGCCGGCAGCGCAGGCGGGGGGGCCGGAGGAAAGCTCTGCCCGCTGCAGCAGCCACACAGCTCTTCCTCTGCCTGTTCCCCCCCTCCAGCTGCAAAAAACTGTGAATCAAAGAAGCTGTGGGAAGGAGCACCCTGGCTCCTGGCTTGTCTGAGACCAAAATGAATTTCAAAGTAACTCCCACTCTGCTTGCTTTTGCTGGGCGTTCATGAAACGTGGAAGGCCGTGGGGTCATGATCTCTGCCTCTGTCTTCATGTTCCATCCCGCTGTCCATCCGCAGTGGATCAGAGCGTTTTCCACATAAATCAATAGCTACAGAAGTTTTTTTCGTAGACTGTATGGCATCAAGGTTAAAACTCAGCTGTGTACTTTTAGATTTTTCTTTTATTTTTCAGGGTTATTTTTAGGAGGGTTTTGGTCATTTATATTTAAGATATAAGGATTTAGCTTTCTTATTGCCTAGAGTTTGCTGCCATGTATTTTTAAAGCACTTCCTAAACAGGTACTATTTTCTTTGTACAGGAAAGGGCAGCAGGCACAGAGATATTGCACCGAGGAGCCAGTGCCGGCGGTGGAGGTGCAGCCCCGTGCCGGTTTTGCCGCACTGCCTTGGCACTCAGGCTCAGTGGAGTCTGTCTGTCCCTCCCAGCAGTGGCCAAGCCTGCATTTTTCATACCCACCCAATTTTGCAAGAAGCAACATTTTCAAATGGTTCGCGAGTGATTTAGGAGCTGTGAGCTTCCACCTGCAATGCACCTAGAGCGATGTTGGGATGGGGATCAGCCCAGCCCGGATTTGGTACCCTCGCAGCGGGAGCAGCTGGGCTGACGGCTGAGCCAGGCGGCCGGATAATGCTGCCACCCCCCCACCCCTCCCGTCCATCCGTCCCACCAGCACAGGAGGCGGAGGGTCACCTCCAGCTCACTGCGTTGATGTTTGATGGAGGACTTTCTGAAACAAGATAAAGGCAGTGATACTTTTATTAAACGTAGAAACGGACAGGAATTTGCATTAATGTCTGCTTTCTGGACAGCAGAAGTCTGCACTTATCTGGAACATCAAATTCTTATCTCTGTGAACGCAAATATTTGCCCCTCACGACAGAGGAAATGAGAAGTTTCTCTATTATGTATTTATCCGTTTTAAAAAGATGTTTTCTAAATACTAGAAGACAAGGAGAGGGGAGGGAGAGATTACCTGTATTACTCTGACACATGAGCTAAATCAGCACTTCCAGCATGCCATTTCCGCACGACGAAGTCCTTTTCCTTTGCTGATGTCACCCTTTCTGCACCATAACCTCCAGTGAGGGATTACAGGACCAGCAGCCCTTGCTAATTACAAGCCCTCCCTGCCCCAAAGTAAATCAACAGCTTGGGATGTAACTGACAAGACTGAGAAAGGAAATACTGATGTTTATGTTTGTCTTCTGCTTGTGATGTCTTTCAGATTGTGCTTTCCAGCATTCATCCACACACGTAAGCATCACTGGAAAACCAGCCGAGATTTCTGCACCATCACCTGACTCCAGGAGCTGGTGCCAAAGGAAGAAGCATCAGCCAGCACGGGCCGTCTTACAAGCGTGGCTGTGGCAATCCTGCTTTTTAGTTATTAAATCCAGTGAGACTGAGACAGTGCAGCTGATTTCCAACTCCGCGGGTGAAGACTAAACTGCACGGGGCGTTTTTCGGCAGCCCCACGGACTGCAGCTAGCGCAGAGGGGGGGTTGGTGACCGTCTTGGGAGGAGCACAGCGCTGGCTGGAGGTCGGGTAATTGTACGTGGCTGCTTTGCTGCTGCTCTGCCGGTGTGGCTGGCTTCAGCGGCTCTGCTCTGGGCCAGGGTGGGAAGATGAATGGCCCGTGCTGTTCAAAGGGTCCAGTTCCTCCTTAGGTAACTTTAAACTCAATCATGCCTGACTTTGCTTGCAAAGAAATCTTGAGACGCCTTGAAAGCCTGGTGCTGCCTCATTTACTCTCTGTCGCGCTGACTTTCCTCCTGCACAAGCGTGCGGAACAGTGCCTGCTCGTTTTTGCAGATTTGCTACCAAAACAGGGTAGGATTTCAGTGTGAGGAATGAATGCAATCTGGGAGAAAGCCCAGCAGAGCGTAACTTACCCGGTGCCAGGATTTATGATGCTCTCTTCGCGGAGCCCGTGTGCCAGGCTGCCACGTCTCGGTGGTTCGGCCACCGTGCCCAGGGCAGGACTCGGACCCCCGCTGCGCTGAGCAGCGAGCTGGGGCTTGCAAAAGAGGGGGTGAGGTGGTGGCAGCCCCCCCAGGGCAGCCCTCACAGCCCCTGCTTTGGGGTAACCTTCTTACATGTGCCCCTTTTGATGGCTGTGTTGAAAAGCCCATCTCTGAGCATCAGGATTTGGCCTCATCAGCAGCTCCTCTCCCAGCACTGGATCTGGGCCACGTTTACAGCTTCCAACTTTTTCAGGCAAACACTCTTTGTCTGCTCTCTAAGAAAATTGGGCCCTGATTACCGATTAGACCTAACTACTTGCCAAAATATCGAACAAACATGAACAAAACTTAGAGCGAAAAAATTATTTCAGGGAAGTGTAAGCCACAACATGAACCAGTAATAATGTATCATTAATATATTAATGTCGGCATTAATAGTAATGCAGTGTTTTGCAGCTGTTTTAGTAATAATGCTACAGCTTTATGTATTAATAAGTGTAGTAATATTAATGCCACTTTCTGCAATAAATAACATTGATAATAGCATTGCTTCTCAGGGGTTGTTTAAAACTTCTGCTTCTTCACTTTTTGTCCAGCCAGCATCCCCTTCCCCATCGCTAACGGGTCTCCCCTTGCAGAGCGTGCTCAGCGCAGTGTGCCGTTGCTCACAGGACTGAGGCACCTCTGACTTTCTGCTGCTGGATTTTCTGGGTAATTCCCACAGCCCCAGCCAGGACCAAAGGTCCACTTCATTTTTATAGGCTTGAGCTCTTCATTCCATATTCCTCTGCAGGGGACTTGCAACCGACAGAGTCTCGAGGAGAGGACAGAGAGAGGTCCCTGTGTCCTGTTAACAACTTTCTGGTCTTCTCTTGAGCCTATGGGTGAGTTTCAGACTAGTCAGGAGAAAAGGTTGTGCTTAAATCAGCAACTCCACCTGGTTCAGGGCTCTGATAACAAGCAAATGAGTCCTTCCATCTGGTACTTAATGAGACTGCTGCTGGGGGGCAGTTTTTCTGCCGTGCTCACAGGGTTGGTGGGCAGGAGGATGTTGGCCGTGAAGAAGCTGCCCTGGAATGGCCCAGGAGAGCTTGGAGATGCTGTTGGGGAGAGAGGAGAGTCCGACTGACCCAGAAGCACACAAAACCCCAAATGGGGGTTTTAATAGAGCTGTTACGGTCCTAAGTTAGAAAGAAGTGTATGGAGACGTATTTTTGAGTGGCTCAGCCCTCTCCGCAGCGCTGCCTGCTGAGCTCTTGGGACTGCGCAGAGGAGGAGCCGGGTTGCCAGCCCGCGCAGGGACCAGCCCCAGGTAAGCCGGTGCCCGGGCGGGCTGGGGAGAGGAGCTGGCTCTGCGGGAGCTTTGTCCGGGCTGTGGCAACCCCATGCTGGTTCTCTGCAAGTCGGCCAGAAATGGTGCCAGTCACAGAAGGCTGGAGCTCAGTGCAATGATGCAGACTGGTAAGGGATGGGCTGTGGTGTCTTTTGGGTTTGGGATGTTTTGTATCAGAGATGGAGCGTGTTGCAGGCACCTAGTGAGGGCTGAAATATCTGTGGCTTGGAGAGGCAGGATTTTACTGATCAGCAGCATCTCACTGCTCACCAGTCCTGGCTCCCGGTCCTTGCCGGCTGGAAGACACTGTATGTGATGCTATTGGGTACCGTGATGCTATTAGCTAAAAATTAAGCTTTGTAGCTTGGCTGATGGCTTGAATCCTCTCCTGCCCTGTGCAAAGCTTTCAGGTCCTCACTGCTGGCAACTGGCCATCAGAAGTCCTCGAGCTTGTTTGTGGTTGCTGTGTTTTACAGCAAGGGGTAGGTCAGCTTAGACCTATTTCTACGAAGAGCTTGTGAGCCTGCAGGCTCCTTGTTGCTGTTTTTCTTTCTTAATTGGCTTTGAGTGCGTATGTGTGGATGTGCATGTGCCTGCCTCCCTCATCAGCAGCACCCCTGGTATTCAGCGGAGTAATTAGAACATCTAAATCTTCCCTATATGTCATCCAGACTTTGTAAAATTAACTGTGATTGCTGGCACCAGCCTGCAGACGTGCCGGATCCCACCCCAGCTCCCGATAAGCCTAATTGCTCCTCATTGTTCCTTTGGAAAGTCTTGTGCTCGCTGCCATGCGCGAGCTTCTTCCTGCTCGCTTTTGTATTAGCGCAGAGTTAAATGACTTTGGCTTTTGTTGAATCTGGGAGGATTTATGAGGAGTTGCACACAACTGAAATAAGAAGTGCTTCTTGATTGCTGAGCAAACAGAAGCTCTGGGTTCGGTGATGGCTTTTAAAATGAATCCTTCCCCTTCTCCTCCTTCCCTGACCCCTCGCTGGATTCGGCGGTGGGTTGAGCTGCTTGGGGTACGGCGGGGAGACCTGGCCGTGGTGCCCTGCCCCGGGGTACAGCCCGCGGTGGAGCAGTGCCCTCTCGCAAAGAGCCCTGAACCTCCCCAAGGGCGCGCGCGTGTGTGTATAAATATATATATTTACTCTACTATATATAATAACAAAATACTGTATCTAAAATAAAAAATGCAGGCTGTTCGGGGGACGCGGTTTGACGCCTCTCCCCACAGGATAGCATTCTTTCTGCAGTCTGAAGTTGCATCTTTGCATGCTGAGCACCATTCACCCGTTTGGCTGTGTGTCTGTCAATGCCCTGCCGAGGGAAGGTGCCAGTTCCAGTAGCAAAGTGGGGGCCCGGGAGGCTAAGGAGCAGGTATTGATCGTTATTAGTTTCTTGTTAAATGAGGTGTGACATAGACCGCTTATCCATTTCCTTACCACACAGGTAAGTGGGGCGAAGAAATACATGATTTTTTTCTGAAGCTTTCTTTTCCTCCTCCTCCCTTTCCCCCACCCAGCCCAACTGGCACATAGAGATCGGGGCCATGTCTTATCTTTCCGGCTTGAGTGCTGCCCAGATATCTTTCACGTTTCTCTGTCTTTCCTTGAGGATGCTGGGTCTCTCACACCATTCCCAATTGAAAAAAAAAAAAAAAAAAAGCCAGGGAACTAACTTTGCTAATGACTTTGACTGGAATCATTAAGGACATCTCAGCATCATGGCTGCTCTTCTCTCTGCTTTCAGGAGCAATATTGATTGCTATTTTAATTTAGATCTTGGACAAAATCCTTCATTTTTCTTCTGAGTTCTCCGGCGTGGCTCGCCATGAGAAGCCGTCGCGGGGCATAGCGCAGCGGAATAGTGGGCAAGAGGGGTGAGGAGCTGCGGGCAGCATCCAGGCGCAGCCGTGATCTCCGGGCAGGGCGGGAGATCCCCACCTCTGACTGGGGAGGGGGGATCCGGGGGGTGTCGAGGACCTACCCAGGGAGTGCTGAAAAACGGGTAATTGTGGGGAAACTGCTACCAAATTCAACCAAGAGGAGGCAAGGCTGGCATTTTCAGTAGGGAAGTCTAGTGCTCTGCCATCTCTCTGCTCTCATTATATACTTTCCAATTGCTCTTATATATGCTTCAAAGGTTAATATATGTTTGTGATGAGTGCACTTTGTATAAATGTTAATTAGCCCGGGTGCAATTCAAGGGATTCTTCCCTCAATAATAAATGCTTTTTCTGTATTTTTAGCCATCATTTTTTATTAGTACTTCCTTCGCCGTTTATCCAGGAGGTGACTTGGGAGAAAAGGCTGGTGGGGGCTGCAGTTCGCCCCCCACGAGCAGCAGAGGTTGGGGTGTTTTGGGGAAGGTGCCCGGCTGGCACGGGGGCTGCTGCACCTCCGAGAGAACCACCCCGGGACTGGACCAGCCCGGGCAGTGGCTGATGGTGGGGTGGGACTGTTTAATGTCACTGGGTGATGTAGGGACCCGGCGTGGAAAATGGGGCGCCTCGCCTGCCCTCCTGGCCGGGGCAACGGCTGCTCTGCCGGAGCCGCCTGTTCTCGTGCTGGTACTCTGCTGTACCGGGGCAGGAGAGATGGACCCGTGCTCCCAAAAAGCTTGCAGATCTGAGTTCCTATCATCCCTAAGCGATGCGATGTCCAAAATCCCTCTGGCTCCACTTCTGTGTGGGCTTACGATGCATCCGAAATCCGTAACTTTCATGGGTTACTAAGTGAATGCCCTTCCATTTGCAACATGGTGGGGGACAAAATGGGATTGCAATCAGTGGGAAGGGAGAGGCGATTTCCCAGCTCACATTAGCTGGTAATAATTGCTTTGAGAGCAGAGGTTTAATCTCAGGATTTCATACAGAAGCGTCCCTCTCTGAGCGAGTTTCCAGTGATGTCTGTTCTCGCCACGGTGGCCAGCCCCTTCCCCAAGTGCCGCATCTGAAGTCTCCTTAAAGACTCCTTGAATCCGGAGCCCTGGAGTAAGGCTGCAGCTCCCTGTCCGTCGCCGCAAAGGGCATCTCCTGCGGCCAGCCCTGCTGCCCGTAGGGAATTGCAGCCTGGGATCGGCAGACAGACACCGGCAGTGGTAACGCGGTGTCTGGGAGCAGGCTCCCCCCTTGCCTCAACCACCGTATCTTTGCAACACAAAGGTCAATTGAATTCATTACAGGGTAAAAATGAAGTTCTCTGATTGATTGAAGGTTCCTCTTTAACACTTCAAATAAATGTGTTGGTTTTACTTGATGGAATGCTTTAAAGGTCCATTATAAAATACTCTTCTATATGAGAAGTAATTTCTTTACATCATTTTTCTTTTCCTTAATTTTTGTGGAACATAATTATCCTTTTCCCCCCTCACCTCCTTTTCTTTTTAATCGATCTTTTTTTTTTCCTCCTTTTCCCTCTCCATTGGAAAGCAAGCATTATTTAAAGGGACACAGAGATAAAATACAGTGGTATGATGGGTACAACGGGTGGAAGATGAGATGGATCCATCCATCTCAGACTTTCAATTACTCCCATTACTCATTTGATTTCAGTCTTCCGTTTTCAGGGTGAGGGAAGCTGGAGGACAGTGGGATGCTCGGGCTCCCGCACAGCATCAACGCACCTTCCCCACGCTCGTGCTGGGAAGGGGGGGGTGTGGGGTCCTTGGGGCTGCCAGCCCCCCTTTCCCAGTGCCATCTGCCACCGTTCCAGCCAGCACGGTTGAGTCCTGCTAGAGGGCAATGGAATAATTTCTCAGGGCGCAGTTGTGGCACTCACCTGAATGCCGAGTAATCATCTTCACAATTAACTCCTCTGCCCTGATTTGCCTTGCAGAAAATCCTGAGCGCACTGGAGAGATATCTGCTGCCCATTTGTACAGTGCTGCTGAGAAGAGAAAATGGGGACAAAAGGGAGAATGATCCCATTTGAGGCGGGGTGACTAACGGCTCTGGGGGAGGCTGCAGCAGCCACTATAATTCATGACGAAGTCATGATAATGAATGACTACATCCAGCTAAACCGAGACTAAATAGGAGTGAATTACTGACACTTGAGGCATGGCCTAATGCAAACCCAGGAGCAAAGCGGAGCTCAGTGCTGGAAGGGTTGCTCTCGCCTTTCAGAGCAGGTTACGTTGACATTGTCCACATCTCAGAGCATCTTGCTGCAGATTCCCAGGTAGTCGCCAGGGACGTGCCAGTGCGGTGCCTCCTCGCAGAGAGGCAAACCCCTGACCAGACGAGCAGGCAGCCCCTTCGGCTGGGTTTGGTTTGGGCATACCCAAGCAGTGCCCCATTTCTGTGGGGAGTTTAACACCAAAGCCCTGGCTCGTTCTCCTCCTCGCTTTGCAGTTTCCTCTCTCTGATATTTGGGTTGCAGTGACCTTTCAAGCAAGAGTTTGGAGAGACTGTCACTGCACGGGGCTGAAATGCACCAGAGACCTCCCCTCCTTGTAAGCAATCAAGAGTTTCTGTAAATGCCTTCAAGTAACAGCTAAATGGGGAAAAACCAGATGGACTGCAAATATTGTCTGAGCAAGAAAAGCAGAGGTTAACTCATGCGGGTGACTCACGGGAAGAGATGGTCTTTAAAGCTAGGCTTAAGAGATCAGACTGAACAAGCTCAATTAGTTCATTGCTTGATTGTAACTTCAACCAACAAGAGCCGCACAGCCCCGGTCCGGTGGCAGCTGAGCGGAGGGTGTGGGTCGTGCCCCCGGGGTGGGAACATGCCACGTCTGGGCAGGCGAAGCAGCAGGAACGCAGCACCCCTCCTGCTCGCATCGAACGTAGGGATGGGACATTGCCGGTTTTGGCAGATGGGTGCAGCCGCAGCTGCTTTGTGGGGGGAGCCTTGTTGATGTGGCCATAGAAAACAGGAGGAGAAGGGATCCTGAAATTCATTGTCCTTGCCCCACAATGGGACCAGGCTGCAGTGAGAGGCTCTGCCTCCTCCCGGGGTGCCGTAGTCTGGTGTGGTGTTATACTCAGTGTTAGAAAACTTTCTCTGCTCGTTGTGAAGGTCGCTTGTCTCTCCTTGCTGTGGCTTCACCCGCTCCTGGAGCGGAGCCGGGTGCTCCCCCTCAGCGCAGCTCCTGCTCTGGGGCAGGAGGAGGTGGCCCCTCGTGTCGCACAGCCCGACGTGCCCAGCAGGGACCGTGTGCCAGGGCTGGGCTTGCCGCTCAGCAGGGCCGAGGGAACTGAACAAGACAACGTGCTTAATTCCCATATTAAGAAAAAAAAAATCCCGGTGTCTGCTGGTGCCCCAGAGGATGGTCACCACCGACCTCCGTGTCTGATGAGGTGCCAGTTCTCGTGCAGCGCGAGTAATGCTCCTTGTCAGCTCTGATAAAACCTGAAATCTATCACCAGCCCTTTTCTCCAAAGGTTTTGTTACCGAGGAAAGTAATTACAATTTGTCCTTAAATCCAGAAGTGTGCCTAGAAAACCGGCTGGGAGGAGGGGGCCGGTCCAGCACAGAGCCGCCTGCCACCTCCCAGGGTCCTGAGCAGCCGCCTTGGCTGTTGTAGCTGGAAATAGTGTAGGGAGAGTGGAGGAAAGGTGGGGAGGTGGCTGCCCTCGAGCAGGGTCTGCGGTGCCGATGCTGCAGCCACTGGTCCTTCAGCAGCTCCCGGCCGTGCTGGGGAGGTGAGTTGCCGCCCGTGAGCATCTCCACAAGTCCCTGCCCTGGGCTGGGCAGCTGGTCCTCTCGCTTGATGGATTATGCAGAACTTGCTTTTCGACCCCAGTTGTTCAGCAGAAGGGGGAAAAACCCTCCCTCTGCCTCTGGATCTGATGCAATGAGACATCTGATGAGGAAGATGAATTGAGGGCTGCATCTGAAGTGCCAGATACATAATCCATCCTAAATAGGCTTCATTAGTGGTAACAATTAAAGTTACCATTGTGGATTGGATACGTTTTTTATTAACTTTGCCCTTGTCTCCAACTTGGATTCACCTCGTAATAATGAGCTGTGTCACTTCTGATCTATTCCTCATAATAGCTCCGTTCTCCTCTAAATCTGGGCAAAATATGATTTATAAGCAGGGCTATCATCTCGATGTCAGCCACCCAGCTTCCACAACAGCGGGAAGGGGGTAGATGTTGACCGGAGTTTACAGCCTTTGTTGGCTCCTTATGGGTGGCAAAAGCCATCCCGGGGTTGGGATTTGGGGTGACATCCGTGGGCTCAGGTGTTAGCAGGACAGAGAGGTGAGCTGGGGTGGGAGCCTTCCTGCGGGAAGCCATCCTCTCCGAAAGCCATCGTCCCACCAGAACAAAAGGAGCGAACTATCTGAGGATGAAGTCTGGTGCTCTCCTGCCGCCTTAGCGTTTCTTTTACGGAGGGATTTACGGCTTGGCAAAATAAATTTTTAATTTCCTATTTTTTATTTTGGAAGCTGAAGGGGATTGGGAGGAGAGGGCAGCCCTCCTGGCAGGCTCTTGGGGTCCTCCAGCGCTTTCGTTAGAGCGGGGTTCTCCGGGCAGGGGGATGGCAGCCGGGGGGGGGGGCAGAGCTGCCCGGGCTCTCCGCACGCCCTGCCAGGGGGGATGCTCTGCCCTTCTTTCCTGCAGGCTCAGGCACAAAGAGCAGGCGCTCCCAGGCAGGGTTTGGTGCAAACTTTTCCTGCAGACAGGGCTTGGGCCCTCGCCCAGGAGAAGGCACTACTGAAAACCTGCATTTGAGGCAGCCCTGAGCCCCAGACCCCCCCGCAGCGCAGCGCTGGCTTGCCTCTAGCTGGAGGTGCCCGGAGGCACGGTCCCAGCAGGCAGCAGACTCTCCAGCGGCAGAGGGAATTTTCTCCCAGGGCAGGTGTTCTTCCGAGATTTCTTTGCGTCTCTACCTCACCTTTCTTGCTTCAACTGTGAGGACATGAGTCCGGCTTTCTTACGGGCATGTCACACTTGTGCGTCCTCCGTCTCAGATGAGCTCCTAAGCCTCTGCCAAATGGAGAGCAAGCCACAGCAGCGGCAAAAGCCCTCCTGACAAGTGTGTCCCCCCCCTCCTTGCAAAGCTGGCTGTCATCTCATTATATCAATAGTGATTAAGAGAGGAAACTGGCAGTTAATCCCCTGCAAGGTATTTTGATGATTAAATTGAGAGTGCCTGGTGTAAAGCTGTAGCATATTAAATTTGACTCTGGGCAGATAAAAAGGGAGATAGCAGTGACGTGACCCTCCTCCCCAGGGCACCACGTTTCAGAGGAGCACTCTCAGCCCGGGCATCTTTGAGTTTAATTTTTTTTTTTTTTTAATTTTAATGTGAATCCTGTGTTTATGCGGGCACAGGCAGAACCAGGAGAGGTTCCCACTTGGTCTTTTTGTCACATTCCCCAGCCCAGAGCCTGCCTGAGTCCCGGCTCAGCAGTGGGACACGGTGGGCAGAGCCGCAGCCCCAGCGCAGGTTAGTTGTCCCGGGTTAGCACGCCCTGTGCTCTTCTGCCCCGGCCCCGCATGGGTTTGTCTCTCCAGCTAGTCTGCTCCGAGAAAAAACATGCAGCAGGAAAAATATAGTGGAGCTGTGACAAATATGTTTCCATCAACCCAAGTTAAACAGACTGCGGTGCTTCGGGACCTTTCCTGATAATTAAAAGCAATGTGATGGCTCTTTGCTGGTGAGAATTTATTCTGTCACTTGGCCTTAAAGAACCATCCTTGCCAGGCAGTGTCACACACTGGCGTCAGGGCCATGCCCGCCCGAGCTGCCGGAGCGCTCCGGTGCGGCTGGTTGTGATTGCCTCCCTCTGCAGCCCATATGCTTGGGCAGTCAGGGCTCATTCCTGTCCCTGTCACCGCGTGTCCTCGTCACCCTCTCCCTGCGTGCTGGCCTTTCCCTGAGCAGCGACACGCTGCACTGGCATCGCATTGGAGGAATTCGCATCTGTCCCAAGAAAATGCTTCCCATCAGCAAGGCAGCATCGCTGCCAGCAGGCAGTTGCCATGGCAATGTGGTTCTGTAACGTCCCGAGCAGATGATTATTGTTATTTATTATTTTAATCTTGCCCTGGTCCCCACTGCAAGAGCCAGAGCACCGCGAGGCCACTGCTCCCTGCGAGCGGGGAGCATGGGGGCTGCCGCTGGGCACGGAGAGGAGACGGGCGGAGAGATGAGTGGGTCTGGGTGCAGGAGGAGTGGGGGGGGTTGATGTCCACACCAGAACCGTCTTTGGGTCAGAGAGGACCCGTGGTGGCAGAGGGCTGGCAGGCAGGGACGGGACCAGGCTGACCGCTGGATGCTCAAGGGGGTACCGCAGCGGAGAGGAGGACCCTCACCCCGCGGGCGCTGTGCTGGCACTGCCAGCACATCACGCCAGCCCCCGGGTGCCGTGCCAGCGCTGCCCGGCGCAGGGGACACCCAAGCCATTCGAAGGCAGGCGTGACTCCCTCCATCTGGATTCAGGCCGTTAAAGAAGTTTGTCTCCGTGTGCGGCACGAGCGCGCCGTCTCCAGCCTGCTGCCCGCTCTGCCAGCTTATAAAAGCACTAATCAAGTAAAACCTGATGCCTCTGTGACCCCTCTGATATTGTGGATACCGGAGCAGTCACAGGCAGCCCGGTGTGTCCAGAGGTACGGGCAGAGGGACTTGTGGGTCCTTCCAGAGGCATTGCACATGTTGCTGCTATTTCTGTTGCAAGCAAAGGGACAAAATCTGTGCCGAATGCCATGAGTGGCATTACTTCCCGATTAACAGGTGAACAGAGAGAAGGGGCTTGAATTTTGCTTGGCTTGGACTGAATTTAAAGATCATCGTGTCATGTCTGTGCAGAGCCCTACTCGGAGCTCTGCTTCGTTGCTGAGCTCAGCCCATGGCCGAGCAGAGCCGCCCATCACGTTCCCCTCTGATGCTGGCGGGGAGCCTGCTCCAGCTGCGCAGGGCAGCGGCAGACCCCGCAGTATAGCTGAGCATACGATCCCCAGATTTCTCCTTGCTCTTGGGCCTGCTGAGCAGCATGGAATGGGGTTGTAAAGCTTTACCAGCGCACTTGCCCCTTGGTGGGGTATGTTCCCCTGCATGGGGTGTGTGCGGGGCATGCATGCGGTGAGGTCTCAGCAATGCCCAGGGACGGCTCTCCTGCTGAAAGCTCAGCACGTGCTGCACTGCATGGGGACCCCGGTGACAGCCCAAGGTCACAGGGGTGTCACAGCAGACCTTGGAAGTGAGTTTTCATCTTCTCGAGCTGTTCAGTGCTTTGCTCTCAAAGCCATCCTTCATCCTTCCTAAGGGAAGGGGCTGCCTCGCCCAGAGGCACACAGAGCTTTTCATATATGTGGTATCAATCTCCGTAAGGGAAGCACTTTTATATTGAAGTTCTGATGGAGGAATAAATTCCGATAGAAGTAGAAAGCAGAAGCTAATAGGCTTTTTCACAATGAAAGAATAGATCTGCTGACAAAGGCATTTCCAGGGCATCAAAACAAACTGTATGTTCTGCAAAGACCAGGGCTCTTCCAGGGCTCCTTCGCCTCTGCAGGCAGCCCAGCTGAGAGCGGCCACCCGGACCAGCCGTCCCCAAGAGACTCGAGCCTGGCTCCTGAGCCTGGTCAGGGGTTATCCCATCTGTCACCCACAGAGAGCAGTCCCGTGCATGGTGTATCTTGGGTCAGTTTTGTCCCTCCTTGCTGCCGGTCCTGGTCCCTTTGCTCATCCCCTGCTTGCCTGGACAGGGCTCTCCGCCTGCCCAGCTGCCAGCCGGCACAGGAGCACCCGACCTGCCTTGCCAGAGCCTGTCTGCTTCTGGTCCTCCTCATCACGGGATTCCTGATCCTTGGTCTGGTTTTACTTTGCTTTTTTATCCTGGTGTATTCCTCCAATGCCCTTTGCTGGCTCTGACCTTGCTTTTTCGGTGAGTGCACCTCCCTCTGCCCCGGGTCCCGCTGTGGCCGGGGCAGCGTGCAGCAGCCCAGTCTGCAGCGATGGTCCCAGCCTGCCTCCTCCGAGGTGGGGCTTTGCCACGGAGACCCCCTCGCTGGGCTGTCGCACGTAGGGTTCTTCGGACCATCTTTTGTCCAGGGAATGCCCCAGGTCCCAGCATTGCCGTGTTTTGCTGATGTTGTCTTTGGCAGCAGTTCTAGGATGGGGAAGATCATGCTGCCCAGATAATCCTTTTGTTTAAGCTTCTTATCTAAAAGTGGCTCTTTGGAAATGATAGGCAGAATTAGCCCTCAACCTGTCTCTTCTGTGCACTGCAGGCAGAGTTCCCAGCTGGGATAACCCTGCGTATCACCCTGTCTTCTTCACTGTCCTGCATCCAGGTGCTGTGCGTGCCCCTCTCCTTGCACAAGGCCACCACGTCCACGCTCAGCTCCAGGTCCCCCTTCTCCTGGACAGCCCCCACCACAGCCCTTCCTCTCCTTATTCCCCATTGCTGCTCCGGGGGCTGCCCCGGTGCAGCTCCAGCATCACAGCTGGAAGCCGGGACCCCCGGCAGGTCACACCACCCCGGGCTTCCCACCACTGTAGCGCTCCCGAAATTTAGGGACAGTTTTCCCGAGCGGCCATGGTGGGTCCCCAGAGCCGGGCTGCGGCTCCTGTGCACGGCGGTGCTGCCAAGGCCGATGGCAGCCGGCCCCGCGGGCAGCGGGGAGGGCAGGCAGCTGCCCGTTGGGCAGCTCCTAGTGCCGAGCTCCCTTTTTCATTTCCCCTTTTGAAAAAATATGTGTTAATTTGTCTTTCCTATCAATTGATTTTCCAGTTAAAACTGCTCTCTGCCTGCCCTTGGTTCCCACCCTGCAGGAAGATAAAAGAAATGGATACCCCCATTGCTTAAGAGACTAAAATTTACTGAAGACTTATGCGCTCCAGTCCCCAAAGGGGGCGAGAGGAAATGATTTGTTCAATTAATTATAAATGTTTTAATTTAAATGGCTAATGTAGAAGATAGTCAGATATAAAACAGCAAACTACTGAAGTGTTTTATGGGTCCTTAAAGACCACTAAATGCTTGTTCTGATTCTGCTAAGATCACTCAAATGACTTTTCCTCTTGCATTAGGGTAGGGTGCAGTGGGAGGTGAGGGGGAGAGATTTCCTCTTGTACTTTACATACCTCCAGGCAAGTTGTGATAAACGTTTAGCAATTCATTTCTTTGGAGCCAGAATTTGCCTTTGAAAAACAGAACCGTGGCCTGTGCTACGGAGAGGTGAAAAGGAAAAACAAAGCAGAAGAAATCTTCTGGGTCAAGATCACCTCTTGCTGTAGGGTTACTCCTACACCTGCCTCAGCCCTGACGTCCTCCTTGATATCTCAGCCAGCCCCCATCGCACGGGATGACGCTGCCTTTAATTCCACAGGGATAGGTATTTCACGTACGTTTGTCTGCAGTTCCCCGCTGGAGTAAGGCAGCGAAGCCCTTTGTATGGCGGCATTAATGAGCTGATTTACACAGGGACTGTTCCCAACCTGCCCTTTACCTTGTCAAAAAATATTGACTTCAGAAATACAGAATTATGAGACTTACTGTAGAAAGAAATATTGCATGAAAAGGAGGGATCCCTGAATGGAAGTTTCTTGAGTGAATGAGAGGGAGACGGAGCCTGTGTGTCTGCGTGTGGCTTGGAGCAGAACAGAGTTCCCAAGCCAGGACCTCGCTGCCACCAGGCTTTTCCTCCCGGTTTCTGCTCCCCACCCCTTCTTTGTGCCTTCTTTTTGCAACTTCTTGCAGTTCAAACTCGCTGTTGCTATTGCATTCCCCTGTCTTTATTTTTCCTCCCACTACGATGCCCCTGTACCTTGCCTGCTCCGTGACTTCGCTGGCAGTGCCACTGCTAATTCTTTCCCATGGATCCTATTTTGTTGCTGAAAAGGAGCAGACAGAGACTGGGAGGGGGTAAATTGGCCACTAAATAAATGTGTTGTCTTGATTCTTTTTTCCTCTCCTGTCTCTAGACTGTCCTGCCCTGAAAAGTATTTTCCTGGAGTTCTCAGTTTGTTGACCCCTAAAGCTCCGGAGCTGTTACCTAAACTAAATGGCTTTTCTTTTCATGCTTCAGCAAAATCTCTCTTGCTTCCAGCACAACCCATCTCCTCCCAGGCCACACAGAAAAAATAGCAGCAGAAGGCTTCTACAGTCATAATTATACTTCCTTGCAATGCACCGTCAGGCTGTGTTCTGGAAAGGAAGGTGGGTTTGGGTGGCATTGAGAAATCCCAGCTCAGCCCGGAGAAGCGGCTGCGGTCGCTTCATCTGTCCAGGCACCCGCTGCTGCCGGGGCGCCCGGCGTGTGCCGCAGACAGTGGGCTTTGGGTGCGCGGAGCCGTGGGAAGCACTGAATCCCACCCCGCCTGTTTCCCACCGCACTGTTTGGTGTAGTAATAGCCGCGGCACTGCTCGGAATAACACCCACCGCCGGAGCAGGGACTGTGCTTCCCGGCTGGGGGACTGCTGCCCGGGCAGGGGCTCTGTCATAAGCCACTCCGTTCCTGCGGTGCCTGAATTATATTACTTGTAGCCCGGGAATCTGCGCCGTTTCGCAGTCAGCCGGCGCAGGCTGGCAGAGCGTGGGGCTGAGATCAGCCTGTTCATACTGAACACTTCCCTTGAAGCGTTTGAAGCGCCCCTGCACCTCAGTCTTCAAAGTACCTGAAGGTGCATGGCCACGTTTCAGCAGTATGGGGTCACTGGGAGGCTGTCTCCGAGGTGGGGAGACCAGAGAGGAGAGAGCTTTTTCTGCTGGTTTTCTACCTCACCTGGTCCCTCACAGCCTACACCTGCAGAGGGATGTGATCCGAGCAAGCCTTGAATCCTTCCTGCCTCCCACCTTTTGAAATACTGCACCTATTAGTAAGGATTTAAGCGGGTTGTACCCAGGGAAGTGCACCTAGAGAGATCTGTGCTGGGAAAAGTGACTTGTTCATGAACAGAGGCTGCGGCCGCACCGGGCTCGACGTGCCCTGGTGCGTCAGGGCCAAAAGCTGGAAGTGATGAGAAGCGGCAGGAGAGCAAAGGGAAATTGAGTAGTTATGTTTTATTGAGTGAAATGCAAAAAGTGGGAACGAGCACTTAGAAGAAAATGGGATTTGAGAAATTATTGCTTTGGAGATTATGAAAATGGAAATATTTGTGACAGAGTGCGGAAATTGGTCTCTAAAAGCGGTGCTCCCTTGACCCTCGGTGTCCTTGTGCGTGAGGTACTGATCTTGGGTTTATGTGTGCGCGTGTAAATGTATTCACTCTTATATAAGTAAATGTCTGGGGCTTATCCCTCAAAAGCACCTGAAACCCTACCGATATGAAACAAATTATTTTCTTACTCTCAATCATTGCTGGGAAGAATATTTGCGTTGGAGCTGGGACGTAGAGCAGAAACATCTGGGGAGGCCAGAGGGAATTCTGGTGGATGCTCCATGAGGTCGGCCACTCTGGTGCAAAAACATCCCCAAGGACTCCTTGCTCTTGGACTGCAAACTCATTACCGGCTGCTGTGAGCCTGCTTTGCTGAGCTCGGATCCTGCGATTGTAGAGGGGTTTTTTTATTTTTCTTAATTTCTCTTAACCTTTCCCTAAGAGGAAAATACCAGGCCTGCAGGTTCAAAGTGGGTTTCTCAGTGGCAGGGCAGTCAGGGTTTTATTTCAATCGGCGTGGCAATGCCCGGCTGGCTCCATCGGCCAGACCCCAAAACCTGGCAGGGGGGAGGTTGCTGGAAGCAGCTCCAGCGAGCCCTGAGCCGCGCCGCCAGCTTCCCTGCGCCTCGCCGCCGTGCAGGAGAGGTTTGCTGGGCAGCTTTAAACACAGCACTGGCCCAAGAGCAGGAGCTGTGCGGCTGCCGTGGGAGAGCAGAGCCCGCGCAGCTAATGGGGGACTCGGGGGACGCGCGCGTGCCAGCCATCTGGAGGGGTCGGCAGCAGCGCGCGAAGCTCGGGAGCAAACGCTGCCTGGGTGAGTCAGGTTGTGTGAGCCTTCGCCTTGCGCAGGGGGCTGAGATGGTTTGGAAAGAAGCTGCTGCCGCCGTGGCTTCGCACTCAGGAGTGCGAGCGGAGGATTGCACAGGGCAGGGGAGAGCTGCGAACACGGTGCCTGAGCAATGCAGCGCTGGGACTGCCGGGGAAAGGCTGCGTCGTTCTCCGCAAGCGCAGGCAGGAAGGGTCGGGAGCAGGAGCGTGCGGCTGCTGCGAACAGGGGTGAGCTGTAACCTGTCTTGTTAGAAAGCAGAAAGTCTCTCACAAATGGATTTCCGATTTCCCGTCCACCTGCTTAGCGGAGACAGATTTCTTGCTTTATAATTACTTTTTGGGTACTTACAGGATCTGGTATCCAGGCAACTTGATGCCTCTTAAATCCTCTTGCAAATCTGTTTTTTCTGTTGATTTTTAGGTGTTGGAGAACCGTCAACCAAACTCTTAAGGCAGGGACTGCTTTCTTGACAGCTATTCCTCTTCCCTGAAGTCTGCTGGATAGACACCATGCCATGTCAGCATTTCGGGGGTTCGGGTACGTGGTGCAGCAGCTCCGGCGGCTGCTGCCTGCCAACCCTGGCCGGGCACCGGCGCCTTGCGCAGCCGCTGTGGGTCTGCCTGGCAGCTCTCAGTCTTCTTCGGGATAAGGCACTGGCCAAAGCCCGCTCCTGTTAGCAACGCATCTTGTCTCCCCAACAGCATCCCGAGGCAGCGATGTCTTCCCGTGGCTTAAGTCTGTCACGGAATCACAGAATCACTAAGGTTGTCCCTGCTCCACGAGCCGTTTGGGCACACGCTCAGGACCTCTTGATTTCAGGGACGTTTGTGCCCCTCTGGGTCAGGGCCAGGTTGTAGATGCTTTTATTAAGACAGAGCCACAGCTAACACACCGGCAAGCTCTCTGTGGACCGTCCATCGTGGGGCCGGTGCAGGAGCAGGGCTGAAGGTCACCCAGGCAAGTCTGGCAGCCGTTGCAGGGCTGCACGGGGACTGAGCTGTGACCTTCCCCTCCTTCCCTTTATTTAAATTTTCATGGACAACCTAAGGAGGGAAAGCAGAGGCAGGGAGGAAGGATAGCATACGCTGCTGTTTACACGCCCCAGCAGTCTCTTCATTACCATTCAAAGAGCCCAGGCAAGTCAGTGCACCCTGCAAAAGGTTACGCATCGATATGCACCCAAAGGCTTTGACCTCTGTTGGGTAAAGTATAATTTAATTAACTTCTGCTTGACTGTTCAAATGCTGGAATAATTTGGAAATCTGCATGTGGGCCGCATCACGGTTGCTGCTGGGTGGCCCGTCCCGCTCGCCTGCTCCCTCTCCCTCTCCCCCGGCAGGCTGGGTATCCTTCAGCACAGAGCTTGTGGTCACGGTGGCAACAATTAGGCCATCAATCAATAAAGTAATACTCTCATTTACAGTCATTAGGGACTGCGGTTCTAAGCATCTGCTTTTGCTAATGAGTTTAAAAGTTGGCTAAATATGGCAGATCTGCTCTTGTGGAGAAGGAAGCAACTGGAGTTCAATGTGGAATTGGACTCTGGTGAACACGACATCAATTTTAATTAGCAAGCTTCTACAGGTTTCCCACCTAAAACAAAATAAATGGGGAAAGGGAGGGTGGCACCGAGACGGGGGCACTACTGCAGGCTGCTTGGGGCTCATTTTGGGAGCCCAGCATCCCAGCCCCTCGCTGGGGCATGGGGGTCCCGGGCAGTTCTGCCGGGGCAGGTGAGCCCCACGGGGACCCTCCCAGCACCAGCAGTCTGTGGCCCGGCTCGTGCTCAGCGCTCCCTCGGATGTGGCTCAGCTACAGCGCTTCTCGGCTGTCACATACATCTTTTAATCTGGCAAGGAGTCATTTATTTACACCTCCAGGCCTAAAACACTGGCTACCATGGGGATGCTGAAGTTTGAAAACCCCTATCACAGATCTGTTGTAGCTTAGAGGGAAGGGAAAAAGCTTTTCCTCTACCTGCTTCTAAATGACTATAAATGTTTTTTTCTCAGAGATCACGGCTCACAGGGGGCTGGCAATTGATGAGCTGGTGTTTGACTTGATCGATGGAGACCTCCATCACCTCCCACTTCCAGAGCCCGCTGCACCGCGCGGCACGGTTTGGAGGGGCAGCAGCAGCCGTCTCCCTCGCTGCAGTCGTGGCCATCGGCAGAGCCCAGAAACCGCCCTTGGATCCTGCACAGGAGGTCCCCAGGTGCCCACCACCCAACGCGCATCCTCGCAGCACCGTCACCCGCTGCCGCGCTGGAGAAAGGCCGTCTCGAGTCCGGCCCCGCAGCCCCACCAGTGCCCCGCGGGCAGTGCTGCTGCCTCGTGACAGCGGCTTTTTAAGGGAGGAGGGAGAAAAAAATAAGAGAAGCGCAGAGCTGTACATCTAAATCTTTTCACTGATGACTTATATTCCTAACTTTGACAAGTCCTTATATAACTGAAATTAAGCTCCACCTGTATTAAATCTTCAGCGAGTTAGGCCTGCAGTGATCGTATTCCCCTGAAGACAAACAAGAGCCCCACGTGCACCCGAAGCGCGAGCACCCCAGGGCCCCCCCGCTTCCCGGCAGAGCCAGCGCCGCCTTCGCAGCGAGCTGGGGCGGCCGCCGCAGAGCCGTGCCTGCCAGCCTGGCCAGGCTGCAAGTCCGGCTGCGATTTTTCAGGTCAGCTCCGCTCAGAGGGGTTGAAAAGCAAAGCTGGAATTTCTTCTGCAGCGCAATGCCTAAAATACCTCGAAACCGGGGCGGCCGTGCTCGTTTTGTACCTGTTTTGTAAGTCTTGCTGACTGCTGAAATGCCCCCGGGCAGCGCGGCTGGAGTTTCACCAATGCATATAGCAAAATGCTTTCTGTTTTTCCCCGAAGAGCATTTTTGGGTGAGAAGGAAGCCGACCGCCTCCCAAAGAAGGAGCCCCGTTCCTCTGCCCTGACAGCTCGGTGCCAGGCGGCTGAGCGGCACCTGGTCCTGCTGCAGCCAGGGGCCCGATCCTGGACCACGTGGCTGTGTTCAGAGTCTAAACAGAGATAGTCTTATTTGCCTAAATCAATATTCATTTTTTTTCTAGGCAGGCGAACAGAATCTGTAATGAAAGGAAAGTTATCGTTTGGGAAGGCAGTTATGCAAAGACAACTGTGTTTTTAAGAAAATGCAACATTTTGAGCAGCAAGCCTGACAGTTCAGCGGTTTATAGCCATGCGTCTCTCTAAGGTCTGATGGTGCGAGTCGCTCTGTGTCCTGCCTGTGTGCCACCAAAACACCGTGCCCCATGCCCCGCTGCACTGCAGAGCATTAAACCTGGGCATGTTCTCCGGGGTCTCGCTGGGCAGGGGATGAAACGCTCCGCACCTCGCAGAGCCCAACCCGTCCTCCTCTCAAAGCAGCACCGTTATTTTCCTGATAGATCTATTTCTGCAGAACACCAGACACTGTGTTTTTCAGGAATCTCATGTTTCTCAGTGCAGGTTAAAACAGCAGATAAAAGGAGCCATTTGAAAAGTCCTTTCTCCTTTTCTTGTGTGCTCTTCAGTGAGTCAGACTGAGGCATTACCAGCTGCCAGGGATGTTTTAAGGCATGGCCTTCTCTGGATAAAAGCAAAGTCCAGACACAGGATTTGGCTTTCAGTGAAGATTTCTCTTCCTGAGCCGTTACTCCCAGGCTGCCCCAGCATGTACCCACGTCCCTGCCGCGTCTGACGCCCACCCGCAGCCGTCTGAGCGGAACAAGGTTATGGACAGCCCAGTTCTGAGGGTATTTTTATTTTAGCTCCTCAGAGGAAGTTCTGATGAGTTTAAAAAGGAGAAAATCAGCCTTATTTTATAAGGTGATTCTTTTCAGCACCTACAGAAATCTACAGATCCAGAAAGGTCTTTGCGTGACTGAGGATAATTGTTGCACACGCAGCGTGCCTTTTGGTGGCTGTGCCGTGCCAGATGTGTGCAGCTGGTGGGTACAGCAGGGTGTAGGGATTTGAATTAATTGCTTGGAAAGGTCAGGTTTGGTGGGTTCCTGAGGCTTTCCAGGCAGGGACCCCCAAACAGCATCCTTGGAAGGGTGAATAACCGAGAACTGGCTTAGGGAGGCTGGAATAGGGGAGGGAAACCTCCTTCTCTGAAATAAGAGCCCGGCAGCTATGGAGCAGGGGGGAGTTTGGCAGCGGCTTGTGGGAGGGAGGTAACCCAGAGGCTGCTTAGCAGCTGCCTGGGGGTCCCAGCGAGATGCTGCACCGAGCCTCTGCCGACTGCCCGAAGGGGATGTGCGTGAGGGTGTGCCTGCTCCAACCGGGGTGCTCACCGCGGGCTGGGCTTTAGGGGGGCTGCTGGTCAGCGGAGCCGCTCTCGAGTCCTGGCGGGGGCAGTCCCGGCCAGGGGAGGTAAATCAGGGGTGGTCGGGGCTGGGGGCGGCAGCCTGGGCCCTGCAGTGTGCTGGAGGAAGGGTGAGCGCTGGGTAGAGCTGCTGCAAGCCTCCATAGCCGACGCTCTTGATGATCCTTTTAATACATATATTAAAAGGGTGATAATAAGCAAATCCGTCAGTTATGCAAATGAGTGGCAATTGCATCTTGAAGAGCATCCCACAGTTTAATTACATCATAATTGCAGTGTAACACTTTAATTACCATATGCATCACAAAATCATGAGCACTGTTTCTAATCTCTTCACTAATATTTCAAATCAAACAGATTGCATAGGGCCCAGTATTGCACTGCAACACTGCAAACAAAAATACCGAATATATCCTAACGCAGCAGCGATGCAGAGGTCCGGATGTTGGGAAGGTGTTCTCAGCATCCTCGCATGGCCGTGAGATTAGCAGATGGCTGGATGAGTGTCCTTGGCTGGCGCCTCAAACCACATCCAGCCGTCGGGGATTTGCAGGAGACGGCGCTGCGGCTGCACACGTCGGCGCGTGCCTGCGGCTGCCGGCCAGCCTGCGAGCTGAGCAAGGGCAAACCCGAGCAGCAGCGTTAGCTGTCGTGCTGTGTGGTGGTAGGCGAGAGGGACGAGGTGATCACTCCGGTCGCTGTTTAGGAAAGCAGAATTTTCTCAGAGATGCTGCAAAAAGTTTGTGTGAGCTGATGGAGCTTTTCCCTGGGCTGGCCCTGGACCCACTCGGTCTCCATCCCTGCCTGGGCTGGGGACGCCCACAGCAGCCAGGTGAGGCGGCTGCTCGGGTAAAGGGATGAAGATTTGTAAATGGCTGTTTTGGAAGAAGCACTTTGATGAAAATGCTGCCCTTGATCCTCCCTTCCCCTCCCAGCAGAGGAAAACGAATTTCACATTCTCCTTCTCACCCCTGAGAGGGAAACAATAACGCTTTCTGGAGCACAGCTTTAGCTGGAGACCTGTGAATTTGATTTAAACCAGTTTATTCTGTAAATCTTCCCAGTTTGCATGCTTTATTTTCCTCCCATCCAGCTTCTTTTTTTCCCCCATAAAGGGACATCTAATAAGTGACTTAAGGAAAATAACAGGTGGGCTTAACAATGGCCTAAAATTCATGACTGGGGACTGAGAGAGGAACGCTGTCAAGCAGCGACGTGTGCGATGGAGTGATGGATCGGGAGAGGAGCGTGCTGGGGAGGTGGAAGCACTCCTGTCTCCGCGGCAGTGCCTGTGCTGCACCGGCACGGAGCCTGCTGTGCTGGGAAGGGGCTCGGGGCTCTCGGCAGGTCCCTGTGCCCGGCTCTCCCATTCCCCGAGGAGCAGCGGGGCCCGCTGGCACACGGAGCGGGGTCAGGGCTGCCGCCCAGCCCTTCGCATCGCCGGTGCTTTTGCTGCAGGTTGCAGATTGCTGGTTTGCTTTGCCGTGAGCTGGCAGTGATTTAAAATCATCCTGTGCTAATCCATATAAATTCTTTTAATCGTGGATTTAATCTTTTAAGCATGCGGTAATTAAATTACATGCCAGTCAGAGGCACATCAATGTAACGTGTGAGGTTTGCAGCCCTGTGGGCAGTGGGGGAGAGCTTCGGGACAGCCAGCCCCGTGGCCGGGACGTTCGGTCACTTGCTTCCTCCACCGTTTCCTTGTCGTTATTTTTTCCCCTTCTCTTTTTCCCAGCCCCTTGGAGATCCCAGGAAGGGATGTGCTTCTCGAGAGTCAAAGGTGGGTATCACCTCAGCAGAGCAGGCTGAGGAACATCCCAGGAGAAGATCTTTCCTCTTGAGCCCCTCTAATCTGACCCCAAAACCTCCCTGCATCCCTCGGGAGCCACGTTGCTCCAACAGCATCACCCCGGGCGGGAGCACGGGCTGGCTGAGCCCCCGCAGTGGAGGCACATCTCCTGCTTCTGTGTTTGCAAATGCCGGGAGAAGGAAGAGGAGAAACAGGAGCTAATGGCTGGGACAGGGCCTGGAGCACTCCTCTGTGTCCTGGGGTACCCTCGGAGAGCAGGAGGAGACCCGGAGGAGAGAGCTCCTGGGCTCCCTGTACCACCTGTGTTCATCTAGTCTTCTTTGCTCCACTGCCGTTGTCCTCGCTCGCCCAGCCGGACGGTGCGGGACGCTTTGGTGGGCTGGTGTTAATGGAGGAAAGTACTGTGACATGAGAATCACATTAACGGATTAAACTTTGTGGTGGGAAGGGGAAAGTAGAGATGAACGGCTAGGTAGAGAGATGACTGGCTTTGGGAATGTGACAATTACTGTACTTAATATTTTCTTAACATTAAGAGCCAAATAGGAGCATATATTTAATTCATTAAAACAGTATGAAGTAGCTCCCTCCATCCCAGTGCAGTTAATCGGTGCTCTATAGAGAAGTATTAGGAAATAAGTGTCTCCTAATGAAAGGGTCCCTGTAAGGTCAGCCTGCCGCTTGTTAGCTAATCGGAGACTTATTTGTTTTGCAAATTGCTCTCCCATTTTGAACTGCTGTGCAGTAATTTCCATGGCGAGGAAGCAGGAGAGAGTTCACGGGGCTGTTTTTTGAGCCCTCAATCTGTCATTGGGAGGAGGATAAAAATAGCCTGGGAAAGAGAAGGAGCAGGCTGCTGAGTTTGTTCCAGGCAATCCAGCCCCGTCTTCCGCAGCCGGGGACGTCAGGAGCGAGAGGCGGCCGGAGGGCTGTCGTGGGCAGTGGCACCGTCCCATGCATGCCAGGGGACCGGGAAGCGTGTGTGAGACCAGTAACCCCTCGCCTTGCCTGGCCGGGCGCCGGGCGCCGGGCACCGCTCTCCCGCCCTGCCCTTTCCAGCTCTGCCATCAGCCTCCCAAGGGAGTGGTGCTGCCAGGGGGTCGTGTGGTCCATGGGGTCCTGCTGCCGCTGCCCATGTCCTCTGCCCAAACGCGTGCGTCATTAGATGCACAGAAATAGGATATCTGTGCACAGAAACACATTACCCGGGATCGCGGTGTGCCTGGTAGGTCCGGCAGAAGCGGCTCCGTGGGAGCAGGGGTTTTGCAGGGCAGGGATGCAGAGCACAATGCAGCAGGACAGCAGGCTGCAGACCAGCAGTTGTGAGAAATTTTGGGCAGAGGGTGAGCGGCATCAGCACCCCTTCTGCACCCGGAGAGCTTGAGGCGAATGCAAAGCCTGAATTAGCTGTTTAAACCCTTTTCCTTCTCTCACCGAGGCAGCTGGAGGTCTGGCTGCTGTACTGAATCACGACAGGTCCACTGTATCTGGGGGTTCATTTTTACCTCTGCAAGCTCACTTATAGAGGAGGCATCTCCCACCACGCCAGTGTGGGGGAAGACCCTTCGCCCTTGCTCGATTCAGTTATTTATTTTACAGCTGCGCACATGGGAAGAAGCTGGTTGACAAGGTGTCCCTCTGCATCACGGTCCAGAGCCGTCCCCTGGCCCCGGGGCACAGCCCAGCGCGGGAGGGGGCGAGGAAGGGCCTGGGCTTTGCTTTTGGGAAACCGGGAAGGAAACCCGCTTCTTTATTTTAAGTAAAAAAGCCAAGCGATGTGTGAATTGAGCCTGTCGTCCTTTCCTTAGCAATTCGTCAGCGCGGGTTCAGCAGCCCTCCCTGGCCAGGCTGCGGGTGATTGAGAGCCGATGGCCGTGGTGCCAATTTCGCTCAGATATTTAGAAATCAGGAGCAAGAGCAAAACACAGAAGCTCCCTGCGCTCGTGCCGGCGCTGCCCGCGGCCGTGCTGGGCAGCTGCCCCGGCTCTCCTGTGGCCAACCTGGGGCGCAGCTCTTTGACCATGAACTTTTGGCAGCGGTTTTCCCCCGGTTTCAAAGCAGGATGACTGGGAGCACTGGGAGCAGACCCTGGCTGTCCTGACTGCTCTGCTCTTTCTGCTTGGCAGTTGCTTGCACATACAGCAGTGCAGTGATTAGGTGGGAGAAAGAACCTTTATTTCCAAATATCATAGGAAAAAAATAGCCTTTATTTTAATTTCACCCTAAAGTAATGAAGTCTATAGTGTAAAGAAAGCATTACACTGAAGCAGATATTTTCCCCAAATGTCATGGAAATGGAGGAATTGCAGCAACTGTATTTGTGTGCAAAAGAGAGGAGAAAGCAGATTAATTTTAAAAGGTTATATCGACTGCAGTCAGGCATGAACCTGCAGCAAGGAGCCCCATGCAATTCCCCTCCCGCACTGTGCAGATGGGGGAGCAAGCTGCCCTCTTCTCCACGGTGCTGCTTTGCTTCAGCATCTCCCCAGGACACTGAAGCATCCCCAGTGCAACATGCCATAAATCCTTAACTGCGAGGGGCGAGCGAGAGGACCGAGCACGTGTGGTCCCCAGTGCTTGGGAGAGAGCAGCCCTGGCTCCTGAAACACAAGGCTTCATCCGTCAGCATGTGAGTCGCCAGCAAGCTCAGGGTCAGTGTCGAGAAGTTCCCTGGGAATAAAGTACGGCGTGAACTTTTACTGGACTTTTATTTCTCTACAAGAGCCCTCAGGGCTGCTTCTGCGTTTGACATCTGGGAAGAGCTCCTGGATCCTTCAGGATAATGAAGCTGATTTCCTGCAGCTGTATCGACATGAAAAACTTGCTAGGAAGGAGCCTGGGAATAATGATGCCTCTCCCAGCCAATTAATAACACATGGCCTGCTGCCCATGATCTTGGCCGCAGCTACAGCGGGGTGGGCTGGCTGCCATGCGGGAGACCAGAGGTGGGGTCCTGCTCCACCTGAAGTGGTGGGAGGTTGGCAGAGAGCAGGCAGTTTGTCCTTCTCCCCATCACTGGTGGTTTCCGTGATGAGATCCTTGCGGTGACAGGAGGTCAGACAAAGCTGTGGGAGCGGGAGGGCAGCCTGCCCAGAGCCCCGTTTCCAGCCAGGCTGGGGGAGAGGTGAGGGCCCTCCGGTGGGGTCCCCTCCAGCCCAGCCCTGGGGCTGTTTGGGGGCTGCAGTCCCGGCTTGGCTCTGCTCCTGGGGGCATGGGGAGCTGGACATGTTCAGAGCCTCCTCTTGGAGACCTGCCCAGTGCTCCCTGGTGCGCTCTTCCAGCGTCTCCAGAAACCCTGGGTTTGGTTAATTCCTGGAGCAGTTTGTAAGAACCGGAGGCAGCCAAGCCAGAGAGGAGTGGCAAAGGCAGCCTGGAGGCATCAGCAACGCCCATCTGCTGCACGAGGAACGTCTTCTTGTAGCAACCGGGAGCTGTGAGCATCACCAGGTGAGTTTGGTGTCTCCTTGGTTGCTCCTCAAACGTTCTTGGTCCCTGGGATAGCTCTGCTGATTTGGCTTCACATTAGTACAGATGGACCCACTTACCTTCTTCAAGCACTTGCTGAACTTGCGTTACGCTGTCTGGCCTGGGCATCAGCCTCTGTCGTGGCACTGAATGGACACAGGCTATTGGGGAGTCTTTTTTTCCTGCCACCAAGGCAGCTCTGTTTTCTACTCATGGATGGTGCTAGTAGCAACTTCCATCTTCTTCCAGGGCAGCGGGACACAATCCCCGAGTGACGGCTTGGCATCATAACTCATGGGATCTTGTTTTTCTCTTGAGGACTAGAGTTTGGGGCAAAGTTGCCCAAACAGAAAACAAGAGTCAGAGTCTCTCTCATGAGAACACGACGGGATTTTTAAATCCCAATGACGAAATTTTCCTCCTAGAACCCCTTTTCTCCTCTTTCCTAGGGCACAACCTCTGTTTGGCACCAACGCAGGTGCATGAATGGTCCCTCCACTGCCCGCCATCATCTGAGTTATGGCATTTCCCACATCAAGCGCGAACCAAGGCTGACCTTCCTCCGTGTGCAAGAAGCGGTAGAGCTGTACATATATATACACATAAATACCTGTCTCCAGGAGGCGGTCTCTGAGACTGAAAGCCATCTTTGCAGGGTCGTGCCCCGCAGCATGGGGCCGGGAGCAGCTCCATCCCTCGCTCAGCGCGGGTGGCCCATTCCCCGCGCCGCCCGAGCAATGCCGGGGCTCCGGGCTTCAATTGCAGGAGGAGGAAACGCTTCGCCTTGATCAGGAGGGATAAGAATAGCGAGCGGCAGGCGGCGGACGGTGGGATGCGGATGAAAGGCGGCTGGCTCTCATTCTTCCCACACCCGGGGCGATCTGCCCCTTCTTTTTTTTGAGCCATAATTGCATGCCACGCCGCAGATGAGTGTCGCACTCCACCAAAGCTGGAGTACCGCGAGGCCAGGACTCCAGGCTCTCCGTCAATGAGCGGGGAGGCAGGGAGGATGCTTTTGATCCCGCTCTTCTTCCTCTGACGTGCTGAAGAATTATTAGGCTCTGAGGAAGGTATTTCTCTGGCTTGAGCTTTCCCTTGCTCTTGCAAAGGGGACCAACTGCTGCTCTGCCATTTCGAGAGGGCAGAGCGGCCCGTGGTGCCGGGCTGTCCTGGGGGCCTGCGCAGCACCAGCCGATCTTGCAGAAGATGCTCGCTGGGCTCCGGGCCATGTTCAGACCCAAAACTGACATCCCCGAGTCCTTCGTTGTCCCCAGCCATCATGATGGTGGACACTTGCGTGGCCCTTCCTGACAGCGGTCCCTGGCTTTTGGTGGCTTCTGCTCTTCAATGTCATGCCGGAGACAGCCTTGCCTGGGGCACCGGAGCCCTTCGAGGTGGTGTGGCACCAAGATTTCCAAAACCAGGAGCCGTGATGGGGCGTCGTGGCTTCCTACTTTCCTGTGTTTTTTCAGGTGCATCCTCTGACTTTGCCTTGATAAATTAAACACATGCACACAGAGAGCATAAGGAGGCTCAAACCTCCATCTCCAGCAGCTGAAATCCAATAATTACCCAGCATAACCCACTTGGAGAAGTGTTCTCAGCTGGTCAGTAAATTGTGAAGAAATTCACTGTATCCTTTAGAGCAAGAAATTATCCTGGAGTGTAAGTTATGACTCTGGCAGCCTTGCAGGTACAAAAAATAAAATTAAGAGGGTGGGTGAGACTGGAGATTTAAATGATGCACTAGAAAACTCTGAGCAAGTGACACCTTGATCTGAGATAACTTTAGCTGGGGCATTTCCTTTTGGATGAAGGGGACCTGGCAGCAGTGTCGGAAGGAGTTGAAAGAGAAAACCCTGACACTGGTGGTAATGACAAATGGGGTTGGAGGTGGAAGAACAGCGGGGAAGCCTGCGTTGCCTCGGGAGGTTGCTTGCAGGGTGTGATGCCCTGCAGCTCCATCCCCTTCAGCAGCAGGTTGGGGGCTCCTGGGGGGGCTGGAGGGTGGTGCTGATCACCTGGGTGTCATCCCTGTGCTCAGGTCCAGCTCATCAAGGGTTAGAGAGGTGCTAGGTGCTGTTCAAGGGTGATGCCAGGAGAGCTTGGGTCCTAAGAACAGGTCCAGTTGGTGATGGCAGGGACCATCTTCCCCTCAAAAGCAACCTGCATCCCCCAAACCTCACCCTGCTCGCTTGGTTTGCCATGCCAGCCTGTCCCTGCCTCTCTGGGGACAGTGGCAGCTTGCGTGGGGAGCACCGTGCAGCCGTCCCCGCTCAGCCAGGCGCAGGCAGCCCCAGCTCCCAGCCCGCGGGCAGGCTGGTGGAGTGACTGAACCTCCAGCTCATTAAGTGTCCCACTGCATTTGCTGCACAACCCAGACCGGCACCTAATGAATATCACAGCACCGAATGAATATCGCGAAGCCCTCCAGGTTAATGAAGAGGCGATGAGACATGGTGGGAGCCCTGGAGAGGTGCCAGGAGCATGTGCTGGGGCACGCGACAGTCGTGGGTGACGACAGGAGCCCGGGAGCATCGCCTCGTCTCTCTCGGGGCAGGAATCTCGCCGCTGAAGTCCTCTGACGTGCGGCTCCTCCCTGCGTTGGCGTGATGCAGTTAGTAGCTGAGTGCAACGTCATCCCTACAGCTGGTTGGTATTTTTGGGGGGCTATTTTGTCCTATTTTTAGGAAATGCCAGTATGGATTGGGAACTTTTTTTGGGTCTGCGAGGGAAAAGGTCAGCTTGAACAAATTTCTCAACCTGAACTGAAAACAGAGAGGGGCAAAACAGTTTGCTAGCTGTTTTCCAGACAGACCCACTCCGGCTTCAGATGGCAGCTAATTAAAGTGCTGACATTTTAAGACACGACGATGCAAAAGCTCTTGCTTTGAGCCAAGTCTGGGCCTTTTTCAGCGTTCAGTTCACACATTTGCTGCCCAGAGTCTCCGGGAGCGGCGCGAGCAAATTAAGAGGGGTGATGGCTTGTTTCTAATGCAGTATTTCTCTTAGGGTGTGAGCAAGTTTTTAGCCTTTGGAAGAATGCTGTAATGTCAGGCTGCTTGGGCAGAGATCTCCAAAAAAAGCTGAGCTCTGTGGCAGAGGTGCCTGTGAGGGTGTTTGAGTTTTGGCTCTGCTACGTGTTACCGTGCTCAGGGAGGGGGAGCCCCAGCCCCACGGGACAGGGGGCAGGGGCAGGCTGGGGCAAGAGAGCCGCCTGTGCCCCAGGAACTGTAGCATCACCCCAGCAGCTCTCCCCTGCATGAGCAGCGTGACACGAAGTCCAGCCGTGCCGTTTTCCAGAGGGCTGGAGGCTTTTGGGGTACCCCTGGGAGGGGAGGAGCGGGTGGGCTGCGGCAGTGCCGTGCCGTGTGCCGTGCTGCCTGCCACTGACAGCGCAGAGGGGAGACGCGGGCTGCGAGGCCGGGGCTGGCTGGAAGGGAGCGAGATGCAATCAAGAGATGTATTGTGGCTGTTGGACTGCCTGCACGATGCAGCATTTAGGAGACAGCGCAAAAGTCGGCTCGGCTCAGCGGGGGTGTGGGAGGTGGTTCGGGGGAAGGAGACGCTGGTCCTGCGGGGTGGGAGGAGGCTGGTGGGTGATGGGGAGCGGGCGAAAGGGGAAAGAGCCTGACTGATGCCGGCTGCTGCAAACAGTTTCTGGCTCCAACCCGGTGTTGCAGGTTTGGGGGGCTGAGCATGCCGCCCCGCTAAGAATATCCCCAGGCTTGTTCCCAGGAGGAACCTGTCCGCACCAGCACCAGGGATGCTTTGGTGAGACAAATAAATACTGATGCACCCAGGCGAGGGGGTGAGCGAGATGCAGAGGGGTGGATGGACAGACAGATAAACAGCTCTTGGTAGGCTCATCTGGAGGGAGGGGTTGATCAGGACAGGGGAGAAATAGCTGGTGGAAAGGGAGGGAAGCACCCTGCTGAACAGCACGGTCCCGGGGCTTGCGTGGGCACTGCTGGGGGACAGCATCCCCCCCAGGGTGGGTCCAGAGGTGCCAGATTGGCCTCGGGATGGGAGCAGGGCTGGTGGGTCCCGCCAGGCTGCAAGGGGGACGTTCGGGCATCGATCCCACGGGTGAGATCTGCAGCGTTGGGGGGAGCTGGCCCAGGGCGTCCCCCCGGCGCAGGGGGTTGAAAGGCTCAGCCATCTGCCCTGCTGCCGTCACAGCCCCGAGCTGGCTGGAGGCTACAGCTGCAAACTCTGCCCTGGGGCGAAATGCCAGAGCTGGGATGCAGAGCCTGGCCCTGGCAGAGGCCTCTCCAGGCAAACCATCCCAGCGCCAGGCATTTCGGGCTAGAGGGATGGCGGGTGGCAGGCAGGGTCTGCCTTGTTGGGGTTCCCAAGGCACAGAGCTGGGGTGCATTGGGGCATCTTAGCCTCTGCTGTTGCTCTGCCTTCTCCTGCATGAGCAAACCTGCCCATCTCCTGCCCTCTCCAGCGTTAATCCTCAGCTGCCTTCCTGGGCTTGAAGCCTCTGCCCGGCTGTGGGGCCGCAGCCCCCAAGTCCCCACGGTCAGATGTTTCCCTGCTCGCCCACGGACCCCTCTGTCTGCCGGTGGCCGGGAAAGCACGTGCCCAGTCTGCAGGTGAAAAACCTTCCTTTTCATGTGAAGGGAGCTAGCAGGTTTCTGGTGTCAGCAGGAGAGGGACGGGTCAGCAGCAGCATCCAGCTTTGAACTCACTTTAAAGCCCAGCTCCCGGTAGCCGTCCCGCGTGCGGGGTGGCTGGGTGCACGCTACCCCAGGCACCCACGGAGCCCCCAACGGCTGCGCCGGTGCTGGCAGGGGCAGCTGGGGAGCAGAGAGCGGCTGTGCAGGATCCAGCCCCCAGCTCCTCATTCAAAAAAATAAAATATGTTGGGAGAAACTATTTTACTAGCTCAGCAAAGAGGCTAAGTGCTGTCAGCTCCGCCACAGCACCGCACTCACCCCCGGGAAGCCGCCCCAGCGCGAGGTTGGTGCGAGGCTGAAGGTGAGCTGGCAGCCTCTCCCCGGCAGAGACATTTTCTGCTCCGTCATCCTGAGTTTTCTGCTCTGCTTTGCCAGACTGTTCCAGGGAAGGCGGCCAATGCCGCGCAGCGCGTTCTCCCAATGCCATCTAGTGTCTGCTCCGGCGGCCCCAGACAGTTATTTTAAGGCATCAGAGCTTATTTATTGCAGGATGATCTTTGCGGGCCAACAGGCTGCTCCAGCTGATTATTAACAGCGGTACCTGCTGCACGGATAACTAACTGGTGAGTGCACAGGTTGGGCTTGATTATTTTTTCTCTAGCTCCCGTTTCGCACTAAAAGCCCACCCCGGCAGGATGGAGCGCGAGGATGCGATGACATGTCTGAGGTGATTAAAGTCTTTCAGCCTTCAGCCACTTGTCTTGTAGCCCTGACATCACCTGAGGCTTAATCACTCAGAAAAAGTGCTGTCATGTCCTATTGTCGCCGTATTGGGAGCACGACCTCTTTCCCATTTAGCTGCCATTTCAAAATAATACGACTTGCCAGGGGACAGACATGACTCAGGAAACTGGTAATAGGATATAAAGACTTTGACCTGCGGGTCTCCCGTTTGAATGCCGCCAAGGTCAGCGGCAAGGGCAAAGATGTCATTTGGATGATGATTATTTGTCGAAACAACCCAATACAGACATAACCGGACCCCTTTGTGGCAGTCAGCAGGGGCTGAGGGCTGGGTTGGTCTCTGCTCCCACTTTGAGGGCATCCTGGGACCCTGACCCCCCCCGCCTGGGTTTTAGGACCGGGTGACTGCCCACGGTCCCCTCCAGCTTATGAGTTTGCCCTCCACTTTCTTCCCTTGACATCATTGCAGGGACATGGTCTGCACAGACTGGAAACACTCTTATTTCTGCCCTCTTAGGGGCAAAGTGCCACAGCAGCATCTCCCCTCTGTGTCCCCCTCACTTGCTTCCCAGCACAGAGAAAGGTTTTGCAGGACATGCGTGCCCCATCCCCACTGCTCGCCCTGTCCCCTTCTCTGCTCACCACCATCAACTGCCACGATTTAGGTCCCTGCTAACCTTGTTCCCATCCTCAGCCACCACTGACCATGCGACTTTACCTCCTTGGTAACAAACCATCTCATCGAGTCAGTTTGATTCCATGATTAATTAAGCTCTCCCTAGAAATGAGGTTATTCCCTGCAATCTCACTTACAAATATTAGCATGTTGATGGGTCCTGGCAATGTTAGATGGCTGCAAGCAGGCTGGGCCGTGGAGGGTTTGCCTGCTCGCATCCAGACAGTCCTTGAATACGGGCTTGCCATAGGAGAGCTTCTGAACAGACCCAGCATATCTGCAAACCACCGTCCTGGCCACGTGAATGAAACCTGCACCAGAGGAAGCATTAATATCAGCAGTTCTTAGGGTTGCTCAGGGTTAATACTGACATTAGGCAGCAAAAGGTCCTTTCAGTGCCTCTGTGTGGGGGGCCGGTGCTGGGGGGTACAGCACATGGCTGCTCTGGGCAGCAGCTCCCCTTGCCCAGCGGTACCCACAGGTCCAGCCGCAGCCGCAGCAGAACTGCAGCCCCTGCACTCCTGCAGCATCTGTTCGGTGTTGGATCCAGACGCCTTCGCCGCAGCACGGCTCTCCGGGGTGCTGCAGCCCCCTCCTCATTAGCATGCTGCCCTCACCCCCTGCCTTGCCAGCAGGGCAGTTTAATTGCTGTCGGCCTCGTTAGCAGTGCTGCCTTCTCACCATCCTCCCGTTAACTGCAGCCTCCCTCCTTCCCCAGCCGCGCTGCATGAAGCGCTTTGGGTGAGAACTTCCCCAGGCCCTGTGGGACCTGTTAAAAACGGGGTTTGAAGCCCTCGTGCCCCTCTCCCTTCCTGCTGAGCCCCTGGCTGCCGTGCCGGGGCTGCGCTGGCTCTTCCCATGTGTGCTGGGAGATGGGAGGTCAATCCCACGACACGTGTCCCGCGGCCACCAGCATCGGCAGGACCTTTCACCACCCTTTGCCGGCACCTCCTGCCAGAGGTAGAGCCCAAAAAGGTGTGGGACCCCCGCCTAGGAAACCCCTGGGCTTTTTGCAAGACTCCCAAGGCGTTGGCAGCGTGGGGAGGTGGCGACTGCTCACGCGAGCCCCAGGATGGGGGAGTGCAGGTTGCAGCACAGCGGGGACCCACGGGGCCAGGGAAGGGGGGCACCAGGGCTGACCCAGGCACGGAGCAGTCAGTTTGGCTGCAACAGCGACGGATGCTCGCACGACTTTCCAGGTGGTTTAGCCAACATCCAGCCTGCTCTGTGTGTTTAGTTTTCACTAATCTGTTTGGGTTTTTTAATTATCTGCAAACAAGGTGCCTTCCTCTTTGAATAGCAATGGTGCTGGGTAAGGGGAGCAGCGGGCGGCTGGTCTGTGCAAACAGCGCTTCCCTGCCGCTCACCACCCGCTCTGTAACTTCACCCAGGACCTATTTTTCTGTATTTATCCAACATCAGTAATGGGATTCCGCCCTCCTAACCAGCATCTGCATGCAACAACACCGACAGCAGAAGCGATTCCTGCTGAGTTAGTGTGTAAAAGCCTTTGCAATCATCTTGTGCTACAGACGTGAAGGAGGGTTTAAATATAAGGCTCTTTAATAGGATGGAAATAGTGCTTTCCCCACCGGTTTTCTGCTTGCTCTTTCATGCTGCAGGAGCCCTCGGGTTGTGTCAGGGTCCGGCTGTCTGTGGGCTGACAGATTTCCTAACTGCACCGAACGACTCCGCTCCCTGCACCATCAGCACAATATTAGTAACGCTGCAGCAGCTGGAGGAGGCAGCAGCTCAGCACCGGCCAGTGCTGCTCAGGAGCAGCTGCTGACCATGTGTGTTTGGGCTGTGTCCCCCAAAAAACTTCCTCAGTTGGACTTTTTTTTAAAAAGTCAAACTTTTCAACAGAAAACCCAACTACCACTGGTGGTTTCACCTGATTGAAAGTGAAGCCGAGGCCTCGGGACCTGCCTGGTCACTGCGGTGCCTGAGAGAGGGGTTTGCTGAGACGCTGTGCCTTAGAGCGGTGGCATCCTCGGGTGGCAGGGAGAAGAGCACTGATGGTCTCACCCATGACAGGCATCGGCACAAAGCACCGGTGCCCTGGAGGAAACCCTGTGCCTCAGTGTGTGCAGCAGGAAAATGGGTATAATCCTATTTACCTGCCTCCTCCAGAGCCAGCTGTGGTGTTTGATTCATGTCAGGAGCTTGGCTGGTGACTCCTGGATGAATGACGCTATATAAATGCAAAGTGTTATTAATATTTCATGTTGTAGTGAAAATGTACTAATAGGGCTTGTTCCTGGAAGATAAAGTGCTGCCATTAATACACCTCCGCGTCCCCAGACCCATGGACTCACGCGGGCTGGCTGGTTTTGGCTGGTGGAGGGTTCAGCCTTCGGCACCCCCCTTCTGCCTCTGGCAAACTGAAATCTCCAGCAAATTTAAGCGGTGGGAGGGCAGTTCTGGCTGCGGGAGCTCGGTGCCCGCCAGCCCAAGGGCAGCGGGTGCTCCACAATGCGCTGGCTGCAGAGCAGACGCGCTGTTACCTGCCGTGGCCGTGCCCGTGCCCCCATGCCCAGGACGGACGTTGGGTGCTGTGGAGGGGTGGAGGTGTGCTCTGCCTGGAGCCCAACGCCGCTAAAAGGGGAGATTTTAACCCAGAAAGCAGCAAGCTATGAGAGCCCCTTCGGACACCCGCAAGCCGGGGGGCACCTGGGGCAGAACATCCCCCCCCTCCACCGCTGGGTGCTGGCAGGATGGGTGCTGCTCCGTGCCCTCCCCGCGGAGGGACGCAGCCCCCAGGAACCCCCTTCCCAGCACAGCCACCGCACAGGCATGTTAAAAAAAATAAAAATGGGCTTGTTTGATTTCAAACTGCAGAACTCTTCCCTGGAGCCATCCGCAAACAGTGGTAATTTACTTTACAGCTGTTTAGATTTGTTTCTCTACATTTTTTTTAAAACCCAGCAGAATTGCAAATGAAACGTGTGTTTGCTCCTCAAATGACTCCAGCCGTACCTGAGCTCTCGCACCCCACGCAGCAGCACCCGCCCCTTGGACCCCCACCCATCTGACCCCCACCCTTGCTCTGCGCTCCCCGCTGCGCCCCAGAGCTGCGGGGCAGTCCTCAAAAAGGGGGTTGTCTGAGCTGGTGGTCCATCCTGGGAGGGCTCCCAGGCTCTGGCAACAGGGAGGGCGTGATGGGGAAGAGACTTGTGCCAGCTTGCAGGTGAGGGGAGCACAGGAAAAGTGCTTAATTAATTCCCAGTGAAATAATCAACTGCCACCCACTCGTCAGAAGGTGGGGAGGGATAAAGGCTCTTCTTAAGTTGTTGCCATAGTGCAAAGTTTGAGTGAAAAGGGATTATAAAGGGAGGTGTTTGGCTGAGTGGCTCCGGGTGCCGCGGGCAGGGGCTCCCAGGGCTTCGGCCACCTCACCCCTGCAGGTCTGAGCAAGCGAAGATGGGCGCAGGGAGGGGGTGAAGGGACCCCAGGCCATGCCGGGCACCCTGGCATCCCTGCGGCAGCTGGGGGCAGATGGCACCGAGCACCCGCCCTTCCCCACGGTGGGGCAGCCGATTCAGCCCTTCCCTGCACAGCGCAGGATTGGGCCCCCGCGCGCTGTGGAGCAGCCCTTCGCCCCAGGAAATCTGTCAGCCTACGGGACACGTGGGGATCTGCCTCGAACCTCATCCCTTCCCCCTGGGAATCTCCTCCTCGCTCCCAGGAGCCCAGGGGTGACTCACGCTGTGTCGGCGCCTCTCGCACCGGGCGATGCGCTCCTGCCGCGGGCAAGCACCGACCGGCAGCACCGCCGGCCTCGGCAAAGGGACGCCCCGCAGGTAAGCGGCATGAAAAGACTCCTCTGCTGCAGCCCCCAGCCCTGGTAAGGCCACGCTGGGGCTGGGGAAGGTGCGTCTGCCACAGGGTGCAGGCCACAGAGCCCGACCTGACGCCAAGGTGATGGGCGCATCCGGGGCTGTTGCCAGAAGTGTGCAAGGGGAAGGAGAAATCTGGGGTTTGCGTGCGTGTCCCCAGGGATCGACCTGGCGAGACGGGAGCTACTGGCTCCCACGGGAGGTATGTGTCCAGGGAATGTCCACGGCCGCCCCAGCCCCGTGAGCAGGCGCGTCGCATGGGCTGGGCTGTGCAGAGCACTGGGATGCGTTCACCCCCAAGAGCCCTGCCAGCGAGGGGCAGGGAATCTTGTTATTTTACCGATAGGTAAAATGTTTAAGGGGAGTTGGTGCCCAACAGATTCCCGCTCGGCTGCGGCCGCGCGCCGTGTGGGGTGTGTTTATCCGGCACGATGCAATCCAGGCTCAAACCAGCTGCGCAGGGTCCTGGGGCTGGTAGGGGCTGAGATCAGTATGAGCTGATGAAAATTGGTTATTTTGGCTGCCCAGACCTGAGTCAGCGCCTTGGCGTTTCCTGGGGCTGTGCAGCCCCCCCCAGCTCACCCATTCCCTCTGCTCCACGGTGTCCGCTCGCTGTGTTGTGCCATGCCTGGCGTGGCTTCCCCGGCGCACGGGCATGGCGTGGGTCGGCGCAGGGCTTCTCCGGCACTGCCTGGGTGGGGGAGTGGAGGCGAGGGCAGATTCCAGCGATGGGAGAGGACACGGCGGTGGAGCCGCAGAGCTGCCGGGTGAGTCACGGCCCGGCTGCTCCTATTTGTCATCTGCCTGGGCCAGGCCTGGCAACGTAAGAAAAATTAATAACAAATACCTGGGCAACGGGGCGAGAGATGGGGTGGGTGGTGCAGGACAGCGGAGGGCTGGGCAGGGCATGGGCGGTAGCTGGCAGTGGTTGAAGGATGCTTTTGCTGCGGCAGAACCAGCAAGCTTTGCCGGGTCCCCGCGATCCCTCAGAGGGGGACGCTGCTCTGCGGAGATGCATCGCCCAGAGCAGGTCTGTGCTGGGGCACGTGTCGGTGCGTGTCCCCGTGTGTGAGCAAAGGCCAGAGACGGTCCCCAAGGCCACCTGGGCAGGAGCGCAGCTCGGTGCTTCGGGGCACGCAGGTGCTCCCATGGGGACCTCTCGCTGCTTCTTCGGTGTCACTATATCTTCTCTCTCCTCCCAGGCTAGCTAACGGGATCGGGGGACCATGAACTGGGGCGTGTTTGAAGGGCTCCTCAGCGGGGTCAACAAGTACTCCACGGCTTTCGGCCGCATCTGGCTCTCCCTTGTCTTCATCTTCCGTCTGCTGGTCTACGTGGTGGCAGCCGAGCGGGTCTGGAGCGACGACCACAAGGACTTTGACTGCAACACGCGGCAGCCGGGCTGCGGGAACGTCTGCTTCGATTACTTCTTTCCTGTCTCCCACATCCGCCTCTGGGCCCTGCAGCTCATCCTGGTGACCTGTCCATCCCTCCTGGTCATCATGCACGTGGCCTACCGGGAGGCCAAGGAGCAGAGGCACCGTGCCTCCCGCGGGGACGACTGCCGCTGCATCTACCCCAACCCCGGCAAGAAGCGGGGGGGACTGTGGTGGACCTACCTGCTCAGCCTCATCTTCAAGGCCGGCGTGGATGTGGTCTTCCTCTACATCTTCTACCACTTCTACAGGAACTACACCCTGCCCCGGGTGGTGAAGTGCGAGCTGCCCCCCTGCCCCGGCGTGGTGGACTGCTTCATCTCCCGGCCCACCGAGAAGAACATCTTCACCCTCTTCATGGTGGTCACCACCTGCGTCTGTGTCATGCTGAGCCTCGTTGAGGCCATCTACCTGATCGGCAAGCGGTGCCGTGAGTGCCTCCTGGCCGGCAACGGGGAGAGCCGGCAGCACAGCCGGGACTGCACGTACTCCCACGCCGAGCCCGCAGGCACGGGGGGGCAGGTTTTCCATGGGGCGGACTACAAACCCCCCACAGCCTCCATCCCCCCCCCAGCCTCCAGCCCCAACGCGCTGCCCGAGGAGGAAGCTCTTCCCTAGAGCTGCCCAGGGGAAAGCAGGAGCCGCTCACTTGCCCTGCACCTTCCTCCTCCTCCTCCGTCTCCCTGCCGCAGGAGCACTGCGGGGTGGCAGCACCTCAGAGTCGGGCTGTGCCTGGGGTCTCTCTGCCTTGTCCATCCTGGGGAAGGCATGTTACATCGTTCTGCTGAATTTGGGGTAAAACCGGGTGCTGTAGGACACGTGCGGTTCCCGAGAGCCCACAGGGACAAGCAGCTCCGCCGTGGCTGTGAATTGGCAGCGGTGTCCAGAGGTCGAGCCCATCCCAGCCAGGCTGGCTTAGCTGGTCCTGAGGGTATCCTTGCAGTGAATAAAAATTTCTGTCCCTCCGAAGTGATGGCCAAAGCAGTTGTTCTCCTGTTCCTTGGGGACAACACTGCCGAGAGGGGAGCAAGGGCTGCATCGCCCCTGGAAAGGCATGGCTCCCATGGGCAGCTCTGGGCTGGGTTTGGACCAGCCGTGGTGATACACCACCGGCCGGAGGCTCAGGTCTGCCGGAGAAAAGCCACTGAAAATCAGAGCAGCCCCTGGAGCTGGGCACGAGCGATGGCTTTGGCCAGAGGTGGGAGCGCCGTGGCTGGGCGGGTGGTTTTTGGGATGCATGGGGTGTTACAAGGTCTGTGCTGCCCGGGAAAGGGCTTGTCCTTGCACCCAGCAAGTCAACAGCAAAACTCCTGCTGCGTTTGCTGGGCACTGGATGCAGGCGAGCAAGGAGGACGGCTTAATTATCTCCTGGTAATCCCAGGCTTTGAAATAAATAAATTCTTGATTTAAGATGGGCTGCTGGGCACAGGCGGGCACACCCAAAGGTGTGAACGTCTCTGGGGACCCACGGATGGCAGAGCCCTTTGCAGCCGTGGGCTGCCGGGGACAGGCTGGAGCAATTTAAACGTGTCACGCATTTTCAAACCAGCTTGGAGGTGGCGGGGGAGAGGGGCCAGTCACGCCGGGCACCCTCGAGCCCCCTGGGGAACCCCTCTCCCTATCACTCACCCTACGTAAGCCACACCGCAGGTGTCAGGGCCATTTCAGACTGATGTGACGGTCATTAATAGCACTCATTAGCAGAATGGGGACAAGAGCACGTGCTTGGTGCGGCAGCCACCGCAGCAAAGCGTGGGGGTGAGGATCCGGCCAGGCAGGCAGAGCCCGCTGTGGGCTGCCGGCTCTTCCTGCCCGGCCAGAGAAAAACACCCGAGCAAAACAGCCGAATAAAGGAGAGGAAAAACACCCCAACCATTGATTAAACAATAACATTAAATGGCAGAATATGATCTCGTTTATTGCTGTAATATGTCGCGTTCTGCCGTGACTCAGGCGGCACTGCAATTTCTAAGGCCATCAACGGTAACTGAGCATTAGCCGGGATGAATAATTAACAATAATTTCATGGCAAATGCACTCATAAGTAACATTAGCATTGAACATGCAGCTCGATCTGTTACTGGTTTCACTTTATTTAGAGGGTGCGATTATTATTTTTTCCATGAGCACCGGCAGCCCTGGCACTCGCTGGCTCTGCTGCAAAGGAAGCAGCACGGGGAGGGGGGAGATGCCATCACCCCGTCCTTTCAGACCGGGGCCGTCACTTCGCAGCACGCCTGACCCGATGAACCAGCTCCCACCTCATCGGGCAAAGCTGAGCTCCTTCCCACAGCCCACCCTGGGGCAAGGGACCAGCCTGGGTGCGCTGGAGGGGGAGGCAGAGGGACTGCTACGGCCGGGGGGGATGCCGAGGGCAGACAGGGCTGCCGGACGGGAGGGCAGGGACTGGACCGGCTGCCCCACGAGGGTCGGGATGGTGGACGAGCTCTGGGGGATCCCTGCCACCAGCCCGGGACCCTCTGGGCACACGGTGGCTCCTTGTGAAGACACCGCTGAGTTTGGAGACCTTTAGGGTAAGAGAGGCAGATGGTGACATACAGGTGGATTTCTTCCATCTCCTTTAAGTGAAGCCGTTCTGATCTCTGCCTTCCTTCTGCCCACTCTCGTTGCTGTGCTTGCTGGATTATCCACCTGAAAATCTTCTTTACTGAAGCTTTTAACGCCAGAGGACGTAAGTTGTTCTTTGTGTGCAAGCCATTGCCTCTGATTTAAAGAGCCAGGGCTGGGCTGTTTGTTTTCAGCCAAGGCTGGCCGCTGTTGATCAAGGCTGTCCTCGATTAGCAAAATCCAGAGGTGTTCCCCAACTGCAAGTACAAATCGCGGCAGAGATGAGACCCAGAGCAACCACCCTGCCCTCCTGCCCTGCTTTTGCACATCAAAGCAGCACCCCGAGCTGCTGCCTGTTGCGAGAGACCTGACGATCCAGTTGCCATTTGTTGTCGTGCTGCTTTATCTCGCTCCGAGCAAGCATTGCAGCAGGTCCCCAAAGCTCCGGGTGTCTTGCACCATCCTGGCTTGGGATCAGCGGCGGCTGGCTGAGCAAATGGGAACGCTCGTCTTGTTCTTTCTGATGCGCTTCTGTGCTCTGCACCAAGGGGAGCTGAGGTTGCCATGCTTGGTGCTGCAGAAATGGGGGGGCCGGAGACCGCGCCGCCTCCTGGGACGCAGAGTGCTGGGTTAAGAGGCAGGACCGGTGTCGGTGAGAAAGCAAATAAACTGGGGGATGTCACAATAAAAGCTGAATATTTCCTAGCCTTTGCATCATCATACAGGGGATTGCATTTGCTTGTGGGGGTGCCCAGAAGGACCCCTGAATTTTGGGGAGAGGGGATATAAAACAAACCCATCGCTAACTCCAGCCTGGACAGGGATGTGGAGGGGCACGTGTGCACGGTGGCACAGGTCAAGGGCAGCCTCTCCTTCCCAGTGGGGGCTTGTTTCTTCCCTGCCCCAAAACTGCCTGTTTGCTGGGAACTGAAGAGAAACGCTCTGATTTACGTCCAGCGTGCCGGAGTGAGCGGCTGCCCCAGCTGCCGGCTCCCAGGCTCCCATGACTCCCGCGCCCCAGCACTTGCGGGGGAGGTCTCCTCCCTGGGGACACGGCCCCGGAGCGGGACAGCCGGGATGGCCGGATGCTGTTGGCAGGCAAGCAGCTGGAGATAAAAGGCAGGGCTGGGTCCCAGCCCCGGCAGGCAGCCAAGTGTTGCCTCCTGCGATGCCCCATTTAAGACCCTTTTAAAGAGACTTTGAGGTTTTCCTGCTGGTTTGGCGTCCGCCTGCTCCGCTGCTCCGTTTTTTCCTTTATGGAGGACCCGAGGTTGGGCCACTGGAAGTCACTGAGTGTTTTTAGTGGTCACAGCTGGCACTGAAGCCTTTCACCTGTCACCCCACCAAGTCAGAGCAGGGTGACAGCAGGGTGACATACCCCGGGCACGTACCCGAAGCTCCTTTGAGGGCTCCCCGGTGCTGAGAGCTGCCGAACCACGTCGACACCTTGTCCCTGTGCCCGCACCGGATCAGTTGGCAGAGGGATGGCGGCAGGGCACAGGGACTTGCCCTTTGCTGGGACACCCAAATACCTGGCTCAGTGCTGCAAAACACGGGGTGTTTCCATTCCCCACCCAACTGCCTTAGGGGAAATCTTCAGCCCATGCCAAACGGCACCTGAACTTTCTCGCCGTGGCCGTGTGACCCTTCCTGAAATGTCAAAATCGCAGGCAAGAGGCTGCTGGGGGGATCCAGCCCCACTCTTCACCTGGCCCTTGCAGGGGTTTACCGTCGGGCAGGGAACTGCTGCCTTTGCAAGAAATCAGACCTGCTGGCAGTTCTCGCCATCTTCCCTCTCTCCTGGTTTTTCCATCTCGAAGGCCACAGCCCCCAGATTCCTACCGGAGCTCCTGCCATGCCGGCTCTCTACAAAATAGCTCAAATTCCTGATCCTGTCGATAGGACCGTGCAAAGGCAGCTCCTGGGTGAGGGGAGGCTCCCGGCTGCTCCAGAGACCTCCCTTTGTTCTCGTCCGGGATGAGGGTGCCTGTGTCTGCCCGCTCCTCTGGGCTCACCCCACTCCGCACCCCCAGGCTCCCACGAGGGTTTGCTTTGGGTCTCTTTGGCCCCCACTCCCACGGTCTCTCCCCACTGTTTCCCCAGCCCAGCAAACACACACCCACACTTTATTTGACCTCTTGGAGCCAAAAAGCTGCTGGGTGAGCGGCTCCTTCTCTGCCACGAGTGCGGGGAGCAAACCTCTCACAGCATTGAGCACCCGGCGGGGCTCTTCAAACGTGTCCCCGTGGGAGGGGTGGCCCCGGCGAGGCGCCGCGTGGGGCTCCAGGGAGCACCTGAGAAAACACCATGGAGCGCTCGGCCCTGGGGCGTGCCGGAGCCATGCTGGGAAAGCCTCGCGGCAGCCAAGAGGCCGGGTAAACCGCAGGCAAGCGGAAACGCATTCCTGCCCGGGCCACGTCTGCAGAGGCATGAAATGGGGCTGCTCTGGGGGGAGAGGCTGAGTGGGGCACCCGGTTCCCTGGGCAGGGAGGGGCTGACTCAGCCTCCTGGGAGCCACCAGTGCTCTGGGGAGAGGGACAGTCCCCTTAGGGACACATCCCGGGTCCCACGAGGACAGGACTGCAGGCAGCTGGCAGGAGAGGGTCCCGCTGCAGGCGTCCCTGCTGTCACGCTCTGCCACCCGGTCTGTGCCACTCTTTGGGAAAGGTCTCGTCCGGGATGCCCCAGCACCGGCAGGGCGGTGGCTGCAGGTTGGAGATAGCGATGTGCTGTTGCAAAACTATTACTAAGTCAAAATAATTTAAAAAGTGGGCTATAATTGCGTAATTTGTGATTCTTAGCAACGGTTGCTGGCTGCCCTGTAGCTGGGGGATGGTGTGAGCCCGGTGCCAGTCCCTGGCTGCCCTGGTCTTGCCCAGGGTTTGCTGCCAGGTTTGGTGGTCCCATAGCCACCCATGCAGGGGACGGAGCATCACCTGGCAGGAGCCACTGGCGTTGCTTGCAGAGGAATCCGGCTGTTGATCTCACTGTAGGATCTGACCCGCCTTTATTGTTCAACCTGAGCGTGTGTGTGCATGTGCGCAGACAAGAACCTCTACAGGAGCTGTTTGCCAGACTCACCCAGTTACTGGGAACAGAACAAACTACCCTTCCCCTCCCCATACACGCTGAGCGCTGCAGACAAAGCCTGGGCACGCAGGAGGGCTGCAGACAACACAGCCGGGAAAGAGCTTCCCTGCTCCGAAAGGTGCCTGGATCCGGCCACCTCCCTCTGGCCCTTTACTGGCTGGGCAGGTACCTCCAGCGTGCCGGGGCAGAGGCACGGGGTGCTCACAGGGCTGTCGGGGACCTGCAGGTTGTGGGGGGACGGACCCTGCGGTGCTAATGGGGTGCAGGTGGGAGATGTGTTACAGCTGGGGCTGCTGTGCCTGCGGTGGCCAAAGGTGGGGACCCCGACAGCGCACAGTGCTACGTTGGGACCCCACAGGCAGTGCCGGGGTCCCTGGCCCATAGGGCTGCGCACCCGGGAGGTGATGCAGGTGGATGGCACAGCGTGGCACCCCAAGGAGCAGGAATGGCCACCCCGGGCCCTGCTCCTCCGTCCCACCGCCCTCCTTGGGGACCGAAAGAGGCTGAGCCTCCCCAGAAGAACGTGCACAGCCCCACTCTGCTACATCTGCACCCCAGGCAGGAGCTGGGCGCTTTTGGGCCCAACGCCCTGCACCCACGCGGGGCAGGACCCGGTGGTGACGCAGTGGGCTGGCACGCCGGGGGCTGGCGAGGGTGCCGGGATTTGCGGGAGGCAAACCGGTGCTGCAGGCAGAGCCGATCACACCTGGAGCATTGACCCTGCTCCTCCTGGCTACCAGCCAGCACCGGCCGGGCTGCTGGGCTCCCACGGCGCCGCACACCACACCCCGGCACGGGGCTCGGCACGGGGCTTGCGCTCCCTTTCCCGCCCCGCTGCAGATCTGTGGCCAGAGCCAACACTGGGCTGAGCCAGGCAGGTGGGTGCCGGGCAGATGGGTGCTGGGCAGATGGGTGCTGGGCAGCATCACCCACGGGGCCTTGGAGATGGGGGCATGGGTGAATTGGCAGGCTGGCAGGGGGGCACTGGCCCTGGGGGTATGCAGGGGCTATGGTCTCCACCAGCTTTCGCCTGAGGAGGCGAAAGCAGCAGCTCCCCTCTCCCAGTTTTAAAGCGAAGGGCTGGGCAGGAGCGCTGCGATTGCTTCCCTCCCCGGCTAGCTGCCACGGGTTTGCCGGGGAGGAGTATCTCCCAGTTTCAGATGAGGTGGCGAGCAGAGGAGTGCAGGGCTGGGCAGAGGCACTGCCCTGGCACTCGGCACATGCTGGCACAGGACCCCAGCTCAGCCCCGCTCAGCTCAGCCACACTTCTCGGTGTGTCCCTGGGCCAGCAGCGTGGGAGCACGGTGGTGGGTTCAGGGCTGTGGGGTGGCCCCGACCAGGGATGGGCTCTGGGCAGCTCCATGGGCTCCGGGCAGCGCTCCAGGCTCTGTTCCTTCCCTGCAGCCCCCGGACATCTCACCACGCCACACAGCCCTCCCCAGAGGAGGGGACCCTGATTGCCCGTGTGCCATTGCGCCCCTGGCCATGACCCACACTGGGCACCTCCCACCCCGCAGCCCACGGTGAGTGGGGAAGGAGCCTGAAACTCTTCCAGGTACGTCTCGGAGGGTGCCGGGTCGGCAACGGGCAGCGGGTCCTCGGGAGTGGGAAGGCGAGCGCGCAGTGCTGATTGACCTGAGTAGCTGGGATTGAAGGAATTAGCATTTGGGGTTGAACGAAGCTTTTGATCTGGCCTGAAACTGGAGCAGCCCGTTTGCTCCTGGGCCATCCTGCGCTCCCCGGGCAGGCTGGTCAGCAGCCAGAAATAGAGTGTTCATCTGAAAAAAAACCGTATTTTTCTTATGCAAAACATCTCTTGTAGAAAATGCAGAAGAAAAATATTGGGGCTGGCGATATTTGGGACGTGTTTCCCCCGGAAGCATTTGCCGGATGCGGTGCCGCGTCCCCAGCCGCATGCGGTGTCCCCCGGGTGTCCCAGCCCCGGCCCCAACCAGCTGGGCCAGTCACAGCTCCCACGGGGCTTCGGCACATTCCTTCGGCTGGAACCGTGCGAGCACCCGGCGCTGCAGACCCGCAGCAGCTCTGCGGGCACAGCTGGACCGCTCCTGCGGCATGCGAGGAGCTGGCCCGCAGCGTGTCCTCGCCATCGGGCACAGACCCGCAAAACTTGGCAGTTCCTTGCAAAACCGGACTAATTCTTGCAAAGGCAAAGAGGCTGCAGAAAGTCTCCTCTGAGCGTTGCTGATGCTCGGCTCTGTCCTTCGAGGGCTCGGCCCTCCCTGTTTACCCTGGGATCGCAGGATGCATCGCTCTGATCTTCACCCCCACACCGCAAACTCCCTGTGGTCGCATCAGCAGTGGTGTGCATTACTCAGAGCAACTCCTTAAAAGCCAACGGTGCAGGAACGGAGCCAGCCCACCGTCCTGTGAAACCCTCTGTCAGGGGAAACACCTTTACAGCGCAGAGTCAACAGCTGCCAACTCATCTCTGGGTAAAAATCACCCGGGGTTTGGAAATCCAGGTGGCAGTAAAGCTCTGGGTCGGGCTTAGCGTGCTGCCCTCCTCGCACCGGGGCAGCCCCAGGCTGAGCTGTGGAGCCGGTTCAGCCGGCACGGGGCCTCGGGGCTGCCGGCAGTGCTGCCAGGAGCAGGGTGCCGGCCAGGGCGATGTGCTGGCAACACGCACAGACTCTCACTTTCAGCAGCCCCGCTCTCGCCTGTGCTTGGGCTGCCTTGGGCGTCACCTGTGAGAAAGAAAAACGTGTCCCTGGTGTGTCCTGGCATCCCAGCTCTGCAGCAGCCACTTCCCCTTTGGCTCTCGGCGTTAGCAAAGCACAGCGGCCAGTTTAGCCCATTTCACCATGTAGAAACTGAGGCTCAGGGAAGGCTGGGACCAAGCCTGAGATCCCTTGGGATCTCCTTAATGGTAAAGGTCCCCATCCGTCCCCAAAACATGCTAGTGGAGGTTGTGCAGGGGAGCATGGCTGAGCCACACAAAACCCTGGGGAGGAGAGAGGACGAGCCTGGGGAGTGCGAACCGGGAGCCATGCTGGTCCGGTACTGCGCCCCACGAGGAACCAGTGCCTCGGCAGCCAGGAGGGAGCTGGCAGGGCACTGGGGATCCATCCTGGGAGCCATCAGCACATGCCCCTGCGGGCAGCGGGGCAGAAGGAAGATGCAGTCAGGGATGGAAACGCTCTGCAGGGTCCCCTCCCTCCCCCATCCCAAGGGACCTGCCAGCTCACAGGACTGGTGTCCGTGCAAGCCTTTCCTTTGCTGACATGCCAAGCGCCCCGCACAGCTGTCCCCGCCTGCCACCCCAGCATGGCCTCCCCTTGTTGATCCTGGCCCGCTCCAGGGGATTGCGCTGCCAATTTACACCAACATGCGCAATCAGGCGGGGGACTTGGTGGCAGGGACTTGGCCGGGTGGCTCATTCCTTACGGCAAAGCCTCCATCCGAAGGAAGTGCAGAGAGGTTGAGTCACCCCTGACTGTCACCAGGAGAGGGTGGGGCTGGGCTTTACTCTCCATGAGTGGGATGGTCCCCCCACCCCAAATGAGTGTAACGTGGTAAGGGAGAGATTCTGTCAGGTCAATGACATTAAGTGCAGGAGACAGGAAATGCCCCATTGCTGTCTCCCATCGCATCTCTTCACCCACCACTTCTGCTGCTGTTTCTCCAGGTCGGGTGACTGTGGCCTCCGCCAGCCGCCATGGATTGGAAAACGCTGCAGGCACTGCTCAGCGGGGTCAACAAGTACTCCACGGCCTTCGGCCGCATCTGGCTCTCCGTGGTCTTTGTCTTCCGCGTGCTGGTCTACGTGGTGGCAGCTGAGCGCGTGTGGGGAGATGAGCAGAAGGACTTTGACTGCAACACACGGCAGCCGGGCTGCACCAATGTCTGCTACGACCACTTCTTCCCCATCTCCCACATCCGCCTCTGGGCCCTGCAGCTCATCTTCGTCACTTGCCCTTCCCTCCTGGTCATCATGCACGTGGCCTACCGGGAGGACCGCGAGAAGAAGAACCGGGAGAAGAATGGGGAGAACTGCCCCAAGCTCTACAGCAACACGGGCAAGAAGCACGGCGGGCTGTGGTGGACCTACCTGCTCAGCCTCTTCTTCAAGCTTATCATAGAGATCCTATTCCTCTACCTCCTCCACAAGATGTGGGACAGCTTTGACTTGCCACGGCTAGTCAAATGCTCCAACGTGGATCCCTGCCCCAACACTGTAGACTGCTACATCGCTCGGCCAACCGAGAAAAGAGTCTTCACCTATTTCATGGTCGGAGCCTCCTCCATCTGCATCATCCTCACCGTCTGTGAGATCTTCTACCTCATCTTCAAGCGGGTTGTGCGGAGTGCGCGGAAGTGGAAGAAGTCCATCAAGCGCTCCGTCAGCTACAGCAAGGCCTCCACCTGCCAGTGCCACCTCAAGACAGAGGAGAAGGACAACAAGTCCCAGACTAGGTGTGTGGCAGCCCTGCGGGCCTCGGCTCCCAACCTGACTGCCGTCTGATGGTGTTCAGGGAGGGGAAGAGGGAGGGAGATGTGTCCAGGCATGGCTGGCCTCAGAGGTGGCCACTGGTGATGCCACCACCAGACTCTCCAGCCAGGACCTCAATGGCTCTAAAGGGGAGGGGGACACATCCACGGGAACTCTCCTGCTTGGGACCACAGGTGTCCCAGTGGCGCGGGCACGCTCGGCGGCAGGTGGGTGCCAGCTGCCTGTGGGCATGCCTGAGGGTGTCTGTTCTTCCCACAGAGGAGAGGAGCTGTGAGCTTGCCCATCCCAGCCGGTTCGCCGTCCCCTTGGCCCAGCAGCTTTTCCAGCCTGCCAAGTCCCCGAACCCCCAAGAGTCGACCCCTGTGAAAAATGACTAAACCCAAGAAACTAAAGTCCCCTGAGAGAGGCCCATGGGTGCCCAAGCAGATGCAGGTAAGGCAGCCCTGGAGCTCTGCCGGCTGCACGCGGTGGTGCTGCGGGGTTTGGACATCACACCAACACCCAGACGCCGTGTACGGCTCTGCCGAGCAGCCGGTCCTGCCACCGCAGCCAGTGCCATCCGGCCCGGCAGCGAGCCCAGCCGAAAGCTGCAGGGATGAAGCCGTTGAGCTTGGAGGGCACAGGGGATTGGGGCTGGCAGGAGGGAGCATGGGGGCTCCCAGGTCCCAACAGCTTCTCTTGGGTCCTCCAGCTCTGCTGCTCCCACACTGGGTACGAATGCATCGGTTGGTGCCCGGTCAGGGCTGGTGTCATCTGACGTGGTGACAGTCGCCAGTTTGCCAACTGGAGCAGCTTTTCCCCCTTTGCTCATGCAAGTGCCATGCCGATATCCCACCCAAATGCCCTTGCTGACTCTGCTGCTTCCCTCGGTGCCTTTGCATCCCCCCTCCCCTCAGACAGACGTGTCACGCACAGCATCAGCTGTGGATCCAAAAGGCCAATAAACGTCGTGTTGTTTATAGACACTGGGATCTGCTCTGCACATTGTAAATCGAGGGGACTGGTGAGGGCAGAAGAAATGGATGTGCAGAGGTTCCCTAGGAGCCCACAGCTGGGTGCTCCTCACTCCCGCCCGAGCCAGGGCAGTACGGTCCAGCCCCAGTGCCCGCCCGCTCCGCCTCCTCCCGGCTTGTCACGCATCGTTACACTTTAATTCACCAGAACCGCACGCTGGCCCCGAAGGAAATCAAGGGAGGATCAGCATCAATTATTTACTAAACCTTGATAAATAGTACAATAAATAGAAATTATTTCCATTTAATCTCTCCTTAAGCAGCGCTACGCGGAGGGTCTGCTGGTGCTCCAGCCAGCCGTGTTTCCAGCTCTGCTCGGCCCCGCCATGCTCCCCCAGACCCATAAGCATGTCGCGGTGTGCACTGACACAGCCAGGGCTCGTGCCGCTGCGAGAGGCCATGACAGCGATGCCCACGCTGCCGGGAGGGTGACGTGCCTCTCTGATACGACACAGAAAAAGTGCTTCCAGCACAGGCTGCTCCCATGGGCACCCCAGCACCATGTCACCCGTGTCTCCCGTGGTGCCAGCCCTGGGCACAGGGCAACCTCTGCCAGAGGAACGATGCTCCAGGAGGTTGAACAGCACAGGGTGTCCAAGCGGGAATCGGCTCTGGCACCAGCACAGGACTGCTTTGGGACACCCGCACGGCTCACTGAGGACCTGTGGCTGGTGTGGGTGAAGCCCGTGCTGGGCACAGTCCTCCTGGCGGGTGAAGCACCATGGGAGCCGGCACATCTGCGGGTGAGGGCAGCTCCATTTCCTTTGTGGTTTTGGAGCAGCTCCCCAGAGGTGATTTTTTCCAGCCGTCAAGGGCTGGCAGGGTGCGGAGCATCGCTAGGGGACGGGGCCAAGGCGGGCCTCACCATAGTGGCAGACATAACCCAGGGGCGGTGGGAAGGGGGAAGCGGTATTCACGGCGGGCTGGCTGGGAGACGGGCACTGGGCTCCGCAGCACCCTGGTGCCATGGCATGGAGCGGCACATGGGTGTTACCTGAAGCACGGCAGTTATTTTATATTAAACATAACGAAGCTCTTCCGGCTCTGCCCTCCGCTCAGCCCCGGCACTGTCTGCGAGGAGGAAATGCCACGTCTCGGTGCGGGAGAGGCGGCAGCTCCCAGTTGCGTGTGCGGACTGGCCTAGTTTCTGGTGTCGGTAGCCCAGGCCCGGACCCGCCGCCCCCGGCTAGCCCAGGCAGCCATGCCCAGCGTGCCCGCGCTCCGGGGCCGCCGCAGGACAGCGGGGGGGCGCCCACAGGGGTTCCCCCCCGCCCCGAAGCCAGCAGGACTTAAGCCTGTGCATAAATTGTCAGCATCTGCCCACCCGCCGTCCCCCCTGCCTGGGGGGGCCTCTGCACCCCCCGCAGCGCCCCGGCTGAGCCCCCCGACAGCAACGCTCCGCTCACAGCCTGCCGGCGGGTGCCGCGCCGGGGCCGCCGGCGCAGCGCAGCCCGGAGGCGGGCGGGGACGCGGGGCCGGGGCCGCGCGGGGCTCCGGTGTGGCTCCAGCACCACCCAGCGCCCGTCGCGCCGCGCGGAGGGACCCGCCGAGCAGCCGCGGCGCGGCCGGAGCGGGCGGGGGGGGGGGACGGAGCATCCCCGGGGACACGCCGCCGCACGCCCCGGGGCATCCCCCCGGCCCCGCCGCCCCTGGGGCCCCGCCCGCCGTGCGGGCACCAGAAGCGCGGCGGCTTTAGGGGCGCGCAGTGGGGTGACTGGCTGCCGGTCCCACCCGCGGGCAGGGGCCGGGCACCCCGGCGGGTCCCTCCCCCGCTCAGCGGGGACGAGCGGGCAGGGACACCCGGGCTTCCCGCCGCCACCGCCTTCGGCCCCGACGGCCGCGGCTGTCCCCGGGGGGGTCCCCGCCGGGCGGCGCTCCGCGGACCCGCCGCCCCCGCCCCGCCGGGGCCGCCCCCTCGGCCGGGGGGAGCGGGCCGGGCCGGGGCGGCCCCTCGCACCTGCGGCACGGCGCTAAGCCCCGGCCCCCGGTTTCCTGCCCGCGCTCCTCCCCCGGCTCCCCCGGGCCCCGCACGGCCAGAGCCGCCCGGCCCGGCCCGGCCGCTCACACCCAGCGCGGCCCGAGCCAGGCGGGACGTGCCCGGCGCGGCGGAGGTGAGTGAGCGGCGCCCGGGCCCCCGCCGGCTGCGGCTCCCCCGGGCCTCGGCACCGCTCGGGGACACCCACCGTGCCCGGGGTCGGGGGACACCCACCGTGCCCGGGGTCGGGGTCGGGGGACACCCACCGTGCCTGGGGTCGGGGGGCGCCCCCGCCGCCGGCACCCGCTGGCGGCTTCGGGGCTCCCCCCTCGCCCCACCGCGGCTGGGTGCCCCTTTCACGGCCCAGCTGGCACCTCGGCCTGCTTAATTGGCAGAGGTTAATTAGGAGCCAGGGCTGCGGCCGCTTCCCCTCTCCCCGCCGGGCTGCGGGGCTGAGCTCCCGCGGGGGGATGCGGGCTGGGCTCGCCGGCAGCCGGGGGTGCGGCTGAGACACCCCGGGGTCCCCGGAGCGGCATCGGGTCTGTGTGCGGTGAGTGGTCTTGGGGGTCCCCCGGCCGGGGAAAGCCCTGGGCGAGGGGGAGCGTGCTGGGGTGCCATCGCCCCACAGCAAGGGAGCTGGCTGGGGACTGTCCTGTCAGTTTGGGGTGAGCCCTGAATGGGTGTCAGGGTGGCTGCTGTACCCCGGGGGCTTGTGCTTCCCCTCCCACGACCCTGCTGCTCTCTGCCCTTTGAAGCCGGGGCAGCGGGCTGTCGGAGAGGCAAATCCGGGCTGCTCCTGTGAGCCCCCACCACACCCCCTCCCTGGGTGCTGTGGCCCTGACCTCCCAGGGCAGCCCCAAACCAGCCGGTGAGCCCTTTGCTGCGGGCTGCGTCATGGGAGGCCAGGACAGCCATGAGCCGTGGGTGCTGCGGGCTGGGTGCTGCTGGGGGGAGGCGAATCCCTGCGGTGCCTCTTCCCCCCCAGCCCCGTGTTTCCGCACTGGGCAGGGGGGTGTAGGAGGAGCGCTCCTGGGCTCAGAAATGCCGCCTGGCTCCCTCCCCTATGTATGGGATGTTCCTCAGTGGGCTTGCCGGGAGCCTCTGCGGAGCAGCCGTGTCCCAAGAAAGCCTGGGGTTTAGGTAGCCCTGTCCGCCCTGTGCTCTCCAGCACGGAAATAGAGAATTGACTTGGCTCCCCTCCTCTCTCCGCTGACAGAGGCACGAGGCTCCTTAGAAGATGGGTGACTGGGGTTTCCTGGAGAAACTGCTGGACCAAGTCCAGGAGCACTCGACTGTGATCGGGAAGATCTGGCTCACCGTGCTCTTCATCTTCCGCATCCTCATCCTGGGCTTGGCCGGGGAGTCCGTCTGGGGGGACGAGCAGTCGGATTTCGTGTGCAACACCAAGCAGCCGGGCTGCACCAACGTCTGCTATGATAAAGCCTTCCCGATCTCCCATATCCGCTACTGGGTGCTCCAGTTCCTCTTTGTCAGCACCCCAACCCTGATTTACCTCGGCCACGTTGTCTATCTCTCCCGGAAGGAAGAGAAGCTGAAGCAACAGGAGAGCGAGCTTCGGGCTATCCACAGCAAGGACCCGAAGATCGAGCAGGCCCTGGCAGCTGTGGAGAAGAAGATGTCCAAGATCTACGTGACGGAGGACGGGCGGCTCAAGATACGAGGGGCACTGATGTGGACGTACATCATCAGCGTGATCTGCAAGAGCATCTTTGAGGCTGGCTTCCTCGTTGGCCAGTGGTACCTGTATGGCTTCTCCATGGTGCCCCGCTACGTGTGCAAGAGGGACCCCTGCCCCCATCAGGTGGACTGCTTCATCTCCCGCCCTACCGAGAAGAGCATCTTCATCATCTTCATGCTGGTGATGGGCCTCATCTCCTTAATCCTGAACCTCCTGGAGCTTTTCCACCTCTGCTGCAAGAACCTGCTTAGCAACATCAAGAAGGTGTCAGGGCCGGCCGGCCCGAGCCGGGAGGCCTTTGCCAACGACATGGTCTCGGGTCCCTACCCGCCCAAGCACTACCCCTTCCTGCCCATGGCCGAGAGCCACACGCCGCCCTACCAGGCCTACAACAAGCTCTCCAGCGAGCAGAACTGGGCCAACTTCCACAACGAGGAGAACCTGGCGCTGGGCAGCGGCAGCAGGCCCCTCTCGGACCCCTACGCCCCCCGGGCTGCCGAAGCCCCCACCCCGGAGGAGAAGCTGTGCAGCCGGCCCGGGAGCTCTGCCTCCAAAAAGCAGTATGTCTAGTGCCGGGCTGGCCCCGGCCGGCGGAGGGGACCTCCCTTGGTCCCTCGTGCCTGCGAAGGCAGCTGCCTCCTGCCTGGTGCTGTGCCGTACGGACTGGCCCCGCTCCGGAGGCTGTGCCCGCAGAGACCTGCCTGCCCCTGGGACGTGGTGCTCAGGAGCGGGGCTGAGCGCTGCCCTGGAGCAGAGCCTCCGCTCTCTCCTGTTTTCCCCACAGACCCTGCAAGGAAGGAAACTGCAGAAAGTTCCCCGGGACGGCATGTCCCACGTGCCTCGCCGTGGGAAAGGGAGAAATCCCTGGAGCCATGCAGCTGGGAACTGGCTGTCCCCCGGGCCGTGGCGGGAGGCTGCTGCCCCTCGGGAGCCGTGGCTCGGCCGGACCCCAGGGCCTGCCGGAGCCCCGGCCAGCGTGAGACCCGGGCGTGCGGCCGTGGGAAGCCACTCGCCTCCAGCCTCTGCACGGAGCAGGCTGAGCCCGGGAGGGCTGGGGGGAGCTGGGCTGGGGCAGTGCTGCCTGATGGGTCCTGGCCACCAGCCCCGTCCTGTTCCTGTGGCCCCGGCGGGGAGCCAGTGGGGCCCGTGGCTCCTGCCCAGGGTTTGCTGCAGGAGCTGCCCCTTCCCCATGGGGCACGGGGAGGGGTTAAGCCAGCGGCAGCTCAGAACCGGGGCTCTGCGGTGACCAGCTGATCCCGATGGCTGCAGGGTCACCGCTCGGGTGCCCCGGGAGCGCGAGGCCCCCCCACCTCCGCCTCCTGGCCCTGGACCCTTTCCCATGTGATGTGTGTGTCTAAGTTATTTTTAACCTGCTGGCCTGAGCACGGAGCTTTCTGCCTTAAAGGTGCAGTTGTGCAGGGGATTTGGGGAGCTGTGTCCAGCCTGGGCCACACGCCCTCCAGCCCTGCGGTTTTTGGGGAGGAATTAGCCTGGCAACTGCTGGTTTGGGGGGTTATTGGTTTTATTACTTTGCACTAGTCGTCTCCTGCTGTGGGCTGAGGTGCTGGGGAGGATGGAAGAATCAACTGCTGCCATATAAGCAGTCACCCCGACTTCCCCAGTCGACCGATGCTGTGACAGGGGAAGGTCCTGCTGTGACCAAGGGGCTGCAGGTCCTGCGTGACCCAGGCACAAGCGTGGGATGTGGGCACTGCCCTCAGTGCTGTTTCCTTTCCCCCTGGCAGGCTCAGTGTTGCATCTTGTTGAATAAAGTTGGATGAATGAGAAAAGGTGAAGCGTGGTGTGACTCTGCTTCCTGCACCCCCAGCCCTCTCCGGAGGGTGGGTGAGGGTTTGGGGCTGAGGGAGAAGGAAGCTGCTGACCCATGGGCGATGCGGCTGGGGTGGAGGGGACCGTGGGCACCCAGTTGTGCTGCTGGTGCCACTCACCCACTGAAAACACAACCCTTCCTGCTCTAGTGTCCCATACCCTTGAACCAAGCCTCAGCCTAGGGACTGTCACGGGGCCGTCGTGGCGCAGGCTACCATGACCCAAAGCAGAGCTTGGCCCTGCAGCCAAGCCTCTCTGCCACAGATAAACCCGGCGGAGGCTGTGGAGCTGCTCACGGCTGCATAATAGGTGGAAATGAGCAACAGATAAAGGCACACAATGTGGCTGGGGCTGTTGTTTAGGTTCTCTGGCCAAGCCAGCCCAGGGCAGAGCCTGCTCTCGGCTGAGGGCCTCTTCAGCGAGGGTGGGACAGACTAAAAATACCCTGGAGAAAATGAAATATGGGTGATACGGGGTGATATCGCTGCCATCGGCCACTGGAGGAAGCGAAGAGGGAGGCACCCGGCTGCGCTGCCCTTGCTGCAGAGCCTGGGCTGGCGGCCGAGCCCGCCCTTGGCTCCCCTCCCTGCTGGGGATGGGGGGGCTGAAATCCCCTGGGGTGGGTGCCTGGGGTGCACACTGCTAGCTCTCAGCCCTCCCCTGCACCCTCCATGAGGATGCTGGGGCAGATCCCCTCCGGAGGGACCCTGCCCTGCTCTCACCATCTCTGGAGGGACCTTGCCCTGCTCCCACTGTTGCCCGGTGGGGACCCCAGGGCACCCCAGTGCAATGGGGAACCACATCCCAGTGCTCACCAGGCATCAGCAGAGCTGCAAAGCCCCACAGCACTGCGGCTTTCTGGGGAGAGCAGCCCGGCACGCTCGGCCAGGAGGAAATGCCCATGTGAAAGGTAACGGTGCAGCCGCGCCGCGTGTTTACCCGCCGGCAGCACTCCCCCGCTCGCCTCCCCTCTCCTGGGCTGATATTTTTGTTGGCACCAGGGGAGCATCACGCTTTTCCGAACGGCCCTGCAAGGTGGAAAACAAGACAGCCGAGAGCCCCCTTGCCTGGACACGGTGCTCGGCCGCAGGCGCTGCGCAAACACGGCTCCGCGTCCCGCTATTGTTCCCGTGTTGTGACAAGGCGGCTCGGGGCGGCCGGCGTGACCCCACGCCGCCGGGACCTGCCCGTGGCACACGCCAACAACAACAGCGAGGGGCTCACCTGCGTGGTGGGGCCGGGGAGGGGGCGGCAGCGGGGCCGGTGTTGGCAGCAGCCCCCCAGAAGGCGGGCGGGCGGCCCTTAGGCAAATAAAAGTTTGCAGCTGATAAGGGTGCGGGTTGGCCCGGTGAAGCCCTCTGGCACAGCCCGGGACAGATAGCGGCCAGCCGGACACGCAAGGCCTTTCTCACACCTCCGCGCTCCCTCCTGAGTAAACAGGCTCCTCCGGTGCCTTTCTGGGAACGGCACTCACTGCCCCAATACCCAGCCCCATGCCATGATGCTGAGCCCTGCCGTGGCATGGGCTGCCTGGGGGCTGCAGCGAGGGGCTCCCCTTGGGCACCCCCAAGACCCAGCTCCGGCTCCAGCTCTGGGATAGCGGGCAGCAAGCACAACCCCGAGTACGTGCCGTGATGTGCAGGCACCGGGACCCACTGCAGATGCCCAGCTGAGATGGCAGAGAGCCCTGGGCACGGCCATGGGGTGGGAGCACCGCGGGGCTGTTCCCATAGCCACTCACAGGCTGTGACCCCCACAATGGCATTGCCCTCAACATGGATTTTCATGGAGGGCAGCTTTTGTACCCCCACCTAAGAGCCTTGTGGGGTTTATCCCAATCCGAGGCTGGATATACTTTCCAAAGGGCAGCCGCAGCCCCCCCAGAACTGCCTTGGCGCGCGAGAGCTGCCTGCCCGCGCTGTGCCATGGCGCAGGAGCCGGGCTGCCTTCCTCATCAGGGTGCAGGGACTGCCATGAGGCTGCTCCCGCATCCTCTGCTCCTGGAAGAAAGCGAGCACCTGGAGAGGGATGTGACATGGCCGAAGGGGGGGAAAGGAAGAGGGAGAGAGGTGGACAGACAGACAGATGCGCACCTGACGTAACCGCCAACAGCCTGAGGCTGGGCGTGCACAGGCGTGGGGTGTCCCTCGGGTGCGTGGCCAGCACTGCTGTGCACCCCCTCTGCTGCTCACCAGCGGTTCAGGTGGATGATGGGGGGGGGAGCAGCCACTTGGAGCACCCCCTGAATCAGGAAAGGCTTTGGGGTGGCTCCGCCAGTCTTGGGGCCCCAATTCCTGCTGGGGTCTAACACCAGCCACTGCCCCCAGGAGCCTGCACCAGTGACTCTGCCCCACAGCCATGGGTTTGCAGGGAGGTTCCTGCCCTCCTCCCAGTTAGGACCAGTCTGTGCTGGGCTACCCCTGCACTATCCTGCCCTGGGCTGGGGGAGAAGAGCTGTGCGGGCTGCCACAGCGTGTCACGCCTGCAAGGCTCTGTCCGAGGCGCTGGCTGAGCACCAAGGAGTTTATTTTTAAGCTTTCCCAGTGTACAGAAAATAGCAAGTGTCTAAATCCAACCCGCTCGCAGGAAGAGCCGCGGTGGGAGCGAACTCGCAGCTGAGAGGGAGGAAGGGCACAGGGCTGGGCAGGGGGATGCCAGCCGGGGCCATGGTCCTGCTGGGGCCCCATCCATGCCCAGGGCTCTGCCCGCAGAGTCTCAGCATCGCATTTCCCACAGCCCCTCGGGGGGAGCAGGTACAGGCAGCAGCATCCTCCTGAGCCAGGCATGAACGCCTGAGCCCCAGCACCCCATGCCCGCAGCACCCACCATCGAGGCAACACCAAACCAGGTACAATCCTGCCCTTTTCAGCACTGCTGCCAACAGTGCACAACGAAGGCAAAGCAAACCCCAAACAGCTCCCTTCCTCCCCTGGGCCCGTCCCCAGCACGGGGTTATATTTAGCCCTCCACGCACGGGCACGGCAGACAATGCGGCCCCGTGTGAGAACCGCAGGCAGGAGGAAACGCGCTCAATAGCCCCGACGACTTCCCGCATCCTGACATTGTCGCTCCCCTCCAGCCGCTTCCTTGTGCGGAGGCAACGCGACCACGGCACCCAGCACCCCATGCCCATCCCGGGATGGGTCCTGCCCCTGCCAGCAGCTCAGGGTATCATCCCATTGGAGCACCGGGAGGGCAGGGGCTGCTGCCTGCATAGCCGGGGGTTTTCCTAACAAGGGACGGTCGATGTGGTCTAAAAGCAAGGAGCCATGGTGGCCCCGGGGTGCTGGGGATGGGGAGTCAGCCCTTAGCTGTGGCTGCAAGAAGAGGCAATGCTGAGTGGGAAGGGACCATGTCCCTCTGTAGCTCTCCCTGGCCAGGGCTCAGGTGATGTGTCTCGGTGCAGAGCAGAGCTACTCCTCTCCCACAGCACTTCAGGGCTTTTACCGGCCGCAGAAAGGCACCGTCAGACATGGCATGGTGGGCCTGTGCCATGGGGCCGTGGCAGGAACAGGTTAGCAAGACAGGGAGGCTGGGAAAGGACAAAACCAGAGCCTGGGAAAACAGCCTTGGCTGGCTGGGGCAGGGGAGCAAGCAGACGTTCCCAGGGGCAGTGGGGAATGCTCTGGGTAGGGGATATGCCATTTGCTTGCCAGTACAGCCGGGGTGAGCACCATCCATGCCCCAGGGCTATGGTGACACCACACTGCATGCAGGTCCTGGATGCCCCAGGGTGACTACGCTGCTCCAAGACCAGACACAGGTACATTAGCCCCTGTGGGCCCCAGTTCCCCCTCCCTCAGGCCCCCCCCCCCCCGTGCCGCTCCTCCCCAAAGCATCATCACTCTGGGCCTCGCAGGCAAGGGACCGATGGCTCTGAGCAGCCCTCATGCCAGCTCAGGGTCACAGCGTCCCCAGCCCCGTGCAGCTGGTGCACCCCTGCTCTGAGCTAACCGGACATCCGCTGCAGCCGTCCAGGTGTGCCGAGCCGTGCCGAGCGGCCGGGGGGGCTCTCACTGCCCCTGCCTGCACAGCAGCTGCCCCAGTCCCCCCGGGCCAACCCCCAGCAAGCTGGGGCACAGCTTGCCCCCCCACATGGCCCCGGCTCACTCCCTGCATCCTGCCTCTGGAAACCGCCACCTGCTCCTCCCACAAGCTGTTCACCATGGACCCCCAGGAGCAACCTGGCCCAGACAGGGCAGAGGGTTGGCCCGGGAGCTGCGGGAAGCGGTCGGGAAGGAAGCAGCGAGGCAGCAGGGCCATGCCAAGAGCACTGCAGCCGGCTTGCTCCCTCCGAGCCTGGGGCACGGCCGCCACGGGCTGGGCAGGGCCAGGCAGCACTTCTGCAGCTGCCGGATTCAATCCCTGCCCTGTGGCACCATGCAGCCGCAGCCGGTCCCGACCACAGGGACTGCCCTGAAGCCAGACAAGCCCTGGGAAGATGCTCTCCCACGAAACGCCGGCCTCCACGCCAGGCGTGGAACTCCCTGCCTGGGGACAGGCTTCCGCCTCGCACGGCCCCGGCCGCACTGCTGGCACGGCTCCTTGCCACACTCCTGCTGCAGCGCCCACCTGTGCCATGATGGGAACAGCTGGATTACAAACACGCTGGACCAGACCAAGGACTTGCGCTTGAGCAGTTGTGTGCAGGCTCGGAAAGCCAGTTTTTTGCCATAATGGTTTATTCAACAAAGCTTCCTCTTGCTCTTCATGAGCCACCGTGGCTGCTCGCCTCAGCCCTGAGTGCTTGCCGGCTCCTATTCTTTCCCAGCCGGCGCTTCCCAGGCAGCACATTGTTGGGATTCAATGGGAGGAAGGGTGGGTTTACGGCACCAAGCGTTCAGGAGAAAGGCAACTGGTCTGCGGGAAGCAGCTTCACCCCTGCCCCAGTGCCTGCGGGGAACCACAGCCCCGCAGCAACGCCGGCGTCTGCCATGGGGACGGATGGGAATCCCCACACGGAAACCAGCTGGAAATGCGGCAGGACCAGCAAGGCAGCCACAGCAGGAGCAGGGCAGGGGCTGCCCGGCCAGGTGCCATCAGTACCCGCACAGCCACTGTCAGGGCTCAGCCCTTCCCGAGGGCTTTGCTCCAGCACCACGCCGGAGCAGCCCCCCCAGCCGATGCAGTGTGGGCCCAGGGGAGGAAACAGGGCAGCGAGGCCCCAACAAAGCCCGATTGTGCCCAGCCGGCCCTGGGAACAGGCAGATCAATGGGCTATAAACAGCCAAGGGAGCCGCTCCGTCGCGGGGTGAACAAAGGCATTTCGGAAGACGTTTCTGAGCTGGGTCCGGTTGGTCCCAGTTGGGGGAAGGGACAGGACCGTTCCCACCCTGGTGCACAATAGGCAACAGCCATCGCCCAGCATCACCCCGCAGCCAGGCTGGGAAAGCCTGGCCAAGGGCAGGGGCTACCGCAGGGGACGGTGCCAGGCTGCCAGTGGGACTGGGGCAGTGCTGTGAGCCCCAGTGCAGGCGGTGGCTGTGGGACAAGACTTGGACAGGCTTTGCATCACCCCAAGACTCTTCCTTCACCTTCTAACCCAGCCTCAGCTGCGCTCGCACAATAGCAAAGGCCTGCGAGCTCCCAGCGGTGCCGGGCCACGAGCTCAGCCAGAGGACAGCGATCCAGCGCGAGGACAGCAGGTCGGGAGGTAAACACAGCCGGGCAGCGCCAGCAGTAAAGCTGTCAGCGAGGCAGGAGCTGGCCCTGAGGAAGCAGGATGGAGCGATGCGAAACGCTGAACTGGCTGCTGACCTCAGGGCTTCGCACCAGACACGACAGATTTATCGTCCCCGGGAGGGGAAGGCCGGGCCGGGGCAGCGGTGAGGCCTCGCTCAGACACCAGGGGAAAAAACAAGCCGGGAGGCAGCGATAACCCCGGCTACGGCCCCGGCACGCTGCCGGCAGAGAGCAGTGGCACAGTTCCCGGCTGGCCCTGCTCAGGCAGCTCTTGCCGGGGTTTGGTCCTGCTGTGCCAGTGATGCCAGAGGCTGGAGGGGACACTGGCCACCGGTGCCCAGCGCTCGCTGCCAGCCTCTCCTGCCATGCACTGCCCTGCTCAGCAGCCCAGTGGGACCCCCGTCATCCCCTGGGACCCCACCCAGCGCTGCCACAGCCCTTCTTGTCTAGATAAGGAGGTCGAAGGGAAGCAGATGACATGGCTGGGGGAGCCAGGAGGGATGCACAACCGCAGCCCAGGCTGGGATTTCGGTGCCTCCCCCTCCTTCCTGCCCGCCACCCTGCTGCCAGGCCCCAAGGTCAGTGCCCGGCCAGCGACAAGGGTGGCATTTCTCCCATTGTAGAAGGGGTTGCTTCTTGAAAACATGGGGAGCAGAAACACACTCTCAGCCAGGGTTGGGGCCAGGTGCTGATGCAGAAGACACAGAGGCCCAAGGACTGACAGAAGTTTATTCTGGCTGTTCCCGTACAGGGCAGAGATCTCCCCGTTCTCTACACACCAGCCCAAAGCCACTGCCACGCTCGGAGCTCCATGACGGAAGCAGGGCCAGGGCTTCCACCTCCCCCCATCCCCCTTCCTCACTGCAAAGCCTGGGGATGATGCAGAGAGGGGTTCCCCAGGGATCTCCACCGCTGCTCAGGCTCCCGTGGGTGTAACGCGGTAGCATGGTGCTGTGGCTGCGGTTCACGAAGAGCCACAGGAGAGCAGTAAGCAGGATGGCAGGTCCCCCTGCTGCAGGTGGTTAGCCTGACCCTGACCCCATGTGACGCAGGTCCAAGTTTCTTCTGTCTTGACGCCATGGAAGAAACCAAAGCTAAAGAGATGTGGGCGGAATCAGGCTGAGAGGGTTTCGTGGTTCAGGGGCCAGGACAGACCAAAAGCTGATGAGTTTCAGACACGCTCCACCTCCAAAGCGTGGCTCCCTGCCCGCTCTGCCACAAAGGAGGTCTGGGTGCTGCGTCTTGAGCACATCTGTGGGGTGGGCAAATCCTGACCCTCCGGAGGGCCCCAGGAGGGTGCAGAGCAGCAGTGGGCACTGCATACTGCCCAGGTACGGGCTGGTGCAGGAGGGAGGCTGGTGGAAGATGTGCAGGTGACAGGGGAGTCCCCAGCATGGTGCAGCGGGCCCCAGCGCCGGGGACAGTCGCTCCAGGGCACGGCGTTTGCCCAGAGAACTTTATTAACTCTTTTCCGGGCGGTTCCTGTTCAGCACGGCCCGAGGGGCGAACTCCAGCTTGTCCTTCAGGCTCACCACCTTGGTCAGGTCCTTGCCGGCGATCTCCTGCAGCTTGCGGTCCTCCCGCTGCTCCGAGATGCTCTTCTCCTCCTCGGCCGTGGGCGGGGGGTCGCCGCGGAGGAACCACTCCAGGTGGTAGCCCACCAGCCCCACCACGAAGGCCACCGGGAAGGTGACGTACGGGGCCTTGGAGCGCACGGCCGCCCAGAGCACGGACCACATGACGCCGGGGGCTGCGCCTGGCGGGGGGCGAAACGCGGCGGTCACAAGCCGGGCCCGGCCCCCCGCGGCGCCCGAGGCCTGCGGGCTGGCAGCGCCCGGGCGAGGCTCCGGCGGGCAAGGCCGCACCGGGCGGGCCGCACCGGGACCTCAGCACTGACCCACAGGGAGTCGGGACCCGCCTGGGCCGCGCCGGGACCCCCGCCCGGCCCCCGCGGGGCTCCCCCGCAGCCGGACGCGGACCGAGCCCCGGGCGGCCCCCGCTCACCTCGGCCCGGCCGCCGCCGCCGCCGCCGCCGTCGCCCCGCCCCTTCCGGTCAGCGGCGGCCGGCGGGAGCGCGGCCAAGCGAGGCGCCCCCGCGGCCCGGCGGGGCGCTGCTGCCCCCTGGCGGACAGCGCGGGATCGGCGGCGCTGGAGGAGCGGCCCCGGCTGAGGCCGCCCCGCGGGGAGACCCACGGGGGGAGACCCACGGGGGGAGACACAGCGAGACACCCACAGGGTGACCCACAGGGAGGGGTCCTGGGGGAGAGTCTCGGGGAGAGACCCACGGGGAGATCTGGGGGAGAGAGCCGCCTGGAGACACCCACGGGGAGACCACACGGGGACAGCCACGGGGAGAGACCCACGGGGGAGAGGTCTGCAGGGAGAGAGCCGTGGGGAGACCCACGGGGGGAGACCCACGGGGGGAGACCCACGGGGAGATCCGCAGGGAAAGAGCCATGGGGAGACCCACGGGGGGAGACCCACGGGGAGATCCACAGGGAAAGAGCCATGGGGAGACCCACGGGGAGATCCACAGGGAAAGAGCCATGGGGAGACCCATGGGGGGAGACCCACAAGGAGACTGGCAGATGCCCCCAGCTACCCCACAGGGAGATCTGCTCCTGCCCCAGTGAGAGCCCTTCTCCCACCCCACAGACACCACTCGCCCACCCCACGGACACCCCTTCTCCCACCCCACAGAAACGAAGGGGCAGCACACGGGGGAAAGTCGAGCCCGACACTGGCCGCAACCCCGCGGGGAGGTGGCCACTGGCCCGGAGTAACCAAAGTCGTCTTTATTAATTGCTGTAGTTCATTACAATAAAAAGGGAGCCACGTGTCACGGTCACTGCACGGTGCTGGCCAGGGCGGGGGCCGGGGGGCCCTTCCCAGGCACATCCCTAAATCCGGGGTGCGGGGGGGGGGGGAGCAGGGTGGGAAAGGGCTTTGGGTGGCTGAGTGGGTGCTGCCGTCCCGGAGGTGTTTAGCACCAACAGACCTCCGGGGCAAGGGACCCCCGGTGAAGCGTCCCCCTGCTCGGCCACATCCCCCCCGCTACATGGGGGGCATGAGCTGGGTGCCCCCAGCTGCCTCCGATCCCGCCGCCCTGCCCAAGGGCCCTGGGCGAGGTTTGGCCCCGGATTTTGGGAGCTGCCTGGCACCCACCGGCTCTGCCCGGGGGGTGGCTGGTGATGCTGTGTGGGGCTGCTGGCGTGGCAGGGTCAGGGTTGGGGACAGCGCCTTCTCCCTTCTGGCACCAAAAAGGACACTGTGGGGGACGGGATGCCCGGAGAGGGAGAAGGGATGGGGATGGGGATGGGGACGGGGACAGGGACAGGGCTGATGCAACCTCCTTCCCCGCCGTGCTGCTCTGCCCTGGAGGAGACCTTGGAGACCCCCAGCCCTGCTCCTGGGTCTGTGCGCAGCCATGGGGGAGCTGGGAGCAGCAGCATCCTGGGGTGTCCCCTGGCCCTACAGGGCACCAGGCGCAGGACAGCCCCGTTCTCAGGTGTCCCATCCCTGCGGGGCACTGGGAGCTTGGGGAGAAGGGGTGACCCCCTGGGGTGATCTCTAGCAGCCCCACACTCAAGAGGCAGCTGCCGGCCATGTCCACGCTCCCATCCCACCCACCAGTGCCGAGCCCAGCCCCACAGAACCGCTGCGGTTCCTGGCACCATGGGTGTGAACAGGCTGTGGGCAGGTCTCCCCACCACTACCGCCTCGCTCGCACACTGGGGAAGCGGCTCCCACCGGTGGCAAGGCACGGGGGGACTATCCCCTGTCCCCAGCTAATGCCATGCTGCAGAGGTGCTCCCAGACTCCAGGCTGGCAGGGGGGAGGGAGGGACGGACGGACGGAGGGACAGACTGACAGGGAAGAAGGGCTGAGCGGGAAGGGGAGAAGCGCGTCGCGATGCTCCGTGCGAGGGAAGCGGGGCGGCTCGCCGTGACCGGGGGTTTCTGCTGCTCTGGTCCATCCCACCAGCCAGAACACAGAGCTGGTCACGTGTAGTTTCTGGTTTATTCCTCAGGTTATATTTATGTATGTATATAGGGGAAGGAGCCCTGGGTCCCCCATGGCACCCAAGCTGGAGGCAGGTGGGGGCAGCGCAGGGGAGCCCCTTGCCCCCGTCGCGTCCCAAAGCCTCGTGCCGGCAGGGCCGGGGAGCGGGCTGGGGGGGCTCCAGCCGGGCGGGGGCTGGGGGGCCCGTCCCCGCCACGCACTGGGGGATTGCACTGAGTACAGAGAGGCGGGGGGCCTGCCTGCAGCCCCCTCCCCTCCAGCCCAGCAGGGCCAGGGGCTGAGGGTCACCTCTCTTTCGGTTGGGACGCGGGCTGGGGGGATGCAGAAGGGCTGGGGGGGTGGGAAGGGGACAGAGAGCTGGGACATGGCCCCAGGGAGGGCAGAGGGAGGGAGAGCCCCGGACCCCGGGAGAGGCTGGCAGGGGCATGCGGGCGGGGGGCAACGGGACGGGGCAGAACCGGGCTTGCGTTCACCCGCCGTCGGATCCACGAAAGGTCTAAGATAGAAAAGAGAGAAGCTGTGAGTGGGGCCAAGAGCTGCCCCAGGGTGTCCCCGTGGCCCCCCATCACAGTGAGCTACGGCCGCGCCGTCCAGTCCGGGTAGAAAAGCGGAGGCTGCGGTCACAGCCGGGTCTGCGCCTCGGGGATGTAGATCTCGATGCTGTCCGCGCTCTCGGTGGCCGAGCTCTGGCGGAAGGACGCAGCTCGCTTGGCTGCCAGGAGCCGCTTGCGGGCCTCCTGCCGCTGCCGGTCCACCGAGTCCAGGGAGCGCTCCTTCACTGGGTGCACCTTGGAGCGCGGCGGCTTCTTTGGTATCGGGGGAGGCACCTTCTTCTCCTCCTGCACAGACAACAGGGGTGTCAGGGTGGGCACGGGGCCGGGACCTTCGGGGAACGGGTGTCCCAGTGGGCTCAACACAGCCAGTGGGCATGCGGGACACGTGCACTTCCATGCACGGTGCTGCCGCAGGTGGCAAAGCCAAAGCCACGGCAAGACGGCCCCACGCCCGTCCTGCACCGCGCCGAGTCGCGAGGCAGGGCTGAGGATCCCTTCATCTGTCTGTGCGGGCGTGCCATGCTACCCCTGCCCATGCCAATACCCTGCCTGGCCCTTTGCAGGCAGCGCTGCCCAGAAACACCCAGCGAGCCGGCTGCGAGACTGTGGCAGGGGAACAGCCCCTTCTTTAGCCTCATTTTTCCTGGATCTTTGTTTTTCAAGTGTTAGCTAAAAGCAGTCACTGGCAACAGCCCGGTAGCAGCGGTTTGGGCACAGATGTGCTTGGGGAGAAGGGAGGGAGAGGTGACAGGGGACAAGTGCCAGTGGCAGAGCCCTGCCCTTACCTTGGGCTCCACGATCTTCCACCCGTTCGCCTTGAGCTGCTGGAGCTCCGTGAACTTCATGCTGACGTCCTCGATGGAGAGCTGCAGGAGGTCCCAGAAGCCGGCCAGGTCTTGGAAGGTGGGCACAGGGAATGCGTTGGGATCCTGTGGGGACAGAGGGACAAAGTGTCATCCACGTCTGCCTGCGGGACATCAGCTCTGCTGGCCACACAGCCATCCCACCCCCCCCACTGCTGGGGGGGTCTCCGTCTGGCTCTCCCCCAGGGCGTTACAAAGTCCCTCTTCCACCGGCTCAGGGTACAAGACCCCTCACCCGGCATGGCTGACCCTGTGGCACCGCTGCCCGGCACTCACCATGTTCTGCTGGCAGAGGCGGTAAAACTGCTGCACCTTCTGGGACATGAGGAGCTGGGCGCTGCCGACGGCGCTCCGGATCTTCTCCAGGACTGGTGAGGGGAGAGCAGATGGTCAGTGCTCCCGTGGGGCACGGAGCCTCTCCCCTGCACGGTGGGGACCTGCACCCCCTCGGGGGCAGTGGGACAGCTTGGATCCCCCCAGGCTGGACGGGGTCTCCTCCGTCCTCTGGAGCCCGCTAGTCCCAGAGGATTTCCCAGTATTTCTTGCCCCCCCACAACCTCTTTAGCCTTGGCAGGGGAGATGCTCCAAGGTGGTCCCAAGGTGGGAGCACTGCAGGACCGTGGCTGTGCCCCCCAGCCCCATGGGAGCCCCAGTCCCTCCCAACCACACAAACCCCCCCAACTCACTCTCCTCTGGCAGGTCATAGTCCTCAGCCTCCCTCTCCATCTGCTGGCACCAGCCCTCCATCTTCTCCACCTCCGCCTGCAGCAGTTTGATGAACCATTCCCCATCGCGGTGGCAGGGGGAGGCGCGGCCGGAGTCGGGGAGGCTGCGGGAGCCCCGCTCCATCCAGGCGTCCCGCCGGGGCACCTCCACCGTGTCGTACTGCAGCTGGTAGTCCTCCCGGTACGCCCACTGTCCCTGCGTGTGCACCGTCTTGTACACCGCGTACTGCCGGCCGGACTCGGGCTCCGAGGAGTGCCGCTGGAAGGGGCGCCCGAACTGCAGGGCTTTGTCCTCGGTGGCCACGGCCAGGCCGGTGAAGCCCTCCAGCTCCAGGTCCGCCTGCACGCCCGCCGTCACACTGTTGGAGCGCTTGAAGCGTGCTCGCCTGGGGAGAGTGAGAGTGTGTGGGGACCCTCACGGCCAGCGAGGACAGTCCTGCTGCCTCGTCCCCTCGCCAGGGGCCATTGCGGGCAGGGTGAGGGATGCCCGGGGGCAGGACGGGGCTGGGGACGCCAGTCTGGATCCCGGAGCATTCGGGGCCACAGGGACAGCTCTGAGCAGCCACAACCCGCTGGTCCCTCATCTCCTCTGCTCTTAGCCCGTTTCCATGGCTACCAGCACTGGACCAAGGATGGAGAGGAGCATGCACCAGCGCTGCGTGGGCACGTTGCCGGAGCTCCCGTCCCGGGGGCCATGCAACTCCCAGCACACGGCACTCCCACCCCGGCCAAAACGTCACGTGTCGTTGCAGAAAAGCCCAAAGGTTTCATCTGCGCCTGGGCCAGGTTCAAACCCCAGGCTGAGCCCCAGAGAAGGAGACCTGAGCACAGGGCGGGAGCCGGGGAGCCCCTTCCCCGGGCAGCCCGTTAGCAGCAGCGAGGTGCGAGGGCAAAGGGAAGGCCAGATCCTGCCCCGGGTGGGGGCAGCCGGCCCGGGACAGGGACAGTGCTGAGCTCTGGGTGTTTCAGCCGGAGGAGAGAGGGAAAAGATGCTGCGTGACAGCTCAGGGAGCCCCAGGGGGACCCAATCCCCCAGTGCAGTGAGTGTGGCAGGTCTCAGCCCAGCCCGGCCGCGTGGTACCTTTTGTCCTCCTCCACCTGCACCCCAATGGAGTGGAACTCCCTCTGGCTCCGGCTCTCCGTGTCGGAGTCGGAGATGGCTTCGACCTGCCAAGGGGCAGAGGGAGAGCGTTGGAGGGTGGCCCTGAGATGCAGCGCAGGGGCTCAACATCGCCCATGCCGCTCGGGCAGGCTCGGAGCTGGCTCCCAGCCCACAGGGAGGAGCAAAGCCCACCTGGACGCCGATGGAGGGTCGCCACTTCCGCTGCCGAGCCAAGCTCCTCAGCTCCTCCCGGCCAGGGATGGCCTTGATGATGAGCGTGGAGGGCTTGGGAGCGGCGCGGGGCTGGACCGGAGGCAGGTCGAGGGCCACGGCCGTCACCTTGGAGCTCTCCAGGCTCTCGGCCGAGTTGCAGCGGGCCGCGGCGTCTTTGGACCAGGCGGGGCTGCGGGTGACCTCGCCAGGCAGGTAGCTCTCATGGGTGGACTCGGTGCTGCTCTGCGCCGTGACGGAGATGAGGGGTTTGGCTTTGGTTCCTGGAGGGATGGGAGGTGGAGCTTTTCTGTAACTGAAGGCTGTTGTGGGAGAGGTGCAGGATGAAGAAGCACGTAAAAACACAGACACTTGCTCATTTCCCGCCACGAACAGGGGCCCCAGGGGAACGGTGCCCACCTCCTCCCGCAGCGCAGGGCTCGCAGCCCCCCAGGGTTTGCGCCTCAGCCAGCTGAGATCTGGGCTGGAGCTGAGAGGGGCTGTTTGGCCAGTTTATCCCCAGAAAAGGATCAGAAACCACCCCCAGACCCACGATGGCCAAGTTGCTGCAGCACCCAGCAAGGGGCAGAGATTGGGAAAGAATTGGAGGGAAAGAGGGAACGGCAGACAGATGCTGGGGGCACAGAGCAGCTCCCTGACCGGGACTGAGCCCTGAGCAGGATGCTCGTGCCCTGAGCGGGATGCTCACACCCTGTGCCGGGGGCTGCATGGGGCTGGGGGCAGGAAAGGGGCCAGCAGCAGCCCTTGGCAGGTGCCCGGGCAAGCAGGTGGGGAGACGCAGGGGTCCCTCGCGTGGCTGAGCCCCCGCCACCCCCTGGGACTCACAAGTGCTGGGCTTCAGGATGCTGCTGGTGATGGGCGGCCCGGCGGGGGCCGACATGGAGAAGAGCGAGAGGCACTCGTCGTCCTGGGAGCAGCCCGCCTGGATGGCCCGCAGGTAGCTGTGGCTCCGCATGCGGAAGCAGCCGGGCAGGTCCAGTGCCTCCACGGCCTGCGACTCCACCTCGCCGAAAACCGACTCGCAGACGGCCTCAAACTGGTGGTTGAGCTCGTCGTTGATCTGGGGAGAGCAGCGGGTGAGGCTGGGGGTGGCGAGCCGAGACCGGGGCCGAGCAGGGCAGGAGATGCTCAGAGGAACATCCGCCACCCTCCCTGCCCCAACCTGCCCCACGGTGCCTGTGACACGGGGCCCTACCTGGCCGGTGGTGAAGGAGCGCCCATAGCCCTGTCCGCGCGGGAGCATTCGTGGTGGGGTGCAGCAGCTGGGACAGTTACAGATATATGAATCAGAATAGTGCCTACTTGCAAACCTAATGAGAGACAGTGGGAATAGAAGGGATCGCACCAAAAGCAACACATTCAAGCAGAGCATTCGGAAACACAGGCGCAGAGATGCTCCCACCGGCTGCTGACGCTGTCCCTGCTTCTAACTGCCCCGAAATGCTGTCCTGGGGGTACAGACCTGTCCCGCACCACCAGAGGGGTACACAGTGGGGCCGGCGATGAGGAACCAGCCTGTCACCCACCAGGACTGGGTCACATCCCAGTTGTCTCCTTTTGAACGTGCCTCTCCTCCCCTTTGCTCATGGCTGCAGCAGCAGGTCCCACCCCAAAGCCCAGCGCAGCCACGTCCCCCCCGGTGCCCGCCCGGGGCAGCTCCAGCTCCTGGGGAGCCCCAGCCCACGGTCCCGCTGTCACCCACGGTGCTGAGACAGGGCTGGGAGGCGACAGCCCTTACTTGGTCCTGGCCTGGTCGGCGCTGGAGGAGCGGCGGTAGCTGTCTCGCCGCATGGCCGCCCTGGGCAATACTTTGGCGCTGGCGTCCGAGTCGGCGCTGTCCTCATCGCCCATGGCCTTGATGTAGCTGCCGCTGCGCATCCGCCGGCAGGGGATCTCCCCGTCCTTGCCCACCGCTGGGTACCCGCTCCACTCGTCCTGCGGCACCTGGAGCAGGAGGCAAGCGTGGGAGGACGCCGTGGCCGGGCTCCCGTGGTCGGGACGCAGAGCCGAGCCCCACATCTGCCACATGGCACATGCCAGCCTGAGCCCAGCATGCATGCATGGCCCAAACCCAGCATGTGTGCACAGCCCAAGGCCAGTGCATGTGCTGGCACGGCTCCCCTGCCCTCCCCACGGCACCCCAGAGCTGCAGGAACAGACCCTGGGGGCTCTGGCTCCCTGGGAAAGCCCCTAAGTCCAGGAGAGCTGATCCCTCCTAACAGCCACGGCTCCCCGTGCCCCATGCAGGGCCGTTCCCAAAACGCGGGGCAGCGCAGCCGCTCCCACCTCACAGCCCCCCCAGCAGGCACGGCTGGGCCAAATCCCACCCATGCCAGCGCAGCCACCCAGCTGATGTAGCGGCGACCGGTCCTGCCACGCGCCGCTGACGCCGGCACCACGGGGTCCTTACCGGGCTGCGGCAGGGGGACGGTGACCCCCGAACCCCATGGCGAGGGCGGTGGGGCTGGCACCCTGCCCTGATGCCCCTGTTGCCGGTGGAGAGGGGCCCCAGCCGCCCCCCGCCTCCAGCACAGCATTGCCACTCCCTGTCTCCTTCCCCCGGGAAAGGGAGAGAAGAGTTAATTAGTTTTTAATTGGAAGGGGGGTGACCTAGAAGGGAGCCCGGTGACGAGGCAGGCAGTGGCACCCAGCCAGGCGCAAGCAGAATAAAAGCTGCAAAGAGGGAGCGGGCACAGGGGCTGCCAGCAGCCCCAGGCCGACAGAGCCGGTCTGACCCCAAATCCAGCGGGCACGGGGCAGGAGATGACAGATGGGACTTCACACCGCCCGTGAGGGGACAGCGGGGACCGGCGCGGGATGGGGCACAGCCGCTGGGGACATGGAGCAGAGCTGGAGCATCCCCACAGCACCCCGGACTGCTGGGTTGGAAGGTCCCAGCCCCAGCTTGCCCCACCGCATCGCCGGCCGCGGTCCCCAGGGCGGCAGCCCCCCGCCCTGCCCGGCCCCTCACCTGCAGGTACTGGTACGCTCGGTCTTTGGCCTTTGCTTCCTGAAGCATCAAGGTCTTCTCGGTGCCGCCGGCGCTGGGGTAGGCTTCACGGGCCTGGCTGACAGTCATGGTGTGCCAGGCGCTCCTCTTGAGCGTCTGGCCATCCAGAGACATGGACATGCCGGCACAGGCCAGGCATTTTCCTTCCCCGCCACCCTTTAGACTCTTCAAGGTCAAGTCTCTGAAGGCACTTTCGGGAGCGTCCACGCAGTACTGGGTGCCCTGGTCGGCGGCGTGCCGGCCGGACACCATGTAGCTGCTGTCGCTGTCCAGGTTGTCGTCGGAGCTCCACCAGCCCATCATCTTGGACCGGTGCCGGGAGTCCACCTTGCGGTCCTTGCTCTTGCTGCGCTTGCCGTGGCGGGACTGGTGGTGGTGATGGTGGTGGTGGTGGTGGTGGTGGTAGCCGTCCCCGCGGCCGTCCATCTTGGTGCCGTTGTAGTCCCGCTTGGCCGGTGCCTCCAGGGAGTGGGACTTGGCGAAGAGCTTCTGGACGGAGTGGACGAGGTGACGGATGCGGCTGGGGCTCTCGCTGCGGGGCTCGGCGCCGCCGGCCCGTGGGTACTGCAGCGTGTGGAAGCCGTCGTGGTGCAGCGGCAGCTGCTTCTCGAACTGGTCCAGCAGCGTGGGGGGCAGGCGGTTGATCTTGCTGGCAGGGTGGGCGGTCGCCATGCATTCGTCGCAGGAGTCGTAGGGCTGCTGTGCGTGGTGCATCCTTGGGAAGGTGCTGCTGGCACTGGTGGAGGGCGGCTCGCTCAGGGGCCCGCCTGGGCACTCGCTGGCCGAACCAGGGCTCCGTGCTGGGCAGTAGGGATGCTCCAGGGAACACGGCTCGCTGGGGCTGAGGAGGTACGGCGGCCGGCCCTCGGGGCCGTGCTGGACGTAGTCGACGGGATGCTCGCAGTCCTCTGGGATGTAGCGGCAGCGGTGGCCGGAGGAGGGCTGTGCCTGGCTACGCTCCCCATGGTAGCCCTTCATGGTGTCAGCACCCGCCCCATAGCCTCGGCATCCTGCAGGGTTGTCCCTGCGGGCTCATCTGCAGGGACAGGGACAGGCATGGCGTCACGCTCCCCTCTGCACCCCACCGCCGGTGAAACGTTGGGGCTGTCCCATGGGAACCAACCAAGGGGGTTGGGAAGCTCCCAGGGCAGGATCTGGCCCGCAGCTGAGCCCCTGTGAAGTCGGGCTGGAGTGCCAGAAACCTGGCTCTCCATGGGGTGAGGGGGGCACGGTGCCGGCGCTGGGCACCCAGGGTCACCCCCAGCTCAGCTACTTGGAGGGGGCAGTGCTAAGGGGGGAGCGGGAAGGACAAGGTGCCGTCTGCAGCGATGCAGGCAGCATGGGGCCCGCAGACGGCGAGGGAGGACATGCTGCCATCATCAGAAACTTGTTTTCTTCCCGACGCCAAATATTATGAAGTGTTTCTCCATTAGGAAAACGGTTCTGGCTGAGTTTTTCAGCCGTTGCGATTCACAGAGCTGCTAATGAGCTGCTGCAGGGCATGGGGGGGCCGCGCTCTGATGTCTCCATCCAGCCTGTCCTCCCCACACGGCCCTGGCCACGGCGCCCGACTGTGGATGGAGACCCACAACCGGCTGCTCCGCCGGCCCCCACGGCCCTGTCAGCCCCCATGGAGGGAGAGCCAGGGAGTGGCGATGGCTATGCTGTGTGTGGGGCATCCCCACGCAGAAGCAGGAGAACGGAGGGCGTTGAGCCAGGCTGAGCCCCGTGCCGGCTGCCGGGACGCTGGAGCTGCGTGCACCCGTGGAGGTTTGTCTACCTTACGGTCCCTCAAAGGCTCTGCCTTTGGTATGACTGTAAATGAGGAAATTACTTAGTCTCCAGTGTAGCTCGGTTAATTAACAGGCATCGTTAATGCTCTTGTTATCATATTTGGGAGGGTGCTGTGGGCAGCCCGTCTCCGAGACTGGCTGCAGGGAAAGGTGGCCGTGGGACAGTCCCTGCGGCACACGGGGTCCGTCACGTGGGGATGGGAAATGAGGGACACCGGGAGGGCCGAGGATGTATGGGGAGGGAGAGGAGCCCCGGGAGGGGAGAGGGGCTGGAGGCCCCTCAGCGGTGCGGGCAGCGACGCACGCGTTGGCGGCGAGCGGCAGACGGGGCTGCGGCAGCGCCCAGGGAACGCGTCTGCCCTAATAAGCCGCCGCCGCCTGCTTCAAGGCTGGATGGCTCGGTCCTGCGCCTCTCCCCCCGCCCTCACAATCGCGCTCCTGCTCTAACGAGGCTCCCTAATTGCTGCATCTCAGCCGAAGGATGCTGCAGCCTGTTACAAAAAGAAATGCCTCTCCCCTCCCGGGAGACCTGCTATGGGGAGCAGGCACAGCAGTGTGGGAGGGGGCTGCCTCCCCTGCCCTCGGATCGAGCCGGCAATCAGCAGCAGGACGGATGGACAGACAGACGGGCTCCCAGGCCCAGGTCTGCCTCCACAGGCTAAGCTATCATCTCCTGCTCGGGGAGGGAAGCTCTCAGCTGATCCAAATATTGCCGCTGCGGCAGGAAGAAGGAGTCAAAATAGCTGAGCAGCCCGTCACCATCAGCCCGGCGGGCTTTTGTGCTCGGCAGGCGCAGGAACGAAACAAAGCTGGGCCCCGCCGCTGCGCCGGCGAGGCAGCGCGGCAGCTCTCCCGCAGCCACGGGCAGTGGCGGAGCAGGGGCAGTGGCGGACGATGGGGACATGCCGTGGGGAAGGATGCTACGTCCCGGCCAGTACCAGCTCACCGAAGCCACGCGGACACCTGCGCCCTGGCCAGGGACCAGCCAGTCCCACCGCGGGCACCCTGGGAATGGGGAAGGGGTCAGGAGCAATCCTGTGGGTCTCAGCACAGGCAGAGTGGCCCAGCGTCCCCGTCCCCATGTCCCAGTGGGGATGGCCACGTGCAGAGGGCAGGAGAAGCCGCTGAGCCCACTCCTCTCCCCCATCCAGGGTGGGCAGCGCAGGCAGGAGGCTGCTGCGCGGGGCAGGGGGAGCTGGCCGGCGCGCGGCTTGCGGGCAGACGGCCACGGCCGAGAGCCGGAACTGCATCCCGCTGAAGGCCACTCGCGCTGCACAGCCCTTGGGAAGGAGAGGATATGCGCCACCGAACCGCAGACTCAAAAAGGGGGGAGAAACCCAGCCCGGCTGAATTTTGTGCCATTTAACACCAGGGTAATTACCACCAGTGGGAACCTACCGCCCACACAATTATGTGCTAGGATAAACTGGAAGAGCATAATTACCATTACAAATAACTCACTTCTTGCCTTTATTGCATCCAAAGCCTAGAGAAACTCCCACCGCTGATTCCCCCACCTCCACCTTCCCTCTGACGTCTGCTCCCGCCATGTCTCTCCCCGCCGCGAGGGTCAGCGCAGGGAAGAGAGGAGCCCATAGCCCCTGGCACCGCGGGCCGCGCTGAAGTTCAGCGCCCTCATTTAATTTCCCATAGGGGCACTTGGCAGAGGCAGTTCTGCTTCCCAGCAAACCGCCCCGGCGCAGGGCACAGCTAGGCTTTCCAAGATCTCCAGGTCAAACCCGGAGAGCTGGGGTCGACAGCCCCACGCCCGGGGAGTCCCGGCCCCCCGCCCTTCCCAGGCAGCCCCCGCCATGGGCAGCACGTGCCAGGGTCCCAGCGAAGCCCGTCGGTGGCACTTACCGCCCAGCGCTCAGGGGGATGCTGTCCTCATAGCCCCAGCCGGCGGCAGCTCCTCTGCGCTGGGTCTCCCGGGGGCAGCAGGCTCTGGGGGGAGTGACACAAGGGGGATGAAGCCCAGGGAGGAAGAGCAAGGGTGTTCCTCCCCAAAAACAGCCTGACCCAACTCCCTGTGTATTTTTTCAGCAGCCCAGCCTTCCCTCCTCCCCCGAGGCCGCCCTGTAGGCAGCGCTGCCCGCACCCGCAGCGACAGGGATGGCTCCGCACGGCCGCGGACACGTGTTTTGCCCAGCTTAGCCCCAAAACCATCCCCAGCCCCATCCTCTTATGCAATTCCCTGCCAGCGGGCGTCGGAGCTGGCCCAGCGGCCACCTCGCCATTGACTTTGATTTGCTCCGGATCCGGCCATATGCTCCACAAAGCCTCCTCCCGCCACACCAGCTTTCCGGCGTGAGCAAAGGGATTTTTTTCCAGCCGCTGGCCCGGCAGAGGCACGAGCTCGGCCCATTCTGCTTTGCAAATTAGCTCGAGGTTTTGCCAGCGCGGGTCCTGCTGGGGATCTTTATGGCTGGGGATGAAAGCAGGAGAGAACAAACACGCAGTGTGAGCGCTCGGCGCCGCGCGCAAGCTGGAGCCTGGGAAAAAAAAAATAAAGTGGTCTTCCCACTTAGGAGCTGAGCAAATTTGATCTATAGTCGTCGGAAGAAAATAAATATGGAATACCGCCAGGTCGTTTCCACCGCGCTTTTAATCTATTTACTTTTTCCCAACTCATTGTAAGCGAGAAGGATTGTAGAAAGCAAACATTTTATTTTATTACTAATTGCTCTGTTATTTTATTAGGCTGTATTAGTAAAATTTACTCAGCCTGGGAAAAAAAAAAGGGGGCTTAGTAAGAGATCACCTAATTTAGTACATAATTCTGCACCGAGTCATTATTTTCTTAAAAGTTGAATTAGCTGAAAGCAGCTCACCGATGGTTCATTAGCTGTGTCAGGCAGGGAAGAGAGTGTCATTAGCAAGAGGTTCGTCACCCCGGTTGGTAAGGGCTGGGCAGGGGAAGGGGAGTGAGCAGGATGCAAAGATCGCAGCAAATGTTCTCAATGCAATCAGGAAATCAAATCTGTTAACGAAAGAAAACGGAGCGGGCAGCAGGCGGGCGCTGCCCAGAGAGGGCTGTGAGGGGCAGGAACCAACCGGCCACCGCTGTAAGTGAGGGATGAGGCGAGATTTTTAAAAAGTCATGAAGGATTCTACAAACTGAAGAACCGCAAATATGAGTGGAGCGAGCAGTGTTTACCAAGGTCGCCAAGAGGGGCCGGCAGCATCGTGCTGCCCAGCACGGCTGGCCGGCACCCCGATGGAGCTGGGCTGGGGGGCCCTGGCACCCCGATGCCGGGGGGCATCTCCCCCGGCTCAGCGCTGCCCCGGCACGTCCCTCCTCGCCGAGCGCGGGCGCTTCCCTGGCACCAAAGCCACGGAGCCACAGGGCTCGAGCCCAGCGCTGCCGCCCCACTCCACGCGCCGGGAGGCTGAGGACAGGCCGTTCCACGGGAGGGGCAGGTTATTAAGCACATGATTAATTCTGGCACCGGCACCGGCTGCCTGACAGCTCCTTCTCCAGGGCTGGGGAGAGCGAGTGCGAGAGGTGCTGCCTCTGCTGATGCAGCGGTTGGTGGGATGAAAAATCCTGCAATGCAGCACTGCTTCTTAATGAGCCATTTGTCTTTGAGTCTTCTTGACTCATTACCATGCCGGGAGAGGGATGGGAGTTGCCCCAAGTCCCCATCTGAGCAATTACTCCTGGAGCAGAGTGAGGAAATACGGCCACGACGCGCCCCAGCTGCCAGGGATCCCGGCACGGCCGCCAGCACCGGGACTCCCCGTTGCAACGCAGGTGCCTCTGGCCACCGCGGGAGGAGTGGGATCCCCCACCCCACACAGAACGTGCAGCCCAGCACCGCTCGCCTGGACACCCTGGTGCCCAGAGCTGATTCCCCCAGGACAAGAGCCACACTCCTGTGCTGGGGCGTGCGAGGGAGCCGGAGCATCCCCGGGCTGCCAGGGCAAAGCCAGCGGAGAAGGGAGCCTGGCGCTCCATCCCTGCAAAGCCCAAACCCGGATCTTGGCAGAAGAGCCACTTCTTCAAAAGCCCTGTACAAGCGGGGAGCAGCCGGGGCCAGCGGCCAGAGCCCGCAAAGAAATTGGCTGAGAAGGAAAGACGTGGCACAGGGAGGGGGCCACGCCAGCATCCCCGGGCGGGCATGGGCAGAGGCAGGGGTGAGCTGCCCCAAGGCACAGGCACCGCCGGCCCCCTTCGCCCCGCAGCGATGCTCACCCTGCCCACGGGAGCCGGGACACGGCACATGGGGACCCAACTGCTGGAGCTGGGACCCCACGGCCAGAGCAGCAGGAGCGCAGCTGACTGAGTTGGGAGACCACCCTGGAGGGACCCCCAGGCCAGGCAGGGCCCTGGGGACCCCAGCCCACGCCAGCTGGCACAGGGTTCATGGGCGCTGTATGGCACGGATGAGCACCCATCACCGGTTATGCCCATGGACAGCTTCCCTCCCACGGACGCACTCGACATCTGCCTGCGCTGCCTGGGGCTGGCAGCAGCCGGCACGCTCCCCCCGTGTCCTGCCAGCGCTTGGTGGAAAGGGGGGACGCGCAGGTGACCCCAGGGAGCCCGGCAGGACGGAGAGCTGACGTGAGACCAATGTGCCCAATGTTCACCCACAGCAAAGGGAAGGGACAAGCAGGGGCATCCCCCCGTGCCACACTCACCCTGGGGGCTCTGCCCACGTCCCCACCAGGCACCTTGCTCCAGTGCCCAAGGGAGCCCCAGGCGGGCGGTGGGCTCTGGGCAGCCCCCAGGAGTTAGACTTGGCCCCGCCGGAGGTCCCTTTCCAGTCACCTGGGGGCCATGGCAGCTCCCCCAGGCGCTGCCGGCTGTGCCAGGGCCCCTGGCTGGCAGTCGTGCTGGATGAATCCCGTTTCCCCACCCACCCCCCTGGGCTGTGCCATTTCGCCCTCCCCACCCGCACGCAGCCCGCTCCGTTGGCAGGACGGGCCGCGCTGCCCAGGCTTAAAAAGCCACTTATCTCCCCGGCCACACGGTGTAATGACTTAAGCCGGGAATCACTTCAAAGCTGCTTTGGTGAGCTCAGAGCGGCACAGCATTAGTGCTGAGCGCGGCAGTGGCAACAATTTCTGGTTGTCCCCTGCCCATCCCCACCAAGCCCCTGGGCGGGCTGGCCTTTCGATCCCCAGCTCTGCTCCCACCCGGCGCTCGGCCGTGCCAGGACTCTCACCTACCATTTTTCCACACCCTGCTTTCCCTGGCATGCAGCACCCTCCGCTCCGGCCTCAAATAACACCCATCCCAACCAGTTCCCTTTGCAACACAGTCCTGTCCCACGGCTCTTCCCCCAGCAGGGACGCAGGGGCCAGGGCTTCCAGCAAGCAGGACCTGGGAATGGCGAGGAAGCAGAGCCTTTGATCCCTGTGCTGGCAGGAATGCTCCGGGCCACTGTGCCCCATTCCCAGCTGCATCCCGCCCCTGGCCCAGGGCTGGGACGGGCACAGCGAGCCCGGGGCACAGCACAGCCCAGCTCGCCAGCGGAGGACCCAAACTGCCACTCTAATGGATGGGCTTCATTTGCAAAGCGGATGAAAACCTAAATATTTAAATACATAATTCTGCACAATACGCTTAGCGTGGGGGCAGAGCGAGGGGGGGCACATGGCTGGTGAGCTGGGGGCACGGCAGGGATGGGGGGCACTCCGGCAGGACCACGTTGGTCACCCAGGCACTGGCATCCCCATCACGCACAGCGTGGGGATGGTGCACGCCCTCGGCCCCTCAGCGGGCAGCGCAGGCAGGGTGGGTGCCATGGGGTGCTCTGCTGCGGGGTGCTCTGCTGCAGGCGCCGGGGTCCTGCTCCACCACCAGCCTCCGACGTGTCCCACGGGGAGACGTGGGGAAAGGGGAGCGTGGTCCGAGCCGGGGAGCTGCGAAGGGTGGTGTGACAGGCCCCTGCAGAGATTACACCACTGATATTTCTGCTACAAGAGCTTAGAGATAAAAGAGATTTACAGGATTTACCAGCAATACAAATTGAATATTTAATTTTAGCTGCAGGGGAGGAGCAGGGGCTTGGCCCCGAGGGCACGTGGAGGTGTGCGGGGCAGTGGGCCCAGGGGCCACTCTGCCTCCCGGGGAGGCGTTTCCAGCTCTCAGGGGAAAACCGACGCCAGGGCTGTCACCCGGGGGCCAGGAGGGGCCGGGCAGCCCCATGCCGGTGGGACCGGGCACCCTCTGCCCAACCTGCCCCTAATCCCATCAGCCACTTGCCAGCTGCCAACTGTGCGGCACAGCCTCTGCCGCCACGTGGGAGCTCCCACGGGATCGTCCCCGGATGAACCACGTGCATGGCCCCAGCACCAGGGATGCTCCGGGGGGGCTCAGGAGGGACCCTGGCTCCCACATGCTGCCCATGGGCCAGCCCGGAGCCAGCGCTTGGCTGCTGCCTGCTTCACTGTACTCCCCCCCTGCCCCAAGGAGGACGTCCCCAGCAAGGCTGTCCCTGGTCGAGGCTGTTTGCCAGCCAAGGCACGGACTGTGCCAGGGAACACAGGGTTAGGGGCAGCAGGAAGGGATGACGGAGCTGAGCACCCTCTGGGACGGAGTGGAGAAACCCGAAAGGGGACCTGGCCACCCCCTGCAAGGCCAGAGCAGAGGCAGGGCCAGGCAGCAAAAGCCCCCCGCCAGCCATGGGCACAAGGCTGCCAGCTGGCCCCGAGCCCCAGCACGGGGGTCCCCATGGTGCCACCGAGCCGGGTGCCCATCCTGCCTCGCCGCACCATGGCCGGGCGTGCAGTGCCGGCACGAGTGCTGCCGGGGGGCTGGCTGGGGGAGGATGGCGGAAGATGAATGAGGGAGTCAGGAGGGTAATGGCATTGTCTGGAAAGTAGGTCGTGTGCTGAGCAAAAAGATATTTATATCAAAGCTCGTTCCCCCGCAGAAGCTCCCGAGCCGGGCGCAGGCAGCACCACGAACCTGTGGCCGCGGCCCCGGCACTCTGTAGCACCCCACACAGGACCCCCTGCCCAGCCCCACACCCAGTTCAGCCATCCTGGGTACCCACAGCCCATCAGCCCCAGGGCAGCGGCACCAGCGGGTGCCCCAGTTGCACCGCTCATGGGGGGGCAACACCGGAGGTGAAGTTATCCCGATGGAGCGGGAGCCATGGCAGCTCTTCGCCTTTTGCTGACCTGGCTGCAGGCGCCAGGCGACGAATGGCACCGGGTTATTTTTATTTTAATGTAACCTTTGCCAAGGTGTAATATTCCCGTGGATGCTCCCCAGATGGGCAGTCAGCCTGCGCCAGGACGGTCACGGCGGGTCCTGCCCAGCTCAGCCCCGTGCCGGCTGCAGCACCGCGGCCCCTCTCCCCGCACCAGCCCTGGTGCCAGCCCTGGCCACGCTCCTTGCAGCCTGCATCACCCCTGTCCTGAGCTTCAGCCAGGTCTCAGCCTTGTTGCAAACCTCAGCCACCTCCTTGCCTGCTCTGGGTCCCCTCCCTCACACCTCCGACCTTCCCAGAAAAGCCGAGAAATCGTCCCAGGGACCAGATGGGGCCACTGTCTGCCAAGAGGTTTTTGCCCCCGCTGGCCACGCTGCCCCAATGGCTGCGGACAGGACCCAGCCATCCAGCCCCACTCCTGTCCCCAGCCCAGTCCCCAGCCCCATCCCGCGCCCAGGCAGCCTTGGATCTGGCATGGGAGCGGGTTCATTTCCCATAATAGCTGTGTCGGCTGAATTTACAGCCTTGCTCCGAGTTATTAATAATAATGGCCTCACTCTTAAGTAGGGCTTTTCATCTGCCTCAGAGCCCTTTCCAGAGGACGTCTGTGGCATTATCACCATTTTATTCTCGTTTCAGCGGGCAGGAGAGTGAGACAGAGAAGGGATGGCCTTGCCTGCTGCTGGGCAGCAGAGCTGGGGCATGCAGCGTACGGCCCTGCGGGGAGCTTGGCCACAAAAGCCCCCGGGGAGGCTGGAACACCCTGGCTCGGTGGGAGGCTGCCACCGCGTTCGGGCTCGTGCCGGCTGCGCTGCGGTGATTTATGCCGGTGAGGAGCCTGGGCCCCGCCACGCGGATAAATCCCCTTCAGGCACCAATAAACCAGCGTCACCGCATCGGTAATCCGCAGCGCTCCCACCGCGGTGAAAAATTGAGGGGCAAGGCGCTACAGCCGCTGCTCACAGGCTTGTGCCAATAAATCCCAGTCCTGTGTCAGCAAGGGCACAGGGAGGTCTCCGGGGTGGAAATCCCCAGCAGAGCCACGGCTGGAGGGATGGGTGCCACTGGGCACCCATGGGAGATGCTTGCCAGCAAGGGAGACCCAGGCACAGGGCACTGGTCTCGGTATGGCCCCGGCACATGGGAGCTGCAGTGGCCACGTGGGACCAGGGACATCCCCGAACCACCCCCCGCGCGTCCCCCCCGCAATGCCCACCTGCCCCGGGCAGCACCGACGTCTCCCCGCCGCGCGCCGCAGCGGGGCTCTATCGGCAGATTTATTTCCCTGTAAAAGCGCTTTGATCTGAAGTTATTTTTTGTTTACTAGCAACAAGGTATTGTAAATACATCTTTGCTGATAATTATAGAGTCTGGGCGCACACCTTAATCTCCATAAAATATCAGATGCTACAATTTGCCTGATTTAATGAGATTGGAGGCTGATAAGCCGCTGAGGTAAGCTGTAAACTTGGGGGGGAGGAGGGAAATGATTGCAAATGTGCTAAAACGCCTTCGTCCTTCTCCTCCTCCTGCCACTACCACGTGCCCAGCCCAGGAGCGTGTGCCCAGCCCTGTAGCCCCCTGCCCAGCTCCCAGGGTGGGCCCGGGCGGCACTGCAGCAGCTTCACGCAGGGATGGGCATTTAGGGCAAACGGAGCTTTTTATACAATTTACCTCATTAAAACTCCAAGAGCCGAGAGCAGCACTGAGGCCTCACCGAGCCGCCCGCAGGGCTGCAGCCGGGGGCTCTGCCTCAGAACACTTTGCACCCCGCGGGCACCGTGCCACGCCGTGCCGGGGAGGGCAGGCAGCGTGGCACCGCGGCCCCGGTGCCAGGCTGGCAGAGCTGCCAGGCTGGGGTGCAGGCAGGTATATGTGCACATATGCATGCTCCCGTGCCGGCAGCATGCACGGCCACGTGCTGGCAGAGGTGCGAGGTCCCGAAGGGGTGCAGGGGTATGGCTGCGCTGCCCCGGGAGGTGTGCACGCTGGCACCCCATGCTGTGCAGGGATGCGTGCGTGTCCATGCGTGTGCACGTGTGTGCAGACCTGCCTGCCACCACCGGTCACACGAAGGACAAGCTGGGGTTGGGGGGGGGTCTGTGCCGGAGGGGGCCTGGCCCACGGGGAGCTGCACACCCAACACCACCCACCTGCGTGTGCATGGCCGTGCCCTCACCATGTCCCTCCCCAGACACGGGGGTCTTTACGGTCCCGGGTGTCGGGGCGGGGGTCCCCCTCCCGCAGTGATGGGGGGGCCCTGCCTGGAAAGCAAGAAGCTCCTCCCAGTAACGAGCACCACCGTTTCCACAGCAACCTTAAAGGCCTACAGCTGCTGCCTCACTAACGAACCTGCGCTGGTAGCGTTCCCGGGGGAGGCCGAGCCCCGTCCCCCTGCCCATCACCCCGGCCTCGGATCATGGCACACTCTCCCCCACCCACCAGCCCCCAACCATCTCCACTGGCTGGTGCCTGGGCTCACCCACAGCCCCCTTCCCTGCACCAAGACCCCCAAAAGATGCAGACCCCTTGCACCAAGCAGGACAGGCACCCCCAAACTACCCCTGCTCCCACCCGGATGGGTGTGAGGAGCCAGTGGTGACCTACAAACGTCAGGCTGACAGGTTAATTAATTTCCCTCTTCCTCAGGCCGTTATCAGGTGGAATAAGACATCACCTGAGACTGTTAATTGGGCTAATTATTCCAGTTTCAGATTTTAAATAATTAGTTACTGTTGTCTCCAGCCTTACTTCCACAATTCAGGTCAGCTGGTTCCCGGCTCCCAGAACCCGTGAGATGGGGCAGAGGGGCTGCGGCGGGGGCCCAAGCACACTGAGCCCCCCGCGCTGGCTGGGGACACTGGGGACAGTGCAGTCCCCGCCAGTGCCACAGTGAGAACCCACCTCGTGCTCGCACTGGAGCCGGCAGGAGAGAGACAACCTCTGCCTCGATGGCAAAGGAAGAAAACCAGGAGAGAGAAGGGGAGATGAAAGCGCAGGGTGAAGGATGGGGGGCCGGGAGGAGCCCTCCCCACCTCCCTCCTCCCCCAGCACACTGAAAGGGCTTCAGGCTGATCTCTCCCTGCCCAGACCAAGCCACAGTATAAACCCCCCCAGCAGTGCCCGGGTCCTCCTGGGTACCTAATTCCTCCTTGTTCGAGGTTAGACTCCCCAAGGAGAAAATCTCAGCCCCGTGTTCTCAACGAATGTGATTTCCCTGCGGTGTTTCCCGGCTGTTCGGCACAGAGACACCCACCGTTCGCGCAGGACGCCGGGCAGCAGCGCAGGCACACGGGCAGCACCTGCCCTGCAAAGGGTCGCAGCGGCCAACGCAATACTTGGTGTCCATGAGTCGCAGCGGCCAACGCAATACTTGGTGTCCATGGCTTCCCCGCAGGAACTGCCCGCCACCCCGTTCCAGGCATCGGCAGAGAGGTGGGTGCCTGCCCCGGTGGCACACACCGGGCAGAGGGATAAGGAGACTCAGCTCATCTCCCAGCCTCACCCTCTCAAGGAACGCCATGCTTTCTCACAGCCTCATCCCTCGCTATTAATAGCCTTCACTAGCCTCCTCGGGAGCCATTTGCATATTTGATTGCAACTCCGAGGCGGGGCAGGGCCCCTCAATCAGCCGCTCCCGCAGCCTCATTTGCATGGTTTGACATTTTGTGCTGGGAGCACTGACACCGGCACCATGGTGGGGGACGTGGCTCCGGGGGCAGAGGTGGGCGCAGTGTCCCCGGCCAGCAGCGCTGCCCCAGGGACACCGCATCGGCCACCCTGCGCCCACCCGGCTGCGCCCAGCAGAGCCGGCAGCACCTCTCCGGCCTGCCCCAAACCCTGCAGGGCGTGATGGAGCCTCGGTGGCCCATGTCCCCAGGTGCCCTGCCCTGCCCTGCCCCGCTCTCCAGCCCGACTCGCGGCGCCCGGTCCCCGTCCGACCCGCCCGGCGGGGCAATCGGCAGGCAGGGCGTGGGGCGGCGGCCGTGGCCGTGGGTTGGCTGCCCGTCCCGCCAGCGCTGTCTGGAGCCGCCGCACATCAAAGGCCAGGGGCAGGCCGGGCCGTCCCCGGGGGGGTGGGGGGCCCCCGGGCCCCAGCGCGCCCACCGGCACCGCCGGGGGCCCGAGGGGTCGGGACGCGCCGCCGGTTCTCCCGTCCGGCCGCGCAGCGGTGATCAGCACCGCGGACAGCGCCCGCCCGCCGCCGCCACGGCCACCAGTGCCACCATGGCCACCAGTGCCACGGCCACCACGGCGGCCACGGCCACCATGGCCACCAGTGCCACGGCCACCACGGCCACCAGGGCCACGGCCACCGTGGCCACCACGGCCACCAGGGCCACCGCACCGCCCAGCAGCACGCACCGCAGACAGGCACCCCACGGCCCCGCCACCAGCCCCTCTGGCAGCCCCGGGCCAGGGACGCGCCAGGCGGCGGCGGGAGGAGCCGGGCGGCTCCAGGGCCCCGGGGCAGACACGGCCGGGAGCTGTGTCCCGGGACGCCCTTTCTTCCCCCCGGCTCTTGGCATCACTTGGCAGGAAAGAACAAGCCAGGGTGAGGCGTGGGATTGAGCCTGAGGATGACGGGGATCGGGAGAGGGCTCAGCTACTTCCCTCCCTCCTGCCTCAGTTTCCCCTCCAAGAAAACACACCGGAGAATAAAGGTTCGTCTCATGGAGAGGCAAGGCGGTGGGGGAAAACCACGGAGAGGTACGGAGGGACCCGACTGCCACCGTGACTGTGCCAAGGAGCGAACCGAAGACAGGCAGGGATCGAAGCACAGATGTCGGCACCAACTGTGCCGCTCGCCGGCAGCGGGGCCGTCTGGCAGGCAGGCAGAGCCGGGGCTCCCCGGCTCCATCCACGGGCCGACACACCGACACCGCAGAGGGGACCCCGTCCCTCGCACTCACGGAGGTGCAGCACTGCCCCACTCCCCACACTGCCGGGACACGCTTGACCCGGCCGCCCTGGGACTCCGCTCCCTGCTCTGCTCTCTGGAACGCAACGGGCAGGCAAACGAACACCCACCCCAGGGGGGGCTCGGGCAAGGCCAGCACGTCCCCCCAGCTCTGAGCACACGGCAAAGCCTCCCCCACACACAGCCCGCTCCCTCCTCGCCCCGCAGCCGGCCACGGACCCCAGTGTCGCGCAGCTCGGGGACAACGAGCGCAGCATGGCCCCGTGCAGAGCTGGGCCTGGAGCAACGGGGTCTCACCTCCCTCACCCTGAGCAAACGCCCGCACTGAGACCACCGCGTCCCCAGGGAACGTCCCCAAGGATGAGCTCATGTCCCCAAGGGTGAGCTCATGTCCCCAAGGGTGAGCTCAGCTCAGGCACAGCCCAGGCTGCCACCCGCAGCCTGCACAGCCCCAGTGTGCGCAGCCCCTGGCCCCCAGCCCCCGGCCCCAGCAGGCGCAGCCCCCGGCCCAGCTCAGGGCTGCAGGGGAAGGGAGGCGAGGCCGCTGGGCCCGGAGCTCCCCGGCCCGCCCGGGCGAGCTTCGGGGCTGTGCCGCGGCTTGTCTGGGCGAGCGCTGGCCGGGAGCCATTCGCTGCACACCGAGACGAGGAGGTGGCTGCCGGGGAGGAGGACTCGGCCGGGAGAGGGTTGGGAGCGGCTCCGCGGGCGTGCGGGCTGCCCGGGGAGCGCCGGCGCTGCCCGGGCTGGGGGGGCTCGGCTCCCCCGCCCCGGTGCACCCGCCGCACCGGCACCGCCGGGCACAAAGCGGGGCTCTCCCGGGAGAGGGGCTCTGCGAGGCACGGCCCCCCCCCGCACGCAGCCAGGCCGGTGCCCTCCCGCCCGGCGGCCCCTTCCCCGCCCCACTCACCCTGCCGCTGCCGCTAAGCCGTGAAGTTGCCCGCCCGGGCTCGGCGGGCGCCGGGGGACGGAAGCGGCGCGGCGGCCGGCTCCGCTCGCTTCCTGCGAGATCCCTGCGGGCTGCCCATGCCGCGGCCAGGCCGCGCAGCGAGCGGCCGCCGGCGTCCCCGGGTCACGGGCGCCCACGGCAGCGCGGCGGCGGCGGCCACGCTCCCCGCGCCCGGGCCGACACCGGCACCTTCCAGGCGGCGGCGGAGCCGGCGCCCCCGCGCGCCGGGGACACACCCACGCGCGCTCCCCGGCGCGCTCCGGCCACCCCCGCGCACCGCCACGCACCCCCGGGAAGGGGCTGCCCACGCCAGCAGCGCCCACGCGCCGCCCCGCTGCATCGCCCCGCGCGCCCGGACGGACACGCGGCCGCCGCGCACCCCTGCGGGCCCCCGCACCCCGACGGCCCCGCGCACCCAGCTGTTCCCGCACCGCTGCAGCTGTGCACCCCGCACCCCCACTGCTCCCCCCACCCCCGCAGCGTCCCCGCGCCCCCCCGCCCGCCCACACGCTCCTCTGCACCCCGCAGGCACCTGCGCGCAGCCCCCACCAGGTCCCCGCACCCCCACACCCTGACACCCACCGCGGGGCTGTCCCCAACTCCCCCCCACCCAGAGAGGGCCCGGGGGAGCGCGGAGGAGACGCATGTCGTGACATGAAACACTGAGACCGTCCCTCGGCTCGGCTGCACCGACCGCACCGACTGGGGTGCATCAACCGCCATGGGGTCTCGCCCCGACCCGCCGGCTGGGGACACCGACCTGGCCGAGCTGCACCAGCATGGCAGGGACAGCCACATCCAAGACACGCAGCGTTTCCCCAGTAATAACCAGTTCACCATCCCCAAACCAAGGGGCGCGGGGCCCCCAGTCCCACCACAGCCCCTCCAGCCCCTTGGGGAGACTGGGGTGCCCCAGGCCGAGGCCGCAGTGCTGGGGATGGGACACCAGCAGGTCCCCCACAAGGCGTCACGCTGGGATTCGGTACCTTCAGCTTTCACAGTGCTCTCGCTCCGAAGCGGCACCCCCACACACCCACGGACAGGCTGTTCTCCCGCTCCGCTCTGCCCACCAAAAACTCCAGCTGATTTCCAGCCCAAACGGCTCCCAGCCCCGCCGGGGGAGAGGGCCAGGCAGGCAGCGAGGCTCCTACCACCGCCTGCCACCCGAAGCTGCCGGTTTAAGGCCAAACAGACCCTCGGTGAAACACCGAGCGCTGGCAACCACGCCGCAAACATCTGCTCTTCCAACGGCATCATGATTCACAGGCTATTAATTGGGGCTTGGCAGCGCTGGGAAGTGTTTGCATCCCCGGCTTCGCTCAGAGCCACAACTCGCTGCCGACGAGGTCTGGGTGCCGGGGAAGGAGCCAAACCCAGCAATGCACCGTCCGCAGCGCAGCTGTGCCAGGACAGGCATGTGGGGCACAGTGCCCAGCTCCCGCACCAGCCGCCCGGCCCCACAGGAGCAACGCAGGATGAGCCCCAGGAAAACAGCAGCAGCGGTGCTGGGTGCTTGCCAGGAACAGCCAACACCACCAGCGCAGCACCACCGCACCGCACAGCAGCCCCAGCGTCCACCGGCCCCAGGTTGCAGCAGGGAGGCCGCCTGCTTTGCCTCCCACCCGGCCGCGCGTGGCAGGGTCTGTGGGTGCTGGTGATGCCCTTGCGAGTTCCCAGCTCCAAACAGCGCTGTGTTTCTGTAGGGTCTCCCAGCTGCCTCCACGCGCGGCGCTGAGCCGCTCGCTCCCCAGGGCACCGGCATCGTCTGCCGCCGCGGCGTCGAGGGGAACCGCAGAGCAGCGCCCTGCTCGGGCAGCACCAGACAAAGGCTGCGCGAAGCCTCCTCCAACGACAGCCAAGAGAAATCTGAATTCAGAAGCTGATTAGAAACCATGTCATGGCTCCTTCCCGCTCCAGCATTTGGGGAGGAGTGAGCTGGGGGGGGGGACGGGGAAAATCTAATTAGGATTGAGGGGCAGGTTGTAGAGGCGCTGGCACGGGAGCTGCGGGAGCACAGCTGCCCGCAGGAGGGGGGACACCGGGCACCCCAGGCCCCGCAGAAATGGGGAAAGTACAAATTAATTCTCCTTAATCTGATGGGCACTTGCTCTGCTGCCACATGCTGCCACCGCGGCTGGCAGAGAGCAGCCCAGCCTGCCTGCGGCATGGCTCGTGTGCCCATGGTGGCCGTGCCCCCTCTCCCCCCATGGCTGATGCCGTATGGACCCAGGGTGCTGGGCAGAGCAGGGGGAGCAGAAGGGGCTCAATCCTGCCCGGCAAATGGGAGGCAAGCACGGGGTGCTGTGCTCGGAGTCTGGACCCCTCCTTCATCCCAGGGTGGCCCCCCCTGTGCTGCCGCTCGCTGGGAGACCAGGCGTCACGGGGCCATCAAGATGGCCACAATCCCGAGGCCATGGAGCACTTTGGCAGCACAGGCTTCTCCCCCAGCTCTTGGGGACAGCAGAGCCCCGAGGCCACGGTGAAGGGCACTACACAGGGTCAGCGGCACCGGGCACTGCTCTGAACGTCCCCGTCCCCTAGCCTTCCACTGGCACCCGCCGTGCCCCGTGCCACCTGCACCGCGGGGATGTCCTCCCCGCCGTGAGGAAGGCAGGCAGCCACCTCCATCCACCCCATCACCGGGATGTCCCCCAGGACACACCCAACCGCGCGCCCCTGGCCCCTGGCCCTCCCCACAAGTCCCCCGGCTGCTGGCTCGTCTCGCCTGCTATTCTTAGCTCTCCGGCACTGCGCTCTCCCAGCAATGGCACTGTATATTACTATTATTGCTGGCTGCCAACGTCTTGAAGCAGGCAGCCAGGATCATGGTGGGGCTTCCACACCCCTGGTGACCTGTCATTCGGTCCCTGCCGGGCTCTGGTCTTCAACAGGCTATTTCAGGAAATCCAATTTGATGGGCAGAAGGAGCACAAGCCACGCGTTCAGCTCCTGAGCCGGATCCAGGCTCCTCATGTCGCCGCTCAGATCCAGATTTTAGCTTCGCCCGTGATGGCAGTAAGGGCCAAGAGTCACCTTTGGCTCCAGATCCAAATTTCTGGCTGGGTGGGATCCAGGGTTTCGGATCAGCTTGTCAGAGAGATACAAGCGTCTGCAAAACCTGGATCTGGAGCCCCAGCGCCAGCTGCAGCAGCACCACCTGGGCACGAGACCCCAGCGTGGGGCCAGATCCTGCCCTCACGAGTGGGCAGATCCATGGAGACTACGGCACCAGTGCAGCCACCAGCCTCGTGCCTCCGGCACGGGCGCTGTGTCCCGCAGGTCCCGGCACAGCTCTGCCCTGAGGTCACAATGGGGAGGCTGAAGGACGGGCCCCCCCAGGGACCCCCAGCCTGGGCTCCCTACCGCTCTCCGCTCCCTCCCCACACCCTGCCCAGGGGGCCAGGCCTGGCAGGAGGGCCGGGTGCTGCTCCTCCAGCCTGTGCTGCCATCTCCAGCCCACACAGCACAAGCCCTGGCACTCGGGAGGGAGATTTGGGCTCCGAGGGCTCGGCACCAACTCGCCCAGGCTGGATGGGGACACCATGGTTATGTCATCCCACTCCCCGCAGCAGGGATGCCCGGAGCCGGTCCTGGTGCCTGGGCTCAGTGGGGTAAAAACACCCAAGGCAGCCCCAAACACGGCTCCCACCCTCACCGCCCCACGCCGGTGCTCTCGCCACCCCCGCAGCCAGGAGGGGCCCCTCCAGCTCAGACGCTCCACTGGCACTTTGATGGCTATTTTTTCCCTCTCGGCCCTGCCGGCGCTTGAATAAATGCTTTGAAAGGGCTGACGTGCCTCTTTCCAGCCTCCTGAGCGTGGCCATGCCTGTCTGCTGGTGGCCGTCCCCCTGCTCCATCCCCCAGCAGCCAGGGTCCCCGAGGGCTGGGAGCCACGGACGCGCGTGGGAGGACGCTGGGAGCACGGAGGCGAGGAACCGAGATAGACGAGAAATGACATCCATTTTCTAAAGGAGAATCTGCACTGCTGGCCGGATCCTGCCCCGATTTACACCAAGGGAGGCCTTCTGCTCCCAGCCCAGACTCCCACGGGGGCAGCTGGCACCCAACAGCCTGGCTCTGGCCTCTCCTGCCTGCTCAGGGCTTCGTGCCTGGCCCGGGGAGCTGGCAGGGACCCGCTGCGGGCAGCACTGCCCTGCGCCCCACGAGGCGGGCACCATGCAGGGCTGGATGTCATGGGACAGAGAGACACGAGCGGTCCCAGCACCAACTTGCTCTGCAGGTTTGGCATGGGCTGGAGGGACCAGCCTGGCTCCTCCAACAAAACCCAGCCGTCCAGGAGGAGGAAGGCGACAGGAGGAGAGAGACACCCAGCCCCGGGCCCCCGGAAAGCTCTCCTTGCCTTCCAGGCTGGGCTGTACCACGGAGCCTGGATATGCGGTGAGAGTCACCGCTCGGCTTCTGCTCTGTGCCAGCTCCCAGCACCCGCCAGCTGCGCCGGACCCGCAGCGGCCCGGCCGGGACAGGGCTCCCGCACCCAGCGCCCACCGTCGCTGCCTCACAGCCGGGCAGGCTGGCGAGAGGGGCGACCACCGGGCTGGGGAGGGGGCCTGGGCCTGCCCAACGCTGGCCCGAGCCCTCGGCAGCGGGAGAGCGCCAGGATGGCTGGTGTCGCCTCCCGGGGGGGGGCTGGCGGGGCTGAGAGCCCCCTCCCCAACGCCTCACGCACCAGGAGCAGGGGGACGCCCGCACCCCTTCTCCCGCACCCGCCGGGGGACCCCGACCGGCCGCGCCGGCTGCGCTGAGCCCCGCGGTGCCGCTGCGATGCCCCCAGCCATCTTGCCACCCCCCCCGGCTCCCCCCCAGCACCCGCTCGGCGGCGCCGGATGGGTCCCCGGGCGACACGTCCCGTCCCCCCGGGGCCTGTCCCGCACGGCCCCAGCGCCCCGTTGGGGAGAGCCCCCCCCCCCCCCCCCGCGCCGGACACCGCGCTTCTCCCGGGACCGGGGCCCCCGCCCGGCGATGCCCCGCGGCGGCAGCAGCCCCGGGCGGCAGCACCGCGGCACCGGCCGGCCCGGGCAGCACCGGGGCCCCGGCCCCCGCGCCCACAGCGCGCCGCCGCCGCCGCCGCTCTTACCCCGCTCCCGCCGCCTACATCCTCCGGCCGCCGCGGGCGGCTCCCCGACGGCCCGGCCCGGCTGCTCCCCCCCCGGCTGGTGCCGGGGCGGCTCGGTTGGGCACGGCTGGTCCCGGCTCGGCTGGTCCCGGCGCGGCCCGGGCCGGCGCCCCGCGCGTGGGAGCGCGGCGGGCGGCAGCATGCGAGTGGCGGCGGCCCCGCAGTGCAGCGCGGATGGGCGCGGAGCGGCGCGGAGCGGAGCGGAGCGGGGCCGCCGCCGCGGCGCCGCCAAGACACGGCGGTGGATTTTCCCCGGGAGTCAGAGCGGGCGGCGGCGGCGCAAGATGGCTCCGGTGCGGCGCTGCCGCCGCCGCCCCCGGTGCCCCGGGACCCCCGGAGCCCCGCGGCGGGGCGCAGCCGGCGCGGGGGGCAGCGGGGGCCGCGCGGGGGGCCGGGGGGCTGCCGCCGGCGGGGCGCGCAGCGGGGGCTCTGCCGCGCGGGGCTGGGCTGGCAGCGGGACGGGTGGCACCCGCCCGGGGGCATCCCCCGGGGGCACCCCGGGGCGGCGGGGGCACGCAGGGACCCGTCACCCACCCCTGCCCGTGGCCACGCTGCCTGCCAGGGAAGCGCCAGGGTACCGGGACAGCCCCGGGGTACGGGATGGCCCCAGGACGGGTGCAGCTCCCAGGGGCCCAGTGTCCCCCCAGCAGACCGGGGGCCGCCGGCTGCCACCCACCCGCCGAGCCCCTCGCACCGCCCCGCGTAATTTGCTGATAATAATAATCATGGCGCGCGTGGGTTGCAAGTGCAGCGGAACAATAACCTGGTTAACGCCTCGCTGCGCGCGGCAGCGGGAGCCACACCGCAGCATGTGCCCGGCTCTGGCGCCGAGCCGGCCCCGAAGCCGCCTGCCACGCCGCGTGGGAGCTCCTGCCCGAAGCGTGGGGGGACGTGGCCCAGGCAAGTGCCCGGAGTGGGTTTTTAACCAACCGTGTCCTGGTGGTTTGCGTCCACGTCCCAGCGCTGTGGTCCTTAGCCAGGCCGGCTGTGTCACTGGGCAGGGCTGTCTCCCCAGCGGTCACGCTGTCAGTCACCCAGCGGGACGGCCGGGGCTGGAGGACACGAGTGTTCCCCCGGGGTGGCACGGGGCAGCAGGAGAGCAGCACGCAGTGGGGAGAGCGAGGCCGGATCCAGGCCCTGCTCCCAGCGCTGCAGCTCTGCAGAGCCACCCCCATCTCAGGGCACTCCACTCAGCAGCCCTGTGGCCCCCATCCCTGTCCCCCTCCGCTGAACAGCCCCTTCCCTGGGACACCCTGCCAGAGCCAGAGCCGGGGCTGCCCCCACCCCTGGCATGCAGAGAGCCCCCCAAAAGTCTTGCTGCCCCGGGGAGGGGAGCCCCAGCCCCGGCCCTGGCCAGGCCCTGCAGCACCCTGCACTGCCACCGGCATGGCTGCTCCTGCTGCATGCGGGGAGCGGAGCTCTGCCCACCTCCCTGAGCAGTTATATAAAAGGATTAAGATTTAATATGAACTTCAAAAGGGGAACAACCGGGTGGTCGAGGGCGGCTGGGCCAGGGCTGGGTGTGGAGCAGAGGCACCCTTGGCCATGTCCCAGCTCTGCGGAGACGTGGCACCACGGCCCGTGGAGACCGGCTCCATCCAGCCCGGCCCATGGGCACGGCTACATGGAGCCAGAGCAAAGTGCCCAGGCACCGCGAGCACCCTGGTGTCCTGTGAGCCCACACCAGGTTAACTGTGCCATGGTCTCCCTGAGTCACCACGGTGCACGATTCCCATGGCACGTGGCGACCCCGACCCCCCGGGGCCTGGCCTTGCCCCGCACCTTCACCTCCCCACTGGCAGCCGAGCAGCCTTTAATAACCCACTGCCGACAGGCACAGCATCACCAGCCGTCCTGGCGTCCAGCTGCCACCCTGCCCGTGCCGTGCTGGCGGTCCCCTGCGCAGCCCATCTCCTCCTGCCTGATGCCTCACGCTTCCTTCCCAGGCACCGGTGAGCCGGAACGTGCCGGAGAGCAGCCCTGCGCTGGGGGGTGAGACCCCCAATGGGGGGCAGCTGAGGCACCCCAAACCCCCCGGCCCCCGCCACCACCCCCCTGCCCCTGTGCGCCCCAGAGCCCGCGTGGCTGCGCAGCACCGGCTGCTCGTGCCCGTGCAGCGCCGGGGAGCTGCGGTGGCGGTGGAACAGCCAGGGCTGGGAAAACACCATCTTCCGCCCACGCAGCCGCCCACGGCCCTGCGCCAGCTCTGCCGCCCCCGCCGTGCGCCGGGGCTCGCCGGGAAGGTGGGCCGCAGGCGTGGGGCTGGGGGCTGCGCTGCACCCACCACGGCCACCCACCCGTGGGCAGGGCAGGGGATGGGGCGGGGGGAGCAGGGCCCAGCAGCCCCGGGTGCAGGAGCCACCCCAGCACAGGCTCCTGCTGCAGGAGCAGAGCTGAGCCGTGGCAGGGGATGGGGGGCCAGGGATGGGGGGCTGGGGGGCTGCCCCACGCCCAGCCCTGCCCCGGGGCGCAGGAGCGGCTGGCGCTGCTCGGTGTGCGGCACAGGCACCCACCAGCAAAGACACTGGGGAAGCCTTTGGCTCATTCATTTTTAATCCCGGCTGAGAGCAGGAGGGATGCAGGCACAAGGCTCAGGGACGCTGCAGGACGGGACCGGCCATGGGGCTCCACGCAGCCCACCCCGGGCAGCCTGGCTCACATCACGCGTGTCTTCCATCATGCATGTCCCCATGGGATGGAGACCCCCCCATAGGCGACAGCAACCCCTGGGCATCCCTCCCTGTCCTGTCTCACCACGTCCTGCCACGGCTCAGCCTCCCCCCGCAGCAGCTCAGCTCCCCCTCGCCGGGCGAGCCGCCCTCCCAGTGCCTGCGAATGCAGAGGGCAGGATCCGTGCATGAATGGAAAACGTGGGCTGTGAGCGCGTGGGGATGCACAGAGAGCAGAGCGGGGGTGGGAGGAGGAGGGGAGGTGCACGAAGCCAGAGCTCCCCCCACGCTGCTCCCCATCCCTAGCCTGGTGTCAGGGACCCCGTCCCGCCCGGACTGTGGCACCAGGGCGGCCGGGAGGCAGGACCCCGGTGCCCACCCCGCTATGAGGAGGTGAAGGAGGACACACGGGCGCTGGGCATGGGCCCGGCAGGGGCTGGCGGGGAGAGCGGGAGGCACCGGCCGATCTTGCGCAGGGTCCGTCCCAGGTCAGCGCGGAAGCGCCGGATGGAGAAGCAGTAGACAAGGGGGTCGAGGCAGCTGTTGAGGCTGAGCAGGGCCACGCTCAGCGCATGCAGCACGTCCAGGGTGGCAGGGGGCCCGCAGAGCGGCACGGGGGGCTGGCTGCCCACCCAGGGGGCCAGCGTGAGGTGGTAGGGGGCCACGCAGACCACGAAGACCAGCAGCATCCCCAGCACCATTGCGCGCGCCTGATGCCGGTGGGAGCCCGGGGAGGCGGCAGCGGACACCGACAGCGCCCGGGCGATGGAGGCGTAGGTGCCCAGCACCACCAGGAAGGCGGCGAAGAAGAAGCCCACCATGGCATAGGCGTACGCCCGCTGCCGGCCATGCTGCTCAAAGCAGGCAGTGGCCCCAGCACGGGCGGGGAAGGTCTGCTGGGCAACCAGGGTGGGCACGGCACAGCCCAGCCCCAGTAGCCAGGCCAGGGCGCAGGCCAGCACGGCCCCCCGGCGCCCCGTCAGCAGCAGCTCCCGCCGCGCCACCCGCACCACGCAGTACCGGTTGAAGCTGATGAGCGCCATGAAGGTGATGGCGCTGTAGGTCGCCAGGTAGTAGGCGGCCCCGGCCAGGCGGCAGGCGGCCTCCAAGAGCAGCCAGTCCCCCCCGGCCAGGTAGTAGGGGATCCAGAGGGGCAGGGTGAGGTTGAAGAGGATGTCTGCCAGCGTGAGGTTGATGAGGTAGATGCGGATGGCCTTCCTCACCTTGCCGCTCTGCAGGAAGACCAGCAAGGCCACCAGGTTGCCCGGCAGCCCCACGCACAGCACCAGGCAGTAGACAGCGGGCACCAGCACGAACTGCACCGGGTCGCTGGGCACGCACTCGCCAGGGTGCCCTGCCGGCAGCGATCCCGGCTCCGACCCGTTCATCCCGGGCTCCTGTGAAGATGGGGGACAGTCAGCAGCAAGGCCCCAAACACATCCCTCAGGGGACAGGGAAGGGACATAGACCAGGACAGGATGACCTCTCCGGCTGGTGCCTGCGGTAGCTGCTGGGCACCGGAGGCAGAGCCCCTCTGCGGGGATGCCATCATCTGCCAGAGGGGCTCAGCCTCCAATGGCTCCTTGTGGGAGACAAGGGGCTGCGGGACCCCCTCCCTGCCCAACCCCAGCCACGTCCCCCCACGCCGCGTGGGAGCCCAGGGGCCACCGCCAGCCGCCCAGCCGGGGCTCCCCGAGGAGCGGCAGGCGCAGCTGCACCGCGGCCGAGGGGCAGAGCCGTGGCCGGTGGCACCCGGAGGTGCTGCGCCGGCTCCAGCTGGCAGCTGCCGGGCTTAACACCTCCCACGCAGCCACGTGCCTGCTGGGGCCACCCAGCCCTCCCTCCTGCTCCCAGCATCCCAAATCCCCCCACGCAGCGCACCCATGGGGAAGTCACCCACTGGTTCAGCATGCACCGGAGTGGAGAGACCCCAGGCACGGACAGGGGGGTACAGCGTGAGGCCAGCAGCCCCCCGCGCGCCCCAGCCCTGCGCGAGACAGGTTTGCCACCCCACTGTTTGCCGGTCCTGGCCATGGAAAACCACATTGTGCCGCAATGGCTGTATCCCCAGGCTGCAGCTATTTCACCTCCCATCACTGCCTGCCCACACCTCGCCGACGGCACTGAGTCACCCAGCGGGTGTTTTCCAGCATGGCAGGGCTGGATTCGGCACACGCAGCACCCAGCACCAGGCCAAGGCATGGAGGGCATGAGCTGCCGAGCCTGGGGGGGATTCAGGGCTCATCTCCGTGGGCTTCAGTTGTTCTGTGGAGCCAGCGTAGACCCCCAAGGAGCCCCCAAATCCCTCAGTGGTCCCCCTTTCCTCTTCCTTCCCCGACCCCTGTTTGCATGGCGGATGCTCCACCTCACCCACGCCGAGCGGGTTACTTACCCCACCGGGTTGGGCTGCACTGGCTGCGTCCCCTCCGGCTGCTCCTCGCTGTCTGATCCAGCCAGGCTGGGGAAGGCTTTAAGTGCTGGGGGAGGCATGGGCTGCCTGATCCCGCCCCCCCGCCATCCCGAGATCCAGAGGGAGTTAGAGCCTGCGGGACGGCAGCTGGAGTGGGGAGAGCACCTGTGTGTGTATGTAATGGGGGATTCCCTGCTGGAGCCATGCTAAGACCCCCTGCGCCGGCTGACGGGGCTGGGGGCACGCGGGGGGGGGGGCTGGCCACGCCAGTACCAGCACAGCCGTCCCCCCCCACGTACCCAAGGCCCGTTTGGGACCATTTCCCAGGGCCCTTTTTCCACCCACGCCGGGATGAAAGCAGCGGAGGGTCAAGTTTCCGCACCCAGCAGCTGGGGGAAAAGGGGGATGCCCCGAAAGGGATCAAAGCTGGAATCTGCCGCCTCCCAACTCCTAGTGCTTTTGTTGGCTTCAAAGCTGGATTTAGGGGGAGCAGCACCCCAGGCCCCCCCAAGCTCTGTGAGCATTCCACTCACTGCTTTGCATGGCCCTGCAATTCGTGGATGCTCCTTTGGGACATCAAAGGTGCCACCCAAGGTAGTTCAGGTCCCGCTGGGGGTACGGGGGTGTTGTACCCCCTCTGCTCATCCCAAGACAGCCAGTCTCCCACCACAGCCATCGCAGCGCCTTGCTGGGTGATGCACCGGTTCAAACGTGATCTTGGGGTTCATCCCAAGTGGACTGTGTTGGCTGTGCCCATCAGGGGTGGCAGAGGGGCTCCCTGTGGGTCCAGGGCCCCACTGGAGCAAGATCCCCAAAAAGCATGTGCCTGCCCGGGCACAGGGTTTGGGGCGGCCACGCTGCCACTGTCACCCCCTGGATGTGCAGCAAGTGGCCTGGCACGTTGCTGGGGGGGGGTCCGGGCGGCTGGGGGGCTCCTGCCTCCACACGGGCTCTCCCTGACGGCTGTCTGCCTCCGCACCAGCTGCCACCAGCTCCCGCCTCTCCCCAGTCCTTGTCCCCAGGCACTGCTCCAGGGGACCAGGGCCTCCAGCCCCAGGATGTCCCCTCAGCCCTGATGGCTCAGTGGGGTGGGAGGCAGAAATAAACAGGGGAGGCAAAATGTGAAAAACAAGAGGCTTTATTCCAAAATACGAAAGCCCCCAGAAGAGCAGAGCCAGCCCCAGCCCGGCATGGCTGAACGCTGGGAAGAGCCGGACACCTTGTGTGAGTTTAGCAACAGAGCTGCTGGAGCAGTGGTGGTGCCACGCTGGTGCCACAGCCACTGTCCCAAAGCACCAGTCTGGGTCCCGCAGCGTCGGGACAACTGGCACCAGGGTCCCCGGCAGCAGCAGGAGAGGACACAAGTTACCCTGCAGCATGCGATGCTGTCCCCGAAAATACCATAAGGGCATCGCTTCCTGCTGGCCGAGCCGTCCGTCCTTCCCGCCTCCGGTCACTCGAACTTGGGCTTGGGGGGGTCCGCGTGCCCGCGGATGTTGAGCAGCAGGAGGAGGCCGAGGCAGAGCGTGGCGGGGGCACACATGGCCAGGGGCTCCCGCAGCACCAGCAGCGTGTAGATGGCACCTGGGCGAGGAGCAGAGCGTGGGAACCGGGGCCCCTCCCGGAGCGTCCCCCGAGACCCCGCGCAGGGCGGCAGGCGCCCGCCCGCTCTCACCGATCATGACGACGCTGAGGACGAAGTTGCTGATCTCCTGCAGGAGCTGGGGCCCGAACGCCAGCAGCAGCCCGGCCACCACCTCCACCCAGCCCACCGCCGCCAGGTACCGGCCCGGCTCCGGCGCGAACCCGAACTCCTTCAGGGGAAAGACCTCGGCGAACCGCACGAACTGCGACTTCTGGGGAGGGCGGGAGGGGAGCGGAGCAGCGCTGAGCCCGGGGCTGGGGGGCACAGCCCCCCCAGCGGGGTCGGCTCCGCTCAGCCCCACGCCCCAACGGGCTCAGCCCCGCGCCCCAACGGGCTCAGCCCCGCGCCCCAGCACCCCAGCCCGCTCACCCCCCAGGGGCCCGGCCCTGCACCCCGGGGGCTCGGTCCCGCACCCCCCAGCCAGCCCAGCCCAGCCCCGGCCACCCCTCCCCGCCGCGGCCGCGCTCACCATGTGCCGGTGCAGGTCGGCCGAGAGCTGGTCCGAGAGCTTCGCGGCGCCCGTCAGCAGGAAGAAGAGCCCGAGCAGGACCCGCAGGGCGGTGAAGGCCGCCGCCATGGCGGGGACGGGCGGGGACGGGGGCGGACGGGCGGGGCCAGCGCCGGCTCAGCTCGGCTCAGCACGGCTCGGCCCAGCGCCGGCCCCTGCACCTTGCCCGGCCCCCGGCCCGGCTGCGGCAGGGACCCCCCCCAGCCGTGGGGTGCTGCTGGGGCAGGGGGGGGCGTAGATCTGCAGCTTCACCCCCCCCCCCCCGAGGCTGTGATCCTCCCACCAAACCAGAGTAAAAAAAATGTGAAAAAGTGGGAAAAAACCCTCAAAACCCGCAGCTGGGGCTTTGTGAGCACCATGAGCAGGCCAAGCTCCATGCTGGCACCCGCGAAGGGCCGCTGGCTCGGGGTGGCCGGGGCCGCGGTGAGCCCGGGGTGGGCAGCGCGGTGGGTGGCGAGGCAGCTGCACCAAGGATTTCCTTCTGGCACCAGGGAGGCCCGGTTGGGGCGAAGGAGGCGGCTGCGGCCCTCCCCACGCTCCCCAGGCCTGCGTCACCACTGCTCGCAGCACGGCTCAGCCGCCGGCACGCGCCAAGGCGCCCGGAAAAGGCAGCCCTGGATTGGCGAGAGCCGGGGGGGCACTGACGTTACTGTTATTTGAGTGGAAATATTTTTTTTAACGCCAATAAATCACGGAAGAGCAGGAACTGTTTCCCAGGCACCGGGAAGCACCGCGGGCCTGGACCAGCACTGACTCCGCTCTGCTGCCTTGCCGGGGCTGCCACGGCCGCTTGGCTTTAGGGCAGTGCAGCGGCCCTATTTTTACTCCTGGCAGCACACCGTTCCCTGGCTCTGCTGCGGCGAGCACAGCCGAGGAGCCACTCACGACCATTTGGAGCATCTCCCTGCTCTAGCTCACAAGCCAAGGGATGATGAACAGCAACAGGCCAGGGCAGGCTCCAGCCCTTCTTGTCTCAGAAAGCCCCTTGGGGGAAAAGGAATTTAAAAAAAAAACCCAAACCCCAAACAAGGGACAGAGGCAGCTCTGCGCCCTCGCACATGCAGTAGTGGCTTCAGTGCACTTCGTTACCGCAGGAAGCATGCATTGTTCAAGCCTGGGATACACCCGCCTGCCAAAATTGTCTTCCTTCAGCTTAAAAAGCGTCCCCTTTCTCCAAGAGCCGAGTTTCACCCCCACCACAGAACAGAGCCCGCTCCCAGCCAGGACAGAGGTTGCTTTTTGTGCAAACATTGCAAAACCCTTTGACTGCATGTTTGCCTGTCCCAGGGGGCCAGGGCCGAGCCCAGGGCTGCCCCAGCACTGCTGACAGGCAGCCAGTCACTGGCCTGCCTGGGCTCACACCACCCGCACCCTTCCCAAGCCCCAGCACAGCACCACAGACTCAGAGAAGCCCCCCGTGGCAGGACACAACAGCAGACAAACACTGCTGCGTGGCTGGGACAGAACTCCACCACCATCCACGTGGTACCTCCTACCTGCTCTCAGCCTCTGGGTTTTTTTAATTACAGGAGCTACCTACTGAAACAAGTGAGCAGCTTTACCAGCCAGAGGACAGCAACCCCCCAGCGTTAGAGGAAAACCAGTCACCTACCAGGCGATGAGACTGACAGACACAGAAATCAGGGGGCTTTTCACCACTCTCGAAACCCCATCCCCTTTCAATACAGAAAGCACAACATGGCTTGTTATAAAGGGAGTTGTAGGAGGTGAAGTTCAGCACACTGAATGCCAGAATTGCATTTAGGTTGGAACAGTTTTGCATACAAACTGCGACAGTAGAAAAGAAATTAGGACAAGCTACTGGAAAATAACAGAATTTGAGGAAAAAAAGGCTGCATAAGCTTGCCATAGCTGTGGAGACAAAGACACTGTGACCCAGCCCCATGCAGGGCAGCTACTGAGGAACCACAAAACCTCTTCCTGCCGAAGCCTTTTCAGGATCAGGACAGTAACATCAAGAAGTCAAATCAGAGTTCAAATAGCTCAGATTACCCTGGACCCAACAGCTTGATTGCACAAGAAAGCTAAAAGCAAGAATCTTTCAATGCAGCAGCAACCTCCCCCCCACTGCCACCGGGGCCCTCTCCCCCTGCCCAAGCCCCGAGACCCTGGTGACGGGTCCAACCGCCACTGCTCGTCCAAGCAGCCCTGCGCGTGCCAGGGGAGCGGAGGTGGGCACCGAGGACACTCAGCTACACTTACTGCTGTAAAACAGTACGGAGCCATCAGGAACGGAGCTACAGAAGTTCTGACCATTGTTACTCTGCTTTGTTAATGAAACTTCCCCAGTACCATGTACCTGACAGTTTTGTATTAGCTATGAGTGGTTACCCTTCACGTGCTCGTCACGCTATAGAGCGGGATCCAACGACCCAAGCCCTTCCCACTCCAGCATGCCAAGCATGTTCCGTGATCCCTCTACAGCCCCATCTGTGGCAGCATTTCCCAAATCCATCCATACCACATGAAGCCACCAGATTGCTTACTCATTTAATACACTCTGGAATAAAACAGAAGTCATTTATAAAAACAAATAAATATTTTATTTTTAAACATAGTATGTTCCTGGCTCCTCTTCACTGCATTCGGACTTCATCTTCTGCTGCAAGTGCAAAGCACACAGTTAGCAAGAACATGAGAAACACCAGCAGAAGTCACACGTAATGACACAGAAAGGGAATCAGCGATCACAACAGGCCATGCACCTGCCAAACGTTCTCTAGGATCCTAAGTTCTCACATCAGACTTGAGATTAAATGAAGGGCATTCACATTTCCATATACTTTGTGACTTTCAAAGATCTGAAATGGCTTTGTGTTTTACCACCCCAAAAATCAGGAGCAGCAGTGACGAGTCACACGCAATTCAACAGGAGTCCACCAATTGAATCTCACTGGCCTCACGTCTTGACAGGTTCAGTTGCGGCGTATCTAAGCTGTTACTTACCCGTCACTCGTGAGTTAAGGTTCTTTGCATGTTGCTCCTCACACAAGTTTTTAAATATCTGACCTTCCCCCTTGTAGTTTAAAGTATAAATTAGAGGGAAAATTTCATTAATTCCAGCTCTGCAGGTTAGTTTATTTCCCTAAATCACGATCTGCTTGTGCTCTTCTACATGCTAATTCATCTTCCAGGTTATTTTGAAAGTTCAATGTTCATTAAAGTATTTCAGAAAAGTAGCTTTTTAACAACTTCTACTTAAATTAATGTTTGAGAAGCAGCTGCTCTATTGTTCCCCTTTTTCCTTACTGATCACCCACCCCATTTGCACCCCTTTCACTGGAGCCAGAAAGTAGAAATGGTTGTTTCTTGTTTGACCACCTATGGCATTCAGAGGACAGCATTTATTTGATGGTGCAGGGCTGAAAACCCTCAAACAATGGTTATATCTTGGCTCTACAAAAGAAAGATTCAGAAATTTTATATAAAATTGAGATCAATCAAACGCAAATTTCAGGCAGGAACTACATAATACATCGCAGGGTGACAGGCTACCGAGCTCTTAAAGTACTGTAAGGACATCAGCTACCTACTTGTTCACTTGTTCTCCTGGTCCCTCCACAGATCACTGGGCATCATGCTGGATGTGCTCATGCTCAGCTCCTGAACTGCAAAAATATTCAGAAGTTATACTCACAGTGATTTTGAAGCCTTTTGTACAAACCCACGTCTAGAACGGTGTTTTTAACCACTGCTGTCAAGATACCAAGCCCAGATGGAGTCTGGATGCTTAACCCCCCAGCTTGACAGCAGGTACTAAGCTCTACCCTACACATTTCATGTATTCACTCATCCCAATTTCTCAATAATCGCCAATTCAAAGGTACTCAGTGACTGAACATCATGCTTCCAGAAGCCTTTATTATTTCACCCATTCGGAACAAGACTAGAAGTTATGCTTACTTTCCATGGATGAGCACTCCGGTTTCACTCAGCTTTCATCTTCACCTAAAGGATAACAACTGAAGTTATTATAGTAATACACAGAAAATTCTGACCATTTCAAAACTAACTTAAAAATAAGGTTTTAAGATACATGGACTGATTAGTTATGAGGGGGAATTTACAAATTATTCCAAAATATTAAGTGGAAGAATAAGGGGCAGAGATAGGCTAGCCTAAACACTTGTAAAGAGATGAAGGAATATGCAGGTAGTTGACTGAAGAACTGCACCTTGTCTGAGCACAAACCGTAAATCACCAGTCTGAGTACAATGAAGTTTGATTGCAGCCAGAGGTATACTATCCCTTATGTGAAGGCATTGATTTTGTCAAGCTACTTCAACTCTTTTACCCTAGTTTGTCTCCTGTAGTAACGCCCTCTTTCTTCCCCTCATGAAGGAGTGCAACGTCCCTGACTCCTAGCAGCCCTGAAGTTCAATAGTCCTAGAAGTGCTTCAACAGCCAAAGGAAGACACTCGAGGTTAGCATTGTCATTGTCGGTCTACTGCTTTTGCTCTCGGCAACAGATTCTTCCCCTCTGAAGACCCACCCTTTTGCTATAGTGACTTGAGGGCAAACTGCAATGGCCAGCAGCTAGGGATGTAGTACAAGGTTCTGTGCACACCTCTAGTTGGGAGGCAAATCACACCATGGTCACAATGGGATCTGACCAGGCAGGGCGAAGGTCAAGTTTAGTCTCAAACCCACCACCTGGGTTTTATCATGGCCCTCAGGAGCAGAAGTATAGTATGCACGTTTTGTTTTCTATGCCATAGCAACAAACACCATGCATAAGGGATACTATATCTTTGTGCATCCTTTTAACACTCCAGATTCACTTACAGCCACACTCCTCCCAACCCTCCCCAGTTAGCTCTTCAGTACTGGTGTTCAGAAGCAACATTTACAGAGATGGGGTATTCACAGACCACTGCGGGATTGCACAGCCAAGTCCTAACATGTCAATCATTACCTAGCAGCAATGACAGAGGTGGGAGAAGGCCAATCCTCCCTTTTTTTCCTTTTCCAGTAAGCAGCTATTTAAGAGCCCCACTAGCTGGTATGGAGAGAAAAAAATCTGAAGCTAATTAGCTGATTCCAAACTTGCTAGTAGTGGAAGAAACCAAGTAATTACCCAGAACAGCATACTTTTTATGCATCCTTTCCAACATGCTTAGCCTCATTTAACATAATGGAACAAAACACTGGCCTTCCTGATCATGTCACTGCAGCTGGCAATGATTAACAGAGACATGCAACCCCATTACTGCTCAGTCCTAAAACTACTCACAGGCCTCAGTGTTTAGCTATGGGGAAAACTGCAAGCAAATCAACACTTTGTATGCTTAATGTTACAGTAAAGCCCCCATACACGCTATGCTGTGCTCTCTCCTGACAGCACCAGTATCTGGATCTGAGGGCCTAGCAGGTACGCATATGTATTCTGACACCACACTTCTGAGCTTCAGATCAGCTTTTGAGAAAAAGTGTATTTCACACACAGATAAAACCAAGATGAAACACAATGCAAGCACTTTAATGTCATTTCTTGTACCCACTTGTTACAGACTGACTTAGAGCAGACATGGCTATTTGCTTTTAAGTTAGCTACCACACCAAGTTTCATTACTGCAGACAGTCAGAGCTGGTATGAGACCCATGGTTCAGTCACAAATTGCTTGCTCCAAGAGTGTCAAAAACCTGCTAGTGCAAGTACGCAGAACAAGGCAGATGTGCCAATAACCCCTCCATGACATTCCTGCAGGTCAAGTATCCAGAGCACACTGGAAAAACTAGTCAGATCTGAGCACTGGTTTAAAGATTAATAATTCGTGTACGTGACAGTACACATACTGCCATCAGTTTTGCTACTGAATTCTAGTCACAGGTAAGAGTAAGCCATCACGAAAAGCCAAACTGACTTTGTGACAAGCGGTGTCACTGCTCGACTAGCTAGAGTTCGGCTACACTCACTGTGGTGTAACCAAAGACCTGTTATTATGATCTTAAGGTGCAGCTGCTACTTCAAGCTTTCAATGGAACATGAGAAGATAGCTACAGCAGAGGGCAAGGCTGTCCAGCAGATCCCCTGTTCACCAGCAAGAGTCTTGCCTGGAAGATAACACAGAAGGGTCCGAACATGACAGTAATACCAGAAACAAGTATGCAAAGCAGAACTTTGCAGAATAAGCGGGAAAACATGTTACAACACCTCTCAAATAAACTGAACATCAGACAAGAGCTAGATCATGTGCTGAAACACAGGACCTTGAAATTCAGGTTCAAGAGCTAATGCAAAAGAGCTGGAGATCAGCACGTCTGGATGTCTGGAAATGTAAGCATGTTAATCCTGAAACACTACATTCAGTATTTCTAGTAATGAAGAGTTTAGAATTACATCCCCAAGACTGATGAAAAATTAAGTTGAGCATTACACTACCAAGATGACTACATTGCAGAAATACAGAATCTCATCACTGTCAATTAAAGGCAGAGGAATGCATTACGCTTGTCAATCGAAGACAAAATAAAGACAACTGAGATGTCCAATAAGCTCTGTGAAACTACTCATGGGGACATTCATTCAAGCACTCATTTTTACGTCCTCAAAAATATTCCAAATCAGTCTCAAAGCTGACTGTATTAGCAAGCTTAAAGTGACTATCACGCAGTGCACACAAGGCTAGAGCAGCGATTACTAACGCATTTCCTACCGAGCCAAGATTCTACGAAGGGATGCGCTGCAGATGGGCCATTTTGTCACTAAAGAAAGTTTAAACAGTCCTTTTCTAGGCACCGATAGCACCTAGTTGACTAGTTAAGTGAGCTTAAGATCACATTCCCTCTTCCCCACAGAGCTCATCTAAGAATATCTTCGTTACATCGGAACCAAGAAAAATCCACACAAGCCGAGTCACATGTACAAAGGAATCGGGTCTGAAAATACTTATCTAAGAATCACAGTTAGGTTGCTTATTGACTCTGAACAAGACAAAGCTTAAAACCGAAAACCACGCAGCTTTGATGCAAGCTTAACATACAGGTATGAAGAGTGCTGCACTGTAATTCCACAGTCAGAAGTGTGATGTCAGAATACCCACAGTATAAGATTACATAGAAAGTCACCAAGTTATATTATATTGCTTGTTACCTACCTGTACGCAGTCGGCAATGAGAATCTTGGAGCAAGCAGGAATACTACATCCGGGTCCTAATGTCCATTGCCATTTGTGGTACTACGTTCCTCACAGTTATGAACTGCAGAAATGCTGGCTAAGTGCAGTTATGTAGCAGGCCACTAGTTTTAAGTGTAAATTGCAGTCTCAAACTCCAGCAAAAACTTGCTGCCACAGTAAATGGTTGCCAAGGAGAAGCCAAGATTTTTTCTACCACAAAAATACCACAAAATCTCAAAAGCAGTTTCAGTTTCTCATCAGCTGTATAAATGATTAATGTAATGTGTCTACACCAGAAGATAAGATTATTCTATATTCATTTCTGAGAAAGCGTGAAGATGTATGTGTAACGATACCAGTTTCTACATGCTGCAGTTTTTAGAGATCTACGTGTCAAAATGGGCTCAAATTTTGATAAAGCAAGCTAAATTGCAACAGCCAATGTCCTCCAAGTCCAGTACAAAAATGCATTATGTGATCCAGACCATCCAAAACCAGGTCTGACCAACAAAGCTCTTTTCTAAATCGTTTTAAAGATTCAATTATATAAATCTGATTTAATGAAAAAAGTCCAAAACCTCATAGGAACAGATCAAAGGAACGTAACTTTTTCACCTCCCACATTTAGCAACTTCAGATTTTAAAGTTGACATGTTTGCCAGCTTTTAAGACACCACCTTTAAAAGGTCTTGAAAAGAAGCTGGCTAGTTAATTGTATGCCTGTTTAATACATGCAACTCAAAGCAGAACTTGTTTTAGAAATTCTGCTTATGCAGCTACAAAGCTAGATTTAACCAAACTTTCAGATGTTTTGAAAACTGCCAAATCTTTCAATGTATTTACTAATCAGGGTTTTGCAACTCAAGCTATTTTTAGTACCTAGCAACAGTAGCTTACGTACAAAACAGGGGTACCAAAAGACAACCTCTGTAAGGTACAAGGACATCAGCATCCTTCACTCTTCCAAGTTACAGAACTACAAAAGAACATACTTTAGGATATGCACCAGCATCTCTTTAATAAAGAATGACATGTAATCTGAAAAATAAACTGAAAAAATTAATTTAATGTTTACGTTCAGAATTCCCCATCTCAAACACCTTCACCTTTTGCGGGTGTCCCATGAACACCCTCCAGAAAACATATGCATTATTTAGTACTACTTCAACAAAGCAAATTGCATCGGTACTGCTGATTTTTAAACTAAGTATCCAATACAAGTACTCCCAAATACTCGGTCTGCAGTTTAGGAACTGCCAATTCGGGATTTCCTGAAGAGCAATTCATTGTTGTAGCATGTTATCAACCCCCAAACTTTTCTGGGAAAAGTAGCATTCACTAAACAAGCTGAGTCGCTATTTAGTGCGCTTAACATTCCAAGTCAGTGTTACCTTGTATCAGCATTTCACAACATGCTATTTTTTCATTTAAGGAGTAACAGCACTTAACAGTGAGTACTTCAAGAGGGATCATCATCTGCACTCTAAAATACTGTAATCTGACACTAAAGTTTTAACCGCAGAGAAAATTTAGCATAGAATTTAGAATTAGCCAATGCTTAGCACAAGGAATAGAAAGATCTTTAGAAGATTAAAGCTACTCACAGAATGCTCGGTAGTTGGGGAATCCTGTGAAGGTACAGCCAAACTAAGTTTACCTACTTTATGCCAAGCAGGTTGATGTATCCTGCATCAACAACAAGGTATTTTACACTGGGAAGTCACGTTCCCAGCTTATCTGGTACAATGTAATAATAAGCAAAGCAACTACCTTATCAATGAGTCCAGAATGCTTTGAAATTCTTCTGGGGCTTAATAAAATGAACAGCAAGCTAACAAATTCATCAAATCTTCTACAAAAGAACCTTAAAGGGAGTTTATTTGTACTGTGTAGTATTAACTATTAAACTCCAGATTCAGATACTACTTTTGATGCATTATCTCCAAACATCAACAATAAAAGAGCGATAACCATCATGCAAGCAAGCTAATTTCTGTATTTTACATACAGGTTTTTAGGATTTGCCCACCAGCTACATGATTTAAGAATAGTTCCTGCAGTCCCCATAATACAAATAATTGTATGCTGAACTATGCAAATTAGTCCACTCAGTTAGCATGAGGACATAAGCAAGTTAACCTTAATCACTCAAGTAACACTTCTGGTCTTTTTGCCAAGCAATTTCAGGTAAGTATACAATACGGAGAAAGGCCAGATCCTGTAATCTCAGACAGTTTAAGAGCATATAAATATCACATTAACAATCCTTTAGTTAGGAAGTCAGCCAATACAAGTCATTCTATGAATTTATTTTAAAATAACCGTTGCTAGTCTTCTGCTTAAAGTCTTTAAAAGATTCCAAGCAGTAACTGCCAAGGTGGTAAGTGCTACCATCCCACCACCCATTATCCGTAGCTAATATATGCAATTCATTACATACTACACTGCTGGCAGTGTAGCTTTAATTATTGTATCTTACAGCACTTGCAAGATTTCCATTTGCTTCCTTATTGCAGCACAATTAATGCTCAAAAAATCTGCACCTACTAGAAAGTTAGGCTACTATTTGACCCAATCTTAAGCTAGAGGCATTATGGGAACAGATCTCACTCTTCACTACAGTTCCACACCCTGGTCTAGTTGGACCTCTACTTCAGACTCTTGGTTTACTGCGGAAGGTGTGGTATTTAGCCTCATATGTTTAACCACGAATGGCAAGAAGAGTTACTACATTTAGTTTTCTATTTATTTGAAGCACAGTAAAAAAAAGTTGGTACACTTTGGGAATTCAGTGGCACAAGGTACACTGCCATCAAGTTAGGGACGTTATACATCAAAAAAACAGCTAAATTTGTTTTGAAACACTGCATTACATAATTAAATTGTACTCGCCCAAACAGACCACTTACAAATATTAGGTCAGTAAGTTTCTAACATCCATAAAAACGTAGCTTTCTTACTAAAATGCAAGAATTAAAAAGTTGGTGTCTAAACAAGACAGACAAAAACAAACTGGAATGAAACTACAGGTCACATCTAAAATCGGGGCTTTTTGTTTGGGCCTTCATATTCTTCTCTCCCTCTACCATATCCTGTTGGTGTTCCAGGCCCCATTCCTCTAGGACCCTGGCCACCCACAGGCCCCGCACCTCCCTGCCCAAAGCGTTCAGGACGCTATTGGAACAGAATTAACAGTTCATTATATGTAGTTGATGTCCATGTGTGTTAAGTATATATTTTTAGAAGGTTCCGCAGTCAAGGTTCGTCGATACAATCACCATTGAGCCGATCCACAGGTACCGGGAACATAGAAAGGAAAAAAGGGTAATTTAAAAATTAGTTTATTGTAATACATGCCTTGAGGTATGTTCCCACTTGATGCATTCTCAAACATCTGTTACAAAGAACAGATCCTCCCTGCAGTGCTAGAAATGTAAGCATTAGTGCAGATGTGAATTAACAACTTTTCCAAATGAGCTCTAGCAATTTTCAACCAAGTTAATGCAAATAGCTTGCAAACTTCTCACCTTTAGTGCAGTAAAAACTTAGATTACATCACTGTCATTTCCAAATAAGCCTAGCCAGAGAACGAATCTTCAGTACACTGAGGTATGAGCTGACATTCATAAAATGTCATTGTAAACAGAATGCCTACTCACCAGTTAATGGCATGTGCTGCAAGAGAGACCATGTGCTTTTCAAGATGGGGTTAAGACTACGGTCTGCTGACTAAACTGCAGAGGCCTTAGGCAGTAACCAAAACTGATTGTGAGCACTACTGGATTGCAAGAAGAAAAAAAATGTGAAAAAAGCTAATGACCAGCGATTTACCTAACCAACGCAATTGCTCGATCAAAAGACTTGCATTTGTTAAATCCCACGTACTCCGGAACTGCAGCTGTATAATATGCAAAACGTGTTCAAAGAACTACAATTTATTCAGTGTTTCCAGTTAGAGCTATGCACAAAGGATTGTGTGCATCCAGTCAATATCTCCCTTCCCACCCCACCTTCACCACAAGCTCTTGGAAAATTCACAACTTCACAGCATTGAAAGGTTTCACACCAAGATGTAAAAGCTAAATTACCCTGCAATAAAGCAGAGACTTCAGGTATTTTTACTAGTACCTCTAGCTGCATATACTTCATTCAGTTACTGTATCAGTAGGTGTGATCAGCATTCAATCTACAGAACTGACAAATTATAAAGTCAAAGATAGCTTTAAACTTTCGTTTCAAGCAAGTTTTCCGCTACCGAGTAACAGAACAATGGTAGGCTGTTTGTTACAAAAGGTATCTGCAGCTGAAAATTCACACTTCAAGTTCTTGACTTCTGAAAGTTAGTTTCAATCCTTCCAAGAAAGGAATTTCAGGAAGATTATCTAGGTTCTTTCTGCCTAATTCATGGCAGCTTAAGCTTATCTCCAATTCTGTTTAAAAGATATCAGCCCACTAATGGTGACAGCACTGTGTGGCAGAGATCCCCATCCTAAGAAACTCAAGGCAGTTAAACCATCTTACTGTCACACCTTTTGACCATATCACGTTTTCAGGTATTACACAAGTTCAGCATGCACCTGTACCATGATTTTCAGGAGAAAAATGTACACAGCATTCACCACAGACTGCTTAACTGTTCACGGGAAACTTAGGAACTGCTTAAATATCAGTAGATTATATAGATACATTAAGGCCACCGGCACTGTCTACTGAATCAATGATGCTCTGCAAAGTTATCATTCCAAAGATATGGTTCCCCCAAAAAAACGGAAGATGCCTGACAAGCTGCTATGGTAGCTCACCATGGTAAGCCAGAGGCCTAAACCCACCCAAAAATCATTTACTTCAGCTTGTGCTACAGAGGGTACACCCTTTGAGGAGGGTGAAAGCACACTAATATCGCCACCTAAACAAACATAGATTTCCATCCTACCCATTAAGCATTTCTTTAATCTACATCCGTATTGCTTCAGTGTGGTAACACCAAGCAGGCTCAAAGCCCATTCACACATATGGTGTGCCAAAAATAGTACAGTTTGGAAACATACCTCAGAACATGAGATATGCCGTAGCTTTAACAGACTCTACCTATATAGTCATGCCCCACACGGGAAACAAGAACAGGCTATCATTCCTTGTGAGATAGGAACCACAAAAGGGCTACAGTCAAGGATCACTGGAACATGCCTAAAGCTAAAAAACCAGCATTTCTGCTCGTCTATGGCAAACATCAGCATACAGAGTAAGTGATATGCTGTTTACCATTGATTACTTAAGTTAATCTGCTGCTTAAATAGACATGAGCGCAGATTTTTGAATTAACAGCATACCCATACCAACATGCATCAATCCTAACTAGGCTTGGAAGGGCCAAAATAAATGCAATGTTACACACCGGAAAGGAGAAAAAGATCTCTCTTGTCCATAAATACAGAATGCCAAATTACTGAAAAGCTAGTACATTACTTATTTTAATTATGAAATTTGTCAGATTCTCTAGAATTTATAAAACATCCTTCCAAGCCTAACAGTGACGCAGAATTTCCAAAGTCCAATAAAGTCAGAGTTAATTGCAAATATGCTTAACAGCACATTTGAATTCACTTAGAAACAACTTCCGACTGTGTAAGCTACCATAATGGTTAGGAACTAATCTAATACTACATACTGCCACACTAGTCTTCATGTTAAATACCTGACAAGAAAGTCAGCAGTTAACAGTGAAATTTACACAACCATCTGAACACTGGTAGAGAACTCAATTCCCAACCACAACACATTTCCCTCGTGCTAAACTAAAGCCACCACAGGATACATTACCATGTCACTTCCCATCATAGAACCACTCATGGCTGCTTGGCCAACTCCTGGATTAGCTTCATAACCTATGCCGCCACCACCTCCGAGAGGTGGAAATTTCTGGGCTGCAGAAGCATAAGGATCTAAGAAAGAGAAATACATAATCATATTCTGACAATTTCTAAGTTAACCACATAAAGCAATTATTTAAAAATTCTTTACCTCCCATGTTCATTGTGGTGGCACCACCCATTCTCATGTCTCTCTCCCTCTGCATAGAAGAAACAACTTTTAGCACGGATAATCAGCTACTGAAATCCATGCCTTTCAGGAGATAAAGCACATGTACAGCCAACTAATACCATTTCACCTACACAAAGACATCACATTATCTAACCTAAAGGAAGCAAAATGCATCAATTTTGAAAATACATCCAAAACACTCCTGAATGCAGTAACGTATCCAAAAAACATCATGATTTCACTTACTGGATCCATGTAACCCATTCTACTATAATTCTCTTCCCTTTGTCTTCTCATTTGTTCTTCCATCTCCCGCTGACGTATCATCATTTCCTCTTCCCGCCTGCGACGCTCCTCCTCCTGCCTGATCATCCCAAAGCAGACTGTTAAACCCCAGGGGCATAACACATTCAACAACATGTAACACGTTCATCAGCATCACTTGCATGAGCAATTTAAAAGGCACTGAATGATTACACTTAAGCAAAAAAAGATATTCTATGATACTCAAATACTCAAGGAAAAACTTACACTGCAGTTCAATTTCTCATACACAAACTGAAGCAGCAATGGTGTTTCTTGAAAAATAAAAACTTTCATATATAAGTCATTTTAAAAAGAAACAAACGTAACATTGAAAAAATCCCATGAAAGCCAAACCAACCTCAGCTGAATTTCCTTGCGCTTCTGCATTTCCTGATTATGGAGTTCTTCCATACGTCTCAGTTCTTCCTGACGCCTCATAAGGTCTGCAGAAATGAAGCTTGTCAGCAACTATTTCACAAACTCATGTCAGATTTAAACTCAGATTTGCATTAGATCAACCTCATCTGCACTATGGCAGACAGCTACCTTCTGAGTGTCACTATTCTTAACAATACTTCATTTAAGTAAAAATCAAAAAACTGCCAGTTGCTCTTTAAGCCTGAAATTCTGAGTTAGCAGTAGGAAGCATGAATTTATTCATGAAACCATTAAACAGCCATATATTTAGCTAGCATTTAAAGCTAAAAGAGATACAGAATTCAGAGCCAATTACCTTGACGCAAGAGATTTGCCTGATGCTCATGATAAGCATCTTCCATCTCACTTTCAAGTTTGTCCTTGGCATCTTTCATGTTTTTTGCCACTTGCTCTCTCTGCTGTTTTTCCATTTCATCTAAAGATTTCCACCTCTGGGAATATTCAAATTCAAAACTGCCAGGCTGAGCGAAACGGGGAGGAGTCTCTCGTTCCCTGCAGAAAGGAAGATGCTCATTCAGACTGGGTAAACCTGGAAACTTAAGGTCAATAAAAGATCACAAGCAGAATAGCAAAATTATCAGAGAACATCAGAGGAGCCCTGAAAATACCACCTCACAACTATGTGATAGAAAAACTTGCTGTGACAGAATGCTGATAACAGTACAGTAATTTACACACTTAAACAGCAACATTTAATGTAAATAAATAAATTCTATGACTACCATAGCAAATATGGAGACTCCTGCACTATCACATCCAACCACATCTTCCCACTTACAGTGCTACTGCATGTTTATCCTGTTCTTAACTTCTTCCTTAGACACTCCACTGCTGGCAACTGCCAGGTGCAAAATCCTCAAACAAGACAGGCCTTTACCTCAGTAGGTACAGCTGCTCAGAACAGCAGCATATGGAGAGATGGATTTTTTTCAGTGCCAACTTACCCAAAGTACTATGTGTCAAAGGCACATAATAATCCTAACTTTAACTTAATTAGTTTTCAAAATGCCTGAGGGCCAATAGTTTATTTTGTCATATAAAGAACTGGAGTCTAAGATTCAGTAATTAATGGAACAAACCTAGGAAAGTTCAAAAGCTTCCCATACATTAGCAATGTAAAGTATTTCAACATTTTAGAAACATTAACTATACTAATCTACACTGTTTTCAAAGACACTGCCTCTAAACCATTTATAGTTTTTGATCAAAGTAAGTAATTTTGAACACTTTCTTATATAAACAAGACTGACTGGATCTCCCCCCTGCACTCCCTTTTGTGATCTGGGAAAATATAACATCTCTACAACAAACAGGTTTAATATACAGATCCTAACCTAAACCTGTTACTTAGGAAAAGACTCCTATAAACTCTTATCTACTCTTATGCCCAGTGGTCAGCTTTATAAGGCAAATCCACAGGCAACTAGTTTTTATTAATCACGGAATGAGTTAAAATTTTACTTAATTTCTTATTTCATACCATAAACATCAGTTTGTAAATTCCCTATGGAATCATCAACACGAGATACACCTTAAGTGAGACAACAGTTCTCAACAATAGGATGAGAAAACAGTTGAAGTCTGATTTTCAAGAGTTTCTACATATACGAAAAATTGGGCTGCTATTTAGGCTTTACTGTTCTTTGTGATACAATGTAGAAAATTGCTTGTGTAATGCTTAATACTACTCAAAATGCAAAGCCTGTTTCTGAAAAATTACTCCATCTTCTTCAGAGTCTGGGACAATACTACGTACATCATCTATATACTCTTTATACCAAAAGACAGTGCCTACTTTTGATACATCGGATTCTTCTGAGCAAGCTTCTCTGGAAGACCATCTTCATCATCCAATTGTTCCAATGGTTCCACAATAACTGGCCTAGGAGTGCTGAACAAAAAAATACCCATTTTACTTTTCCATAAGAATCTCCATTCTGAAAAACCAGAAGCTGACAATTTTAGTCAGCTTAAAATTAAAAAATTCTAAGCAGCAAAATACTTACGTTGTCAACAAAAACACTCCTTCAGTACACCGTTCAAATGCTTTTCTTGCAGCTGGCTTTGATGCAAATTCAACAATGCCTTTTCCTGTTGATCTACCTCGATCATCTACAATCACAACGGCTCTTTCCACTGGACCAAACTGGGAAAAAGCTTCCTCCAGCAACTCGTTGGACACATATGGTGAAAGATTACGCACTGAAAGAGCAGCAGCATGTGTGGCAAACCGAACACGAAGCTGTCGACCCCTCATGGGGGTATCATCCAGTTCTGCCTTTGCAATTTCTGCAAGAGCTCTAGATTCCTGAGGAAAGTTTAAGATCCCGTTTTAGAAAACCAAGTTGTAAATTACTACTTCATGAGAATTAAGCAGATGGATGTACAATAGGAAAGCCTACCAATTTAATGAATCCAAAGCCTTTCCCCTTGTTGATAAAAACCTCTCCTGGCTCCCCATATTTGGCAAACAGTCTTTTAAAGTCTTCGTCTGTTATATCAGCAGGCAAATTACCAACAAACAAGCGGCAACGCTGAGTATACGTCTTCTCCCCGGGTCGCCTCAGAAGAGAGAGGTTTGCTTTAAATCCCTACAAAGAAGCAGACCAGTTCGAGCCATCACTGCGTGCAGCCCCGCCGCCTGCACCGCCAAGCTTTGGCCTTCTCCCGCCAGGAAGCCCCGAGCACCTCCAGTGCACCGCAAGCAAATACAAACCCGTGCTGCCACAGACCCCTCAGGCTGCAGTCGGGAGCTGCCTAGGCACCTAGGGAACACGCACATTATGTTTAGGCGTCCCCGCAGGCCGGCTGCGCTCGCCGCCGCCCCTCTCGGCTCGCCCTCTCCCGGGCCCCCCGCGCTCCTCCCCTCAAGATGGCGGCGAGGGCGCGCGGAGCCGCCGTGCTCGGCCGCAGCCGCCGCCATCTTGTGGCGCGGGGAGGGGGAGGGGGCCGTGACTCACCTCGTCCGAGAGCTTCTCGCCGCCGCCGGCCGAGCCCTGCTGCGAGGAGAGGCTCTGCTGTCCCTGGTGCTGCTGCCCGCGGCCGCGCGGCTCTCCGCCCGGCCCGCCGCGGTGCCCTGGCCCGCCCTTGTGCGGCCCGCCGGGCCCCTGCTGAGGGCCGCCTGGTCCCTTGGGCCCGCCGCCGGGCGACTGTCCTTGCCCTTTCTTAGGGCCGCCGGCTGGGGTGGGGCTGGGGCTCGGCTTGGGCTGCGGCTGCCCCCCCGGGCCGGAGGGAGCCGACGAGGGCGCCGACACCGGGGCTTGCTGCTGCGGCGGCTGCCCCGCGGGCAGCGCGGACGGCGGAGGCGCTCCCGGGCCGGCCTGGCTGCCGGCAGGCCCCGCCGTGGTGGCGGCAGCTGAAGAGGACGAAGAAGGCGGAGCAGAGGTCGACGCGGGCGGCTTCGGAGGCTCGGGCTTCGGGCCTCCGCCCGGCGGGCCGCCCGGGCCCTGCGGGCCGCCCCCCATGGGGCCGCGGTTCTGGCCCATGCCCATGCCGGGCGGCGGAGAGCGGAAATCGTGGTTGGGGCCGCCGCGGCCACCGCCGCCGCCGCGCCGGTGGAAGCCGCCTCCGCCGCCGCCACGGCTACGGAACCGATCCCGCGACATGGTGGTGGAGGAAGGAGGAGAGGTGGTCCGGCCGCGACTGCTGCTCCTCAGAGCCCACTGCTCAAAATGGCGGCGAGCTGAACAGCCTCGCCGCCGCCTTTGTCCGTCCCTAATATAGTTTCCCCGCCCCCGGAAACCTCCCCCTCCTCCCCGCTAGCCAACCACCGGCCTCGGTGGCGACGACCGATAGGTGGAGTCACCAATAGCATGTCCCTATTCAGCTCACTCTTTGATCTCATTGGTAAGGAACCTGCCCTCTGCCGATTGGTTCATTTGACCGCCGACGTTGGCACGGAATGATCCGTTAACCTCCTGTGTGCTGATTGGGCAGTTTGATCGGCGGGAGGCGAAGTCACGGAAGAAGCCCGGCTTGCGATTGGCTGCCTGGGGAGTCAGTCAGACGGGAGCCCGCCAGCCCTGGAGAGGTGCCGCCGCTACACGACAGCCGGGCCGGGGAAGTGACGCGTTGCGCGGGCCGCGGTCCCCGGCCCGGCCCGGCGGCTCCGACCGGCCGCCAGCTTCGGGAGGCCGCTCGCTCGCAGAGGGGGCAGAGCCGCGGGACCTTGTGGCATCCCCGGCTGAGCAGCCACAGGCTTCAGCTGGAAGAATTTCAAATAAATATATTTCCAAATAAATATAGTTGGCTACTTCTAACGCGGCCGGCAGCCTTCACTTGTACTTTGAAAGCAAATTTGATATTAAAACATTTCCTGTTTATTCATTCAAGGGTGGCAGTGGAAACCCAGCTCCAACGCGGGAGGTGACTTTCGCTCCATTTCGTCTGAAAGCCGGACAGGGAAACCCCAAAAATGCACCCTCAGAACAGCAACCCCCAACCTACAAACTCCTGTAAACGCAGGACGCGGCTCTGGGCTCCGTCTCCTTCGCTCGCAGGAAAGCGGATGTCAGTTCCCCAAAACGTACGCCAGTGTACTCTCAGTAGGAAAATAAAGCGGCTGTAAGAAGTCATAGCGGTTACGGTCACTGTATTCCATGTTCTAATACAGAGAACAGGCCCAAAGTACTTTCCGCCTATTTAACATCTCTGGTTTCAGCGGTGTTGCGCTGGGGGCACGCTAACGTCAGAACAACGTGACGTTTTTATACTTTCACTTCACGAGGGTTTCGATCCATCACGCTCCCAAGCTCCCACTGATGTTTCACATTCAGTTTCGGGTCTGAAGAAGCAAACCCCAGGTGAAACCCAAGCGAAAGCCGCGTGTTTGTTTGCTTTATTTCCCACAGAAACTGTAACTGTTGCATTGTTGTGAGAAAATATTATCAATCAATCTCATAAATATTTGTAAAGCCCTGGGCAATCAAAGGCTGATTTCATTCTTAAGGAAACGGATTTCCTCGTGGCTTTAGATTTTTGAAATAAAAATCTGCTATAGGTGGATCTTTTCCCCAACACTGGCTGTATGACTTCGACCACTTCCAAGCACAGCAGAACGGAATCCCCAAGTTGTTTTAAAATGGATTCTCTCCGAGATGTCAGCCCCTCTCTGCGAGCAGTAAATGTTTCCACCACGAGGTGTCTCAGAGGTTAAAGCGCTGGAAGAAGAAATTGGGACTAGCTCTTACTGCACACAAACAACTGGCTTTGCCTCGCTGTCGCACCTGGTTATGGCTGTTCAAATATTGAGCGTAAAAGGATTGTTTTCGCCTTTGCTGTGTCCTAAGTATACATGAACTGTATTTTAGGGACCTATTAATTTCTAGCATCCTTTGAAGGAAATGAAGAGTATAATTCTGCTCCCACTCCTGCATAAATCTGTACAACTACAAAGTAGCTTTGAATTTCCATGTATCTAGTAGAGGCCAGAATATGATTACACGTTTTGTAACTGCAATATAAGTATTTATCCTGGGCTTGAAATCAAAGAAACATCAATGTAGCTATGAGGACTTGAAATAAAAATCACCTCTGGTAACAATCACCTATTTTGTAAATATTCACACTAGGCAGCTGCTGTTCTCATACAAAACCAAACACTAAGGAAGAAAGCTTGAGATGTTCTCCCCAGTATGTTCCACTGCAAATAAATGTTGTGTCTGAGACGGGAAACTCTTTATGACAACTACGATAACATTTGAAGCAGCTCTGTAGTGTTTCTCCATACTTCATATTGCCCTGTTTTTTGGGATGCTTAGTGCCTACATACATTAGTTCAGTTTAATAGGGGCTGTTGGGAGAAGCAAAAAAGGAGGGAGAACTCAAGACCCTGCCCTCCCCCAAAATATTAATATCTACTTAAAAGATAACACCAGTGTTACGGCTTCTGAAGATTTTTTATACCATACAACCAATGTACAAAAGTGAACTGACCCATGGTAAGAAGCAGTCCATGACCGAAGAGACAAAAAGACCTGTAGCAGGCCTTAGAGGAGTATTTGAAAGAGGGAATCAGGCTGACGCTGAGGTGTCCGAAGTTACGAATGTCTCAGCTACCATTGAGCACAGGGTGATCTTCAGGTAAGAAAGGCATGGATCTCAGCAGGTGGTTGATTTAGATCATTTTTCTCTAAACGTTTTCCTCCTCCTCTAAACATAAACAAAAGGCTGACAAAAAGAAATCGGCATTATCTCTATAGTATTAATGGCAGATTGCAGGAGGAAAGAGCTGCATGTGTCCAACCTGCTACTTGAGAATAATTATCCCACGAGGTTCTGTAAGTGTCCCATGTACAAACAGTAAAATCGCATGAATCACAGTAACATGCACCACTACTAAAAAAGCAATTAAATGTGAGGAGATGCTGTGTCTGCATTCCCTGGGCATTTTTGACCTAGAGGGAAACAGTTTAATGGCTGTTTGCACAAATTCAAGTATGTCATAGAACTAGAGATGTTTAGGAATTTTAAAAATCAGGAAGCAAAAGGAGCAGACAGGGAGATCAGAGCAGTGAGGCACCCAGAAGGCGCAGGCTAGCGTCCTTACCCTGCTGCAGGCTCTGCTCGTCAAGTCTGTGCTGCACTCGGATAAACCTGTCTGAAACGGCAGGGATTTCTGCAGAATGGTTTCATTATTTAGGACTCAACACAGTTTCATGAATAACAGCATCGCCTTTTATAGAATAAAGGAGGAAGTAAAATGCCTACAGCAACATCTGGTACATAAAGCTGAGAGGCAGGATGAAAGGAGTGGCTAATAGTGGCTGTAACGGCTATTCAGCTGCACAGCAGAGCTCTCAGCAACTTTCCTGTGGCACTTGATGATGAAAGTTCTCCTCTCCCTCCCTCATGCACTGTTTTCACTCCCTCCTTGAACATGGATTAAATCTGCTCTCCAAGAGCTTTTTCCTGTATACCATAACAAATATGCCCGTAGGCCATTTTTTAACCCAGATGAGTGAAAGTAACACAGGGCCAGATAAGAGATTACAGGGATAGTCAAGCAAATGCAGAGACTGAAAGAAGGGACAGAGGGGTTGATTGTCTTTGCGCAGTAACATAATTGATTTCAGTGGATATAATTTTGATTCCTAGTGGAATAAAAGAGATCTCAATCAGGCTCAAGAGTCTACAGAAAAGGTAATATCGGATCTGCAGGGATGTCTGCTGTCTGAACACTACTGACACCAGAAGTTCCCAGTTCTGCTAGAGACTCTGTTCTCTCAACCTGAGAGGGATAAAGTTCAGGATTTTCCATTTCTAATTTCTCTGAACTAAATGAAATTACTGGAACGTCTTAAGTAGCAGTAGTTTTGAGTCCTCTGTCAAAATCCAAACTAGCATCAGAGCCATGTAAGGGAGAAACAAGGTCTTCTGTGAAAGAAAAGTTCAGCAGACCAGTAAGGAAATGCAACAGGAAACTTCCCCCGTCATGTCCCCTCTTTTCCCTTTCCCTTCCCCTCTTCTCCCTACCCTTCCTGTGATGGGCAAGGAAGGTCACAGGAGGAATCTCTACCCTGTTTACAATTACTTTGCACTGCTTAGCAGATCCAAGAACGTTGCTTTACTCCTCAGTGGTTTTTCTGACACTGCTTTGTGTTCTAGACTTCATGAGGGAGGGCTTGGTTGGTGAGACTGGATGGGTAAGACAAGCACTGGGCCTGAAAAAAGAATCGGTTATACACCGCTATTACAACCTGAGAAGTACAACATTCATACTCATGCCATTCCCACTGCCATCGTATCTGATCACCTCATTACCTTTAACATGCTTAACTTCATACCCTGGCTTAAAAATAGAGAACTCTGAGATCGGGAAGTCCTGTGGCTTGTCCAAGATCCCACAATCCATAGAAAGGCAAGAAGAGGCATCTGGCATCCTGAGCACTGGTACAACTGGTCTCTTCCTCCCCTGGCTGCCTGTTTTCTCCTCTCTTGGCAGCAGCTGTGTTCTGCCAGTGGGCAGAGTGATGCTTGTACACACTGCGTGCCTGCTGCAGGCACACTTGAGCATGCCAAGTGTGTCTTCCAAGAGGCTCCGAGAGCCCTCCATTTCCAGTGAAGTCAACTGGAGTTAAGGATGCTTGCTGGCTTGCAGAAGCACTCAGCTCAGTTGTACGACAAAGCCATCAATCTATACATTTCCTTGAGCTATGGAGAGAAACAAGATATGCATAACTAAAACTTATCCTGCTGCCCTACAGTTAACAGCTTCCATCTCTTCTATTAAGAGAATTTAAAATTTTGTCACTGACAATAAATATGTGACAAGAATGGGAGGTAGCTGTTAAAGAGAATCCTGTTCTTCATTCTTAAAGACGAGACAAGTGCTCAACAGAAAACAGACACATCAGCCCTGCAAAAATACCAGTAGTTCTGAACTGCAGTTCTGGTTAATGTTTGGCTATGCAAAGAATGTAAGTGGGGCAGAAAAAGTGAGTAGACTCACAATGCTGTATTTCATCAGACTGCCATACATTTCTTAAAAATGTAAAGACTTGCAATGCCTTCTCTATGTATTTTTTTTTAATCCACTATTATTTCCAAAACATAAACTCACACAAAAGGGGAAACATTGGAAACATACAGGAGATAACCATAAGAAAATTAGAAAACCTTTGTTTCATAACATGAAAATGATAGAAGTATTTGAATGAACAGTGTTATTCTGCATTTGGAAAAAGTGATGTAGTCACAGCACGAAATTCAGGATGATGTTAAAAAGCAGCACCCAGAGTTTGTAAGTGGGCACTCCTGCGTAACTTACAGTAAAGAATCAAGAGGACATCTCCAAAGCACAGAAATGGCCAAACAACTCCATAGATTATTCATGTCTTTTTCAGTAACTCTCAGAAGACAAAGATAAAACTAATATTGCTGTAGCATCAGGCAGTTTAATAGACTTCCCAGAGGATTATAGGTCTGACAACCTGACAACCTGACACGTATCCCAGGCAAAATTTGTGACCTTGAGCACACTCAGATTTTGCAAAAGTCTAACAGTTCACTTTTTTTTTTAAATTAGCTTTGGCATCTTATTATCGCAAATAGTACTCTCTAGACATGATCATATCACAACGCCTAGCAGAGCCTGCGAGCAGCCTGAAACAACATCCCATTGAGGTCTTACTAATCTCACCCTGTCTTACTCTGGGTGCTCGGAGGTGACAGCTTGTTGCCAACACTAACTCTTCCACTGCTGATCAAAGAAGCACAGCGCTATGTTGCAGGAAGGAAGTTTACGTGGGGTGGGAGTTTAGATTTTCAGCAAGGAGAGAAGAGCAGATGAAGAAACAAAAGCAAAGACACAAAAGCAAAGAGAAAATCCGCATTGCCTCTCTTGTGCCTTGACACAAGAATCTATGAGCCTGGTACAAAACTTCTGTTACTATAAACTGGATCTCCATTAGAAAAATGTGCCAATAAATCTATACTGGTAGCACAAGCAAGGCGTGAATATAGCTGGAAAATAGTTAATGACCCTGTAAGAATACCTACTGCAACAAAGACGAGCTTTCTGCTTGCTCTCCATGCTAACCTCCACCCGCAATCTGCTATGGACAAGATGCATCAATGTCTCAAGGATGTATCTAGCGGATGGTCTATAGTTAAATAAGAAACCCAGTTCTCTTCTCCCTCTGAGTTTTATGCTTCTGCCATAGGCTTTTTCACAATAGATCACTCAGTACAAAAAATAAGCTTCAAAAGTACTGCAAGAAACAGTGACTTGTGGTTGGCGTGCCGACAATTTTTAAGGCTACAGAGTAAAAAAGGTTGAGAGTCACTGACGCAGAGTAGCATCAGCTGTTTATCATACAGAATTAGGTGTAAAGGTCTAGATACCACATTTGCACATGTTGGTCACTATCTGTTTAAATATTTCATGATGCATGCACTTAAGTTCCTTCATCACTGTTGACTGTGATTTTAGAAATCCAGTGTACTTGACATTATCTAAGTTGCAGGCTTATTTTCTCATTTCCACAGGGTTGCACAGTGACAATGAATGAAAACAATTTCCTTTGTATTTATAAACAGATTCGATTCGGGGATCTGAGAACTGCCATATTTGGTGTGCAAAACCTGATGTCTGACATGTTTGGAAACAAAAGCCCGTGTTATTTAGACTTAAAAAGAAGATGCAGAATAGATTTATAATTATTGTAATTAGAATAAAAGCATGATTTCATTGTACTTAAATCCTGGTCCGAATTTCATATACACCCACAAATCCATCCAAGTAGAAATTAACTTAATAATTAATACTGGATCATTCCCATTACAAAAAGACACTATTAATTATTGATGACGCTTGTATTTCTTCCTAGCTGTTTACATCTTTTCACCCCCCCAGTTCATGGAGTGCTTTGGATAATGCAGCATGTACAAATCAAATCCCACAGAGATGTGTAAGTGACTACTCCACTCTTGTCTTGCCTGCACGCAGGAAGACCTGCTCCTGGATGTTCTTATCAAGCAAAATACAGAGGGGCATTTGTTTGCACGAGCAGAGCTAGAATATTCTCTTTAGAGTTCAGCTTCCTCCTTTCATCCCACCCACCATCAGACACTTCCTGACATTTCTCCTGCAGGCAGAGCAAGGCAACTGCCTTTTTTTTTTTTTTTTTTTCCTTTTGCAACGGCTGCTCCTCCAGTAATCTGTGGGTGGTGGGGGAAGGGGATGTTATCTCAACAGCAAACACAGCCCAGCAAGTCTGGGACGTGAGGGGGAGTTTCAGGATGAAAATAGGCCCCTGCCAGCCCTCCTGCGTTTGTGTATCTATGACTAAGCATGCTGAATGCGTCGCTTTTTAAAACTTGGCTTCTCTCTTTCCTTGATCTTTGTTGTTTCCAAGCCTTCTGCTCCCCTTTGTCCTGGCAGCCCCGGGGACCTCGCAGAGGCAGGCCCCTGACATCGCCAGTGCCAGGGAAATGCAAATCCCGCCCGGCGAGCCAGCCCTGCTGCTGGGGCCACCCCATGCGCCTGGTGCCGGGGGACAAAGCCAGAGCAGCTCCAGAGCTGGGAGACAAAACCACCTCGCTGCTGGCCCTGGGACTGCCTGTCCCCCCAGCCTGCTCAGGCACCGAGAGATTCCACTAGTAATTGGTTTTCCACTGAAATATTCACTGGTTTTGCTTACATCATTATAGCCCTGCCTTGGAAGTGTCTGCAGTACGGGGCCACCTAAAATGAAGAGTTTTCAGCAGTTCTGCCCATCTCTGGGACAGAAAAGACTGCCGGCAGCTCATCTCCTCCGGAGCTGTCACTACTGCTGCGCTGGGGAGGTGCCTCTAGGTTCAAGGCACCAGTAGGGAGCGCAGGGAATAAAGCTCCAGGCTCCAGTTTCTCTCACCTAGACCAGGCTCAACCTCATTCCCCCATAAAGCCTCCTCTGAGCTTTAAACAGTCTTCTCTGTGCGCCCAAGCCAGATGTGCTGAGGACTGCAATTTAGGGAGGCTGTAGCTCCCAATCCCGTTAGCACTGCCTAGCGCGTCTCTCCACACTTGATGTAGAATTGGCCTCTCATCACATCCAGCCTCAGTCCCCACAGCGACGGGGACAAAGAAGTGCCCAAAGCACCACATTTCAACTCCAAGCCTTCCTTTCCTTCATCTCTCATGTTCCCTCAATTCTCCAAGTTCTGCTTCCTCAGTTTTCTCATCACACTGTCCCTGCTCTCAGGCCATCTTATCCCACAACCACATGGTGCTGTGCTGGTTCCATCCTTGGTGTCAGTTTCCAAGCAACGGGCACGCTCCTCTTAAAAAGTCTCATGCCCGTTGTCTGGACTAGATGCTTGTCCTTGTGTCACGGTGTCCACTGGAGGCCAAACGCCATCCCGCCAAATGGTGGAATTTGCAGAGGGATTGAGGACAACCTGAAAGAATCTCTGGATTTTGCTCAGGAAACTCCATTGCCAATAGCACATTGTTAGTAGCATAAAGCATGCTTGTGCAGGAGTGACTTGCCAGTATAGCTACACTGGTCTAATCTACGCTGGTTCAACCTTTCCTAATGCAGCATCTTGGAAGTCAGGAGAGATAACGCTTTGCTAACTCCAAAGTCCCATATTTTTATACAGTACATCTTACACCGCTCCTCTGAGTCTCTCCCTGGGCCCCGGATGTGGGTACAACACATGCAACAGCCATGTTTCTCAGCCCACCTTACAAAGCCTGTCCTATTTGGATGCTCACTGAGCTCCCTGGAAAGGAAACAAGATTATTCGCTGTCACTAATTTGTGTTTGGCCCGAAACACGCAGCAGTACTGTAAGCACCTGCCACTGCAGTTCTCTGAAGAGAACCTGAGCTGGAACAGAGGAAGGAGTGCCTCGATCTCAGTATGTACGGCTGGCAGGTTTTCTGGGTGATCTATATTCAGCTGTGCATGCCCGTGGGTATGTGGAAAGATCATTTCATCCAGTTCATTGAACTGAAGCCTGCATGTGAAAGGAGTTTCATGGTTTCTTTTTTAAATGTCACTGTTTTAAAGACGAATAGTCTCACGCAGAATTGTGCAGCAGATTATAGTATGGGCACTCCAGGGGTAAATTAAAGAGCAATTCAAAAACAATACTGTGGAACAATCTTCTCTTTTCCCTGCCTTATCCAGGCATTTATCTAGGTCTGTTCTGCACTAGTCTTCACCACATTATCTACATATTATACAGTGTCTTTTTCAGCCACATTAGTACATATAGCGTCAAAAGTAAGCCAGGTCTGAACAAGCTGGAAAACATTCTGCACTAGTTCAAATGCCCTATTCAGAGAACGGACTGAGAGAGTCTACAGAACACCAGGGTTGATCTAGTTTTAAATGGTCCACGCTTACCGTCACCCTCTCATCTGTCCATAGTATCAGCTTAAGCAAACCTTCCATCAGGCATAGATTTCAACAGCATATGGTTGTGTTATGATCTATTTTAATGACAGGATGTATTTCTAACAAAATATTTTGGTTAGTGGTCTGAAAGCATTTTCAGTTGCATGTTGAAAGTTCAAATATTTCCATCAGCTCCCTAATTTACTTATGAGAACCATGCAATGAAATAAAGATGTTTGTTCCCGTTAGCATGCTTGCACAAGTTACATAAAATTTTCATTTTATAAAATACTATGGAAATTTACAATGTAGCTCCAAGAAGTTATAACAGTTTCATCAAGTCTTGTGATGCTACTGGAATTCTCATGGTATTTGAGGTTATTCTGAATGCCCGAGCATTTGGAGTTGTGATTACATGAAAATATAGGTTTAATTAAACTAACCAACCAAACAACGCCCACACACACACACACTTTCTAAACTTAAGCCTAAAAATCTGAAGGCAGTGCACTATAATGCCTCAGAAACCAGAGGTCAAAAAGAAAAAGCAAGTTTGTATCCTTAAGATCTTAATTCATAAACCAACCTCATCTTTTAAGGTCTTCCTCCTGACTTCTGAATACTTGGATTTCTCAACATTGTTACTAATTGTTTAGGCGATTTATAAATATTTATATTCTAAGAGGGCTATTGCCTCTTTTTTCTCTCTATCTGTATTTTCTGCATTCCTAGAAAAGCCCATTCAGAAATATGTGCATTTTCAGTGTTCAGATGACCTGCACATGTACAGCACATCTGTGCTGCTACACACATGCTTTTGGGAAATCTGTGCATGCACAGTGGCCTTTTATGCTCAACATCCACGTGTCCTGCCGTCTGCTCAGGGCACTAGTGGACGTGTCCGAGGGAACCTTGACATGTGGCAGCGCTGTATTTAGATTATATTAGAATTTCTAGCTATTAAAAAAACAATACCAATATAAAGTCATATTAAAATCTTTCATTGTTACTATATTTTGTGCCCATTAAAAATATTAAAATATTCATTCTTTTAATCTGTAGCTATCTAAGGATAAAAGTACTTTAAAAATAATTATTAAATTTCACATCAAGCTCACAGCTTACCTATAACATCTTTTGCCATAAAAAAATCCCAAATTCTTTAAAAAATTTCACAAAATTACTCATCAACTAGAATTATTTTATACTTGAGAATGAGGATTAATGTATAAGTGAAAAGCATTATTCATTACATTAATTTTATTTTTTATTAATTCATATATTAATTCATTCATTAATAATTATTACATTAATAATTTCACTGTCATTGGAATGCAGTCATTTCTAAAGAGAGACTCGACAGGATGTCCTAAATGAACCCCAATATTATGTATCTAGCATTTTGGGCCAGATGAAGGACAGTGTTTATATAAGGATCACTTCATTCACCATTGACATGCAGCTGCTGCTTAATACCACCCTTTAACTGTGCAAATCAGATAAAGCTAGGAAGCAGAGATTTCTCTTTAAGACAAAGTTTTAATGAGCGGTTAGATTATTTCAGTAGTAAGGAGAAGGGAACACATTGTTCTTATCAACTGCTTGTGGGTGCTGGTAATGTTTGACATTGTTCACAATAAAAAAGGCAACAATCTGTATCTTACTCATAGTTTCAAATTTTTTCTTAATAGGCCTATGTCTTGCTAACATTTTGAGTGTCTTAATTATTGGAAGGCATGAAAATGACAGGCAACATGACAAAGCTTTAAATATTTAGGTTTTAACCTTGAAAGGTTACACTGATTTTTGCAATGGAAATGTGACCTCTCAGGTATTTCAGGTTAAACAGATATGCAAATCTTCATGGGATTAAGTCCTCAGAGTCTGTAGAAACCCTTATATGAACTTTTGATCAACACCAGATGAGGAAAAATGTTGTCAAATATAAACCATCCATTCCAACATTAAAAACATATCTGTTTTACAGTTGTACCAACAAATGTTAAATTAACTAAAAAATTACAGAATGGTTCATTCATGAGTGATACAGCAGATGCACAACAAACAAAAACCAGATCGGTCTATATTCTCAGGCTGATTCCAATAAAGGGAACAAGCCGAATGTCCTGCAAATACTCCATGCTGTCTTCAAAAACACTGTGCAGTAGATTCAGCACAGGAGGAAAGAGCTTCTAGACCCTACGGCAGTACAAAATTAAAAGTGAACAGACTTGGGCTGAAAGGTACGTTAAAACCTCTCATCGCTTTGGGTTTGGAACGCAACTACTTCATTAAATTACGGTTTGTACTGTGTTGAGCATCCTGTTGAAGAAACAAATACATACCCTCTCCAACAGGAAGGCCGCGAGTCCAACGTGTCAACTTCTGGCGCATTCCTGTAAGGAAGTCGCAACAATCCTTGTCTACCCCGCACCAGTGGATCCAGCCCCCAGGGCAGCCTCGCCACTGGTGCTGGCTACGAGGCGGGGTGTCCCGGGGGCGAGCGGGATGCTGGGGAGCACGGCTTGAGCATCGCGCCATGGAGGTGTCATGCCGTGAGGCGGGTGCTGTGGCCTGGCGGTGCTGAGCACCATGTCATGGCCAGACACACCAGAGAGGCTCGGCCTGGCGGAGCGTGAGGCGAGGCGCGACCTGCCCACGGTGCCGCAGCAGGTCGCCGCCACCAGTCACCACCTTAGACCAGGCCTGGCCGCCATGACACGAGGTCACGGGCCCTGTGGCCACCATGGGGCCAGTCGAGGCCCGCCAGGGCCTGACACACCCCAGGACGCGCCTCGCGCCTCCTGCCCCGAGCCCGCCCGGGGGTGCCCGAGCTGGGCCGCTCCCCGGCCCCCGGCCCCCCGTGGCCTCTGGCGCTCTGGGGCAGCCACCCAGCCTGGTCCTGAGGAGGCCCCAGTGCGCCTGCGCGGGGGGGCCCGAGAGGCGGGGACGCGCGGCCGGGCGCATGCGCGCGGCGCATGCGCGCTGGGGCCCCGCGCTGGGCTTGTCGTTGCAGCTTTAAGAGGGCTCGCGGCCTGGCGGGTCCGACCCCCCCCCCCGCCGCCCTGAGGGAGCCGCCGGGCCCCCGCGCCAGCCCCCTCCTGCCGCAGCACGGCGCGGGGCCGGCCCCGGCACCCCCGCGGACCCCCCCCCCGGCGCCCCCCGAAGGGGGGGGAAGGCTGAGAGGGAGTGACCCCCGGCCCCTCGCCCCGGGCTGGGACAGCTGAGGGGGGGCGCAACATGGCGGAGGCCAAGGAGGAGGGGCCCGGCCCCCGCGCCAGGGTGAGTGGGGGGCGCGAGGGGAGGTCAAAGGGGAGGGGTCAGGGGGCGGGGTCACGGCGGGAGGGGGCCGGGGCGGCCGGGCATCGCCGAGCGGCGGCGGCCGCGGGGATGCAGCGTGCGAGGCGCCGCGGCTCCCGCCGCTGTCCAGGGCCCTGACAGGCGCTCCCGCCGGGCCGGGGGGGCCAGCAGCCTCCCCAGGCGCCGAGCGGTCGGACCCGGCGTGCGGGGCCCCCTCCAGCCTGCGGACAGGCGGCCCCCGGCCGGTGCGTCGCAGCTGCCCGCTCGCTCCAGGCCGGCGAGCAGTGCTGTCCCCGCTGGCCTTCGAGCCATGCTGCCTCTCAAGGTTTCTTTAGTTTTCCCTTAGTTCTCCTCAAGGAGAGTGTCCAGCATCATTTTCATAAGCGTCTTGGCATCACTTAAATAATAAACTTACAGCTGACTGGGATCCATCATCACCGTCTGTCTCCTTGTTTAAAACACAATGCTCTTGCTGCTCTTTTTAAATTTATTTCAATTGTCCATGTCAAACTATAGTGAGTCAAGATGGCAGTTTCATCCAGTTCTTAGGTACTCGTGCTGCAACCATTGTGTGAGTACCATTAGCCGCACTAATCCTGAGACTTGGTCTGTAACTACACTGGGCATACTCACCTACTTGAAGAAGGACTTCGTCTTTTAAACAAATGGAAGGTTCTTTGTGGCCCACGCCTTGTAGCCTGTGAAGTAACTGAGGGAGAATAACTTTTAAAGCAGTGCTCAAAATAATCTTGCAACGAGTCACGTCCTCTTTCCTGCATGCACGTAACTTTTGACTGAAAGCTTTCTGATAGGAATGAGGTTAAGTCGCATTTGAAGTTGTGTGGAAGGGTCCATAGTCCACTACAAGACTCTGAGCTGTCCAGTTCCCTTTTCTCAAAGATGAAGAAGTTTTCCCATTCTCTAGCCTTGAGAAAGACAAGAACACTAGCTCAAGTTTTCCATTCCTATATGTGAGAGAAGTTTAATTTGCTGAATTTATTTCAGGGAAAATGAAACTTGTGATTGCGGTGAAACTAATTGTTGCTAAACAGAACAGTTGACCTTCAGGGTCTAATTGGAGGAGTTGCACAGACGTTGTTTCACTCCTCTGCAGTTACAGAAATGAACATCATTACTGAGTTGTCTCAGACCCATGTCTTTCAGACACTTGCAGTTATTTACGAGCAATCTCAAAGAATTTTGCGGAACTGCTCACAAATATTACATAAATATGTAAGTCTTTGGGCGATCAAGATTTTGACTATCTGCAAGAACTTGAAATGGCTGCATGTAGGACAATAAGTTAAGAAATCTTAACTTAAACTTCATTCCCAGTAATTGAAATGTTAGTGGGCATAAGTAAATACTTCTACACCATGAGGACAGTCAAGTGTTGGAACAGGTTGCTCACAGAGGTTGTGCAATCTCTATCCTGGTGTCTAGTGGTCTCTTCATGCTCATTGCCTTGATGTGCTCAATTTACCTATCAAGTTACCTGGTATTACCAACAGGAAAAAATCTGATAGCCTTTTTTCTTCTTAAGTTTGCTTATTATATGCTAAGGAACTACAAGTTAGTATCATCTTCATTGGTGTCAGGAAAAATCATTTCTGTATTGGTTGGATAATCATTCCTAGGTGGTAAGTCCAGAAGTCTTCATCAGTAATTGCTCCACCTGTCCCCGTACATTTTGGAAAGCCTCTCATGCTGAACATTCTCCATTCCTGCAGAAGCAGAGAATTTGTTTGGTAAAATTTAGGGATGATCCAGGAAAGTGGCAGTTGCCCCAGGCAAGTTAGTAAGGAAAGAGGAAACGCAACTTGCCAATCTTGAAGGAAAATACCTTCCTGGTCCCAAGTCTGACAGTGAGGTTAATTTTAACTCTGCCAGAAAGGCTCCCGTGAGATTTTAAAATAAATAGTAGCACCAGAGTACTGCATTGTATCAGTCAGTAATCTTCAAAGTCTTGAGAGGTGTATTTCTTCATCTCCTTTCCCCATCCCAAAACCAGTTTATGCATCAAGATGTTCTTGAGGAACATGGGGAGAAGTGAATCCTTCCTGGCTACTCGAATGACTGATGGAACCTGTGAATAATTAGATTAGCATACTGTAAATATGGCACACTTGTATATCTTCCATTAAAGCCAGAATTAGTGAGGTCTTGGAAAACCTGCATATCTCATTTCTCTTCCTCATAGTGGTCCAGTTCCCATTCTACAGGAGGTTAAAATGGTGGACTCTTCCAAATCCTGTGCCTAAGGAATAATGAGTATTTCCTATAGAAAAAATTCTGTTCCTTCATATGGCAAAAATAAAGGTTGATTTAATAATTTCTTCACAGAGGAACTTAGCAAGTGCTGGTGCATTCAGAATTGCTTTTTTCAATATTAAAATCTTTTGCGAACACTATTCCAGAAGTGCATACACTGAAACTGGCATTTTGCAAAACCCATTGATAAGCAGTTGCCATCTTTTAGCTCAATCCACAATAATGAGCAACAAACTAAACCCAAAAGTTTTTGCCAGTGTAAGACTGACATAGAAGTTTGTCTAATTTTAATTTTTAGTAGTATCTGGAAAGTTCTTACGGCAAAATTGTTGTTTTAGAGAAGGTTAATTTCTGCCCAGAATCAAAACTGTTGTATTTTCTAAGGAAAATATATCAACATATTTAACTTTTCATACTTACTAAATTATATCAAGATGAACCTGAAAGGTGTCTGCTTGTATGGTTTTTAATTTAGTTTATCAAAATATTTGTGGAACTTCAACTTTAATTTGTATATAACATCACTGTCTTGAACAGTTTGTATTTTGAATAGAATGATCATTTATTTACGACAATACTCTGTCAACCGGTTGAACTGGACTGGACAATTTGGGGAGTACAGTGCTAACTACTGAAACTTGACACTTGGGCTCTTGGAATTTAATTTGGTGTGAATAGGTGAACACCTGGGTGTCTACGTCAGTAAAACAGCTGTTGGCAAAAGATTTTTAATTTTGCATGGCTTTAATTAAAAATTGAAGGAGATAATCTCATTTAGAAAGTTTTGTTTCTGAACTACTCTTGAATGGTACAAATAACTACGAAAACGTTTATCTGCAAAGGCTTGTGCACCTCTCAAAGGATGCTTTGATGTCATAATCTTTGAATTCACCTTCTAAAAATAAGCATAATGGATATCAGTCTTTTACATTAGGACTTTTCACATTGTATAAAATACAGAAAAGTTAAGTAAGCTCTTTATGCCTACTTCAAGGCCCCTTGCATGATTAGGATAGTGGAAATTAATTCTGAAATCACTCCCAAGGTTCTTGAAGAGGTTATCTCAACTTTTTTCTCATTTAATGACTGTTGTATCCCATCATTCCTTCCAGACACTCCAATTCACATTGGCCTTTCCCTAAACAAGTCTTGTAGCAAGTTTTATCTAGTGAATTTTCTTCGAGGTTTTCTGTCGATGACTGACTCTGTTCAGATGATTTCCGTCATCCCTTTTATAAGTGTCATAACGGCATAAAAGCAGTGCTCTTGTACCTCACTCCTGCTTTTGCTCGTAACACTTATTCTCTGCAATCATCTAAACTCTTCAAAATAAGGCTTCTCCAGCAGAGAATAGTTCATCAAGGGCATGTTAGCAGAATCGTGTGGGCTCTCAGTGTCTATCATCTTAGCCTGTGTTCTTCTTTACATCCTTTAATAGAGAAAAAAGTGTTTCCGCAGGGGCAAAAGAGGGAGATGGGTAGAGTACACCTGCAAGGTTGGTTTTTTTTAATTAGTTTTCCAGTGGAAACATAAAAAAGAGAGTGAGCAAGAGTCAACCTGGGAAGGTAACTTGAGGATAAAATGAACTCTGTTATTGGAAAGGTCCAGCAGAGTGTTTCATGAGTGCTGCAGGTGTGAAGCCGTGATAAACTAATCTTTGCACGTTGCTGATCCCAGGAGCAGTTACCTTATTTCTAGAAGCTCATACCAAGCTGAAGCAAAAGCCACATGATGGCTGAGTTTGAGGGAGATTGAGATCTGCTATGATGAGCTGCTCTTGAACCATATCAGGAAAAGGGAGACCAATTTAAGTGTTGAGCAGGCTGCAGCTTGGTGCTAACCTCATGACCTAGAGTAGATTGCCTGTATCACCATACTCTTCCTTTAACTCTGGCTCTCTAGAATTGCTACTCAGAAATATCAAGGGAAATAAAAAGTTTAAAAGACTGTCGCTTTGCTTTACTGAACTGGTACTGATCCAAAAATTGCATGCTGTATTCTGTCCTTTCTGTAAATACTGATTGAAGAATGATGGTAAGGTATTTCATTTTGGTTGCCGTATTTGCTATCTGCTTTAGATGTATCTGTTTAATTTTAGAAGCAGCTTGAAGTACTAAAGGGCTTACATATACATTAGATAGTTTTAAAGTGTGTTGTGTCTAATACCTTTGAAGTTTTTACTAAAAAAATTCATGATAACCAATATTATTATAACCAAAGTTTATTACATCAGATTTTTGGTAGCAAAACCAAAACTTGAATTTTATATTTGGTCCTTTTCCCTTGTGATGGCTGGTACAGATTCAGAAAAATACTTGAAGTCTTCTATGAACTTGAAGAAGTTTAGTATCAAAAATCTGAGTCTTGGTCCTGAGTTAGCGAAGTACTTGGTTCTGAGAGCCATCAGGAGTCGCAGTTACTTAAGACCCAATCTTTATGTCTTAGACTTTTGCTGTCCACGGTGGTGGTCAGAAAGCACAGACTCCCCCGGAGGGTGGCACAGGAGGGTACAAGCAAGGTGCAAGAATCCCGAACGCTTCTGAACCAACAGACACCGCGAAGTGGCCTTTGTGCATCAGCCTGCTGTGCCTGTGCTGAAACCGTTTTTGCAGACTGTGTCACATTGTAGGTGAGAAGTACAGGACAAATAGTTGCGATAGGAGATTCTTGTTTTTACTTTCTTAGCACTGTAAAAAAGAGTGTACAAATAAATGTTTTCCGTTTGCAATCTTTGCGCTATAAGCTGTAGCCACAAAATAGTTATCTGTCTAGTTTCGCCCAGGTTCTCTGGACTCTTTCTGCCATTGGTGTAAGAGATGAGAATCTCTGAAAGATCATCTGCCCAGTCCCAGGGCAGGATGAACTGCTGCTGGAGGAACCTCTTCATTTCCATTGGGAAGAGAGGAAACCTGAATCACTAGCCTAATAAACCAATGTTTAGTTGTCTAAATTCAGGTGAGAGGAACCTGGGACAGAATTAGCACAGCTGTACAGAGTTATTCCCTCAGGAGAAATTTTGGAGTACTTGCTTTCTTTTATTATTTTTTTAATAACTTATTTGTGTAGTTTTTTGAATCTTGATATTTGTTAAAAGTCTAAAAAGTAAGTGGAAAGATTTTGTCTTTATTAAATGGTGTTATTTGCTCAAGAAAGCTTTTATGAAATACCTAGTTTAGTTAATGCAGACTATTAACAGGTCTTTATCATGTTTAGTATTGCCTGGTAGGAGTTGTTAGAGTGCTCTATGAAAAAATTACACTTCTTTGTGGGTTTTGGCAAAAATTTCTGCTATCTAGAAACTTAACCAAATTGATTGGTTGAATGTGTTTAAAGAAAGTTTCATTGGAGGGAGGATGCCTATGTAAGTCAAGCTTCACCTCCATCACTTATTTGCAGGCAGAAGAATCAAACGGATGTGGGTCAGTGTTTTTTATTGTCATGCTGTGATAGTTGTTCGTGTCCTTGCAGGCGTTTTGTGCAGACAGTCTTGTTTGTTCATGTAACGGGACAGTTCTCGAGCGCTCCATGAAGCAATCACAGGAGCTTTGCTGAGAGCTCTGATCACATAGTACTAGTGGTTTTTCTGCCTGTTTTTACAGGTGGTCAGGCATTTCATTCTGAAGAGCCTTGGATACTTGTAACAGTATTTGCAAAGAAGGTGGAGCATCCAACTAAGCTGCCTGTTGTAAGAACTACTTCTTCATAGGAAAAGAAAAAGTGGAAGCCAACCAGGACAACAACTACAAATGGGACTGGAATTGTAGCCACCTGAAACAGAGAAATACCGGTTTTTATAAGAGCAGGAGAGGAGAAAATCATAGATCCGTACGGGAACGTACAAGAGAAGTGGAACAGGCAAAAAGGAAGCCTGAGTTAGGAAGGTACTTTGAAGAATAAAGTAGATCACATGATTGCTTTTCTCTCTTTAAGGACAGAAATACTGTAATAGGGAGAACTGAATATACATACAGGCTCACCAGTTTTCACCACCAATTGTTGTTGTTGGCACCGAACTCTTACAAGAAGGGAAAAGACTTGCAGTACCTAATGGTAGATGAGATGATTCACCAGTGTGGGCCTATTAACATATAAACCATTCTGTGAAGGAGGGCTGATAATCCCTGCTGTGTTTATCAACAAGCAGAAGGTGCTACATTTGTAAATTTTCCTGATTTGTGTGCAAAGCCATCTTGTAGGCTTCTTATTTGAGGACAGAGTATAACGAAAAGCAGATGACTTAGGTTTTATACGTTTCACTTTCTTTAGAGATTAGAGGGTTGGGGTTTTTTCCCCCTATTAGTAGCATAACTAGTAGCAAGCAGTTACTAACATGGTTAGTTATCCTCTTGGGGGAGACATTGAGTAGAGGGATCTTTCCAAAGTTATAGTGCTGATCCTCCACCCCAGATTGTTACCCTCATTGCTTCTTAGTTGTATTATATGGACTTTTAAAGTCATGGTGATGGCTCTCTCTTCATGAGCTACTCAGCTTCTGAGTTAAGTGGAATTAAGGGGATTGCATGCTCTGCAGAACATAATCTCTAAATAGCTATACTTTTGAAAGCTTTGGCCAAAAGTATATGTTTGTAATCTGGAAAATGCTGTCTTTCTTGTGGGATGCTAAAATACGTAACTGAACTGAAATACTTGGTTGGAATAATTGCTTGCTGAGTATCACAGCAGAAACATACATTGTTGTGATATGGACCCTGCTTTGATTTTGGTGATTTTTACATCCATGTAACTTCAGTTTAGTTTTTCTGACTCATGCTGTGAGAAATAGGAATTTTCCTAATTTCAGCTCACTTAACAGATTTAGTGTAACTAAAATCCCAGCGTTAACAGCTGTTTGTAGTGTCTTAACCAGCAATAGGAAAGTTCAGTGCGTAGCCAGGGGTGAGGTTTTGAGGGGAGAAGTTCTTTGTTTTCAAAAGAAAGCCTTTATTGTGGATGTCTTGGTTTGTTTATTGAAGTGTGTTTTGGGTCTGTGTGTGTTTATTAATTTGCAAAGCCCACACGTCTAGCAGGCTTCGGATCAGCACGTGAAACGCTGGTGCCTTTGCAAAAACCGTTGCAAGGTGAAGCCTTCCAGTGTGGAGCTGCTTCCTTCTCAAATCCGTGGTTTTGTGGGCAGATGGGAGAAGGGCTCGGATCCCCCTCTGTTTTTTGTAGTTATAGATTAAAACCACTGATCATTCAGAAAAAGTAAGGCACGCTGTAACTTTCTGTGTGTTTGACACTCATCTGCTTGGCCCCATATAGGTTGGTAACAGCGTGCAGCTTGTGTGCAATTGTTTGGTGGATATGGAAACCATAAGGTCGCCAGGGGCTTTGTTTGGAATTGGCCTGTGAATATTCAGAAAAGTCAGGAATGTCAGAGGAACCTGGGGATAGAAAGGGGCGATACACTTCCCTGCTGAACTGCTCCCCGTGATTTCTGGCGAATCATTTGGAATTCTAAAAATGCACAAGCGAAATGGCAGCAGCACGTGCCTGAATCTTCTTTCCTGAAACTTAAAAATTGAAGATGGATGAGTAAGTGAGATGCATGGTAGAACCAGGAAGATAGAGAGCCACAAGAAACTGAAAAATGCCTGCCTTTGTCTTTTTACATGTATGGATGATTGCTTGGGATTTGCCTTTAAAAATAGCTGTCATAGTATCCATTTAATTACCGTTAGGCTAAATTAAAAATAATCTTTCGAAGTCTTGGGCATGGCTCAGATGCCAGGGAAGCCTCAAGGACACACCGCGCATCAGCCAAGCTCACGCTCTTGCTCTCCCCTCATGCGGCTCTGAACCCGTTCTCGCCATGAAGAGCAGCGCGCGGCCCCCCACCAGCATCCGCAGGGCTGCCCGGGGCCCCGGGCCACGCGTTGGCCGGGACGGCGGCTGTCCGGCGCCGAGGTCCGGTGCGGAGCCGGGGCGGCTAGGGGGCTCTGCAGGCCCAGCACGGCCCGCCGAGCTCTATGGCTCGCCTGACCCCGCCGGGTTCTCTTCCTGCCGCAGCGGTTCTTTTCCTGTAGCAGGTATCTGCAGCAGGCTGGCTCTTTGTTACCCTCTGCTCTTCCCTCCCTAGGTGCTCCGAAGGTACGAATCGATAGGTCTGTCTGTGTTTCGGTGGAAAGCAGCCCCGGGAGAGACCCGCTGCTTAATTCCGCTCGTGCTGCGGAGTTTTCCCGTAGCAGAGGTGCAGCGCGGCTGGCTGGCTGCCTGGCATCCCTTCCAGGGATGTCATGTGTAAAAGGTCAGGGGATGCTTCCTGAGCTCACCGCACCTGGTTCAAGAATAGCAATTACCATTTAAATTACTTTCTTTTTTTTAAAACGGTGTCTTCCTTATCAGTTTAATGAATTCTGAAGTGGGGGGTTATGCTGTGTATATAGGGACAAGGAAACGGTGTGGGCAAGAAACTGAGAATCATCTCTGATTATTTTTAATTGCAGTTTTCTTAACATCTGCTTCTGTTCCACAGTTTGCTTATGGATGCAGTAAAACCTAGGATCAAACTTCAAAAGGCTTGCTAGAAAGATATGTGCCTGTGTATGTAAAGTTGTTATGTTGTTTTGTTTATTTTTTTAAAGAAATTATCTATTTTGCATACAAAACAAGGTTGTGGCCGTAGGCAGCTTCTCTTTATATTGCACAAAAATAATCTATTAATTTTGATTTATGGATGCTATGGCAACTTTGAATGCCGTTGAAGTATTGAACAGGTTTTTAGTTATTTCAAATTAGCCCATTTTATTAAAGTGTAAACAGTGTCCTTCTGTCACCTGCTCCAAGCAAAGACAGGTTAGTGCTGAGGATGTAACACTGTTCCCCTAGAGTCTAACACACAATTATAAAAAAATAGCGTCATACATAGTGGAATATTTTTTTTCATAAAAGTGGTACTGTCTCTATGTAAAGACTAGTTAATTTAAAGCAAAACACTTTGCTTCCAGGAATACCTAATTGTTTTGTCACCATTTCTGTATTCTTTAGTAATTTATTTATTTATTACAGCCTGATTAGGCAGAGCATTGCTTTGTGTGCAATGCTAGTTAATGAGACAGAGACTAAGAAAGATATATCCTACAACATTTAGTTTTGCTAATATCAAACTTAAACTGTTCTGTCTTAAACTCTTAGGGAATGCTCACTGCTTAAAAGCACTAAGCATCATTAAGTTATTCTCTGGCAAAATATTAGCCAAAGTGATTGCATGAAGCTGCTTTAAAATATTATATTCTTGAGTTTTGTTTTACAACCGTAAGTGTGTTTTGAGGACTGTGTTGAGGAGTTGAAGTCTAGAGTATTTTAACAGCAAACTTTCTGTTCCTGATGCTTTCTATTCTGTAGTTATCTAGGACTTAATCTGGGATATTGAGGTGCCTCTTCTTAGATCTGTCGAAAATGACCCATAGGAACTGCCACCTGATGAATCAGTTTCATGTTTGCCTCTACTTTTGTTCCACTAATCACTAAATCTTAAAAAATCTGAGCAGAAGAAATAAAGGGAGTTAAGAGTGATGACGACTAATCAAAGGAGGAGGTATGAGGACTGGTGAGAGAGGGAATTGCCTTGCAGAAATCTAATAGAATAATATAGAAGTAGTAAGCTGGGCATTATTATTTATGTTTCTGGGTAATACAAGACCATAATCTAGTGAAGGCCAACTTAGATGACTGATTAAGGTGATATATTTTTATGTAACTATTGGTATACAGAATTTCCTCCTGAGACGGCATTAAACAAGATTGTAATAGGATTCAGGAAGGGAGTAGATGTGTATATAATTGAGAGAATACCCCACACTAATTCAGGAAAAAAGTACATGAGCTCTCATTTCAGGGCATACTCCAGTTATAGACTGTTAGGGAATAAGTAATTTATTGGGGACAGAGATAGATAGATATATATATTTATGCGTGTGTAGGTATGTATATATCCACACACACAAGCATACAAATGCTTCCCCTAGTTTCCTCTCTTTGGATTTACACCATGTGGGAGTTCTGATGCTGTGCACTATCAGAAACTAGATGGTGGCTTAGATAAGACTGCTGGTATTATCAGATGCTGAAGTTCCTGCTTTATAAATACTTCCAGTGGAAGATTTTGAACACAGACACAGATCTTCCTCTGTACCCTAAAACCTTTTAAAGGAAGAAAATATTCAAGTTGATCTCTTATTTTGATAGCCTCACAAAAGAAAGAGAAAAGAAACAAAATAGGTTGTGTTTTTTTCCTAGGATGACCTTGTGGTTGGGAAGTGTCTTGGATTCCTTCCAGGTACATTGTAAATGTTTTCCAACTTGTCCAAAATATTTATGGTAGTCCCTGATGTGCTCTTGCAGGTGGCCCCTTGTGCTGACTTGCATGTTGTAATTTCTTTGGATGAAACAGTTAGAGAGGTCCAGACTCCAAAATGTATTCTTTTCCTAATAACAGCATTTCTGGTTTTGTTGCCTATTACCAAAAGATTGGTTATCACCAGAGGAGGAATACCTAGGGTTTGGATGTATAAGGTAACCAGGATTGTGGTAGAACCTAGAATACTTCCCCACAAGTACTCTGGATCTCAAAAGAGCTAAAGAACAACTTTGATACAAACCTACTTCAAGAAAGGATGATCTAATGCTTCATCTCAACTGAAGACTTCTCTTGCCCTACCAGCAAATTGTCTGAGACTTTTTTGGAGAAGAAATAGCGTGGCTAACAGGAAGCAAGAAAAGGGTCAAGGAAGGTCAGCGTAGAGAAAAGGACCTAGGGTATCGTTTTTGCCTCCCAAGGCTTCATACTCTGATATTATTATCAAATGGCAACAAGTTTCTTTTTCTGTTCTTCTATAAAAACAGTACACCACAGCTGTCCTTGTCTTCAGCATCTGATATTAGCACTAAGTATATCCAATATTTATGGGGATTAATTTTACACTAGCGTAAACTTAGTTGACTACAAGTGGACTTCTAGATCAACATTAAACTTGTGTCTCTGGAGACACTCCTGGGATCATTATAGCAGTAACAGAACTCAGGTCTTGCAAACCTTCCTAGAAGGTATTTCCTTGCTCTTGTTTCCTCTAGATAATTGCCATGAATAGACTTGCATCAGCCTTGTGGAGAAGTGTAACATTTTTTTTCTTTTGGTTCTGTATTTCACTTTTCCAGCCTCAACTATCTGCTCAGAGAAGCTGGAAAGTTTTGGTGCAGTATCAAATTGTCTTGATATTCACAATGCTGGACAGGTCCTCGCTATTCCATGTGTGTCAAGCTGAAGGAGCTAACTTGTCTTTGTAGACCTGCAAGTGGTACTGGAAAGAGACTGACAGACTTTCTGCCATCAGATGAACCCTGGGACAATATGTTGTCATCCTTTCCCAGAGCCGGCTGCTGCTAAACTGATAGTTCCCATCACAGTCCTGTGGAATATCGGATTTATCAACTAAATGACTTGAGTTAAATGAAATTAGAGATCATCCCTTTGCTATCAAATCCCATTACTTTCCTTAAGATGGCTTAAGAATTGAAGTGTGAGCAGGATCAACCAGAAAAGAAAACGTAGAGCTGGAGACGTAGAGAAGGGAGAGATGACTTAAATGAATTGCTGTTATTTTTTAGGCAGAAAGGAAGGATGCTAATGAGTTGGACATTCTAAAGGAAACTTTAATTATGCTGAGTGCACGTACTTCTTCAGACAGCATTCAAGCATGCCATCAACTAACGTCTATCAGAGAATGTTTAATGTAATTGGATGTTTTGTACAGCACTCAGAGTCATCATCTGGTTCTTCTTTGGTTGCGCCCATACTGACGCTCATTGTCTCGTTACTGTTAGGAAATTCCTGGAAAGGGGACATTCCCTGTTAGAGAGGTGAAACCTTTGGATCTGTGCACCCCATGTCAGTGGAAGCTGTATGTGCTGCTATTTTTCCATTTATAATGTTTAGAGGAAATGAAGGGTCGTAGAGCGTCAAAGAGGGCAGAATCTGTGATCCTTGACCTGGTACAAGTAACTCCTGTAGAAGTGAAAATTTTGATGTTCCCTTGCCTCCCCTCTCTCCTCCACCTTCTCTGGGAAGCAACACTAATTCTAAACTTTCATTGTGTGCTTTTTCTATGTACTTCTGAACTTGTTAGGCTAAATGTGACTTCTCAGTAGTGTAACAGTCTTAATTTGTAGAACTTTGCTTGGGGCAAGAAAGGAAGGAGGAGGAATTGTGCTCCTTCTTGTTGGTTTTGGTTTTGATTGGCTACTTTTTAGCAAAATACATGGCAGCTGACCAAGATAATGATATAGTGCTTTCCTTTTTGCAGTTTGAAGATAAATCTGATGCGGTATTTGATATTACAGAAAAATGTAAGTATTTTTATTTATTTATATAAGGCCATAGTTTCACAAAACATTTATTAGAAGTATCATTGCCACTGAAAAAGACTATCTTGCCCTTTTCCTAGCCCTTGCTATTCGTTCCCTCCCTGCATTACCTTCTCCACAAGTGTTACAAATGAGATGAATTGAAGTTAATGTTTTTTCTTTCTTTGGTTAGTTTTACTCAGTTCAGCTTCTGCTTCACTGTGTGGTGAGTGGGACAGGACCTTTCCTTATGTCAGCAGTGTTTTATCAGTAATGTTGGCCCAAGAAGGCTTAGAGTATTGAAGGAATTGCAGCATCAGACAGATTAGCAAAGGACACTTACGCTCATCCTTTGTTACACGTGAAGTTAGTGAATTTTCTGACTGCTCATGGGTTTTTTTGTCTCTCTAGGTGGTGAAATTCTGGATGCAGAAATGGCTGAGGACACTGACCACAACTTAACACCTGCCCTCGACAGCATATCTTACGGAATACAGAATCGAACAGGATCTGAAAACTCATTGCTGGATGATGATGATGATGATTATTTTCTGAACTCTGGGGATCTTGCAGGCATACCTGTTGTTGGGAGTGACAACGAAGACGATCAAAATTTCAATCCAAAAGACACTCTTTCTTCAGCGATTCATGATGAAGACCATCTGGAAGAGGGCAAGAGAGTTACAGAACATGAATTGGACAGTGAAAAAGAAATTCAGATTCAGAATGCAATCCAAAAGGATCTCAATTCACCATTTGAGCAGGGCCCTGTATTTAAATCAATTCGAAAAGATTTTAGCATAACAAGAGATAATGGCAAAGAGACTTTTTCAGCAAAGGACAAGAATAGAGAAGGACATTTTCAAGAACGTGAAAAACGGTTGGAAAAAATCCCTAAAGATATGGATTCTAGATTGAAAAGCAGTTTTCTTGACAAAGCAGGTAACTGTTGACATTGTAGGCCTGGCTACCCAGCAAAGAGGAAGAAAGAACTAGACAGAAATTAGCAATAGGGCTAGTTATTAAAAACATCATCTTGTTGAAGAGAATATGCATAGCTGTATGTAGGGAAGCATTTTTTAAAGAACCCTGAAATACAATGGATTTGCAAAAGGGCCTGGCAGCACTGGGGGGGGTGTCTCATCCTCCACAGCTTGTTTCAAAGCCTCAACATACCCTTTGTTGTTGTGGTTTACTAAACCAAGCTGGGTGACAATTCAAGCTTCCTTTTGTTTTTTCTCATTGTTTTTTACAGACCTTGGAATTCTTTAAAAGAAAAGATGATGAAGTTTAGGTTAAGTTGATGGCCAGGAAAGATTTTTTTGAGCAAAGTTATCAATTCTTCCTTAATGTATATGTATTTAAAGCAGTATGCATTTGATAGTAGCATCACGGAAAGGCTTGCTAGAAATGTATTCCTGTCTGCAGGAAGTCAGAGAGTAACTTGAGATCTGCTTTTCGGGGAGACTACTCTCCTTCTTCCTCAGATACTTGTGTCTTGGACTTTGTCCAGCCAACATGGAGAGAACTGTAATCCATTTCTCATTTGAGGGAGCCTGACAGTCACCAGTAGTCTTGCTGCCCACACACTTGGTTTTGACTTCCCAAGCTCTGAAAGTTACAGTAGAACAATGAAGGAGTTAAGAATAACTAAGCTGGAACACACGATTTCATTTTATTCAGAAGACTATGGAGAGAGGGTTCGCCAACAAGTGAGAACCTCCTGGCTACTTGTTCAGATTCACAGCTTACAATTCTGATATTTAAACTTTGTATGTTTAGTAACAGCATCTTAAAATCAGTGCCTCCAGGTTGCACAAATGATAGAGAAGCAATGCAGATGCTTTTAAAATAAAGAAGAGTTAAAGATGTCTCTTTACTTTTACCTTCAGGTAGAAATTAAGTGAAGAATATTTCTGTGCAAAAGACGTATTTCAGAAAATTGTAAATACCTACAGTTATAAGATTGTGGCTGAAAGCTGTGCAGCCTCAGGTAGAGTAGTTAGTAATTGAAATAGCAGTAGTAAATGCTCATAGGCAGCATCCAGTATCCAGGCAAATCCAGTATTTTTAAAAAGATACACGCTAAAAAAGCATAAACTACTGTTTCCTGAGAAGGGGGGAAGAGGCAAAAGACCAGAACAGCAAAGAAAAGGGTGAAAGTTGTTGCTCTGAAAAATATGTTCTGATTTAAATGTCGAAACATGGAAGTTCAGAACTCACTGGGGTAGAGAAAATTCTGAATTAACAATTTGCCTCAGAATTTTACAACCATTTTGCTGGAATGGGAAAATAATGACCCAATAGAACAATAAAAAATGCCAATTCTCTTTAAGGATTACCGTCTTATTTGCAGGGAGGAGAAAGGGAGTGGTTTAATACTTCTGAGGTGCTGTCAGATCATGGGGTTGGGGATCAGTATGAGACTATAGATAGTTTTGAAGGAAATGCGTTGGAATCTGTATTCATTTATATTTAATGTATATGTTTTCCTCAGTTCATAATCAAGTAGAAGAAACATTACGGACGCAGTTAGCGCCACAAACTCCAGAAACTAACTTCAGGGTAAGCTATAGATCTTTCAAACACTTTTGCAAGTGCAGCGATATACTGGAATAATTCAAAAGACGTATTTTGTATTTGAGTGTAAATTTGAGTATCAAGAAAACTGATCTTCTGACTCTTAGACATCTTTGCTACTTAAACAGTGCATATGATTTTGTAAAATTTTGCTGACCCTGTCTTTGGATTGAGGATTCTTTTGATAGCCACTTCCATGTTCAGCATGGTCTGACTGACTGGTGAGCCGAAGCTAGACCTGGAAGCATCCATCTGACCTGCTGCCTTTTTTCCAGATGAGACAGGGAACAGCTGTATCAACAGGAGACACTGCCCAAACAACCGAATGCCCCTACTGACAACCAACCTAGAAAGCTGGGTGGCTTCTGCTTTGTCCAGAGGAGTGAAAAGGATTGGGGGTGGGATGACAGAGGGTGCTGCAGGGAGGTAGAGGCAGCAGCTGCTGCCCATCATTTCTCCCACCTTCCAGTGGCAGGACCCATTTCTCTTGGTCTGCACCAGAAACTCCCCTTGGCAGCAGCCCAACTCCTAATGGCAGATGCAGGAGGGTGAATTCTTTTTCATATTATTGTTTCAGGAGTCTAGCTACCTATTTTCTAGTAAGGAATCTATTGGACAAGAGCTGGGGAATTCCTTTGCACCAAATATTAGAATTAAGGAGGAGCCTTTGGATGACGAATATGATAAAGCTATGGCCCCACAGCAGGGACTATTAGACAAAATTAAAGATGAACCTGATAATTCCGAGGTAAGTTTCCCATTGCATTTCTCATTTTGGTCTGACAACTGACCGCATAAGCTGGACGTAAATTCGGCAATTTATTTGGTTTGTTGACCGAAATTTAACTTGAAGAACATAGATTAGTAGAAGGATTTTTCCCTCTTATACTACCATGAAACCCAACCCCCCAACTTTTTGATGTCATGTTACCATGTCGCTGAAAATGTTTTGCCTTTCAGTTAGAGACAAAGCAAAGTACTCTAAAACTTTCGTTATTAAATCTGTGGCAATATAGACGCTTTATCTCAACTTGGTCTTACTAGGAAATAAATGTAAATCATGTTTTACTGAATATTTTGTGAGTAGTCACGGTTAGAGATGTGTAGTTGAAACAGTACTATTCCTGCTACTTCCCTCTTAAAGGTTATCTTTGCGAGCACAGTGGTTCATTGTTTGTTCTTGTTTTAAATTAACACTTAGAGGTCTTACCTTAGCAAAATATTTAAGTACGTACTTGTCAGTGAAGTCAATTTAAGCATGTGTCAAAGTGACTTTCTCATTTGAGGCTGACATTTGTTATGACGATAAAGGTAAAAGTTCAGTACTTAGAAAATGGAGAGAGTCTGACCTATGGATTGAGTGGTGCTGGGGCCAGGATTGCTGAGCTCTAACCGGTCTCTTTGCCACTGGTTTGCCAGAGAAATGATCTGTGTTGCAATTCCTGTCTCCTCACTGCTAATATTTGGGTTACATGCCAAACTTTACATGCAGTTAAAGGTGTGCAAAACTTCCCAAGGTGATTCATCCCACTTGCATCGACACTAGAGTGCTGGTGGTCTGGTGCAGGCATTAGTTTTTCTAGCAGCATTCTGTGTACTCCTGCTATACCTCCTCTTCTCTCTGGGCCTGTCTTCCCAACATTTTTTCTTCTTTTCCCATAATACTCTTGGCTTAATAAAATAAAGAAGTAAACTAAGTACTTGAAACTATTGAGATTTCACTGCCCTTCTGATTTGTTCATTGTCCGTGAAATTGTTTGGTTTTATTTTTCCTTAAGCATATATAACGTCAAACCATGTGTAGATTAGTTCAGTCTGCCTTTTCTTTTGTCCTCCCAAGATGGCATCTGCTGTGTGGATTTGTGGGGAATGAAATGCAAGATGTCTGTGGTTATCAAAGATCATATTAATAAGTAAAAGTGAAGACTTGAAGAATTTAAATATCAAATATCGTATTCATCAAAATATTAATTCCTGGAATAAAATCCTGTAATTATCCACTCTGCCTGATACTGGAAAAGTATGAGAACTGATGAATGTTCATTTTGTTTTGCTTTAGATTGCAATTAACGTGGGGTTTTTTGTTTTTTTCATGCATCCTGAAAGACAAGAGTCTTTCTTGCTGTAACTGATGGTTGGAGCTGAAGGTTCTTGGCTTTCAACACTGTTCTACTGCTGTGAAACTATGCTTGATCATGCACAGTTGATGTCAGGATTTGCCTCCCATTTCTCTTACCAGTATTGACTAGGGATAAAACTGCAGTTAAAATGCTTAAAAAACTGTATTTCTGCAAATAACTAGTTTTTAAATTGTAATATTAAAAAAAAGTGGTGTTTTAAAACCCGTACATAGCTTAAAAGCTTCTCTTACTTGAGACTTGAGTGTTTCTGTCTGATGGTCACATAATAAACGAATACCATTGCCTGTTCTCCTGGGAAACCTGTTGAGAAATAGTTTGATTGTCCTAGTATAGAAACTTGTCATTGTCCCACAGGAGTAAGAGAAGTGTTAAGTTTTAGCCTATATTATGTGCATGTTAGTGATTTTAGCAGACAGCTTAAGCTGAGGGAGCAGTCCACTGCTACTGAAAAGGCAGAGCTTAATTTTGCTTAGTGATTTTGAATTGGCTTACCTTGCAGCCAGACAGCAACTGTGAATTTAGCTCAGTCATAACATGACATCATGCCCTCACTACTCTCAAATGACTATAAGTAGGTTAAATCTTATCATCTCTGTAGTTCCAAGAGATTATGCTTTTCAGCCTATTAAGATTTACTTGTAGAGTGTTAGAAGCTGCTTTACGGTTCAGATTTCTAGGGAGAGCACGGGCAGGAAGCATGGTGTCTAAGTATGAATAGCTGCTGTGGAGTAAGCTAGTAATTTATAGTATGTCAGCTATTCCACGAGCGACTGTCTGTAGGGATTTTCTCATCCCGTAGAAAGTGTGAGGTTATTCCCCTCTCACTGACGCCAGCCTGAGCAGGGACTGTGATGGTCTGACTCTAGTGGTGCCGGCTTTGATATGCTGTGAAGCTTCACTTTAGGCTCCTCCAAGGTACTTAACTCATGGCTAAGCACAGAATGTTTCTCACCATCTAGGTCCCAGTCTCTTATTTCATTATTATCATCTATGAATGTGAAGATAAAGCTTGTTTCACAGAGTAGGGGCAAGGAATGCAAAGCACTTCAAATGGAAAGTTTGCATGAGAGGAAAGCAGAGGTTTCTCTTAAGCTTTGTCTGGCTGAATTCTGAGGTGTCTTGGAGTACAGCTGGCAAGGGGAATGCACCAGGCGGCCGCGCTTTTCTGTTTCTACACGACACCCTCGGTTGTAGTTTGCTGTGAACCTCTGAGCAGTTCTGTGTGTGGTGCTCATACAGCAACATCTGTAAACCTGGCCTTTGGAGCAGGCTTAGGAGACTCTCTCTTGCCTTCCTGGACCTTAAAGATTCAATACAGCATTATGAAAGAATGGAAATCATGTAACCTGTTATTACATGTGTGTATTTGTTCTCCTTTTCCTTTCCCTTTGTTTTAGGAGTACGGCCAACAGCCAAAAACTCAGGAAGGGGAGCTGAAAATCAGTGCTGTATTTTCAGTCAGTGGCAGTCCTCTTGGTAAGGAATAGGCAAGACTAACTTTATTTAAATCTGTAAAATATATCACCTTTGCAAATAGTCTTGCAGTTTATTCTGCATTTCGTTTGCTATGTCTGACCCCAGTAGGAAAAAAGAACCAGTTTGTTTTAGAGACAATGAAATTCAGAGATTGAAAAATAATTGTATTTTTGAGGCAAAGGAAAATTGAATGTGAAAGGGATGTTAAAAGTGCATTCTCGGTCTTAACAGTAGTTGAAACAATCTGCTATGCATAAAACCAGCACAGGGCATGTAGTTATGGAGAGTTCATCTGCTATTTAATTCTCCCTTAGACCCTGACAACCAAAATTAAGTCATAAGCTTTGCGCTTGCCCCCTGCACACAAGTGAATTATGTGTAATACATACATAACAGTTACTTTATGTTTTCTCTGTGTTTTGGGTTTTTTTTAGCTCCACAGCTGTCATCAGGTTTCCAGCCTGCTGTGGCATCCTCTGGCATGAGTAAAATGCTTCCTTCAGTTCCAACCACAGCTGTTCGGGTTTCCTGTTCTGGCTGTAAAAAAATCCTGCAGAAGGGGCAAACTGCATACCAGAGGAAAGGCTCTACCCAGCTCTTCTGCTCCACACTGTGCCTCACTGGATACACTGTTCCAGCTTCTCGCCCACCAGCTTCTACCAAGAAAACCTGCTCAAGCTGCTCAAAGTAGGACAGTGTTTTAATTTGTTCTAGTAATAATTGATATTCAAGCAGATAATGAAAGGCTTCAATTCTTTTTTTACGCAACACGCTGTTTCTGTAATGCCTGCTTCTGTTACGCTTCCCTTCAAAAAATTGTGGCCGCTACTGTTAATTGGTCTGTCCGTTTTCAGTTCCATTTTGTTAATTGGATTTTACATACACACAGATTAAAAGCCTCTGTTGTGAAGTGTGCATCTTGTCTTTTTTTGGTTTAAATGGGCCAAATATGAAAAACTGTATTTCAAAAGGTACTACGTTTTCCTACCATTTTAAAATGTCGTTGCACTATCAAAACCACTAACAAGATTACACTTGCAAAAAATATTTTATGTATTATTTCTTCTAGATGAAAATCATTTTACTGGATCCCTAAAATGAAATAAAACATGGGTAAATTAATATATTTGAGGCAGGATATTTCCTTAGAGTCTAAAAAAAAAATTAACTTTCCAGTCTGGCTCCATTCTGTGGGCTTAGATTTCCATAGGTCTTAGCTCTTCAAAATATGTCACTGCTGCTTTCATAAGATGTAGAGAGATTAACTTTATTAAGAATTGAGTTTTTTAGGTAGTTGGGGTTTCAGCACCCGAAGCCATTACTTTCTATCTAGGCCTAGAGTGGAAAGGCGAGGTTTGCTTTTGTGAGCCTGCTTGGAAAAAATTCTTTAGAAAAGATCTATGTTTTCCACAGTCCTGTTGGAAACACAGGCCTGAATCTTCAGCTCTAAAAAACATTTTAATTATTAAAATTTTGTGTTCATTTGTATTATTATGTCCAAATTAGCAAAAGGAGACCTTTGTGGCTGGCTCTTTAAGATGTCGTGTTACTGTACCATTAACTTGAGGCAAATAAATAGCTTTGCAGATTGATTGTGCTACGGTCTGTTTATGGGGGAGAATTATTCATATGTATTATTTTTAGTTATGAAAGTTGCTTTGCAAAAGGAATGCTGCTTTGTTCATCGTTTCTTCAACAACAAATTTATTTCTTTCAGTTTTACAAGGTCAACTGAACTTAAACTTGAGACTTCAATTAATTATTCTTTTCACTTGCTGTCTCAGTGTGAAAAGGCCTTGTAATGAAGTTTAGCAGTCTTGGCTGTAATTTTTACTTATTCTGTTGAAAAACGGTTTGCCTCTGACAAGACAAGCGAGAAGGCGGCATCCTTCCAACCAAGAAAATTATATAAATACTTCCTCCTAGTTTTTTGACTCAAGGGCTTTGAAACTTTCTGTGAATGACTGTTTCAAAAGAGAGAAAAAATAAGGAGAAAGTTCAGTTTGTTAAATCCAGCAACAAATAAACAGAACTATAGATGGCAGATAAGAGGTGGAAAGTTACGAGTCAGACTGTTTTGAGCTGAACTAGACGGTGATTAGAAATTGTGACCTTTCGTTTTTCCCTTTTTTTCCCCTACCCCATTATGACTGGTATTTTCATCGTTAAAGGGAATTATTCCACATAACCTGCTTTCTAATTTTTTTTTAGTAAAGACTGTGCAAAACAGTTATCTTTTCCCAGTTCCTCTTGAAAAGATTTAATGATACAACCTGATGTATTTATAGGCCGCTCCTAAGTCCAGGTACAAAATGTTTCACAAAATATCTACTTGAGAATTGTACTTCTTAACTATTGTCCTAATAGGAAAAGAAAAATGAAGTCAGGTACTTGTATCAGCAAAAAGAAAAGCTTTAAATTAAATGAATTCACCTCTTCTAGAGAATGTTTAGTCTGCAGAAAAAGGAAGGACAGCAAGTTGACATGAAACCAACATTGATTCTTTGTCTCTTTGTTTGTTTGTTTTTCTTTTTTCCATAGAGACATTCTAAATCCAAAGGATGTAATCACTGCCCAGTTTGACAATACAAACTCCAGTAAGGATTTCTGCAGCCAGTCTTGTCTTTCTACATATGAACTGAAAAGGAAGCCTGTTGTTACTATTCATACTAACAGCATTTCAACCAAGTGCAGCATGTGCCAGAAGAATGCAGTGGTAATTGCAAACTTCTTTTTCATTTGAATTTCCTTTAGATCAGGACAGCTTGCTATCTCAGAGAAGAACATAACGTATGCTTTCTATTCTTGTTACATATTCTTTCTTTTCTTCCAGATTAGACACGAAGTGAATTACCAGAACGTTGTACACAAGCTCTGCAGCGATGCCTGCTTCTCCAAGTTCCGCTCGGCTAACAACTTGACCATGAACTGTTGTGAGAATTGTGGAGGGTACTGCTACAGTGGCTCTGGTCAATGTCACGTGCTTCAAATAGAGGGACAGTCAAAAAAGTTCTGCAGTTCAACATGTGTGACAGCATACAAGCAGGTATATTTTGACAGAATATTAAAAAGATGTCTTTCATTAGATTTTGGGTGTTTTACAAAACACCCTATCTATTAATTGATTATTTCAATTATTGTCTTGGCTTAAGAGAACTCCTTTTGCCATTTGGTGCTTGATCTTTTCCCAAACATGTTGCTCTGTTTCCCTTACCACTGAACTGGCTATCAGAGTATTCCAGTGTGAGAGAAGACACAGTGGAATCACTCAGCAGCAGTCCGCTGTGACTTTTTTCAGCCTTTGAGATGCTCCCTGTTTGAGTATTCGCTCTTAAATTGTAGCATTTTATTTAAGTGGAGGGGAAGAGTAATAATTAGTTGACAATTTTGATTTTCATTTTTAAATTTTGAATATTTTAATTTTGATTATAATGGAGCCTCTTAAAGAGCTGAGCAGTTGAGAGAACCTTAATTTATTATAATAGCTCAATTATTTTTGACTGACTTATTTTAATGCAATTACTTTAGGAAAAATTGCCCTCTGATAAGATAGTGTAACTTCATTTTGTGACTTGACTCTGCTGCCCCATTATTTAGGCCACTTAGGCCAAGAAAGGCCTAATGAATTAAAAAAAAAAAAGTCTGGTAAAAGTATTTCATCCAGAAAATTACCTACAACACTAGTCGTCCTCTGAAACAAATCTGGAAATTAAATTAAATAATCTGGAAAGGAGAAGGATTTCATGCTGTTTTTGTATCTCATGTCAAAACCTCATATATGTTAGTCTTCTTGAAAATACAGTACCTTCAAAGTTTATAAGTCTTATCTATTTTTTACTGATTTTTAACCAGCGTTTAACTCAACTGTCATATACATTCTGACAGTTTTGGGGGTTTTGTGGTTGAGAGAGGAATCTTCCTTCTCTCCATTTTTTTCTCATCTGTTAAATGGGAATATTGCTTACATACATAGTTGATGTATTAAAAATCATGAGCAAAATGTTGCTTCTCAGCAAAAATGTTGGAAGTCTTCTGATACAAGGTGGTTGATATGTGCTATTACAACACATAGTGTTCTTTGTACTTGGAGGCCTTCGCCCTGACAGCCTGGGTACTGTTTCAACTGGTCTGCAAAGGTAGCGCTTACCCTGAATGAGAGAGAGCCCAGCTCTCAAGTGGTCAAAGTGTGAATATGCCAGCATACTGGAGAACTCAGACAACTATATCTGCATCATAAATAATACAGCTGTAAAATAAGTGCTGTTTCAATTGCACTGGCGGTCACTTTTATCCATGTTTTATATGTTAGTGATTAATTTCCAGGTTAATAAAAATACTAAGTTCCAAATGAATGACAGATTTCCATATTTCCACAGAAGTCAGCTAAAATAACACCTTGCACACTGTGTAAATCTTTGAGATCTTCAGCCGAGATGATAGAGAGCACAAATAACTTGGGAAAAACTGAACTGTTTTGCTCTGTTAACTGCTTGTCAGCATACAGAGTGAAAATGGTTACTTCTGCAGGTAACTTTATCCTTTTACTTCTTTAGAAGCATAATTTCACGTAACACTCCGAACTTAATTGTCTTGAAAGTTAAGGCCAATATTCTTTTGGGGGGGAGTGGAAAGAGGCTTTTTTTTTAAAGGGAGGTGCTGAAATGGGAACATAAGGACTTGCTACCGTAGATAAACCTAACAGTGACAGTACAGACATTTCAGCTTTGTTTTTAGAGAGCTTAAACATTATAAACCTTAATCTATTTTCTGCTCTTGCAAGGGCAGCTGGTGGGTTTCCCAGCTAGACAAATCTACTTCTGTGGACATACACCATACCACTGCTGTGACTATTCTGCCCCTGTTCTCCAGGGTGATTAGCTTAGTTACCTCTGCCTAATGTTGCACTGAGCTATGCAAACATATTCTCAGCTATTTTTCTTATAAAATAGGAAAATGCTTACTGACATCCTAGGGATACTGGGAGATGAATTAAAGGCTCTGGCAAGCAACAGGCACCGCAGCTGCAGTGTCTGCTTCTGAATCAGTAGAAACTTCGTCTTGGGCTTCTGTGTGTACCTTGGCTTGTCATTCAGATTCTCTGGTTTTGTATGCACAGTGCAAAATTGTCTGCAGTACAACTTGATGTTGCATAAATCACTTTTTCTTCTCTGTTTCACCCTCAGGTGTTCAAGTTCAGTGCAACAGCTGTAAAACTTCAGCAAACCCTCAGTATCACTTGGCTATGTCAGATGGGAGCATACGCAATTTTTGCAGCTACAGTTGTGTAGTAGCTTTTCAGGTGTGACATCTAGGATTTCTTCTTAGCTGAATTAACAGAATAATAAATTGATGGTGTAAATATCTGGGATCTCGGGTAAAATATGTAATACTGTAAAATAAAGTCTCTTCCTCCATTTGCTTTCCTGCAGAATTTGTTCAACAAGCCTGCAGGAATGAACTCCTCAGTGGTACCTCTGTCGCAAGGTCAAGTCATTGTAAGCATTCCCTCGGGGGCAACGGTATCGGCAGGTGGCACCACCTCGACTGTGTCCCCCAGCTCCATGAGCAGTTCGGCTGCAGCTGGTCTACAGAGGCTGGCTGCCCAGTCCCAGCAAGTCACTTTTGCCCGCCCTGTTGTAAAACTCAGGTGTCAGCACTGTAACAGATTGTTTGCAACCAAACCAGAACTGCTTGACTACAAGGTAATAAAGATTAGGGCTTTTCAAGCTCATATTTCTCAACAGAAATGCAAGAAATTGTAGCTTACATGCAATGGTCTGTCAGTACTGCTCTGTTGCTTACTATGACCTGCTATCGAGGAATTTGGAACTGATTTTGGTATCATTAACTATTATCAAAATTAATACTGATACTAGCTCTTTGATCTTAAAAACAGAAAAAAAAAAACCTCCAAAAAAAACAAACCCTGTGACTGCCTGGCTAGGTAAGCACATTCCTGATTCTTGGTCCCAGAGATGATCCTTTTAATTCCGGGACAAAGCACATTGGTGAGGGCTTTCTGCAGAAAATTGTGCTGTCTTTGTTATAAAGCTACATGGGGAGACTTACTCGCTAGTGCTGTCTGTTGTTGATTTCCAAGGGCATAAATACGCTTCTGAGTTTTTATTAACAATTAAAATGTATTATCTGGGATGTGAATCATTGAAACCAAAACGTTCTGGCTGTGTTGCAGGGTAAAATGTTCCAGTTTTGTGGGAAGACCTGCTGTGATGAATATAAGAAGAGGAGCAGTGTAATGGCAATGTGTGAATACTGCAAAATTGAGAAAATTATCAAGGAGACAGTGCGATTCTCAGGCGTAGATAAGCCATTCTGTAGTGAAGGTAAGACAAGACAAGACTGTGTCTCAGACAAATCAAATCAGAAGTGTTTTGCCTTAAAATTATTGGTGATACTAAGAGAAACCTAATCTTTTTAGGTTAGAAAACCTGTTTTCAGGTTTAAAAACACAGAACTTTGTTCACACTTTACATTTTAGTGGTATGTTTCAACAAATTATTACAGACTTAACTAAATATAAGAACTAGAGGAGCCAAGCAAACATCATTTTGATATTGAAGGATGCTTTTGTTTTCTTGCTATTTTCTCTTCTTTTAGGTTGTAAACTGCTCTATAAACATGACTTGGCTAAGCGCTGGGGAAACCACTGTAAAATGTGCAGTTACTGTTTACAGGCTTCCCCCAAACTGGTCCAGAATCACTTTGGGGGGAAAATGGAGGAATTTTGCTCAGAGGAGTGCATGTCCAAATTCACAGTTTTGTTTTACCAGGTAAGCAATATTCTCACGTAGCATCCTCTAGAATAGAAACGTGTTAGCAAAAGAACCTTTGTACATTAGGAGCTATGTGAACTGCCTGTAGTTGACTTCTGTGTCCGTGGAATATGTTACATGTACGTGAGAGATGAGTAAATCCTTCTTAACTTTTGAGTACCGGTTTTCTATGTAGAGAAAACCTAAAATGGTTTGTGGAAAGACAGACGCTGAATGTTCTCCTGCTTTGTGTTACACTGCAAAAATGATGCACCCTTACAGATTTCTTTACACTATATTTGCTGAGCAGGGTGCAAAGAGGATTTTGTACACGTACTCTTTGTTGCTGTTTACAAGTGTGTTTAATTTCTCCCTCGCTCTGTTTTCCTAGATGGCAAAGTGTGATGGTTGTAAGAGACAAGGTAAACTCAGTGAGTCCATGAAGTGGCAAGGGGAGATCAAGCATTTTTGCAATCTGCTTTGTATTCTGTTGTTCTGTAATCAACAAAGTGTTTCTGACCCTCCACCTCCAAACAACACAGGTAAAACAGGCTGGGAATAGTATTGCCTTTTGGTATGCATGGTAGTGATATGCCCATTTATTTAGAAACTCGATTCAGTGAACTTTTTAAGATCTGTATTCTACTGGGGGCTTGCCCGTTGCCATTGAATGGGCTCAGTTTTAGATCTCTCTTTTACTTGAGACAATTTCAAACTTCTGCAGGTATGAAATGAGATTGCTTTATATACCAATTCTAGATTGTGATTTTAAGGAAGATGAAACAAAAGCACTTACTTTTCAATCACTTTCAGAAAACAAAGGCCCATTTTATTAGAGTAAAATGTACTGATACCTACTGAAGACGTTAAATACCTAGCTTGTCTCCAGTACTTGATAAGACAAGTCTGTAGGCATATGAAGAGTTACCGTTTCTATGTCATTAAGTGCTGATTCTTAAAGTGTCAATGCCAAGATTAATGTGCACTGTAGCTGTTACCTTGCTCATTATTTTAGCAGATGGAATGGGAAGGAGGGTGGGAATGAAGCCCACAGTAATAGGAACCCTGAGTTTCTGTAGGGAATGAAATGCAAAGGGAAGAAAGGAAGAAAGGCCCACAAAGAGCAGGAAGAGGAAGCGAAACAAAGGGCAGAAATAGCACTGATCCTAAAGAGGGGCATAATCTCCCACTGAGTGATGGTGGCTGCAACAGTAAGGTACCCAACAAGCAATAAAGAATATTAACTGAAAGTTTATAGTATGCCGCTCTTAAACTTTGTGCACATCTCCTGCTTACACTGGTGGGAGCTGTTTTCCCTGATTAAGAGTAATGTATAAGTAACTTTATACTTTCAGGCCATAACTACACCATGTGACATTCTTGGTGTTGTCAGTCTATTTGGCTGTTAGTAAGGATAGCAAAATGTACGGTGGGCCTGCTTCTCCAGAAGTGTGCCTGCAACTTCAGCTGAGGCAAGCGTGCAGTGCCTTTGCAGAACTGGGCTCCAGGCATCTCTCTGAACTGGGGGCTGCCAGGTTAATGGAGTGCCTCAGAACAGTGTTTTTTGGTGAAATGTAGTAATTCATGGTAATGTGGTAATGAGTGGTGCTTTCAAATGGAAAGAACCTAAGAATTGCTCTAACTGTGAGAGCCTCATAAAATTCACCTCATTCATTATTTGTCAGGATCTCAACTGTCTCCTATACTATGTATGTTTGGCACCGAGCACAGTGAGGCATCCAGTCCTCTTGCCTCCTGAGTGCTGCTGTAATGCACATACTAATACAAAGAGAAAGTTGCTTTAATACTGTGATGAACTTTTGAAATGTTTCAGTGACTGGAAAACAGCTTAAGTTTGCTTGTGGAACCAGCTCCTATTTAAACTGAAACCCTGCAGTTTGACACCTACATTCCCTGCTCATACAGCAAGCTTTTTCATTTGGAGATAAATCTGGAGGGTGGGTGTTGTTTCAGAAATGCTGTTTTGTTAAATTATCTTACTGCTTATTTTAGTTTTCTTCTCTTCACTCTGTCCAGCAAACCTTTCTATGGCACCAGCTTCCTCATCAGGCCCTCCTTCTTTGAGAAAGGACTCAACCCCTGTCATAGCAAATGTGGTGTCCCTTGCAAGCACCCCTGCTGCCCAGCCTACAGTTAACTCCAACAATGTTTTACAGGGTAAGACTGCTAAACACGATGCCTGTATTTTTGAGTCTCTATGCCTGAACATTTATATTTGTTTGGGGATCTTTTCCACTGACGACAACAGCCACTTCTTCATTATGCTTCACATCAGTGCAGATGGGTACGGTTTTGTCCTTCCTTTACCTAGGTATAAATAATGACTCAAGTTTATGTACATACACCAGGGAATGAGGTTTAATGGGAATTCTTTTTCTTCATCTTGGCAGTATATGGGTTATGGTCCTTGATGGTAAGTACAAAGACTATTCTTGTATGTTTTTTCTTCACAGGTGCAGTCCCTACTGTGACAGCAAAAATAATAGGAGATGTAAGTTTTACGAGAGACTCTTTTTCTCACTTTCGCCCAGATTGTATCAATAACAAGCAAAGTATCCAAGAATTTTGCACCGTCATTTTGTAACTGCTTTTCCTGGTTGTGATTGGGATTTAAAATTCATCCAGCTTGCAGATGCTTTTTTTAAAATGGATTGAACTTGTATGGTATAAAAGTCTTTTTGTGTCCACTGACAGATTGATTAGATGTGTTAAGACAAAGCTTGTCAAATTGTAGCTCTTGAGATGGCTGTAGTTCTCAAGCAGTTCATGTATGGCTTCTGTACTTGGGACTAGCTTTTGTGCCCAGAAGTGGGATGTGATGTCGAAAAGGATGGCATGGGAGGAGGGGGACCAGCGTGGACTGCTGGGGCTGACATGACCAAGCTCTTGCAGCTTAGCTTTCCTTCCCCGCTCCCTAGTAGTGTGGTAACGGAGCTGTGGGGAGCCATTGTCACCGCTTATCTGTGAATAACTCCTAGAGTTCCTATTCTTGGGCTCTTTGAGGTATGTGGTATACACCTTGCAACTCTCTTGAAATATGAAGATTGTATTACGTAGCTCTGAGGTTCTGGAAGACTTGACACCCTTGCTTTTAGCTCAAGTGTCGTTTATGGATTAGAGTATGAATTTTCCCTAATGAAACAGATCCTGTTATTTGAATGCATGACTGAAAATTACAGTTAGCAGGACATGAAATTAGTACAAGCATGAATAGTCAGTCTGTGTGTAATCAGGAAGTGATACTGATACTGCCAGCATTTGTTTTCATTTTTTTACTTTTATTTCTTTTCAGTGGTTTCACATCAGTTTACTAAGTTTTTTGGGTATCTGCACCAGCCAGACTTTCAGTCATCAAAAGTATCTTAACATAACTCCTCTTTATATCTTTGCCATCAGTAAGATTCCAAGATCAAAAGTTTATAGAGGTTATTTGACTACAGAAACCAAACATTCTTGCAGATTTGTTCACTGCACTGTTAACAAAAAAAAAAGCCTCTTGTTAGATTAAAATAAATTGAGGTGAAGACCAGAAAGCACCAAATACATTAGCAAGCTGTTCTTGCAATAGTTTTTAAATGATCATTTTTATCAGCAAAGAGAGTTTTAAATTGTTCAACCTCCCATAGCAGAGAAAAAAATACTAATTTTATGATATCCTTCAAACGAATGCTGACTCTGCCCTCGTTTGTATTTTTCCAAACAGGCTAGTACTCAGACAGATGCCCTAAAGCTGCCACCATCACAACCACCTAGGCTTCTAAAAAACAAAGCATTATTGTGTAAGCCAATCACACAGACTAAGGCCACCTCATGCAAACCTCACACACAAAACAAAGAATGCCAGACAGGTATGTATCTAATCTCCTACCCATTTTATAAAAGTCTGTATTGCAGTTGAGAGAGTAATGCATGATTTATGTATCAGAGAGTATTTTTTAATGTAATGTATTTTAAAACCTTAAATAGTTTTCAGATTGTCGTATAGTATTTTCCAAGTAGCAGTTTGCCTTACAGATGTCAAACATTTGCTATTCTTTGAAATCCTTAAAGCTTCATGTCTGATGAATCTGGAGATTTGTTTTAACTCATCTTTAGCATTCTGCAGTCATCTTAACTGTGGAAAATGAAGTGTAACGGTTAAGTGACATGCAAAAGGCTAGGGAGGGAACTTGTTTTCCTCAGGACAGAATTTGTGAGTTCTTCACTCTCACAGCTCAAACCACAAAAGCAGACTCATTTTAATAAAGTGCATGATTTCTCAAAGATTGTTTCAACCCTCACTTTCCTTTAATTATTAGGTACAGATACCGAGAACGTCTGAAAATTAAGTCCCTATTTCTAAGATCATTTAATTACAATTCATATTTGCTTGAAGCTCCCTCTGTGGGCAGGAGGAAACAGAGGCACCTTAAAAGGTTATTACATAGTCCAGACTGTCACTGAGGAGTGTTTTTTTATCATTGTTACTATAGAAGGAGGGTATCTAGTGTTGATATAAATCTCCCAGTGAGGAAGATGAAGTGGGAAGATGGTAGTTAGTTTTTTAATGGTACCTTCTTATGGTCTTAAAGTTACTTGTGAGATAATTGCAATAACACACCATTTACCTGGATGTATTTAATACTTATTTCCACTCTTCCCTTCTAGCATTCATGTATATGGTCACAGTGCTGTTTATTGCCAAACTGTAGTATTAATACTTGTTACAATAATGCTAAAGTGAAAAATTACTATGAACCAAGACACGGCACTGCGCACACTGAGTTACAAGCAAAAGTCCAAACAATTATCATGGGCACTCTGAAGTGTACTGCGTGGTCATATGGTTAAACAATTTTTGGTTTGTTCTATTTTTGATAGAAGAAGAAGTTCAACCCCAAATCATTGTGGTACCTGTTCCTGTACCAGTGTTTGTGCCAGTACCCCTTCACCTCTACACTCAGTACACACCAGTTCCACTTGGGATGCCAGTACCTGTAAGTTACATTTCAGTTCCCTAGAGAACTGGTTTACAGTCTTGTTTCTGAACATGACACAGAGCAGTGTCATTGGGGTTTGTGACTAGTCATGCAAGTGCTATTTGCAGTCCTTGAAGCCATTTATTTCTGTAACGCATCATGTTTGCTTGAGCATCATCACACAAAACCACCAATTTGTAGGGTTATCGCAGAAATGCAACAAGTTGTCCAGTCTGGAGTTATTTTTAAATTAAATTTTGTAGTCCTAAAATATATGTAAGATTAAATGAGAGAATCTCCTCTGTGTATTTTCTGTTTCCCTTCACCCCCAAAGAAGCTCTAGTATTTCCATGTGTTCCTTAGGTACCAGTTCCGATGCTCTTCCCAACTACCCTGGATAATGCTGATAAGATCATTGAAACTATTCAGGACATCAAGGAAAAGATTCCCACAAATCCATTTGAAGCTGATCTCCTTCAGATGGCAGAAATGATTGCAGAAGATGAGGAGAAAGAAAAAACACACTCTCATGGTGGTATGTGATGTTTTTAAAAAGAAAACTAAATGCAGTGAGATGGAGGTCCTCTCATGATGGAAAATAGGTAGACAAATAGATGTAGGGCCTATATTGGCTGCTTCCCAAGTATGCATGGCATGTTAAATGGTCCTGTTGTCTTACCAACATTTATTTTCCACAATGAAAGCATTCATGCAGGTAAAGTGCCAACCTAGACAGGACTATAATGCTTATGTCATGTCTTAGCAATTTTGATGACTTACTCTTTTAAAATGAGAAGGCCTTCTGGGAATTCAGCTGAACTGTATATTTGGAGATAATTTTGCCTCTGTGTACAATATCCTGTTCTTTGTCTTGAAAACATGTTTTCTTTTAAGATTCATTTACTCTTTCTCCATAGTTTCTGTCTCGGGTGCTGGTTATCTGTGCCCCTTTCTGAAGCTTTTGTAATTTCACAGAGGTTTATCAGTCAACATTCAGTAGAGCTATGCTTAGCATAGAACCCGCGTTAGATACTGAGCACTGACAGTCGTTGTCTTTGCATTCCCTTTCCCTGATCCTAGGTGCTGATTTGACTTTTGTTGACAGTAACAGATCACTAGAGGTAGTAATCTCCAGATTAGTACATCATGCATTAGCAGAAGAAGGAGTCAAGAAGACAGAGCAGCTGCTTTACAAGAATATTTTCCTATCAGGCTTCTTATGGTGGATTCTTGGAGGGTGATGCAGGTTAGAATGTGTTGGATAGGGATCATCCCATGTAATAAAGGTGGAACAAGCTGAAAAGAAATTAACAAAATATCGTATTTGTCTACAGATGACTCAAATAACAAGCATGGAGGGATGGGAACATTTAGAAAAGCAAACATGGATTAGTTCTGCATTTCTGTTTCTCCCATAACAGCGTGACCTAGGTAGAAAGCTGTTTGGAGAACTCTAGTGGAGGAGACGATGGATCATGTGTGGTAGTGTTATGACCTAATACATAGTTTTTTGGTGTTCAAAATATTTTGTATTAGTTATGTAAGCTGTCAATCATTTGTAGATACAAATTTTCTTCTTTTTCTGAAGGATCTCAAACATCTGAGCATGAGCTCTTCCTGGATCCCAAGATATTTGAGAAAGGTCAGTTGGATTTTTTTGCAAATGGACTTTGATGCTGCTGTATCTTTTCTTGCAAACTCCTCTTTTTGCCTGTCCTTTCCTATGGCACATGGTATGTCTGATCACTCATTACAGACCAAGGTAGCACTTACAGTGGAGATCTAGAATCTGAAGCAGTGTCCACTCCACACAGCTGGGAGGATGAGTTAAATCACTATGCCTTACGATCAAATGCCCTGCCAGAACCAGATCCAGAACTGAAGCAGTTCTCCAAAGGTGACGTGGAACAGGACCTGGAGGCAGATTTTCCATCAGGTCTGTATAATGTGAAGAAAAAACGCATTGATGTATAAAAGCACGCACAATTTTCTGAGTAAGCGTTGTACCAGCAGCTTGCTTATGAAGGGTATGTGTTTTCATGTAGTAAAACTGGATGTTTAAAGCTTCAGTAATATATCAGCTCTACTAAAAATTACTGTCTTTAAAATATTACTGGTATCTTTAAAGACAGCGTTCTACAGAACCCCCGACAGGAGTAGCAGGTAGCCTTGCTTGACTCCTTTGAATGTATCACTTCTGTGTCCCTAGGTAGAATTTGTGTGAGTGCTGCATAAGAATATAATTTTGCCTGAATAAGTACACCCATTGTTTGGGGGGGTGGGGGGGAGCTTTTTTCCTCTTCTGAGAATTTACTTTCTTTATACAGAAGGTACATAAATTGCCTAATTATTCAAAGGTAAAGCATTATTTGACTCTCCAGCTGTGATTGCCAACTGTATGGTATTCCGTAGTATCTAAGTGACACTTCTACCTGGGCTGTTAAATCATATAATTAAACTCTTAATGGTGTTGATTTGACTTCAGACTCATTTGACCCTCTCAGTAAAGGACTGGGTTTGCATTCACGTTCACGAGCAAGACGGAGACATAGAGATGGCTTCCCACAGCCAAAAAGACGGGTAAGAAAGTACTTCTGGAACACAAGTTCCTTGCATTTGAAGTTACAACATTGTGTGCACGCTTATTCTCAGAAGTAAAAAAACACTGCTTCAGGGTGAAAATGAGAATTTGATTTAACTATGCTGTGTATTTTTTCCTGTTCTGCTATATGAGATAAGGTTTTCTTTCCTCCCCCTCTGCAAGTAGCTAGAATAAATGCTCTTTTTAGTGCAGAACGTTTTTTAAATGTGTATCATTTCAAAAAACTCCAGAAGAGATGTCTTTTAAGTAGTGTCATAATCTACAAGAAAGAATCAATTTTTTCTTGTGTAGCTAGAGAGGAATATGTTTCTGTGCATATTTATCACAGTGAGAATTACTGTATTTTATTGCACCTTTTCTGTAAAATGTGGTTAGTATTTGTCCACATATTAAAAATACATATATATCCATTCAGATGCTGTCATGAGAGTAGGATTTTGTTATCATGTCAGTGTAACGGCCTTTTTATGTGAGATCAAGTTAAGCATCCCATAGATCAAAAGCTTATTAAAAGTTTATTTGTTTTGATTTGTTTGTTTGCCTGTAGGGACGGAAGAAGTCTGTCGTTTCCGTAGAGCCCCGGAATCTGATGCAGGGCTCCTACCCAGGATGCTCTGTTTCTGGGATGACCCTAAAGTACATGTACGGGGTAAACGCCTGGAAAAACTGGGTCCAATGGAAAAACGCACAGGAGGAACAAGGGGACCTGAAGTTTTCAGGTAAATTTTTCTTTCTCAATGGAAACGGAAATACTTAGTTGAAGTTGTTCAAATAAAAATTAGGGTTAGATATTACTGAATTTTAAAATACCCATGAGTGGAGAAAAGATTTTATGGACTACTGTCTTACATCTTTTAATGCATTTAAAAATCATAGCCATTACATTCTTAATTGATTTTACCTATTAAAACAGGCTCTAAAATAGCAGATTTCTTTTCAGCATTAGAAATGTTAGTCTTTTAACCTCCACTTTGCATTCATTTGCATGTAGTAATTCTTCATTTGTAGAAGAGATGCTTTGTGCAGCTGCAAAGCCTTCACTGAGCTATTATCAGGCCCTAATTCTAAGTTGACAACACCAAATTGGCCCCATCTTTTTCATCTGTAGCTAATGCATTCACAAAGTATTTGTCAGCATAACTGTGTGCTGTAAAAAAATAGTGTGGTACAACATTAAAATCTTAACACCTGATTTCTAGGCTTCACAGCTGGAAAGAAACTTTCCAAAAGTCTACCCATTCTGTGCTGCAACCTGCCTGAAACTAACTTTAAAAGGCGCAAATTGTTCCTTGTGTCTCACTAGGTTGATAGATAATAATGGCAATATAAATGTCACTTTTGTTTATTTTTCTAATTATGGATTATTATTTTTTTTTACAAAAGCACAGCAGTCCTGGGATTTGGCAGTGTCTAACTCCCCTTTTCCCTGGTCTGAAATCTGTCTTACATGCTTGCACTGAGAGTTTTGTGGGCAAATTTTCAGAGTCAAGTAGAGAATTTAAGTTAGGAATATAATTGAGCTTTTTGGGGATGGTGGGGAAGAGAGCAAACCATATTAAATAATTCTGCGATATAAAGAGCTAAGCATGGCAGGGCTTATATAAGAAAGATCCCAAAGGAAAAAATTCTGGTTAGAATGAGATCTGCTTTTTCCTCTCTGATTTGGAATTTTTGTTGTCATTCCATGAGAACAGCTGTTTTTTGTTTCCCAGAAGAAGAGAAATCATATGAGTTACTGTGTTTTCTTCTTGTGGCTAAGGAAGCAAACACTACAGTCAGTTCCAGGAAACTGTGTCCACCCCCGCCCCTCCCAGAAAGGTTCCCTGCATAGTCCCAGGCAGGCACTTTTGTACGGTGTAGAGCAGCCAAGCCTGGTAATTTCATTGCAGATCCTTTCATCGATCGATTCCCTGGTTGCTCTGCTTCCCTCTCCGAATCCCATGCATGCCCTGTTAAACTCTTCATTCCTTCTCCCTTTAAGGAGTTGAATATGCTGGACTCAGCTTGTGTCCAGAACTATTAGGAAATACTCAAGATCTTTCTCTCACTCAGAATTCCCCTGAGTCCAGCTATAGATGTGAAACCTATTTATCAACGCTACGCTGCTGGCCTCAAGTACATTGCCATTGCCTTGCCCCGTCTTTGGGTTCAGCAGACTCCCTAGCATTTAAATGTCTTAGCTTTACATACTTGCAGCCTTATTACTCTGTGGCAACACTTGTAGTGGCTGGACATGCTAGTGGTTGGTTTTTATTGGCCAAATCTTCGTTTAATTGTTAGCCAACAGATAGGAAATAGTTCACAAGTTTAGTCATACAGGGTACTTCATGTATGAGGGAGAAGATTTAATAATTCTGCCTACATGAAATAATAAGGAATGTGTGAAGATTTAATCTGTTGAATTAAGTTAATTTTTCTAATCATTTTCTCGGCCACAGTTCGTCCTGTGAAACTCAAAGAGGACATCCTCTCATGCACTTTTGCTGAGCTGAGTTTTGGCTTGTGCCAGTTTATTCAAGAGGTGCGGAGACCAAATGGAGAAAAATATGATCCTGACAGCATCTTATACTTGTGCCTTGGAATTCAGCAGGTAACTCAGAGAACTAGGGTATTGCTGAGAACATACAAAATTTGCTCTGTAAGCATGTAGCTGCTTGGTTTTTGTAGAGGAGGCAAGAATGTGTCTTTTTTCGTGCTTTATTCTTAGTCTGTCTTAATCCCATATTTGACTAATTTGTCTGGACCTTTTTATGATCAGAGTGAATGGGCTTCTTCTGTTGGGAGTAATGTGGCGTGGAGGGCTAGGTGTTTCTACCTAGGCAAAAATCTTTGGGTTTGGTACCTTTTTTATTCTTTTCATGCATAGGAAAGGTTTGCAGAAACCTGAATCTCAGAAATCCTTTGTGATGGAATGGTTTAGATCTAAAATAGTTGCACAATGCTCTTCTAATATACAAGTTTACATGGAATAGGTTACCCCGCAAAGACTGAGCTCCTTCAATGGCTAGGCAGATACCTGTTGTGTTGGCAGCTCTTATAGAAAAAATGCAATGGGAATAATAGCATTGTAATTAATGAATGCTAAGAGTAATGTAATAAGTCCTTGCTACCTGCCTTGAAACAGTTGCCGTACAAACCTAGTATAATATTAACTTCTGTTTAAAACTCAATGTTCAGTCTATTTCTGTTAGGGGCTTTTTTTTAGAATAGCCTGCTTGTTCCTTTCCTTGAACAGTTATTTGGAGATAAGGAATCAAAAGCTACTTCTAATGTAAAACCGATCACTTGACTAGGCATGGAATTATCTTAATTTTTTTTTCCTGGCTATGCTTGAAAAAAATGTAGAAAGAGTTACAATGCAAAGTGCCATTGATAAGGTCTAGGAGTATCAGCAATTTTTGTGTGTTCCAGTTTTGACTTGTTTATTGGTACACACTCCGGATTTGTAGAAAACTTTTTTTAACTGCTGCTTGACAGGAGTTTAAGGGATTTTTACCTGATGCTGTAAGTTGAGCTATTTCAACATCCTAGCACGGGGCCTGTTGTCAGGAGGTGTTAGCATGTGAGGTTCTTTTCAAGAGAAAAATACTCAGTAACTCTTGGTTTTATAGGAATACTTTTTTCAAGAATATTTACCACTTAGAGGATGATGATTTTTCAGAACACAGCTCTAGAGCTTGGCATATTAACAATAATTCTTGCCTAGATCTCTCATTTCATACTGGGGAGGTCCCAGTCCCTGCAGAAAATTTGATTTGATATCTTACTGAAGATTTCAACAAAGTGTTTTGGACCATAAGACACTGGGACATAAGAAAGGAAAAGAATCTGATGTCCTGTATCTTCTCTGCAATGTTATATAATCACAAACTGTATGTCTTCCTTTTTTTCTCTTGTAGTACCTGTTTGAGAATGGTAGAATAGATAACATTTTTACCGAGCCCTATTCCAGGTTTATGATTGAACTTACAAAACTTTTGAAAATCTGGGAACCTACAATTCTTCCAAATGGTAGGACAATTATTTTGTTTTGTGTAGCTGCATGACAAAGCCGTATTATAAATTCGTATTTTCTCAATGCCCTGACAAAGAATGTGATCTGAGGCATTCACATTAGTCTCCTCTTTCTCCACCATGTAATTGTTTGTGGTAGACTAGCATCATGGATTTTATGTCTGTCTCTACCAGTTACGGATTACACTTAAATACATCTTTGCCTCTGATCAATCTTGCAACTCCTTTGAAAGAAGGGCTTCCCATTCCGGTAGTCAACATGCTAGTTCTTTTCCCGCAAGTTTTAGCTAATCTTTTTTGAATACAGGGAGCCATAATTGTATATAGTGTTTGAAATGAGTTGCTGCAAATACCGTGTACAGTTGCACTGGTATTTCCCTATTAGTACTGGAAATACTCCATCTGATAAATCCAAGGATTACATTAGCAAATCATTGGAATCTTGTCTCGACTCCTCAATTCCAAGTTCTTCTCACCTCAATCACTTCCAAATTGAGAGTTCCCAAATTCTGCAGATATTTTTAATTGGTCTTCAAGTATGATAACACAGTTTATAAAGCTGGACACCAGCCATATTAGTAGATAAGATCTTTTTCAGAGTATCAGTGAAACTTGAGTGATGCTGGCAATTCCATACGTGTATCCACGACTGGCTTTTCATTTAGAAAATGAACTTTTTATTTAATGCAGAAATAATCCAGTTACTTATAGACTGCTGCATACAGTGATATTTTTTTTCACAACAAATCTCTTATAAGCCCCCATATCTCCTTTTCATAACTGACTTATGATAATTGCAATGGGCTATTTGTATATAAAGATGGTACATTTTAAACTCATGCTCCATGTCTTAGGAATTACACATTTTTGCAGTTGGCTGACTGTGGTTTAATACAGTGAAATTAGAACTTAGTGAGGTTCTGCTGGTGTCTGCAGTCTTCCTTTATATCCTTCTCTTTGTTCTTCAGGTATTGGAAGATCATGCTGTTCCACAGCTTGGTTCTCCATGCTCCCTCTGATGTTCATGCATGCAGTGTTCTTGGTTTTATTGGAATTACAATTGCTTATGATAGGTCTAGATTTGATCTGATATGTGGTTCATTAATATAGAAGGTTAGCTGAGAGAGGACTTACTTATATACATCTCTGGCAAAATCTGCCTACTTCATTTTACTCATTTCTGCCTTCCCACCCTGCTCCTGTGTGATGTTTTCATTGCTTTGGGAAAATTCTGAAGATCTGCTAGATTAGACACAGCTTGTAAAAGCTGTTCATTTGTAACTGAATATGGGGACAGCCCTAAAATTGCATAACTAACTCTCTTCTTTTTTCTTTGCCCATTGTTTCTAGGTTATATGTTCTCGAGAATTGAAGAGGAACACTTGTGGGAATGTAAACAGCTGGGTGCATATTCCCCTATCGTTTTGTTGAACACACTTCTATTCTTCAACACCAAATACTTCCAACTAAAGAATGTCAGTGAGCACCTGAAACTATCCTTTGCCCATGTTATGAGACGCACCCGAACTCTGAAGTATAATACTAAGATGACATATTTACGTTTTTTCCCACCCTTTCAAAAACAAGAGGTAGAATCAGGTGAGTGCTTTCTGATCATCTGAATTTGGCAATCATATTTGTATTGTTTTCTCCTTTTTTAAAAGAGACTGGGGAGAAAAATACGCTATGCAGTAGGCAGAGCTATGAATATGCTGTTATCCTGTACATTTTCAAAGTTTTTTCACTCTAGTAAGGTTTAAAGATAAATTCTGCATGAGCCAAGGCATCTACTAAAAACTTACAAAAGAGGTGCCACACATTCGGCTGCAAATTTGTTTAATAGTCTTTTATAACATCCTAGGCTTGCATAAAGCTTTATTAACTACTGCATGAGTTAAAGGCCTTTTTTGAAGTCCTTTCTCAGGACTTCATATTCTTGAGGACCAGACCCTAACTGTGCCCTTTTAATTCCCAGATTTATCCTAGGTCTCCAGAAAAATTATATCCTCCACATTTTTCTGCTAGATGCTAGTTCTTGTTGATTTTCTAGAAGGGGAATGGGCAGTGGAGAGCCCATAGCATATGCAATCTTTTGCCCGTCCAGCAGAGTTGACTTCCATGTGACAGATAATCAGTTCAAGTAGTGTGTTTCTGTGTCGTGCAAAGTCCCATCACTAGATGCTAGGCTAAGTGACTAGGGCTTATTCTTGAAGGCGCTGTTTTTCACTGAACTTCTGTGATGCCATTTTTGTGTATCCAGATAAATTATCTGTAGGCAAAAGGAAACGCAGTGAAGATGAGGAGATTGCAACAGCAGTGGAAATGGCTGAAAATACGGATAATCCCCTGCGATGTCCAGTCCGACTTTATGAATTTTACTTATCAAAATGGTAAGTAACAGAACTTGATTTTTGATCTGTATGTAGACTAGAACAGGCATTTGAGCAAGGACCCCACTCAGACCTTTTGTGCCTGTGCTGTGGGCTCCCCTCTCCGGTGCCTGGTCCCTCAGTGTGAATGGAACCATGCTGATAGGACTGCCAGTATCAGCACTGCTGTCAGACTCAGCAAATAGGTAGTATTTGTTACTGGTGTTGCATCAAGAGTAGAGTTACAGAGAGGGATGTATTCTTTAAATGCCTGCTTACACATCCACAGGGTGTAAATGTCAACGGGGGGCATTATTACAGTGACCATGACATTCTCATCTCCCTTAATTCCCATACAGGATCCTTCTTTTGAGAAGATTATAACTTATACCCTGACATCATGTTCCTTGTGAAAGAGGGTAGGAAAAGTGTGAATTAGGTAAAACTGCTGATAGCTTTTGCCTTCTGAAATGTGAGATTAACTTGTATTTAGGAGTTAGAAAGGAGATTGTACAGCAAGGACATAGAGATAAATCATTTTGTCTCTCCTGTTTCTGTATAAGCTTTAGTTAGATCACTGAGCAGGTGCAATATGATGTTGTTCTCTCTTCAGAGAAAATACACATGTAAAATGAAACAGCATCTCATTAGTGTCAGCTAAAACTCAAATAAATCACCCTCAAAAATGCACCTACTGAGCTTACTACAAATAGTCCCATTACTTAGGCAGAGGCGTGCCTAGCAGCTGTCCTGACTCTTTGTCTCCCTCTTCTTAACTTCCTTGTCTTCACTTGCTTATCATTAGAAGCTTTTACGTGTCCTTGGGCTGGGAAAACATTTTCATGCTCCTCATCATATACCATAGCTGAGCCCCTGCAGTGGTGCAAGTACCAGTAAAAATTCACTTTGCTGTTTTGATGTGAATATTCCAAAGCCAGGCAGGAGGGATCCTTGCTCTAGAGGGCTTTCTTTGTGTCTTCATGCCAGAGCCTGAAAGCTGCCTCAGGGTAAGACGGTCAGTCTTTCAAGCAAATGGACTTACCATCCTGCACCATGAGCAGGCAAGCTAGGATTTACTTTTGCTAGCTCTTGAGCATTCCCTGTGCCAAAGTACAGAGCAGTTCTGGAATACTAGAACCAGTTTCTTTCAGAGATTGAATGTCAAATGCATCTATCAATCATATCAAGATGCTGGTACCATTAATTGGATGATACTGTGATTGAAGAACCACATCTGTAAAGAAGTCACTCTAATTTTCTTTGTTTCTTTATGAGCAACTAATGCTCAGTGACCTGGAAACAACTTAACTGTTCCTTAAGTTGAAGGGGGGAAACCAAGTCACTAACAAAAAGATGTGAATTATGCTGTTTAAATTACAGTGTTGTCGTCTCAATGTAACTTTCATTTTCTTTGCTGTTTCTCCTTAACGTTTTTGTGAGTGGGATTGTTAGTGCTGCCTTCCCATAATGTGCTCTTCCTTTCTTTACGTTGACAGTTCTGAAAGCGTGAAGCAGAGAAGTGATGTATTTTACCTTCAACCTGAGCGCTCCTGTGTACCCAATAGCCCCATGTGGTATTCCACATTGCCAATAGACCCAGGAACCTTGGACATCATGTTAACACGTATTCTTATGGTGAGGGAGGTACACGAAGAACTTGCCAAAGTCAAATCAGAGGACTCTGATATTGAGTTATCAGACTAACTGAAGTGGGGTATTTTCCTTTGAATACGCATCAGAAGCACCAAACTGTGAATACGTCCAGCCTTTGGAAAATGTGTATCAAATAAGCCGAGATGATGTCACCTACAGGCACATTTTGAACCACAGTGGATGTACAAACTGGAACTGGAAGGAAGCAAGCTGTGTAAGCTGCAAGAAACAACGTCCTGTGGCACCGATAAATCCTCTGAACAAATTCAAGATGAACTAACCTATTTGAGTGGTGCATAAATCCTTTATCTGTTTAGGATTTTAAAAAGTTGTGAGATATTTTTAAGGAAAATGGTTGTGTAAAATCTACCATAACAATGTTGGGCATGGAGAGCTAGACTGTGGCTCACGTGACTTTTCAGCCTGATGGCTGGCAGTCCTTGCTGCCAAAGAACACGTGGAGATCCTAGAGCTCTTCACGAGGCCAGGAGAGAAAGGGGTGATATTTAGACAGACACCTTCCGTTATAAATGCACGTACAGATACGCTTTTATAATTTTTTTGAAACTGGGATCAAATGTTAAGAAGGCAGAAGCCGCTGGCATGTCTGCCAGGGAAGCTATCTAAATGGACAACTGTCTGGCTGCCGTTAAATGGTCACACGATGCCAGAATCTAGCTCTCGGTCCAGGCTAATACCAACTCTAGCTCTGTTCGGTCTTCGACGTGGAAGAGGTGCTGTAGGTCAAACTTCAGAGCAATCATGTTACGGGATGAACGTTTCTGGGGTATGTACAGGAGAGTGACTGTCCTGGGGTATGTGCAGAAAATCCCTTACCTAGCCCAGTAGCTCTGCAGTCTGTCGATATAATCTAGCAAATACTGTGGTGCGCGGAAATTTTTTTTCCCTTAAGGCAGCTTTCCTTTCTCCTCTTTCCCTACTCCTATGTTTTTGGTTATTTTATAAGGCAATTCTGGAGGGCCTTGGCATTTCAAATGAAAGATACATGCACTCTTTCTCTTTCCACCTTTGCAACGCGTGCAGTGTTGTACAAAGGATGCAGTATTACTTTTGACAACAGAACTGTGGTAGAAAATTACCATGTGTGTTTTTTTTCCCACCCTACCCAAAGAGATTTAGTCATAGTGTTGGAAATCGAAAGAGATTTTTTTAAGGCTTGGCTGTTACTGCGTCTTTTTGAAGAGAAGAGCTCCCACATTGTGTTTAGAGGACAGGACATTATCAGATACTGTCTGTATCCCCATTTTCTCAAACTATAGATATGTGTTTCTGATGACCAGTGGTCACAAATTCATTGGAAACCCAAACTATTTTTAAAGAAGAGAATTGTATGGTTTTTATCTAGCTCTGGTCAGTTATCCATCTTCTGTAACAGGGGTCTGATATTTGATCTTGTCACTAAAATTTCAAGAGATGAAAATCAACAGCCTTGAATTATATTTCCTTTTTTGTTTTGTTTTGGTTTTGTTTTTTAATTATTTTTTTAGCAGTAACAAAAGTAATTTAACAAAAATAAAATCAGAAAGTAGTCTATTGACGTTGTGTACTCAGTAGTCCTGTCCCTGCCTGTAAGAGATTTCACTGATGTATTTTTTAATACAGAAAACTATGTGAAAAGTAAACCTGCCCCTGATTCTGTCTGATCAAAGCCCATCTGTGTTCTGTCATTTCTGATCAAAGATATCACTTTCTCCCTCTCCAGGCCTAGCACTCCCGGGGGAGATGTTTTGGCCATAATATGTACCCTGCCAGTAAACCACTCAGGCACTTAGAGGCTCAGTGATGCTCCGTTAGGCTCATTTCTTGTTCTGTGAACACTAACCTGTCCCTCCCCATAGTTATATTAATTAGTGATGTAGCAGGCACGGTATTTTGGATTGGGATGGTTGATAGAATGTTTCAGGGAAAATAAAATCATTCTGGAAAGATGAGTGTATAGGTCTGTAGGCGATAAAAGAAGCCAGAGCTGTGTCTTTTGCACACAGGTGTGCCCAGAACCTCGATGTCGGTAGGAGAGGGGAAGGATCCAGGAATTTCTGTATGTCCTGGGCATCCCCTGCGGGAGTGCAGCTCTTGGCTGCAGCAGGCTGCCTTTGCACGCTCCCTCCTTCCCTGACCACCCCCAGGAAATAAGCAAGGCAGCAGTTAGGACAAGCTGTTGGGAGGGCAGGCTTTCGTTGGGTGGGGTTTGTCTAAAAAATAATACCACATCGGAGTTTTCCCTTATTAGACATTAAAAGAAATATTCCCATAGAATAAAGTAGTATATACTCTTATGAGTAACATACTCATTTTCCTTTCTCTGAAGACCCTCACTCTTTCTTGTCTGTGAAGACTTTCAAGTACATTAATTTTTTTCTAGGGACTTGGAATGAAAGATGTGTGCCCTTAATGTTCTCTCAGCAAGGGAAGTTAAATCACTTTAAGCTTGACTGGCTGAAAGCAAAGTTGTTAAAACATTGTGCTAACTCCTTTTACTTAGTGGCTCTGAGATGAGAAAGGTTTCAGTGCAGTTTGATGATACAATTAACAGAACAAGTAGTTTTAGTTTCAATTTCTCTGGTCAGATACCTTCTGCTTGGATGCCCTTTGGCAACGGTGGGCATTGTCCGGGCTGTGCCTGGGCTATCTTTATCTCTCAAGGAATTTCTAGTCAGCCTGGGTAGAGTTCACACTGATTTACGAGATGGCTTACCTTGAAGGATTAAAATATATTTATGGGTTATACAGACAGGCTCAAAGTTCTGAACACTTAGACAAAGTTATTTATAACAAACTTCTATCATCTGAATCATTTGCTGACCATGCAACAATATTTATTACTTGCAATATTCTTTTAAGGAGAAAAATCATGCTGTAGTCTCAGTGTGGACAGAGAAATGACAAAGATGAGTGTGAGAAAGAAAAATAGATTATGATGATTCCTGCTAACAGGGTTTCTACCGCTATGCCTTCCCACCGCTAGACACACGTTGTTTAACTCCCCTTCATTTTCAGTGTCGGGGATGGTGGCATAGCTGTGCAGACCGGTTTGAGAGCGTGGAAGTGAGCGTGGCGTGTTACTCCTTAGTGAGTGTATTCACAGTTCTGGCTGCTAACGCAACTCTTTGGATTTTGCAGAGATTTTTGTTTAAAATGCTTCTGGAGCGTGGCTATTACCTCCGCGGTGCCGGCAGTTTCCCGGCAGTTCTCACTGCGAGACATGCTCGGTGCAAACCTGCTGCTTTCTCCTGGCTTCGGTTGACTAAAGAAGAAAACCAGGGTGCACACTGAATGCCACAGAATTAGGAGCAAAAGGAAGTTGAATTATCTTATGAATTATTCTTCCAACTACTGATCTAAAAGAAGCCCCTGGATTTCTCTGGCAGTAGTCTCCAGCTGACGGATGTCTCCTTGGAGACTTGAAATAAAACGGCAGCACAGTCACTCATTTCATGTTTCCCCAGGGCTCCACCGGTGCCGTTTTAGTGCCAGGGTCACAGAAGTGACTCTGAATGTGCAATAAAGTCTTTGGGTTTTGGTAACAATCTCAGTAACTCTTCTCAGTCCCTTGAGCAATAGTTTCACTGTTGCCTTAAAAAAAAGCAAGCAGAACAAATGCTCGTGTATAAAATCCTCTGTGGTGCTCTTCTCAAACCACCGGCACCGTGCTCACTGACTACGCTGGAGTTTTGCTCCCATCAGCACAACAGGTCCCCCCCACCTTTTTCTTTCACATGTCATCCATTTTAAACATCCCTAAAAGAGCAGAGGCAAAATTAAGATTTGCCGTCTTCTATTACATAGCTGCTTGTCTGCAGTATGTCCCCAGCAGCATCATCAGCCTTACAAGACAAAGAAATCACAAGTTTTGAGCAGTTGAGCTACTGAGCAGTTATTGGTCCTTTCTTTTGCAAGAGAAACTATCCACTTTTGAGGATGGTGTTTTGTAACCGAGTATGAACACCAAAAATCTGTAAAAGTCATGGACCATTGCTGAGGAGAAAGGCTAGAAGGAGTTTTAGGGGCAATGAAGCTGGATGGGAGTGTACTCTGCCTCTTAGGGTTGCAGGTCTTGCCTCGCTGATGGCTGGTATGAGTGGAGCCAGCGTGAGCCACCGCTTTTCATCTCCTCATCCTTGGCAGATGAAATGGCAAGACTAGTCCCTACACGATCATCTCCTTTCTCATCTTACTGTGGTCAGCTGCTTGAGAGAAATCTTTCCCCAGCGTGACGGCTGCAGATTTGTCAGGCAGGTAGGAGTAACTGCTTTTGTATCTTCCCCGGGAGGAAACAGTTGGCTTGAAAGGGGGGATAGAGTGTTTTTGCACAATATTATTGCATTTGTTAAAATGTTGACTCCAGCCCTTTCTTAGAAGTTGGATTTTTTAAAACCAAGAGGGAAATTACTCATTTCATCTGACCACTGGCATGAAGAGGTCCCCTCTAACTTCAGCCTGCGGCACCCATGTCTAGCCCAATGCACCTGGCTGAGCTGTGAGATCTCGCATTTTTATCTTTAGTTTCCTCCCCCTGCCATTTCCAAGAAGCATTCGATAACTTTTGTGTTGTGCTTTATGAGGAAACTATTTTGGACACACCAGAAAGAGGGAGTAATAACGGAGCGCGTGGTGGCAGAGGAGCCACTGGAGGGTGCTGGGAGGGGTCGGGGTGGTGGGTGCTCTTACCATGTCTGGGATGGTTTGGGCAGGTGGGCGATTGTACACGGCAGGAAGCTACTATGAGTATTTAAGTCTAGGTATCATCATTTTATATTCAAAGCATCTCAGCTGGATGCTGTTAAGAAAAATCAGTGAACGGGAGCACGGGTCATAGATGGGACAAACAGAGAGAGAACCTGAATTTAAAAGCGTTTCAGTTCCGGCACCTAGCGTGCTGGCTCCTCTGCTGCTGCTGCTGCGTGGCAAATCGCAAAATCCGCAACAGCTTCTTTATTTTTCCATTTTCAGCAATGGAAGCTGCTGCCGTGGAGGCCATCAGCGCTGTCAGTGGCACCAGCGCTAGCTCTGGTCCAGGGAGTGTTGCAAGGCTGTAGAATGGTTTTGAGACTCATAAAGGCTCGAAGGAGGCCAAGCATCTTGGATTCTTCTAGCCACACTACTTAATTTCCTTTGGACAGTAACATTCACTAAGCTAATGGTTTTTCAGGAGAGGTACGTTTTTTATTAAAGAAACAAAACCTGCAATATCTTAGATTATCACCTGCTCGGAGGGAAAGAGGGAATTTATTAAACAGTCAAACTAAACAAAGCATCAAACACCGAATCTGCAAATGCATCCCAAGTGCACAATTTTAATTAACCCAAATCCAGGCCAACTTCCCGGTGTTCAGACTTGCCGATGCAGGCTGCAATAGCCACATTAGCTACGGCTTGGTCAATTTTGTGGTTCATAGTCGACTATTAGATATGCCAATGAACAGCATACCTAGGGCCTTGGGTCTACGAGTCTTGGACTCTTTTATTCTCTCTTCTACATATTTATAACACAAAAAGCCAGAACAATTTGAAAAGGTCTTTTCGACCCGCTGGGAGCCAGGCTTCTTCCTTGTGGGTGTGGGTGACGACTCTTGACTTTTCTCCCAGTTAAGCGGCTGACTCATTATATAGCCCAGGATCCAGCGTACACGTCACGTCACTGCTGTTGTATCGATGAAGCCTTGAGTTTCGTCCCTTGCCAATCTGTACCTCGGTTGTACCCATCTGTAAATTGGCCAGACTTTCCTACCTCGTTTGGGCATTATGAGGCTAAATTCTGTAGGATGCTTTGCAGCCCCGTGATGAAAGGTGCTATATAACTGCAAAGTGTTACTTCAAAAGATTTAAACAGGTCACCAGTGCATCATAACCTATATTAAAAAGACTTTTTCTTATATGAGAATTTATAGAGGTCAATGTATGGTATTAATAAGTGAATTATTGAGACCCCAAAAATAGTTTTTGTTTGAATCGTATCTGTATTCTGGAAAAGTGATTAAAAACCTTTAACCTTAATAAAAGAGTACATCCTCATTTCCTGTATGATGTGGGACTCTTAAGTTTAAAAGCAGAATCTCACAGATTGGGGGGGGGTGGGGGGGGTGGGGGGTGGGGGGGTGTGGGGTGTTAGTTGTTTTCAAGCCAGATTTAAAATAGCAGCTTAATATCTTCACAGCAAGGTTTGGTCTTTCCCACATGGCCGTACAGCAGCTCACACTGAGTTTTGCTCCTCTTAGAAGCCTCTGGGATCAGCAGCAATTAGATCAATGGCCAGCAGAGATTGTTACACGCCTTCCCCCAAACCGAATGCAGGGGAAGTGGTGGCTGCTCGAGCCGTGCCCGATGCCGTCAGCGAGCAGGAGACCTTGGGACCAAACATCGCCTTTGCTTTGTCTCCCTGAAATGCCAGAAATCGCTCAAAAGCCACAGTAACACGGCAAGACCGTCGCTCACCGGAGACCCTCATTATGCAGTGCATGATGTGGCTTCCAATAAGGGCTGTGAGAGCCTCCTGGGTTTCCGAGGGAGGTCCCTAAGGCTCTTCTGTGTTAGGAGCCACCAGAGCTTTACTGGGCGCAGTTTTTAAGGCCCCGATCAGGCAGCTGGTTTACACTTATTTTGAACTGTGCTGGTGCACCCACAGCCGGGCAAGTGCCTGTGCAGCCAGCGTAGCCTTTGGGTTTGAAGAGGATGCTCAGAAAACAGGTGTGGGCAATCACAAGCAAAAAAAAATAACAACTGCCGATAAAATGTTCCCGTCAGCCTGAAGAATGAGCATCCAAAATTATGCACACCCTGGTGCAGCCACAATCACCAACAGGCATCATGAGCGTCTGGGGGTGCAAGGGACAGTATTTGTTTTAATGGAGGCTTAATACATTAATATTATTACGCAGCTGACACTTTCATACCATCATTTGGGGCAAGCCGGGTTTGCACAGGGGTAGCTGCTCTTCACTTCAGGAGACAGGGAAAACCAGAAATAAGATTAAGAACAGTAGTGTGAAGTGCAGAAGGGGTAGGGAAATACTGTGTCCGCTTGTTGACTAACACTGTCACTTAATGTATTTCTTTTAGGTAATTAATTATAGAGAGTATAGTAACTGAAACCCAGCTGATTGCCAGGGAGAGCCTTGTTCAGCCATGCTTGGGACACAGTATGGGACACATGCCACATCAGTCCAGTCTGTCACCCATCACCATGCACAATGTGAATTAAACGTAGTTTATAACAAACCTATCCACAGCCTTGCCAGCGCCTCAGCTTTTCAGGGGGAGAGAGTGCAGGACTGGAAAACCCGCCAGTTTGGGTCTGTTCCTGGACCACTGCAAATCCCGAGGCACTTGATGGGTACCTGGGCCCCGACCGCACACCAACCACCACGACAGTCCCACGTGCAAACCACCTTTATTGGTTTCAATGCAGTCATTGCTCAAGCGGATCCGCAGCTCTTAAGAGGGGGGCTGAGTTGCTGGGGGGTCTGTGGGGGCTTCCCTGCGCCTGCCATGCTGCCTGGCAGAAACCTCAGGCTCAGGCACCTTCTGGGCTTCACTTGGGTTTGTCACCTGGAGGTGTCTTCCCCTTGAACAGCTTGGCACCGACTGCTGCACCGAGCGGCCCCAGCGTAGATGTCAGCCCAATTTTGGCACCAAGAGAGAAACCTGCAGCTCCTGCAAAGACAGAAAGAGGCGTGATGCCCCGGGGAGCATCGATGCTGCCTGCTGAGGGACCGAGCACCGGGCAGAGATAGCCAAGGACCTCTCCGGACTGCGCTGGGGACCTGGCCTGGGAGCGGGCTCTGCTCCCTGAGCACAGCCAGACCCTGTCTGGCTCCGGCCAGCGCTGCCAATGAATGCAGGTGTTGCTCCTGGCAGAAGAGCAGATGTCTACCTGCACGGTCCCCGATGTCCTCGGCCTTGGGTGCCCTGCCCCAGCCAGTCCTGACTCTTCCTACTGCATTGTGGATTTATCCCTTCCCCAGAGTTGTGGGCGATTCAGACTGATGACGGGTTAAAGGGCTGGTTTGGCTCCACAGCAAGCTGAGCGTATAACCCTGTGCAACCCTCCGGGGATGAACCCAGCGCAGCTCCGCTCCCCTGCCGTCCCCACTCACCGATGGACTGCAGCACGGCCACGGTGCTGCCGGCAGCCACTCCTCCGTTGTTGTCTATGGCAGCTACTGACATCATCTTGGCAGCCAGGGACCCAGCGGTGATGCCGGTTGCTGTAAACCCCAGCGCACAGATGCCCGCCGGGATGCCAACGAGTGCCACTCCTGCAGGCAGGACATCGCGGTGTCAGTGTGGCCTCGGCGACCCGCATGTCCCCCTGCCACCAGCGCGCCAGATCCAGCCTCCCAGAAAGGACAGAGGTGTCGGAGCGGGGAGCGAGGGCTGCGGGGTGCAGGGATGGGGACACCCCATCCTCGGGGAGGAGAGGAGAGGCGTGCAGGGCGGCAGCAGCGGGTGCAGACAGATTTCCAGGCAGAGACCAGCGCTGCCCCTTCCCTCGCAGCTGCACCCAAGGTCTCCGCGGCACTCGCAGCCCCCCAGCCCGGCCAGGTCCCGCACCGCCAGCCCGGGGAGGGGGAAGGCAGCGAGCCCAAGCGCTGCCGATCCAGGGCCAGACCCTCACCCGCTCCCACGGCCGCTCCGATGGCCGCTGCCTTGGCCGCCTCTCCCATCGCTGCGCAGGAGGAGGGCGGGCGGGCAGGAACGCCTCGCTCGGGCGGGGCCGAGCGCCCGGGGCGGGACAGGGCAGGGCAGGGGCGGCAGCAGCCCCCCCCGGCCCCCCCCGGCCCTGCAGCCCCCGCGGCAAGCGGCCAGCGACGGCAGCGGCCCCGCCGCGCCCGCGCCGGGGGGAGAGGGGAGAAGGGGCGCACCCCGGGGCGCCCACCGCCACCCCGGAACGCTCCCGGAGCTGCGGCCGCCCCGTCCCGCCCGCCCCCACCCCCGGCGCATCACAAAGCGGAGGAGGCGGCGGAGCTCTGCGCTGGCGCGTCTTTATTGGGGGGGTCAGATACAGCGCGGGGGGGGCGGGCACGGGAGAGGTGCAGGGCGACCCAGCGGGGGTCCCGGGAGGTGGCAGCGGGGTCTGGGGCGGGGGGGTGACGGTAGACATCAGTGAGGGGCGCGGGGGGGGATCCGGGGGGTCACAGCAGGGCAGCCGCGATGGCAGCGCCGGTGGCTGACAGGGCAGCCGTCACAGCCGTGGGGAGTCCTGCCGCCCCTGAGGAAGAGGAGGAGAAATCAGCCCCAGCCCCCCAGCCCAGCCCCAGCCCCGGCATGGGGCCCCCGCTGCGCCCCACTGCCTGGGAGAGCCCCCAAGGAGGAGCAGCCCCCCCAGACCGCCACTCCCGGCTGCCATCAGGCATCCCCGCAGCCAGGCCAGCGGGGCCACACCGGGCACCCGGGGGTCCCACGGCCACCCGAGGCCCTCACCGTGCTGCTGGTACCACCCGGGGAGGCCGAAACACGGGGTGCACTGCGGTGACCCCATGGGCACCCCACAGCACCGCGCCGGGAGCACTCACCCAGCGACTGCGCTATGGCCACCAGACTCCCGGAGGCCACATTCCCACCATTGGCCATGGCAGATAGAGACATCATTTTGGCGGCCACGGATCCGGCTGCAATTCCTGCTTTGGTGAAGCCGAGAGTGCACAGGGCTGCCGGCATCACAGCCACAGCAAGTCCTGCAGCGGAGAGCAGCAGCGGTGACACTCTCGCAGGCACACGCGTGTCCCCAGGCTGCAAAACCCTCAGCCCCAAGTCATTCCTCAGCCACACGCGTCCCCCCACCCCGAAATGTTGGGTGCATGGAGGCAGAGCCCGGGACAGCCCGGAGCAGAGCGGGTGGTGCAGGGTGCCGGGGCCAACCCTCCCCAGCCAGGGCACCAACGGGGACCCGCACATGGGCTTCCCGGGACAGGGCAAGGGGCAACGTTTTGGGGGAGAGGCAGCACCCCCCGAGAGGGGTCTGTGTGCGCAGAGCAGTAGCGTGAAGCCCCGGGAAAGTGATTTATTTCCACATGGCATCAGCCATCCCTGTGCCCACCAGCGCCTTACCGATCCCTACGGTCGCCCCAATGGCAGGGCTGATAAAATCTGTAAGAAAGGAGAGATCGAGGGTGGTCAGTCGGCAGGGCTGAAAGCGAGCGTGAGCTGCTGCCCTTGCTCTGGGCAGCTCTGCGAGGGGCTCCTCCATCCCCTGCCTGCACCCCCGGGCCCCCTCCTGCCCGCTGGAGCCGTGTGTGCCCCTTCCTGGGGACATCCCGGCACCTCACGCCATGGGGACAGCGGCTTGCACCTTCTCCAAAATGCTGGGGAAGCGGGTCCTTGCCGGCAGAGCCCTGCTGCCTGCGGCCAGCCCTGGCCCCATCCCACGAGAGCCCCGAGCCCCCCCATGTCCTCACTCAAAAGCAGAGGGAAAGTGAAGGAACACCCCCCCACTGCGGGCGGGCGCCCCCGACCCCGCGAGCCACGCAGCGTACTCATGGTGGGCTGGCCTGGAGAGGCAGCTGCTGGAGCGAGAGGTGCGTCAGGTCCCGTCTGAGCCCAGTCCTTTGGGGAACAAGAGTTTCTTCTTAGCGTGGTGCGGGTGGCAAGCGGGGCCGGTGGGGTCTTGTTCTCCTGCCCAGGTGCCCACAGCCACCCCCCTCCCACCCCATCCTGCCCCCCAAGAGCCCCCGGCCACCCCACAACAGCAGAGAACCCCCCCAGACCCTGCATTGCTTCCCAGCCCAGGGGTCTCCAGCCGCTCCGCCAGCCTAGCAGGAGGAGCAGCCCCCTGCTTTTGTCCCCCCCCCCCGGAAAGGGGGTGCCATCCCCAAATGCCCGTTGTGGAGCCCTGGCACCCTGTGCCACCAACCTGTCTGTCCACTGCTCACTGAGAGGTCGGTGCTGCCGAAGCGCTGGTAGCAGGGCCCTCGGGTGACGTCAGGGCAGCAAATTTCTGAGAAACCGCTCTGCTGGGTTTCATTTTCCCCGAATTCTGGATCTATCTCGGTGTTTACCCTTGGTGTGCCTGGCTCTGCCGCGCAGGAGGCAGCCGGGCAGCGGCGCGGTCGCTCATCCATCCCAGGGGTCGGACCCCGGGGCTGCTCCCCACGAGGAGCCCTCTCCCCCCTGAGCCCCTCATGGGGACGCGGGGACAGGAGGTGCCGGGGCTGCAGTGGGGAGGACGCACCGGGCAGGGAGAGTCTCCTTACGCTGTGCCGTGGCAGCTGGGGCTTTATGGGGCATTTCCCAAGGGGTCAGGACCAGTGAAGCTCCACGGCTTTTGACAAGGACTGCGGGCAGCGCAGGTGGTCTGATTTCCACCGGCTGGCAGTGGAGGTGCAGCCCCTCCGGCTGCCTCCCCTCCAGCGGGCAGCCTCAAAAAACCAGTCAAAGCCCCGTTTTGCAAACCCCCTTTCCCCCACTCCCTGCACCCACCCCTCACCCTGAGCCCTCTCGGGGCAGGAGGCAGCCAGCCCAGCCGGTGGCAGCCCCTCCAGGCCGGGGCAGCGAGGGCGCAGCGGGTGCCGTAGCGCATGCGCCGCTGCAGCTGGTTGAAGGGGACCAAATCCAGTTGCAAGTTGATCTGGTTCCTTTTTACCAGCCCCAGGGACGCACCGTCTCTCCGGAGGCGCCGTCTGGGCCAGTGCTGGTGGTGGGGGGTCTCGGCGCGGGGGTCCCAGCCCAAAAATACATACTTCTTAACATTCCATAACGCCGGCCGACTCCATATGGGCATATGAAGAAGTATGTAGGGTTGGGAGGGAGAGGCGGGCGGCGTGGGGCTGGGCACGCAGGGCAGCGCCCACCAGCTCTGGGAGGTGGGAGCCGGAAGGAGCCGGTGGCTGCGGTGGAGCCCGCGGCCGGGCAGGGGCTGTGGGGAGCACCTCCTGCGCACCCCCGGGTCCGGCCTCTGCCTGTGCCCAGCGCCAGGTCCATCCCCGGCTGTGGCACTGCCCGTACGGTCCCGTAGTGCCCACGGCCATGCCAGAGCAGGGGGACCCGCGTGTTTGGAGAGCGAGACCGTGCCGCAGCCAACGTGTGTGCCCTGGACGCAGAGCCCTGCACCGGCCGGAGCGCGCTCAGGCTGGTGACGCGCCCGACACCTGGTATTTTGGCCGGTGGCTGCCCCTCGTGAGCGGTGGGACACCCCGGGGCTCAGCCAAGGCTCAGCAGTTTGGGCCGTGGGGCACCATGGGGGCTGCACCTCCGAGGAGTTGGGGCCATGGCCAAGTGCGGTGTCCCGTGAGCCCGCACAGGCCAGCGCGGATGGCGGCAGTGGGTGCCTGCGCTCGGAGCCGCTTCCGCAGCGGGGGTCCCCCATCGGCCCTGGCTCTTGGCAAGGGTCCCCGCTGCTGCTGCTGCGCTGGGTCAGCATGCACCAGCTGCACCCCTCCAGCACCCTACACTGCCCCAGCACCCTGCAGCACCCCCCAGGATGCCTCTGCACCCTGCACCACACACCACCCTGTCCCCATCCCTGCTGCAGCCCGTGTGCCAGAGCAGCGGTTGCAGCGCGGTGCAAACACGGCCAGCGTCAGGGGGACCCACCTCCCGCACCCCCACCTGCCCTGCCTGGCTCGTTTGCAAGGCCGGGATAAAGACTGGGGGTCCGGGCCCCCCCCACGCCCTCCCCACGCCGCAGCTCTGGGCAGGGGAGGTCGGAGATGCCTGTGCCCATGGGAGGGGGTTCGGCCGAGATCTCAGGGGCTGGAGACCGTAAGGGGGGGGTGCATGGGGACTCCCCAGCCCCGGCACAGCATGGCCAGGGCAGGGTGATGGAGGGGGCGAGTGTCACCACAGCCCATCCGTGCCTTGACCCCAGTGACCTTTCTACCCCTAAATTCATGGCTGGAGCGGTGCGACGGTGGGGCGCAGGGAGCCATGCCAGGGGTCCCAGCCCTGCCCCCTCCCAGGATGGGGGAGCAAGGGGTGCACGGGGGGCCGGGCCACAGGCAGGAGGGACGCAGGGCTGGCCAGGCCCAGCACGGCCGTGACTCAGCGCCGGGAGCCGTGGCCACACGCGCTGCAGCTCTCTGCAAGGAGCTGGTGGGTGCCAAGTAAGCGCTCACCGCGCCGGCCCTGCTCGCGGCACCCACAGGCAGCCGAGATGCTGCTCGGTGGCCCCCGGAGCCACCAGCCATCACCGTGGGGCGCAGGACTGCTGGCAGCATGGCCACGGTCCACTCGGGTTGCTCCACCAGCACCCCGGGGCCTCCCACGTGGCCGGTCCCCAGGGACCCGGCGCTGGGGACCCCAGAGACACAGCTCCCGGGACTCCAGTCCTCAGCCCAGCAGCAGTGGTGGGGCAGAGTGTGCCCGGCTGGACCAGCATCCCTGTCCCCCCAAAAAGAAGACTCAGCGTCAGCGAGCGGGTGTCCAGAGGCCGGAGGCTGCAGAGAGGTGCCCTCTTAACCCTTCGGGCTCCGCCAGCCCCGCAGCACAGCGGGATGCTGCTGCACAGTTTTGCTGTAGGGGTGCAGGGGATCCCAGGGGCCGGTGGGGCTGTTGGGGTGCAGCGGGGGCCGAAAGCTGGCAGTTGCGCCCACCCTGAATGCCCAGAGCCAGGACGCAGGGTCAGGGCTCTCGCATCGCAACCCAGTTCAGCTCCAGCCGCCTCGGCTGACCTTGGGCAGCCTCCCAGGACTGCAGTGCTAGAGGAACCCAGCCTGGGGGGGCCCACACAGCCCCATCCCACGGCACCGTCCCCGCAGCCCTTGGCTGGGCTCTCCCGGTGACCTTGGGGGGCTGCACCCAGCACCACAAGATGCTCGCCGCATCTGGGGCACCCCATCTTGCCTGATCCCAGCCTGGGCTACCCCTGCCCACTCCCACCACCCCTCCTTGCCCCTGCCCTGCCCCATGGCCCATTTCTGCCCCTCTGCCCTCTCTGTGCCCAGACCTTCCCAGTCATCAGCACAGGCCCCTCCGCAGCCCTGGGGGCGGCCCCACTGCCGGAGGCAGCCCCAAGCCCTCCCCAGCCCCAGTGCCACCCTTGACGGCTGCAGACGTGTCCCGAGCCGAAGCCTCTCCCTGCCATGGGTGCAGGGAGCTCTGCCCAGAGGCAGCCCCGCTCCCACAGCTCCTCTGTGCCCCCGCACCAGCCAGGAGCCCCCGACCTGGGCAGCCCCCGGGTCCCCCGCCTGCCCCAAGAGCAGCTCCCTGCCCCAGGCAGGGCAGCTTGTGGGCACCGGGGGCAAATGGTCTTGCAGGGGGGAGGCGGAGGAGCTGGGGGGGCTGCCGGGACTGCCCGTGGTGGCACCCACGCGCTTGCACGGCACCCAACAGCCCCAGCCTGTCTATAAAAGGAAGCATCTTTTTTCCCCGCTCCCCCCAGCGCCGCATGCCCGGCCGTGCTCCGCAGTCGCTGCCTCGCAGGGGCCTTTCCAAGTTTTACTATTCAGCGCTGCCCCCCCCGACTGGCTCCCCCCGGCTCATCCATCGCCGGCAAACCCACTGCAGCAGCCGCTCCAGCCGCTGAGCACCTTAAAAAATAAAAAAGAGGCCCAGCGAAGAGGTGGGAGGTGGGTACAGGAGGAGTGCTGGAGGGGGTGCCTGGGGGAGCACCCCAGCCCCCTCCCGCCACCCCTTCGCCCGCCGGCATTGCCTGGTTTGGGGCTGTGGGTGCGTGGCCCGTGGAGCCCTGGTGCACGCAGCTGCAATGGTCAGCGCTTCCCCCCATGCATGTCCAAAATACGACGCCAAGGTGCCCAGGAGCTGGGCTTCCCTTCCCGCCCCATCCCACCGGCATGGGGTGTCCCCGCTTTGCATGGCTGAGGGCACCCCGGCTCCCTGGGGAGGGGGTGACCGGCCCCACTGCAGGGGAGCACCCGCAGGCAGATGGGCCAGGCTCTGCCCCGCTGCGCTGCCCGCCGACCCGAGCACCCACCACCCGTGACCCCCCTGCAGCCGGGACCTGACAGGGGTGCCCCATTGCCCCCCACGACCCCATAGAGAGTTTGCTGCTGCCCCGCTCCTCCGCCCGGGCTAGCCCGAGCGGTGGGGGGCCACCGTGACCCCCAGCCCCCCAGCCCTGGGGCTGCCCCCTCCCTGCCCACGCCGAGCCAGGAGCCGAGCGTGGGGCCGCGAGCGGCAGCAGCATCCCCAGCCCGAGCGGTGCTCGGCACCAGCCGGGCTCGCTGAAGGTTAAACGCTGGCGGCGGGGAAAGCCCCGCTGCCTCCCGCAGACCCCGCACCTCCCGCCCCGCACGGCCACTTACGGTCCTGGAGGTGACACCGGCCGGGTGCGGGCTGGGCTGGCGGCAGCGGGCTGCGGTGACACCCGGCACGAGCACGCCGCTTCCCCGCTCGCCTTGACTTTGCCACAGGACTCCTCCGGCTCGTCCGCAGGAGCTTGCAGCATCCTCCAGTTCAGCGGGAGAAGTTCCTCGCCAGGGAGGGAGGGAGGGAGGGATTTAAGGCAGACCCTGCCTGGGATGCGGATGCCTCCGGGCGCAGGTGAAGACCCTCCGCTCGCTGGGCACCCCGCAGCCCCCTCCTCGCACGCCCCATCCCGGGCTCAGTGCCCCGGCACATGGCTCGCAGTACGTCCAGCTCCAGGGACGCTGTGTGGGTGATCTCCGCTGAGAAACCCTCTCCCTCTTGGACGAGGCAGCCACCGGCACGCGGACGGCCGGACACCTCGGCCCCCCACCGCCTGCCCCGCATCCCCCAGGGCCCCGGTGGGGGTCCCGGAGCAATGCCATGGGGAGAGCCGGCATGCATTGCTGGGCCCAGCAGCAGCTCGGGGCAGCTCGGAGGGCGAAGCAGAGCCCGTGGGGCGCTCGGGAGGGTGAAACCTGTCAGCACTGCAGCCACAGAGGCTCCCCTGGGCCGGGGGGACTCCATGGGGATGGGGATCCCCGGGCTGCCCCGGGCCACCCGCACTGGGTGTCCCCAACACCCACAGGGCAGCTCTTTTAGCATCCAGAGCAGCAAAGCCCGGGAGCACAGGGCTGCTCTGCCCACCCCGGGACCCCGCCGGTCCTACCTCTGCCTGCGGAGAGCTGGCGGGGCGAGGGGGACCCCCGCTCGGGGCTGCGGCAGGGGCAGGATGCCGGGAGACACCTTATTGTGGTTCCCAAAGGGAAAAGCCAGAAAAAGCAGTGTGGCGTCCCTCCCGCGGCGGTCCCGGCGGCTCCCTGCCTGCCACGACGCCCTCCCCACCCCGGGTGCGCTCTGTTTGCCTGCTATTTTTGGCAGCCTCCTAAGAGCTCCTCTCGGGCTATTAATAATGAGAGTGCGAAATTCGTTTGGCCTCTCCTATATAAGGAAAGGTAGAGGCTTAGAGGCAGCTAAATATACTGGCGCGTGCGGGAGCAAGCGGGGAGGCTTTGGCACCGAGTGTGGAAAAGAGATTGTTTGAACAATGGAAAGACGGACTCACTCTGCGCACGGGGCCCCGCATGGACGGACAGACAGATGGAGGGATGGACGGAGGGTGACGGTGCCCATGGGCCTGCACGGCAGCACCCGCATTGCACCCCAATGCCCTTCGGAGCCCTGCTTCAGCAGGACGAGGGGTGGGAGAGGGGAGGAGGCGCCTGCAGCAGGGACGCCGTGCAAAGCCCCTGTCCCGAGCCAGCCACGCTCTCCCCAAAAGGCCTACAACCCACCCACTGGGCCAGCAGCGACCCAGGGACAAGCGCTGGGTCTGTGCCCAGCCAGGAGGGATGTGTGGGGTGCCGGTGGTGGGGAGCAGGGCGGGCTGCGGCAGCGTGACCAGTTCCCACTGGGACACAGCCGGCACAGGGTCGCTCCTCCAGCTGAGCCCCCTGCAAATCCCGGCCTCAACCGGGGCAGCGACCAAACGCTCCTGCCCCGGCTCTGCCACCCTGGCACGGCTCTGGGGGCAGCTCCCACCGTCAGGGGCCATGCCGGGGTGCCGGCAGTGCCACGGTGTCCCCAGCTCCCCAGGAACCGCCAGCATCCCCGCAATGCCCTTTGCTCCCAGGTGCTGCCCGCACCCGCCATCCCAGCGATTGTGCCTCAGAGCTATTCCCTGCTTAATCGGGAGGCTGTAACCGTTACCACAGCCGTAACCGTGTCACCCCCATGGCTGCAGGGCCCGTGTCGCGGTGTCAGAGCTCCTGCCAGTGCGGCCGCTGAGGCCGGGGAGAGCCCGGCTGGAAGAGGTAAAGCAGCAGCAATTCAGGGAATCCTAATGACAGGAAGGCGCTGGGGAGCAGCGCCAAATCCCCACGGTCGGAGCAAGGACAGTGCGAGCAGAGGGGTGAGAATGTGTGTGCAGAGAGAAAAAACCGTGCTCTCCCCCCAGGCTCCAGCAAGAGTTTTTTTCTTTTTTAACTCCTCCTAGCCACGGGCACTGCGCGGGGAGGGACAAGCGGAGCCGGGGAGCTCGGGGTTGTACTTGCAGCTGCACTGATCTCTCGGGCTCCGTCACGGTCCGAAAGACGCTCTGGTCTTGGCCCCGGCTGCCTGCGGCATGGCAGTGCCAGCAGCCGCATCCCTGCACTCCCTTCCCCGAGGGGCCCCGGGGCTTTGCTGGGCTGCTGAAACCACCAAAACTCTGGGATGGCCGCGGCAGCGGTGGGCAGAGTCCTTGAGCTGCTGCCTTGGCTGCAGTCACCCCAGCCTCAGCTTCCTGAGCTGTGCAACTCCTGCAACAAACCCTGTTTCTCTGAGATTTCTCTCAAATAATGCGCCTGGGGTTGCTCTGAGGCTCCAGACCCAACCCAGAGCCTCCCGGGAGGTGACGCAGCTGTAGGCAGGAGCAGCCGTTTGTCCTCGGGGCAGTGAGAAACCCTGGCTCTCTCCCCACGCTGCCCTGGGGCTGGTGCGAGTTTCCCCCCCAGAAGCTGAGCCCCGAGAGCCCACAGCTGGGGGACTCGGGGCTCCCTCGCCCGTGGCCACCACCTTGTCCCTTGCCACGAGCCCGCACTTGCTGGCTTTCCTCCCGCACCTCTGCAAGGAGCCAGCAAGCGCTAAGTGATGCTGAGCAGACAGCAAAGGGAGCGGGCTGGGAGCAGCCAGGAAAGGGCAGCCCTTCGGAGAGCTTCCCGCAGGGACAGCGAGGGAGCAGGAGAAGGCAAAAAATAGCAGAGCTGGGTGACAGAAAGCAAAGAGCATGAACACAAGGGGAAGGGAGCCAGCTGTGCACCGATGGCAGCGGGCAAGAGCCTTCTGGCGCTTCAGATTCAGAACCTCCTGCCCAGGGAGGTTCCTGTTGTGGGAGAGCGTGGCTATGCCCGCCCTGATGCCAGGCAGAGGTGTGCTACAGCGTCGGGAGCTGTTTGATGCCCGGAGAGGGCTGGGGTGGCTTTATTTTGAAGGCAGCTGCTGCCACGCTTGCGGGCAGAGGCAGTGGGATGGGGAGCCCGGCAGATTTGGCTTCTCATGCCCTTAGGTGACATTCAGCAGCGTGAACTCCAAGGGCTCCAGCACAACCCGCGGACCACGTGAGATGCGCATGGACCGAAGGGTAGCTCTGAAGGGGAGTCTCCTCCCCCCTCTGAAAAACCCGGGTCCTGCGGTGCCATCAGGTCTGCTACAGCAGCCAGCCGCAGTGACAGCGGGGCAGCCTTCATCTCCTTCAAGGACTCCACTAATTAATAAACCTTCCTCTGCTGCATTAGGTGGAACAGTTATCCCAGGTGTGGGTGCAGCCTGAGCCCCGATGCTGCTGCTATTTTGCTTTCCGGTGAAATCAACAGTGGGAGCCTGCGTCGGCTGTCAGGGAACAGCCCTGGGCAGGTCAGGGGACTCCATACCTGCTCAGCAGGAGACCAGGGGCGAGAGGTGTTGGGGGCTTAGGCTGAAAGTCAACCTCAAGAAGCAGAAGTGAATTTTGGTTGTGCTAAAGCAGGGACAGATAAACACACCCGGGGTCAAAACATGAGGCTCGGCCTCTCCTGCTCCCCACGCAGAGCACAGCGATCAACACGTAGAGGTTGCTGCACTGTGTCGCTGAGCAAGGAGCGGAGTTGGCCGTCTGTCAAGCGAGCTCTCGGCAGCCCCCTTAGCTGCGCTGGCAGCAGAGCCCCTGCGCTGGCACCGCACGCTACGGTGGCTGGAGCAGAGGCAGTCCCTCGTCCAGCAGCGCCTGCTGCGACCCCGCTGCCGGGCACGGGGCGAGAGGAAGGAGGGAGGACTTCCAGTTCTTCCACAAAGAGCACAGTGGTGTTATTAGGAACTGTCCCACAGCTGAAACTGGAGAAAGCAGCAAGCTGAGCAGCAGCAAAACATATTCCCTGTTTATTTGCAAGAAACATTGTTTAAAAAAATTACTTTTAGTCATAATCCAAGTAAAACTGCAATCAACAAACATTGTTAAACCAAAGTTCAGACAGGTTGGGCAGCCCCTGCTACACAGACGAACGAAGGAAAGATTTAAGAGCAAACTATTTTAAAACTAGATCGCAACATTTGCCTCAAACATCCTAACCAGTGTTTGAATATGTTAAAGAAGAAAACAAAATCAAGTGAAGCTGATGGTTCATTTAACAGCTGTCTCAGCTTTTAACTTCCACACATGGGTAACTTGTAGCCAGCACCTCTAATTGTGAAATCATAATGCATAGCAATGCAGAAACCTTCCCCAGCAAGGTCAGCCCCGCTCACGGTGCTCGCGTAACAAACCAGCAGTGATAGTAGTGACGCCACGGGAGAGGAGGAGAGGGTGGCCAGGGGTTTCAAAGAAACGCGTTTGCTGTGCATGCACACGCCTTGGGACAGGCCTGCGTTAACGGAGCACTGAAGCAGACAGCCCGCCCCGTCTCTGGGTCTGTGCTGGGCCAGAAGTTCCTGCTGTCAGCCTGGGAGGGTCTCCCGGCCTCCGTCAGCTGCACAGGCCCTCGCGCTCCCACGAGGCCGGGGTGCGGTTGCTGGGCACCCCTGTTCCTCGCAGCCCTGCGACGGTGAGGGCTGAGCGGCACCAAGGGTTAACACGTGGAGCGAGGAAGAGCACTGCACGGCCAGGGAATACTAATGGCAGCCAGAAGTCTAACAGGAGCTTGCGCTATGCTCTGTCACAAACCTGCACTCGGTGATGACAAATGACTAACGAGCGAGGAAGCCGTCCTAACCCAACCGCTCGGCGCGGAGGGAACGCCACAGCCCACCGCAAAATCCAGCCTTCACGGGTGGTGCTGCCAGCTGACTAAAGCACCCCAACCCAAACGTTTGTTACCCCCCAGTGAAATGTAAGGACGAAGAAAATATCCTGGGCTAAGCAAATGTGCGGGCGGTAACAGCTGCACAGATTTTAATTCCCTCTTCTGTAACAAGAAGCCAGCCTTGCTTGAAAGCACACTCTGCCTCTCCTGAGGGGTACCGAACTCTGCAGCAATGAACTCCTGATGGCTGAACCTCCGCACCCGGCCCCAATCTACTGCAGGGGGGACTTCCCCAGGACAGGCAGGAGCAAAAGGCTCAAAAAGCACAAGTCCCAAGGACCAGAATCAGCGAGAGTCCGACAGCTCTCCTCTAACAGCACAAACCACTTTCAGGCAGCCCCAGGACCACATCCGATCGATCCCCGCAGCTTCAAAACCTCATTTTCTTGTAGTTTGCTCATCTTACATCCAAATGAAGGGAAACGCATCAGAGAGTGGTGTCACCCAAGAGTTAAGTGTCTCGCCATTCGTACAGCTCGCAACAGTGGCCGCAGCCAGCGCTGGGCTGTGCCCCTTTGAGGCACACTGTGGGGAGCATCCCGGTGTCAGCCATCCCCGTGTGTGGTCCCAGGCGGGCCCGGAGGGAAGGAGCCGTTGGGAGAGCGGGCGCAGGAGCAGCCCGGGAAGGGGAAGCCTGGCTCGGAGCACCAGCTGCGCACGAGACAGACAAGCCGGCGGGTGGCCCATGCCGTGACGCAGGCAAGCGAGAGGCAAGCCCCGTGCCTGGCGGAGTCGGGAGGGCAGGAGGCTAATGCCTCGGTACTCGGGAGAGCAGCAGGCTCCAGTGCTGGTGCCTGAGGAAGACAGCTGATTGCCCAGAAAAATAAACTTAGCAGCAGCCATGACTACATTCAGCAAGGGAACATTCCCTCACATTCAATAGTGTTTAATCTTCATCTAGCTCAACACAAATCAGTAGTGCAGCAATATAAATACAACTGAGGAAGTTAAAGCCTTTTGGCTTTCATAGCTCAAAAAAAAAGCCAATGAAACAAGTTTCCAGTTTTTAAATTAAACACAAAGAAAGGCAATAAACTGCCCATCCATCCCGAGAGGAGCAGTGGCATCCTTCATGCCAGCAAGAGGCTGATTTCTGCCCGAGGACAGGGGTGCAACTCATGAAAGCAGCACGGTGAGCTGAAGGAGCGGGTATGGGAGAGGACCGCCACACACCTGCCTCCCCGAGCCCAGGCAGCAGAGACAGCCAGCCACTCGCTGCTGGCACTCACCATGCGATGCCCTCGGGTACCGAGAGTTCCCTTTTCCACCAACTAAAGGACACCAAGTGTGTACTTCGCCCTGCATTACGAGCACGCAGGGCTCTTCAGCCGTAACAACGGCCGCTAAGCTGCCAGCCAGAAGGAGCAGCCAGCTGCTGGGGACTATCAACCCCTGCTTCCCTGGGTTGTGCAAATTTTAAGGAAAAAACCCCACAGTATATAGCATTTCATAACTGAGATATGGTTAATGTCCAGACTCACGGACGGCTTGGCGACCAACAGAAGGTGCTGGGGCCACTGAACAACATCTCACAGCTTTGGAATTAAGCCAGACATTAGACACAGGTACCGAAGGTGGGTGTCCCCTCCCAGCTCTGGTACCCAGCAGGAAAGCTTGCTGTAGGAGGGGGTCTCCTAGCCCAGCCAATTACCATGGACAGGTCAGCTTCTCACATCTGAACAGGCACCATGTCATCAACACTCCCAGTGAGAAGAGCCTGATGGGAATTTAGAACAGCTACAAAACCCTCTGCTACCTGCAAGCTGATGGAGTGTGACCGTAGTGTTTAGATTCCCCCTCCTCTACACTCCAAAAGCAGCCAAGTGCATGTGAAAGGACAAGTCTAAACTAAAATAGTGCTTAAACCATTAGGGAAGGTGGGAGTAAAAGAGAAGAAAGCTGTTCGACAGCAAAAGTAGCCCACGGTAGGCTACTGGAGCCTGAAGGGAGCTCAGAGCACAGCTCAAAGCACAGCCTTGACCTTCGTTCTCCGAGGAGCTCCCAAGGCAAGCGAGCTGGAAGTCCATGGGCGTTTCCTCCGCTGCAGTCTGCGGGGGGCTAGGAGGGTCCTGCACATTCACAGTTGCTCCAAGTGGTTCTGTCCTGCTGCTCTCCAGATGCCAGCTCTGTCTTTTCTGACGCTTCGCCCGGGGTTCACAGTTGCCTTCTCCTCCCTTTGATTTCTCTTGAAGCTCAAATTCAAGTACAACCAGTTTTAACTGAATGAAAAGAAACCCACAAAACAAAGTTATTTTCTGTGAAACGAGTTAGCAGCGTTGTCCTAATCAAACTGGCCTCCAAAGGCCCTAGGAGGATAGTGACGGGAGTGGCCTTTCCCACTGAGCTCCAGCAAAAGGCCGCCTGAGGGGAGCTATAGGATTTCCTCCCTCTGGTTCTTGGGATTGAGCATCACTTGTCCATTGCGCAAGGAGCCATTCTGGCTACGGAGCAGTTTCCCTTTTTCACGGTCAGGCCACGTGAAGATAGCTTCATCGCTGTCCAGTTCAGACTCCGAGTGCATCAGGCTAGTGTTGAGGACCTGGGCTTTCTGTCTGCCACCTTTGAAGGACAGAGATTCTCGGGTTAGAAATACTTTTAATACTGGTCAACAACCTCACCTTATTCCATTCCCCCTTCAGGTCTCCTTTTCCTATCATGTCAAAGGGACAGCCTAACAGACCTTCCTGTGTCTGTCACTTATTCCCACAAATGCCAAAGCGATCCTGTTTCAGATACTTTGGCATGACAGAGGTCACAAAGACACTTCGAGATAATGCAAAGCACAACAAACAGGTAGGAGAGCAAATTACGTTACCAGAAGGGGCTGTGAGTATACGTGGGAGCTTTGTTTTCCTGACCTTGCTCGGGGCATTGCCTAGAAAGCTCTCTGAGTGCTAACGGCAGTAGTAGAGAGAATATGCAGGTGTGCGAGGGAAGATCACTACGTTCTTACTACCCTCCCTACCCTCATCTCTGCTTCTCTTGCCTGCAAGAGAAGAGAGATAAATTAGCTGGCTGAATTTAGATTAATGCACAAGGACAGGAGAGAGACATTTACTGATATTGTCAGCAGAGGAAATACTTAAATTTAGCTTTTCCTTAATGGAGAAATGCAACATTTCCTCTGTTAGCAGAATGCTCCCTGGATGTATCTAGCAGGGAAGAAGACTTTAGTCAGCAGCCAGCCTCGGAAGAAGCAAGATGAGTTTAGTTACCAGAGAGCAAATGGCTGAGGCACATTTGCTACAGACTGCAGAACAATGAGCCCTTTATTTAACAGTGGGGCTCTTCTGTGCAAGGTGACAGATGGTCAGATTAAAGCAGAGCTGGGTGCTGAAGGAGGAAAAAACACCCAGTTTTTCTTCAAGGGTATCTGTATTTGTGCAGTTGGGATGGCCAGGTTCTCAGAGGAACTGTCTGATCAGCTCTGTCGCTGCAATGCCCTCCAATGCTGCTGTTAGGCACTGTTCACTTTTCTGGAACATCATTAAATGGGATAATACTAGGATGAGCAATTGTTTTCCCCTAGCAAACAAGAATCAGGGACTATTTTCCATGCACAGCTAAAATAACCACTCCTCTAAACAAAACCAGGACACACACTCTTATTTGGAACACGTATTTCAGCAGCTGAAGTGCTCCCCGGCATTTGGAGGGGCTGTGCTTTGCACGTACTTTCCCACATCTCCCTCCTTTCCTGGTCAGTCAGCAGGTGACCACGGCTCCACTCGGTTCAGGTATCAGATACCATCACAGCAAAAATGCTCCAGCCTGAAATAACTCAATGATCTTTGCAAGGCACCTGACGAGCACCCTCGAGGACAGCAATGCAGACAGGAAAATGCTGGCTAAGACCATTGAAGACAAATGACTGCCTTTCTGGAATGGGCCAACGGGCCTGTAGCCACACAGAGCACTGAGACTTCGTGGGTCTCCCCCCTAAGATAATTCTGCTTCCTGGAAAAATTAAAGGATGAGCTAAAATGTGAAACTTTCAGAGCCTTATGCTCACAAGGGCAAGAATGAATAAATCTACGAACAAGTCATTTGGGATGGGAGAATATGGCGGCAGAAATAAACATGACTCTCTCCGGTCCATGAGTATTTTCAGGCTGCTTCCACGTGCCCCTTTGCTTACCAGCCAAAGTCGATCAGTTTAGTGAAATGCTTAGTGACACTGAATTCGTGCTTTGCTGTGGAGGAAGGAATTGCATATTGGCAAGAGGCAAACTACCAGAACCCGGTGGAAGACTATTTAGAGCAAGAGAAGTTATAGTCAAGACCCAGTTTTGGGCTTCTGCACAGCTTACATGCATCCACTTAACTACTTCTCTGATAGGAAGTGGAGACATCAGGACCAGGCCAGTTTCAGCCTCAATTTCTAAACCAGAGAGTTAGACAACTTGACTAAATACCCTGTCCACAGATCTGAAACAAGCTCTTAGATCTTCTGAAATTCATCTGTCAGCACCTAACATCATGCTTGTTTCACTCAGTGATTTTTAGTCCACTGAGGAAGAGCGTTCTTATTCAGCATTCTGGAAACGCTGAGCTCTTCCCTCTCATGTTTTACCTGCTTTGGGATTTGGTTTTAACTCCAGGCTTTCTTGATCCGTTGCATCCAAAATCTTGTATTTGCTTTTTCTTTTGGATTTTCCTTTTCGTCTAAAGGGGAAGAAAAGGAATTAAGATGCAGACCATTTCTAAAAAAGCCAGAAGAAAAAACAACTCTGATCTTCAAAGCTAGAGTACTTGCTTATTTCAGATTATGTTCATATCAGAAAGCAAAACATTAAAAACATTGCTTTAGTTGCATGTTTATAGGCTAATCCAAATCTTGCTTCTTAACTGAACCCAGAGTCCTAGGACTTCAGCATTTCACTTGAAACACTAAGTTACAAAAACTAACATCCCAGGGCTAAGCAGATGACCTGCTGGGACGATGGGTTTGAATCTTTCACCTCCTAATGGAGCTACTTGGCTCTGAAGCACTGATACAGTGGGGGTTATGGCCTCAGTCCCACCTCTTGCAACAGCAGATCACCATCCAGGATAAGATTCCAAAGGCAACCACAATGACGAAAGATGCAATGATCACATACAGCACACTCCACTCTGAAAGCAAAACACCCCAGAGATAAAGACGTTTTGGCACCTCATACAGTTGACAGTGTGCGTTTAGATGACTATTCTTGAGAAAGAAAAAGGCAGGCCTGACCCTTTGCAGAATTAGAGGCTAGCATCCGTCCCTGACAGCACCACTAACTCACCTACAGGAGCCAGAGGCTTGAGATCCAGTGTGCGGACTCGCTGCACAAGGGCATTTTTCAATGTGTGTTGATTTATAAAATTGGCTTTCCTGTGGCAGGAAAGCCTCTGTAGGGGCACAACAGAAAAGAGGTGTGATTTATACACTAAGAACGGACTCAACTCTTAGTGAGTTTTCACCGAGAGGGTGTGAAGAGGAGTCACTTCCCTACCAAGTATCACCTGCCTGGAAGGTAACATGTAGCGAGGCCAGGGCAGGGACTATCTCCTTGTGTGAGCATCATCTCAGAGGTACTGGGAGAAAGCAGGTACCTGTCACTCTGCCTACCCTGGGTTTCAAACACTGTTTGCTTTCCAAAGATGAACAATCCCAGGGAGGTTGCACATACCACAGTTGCTTTCGCCATCCCCCATCTGCACCCTGATGAAGTTCTCCATCCAGAACGGGTCACAGACGCAACGCTTGGTGAAGGAGTCACAGCGACCATGTTCAGAGCAGTTCAGCTGACACGCTAGGGACCAAAACCAGCAAGGTGAACTAAATGACTCGCACATGAAGCAAAAACGGGACGGTATAGTTCAATACGGCTAACCCCCATAGGCTTTAATTTGAATCTTGTCACTCTGTAGTTCATTCTCTTAGCTTAGCCGTAAGAAGTGCAAACATAAGCACCTAGGTCTCACGCCAAATCAAAAAGTCCCACTTCACTAACAATGTAACACACATAATGTGCTAAGAAAATTTTGCCTAATAAATCAGGATTTTGATATAAAAGTTATGGAATTTGTATATTTATTAAATAAATGTTTTTAAATAAGGTTTTGATTTTCAAAGTCAAACCCAGCCTGTGAGACAGACTACAAGAAACAAATAGAACCTTTAAAGTGACCAAACAGAACTGAAGAGTGGCTTTTGAAGGCCACAAAATCGTAAGATCAAGAAGCCATGAAAATAATTACTCTACATAATTCTAGTTTAAAATATCTAACTGACCAGCACATGATCCTCATAGGATGGAGGGCATAAAAGAAGAACAGCACTAATGTAAACTTGTTTCCCTTCAATCACTTTTTTACATTTCCTTCAGACTGATGTATGTGCTGGAGAGGAAATGAGTATGTTCACAGCTACCAAGATCTGTGGGTTTCTTGTGTTCATTATGACACTCATTTCATTGGCCGTATTCCATTAACACTATATTTTAGTTTCATAAGTATCAATCTGCTTTTGACTTTATGAATTCTTATCTTCCCAGACACATTACAAGTAACCATTTTTATGAAGTTGACTAGTGAATAGTCAGAATCAGTTGGTAAATAACTGATGAGTATAGTCTGTAACAGACTTATTTTTCTGTTTCACATTTCCTAACATATGAAAGCTACTGGAATGAGTGTACGTGTGTGCACATGCAGGTGTTCTTAGCACACATGAAGGTCCTTATTCTTGCAGGCATCTGAGAAGAAGGGAAAAGATGATAGCTCGTACCACATTGACTCTTACTTACTGACTGTGTTAATTTCTAATGCCCGGAAGATGAGGAAGTCTGACTGTTGTTTCCGTAGTTCATTTTTTAGTGTCCAGGCTACCTCTCGTCCTTTGAATATCTGATGGGGAGGCTGGTTCTGTACAAAAAACACCATCTTCGTGCTGGAAGTCAGATGAAAATGATTATCTGCTGCTTCTCCAAACATCAGGTAGAGAGCCATTCTCCCCAGTTTGTCATTAGAGGGAGGTATTCAGAATCCCAAAATTTATTTGGAGGCCAGACTTCTGGCTCCATCTTGAAAGCAATAACGGTAGAGCTGGTCATACAGCAGAAAACCCTTCGGGACATCTGATACATCCATATTTTCAAAGCTAGGGCTAGACTGTTCTTGGCTTTGCTAATGGTTTGCTAATCAAGCACATTTTTGCATATTCATGCTAAGCATGCAAATCCCCAAACTTTAAGGTCCTGCCATTTTCATAATCTCCTCCCTCCTTCACTGTGGGATCCTTAGACCTTACTACACGTGGAACTTGGGGGCTCATTTAACTGCTCAGCACAGAGCTGCAGCATCAAAGACGACAGCGAAGGTTTACAGTCTTTTGCAAAGCTTAGTTTGAATGCGCAACATGTTATAGCCAGAAAAAAGCACAGGTGTAGAGGATACTGTATTCTGCATCTCTTATTGCATTAACTTTATGATAGAAGAACTTGCTCCCCGAGGCTTGCTAGCCTTGCAGAGCCCTGTGTATCCTTCAGATTCACAAAACGATGCATGGGTGTTTCAGACTTATTACTACCAGTGAGCCTATGAGTCAAAAGGATATTAGTGAAGTCCTCAGTATGTGAAAAAACCAGCAGCTGGGGGAAAAAAGATATTTTTTAAACAGTACAAGTTACTTTGATAGTTGAGGCAAAAATGGGATCTTAAAGCCATCTGTCAGAAAATGATCCATGCTTTTTTATAACACTTCCCACTCTTTTGTCTACTCAATAAATATGTAAACAGATGAAGCATTAATTACAAGAATCCCTTACTTGCCTTACTCAGTGAAGAACAGTGGCAACTGGCCTGGTCATGGCAGAGATAGAAAGGTAATATTACAACAGAAAGTGCTGGCTCTTCTGTTCTGAGCTCTTTAGGTTTGCACGGACAATGAATTCAGATTTTACTGCTGCAGCAGGCAATGTGGACACAAAGGAATCGATACGTTACTGAACTCAGGAAAGTCTAAAGTATAACTGCAGATTTATTGCTGACTTGCTGCATGATTTTAAGCACATCCCTTAAATCTTTTTTGGTGCTTTATCTACCTTAAAACTACTCCTGTTTTAGTAAAAAATAAGTGCAATATTGCATTTGCAGATTACCGCTCTGCCTAAGCTTGTTACCATGCCACTCACATGCATGTTCAGGCATCCTCAAACACAGCTACGGTAAGGACGGACTGCTGTTAGTATGGAGGTACGTGCAGCTGTTGCTGTGACAACGCTACAGCACCAGTTGCTGAAGTTTTCTGCAGAACAGGGAATTTCCCAGACCAGCCATTTGTGCAGAGGTGGAAAGCTGAACTCGGTCAGCTACTTTCATGCCAAAGCAGCATTGGCAGGATCCAGCCGGGCTGAACCATCCCTTGTATGACTTGCTGGTTGCTGTACTTGGAGCTGAGCAACACCATCCAGGCAGGCAACATGACCCTGGGCTACAGCCCTGCCTATAAGCAAGCTTCCACTTGATCAGAAGAGACCAGCTGTATTGTAAGCTAAATAGCAATCAAAACCAAGATTTCCTTATCTCTTCAAACAAAAATTACATAGGTTTTCAACATTCTATTTTACATTAAATTGAAGCAGTTGTGTAGGCAGTCAAGCTAATGTAAAACTACAAAGTTGGCATACAGGACTACTGCTAAGGGGCTTGCTCCACCACCACCACCTCTGGTGTGGCGTCAGCGTTTCATCAAACTACTCCTGTACCAAGCTCATTATTTGTCCAGTTATAAGTCACAGCTGTAGAACATCCTTCAGATAGTCTTCACAATTTTCAAAACCGAATCAGATTAGTTCTTATTTTACAGATGTGGGGGGCAAAGACTAATGTCTTAAAAGCAGCAGCCATCAGCTTTTGAGGATAACGCAGCATATCCAGAGGGGAAAGACACCCAAGACCTGCTTGGCAACACACCTTCTCTGACCCAGGCAAGCAGGAATTATCAATTTTAAGCAATGTTTCGACATGTTCTGATTGTCTAATCGGCTTCCCAAGAGAAAACACACCTTGGTTTACCAAACCCTCAAGCAATCCCCCTCTACATGGACACTCACAGACGAACCCTACCTTTGTTCAGTGTACGGCTGGATCTTCTGCACAGTGATGTCCGAGTCGAGGACCCCCAGCAGCACACCTATTTGTCGGATGAACATGCCCTTCTGCCTCTCAGTCAGCTGGCTGACATTAACATCCAGAATTATCTCCACAAGGTTATTTTTCCTAGGATCTAGTGAGAATGTAGATAATACAGATCTTTAGAACTTCTATTTAACAGTCTGGGTACAAGTCAGGTTTCTAGTATCTTTCCAGAATGTTTCTGCTTTGAACACAAAATTACAGAATCTCACTGTAGGAAGGGATACAAGTCTATGACTTTCACAGGTAACAGCAAGCAGTAAGAGTCAGCCCGCAAGAATCACGTGAAAATACAATCACATCCCCCCAAACTTTTGACCTTTTCAGTTCTGAGCTAGACTAGACTACACACTTTATCTCAGACCACTGTATCCAGACAAAGAGAGGGCTCGCTAGTGCACTGTAGGCAAAGGTGGTGCAGCACAAAATCCAGACTGACCAGGTTTGACTTCCACTGTAGTCCTTTCCGTATCGCTCTCTCCTTTGGCATCTGTTACTCTGAGGTGGAACGTGTAGGTCCCTTCTACCAGATTGGACAGGAGAAGGACAGGATGATGGTCTGAATTATTTAAGACTTCCTGGAAGGCAGAGCAAAATAATTATCAGGAAACAAAGCATCAAACTAGCATGATATATCATCATACTGAAGGATATCACTAAAAGGCAACAGGTGCAACAACCAGCTTTACATTTCCTCAGGAGCTGTCAACACTACCTCTCACTGACTTTTGTGATGCTGCATTCTGCCATTTAAAAAAAAAGAAACCTCACCCCAGCTGCAGGGCTCCCCTCGTCCCGGGTCCACAAGTAGCTGATAATTCCCTTATCGTCAGAGGACTTCGATCCATCCAACTCAGCTGTATTTGTGGGCAAGGTGATGACAACATTACCAGCAATCTTTGCAACTGGAGGCTTGTTTATTTCTAAGCAAACAGAGAGAAAGCGGTTGGAGAAAAATCTGGTAACGCTCAATCAAGAACTACTGCATTAGATCTCCACTGTAACCCAGAAATCCCTACCTAACCCTGGGGGAGGAGAAGGAAAATGACATAGTGTGGGATTCAGCTGAAGATACTGTTCCTCCAGAAAAGGGTAGACCCTTGACTTACAGAAGGCCATTTCAGTGCTCTCCACATCATTTTTCACCCCGTTCCTTACTCTTAGTGTGCCTCAGAACACAGGTTTTGCTGAACTGCTCAGAGAACTGCTGAACCTGCGTCTCAGGCAACTCCGCTCATGACTGGACATACCTTCTTTGACAATGACGTTGACAGAGCTTTGGCTCTGCAAGTTCCTCTCATCTTTAACTGTCAGAGTAAACTCGTATGTCCCAACCTGAAGGCCTGTTACAGTGGCAATGCTGCTGTTGGCATTCTCCAGCTTGACACCATCTGGGCCCCTAACCAAAGCACAAGAGGATCAGTTTAAGCTTTGCACAGACCACGGGAGCTAGCCTCACACCAAACAGGAGGCTCAAGCTCAAGCAGAGTTTATGGGATGCAAGCAGACAGTTGCCTGGAAATACAGAGTCCATGACAAAAAGCAAAATTATTTTCTCCAGTTACAGCAAGATAATCAAAAGAGTAAGCGCAGCATCCAGAACAAAAAACAGTTTCTGGTGGTTTAGTGTTTTGGCTATTTTTAAACCAGGGGAGCACTGATACCAGCATTTAAGTAGGGTTTACAAAAAGTGGTACTTTCAGCAAAACTGGCTCATGTGAACTGCACAATAAGCCAAGTTTTTAAGAAAATGTATAAAGCAAAAATAGTTCCTTCATTTACAAAAGCTTTGCACAGACTTTGCATTAACAGAAAAAGCTACTGCAAATTGCTTATAGGCTTTTTCCTGAATTTCCTGAAGCACTTCAGGGAATTTAGAGTCTGAAGGAAAGCATGACAATGAGAAGAACACTGCCTCATTCAAACATACTGCAAAAGGATCAAGTTAGAAGGCCCTGCTGTTACTTGATTACAAGAGTCAGTCTCTTCATATGGCCAAGACCACGTTACCCTGCTGTGATTGGAACATGGCTGGTCTCCTTTACATGCCACAGCCATGCTGAGAATGGGAATCAGGCCTAGAGATGAAGGCAAAGGTATTTCTAATGCTCAAACAAAACTCCACCTCTCTCCGACTACACATAAATCCTTGTCTCATTCTAGTCATTGGTGAAGCTTGTCAGGCCTGACGTGACCAGGATTTAACACAAGGGAGGTATGTGGGGCTGTGTCTTGTTTTAAATGAAAGGCCTATATACTTGCATAAGAACAGTCTGAAAGATGATACACACTGCGTTTTTTCCCAAAGAAAGGAGACTATCTTCTGGTCATCCGAGCTCTTGCTGCCATCTAGAGTGGTGCTGTCCACAGGAAGAGTTAATTCTTTATCTGGACCAGCATCCGCCTTTGGGGGCTTATTGTTCTCTGAAAAAGGATTGTAGTATTTTTCATACACATGCCATAAAAGGTGGAGCTTAAAACCACAGCATTAAGAAGTTTCTCCATGATCCCTAGTATATTTCTTGCCCATTATCACAACCTTGTACTCAGAGAAAGTGAGGTTAAAAGCAGGTAAGAGTTCAGATCAGTGGTTAATTCACACATCTGCAATAAAATGAGAATGAAATCTAGGAGTTCTGATTTTTGCTCTCGTTCTCTAAGCATTACTCCACTTTTCCTGCTCCTGTCCCAGGACCAAGCACTGTGGGCAGAGACAGCTGCTTGGAAATACCATCCTGCCATTATGGTGGGATAACGTCAATTAGACTACATTGTGTAAAATAAGCCTAGAAAGGCAATATTCCTAGAAACTTTCTTTTGTTGGTTTATCAGGAATATACCAGCCCAGAACGGTCCTAAATTAGAGCAGCTTTTCTGAAAGCCACACAAAGCTACCGTAAGATCTAGAGTATGTTGAGAGATTGATGCTCGCCTCCAACCCCTGGAATGGAAGTGGCAAAAACAGCTAAAGGGAGCTTACCTGGCTGGACTATCACAGTGACCTCCGCAGTGGACTGGTGCCCAGCAGAATCAGTCACTATTAGCTGGTAAGTGTAATCACCTTCTTGCATTGCAGAGAGCTGTAGGACTGGTGTCCTCACCCCCTTTGAGAAAACATATTCATGTTTTAAGAAGAATGCTTACACAGATGATGATAGAACAGAAGACTGCTTCTAAAATAACTATTATCAGCAGATTCTAGGGGCTTATTATTAACTCCTGCTATGGGGCCAGAAGTCTGTACCGCTTAAGCATGCAAGGCACTTGCAGCTAAATTTATGCAAAGCAACAAGGACACTGTTGTGGAACCAACATGAATAATGCCATATAGGTGTTCAGACCTTTTGAGATTCAATAGCTAGCAACTCAAGCAAAACCTCTGGGGAGCCCTGTGCAAATTATACACATTGTGAACCTGATTCATGGACTTTCTTATTCCATAAATTTGACAGTAGTAATAATCTTTATAAGAAAAATGATGACACAGAAACAAGTTCCAGCTTTTACTGTTTAGGACTGAGGAGTGTCTGGCCAGTATCAGCAAAGTTTAGATTCCAAGGTTCAACTCAAAAGACCCAGTCCACTGTGTTTGCCCAGCTTAGGAAATGGCACAGTGGGTTATCCTGTGCATCTAAATGCCATCCTGACTGACGGTAACCTAAAAGATTACACAGTCTGGCTTCCACATCTGCTGATAGCACTTAGGCATCCCTATTATACCATCATTGATTTAGCTACCACTGATGTTCTGGGAAGTTAGCAACTGAACAGAGAAAGAAGACACTTCCCTAGCAGCCACACAGGTTCAAGAGAGATACATGGGTGTGATCAAGTTGTGCTGAGACCTGTTGTATGGGACATCAGAATCCAAAGCCATCAAGTTCCCTTCTCTCTCAATCCTCCATTCTTGAGCAGTATTTAAAACTGCATTGCTCAAGAAAGGAACCAGGATGTCAGTGAAAACCTCTGGCTAGACGGGTGCACCAGCTCAGCCACTAAGCCAATATCAGCTTCACGTGGATTTAGTTTCAAGTAAATATTTAATTGTCACATGCTTGCTCTGTAGGATTATAAGAAACATTTGCTAACAGTCAATTAAAAATGGTTTGATTATAGAAAAAAAAGCCATCTAGTGAGTAATCCAGGATGAGTATAGGAGACCAGCACTGACCTGCATCTCCATCACCTTCCCTTTGCTGTTAGGGCTGAGCAGCCACTCATAGCTGACAATGCTGTGATCATCGGTGCTCTGATTCCCGTAGAGGGTGATGGAGTTCTGAGGCAGGGTGATCACCTGGTTTGGGCCCGCATTTGCCACTGGAGGATAATCCACTGCTTTGTTCACAGTCAAGTTTGCAGTGGTGGAGTTGCTGGCACCATCTGAGTCCACTACGGTTAGACTGAAGAGGGGAGAAAAAAAAAAGAAGTGAAAGCACTGAAGAGTCTTAACTATCAGAGCTGAATACAAAACACTGGCTGGAGTTAACTGACATGCAAAAAAAGAGTTAGAAATTTAAGACACTTTCAAGGATAGGATAGTAATTTTTTTTCAGGAGTGAGAAAACCCTATGGTTTGAGGTAACTGTGCTTTTCCTGAACAGAAACTTCCCCCAAATGCCCCATTGTCAGCCTCAAAGCGATGCAAGAAATTCAACAGTCAGGTCCATCTCTCACTTGAAATCTACCAACTAGTTCCAAGATAAAACCGTGCAAGTGGAAGATCATCAGCTTTCACATACACAGTTGTGATGGAAAAGACCTCCCTGAGTATGACACTGCCTCCCAATAGAAGACATTTGTTCACATGGACACAGAAGTTCATTACTAACCCACAAATGGCCTGAACACAGTATGCCTCCTCAGGTAGGCTAGTACCACAAAACAGAACTGCTTTTTGCTAAATCTAGATCTGAACATCGATCTGATTAGTTCATATACCAACTGCTTAAGAGGAAAACAGTGTTCAGTTATAGGTACTCAGGTTTATTTTATTTTAAATAGATCTGCTGATGCAGTGCATGGACATCACACCAAAATGCAGACCGAAGGCAAAACATAGAACAAACATTAAAGTAAAATCAGCTACTACATATTACTCAGGTACATGCAGAAAACCACTAGGTCTCATTCACTTATCTGGGACAAACACATTGCATTTAAAAACTGGATTTAAAGACTGCATTTCTTCTTAAGCCTTTACCCAGTTTAGATTTGACATTTCAAGAGACATTTTGTAGTACTGGCAGACCATACGTTCCCTTCTGCCATCATCTTAAACCAGTGCTACAACTTAAGAATAAGAAGTAGCTGGATAGCTTATCTTTTCTGAAGTGAAAAGCTGCGAAACCACCTGAAAGTGTAGGAGTGGAGAGAGAGAGAGAATGTGCATCACAAAAGAGAGTTCTCTCCCTGTTTGGTTTTTTTGGTTTTGGGTTTTTTCTTGGGTTGTGGGGGTTTTTTTTGTTTGTTTTTTAACCAGACCAACACTTCGGGAATCTTGTACATTTTACTCTTAAGAGAACTGATCAATTCTTGCAGGTATAACCTACCTGAATGTGTAATTCCCAGGTACCAGGTTGGTCAGCGTCAATATGGCAGTATCGCTAGAAACTTTTTCCTCCCGCAAAGGACCCTTCAGTTCTTCCCAGTGATAGCTGACAATTTTATCATCATCAGTGCTTTCTGTTTCAATTATGGAAGAAAATGCACATACAAGGAGTTCAAAAATGCTGCACCACAAAACCCAATTGTTCAGTCCCCTACTTCAGTACTGGGCTTAGTGGGCAAAGGCATTTTTGGTCCAAGGCCAGAGGTCTCTGTTATGCTCAGATACCCAAACTGTATGCTCTCCTCTACCCTGTCTCACAGGTATCCTCGAACACCCTTAATCTCAGTCTTGTATGTGTGCTGGGGGAAGACAAAAAACCCAAACCAAAACTTTAACAAAATAATACTAGTTGGGGGTAAGACAACCTGAACATATTTAAAGAAACTCTTGAAAAGCTCTAGTACAGACCAGGATCAGTAAAGGTGGTGCGTTAGCCAACTAATACGTTTGAAGCTTAACGCAAGAGGCCAGTAATTTTGACTGACAGTAATTTTTTTTATTCTAAGCAGTAACCTCCTCTAAAGCTTTTCCTTTTTTAGGAGATTGCCTCAGGCCAAAGGGAAAAGTTTCCAAAGGGAAACATGGAGAGGTGCTGTCCTGTCCATATTCCCCTCTCCTGGCAAGAGAGGCTGATCCTTTCCCCTAAAGTGTGCTTGATAGTGTCACAGCCAGTTCCTCTTAAAACTTTATCCAAAGGGCCAGCCCAGAACCAAACACAGAGAAACCAGGCTTGCTAGACTACTGCATTTGAAACAGCAGGTACTCACGGCTGCCATCAATAACAGTTGAAATGGTTGGCAGTGAAATCTCCTGGAACTGTGGGGACACGATGGCAACAGGAGGTTGATTCACCCGAGGCTCTGCAACAGTAACCGAGCTGTTACAACGACATCTACAGGCAGATCACGATAAAAACCCCTGGCCAAGTAACTGCAAAACTACTCTGCCTTTGTGCACCAGGAGTAGCAAGCAGAATACACATTGCACATCCTCTTCCCTCTCCCCGTGCCCTATCTATCCCCTCAGTCCTGCAGTCAGCATGTCCAGGAGAGGAGTCCCAAGTGTGGAATTGCTGTGCCACACAACTCCAGGACAGCCACCAATCAGACTGACTGCAGAGAACTGCACAATCAACGACAGTGATTCCTGCTTTCACCAAGTTATACACCAATGCGGGGAAACAGGGCTAACAAAAGGGATTTAAAAGAGCAAGGAGGTGAACTGCCACACTAGTGCTCTGGAAACGGCTGCACTGCATCAGTTCTCCCATACCGGGTCAAGCATTCAAGCACAGACCATTCTAACGGAGCAGCACCTAGAGCTTCTTGCCAAAGTTTGGCTGCTGCTCTGAAAAATGAACGATTTTGATGCATGCTGCCAGCTGCAGATTCACTGCTTATAAGGAAATGATCAGCAACAGCATCCAGAAGGCCAGCCACACACTCTTGCTAATTTAGGGAGTGCAAGAGCACTCCTTTGCCCACAAAGGTGGTAGAAAAAGTCTTGCTGAAGTGTGCAAAATAAAGGGGGTTTTGCATAAAAGGAGATGCAGAACCTGTGGTTGCCTCTTTACACAGGCCATCTAAGAAGTGAGACCTGGTGAGACAGTCAGCACGAGCTACTGTATCTACACGAGCTCATCTGCTCATCAATCATGTCTCACAGTAAGGAATGAGATTTGACTTAACCTGCCTGTGGTTGGGAATGATATTCTTTACTGGACAGGGAAGAAAAGAACCTCAAAATAGGCTTCAAACCTCCGGGCTTCTCTTCATTTTTTGCTCCTGCTGCTATAAGCTTTTTACCCAGTTACAGCTAGTTTTTACTGAAGCAGTGGCTTTCCAGGCTGAGGCATTTGCTAAGCACTTTTCTATCAGTATTCCAGCTCTTTTATCGAGTGGTTGGCCTGTATGCAGTATAGCAGAAATAGCTATGTGTATTAGCAATAGTTTCACATCTCAAGAGATTACCTAATACACATACATATATAGTGAGTTCACAGCACAACGGATTTTCAATACGTTAAACCAGGGTCCAGCCAAATAAGCAAAAACACCATGAAACAGGTATGAGACACAGACGAGGTTAAGAAAAGGTACAATTCCACCAACTCACTTGGATTCACTGTTACATTCACGTAACCCTCTCCACGTGCATTTTCCCCATCAACGACGACTTTGAATTCGTACAGACCAACAGTAAGCTGGATGTAAACACAGAAGATTATTTACCTTCGGGATGGTAGCACCTTGTCAGGAGCTCTTAGAAGGTCAAGTTACCATGCTTTGGCACAGTAGCACATTAGCAGCATAAAACACAGGCAATTATGCTTCAACCTATGCATACACAGCAAAGGATGGTTTTCACGCCAAAATGGTATTACGTATCTTTTAGTTTACAATGGCTGTGCAAAAAGCAAATACTAATATTGCTTTCTACCACAGGTGCCACAGGATTGTCAGTCAAGCTTTATTTTCTAGCAACAATAGGCAAACAGAAGAGAGATAACAGAGATTAGTTCAGGTTGTCTGGCCACAGGAATCTGTACTAGCAGATTGCATTTGAGATGAGAAAGGCTACATGTAAGAGAAGCAAATCTCTTCTTGTGTGTTTTTACAAAGGAAAATATTTCTCCTCTTCCTTCTAGGTGACATGAGTCAGGCAGTCACCCCTTCATCATTCACTGTTGAACCAAGATGAGAGAGCAAAGGACTAGGTGCTGGACAACAAACATGGTATCCAAAAGGCTGAAACCCTGACAGAGACAGACACGCTCTTTTCGAAGGGCTTTTCCCTGCATGATATCGTGACTAAAGCCTGTAGATTTTTTTCCGAGTGCAGCAGAATCCAAGATGCTCAAAGGAATGTCTCATAAATACGGAACTGTATATTCACACAATATTTAAAGCCATTCCCTTGTTAAGAATCCCCGCGTGCAGAAACCAGCAATCCTTTCACTATTCGAGTTTGTCTAAAAGCGGCAGCCAGGGACATGCTACAAGGTACTCCACAGCTCTCGTTAACGGAATCAGTAAGTCCCTTTTTCAGTGGGTAGTACAAGGCTTCAGACCTGAACAGACCACCACAGTGTTTCAGTAGCAGAAATATTCACAACCCTTCGTTAATGTTAAATTGTGCCATTTGTATGGCTTGACACACTGCTTGTAGGCAGGTTTTAGATCCTGAAATCAATTTCTTCTTTCCCTCATGCCAGATCTATCTCCTTTTCATAAGAGACTTAGAAGAGGGCTGGCAGTCAAATGTTGGCTGCCTGCCCATCATGCAATTTCCTATTCATCCTGAAACCACATACAAGTCTCTTCTGGCTGCCAGGGTCCCCATCTTCTCCACTTGGCATTTAACACAACAGGATACAAAGCAGCAAAAGCTTTACCTTAGATAACTTAAGGGTCTGGGAGCGCTTCCCTTCCATTTCTCCACTGTAGTCTTTTGGATGAGTAATCAATTCCCACTCATAGGAATAAGTGGTTCCTTAAAAAAAAAAAATAAAGGGCCAGACATTAGTTTTTAAAAGACTGCCTTTCTGCCATGCCAAAGAAAAGCAAAGGTATTAAACATTTACAAGGCACATTCTGCTGCACTATGGAGAAATGAGACAGCTTGGAATTTGGGCTGCAGCTTTTTGGGAATATACCCAGGAAAAGAGACAATCTGCTTCTAAACACATTTACTCTGGAGCCAAAACCCATCTTTCAGCCTCCAAGGCATTAAAGAGCTTTGGAACAATCACAGCTCCAGGATAGTAAGAGAGAAAAATTGTGCCCTCAAATCCTGCAGACACAACATAATGCCAGTTTTTGAAGAGGAATGCATCTCATCTATCCCTGCTGCTGCACAACACTTAACATGCTTGTCCCTCCTCTGCAGTCTCTCACTGCCACTGTGGACAGAGCTACAGATAAGAACTTTACAAATACCTGTGAACAATTTGCATGATGAAATGAGGTGTATAGAAATGTATTTGTCAGCATGTCAACCCCCAAATCAGATTTCAATCCACCAAATGAGAGATCACTTGCTAAGACAGCTTGTGACCCATCAGCAAATATCACGAATAGATGCTGAAGCTCCACTGCTTCCTCACATACCATTTTCATAATATGCCATCTCCAAAATCTAATGACTTTGTAGCCTTTTCAATGTTTTTTTGTGTCTTGCTATTTTCTGTGAGATGCAGCATGAGGTAATAGCACAGGATGAAAAATTTCTACAGGAAAGTGTTCTCTGACAAAAGATGTTTTCAAGATTGTCCTTATTTAATGCCATACATAATGCCTATTTGCCATTTGACCATCACAAGCCCTCAGCAGAATTCCCAGGGAAGTCTTACGAGGTGGTGGTTCAGGAAGCACAAACGCATTCAGCTGAACTTCATTCTTTGGCAGGGTCACTTCAACGCTGTCTCCAGCGGAAACTACCAGCTCCTTCATAACTGACAGGGAGAAACACAGAATTGAAAGAGGAACAGGAAAAAAAATTAAATACATACATAAAAACCGCCTTGGTTCAGAGTCTGTGGAATAAAAACCAGCTACAAATGGCTGTATTTTGTAAACATCCCGTCACTCAATATAGCTCCCGTTTCAGGTTTCACTCTCATTGTTAATGCAAAAGCACTAATGGGGTTTTACAATTTTAAGACAAGCCCAAAATTACTCAGTCCTCTCTCTCTCTCTTTGCAGATGCTGTGCAGCTCCTGCTCCTTTTCTAAAGAGCTGAAAGGCGACCCTCGGGCCCTGTACAGGGGAATCTATTCATGCCGGTCCAGCAGGATGGGAAGGGTTTTACCTGGCAGGTTTTCGGCAGAGAACCCAGCTGCAGTCTCGTGGCACAGCAAGACAAACACTGCTATTTACCAAACCGCAATTCCAGTTCTTCACAAATATATGAAGAATCCATGGTATTTCTTTTTTGAAAAACTGCTTGGGGGCTAAGAGATTTTTTTTTTTTTAAAACTGCATAGCTACCATACTGAGTATGGAAACTCAAAATACAAACCTGTTCCTTTTATTTATATTTTCTCTTCAACCCCTGCTTAAGAATTTTCTTGCCATTCCATTTCAAATAAATTGACAGGTAGTTTGTTTTTAAAGACTGCAGGGTAAAGCCTTGAAAACTATGGCCAGTGACATTTTTTATTCTGCTTGTTATTAGCATTAAGGTGACCAGAAAGTTGTACACATTTCTTAAGAATACCTCTCAGCCTCCTCATCCTCCTCTTCCCTTCCTATTTGCTTTATTTTTGTCTTTTTATTATTGGGCCTGGGAATTATGCATAGAAAACAAGAATTAAAGTTGCTTCACCCTAGTTTGACCCTGTCAAAGACAATGTTTCAGAGATACGCACAAAAAATCCACGTTAAAAAAGATGGGGAAAATGTCATTAAGCATTTAGCCTTTCTTCCATCTGTTTATTAGCTACTGGAATTAACCGGTTAACTAAAAGAAAACAAATTCATCAAATTCTTTTTTTCCCTCCTCTAAATTACTCCAGACCCTGGGATAGTATAACTCCATCAGTCTTTCAGCTGCAGAGATGCAAGGCAAAAAGAAATCCGATTTCAGTCGGAAAAAAACCCAAAAAACAACAAACAGACAAAAAACAAAACCCTGCTTGGAAAAACTACCCTTCACGTCATCTTTGTATTATTTATCAAAATAAGAAGGCCCTGGCAATGTTACTTTTCCAACACAAGCCACCAAAAATGTTTAAAATATATTTTCCAGGTTTAGCTGGGGTAAGCCCTTGAAAAGAATACTAACTTGTTAGCACAAGCATCCAATGAGCTTCCTGCCAAATCCATCTTTGGATGCAGCATTTCCTTTACACTTTCCATTTGTTCCCTTGTAAGGGAAAGGAACCCTAAATTTAAGAGAAATTCAGCTGTGAATACTTCAGCAAACTGGATTAACTGAATTCTGAGATATCACACAACCAGTATACACCGTTCACTGTACGCACGCATCCTTACAGGTTGAGCTAGTGGCCTGGGTGAGTTAACAGAGCTGTCCAAAGCGCATTTTGGCTTTTACAGATTTTCAGTAGTTTGTTTTAAGAAGTGCGAACAGAAACATCATTTTGCTGCAAAGCAAAGCATGGGCTAACCGCCAAGTACACTGTTCTCCACGGCTGAACTGTGCATAGACATTTCAGGGACAGAAGAGAAAAGAATCAGTTACACCCGATTTTGAGCAGACATTAAGATTTCTGCTCAACTCAATAGATAGCAGTGTGTCAAGACTACTGAAAGAATGCTTCACAGGACTATGCCTTGCACCAGTATCTCAACTTTCACTCTGGGAATTAAGATATCACCATTACTTTTGAGCTGTTCTGGGAAATTGATCCAATGGTCACACGCAGATTTATGATGCCAAAGCCCCATTCTCAGACCTCATGAGTTAGTGGGGTCCAACCGGCACGTGCGCTGAAGCATGCATCTCAGCACTTTTTCAAAGGTACCGTAATTTCTGAAATTATCTCATATTTTTCAATACTGCAATGGCTTGTCAAGAGAACCTGAACAGATGACATTTGCTGGAGCACTGTGTGTTCTCACCTGGTGTGGTGGCAGTAGTACCTGGTGACGCAGCAGTGCTGGTCTGGATTGTAGACACACTACCGTTTGTGGGAACTCCGCTTGGCACAGAAGTAGCTGTCTGCATCTTCATTGTGCTTTTCACCAGCACGGGGCTGACTGTGGGCAACGCATCTGAGGAGTGAGGATGGACTAAAGCAACATCTGGCTGCCCAGGCTTCTCGGTCTTTCCTGTGGCTGTCAAGCCCTGTGCTACAGGACTGGAGAACGTAGCTAACACTGATGCTTCTGGTGCAGATGTTCCTGTGTGGATCTGTAAAGGAAAAAGTTGTCTTAGATTGACTGAACACTGAATGGCAGCTTTGTTTTACTGTGTTTAAGTTGCACTTCACCTCCTCCAGGTAGGGAGGCTGAAAAGTCCCTGGTTTGTTTTTCCCAGAAGCAGGATGCTTTACTGCTTCCTCTTCTCTCTTCTGAATTGTTTCTCCATGTTCTTTCTCTACAGCAGACAGGCCATTTCTAGCTCAGTTGAACACCAGTTAAGACCATAGATTTAACTACAGCATCTTAAGTACCATGGCTGTTGATGTGGCAAACCTGACAGAAGATCTGGGTTCAAAATTGCCGTGAGTGGAGCTAAAAGAACAGAGAGGTGGGGTAAGACAGAAGCAAAAAACAGGGATCAAGAACTGGGCATCATTTGGGCCATTTATTTTGGCCGGGTATTCCTTTTTCTAAAGCTGTACAGTTGGCAAGCACAAAGCAGGAGGATTGCAATGGCATTTTTACGTAATAATCGAATCATCGCAGCAAGAGGAAATTTACTTCCGAATCACTCTTCAAAGCAAGGTAACCTGACACAAACTGTTCCCTGCGTGCAAGCCACAGGAGATGCTGCTGGGGCAGGGAGCGGAGCTTGCGGGCAGAAAGTTTGCTCACATCCATACAGGATGAGCAACTTTATTGAAAATAATCAAAGTGGCAGGAACAATTTCCTTTCTTTCATCAGAAAATTCCTTTTACAGTACCTAGCCCCATTCCAGTTCTGAGCCTGCCAGGCAATACTCTTGACAATTCACCTTCCACCGTATAGTACATGTGCGTAGCACATTTTGTTGAGCTAACTCTATTTTGAGACCATCTGCTATATATTTAAAATTGAGCAATTTACCATCTTTGATTTGAGAAGTGTTTTGGAGCTGAATTGCCCACTGCTACTCCCCACTAGAGGAGCTGATCAAAAGCTCATATTGGAGGAAATATTCTCATGCTTTCATACCATGCTGCTGGCATTCAGTCCAGGAAATGGGAACTGCAAAAACGCTCCAGACCATGGTGGGCAACACCCTGGTCAGTAAACGGGCTGGACTTCAGAAAACACTAAATGCCAGTTGTAAAAATAAAGCTGTCCTGCACGTACTGCAGCAGCCAGCCAGGCCAGGAGTAGCAATGAAGGCACTGAAGGCTTCTCTGCAAGAAGGTTTTTTTGCAGTCTTGGGCAAATCATTTCCTCTCCCCGTATCTCAGCTAACTTTCCCTCAGTCACAGAATGTAAAACATCTCAATTCATTTGTATGTTTAACTAACCTCTGAGCTTTATGGGCCAAAGAACCAAACCCTATCTGTTAGTGTTATGGACATAAGCTGTTTTTCTCTATTTGCTTGCCTGTTGATGGGCTTCCTTTAATTAAACTATGGATTCTTTGGAACAAAGATGCATGCAAAATCTGGCATACTGCTCTGGGCTGCTCTTCATGGGCAGCCTGAGGACAGTTGGCTGTCCCAGGCAGTACCTTCTTACACCCATCTGTAACTCTGGTCAGCTCAAGACACTGACTCCCTTTTGCCAAGTAAGCAAGTAAGATAAAGTTAGAAACACTGGCACGGCAAGAGGGGAGCAGCCAGGCAGGAACTCAGACACTTGAGACAGACTCTTTAGGAAAGGCATGGAAACAGAAAGTCTCCATGACTTCATAGCACTACGGGGAACCACTTTTTGCTTAGCAAAAATCAACCCAGACGGGCTGCAAGAACAGCTGTCACAAACAATGCGCCAGAGACCAGCATCTGCTCGCTGGGCACAGCAGCCGAGTCTCCACTTTACTTGGTAATATTTTCAGTGAGCTGGATGCTTCCTCGGCTCACTTTTTAATGCCTAAAAACCCCTTTCTAGTTAAGAGAGATCCTCTTCCTCCCAGAAGTCTTCAGGATGAGTTGGCAGCCAAATGTCTGCAGAGAGCTTGAATTAGATAAGCTTTGCCTGGGGCAACATAACAGTCAAAAATGCCTCTAATGTTTGCAGGCTGAGACATTTCTTATCTTTACTCCATGACCCTGAATTCTTTACAGCAAAGAACAGAAGATTTCATTCTTGGGGATAAATGAGGAGGAGACTAGAAGTTTGCCAGCTGTCCTACCTTATTAGCTTAGAAAATAGAGAGAAGTGGCATATTGGCCTGAGCGAACGTAGGAGTGTCAGACACTTGATTGCGATCCCTGCCTGCCTTTGGCCTGGGACAAGTGACCTGGTCTCTAGTCCTATGCCTAAGATAGAACTAGAGCAGCTATGTGCATCAGAATCCACACTTGAACCTAAGTTACTTGAAAGAAAAATACCTGTGCTCTGGAATTCTCTTTTTTTTTTTTTTAAATTTAAATGGGCCTTACTTTGCTAAGCCTGGTCTGAATTTACAAAATAGGTTCCTTTCAGTTTAGATTGCGTCCTTAGTTGTTTGCACGAGGTGCCGTGTCTGTGAAGACCCTTAAGACACAAAAACGTGGATAATGTCACAAACCAATACAGAATTAGTGCTGGCACTGAAGAGAGACCTTTCCTCCTTCCTCGTAGGGTAAAAAGCAGCCAGCACTAGCAGGACGCATGACAGCAAGAGTCAAACACTAGCAGCCCAAATTGTGAGTGCAGGAATGTGCTCTCTGGCTCTGTTGTAACAATGCCACTTTAAAGCCTGCAGCTTTTTCCACAGTCTGCCTGCAGAACTGCTGCAGAGCTGCAGCAGCCCTTCTCATCAGCAGTGCTGCGCTTAAATACTTCTCCTGACTGGCTATTAAATGCACTGCATTTTAAAGTTGACAAGTATTTCTACAACAAGGCAGAAAAAAATTGGTGCCTGGAAAATGTCACTCACTTTAATGGAAAAGCACAAATTTCTCTTCCTTAGTTAAAGGCTGATGAGCAGGGCGTGCTGCAGCTTATCCTGGTACGCTCTCCTTCACCCATCTCTGGTTCCATAGCATGGATACAGTAACACCACAAATTAACACTAGCTGCGCATTAGCAAATGACATTGCAGATGGCTATGGAGCTATCAGAACTGCAAGAGGAAAATTAAAACTCAGTGAGGCAATGTTTTCCTAAAACCATCACTTGACTTCTCCCCGAGTCTCTAGGAGCAAAGGAAGATTTGCCTCGCCACACGTTCAATGCTCATCGACGGAAGAGGAGAATACGCACATTGATTTCTTTCTCCCCTTTTAGAGAGGAGTTAAGAGCCACTTTGACCTCAAATGTCCTTTCCCACTTCAGATGTTTGACGCTCCCAGGTATGAACTGCTTTGCATGCAGCAATGATCCAGTATTCTCCCCACCTTCCAGTCCACCTGCCAAACCATCTTTAAGAATTCAGCATTAAATGTACAGCATTTACCTGCTGAGCTGTGTGCTGGACCAAATCTAGCCCAGGTGAAATTCTACTGATTTCAGCATGTGTGTAACTTTACTTATTTTGGCCCATAACCAACGCAACTTGGAAAACTCCCTGCTTTAGCATCTCCCTCCTGCAAAGGCTGGCCATGTCCCAAGTACACAGCCTTGAATGTTATATCCTTGGCCTAAATTAAACTGCTCTCAGATCAGAAATGCAAGGACAGCTGCATAGCTTGCCTTACATTTTGCCAGTGAAAGTTGGATGGTTCAATAACCAAGGAATTAGCCCAGGGCTGGGTAGAACCAGCTTCAACTCAATACTCCTGTTAAGGTGGATTTTTTTAATTTTCTCTCCCTCAAAAACTCTATCCGAGTGACTGCCAGGAATTCCATCACAGCCAATATATTTTAGTAAGAAGTTTTTATTTTGATGAACCTGCATTTTGTCAAGAAATACTGACTTTCTTACTAGCAAAAACCAGTAAGGAGAAGAAAAACCTTTCTCCAGCAAACATCCAAAAGTGCACCTTAATGACAATGGAGAGTACTTCCTAAAGATGGGAAATCTCAGATACTAAGCAATATTCAGAAGCTGACTAATCCATGTTATTCAATAATATTTGCAACCAGTTTACTGGACAGGCACTGAACAGTAATAATATGACAACTCAGAATGCAACACTGCAAACTAAGCAAGCGGGGAGCTATGACAACTATTACCCAAGAGCAGAAGACATTTAAGACTGGCTGCGAGGAAGTCTCCCCAGGCATTGCATGCCTAACAACAGAGAATGGGGTCGCTGTGTAAATCTCAAGTATTAGGAGAAGGAAAGAACAGGCAGGGTAGAAATGCTGCAATACTGCAGGGGAGAGAGAAAGCTGAGATCTTGAGTCAGCCCTAAATGCTGTGGGGTTCTGGAAAATCAAACATTTGTAAAGTTTTAGTGCATGATTTCACACACCGCCCCGGCTGCCCTGGAGCTCTCAGCGGTGTCCCTTGGCTGCTCTCCACATCCTGCTCTGCAGGGTGGTGGCTCAGACCAGTCATAGCCCTACCTGGAACCAAGATTTGAATACAAGGGGGAAAAAGAAATTCAGTCAAGTTTCCAGAAGGCATCAGGCTTCAAACGGTGCCAAATCCTAGAAATATGGCAAAAGGTATTTAAGGAACAGTTTCACAAAGCAGAATTCTTTCTATTTCACAGTCACAAGTACACGGGCTTTTTTGTATAAGGCTCAAAAAACTATTTGCAGATATAAGAATACAAACATCATTTAACAATTCAAACGTGCCAGTTTCTCTTTAAGACTAACATCTAGATTTACTAGATTAACTTTGTACATGTTTGGGGTAGAGACTAAACTGGTTTCATTCAACCAATGCCAATGTAAGCTTTTGTGGATTTGCAAAACTGAAGCAGTCTTCAAAAACAGAACAAAAAAGTTGGCATGAAGATGCCAACTTGAGCAAGCAGGCTGACATGAAAGTACACTGCAAACTCCATGCATGAGTCTATAAAATAAGGTACTTAACCGCCTTAATTCAGCACTCAAAGGAAAACAGCTTGTTTCATTTTGTGGCTCTAAAAAGCTACTTTTACAGGTAACAGTTTTCAGCTCCCAGGCACTTCCCACTGACATCACATCTCACCTTTCCTTCCCATCTGACAAGTACGCTGTGTGATTATACAAAGGATAAGCATTATCATGACTTCCAGCTCCCCTCCCCTTCCCAAAGTCAGTTTATCCCAGCTAGGAAGAGGGAAGAAAAAAAACGCCTACCCCCCAAAACCAAACAAAAAACCCAACCCTTGGCCTTGCCTTGTTGACAGGAGGCTGAGAACAGACACCCAAAAAGGTATCCTAACACTTAGGCAGCTTTAAGTCAAAGTCTACCTAAAACAAGATTGAGCAGGAGGGTGACAGCTGTCCACGGCAGCCCCATTTCAGCCCCAGCAATCACACTTACCTGTAGCAAGCCAACACCATCTGCATCGCTTGATCTATTCACATTATTGCTTTTAGGAGGGAACAGGCTTTTGGTTTTCTGCTCTCTTGGTTCCTGTCCATTTTTCAGCGAGTCTTTCTTTTGATTTGGATGGCCTTCAGGAACAGGCCTGTCTGCAACTAAGTGCCTCAGTACTTGATCCTTCAAGGGTTCTGCTTCACTCCGGCTGCTTCTGGATTTGCTATCCGATGCTCTGGCTGCAGCCTCGCTGCCGGGGCTCGCTGCCGCATCCCTTTTCGGGAGTTCCACTCTGTTACCTGCCAAGCTCCATTTCTGGAACGACCTCCGCAGTCTTTTTTTCCCCTGGACAGGGATGCCCCAGTCCAACCGCTTGTGAAACCAGGTCTTCACATCACCTTCCGTTTGAAACTTTAAGAAGTACTCTGTGCTTTTTGATTTCTTTAAAAACACCAAAACAGAGTCAGAAAAGCCAGTCCTGTTTGCCTGACACATGCCAGGCATAGTGCAGTTCACCTGGATGCACATATTTTCCAAGAACCAAAAGGCATCACAGGTGGGGCTCTGGCAGCAAGCAGTCTGACAGGACCGTACAGTATGAAATCCTTCCAGAAGCTGTAAATGGTGATCTTCCCACGATCTCAAACGGCCACCAAACAGGATCTTCCCTGGCTCGCATTTAGATCTGTTCCAGTTTGCATCTGGGAAAGGGGAAGGAAGACAAATAAAGACAATTCTCAATCCTTTAAAGCAGTGGACAATAGATCCTCATCACTACTGTCAAGATGAATTTAGGGCACCGGAGCAATGTGGGAAAGAGGGTACGGGACAGTAAAATGGGGCTTCTCAGAATCCACACCTGACCTCAGTGTCCAGTACTTGTACAAGTTTTTAAGCAACAATCCACTACCTGCACCTCCTACCAACGAGACCACCAGCCTTTTTGATAGCAATGGAGCTAAATCCATCTACAAGAAAAGAAGTCAAAACAAAAACGTTCACGTTTCAGAGAAGACTGTGAGGCACAGACTGAACAGCGAGGCTGAGGTTACACAGTAAGTTAAGAGCCAGAAATTGAACCCAGGAATCCCGAGTGCAGTTTCTTACTGTAACCCAGCGAAAAGCATTGCCTCTCTGCCCATAATTGGCCTTGAAGGAGAACTCTGAAACAGTGACACTGGCTTGGTTCACAGTATAAAGGCATGCTTTCCTCTTCCAGGATGATGTTTGAAGTCAGTCACTTGACTGAAATTGCTCCATTTGAGAAGTTGTTACATCTTCTAGAACAGAGGTCTGCAAGGCCTATCCTTGTCACCGGCTCCACTGTAGTGCTTTTATAACAGAAATTACCTGTCAAACACATTTTTTAAGAGTCAAGTTACTTCAGATCTCAGATCAGCGGTAAAGCAGCAACTGCTTTGCATATGGATTTTCATTTTTTTCTTAGCATGAAAAATTAAGAGTGCTTGCAGGGATCAATGGATTAAAGGCTTCCAAAATTCAGAGCTCTGCAGATTAAGGACTCCCTAAAAATAGACTAATGACCTACGGGACTGTTACACTGTGCTGTGTTCAGCATCCAAGGGATAATAGGTCACTGGAAGATTACTTTACAAACTATGCTGCTGGACTCTAAGTGGGGCAGTTGGAGAATACGCTCCAGATTTGGCTCCCTGCCTGTCAAGAATAGAGTTCTTGAACACAACACAAATGGGAAACTTCTTTCTCCATTAAAATAAAGAAGTCTGAATTTAAATTATAATACCCTGATCCCCATTTCTTGACAGCACATAAAGAAAGGTTCAATAACATACTATTATTCCAGTAACTCCAAATGAATACAGATTTCATGTTGCATTATACCCACATTGCTACAGTGGGAACTAAACAAATTAGTAAGTGTGGATGTAGAGGCTACTGATCTGTCTGACTGTCTCCCCTGAGAATAATTCTCACCCCACTTCTCCTGTCACTTCCAAGTTACGAACACATTAAAGATGGAATATGTTGGGGCACAGGAGAAAGGCCACAAAAAAATCTCCATGTCATCATCCACCAAATAAAAGTAACAGTGACAGCACTGCAGTGAGTTTTATGATTCTTGAAAGAAACCATGCAAGGTCCCCACTGCCCAGCACAACTCCGACAGCCCTGCTGAGCCGCGGCGGGCTCACATAACCTCCCCAAGTATGAGCCACGACACAGACAGAAATGCAGAGGGGGGGGTGTTTTTCTGATCGAGTCTGGAGCTCACAAGCAGTCGTCAACCTCAACCTCATGAAGCACCAATCCTGGAAAACACTGTGAGACTGGAACACTACAGACGGATGCAGGTGTCTTCCACTCTGCCTGTTTTAGGCTACTTGAAGCATTTGACTTCAGGACTTTAAACTCCAGCCACAAGGACACTTACCTCACACTACTGAGATGGAAAGGAACTATGACCCTCTGAATCACAGCTAGTGATATAGTTAGTGATATAAAAGTGCTATGACTTTCTCCTTCCTCCTGCACCATCCCCAGGTGCAGGACAAATGGGAAAGTCATAGCACTTTTATAACCTTGTATGACCTGGATAACCTTGTATGACCAAAGAAAGCCAGTGAGGAAGACGGAGGACATATTTCATTGTAATTCAGTTATTCCAAACACCACAGTAGGTTTAACAGCTTTTGTACTCCTGACCATTAAAGGTATCCACATACAATGATTTTCTCACCCAGAATGGATTAGCCACTTGTTTAAAATAAAGGGTGACAGCCATATTCATGTACCTTTTGTGTGGAATCTCCTGCTACACCAAGAATTTCAACCCAAAAAGGGAACTCACACCATCACGAGGACAAGTTTGTTTTTGAGACATCAGAAAGCAGGAAGCAAAAGTGTTATTTATAGTTTACTGTGAAGCCAGCTCAGCAAAGGCAGTTTGAAGACAAGGCTCGGGAATGCTAGCATCAGCTGCAACAGAATGCAGAACTTGGTCAAGATCTGTGACCAAGTCACAGGGGACCAGAGCTCCCTGTGGGTGCCTGAACCCACGATGGCACAGGAGGAGGGGAAGCTCTTCACTCAAGAAATGTCCAGCTGCAACGTGCAAATGAAACACTGCATGTGTTCAACAGAGAGAGAAGTTGACAACAGCACCTTTAAAATCAGCACCATCCTTGTCGCACTTCATCAACACGCGGCACTTCCTTCGAGAGCAAGCAGACCCAGACCGGCAGCCTGTGTGCCCGGGGCAACAACCAACCTCTGAAGTGCTTGGACTGACAGTCACCCTGACACGACTGCGCGCACAGGCAGGGACAAGCACCTGGCACTAATCTGATGGGCCTGGAATTAGGACAGAGTACGGGGTGGCGGGGGATGTACACACAAAAGGAGTGTGTGTGTACACAGACCCCCCAGACTTAGAAAAACAAGTAGTAAATGGAAGAATAACACTATTGTCATGAATTTCAAGAGGCTCTTATCCATTAAGACTCAGTTTAGCCTAAAAAAATTCCCTTTCTGTTAAAGGTGAAGCACTCTCCCTAATAGATCCTGGGCGAAAAGGAAATGTGCTGCTTCCCACATCCCTAAAATTCCCCCTCCTCTTCCTCAACCAGTGCTTGTTCTCAGGTGTCAGCCCTGGCTCATGCATACCACTCAAATTAAGACTTGATACAGAACCCAGCGAAATTCGGCAGCGGCTTTCTAGTAACAGGTTTAAAACAAAGCACAAACAGAATAGGGCATATTTAAAAGAAAAGTTTGCCCAGGGAAGATATCCCCTGTGAAAAATCACTACATACACCAGTATGATATTTATTCACCTAAAATGTAAAACCTGAATCCCCATAAGCATCTCCTAGGTATGCCAGAGCCATGACTTAGCCCAGATGACACAACACTACCATGCTGAGAGCATTCTGCTTCTCTTTTAACCCACTGCTAAACCAAGATGGAGAGATTTGAGTTATACTTTGGCCAGATTTCATTTCCAAAACTCTGCTAATGCCCACCTAGGATATGTTTATTGAAATTAGCCAATATGCTTCCTGAATTGCTGTACATGGATAACTTAAAACTCATTTAACTCTCAGGAACAAAGGAAGTGAGCAGGCATATCACAACACACCAGCCCAGCATTCTAGATGTACATTTTCCACAGAACCATACTGATTTTCATCTAAGCAAATCCCGTGGTCTTTGGTGGGCATCACACATTCACACAACTTTATTTAAGTGCCATGGCAGAAAGCAGAGCTCCTCAGTCTACACTTGCATTTCATCTCTGGAAAGATGAAAGATTTTATGCCAGGAAAATTCACCTGGTCTGTTCACAAAAGACTTCCTCCCTGAGAGTCCTGGCAGGAACACGCTATGGGCCAAATGAACCGTCGTGTCGAGAAGCCACACGCTGCTATTTGCAGTCTTGTAAATGGGGATCCCCACAGAACCTGGTGCAGCACCTGCAGTAAGCAGACATGGACCTGCACCACACAAGAGAAGGCAGCTATGAGTACCAGCAGAGTTACTAACTCTTGCTTACTCAGAGAGCAGCCTGTTCAGCCCCTTCCAGTTCCTTCTGCTGGACCCTAGGCAGCCACACGCAGCAGCCACACGCAGCAGCCACACGCAGCAGCCACACGCAGCAGCCACACGCAGCAGCCACACGCAGCAGCCACACGCAGCAGCCACACGCAGGAACTCGTAGGGTGGGTCAGAACAGAGGCCAGTAAATCCAGTCACTGACAGCAGCAATGCCAGCAGCTTCAGAGAAAAGCACGAGAAACCCGTCAGCAGGAACATCCCCAAGGACGAGTTCCCTCCTAAGCCCCAGCAGCCTACCCAGCCTAGCCCAACACAAACCTGCACAGTGGGTGTGCTTAGTCATTTCTCAGTATTGTTTTTGTCATTTTTTTCTTCCCTGGTACGTCAGTACAAAAAACGCCGCTCTTCTCAGGAACTCAGGAGTTCCTGTCCCAGCGATGCAGCTCACAGCTTTGCTGAGCAGCAGGGGAATGGAACAGACAAGAACAGTTTCTATTAATAAGCTCAGGTTCACAGACTTGCTCAGGCAGTTAATCCCTCCTGATATCAGATTAATGATTAAAGACTTTATAGACTTTTTAAATCTGTCACATGTAACCAATTATGTCAACATAGTTCCTCTTACGTAACTCTGCATAATCACACTAATTTCTAGACAGCCATAATTTCTCTCCAGTTTAACAAACTCTCCTGCCTAAGTGACACAAACAAGACCAAAAGAACAAAGTCTCCACAATGGCAAAAGTGTCCACATCAGGGTAACTATGTCACATATATTATATTTGTTTCCACACATGCATCAGCCTTCATGGTTTTAACACTCCCAAGCGTATCAGCCCTCAAACACTGCAGCACTGTCCGGAACACCCTCTAAGAGTGACACAGAATTCCCAGCTCTAGCTCTAGACTTCTAAGATATTAGTAAAGACAGGAAACGCCACGCAGGAAGCCCAGTCTACAAGGGAACACACGATCCACCTGACACACCATCCAAACACACAGTGCTGAGAACCCTTTGCTAGGACCAGGAGTACAAATATGTCTTTTCAGGTTGCAAACTAACAGATCAAGGTCACACAGCTCATTAGTTTAATCAAATCTGTCACTCGATAAGTGTCCAGGAAGGCCTGGTGAAACAATAGAGATGCTGCAGCAGCCTAGAGAACGTGTCCACATAACCAAGAAACAAAGCAAAACAACCCCCTTTTCAAATGTCGCTACCATTAAGACATAGCAACCTTCCAGCAAAAAGAAAGCAGCTGGCAGCTGTCACACAGGTTGATATATACTGAGGTCACCACTGCCTCGAGCCTAGAATTCACTGCAACTTGAACAAAGAGGGAAAAAAAGGCACAGAACAAACTTTCTTAACTAAGATCTGGTGAATGCTACATGCATGCATGGGAAAAATACCACCTCTTGGTGGAGATGTGGCCTCAAAACACTCCCAGGAACTTAACACGTTGCTCTGAAAAGTCAGAATCTGAACTTTTTTAAATAAAGTCACTCACACGCAATCCACACAAACTTCCATACAAGCCACTAACTTGGTTATTTACTTGAGCAGGAGGTTGGTTACTGAAGTCTGAACAGGAAATAAAAAACCAAACATAACAATTGCCTGTAGGCAAATACAGACTATTGACATACTGTGTTTGGGGAGAGTCTTAGACATTTGAGGGCTAAAAAAACGTTCCTGCCTTCCCAACTTGCTTCAAGTATTCCTTAGCTGAAATTATTTTCCGGAGTATCACTTGTTCATTTTGCAAAAAAAAGATTCTTAGCTCAGAGAAAGCTCTCTATGAGATAACAGGCAAGTGCCCGAACGCCAGCACCACGTGCAAAGGTGCACAACAGCAGCTGCGTGGGACAGACAGACACCCTGCTGCCGACCACTTGGTTACTCAGAATAGCGGTTGGTTATCAGAGCAATACAGTGCTATGAGAAGTGACCCCTCATGTGCCACGTCATGCTCATTTAGTAACTATTAAGGGGGAGGATTGTTTGTTTTTTAAACCAGCTCCAATGTCTAGCAGCAAATAATTTCATGTTCCTCTCAGAATATTTTAAACAAGCAAGAGGGATAAATATCATAAAAAGTATAGACACAGCCCCAGAGAGAACAGAAGAATCACCTGCTGAAGAGCACAAGGCACACAGGCAAGCACACAGGTAGAACAGCTGCAGACTTCTCAGCTCCCTTGCAGGTTTTCCCAGGCAGTATCGCGACAGAAATCGGGCGCTAATGCTGAACTTGGCTTCCAACCTCTTCTCCATGGCCTTTGTGGGCAGCAGCGGGGTTCTAGAAACATATAAGATATGAAACACAAAACATCCACTAGCAATTGATATGTTCTTGCACAGATTCAGCTGACATTATGAAGAGCATGGAGCATTTGTGGAGGAAAAGGAATGTCTTACCTTACCTGCTGTGACTTAGTCCAGCTGCTGCTAAGCAACTATCAATATATGATACTAAAGTGAAATCCATAGTAGCAAAGTTTCCAGCGCTGAACTGCAGCAGGCCACCACCGTGGCCTTTCCCATCACCCCTGTGATCTCCTCCTCCAGAGCCCACCACTTTCAGTGGCCAAATATCTAATATCACAGCCTACTGGACTCCAAAGATGCAACCGGGAGATTTCAGTTCCAAATACGCCACAGGGAACGGACACCCAGCCAGCGCCACGAGCGCAACGCTGGCACTGATAAAGCCAGCACATCTGCCTGGCGATGTCATCGCTTGCATGTTGGTGCCGGCTGGTACCAGCCAGAAACAAACAGAAACAAGACGACAGCAATGCTGAGAGACACGGAGCTGAAGACCTGTTTTGCCTCATATTTTGCTCCGCAGGGCAGAGATCACGAAAGCACTGATGGTTCTTCTCAGCCCTTCTAATGCCAAAGGCTCTTTTACAGCTTCCTATGTTACCGAAATCTAAATAAGCTCTCGGTGATGTGATATGAAAACATAATTATTTCACAAGTAATAAATATTATCTGTTTTCAAAGAGTAAAGAAGCACCATCAGGCAGAAGGAGTTAAAGCTGCCGTTTCTGAAGAATCAGAAGGGAATATCGTTAGAGCTCTATCAATCAGCGCATTGCTCAAACATCCATCGTTTGCTAAACCTGGAGGGAATGTCACCCGAGCGCCCGGCAGCGAAGAGCCTGAGCTGCAGGAGCACTGAGAGGGATGGACACAGGAGGGAAACTTCAGGACGGGAGCTGTAAACCCGCGGCTGCTCAGCCAACAGGTCGTCAAGGAAAGTTTCCGCCCGCCCGGGTCTCCGCTCCGCCGGCCCCTGCGGAGACAAACACCCGGCTCCCGCGGGGCTGCCCACGCGGGACGAGGTGACTCGGGGCCGGGGCGTAGGCGCCGACCAGCCGGGCTCGCCCCGTACCGGCCCGGCCGGCGGGACAGGACAGGCCGAGGGCGGAGGCCCCGGCGCGCCCGGCCCGAGTCCCCCCCGCGGCCCCTGCACGGGGCCGCCCGCGGCCTGTCCGCGCCCCCGGGGCCGGGACAGGGCCCCGGCGGGACGGGCGGGAGGAGGGAGCGAGCGCAGCGGGCCGCCGGCGGGTACGTACCAGGGGCGCATGGCGAGGCGAGCTCGGCGGCTCCTCGGCAGCCTCAGGCGGGCGGCGGGGCCGGGCGCCGGGCGGGGCCGGGCCTCCAGCGCGGCGGGCCGGGGGGCAGCGCGGCCTCCTGCCCCGCGGCCATGGCGGCGGCGCCTGGGCAGCGGCGGGCGCCCGCTCACCCCTCACCCGGAAGCTGAACCGCCGCCTCCCGGAACCGGGACCGCCTCTGCGGGCGCTGTCCGGGCGGCGCCGGGGCTCCGGAGCCGGCTGTCCGGGCTCGGGGCGGGGCGGGGCCGCCCTCCCGCAGCCAGCGGGTGAGGAGGCCGCGCAGCCACAGGTGATTTGCCCACAGGCCGCGCGGAGGCGGTGGCTTCGGGGACTGCCCAACAAGGCGACAGGCGGTTGGTCGGCGGCGCGGCGGCGGCGCGCGGATTGGCTGGGAGGCCGCAGTGGGTCGGGGGCGGCCGGGCGGAACACGGGTGAGGGAAGGGGCTGAGGGACCCCGGGTGCTCAGCGGCGCCGGTTTCACTCCCTGTCCGTAAACCGACCTACCGGGCCATGGCCTCGGACTCCGGAGACAGACACTCGACCCTGAAGAGGTGCCTCGGTGTGCTCCGAGACGCGAGAAACGACAGCGAGCAGTTCGCAGCCCTGCTTCTGGTAAGGAACGGCTGCGGGGCGGCGCCGTGGGCGCCATCGCCTCAGGAACGGGCAGGGGGGAGGCGAACCCCGCCGCGGGAAACGAGAGTGCCCGAGCGGCCTTTGCAGCCGTGCTCGCTGGCGTTGAGGGCTTCGGGGCGAGGTGCTTCAATGCCTTGGTCTTCCCGTCAGCAAAGTGGAGGGAGCCTGGCCTTGGCCTGGGTGTGCTGGGGGTTAGTCAGCGTTGCCGTGGTCTTGAAGCACCCTGGTAAAGCTCTGGACTAGCACTTGAGACCGAGTGCCCAGCTCAGTGGTTAGGGGTTCGCTTTTCCATACTAATGAAGGTTGTTCAGGCTTCTTATTTTCCCCGTTCAATCCTGTAAATTTAGCAAAGCCTCTTGCTGTGCTGCGTGCTCACCCCTGGTTTGCCTTACAGGTGACCAAAGCCGTCAGAGCTGGAGAAGTAGACGCTAAGACCCGTCGCCAGATCTTTGACGCAATTGGATTCACGTTTCCGAATCGCCTGCTCACCTCCAGGCAGCCCCCGGCAGGCTGCCCCGAGCACACCTTCCGGGCACTGGGCCTTACTCTCTTGGCATGTTTCTGCACCGATCCAGAGTTAGCTGGTCACTCCCAGATCCTGAACAAAATCCCAACCTTCAACGACATCCTGGTTTCCCCCTGCAATCCGGACAGCACGTCCATGATCGATGATGTATACCAGTGCCTGAGTGCTGTCATGGCCACTACCAGGGGCCCCAGAGAGTTGGTGACCAAAGGGACGGTGTCTGCCCTGTGCCAGGCCTACGTGAATTGCGGTTATGGCTCTGACCGTGCTTTGACACTGCTCTTGGGGCTGTTGGCCATAGCAGAGGCGAAGTGCTGGCAGAGAGATGCTCCACACCTCCTGGCTGTGCTGAGCAAGCTCTCCGATGATTTTCTCAAGGCTGAAGACATGACCAAATTTGAGCTGTGTGAGGTCCTGCCTCGCTTCATCCCCCTGTCGCCACCCCTCACACAGGACTCACAGGGCTGTGAGTGCCTCCATAGACTTTACAAAGGGCTGGCTAACATCTTGGGCAGTAAACTCAGCCAGTCGCAGCGGGACCCTGCTCTGAAGCTTGCTGCCTGCCTCGTGCAGGCCTGTGGGTCAGAGTGGATCCCAGCAGGCAGTGCTGGAAGCAAGTTCCTGGCCTTGCTGGTGAACTTGGCTTGTGTGGAGGTCCGCCTGACCCTGGAGGAGCCAGATCCCTTGGAGGTGGAGGGGAAAAAAGAAGTGGTAACAGCCTGCTACATCCTTATTGAGATGGGGATCCAGGAGTGCCTGAGAGAAGAGAAACCGCTGCTAGAAGATGTGCAGAAAATGCAGCTCATGAGGATCATGGAGGAGGCATTTGGAGCTGTAATATTCTACTTGAGACAAGTAATGCAGGGCTTTCAGGCAAAGAACATGTTTTTGTGGGCTTCTCTGGGAGGCTTTGATAGCTGTTCACTGGGACGCTTAATGGGTGCTCAGCAGCTTATGGCTGTAGCTGCATAGAGCAAAATATTCATCTTGGCCCACTGTGGTTTTCATAGTTGCGGTAGCTCGATAGACCAGTGGCCCTAACGTGTAATTTTCTGTCTGCTTTCTTCTGCATGCAGGTTAAACAGGAGGAGCTACAAGATCCTTTCGTATTTGCTTCTGTTCGAATCCTTGGAGCCTGGATGGCAGAAGAGACATCCTCCCTCAAGCAGGAAATCTGTGAGCTCTTGCCTTTCCTTGTTTGTTATGCCAAGAAGCTTTTCAAAGAGGGTAGCCCAGCTGCAAGTCTTCCCCAGCCGGAGCTGGTCAGCACCGAGGGCTCTGGCTTACCTCGGGATGCTCTGAGGTGCGTATTGCAAGCACAGAGTTTGATGCATTTTAGCACAAACCTGCTCAAATCTTTTTCTATTTTCTGTTCTCCCCACACTGCTAATTCCATGGTTTTTTTTTTTTCCCCTGAGGTGGATATAAATGCAGGGCTTAGACCCATTCTGTCTTGTGTTTCCAATTTCTTTTCCCTTCCAGATTTCTGCTGCCTGGCTTTTGCCATTTAACAGCAGAGGACAGGCCCCGGGACATCCTCATCTCGGAAGGGGCACCAGCACTGCTGTGTGAGTACTTTCTGCATCAGTGGGAGGTGCTGACCTCCGAGCCTGGCTCCCTGACTCCACTGACAAGCACTGAGATTAGTCTACAGACTGCCTGTGGGATTTTCCTTAACCTGGTCGTGACTGCACCCGACCTCGTCAGGTAACAGAGCCGCAGGAGCTTGCTTTAAGATTGTGAGTGGAAGAAGGAGGGTGCATTGTGAAATGAGCTTGCAGGATCTTTTAAGACACTGCTGAAAAAGGGATGTCCCTTTTTCAACACCAGTTACATTACTTTGTTGGTGCTGCATTTAACCTTGCCATTTTCAGGTGCTTCTGGCTCTGCTCAGGAAATGTGTCTCAGGGTTTGCTTTCTCTCTAGGCGAGACAAAACCTTTTCCTCCTTGATGGACATGTTGCTGAAGTCTCTTCCACTTCTCTTGCCCCGGAAAGATCGTCTGGTTCTAGCAGCGAACTTTGCCACTCTGGGCCTGATGATGGCCAGGATCCTTGGAAGCTCAGCAGGTAAGAAGAGTTCCCACTAGCAAAGTTGCACGTTGCTCTGCACGGGCAGAGACCAGGCCTGGGTGGTCAGGCCGGCAAAAGCAAATAGAAGGGAAGCAGGTCCAGTTTCTGTCATTGGAAAAGTTACAAAACCAAAAGCCTGGAGGAGCAAGGAATACGCAGAAAGTTCAGCAGGCCGATGGGCTGAGATTAAGAGATTTCTAGGGCAGGAGGATGGTATTCTGCTCTCTCCAAAAGCCCTGCTGCAGACAGACCCACCGAAGAATCCCTCCTTTGGCCAAGCAAGCTCTGTATTGAGTCATTCATTTTCTTTTTCTTCCAGTTCTTCAGGGGACCCAGTCTGCCAAGGAGTTTTTTGGAGCCGCCATTCACTTCCTATCACAGGCCCACACCGCCCAGGCAGACCCCAGTAGCGATGGCTTGGCCGCAACCGTGTCACCTGCCTATGCGAGTGCCTGGGCTGACAGCTGTGAGCTCTGGTTCCTGGGGATGCAGGCCTTGGCTGGCTGTGTGCCGCTTTTCCCCTGGCTGCCGCAAGTTGTCCTCCAGGCACAGTGGCTGGAAAGCCTCTCGGAGTTACTGGCCCGCGTCGCTCCAGCCTCGGTGGATTTTGAACTCATCTCTGCTTTCCAGGGCGTGTTGGTAGAGCTGGCCAGAGCCAGCAAGGCGTGCAGGGACGTGATCCTGTCGCACCACGGCAGGGAGTGGGCCAACCTTTACGGTATGGCAGCTTTGGAACAGTGTCTGTCTGAGCAGTGAAGAGCCAGCAGCACCCTGGTGTGGGAGATGAAGCCAGACACCTGCACGAGATCTGTTCAACATGTCTCACACACCCTCTGGTGCCGGATGGGGACAAACAACATTTAAATGACCAAACTTTATGAAACTGGAGTGCTGCAGCAGAGCTCAGCACTGTCCACGACCTGATGTGCAGAACCATTGCTGCCTCAGAACTTTTCAACATGCACCTGCTTCACCTTCTGTCAGTATTTCTTTTTGGAAAAAAAAAAGTACTTTTTATTATTAAAGATGTTTTTTGTTGCTTCGTTTTTCAAACTCCTGCAGTGCTGGGTTTTATTTCTGGCCCGGGCCCTGGGAGGTTGCCTGCTTCTCCCTTTAATGTGCTCTCCCAATTTTGTCACAGTAAGCCCTTCAGGATGTCACCTTATTTTCTATCAATCAATCAGAGGCCTGCACATGTTAGTAAAGCAACTTGGCATTACACATAGAAGGCTATAAAAGGCAGGAACAGGAAAAGCTTTAAAATTTCCCTTTAGCAGTGGGAATAACTCTGTGACTTGGCACAGACCTGGCCGTCTGGTGTGAAGAGGCACCAAGGCCCTTTTGCTGTGCTGTGGGATGACCCCCCCTGCTCATATCCACGACTGGGACTGTAACCCCAGATTCATGCCTAGAAAGCCTTCACAGCACCACTTGCTGTTGAGTGTTCTGCCCTGTAAAACTCCTGCGGAAGCCACGGCCGTGAGGCTTCGTGTTTGCTCAGGCTCCCTCTCGCTGCAGGGATGGGGCGTACAGGGGGAGTTTTCCACCCCTGCAAGGCGAGGGGTTCAACCTGCGGAGGCCTGGGCTCTCTCAGAGCCTTCGGGGACGGATTGCGAACGCAGAAACGCGTGACTTGCACCTCGCCGGCTCCCTGCAGACCCAGAAGTAGCTTGTGTTACAGAAGAGAAAGGCCAGATGTAAAAACATACACACCTATACAACGGGGGAGTAAATGACTTGGCAGCCTGGGCTGCCAGCCCGCCAGCCTGAAGAGGGGAAAACCCCAGGAAGAGCAGCCGGGCCGGTGGTATTCCGGAGCCCGGTGTTTCGGAGGAAGGCTGCGGCGGCCCCGGGAAGGCTTTTCCACCAGGTGTCAGTCGAGGAGCTCGGTGGGAGCTGCAGCCTCGCCGGGATGGCCCCCCGCCAGGGCAAGGCGCTGAGCCTGGCTGCCCTCAAATCTCCTCCGGGGGGCTGTGGAATCGTCTGATGGAGAGAAAAAGCCAGGCGAGGAGCTGTCTCAAGAGGGGGGCTGAGTCTGGGTGCATTCCTGCTTTATACATATTTTTAGCTCACCGTTTGACAAAAACCTTACACAACCGGAGAGGAGGTGCCTGCCGTTGCTCAGGAAAAGTATCTCTTTCTGATCTTTCCAGCTCAGCCCTGAAAAGTTAATGCAAGTTGGAACAAAGGTAGGTGCTACCAGAAGAAAGCGATGCAAGCCAAACAAGCAAATGAGCCTCCTGGCCTCGGAAAAGAGCATAACTCTGCTAGAGCGTGGGCTGGGAGAGTCTCCCCATCCTGCCAAGAACACCTCATCCCTGCACCACGGGGAAACATCAATGCGTTGGAAGAGTCAGAAACGCATTTCAGATTGTCAGAAAAAAAAACCACGCAAACCCTCAAATGCTTTACCTTCCACTGTTCCCAGTCCCGTATGCTGTTCTGCCTCTGGTCAAAGGGCGTGGGCTTCCCATTAACGAAAGGCTATCATTAGTGCTAATGAGAGATACGCGCCTGTATCAGCAGGAGGGTGCTCTCCTCTCCCCCCCAGCGCCGCATTGGGCTCGCTGCGGTTAGCAGTGCTGGCCTGGCTGTCCTTCATCCCCGCGGGCAGCAGTAGGAGCTTCCACAACACCTGACCGGAGATCCAGGCTGGGCCTGCAGGACCCCATCCAAGACCAGAGCAGTCCGAGAGCCGAGGGCCTTTGGCTGCTGCTCTTTAACCCCCAGGCAGGCTACCTGCTCACGGCATAGCCACGCTCCCTGGGAGCAAACCGGGAGCCCAGGGAAGTCCTCCCGGGGAGGAGCACCTGTCCCTCATTCTCACGCTCTTCAGTGGAAAGTCCCGTCAGGTGTGGGAAGGAGCATCCATGCCTTGCCAGAGCTGCACCCTCCCAGAGACCCCGACGGCTCATCGTATGCTTGTTTCTTTGTGTACCATGAAACACGCTCCTCTTGGCTGCCTGTGAGCTGAGAGAGGACGGGATGAGACACCAGCCTTGCTCTGGGATGTCACCAGGCTAAATGCCAGAGGAGATGCGTTGTGTAGATGCCGGGGCACCTTGAGCAGTATCACTGCTCTCTTGTCCCAGGACACCACTTTCCAAACACGTTCTCAGACAGAGCACCCCTAAAAGGCTGATTTCCCTCCCCGGAATGCCTGGGCTCCCAGAACAGGGAGCACAGCATGTTCAGGAGGGGAGAGCACCAGAGCTGGTGGAGGCCTCCTGCCATGTGGGCGTCTCCGGTGGCTCTGCTTGTGCCGGTGTGCACGCCCCGGCATGCCCGGGGCGGCTCAGCCCAGCGCAAGGGAGACGGTGCCCCAGCAGCCTGGCCAAGGCTTCAAAGGCTGCGGGGTGACTCCTCGGCCACCCCGAGCTTCGCAAGCTCAACCGCAGGTTCTGCCGCCGGCAGCTGGCATCTGCGGGCATCGATCCTCCGGTGCCACAAAGGTGGGTGATGGCAGCACCTAACGTCCCCTGTCTGCCGCAGCGCTTTGAGATCCCAGCACGGAGAGGGATTTGCTCTGGGTGTTGCTTTATCTCCCAGCGCATTTTCAACACCAGGGCGAGCTCTCCAGGAGCCGACTGTTCACCGTGGCTTGGACAAGATGGATAAGTCCCCAAAGGAGCAGACGCACATCCTGTTTTGCTTTGACAGCTTAAATGTCATAATGCCATTGCAAACCCGACCATGGCATACATTATCTTCCAGTATTTATTCATATCACCCCAAAAGCACTGGCAATAAAATTAAATATTTCATAAGGTTGTTATTTGGCTGCTGCGCTGCAGGAACCAAGCGCAGCCCCCTCCCACAAACCTCGTGCCGCGAGATGGAGCCGGGGTGGTGAGGGTGGGAGGCCTGAGCAGCGAGGGGGGCTGCCCCGTTCCCTGCCCATCCCTCGACGGGGCCGCCGTCCTTCTCCCCAGAGCCCTGCCTGGCTCTCCAGCCCCATAGCAAGGCGCTTCCTTCCCCACCTGGATTCCCGGGGAGGGGATGTGGGAGATGATAGGAGCAGCCCGCATTTCTCTGAGGTGTTGATGGGAGCTGGCTTCTGGGGAAGAAGCAGTTCATCTTTGGCTGGACCGTTGGCTTTGGCCGTGCTCACGTACTTTTGTTACCGTGCCCCTACCGCCCTGCTCGGCAGGTATTTTCGCTGCTGACCCCCGAAGCAGAGGCTGCTGCCTCAAGCCCCTCGCATGCTCCTGGAAGAGCCGACATACACATTGATCTCCCTGGGAAGGAGCACTGGGACCTTTGTTACAAAACCAGTTTTTCAGAGATTTCTGGCTTGGGTGCAAATGCAACAAGTGGTCCCTGGGGTGGAGCCGTGGCCCAGACCGACAACGAATGCTCCCCATAGCTGGGGGGCGAGGGGGCAGCTCTCATGTCGAGGAGCTTGGCATGACCATGTCTCTCCGTTAGCAAACATGAAGGATGTTTGGCAGAGCAAAACGCGAGCGCAGCTGGATGTGCACATGGGCCTTAACCTGGGAGGCTGAAGAGCGGGTAGCGGAGAGCTGGGTTTGAGCGCCCTGTGTTTAGATGACCCCCAGCAATCGCTCTGGCCGTGCTGAACCAGGAACAGGACCAGGCAGCTGCTGGGACAAGCGGGTGTGCAGCGCCCAGCGTGACAGTCCTTGGCCCTGCCTGGGACCTCGGGACAGCAGGTTAAAGCGAGTAATCGTTCGTCATCGCCACTGGTGGCTTAACGGCTGCCACCAGTAGAAAGCTGTAGAGAGGGGACGGGGCAGTGAGGGACTTGGGCAGGTCTCAGGCATCTTGCAAGGACCGTTCAGGTGCTTGCAGGGCTCTGAGCGTGTTGCTGGGCAGGACCCGAGGGCTGGGAAGGTGCTGCTTGTCTCCCAGTGGAGAGGGTGCCAGGGCGGAGGAGCTGCTGGGGGCTGCACGCAGCCCGGAGGAGAGGAACGGTCGGAGCTCGCCTGGGGCACGGACCCACGCAGCCCCAGCAGCAGTCACAGCCACTCGCTCTCGTCTGCTGCGAGGTCCCTTGTCCCCTTCCCGGGCAGTGCTGGGCTGGGGGGGGACACCCCTGGCAGCCCCACGGCCCCACCAGGCTCGGGCTGCCCCGGCCCCCTGCCCCAGCACACCGCGTTGCCACGAGCCCAGTTTGCCCGGCGTGTTCGGTGGCAGCGGGGCAGCTTTGCCTTTTGTTTTTCCTTCCCTTTGTCTGTCAGTGTTGCAGGTTTCCTCCGCTCAGCCTCATTTTTGGGGGGAATCACGGCTTCCCTCCAAGCTGCCGCCGGGGAGCATCCCGTGCGCAGGCCAGCTCGTGGCCCTTCCCACCCGGATTTTGCACAGTTTCACCTCTTTCCAATGAATAAAGACTCGGCATTATACGGACTAGACGAGCAAGGGATGTTAAGAATGAACTGGAACATAACTGCAAAATACAGCATGTCCAATCCAATTTTTCCCAGCAAATGAAACGGATCTGGTGGAAAATAAATACAGAACTTGCAGGAGCAGCGTCCTTGAACAGCATTTGAGGGGGGATGAAGAGATTTGAAGAGATCAGCCCTTTACACCCCTGCACTTCCCTCCTCCCTCCCTTAAATGCCATCTTTAATAGAAATAAATTAGAATAAATGATCAGCCCTTGCCTCCTAAAGACAGGTGGCAGGGTAATATTAAAAGAAATGAATAAAAATTCATTTAATGAGCATTGTTAATTAAACCTGGAAATCAAAGAGGTCTGAGTTGTGGGAATTCAGAGGAAAAATGAAAATGAAGGGAGCTGTAGCTCGGGGCAGGAAGAGTGGAATTAAATTAAATGCAGCGTGGGGCTGTGTTTGTTAACGTCTATCACACATCAGGGCGGATTACAGCCGGGGGTGAAGGGGCTGCTCCTGGCTCGCACACAAATTAACGCTGCCACCGAAGGAAACCCCCGCGCAGCCACGGGCAGCCCGCTCCGGGCGGGTGCGGGGGGACCCCGCGGGGACCCCGCGGGCACACGGAGCCCCGAGCCCGGCCACGGCGCCCGCGAGTGCGTGTGGGTGTCCCCGCGTGTCCGGGGGCCGCGAGTCCGCCCGTGCCGGTGTGCAGCCCCGCGCGGGTGCGTCTCTGCACCGGCGTGGGCCGCCGCCGGTGTGTGCGCGGTACCGGGGGAGCACTCCGTGCTGCTGGCAGGGCCGCCGCCGCCCTCCCCGCGCCCCCGCGGCCGCCCCGTCCGCCCGTCCCGTCCCGCCCCGCCGGTGCCCGGTGCCGTGCCGGGAGCCGGTGCTGCGGGCCCGCCTCGCCCTGCCCCGAAGGGAGGGCCCAGATAGAGGGAGGGATGGAGAGGAGGAGGGAGGGATGGAGGAGGGAGGGATGGAGGAGGGAGGGATGGAGAAGGGAGGGATGGAGAAGGGAGGGGAGGGCCGGGGAGGCAGGCACGCTGCCTGGCGTTGCTCACCGGCTTCCCCTGGCTCTCTCTCGCCCGGCGCCCGCCCTCCCGCCCGTCCCCTCGGGCAGGGACCCAGGCCCGGATCACCCCCAGACACCTCTCTCTCTCCCCAGGCCCGGGCTGGGGCTCCCCGCTCCCCGTCGGGGAGGAGAGGGAAGCGCCCCGGGGGGGGAGCCCCGGGGTCTCCCGGCAGGACCGGCCCCGGGCCCCGCTCCGGCCGCCGTCGGGCGGAGGTCGCAGCTGCCGCCGGGGCCCTCGCTGTGCTCACGGCCGGGGCACCCGCTCCCTGCTCGGGCTAATAAAGTCAAACCGTAGGGCACCGCCGCCGTCCCGCGGCCCGCTCGCACCCCCGCGCCCTCCCGGCCCTCGGGGCTCGGCCCCCCCGGGCCGGCCCGGGGCGCTCCCCGGCAGGGCTCCCAGGCGGCGCGGCCCGGGGCGGGGGGAGCCGGGGGTGGCACCGGGGGGGGGTGTGCGGCACCGTGCGACGCGGCAGCGGCGCGGGCAGCGGCGGGAGCGGGGCCGCCCGACGGCGCGGGGAGCGGCCCCGGCCGCGCTCCCGGGGGCGGCGGGCGCCCCTCGCCCCCCGCCCCGGCCGCCTCCCGCCGCCGTCCCGCTGCCCCCGCCGTCCGCCGTCGGGAGCCGTCGGGGCCCCACGGGAGCGGGCGGCGCGTCCCCGGCCCCGCGCGCTGACGCGCGCTCCCGGCGCGGCGGGCGCGCCCCCGCCGCTATAACTGCCGTGCATGGAGTCGGGGCCGGCGCAGAGGAGCGGGCGGGCGATGGGAGACGCCGCTCCGGCGGGATAGAGGGGCGGAGACGGGGGCACCCCCGGGGCCCGGCCCGCCCGGGGCTCGCCGCGGGCCCGCACAGATGCTAGTGCACAGCTACCCGGGCATGGTGAGTGCGGGCCGGGCGCGGGCGGGGCGGGCCGGGCCGGGCCGGGCCGGGGGGTCGGGGCCGGGGGGCCGCGCCCGCCTCACCGCCGCTGTCTCCGCCGCCGCAGGACCGCGCCGAGGGGCTGCCCGGGGCGCCGGCCGGGGCCCGCCTGCCGCAGCTGCCCGCGCTCAACCAGGCGCCCTACGGCTCGGCGCCGCCGCTCTGCCACACGCCCGCCGCCGACTTCCAGCCGCCCTACTTCCCCCCGCCGTACCCGCAGCCGCCGCTGCCCTACCCGCAGGGCCAGGAGCCCGGCTACCCGCACCTGGGGGACCCGTACGCGGCGCTCAGCCCGCTGCACCAGCACCAGCAGCCCGCCTGGCCCCCGCAGCGCGGCCGGCAGGACGACGCGGGGCTGCTCTCGCAGACCCACCGCGCCCTGGGGCTCGACCCCCGCCGCGAGTACCCCGCCGTGCCCCGCCTGCTCCACGGCCTGCCCGACGGCGGACACGGCCTCGCCGACGGCCCGCTGGGCCTCCACGGCCTCGGCCACCACGGCCTCGAGGACATCCAGGTACCGGGGGACGGGGGGAGGCCGGGGGGGTGCCCGCGGGGGCGGCACGGCGGGGACCGATCCCGCCGCCGCCGCCGGTGCGCCCGCGGAGGGTCCCGGCCGGGCCGGGTCGGGCCCCGCGGCGTCCGTACCCCCGGGCAAGGAGGGCCGCCGAGCCGGCAGCGCCGTTACCGGGGCTCGTCCGCGCCCGAACGATCCCTCCTGGCCGGGGGCAGCGGGCGGACCGGGCCCCGGCCGCGCTGTCCCCACGCCCCGAGCGGCCGGTGCCCGCCCGCACCGGGAGCCGCCGGCTGACGGCTCTTGCTTCGGTGCTTTCAGGCCGTGGACGACGGCGGGATGAACCTGCTCGATCAGTCCGTGATCAAGAAAGGTAAGAGCGCGGCGGCACCGCGGGACGCGGCACCGGGCCGGGCTCCGCGCCCCGCTCCTGCCCTCGGGGCTCCCCCGCGTCGGGTTCCCCCCCGCGACAGCCGCCCCGCGGGGCCGCTCCGCGCCCGTCGGGAAGGGCTCGCTGCGGTCCCCGGCGAGGCTGAAACGAAAGCGGCGGGTCCCGGCGGGCCAGCGCGTCCGGCCGCCCCCGGCCCACCGGGCTCCCTCGGGCGGTACCGAGGCCGCCGCGCCTTCCCGGTACCGGGGACCGAGGGGCCCGCCCGGACGGGCCCGGCTGCCGGCGGCCGCGGACAGTTTGCCTGGGAAGCCCCGGGGATGCTCCGGCGGGGCTCGGCGGCAGCTCCCGGTCCCGCCGCCCCGGGCCGGAGCCCTGCGCCCGGCGGCGGGGGAGGCAGCCCGGGCCGCGCACGGCTCCACGGCGGAGCGGGCGCGTTCGGCGGGGCTCGTACCGGGGGATACGGACGCGTTTAACGGGGGCGAGGAGGTGGCGCGGCCGCAGGAACCGGTGCCGCCCGTCCCGGCGGTCGGGGAGCATCCCGCAGAGCCCGGGCGGCCGCCCCGGTCCCGCTCCGCGGCTCGCCCCGCGCCGGGGCAGCAACCGGGGCCTGCGGGGGGCTCCGGAAACGGGGCTCTGCCCCGGGGACCGGCGGGGAGGCCAGCCGCTCCCTCCCGGGGCCGCGGCGGGGGAGCGGGGCTGCGGGCGGGGGTCCCGCGCGGCCCCCGGTGTCCCCCGCCGCCTCTCCGGCTTTCCTGCCGCTTCTCCCCGGGCTGCCGCGCAGCCCCTCCGCCTCCAAACCGCGCCCCGCGCTGCGAACCGCTCGGCTCCCTCCGGTATTTTCCTCATCAAAGCCTCGCCGGGGAGTTGCCGGGAGCCGGGGGGACGCCGGCGATTTCGGCGGCCGCTCGGGCGGTGCGTCGGCTTCGCCCCCCGCTTTGTCACCGAGGTTAACGGCTGCTCTGCACGACGGGCGGGCAAACGAAACCGCAGCCGCCCGTGCGGGCTCGGTGCCCGCGGGGTGCGGGTTTGCAGGGTGAAGAGCCGAGCGGCCCGGGGGGGGCTGGCTCCGGCCGGCCCGGGCCTCGGCAAAACGCCGCAGAAACCGGGAAGGGTTGGGTCGTTAGCAGCGTCCGCGGCTGCAGCGAGCTCCGGTCCCGGTCCCGGTCCCGGTCCCGGTCCCGAACCGGCCCGCCGCGGCTCGGAGGACCTTTCCCCCCGCGCGGCCGCAGCCGAAGCCCCGGTAGCTGCCCAGCCCCGGGAATGCGGGAAGAACATCCCGATCGTGCGACTCTTCCCCCGCCGACCCCGGCGGCGGTTACACGGGGGGAGCAGCGTCCACGGTGCCTTACAGCCCCTTCCCGTGAAAATTGCTCTTCTAAGAACACAGCTTCCTGTAACCGGCGCTTCAGCGGCGCGGTGATGACGGTAATTATTTTAGCGCTAATTAGAACAGACGAGAGTCCCGTTAAGGGCCCTGGCGCGAGCCGCGCTGCGGGGTGCTGCGGGGCGCTGCGGGGCGGTCGCGCTCGGTGCGGGCCCTGCGGCCGCTGCTCGGGGCTGCAGCTCCTTCCCAGCGCTCGGCCGGCGGAGCGTCTGTCCGGCCGTTCGGTTGACGTTATCGTGGTTTCTTGGGGGGGTTCTGGGGTCCCCCCCCCTTTTTTTTTTCAAAACGCGCCATTACTTGGAACTTCTCGCCCCTCGTCCGGAGGATTCGTTGTCGTTTCGGGCCATTCGCGCCTGCGGATCCTCTCGTCCCTCTTTCGAAATGAACGAAAAGAAAATAACCGCATCACCCCGGCCGAGCGGCGGGGCCGGTGGGCGCGGGGCGGCTGCAGCCCCCGCGCCTGCGGGCACTTGTTCGTCCCGCTCCGCCTGTTTTCTCCCGGCTGTGGTCGGAATAAAGCCGTGGTTCGTTGAATAATCGGATTCCGACGGCAGCCTGGAGGGCGACGCGCTGCCGCGGTGTCCCCGTCCCCGCCCGGGAGCCCCGACCTTGCTGCGGCGGACCGGCAGCTCGATAGATCCGAAGCAAAGCGGGTGTTCGGGGGGACGCGGGCGGCCCCCCCCGAGCGGCCCGCAGCGACCCCGGCAGCCGCGGGACGGAGGAACAGGGGGGCTCCTGTAGCGGAGCCGGAGCGCGGGGACCCCCCCGGCCCCGCGCCGGGGCCGCATCCTGCACCGCTGCCCGCGGCCGGGGCCGGGCTCCGGCCCCCCGCTCGCCCCTGTTCCGACGGCCGCGCTCCCCGTTCCCTGCGGGGCGGCCCTGGAAGCGGTGCCCCAGCCCAGCGGCCGGAGCTCACAGGAGAGCTGGGCAGCTGTGGAAGCTGCGGCCGGGGGGGCCGGATGGCGGCCGGTCGGCCCCGGGGCCGGGAGCGGCGGCCGCGGGTGTGCGGGGCCCCGGGGAACCGGGCGGCTGCTCCGCTGCGCGCAGAGCTGCCGGGCGGTAGCGGCGAACGCCGCTGCTCTCCGCTCCCCCCGGGCCAGTTCATTGCTTTGCAGGCCGCTTTATTTGTTTTTTTTTTTTTTTAATATATGCTACGGGGTCGTTCTCACTTCGCGGGCTCCGTCTGCCCCGAGCTGACTCCCGGAGCCACAACGGGGGCGAGAGGCGAGGCCGGGGGACGCTCCGGGCCCCGCGGCCGGGATGAATTACACCCTGGGGAAAAAAAAAAAAAAAAAAAAAAATATCCGAGACAAGTGCCGAGGGGTTCCCGGGCAGGCGGAGGGGTGCGGGCGGCCGGCGGGGTCCCCCGGTTCGCCTCTCGCCGTTTTCTCCTGAATCGCGCCGAGCTCCCGCCCGCCGCCCCGGGCACGATCGTCCTTGAATTCCCGACGGTCCGGCCCTCGGACAGGAGCCTGACACCCGTCTGTGCGTGTGCAAACGGACCCATCTCCCCTTAATTCGTCGCCGAGCCCCCGTGGCCCCGGCTCGGCAAAGCCTTCACCGCCGGCCCCGCGCCCCAAAGCCGCCGCTTCGCCCTCGAGCCGAGCGCGGGGCCCCCGGCGCTGCCCCCGCAGCCTGTCGCCGCCCGCGACCCCGGGGGGCTCCGGGGCCCGGCCCCATCGCGGCGGGGCTGCAATTGCAGCCCCCCCTCCCCGGGAAGCGGCCCCAGGAGCGGGCGCGGGGGCTGCGCTGCCCGGCGCTGCGGGAAGGAGCCGCCCGCAGCCCCGCCGCGCGGGGCCGGGGATCCCTGGCTGCGCGTCTGCTCTTCCCCCCTTCCCTTCCGAAACAAACTGCAGCGGCTGCAGCAGCTCGGGCCGTTCCAGGGATTGTGAGGAGACCCGAGGGACGCAGCGCGCTCGGCCACCCCGGCCGCGCCGTCCCCGGCCCGCAGCGCTCCGGCCCCTTCCGCCGCAGACGGCCTCGGCTTTAGCGAGCGGCGGAGGGAGAGGGGACGGGGGGACACGGCCCCGCGCGGGCTCGGGGGGCGGCCCCGGGGTGCCCGTCCCGCGGCCGGGGCTGCGCGTCTCCGGGCGGGGGGAGCCGGGCGCCGTCGGAGGAGGCGGGGGGGGGCCGGCGGCAGGCGTGGGGGTCGCCGTTGCCGCGCTCGCTCGCGGGCCGGGCTCCGGTTGGGGCTCCGGTTGGGGCTGCGGGTCGTTCCGCCCGGGGATGCCCCCCGGGCCGGGCGCAGCCGCGGGTGATGCGCGGCTCCCGGGGACCAGCCGGGGCGGGGGGGCCGGTTGGGCCGCGGGGATGGGGGAGCCCGCGGGGCAGCCGGGGTGCCGCTGCGAGCAGGGAGAGCTGCGAGCGGCGCTGGAAGGCGGAGGGTGAGCTCCCCCCGGCTGGCGCGACCCGCGGGGGGGGGGTCAGTTGGGGGACTGAGTGGATGAAATCTTGGCTAGGGCAGCGGCGCTTTTATGGCTGTCTTTTGTACACACGTTTGTTCGTTCTCCCTCTTTTTCGAAAGCATTTGAGAAATAGCTTTCTCTGTCTTTTTTTTTTTGGTTGTTTTGTTTGTTTGGGATTTTTGGTTTTGGTGTTGTTTTTTTTTTTCTTTTTCCTCCCAAGCATTTATATAAGACCAGGAAAATATTTGACTTGAAAACACTAAAATTACCTCTGAAAAACTTCAGTCCGGGGCTCTGGCTGCTTTGGGCTGCAGCAGCTACAGGCGTTTTCTGCCGGGTTCACCTGCTGCCCGGGTGTAGGTGCCCAGCACAGCTACTCACACCCCAGGCAAAGCGCTGGAGACCCAGCGAGCCCGAGCAGCCGGTGCTCCCGCTGCGGGCCCTTCCTCGGCGGGGCAAGGAGAGGGTGATTTGCTCTTTATGAAATCGAGCGTTACGCCATTGCACTCAGTAGCAAAAAATCCTGCAGCTTGGTCATAAAATAAGGAGGGGTTTTATTGCTTTGACGTCCTTTCCGGATCAGCCGGCAGCTTCTGATAGAGCCTTTTTATTACAAAGAAAAATACAAATCGCTTTCCCTGGCACCTGGAGCCTGGGGGCACGCCGGGGTGCAGGAGCAGCCCGGGGTCCTGCCGGCGGTGGGCCGGGGCCCTGCGAGCAGCGGGACAGGGGGAGCCGCCGGGGCCTGCACACCCCGCTCGCGGGCAGGCGTTTTGGCTGCAGCGTTTTACAACCCGGAGTACAGACGGAGCAGGGTGCAGCCAGTGTGGGCTTGCACTGGCACCCAGCCGTGCACGACACACGGGCGCTGCGGGGCTGGTGAGGACTGAACTCCCCCGGCTTTGCGTTGAGGCAGCAGGATTCGGCCGCTGCGCTCGCCTTCGCGTTTGCGACTTGTTTCAATTTCCATCCGAGGCTTTTCGGCTGCCCCAGAGTGGCAGCGCTAGCGTTTCTGCTCAGGAATGTGGACCTGTTTGGCTGGATGCTGGACAGACGGACGGAAAGCTGTGCCTCAGAGTGCTCCAAGCCCACATTTAGAAATATTGCAAGAAGTAGCTGTCACTACTAAAGAATGCAGCAGAGGAGGGAGATTAAGACCGAGATCCTTAGATCCTTAGATCCACTTGCCACTGCATGCGAGCTCCAGGTTTTGATGCAAAATCTCCCCGTGGGCTTCGCGTGCGGGGCTGCCGGTGGGACCAGGGTGCCAGCGTGGCGGCAGCGGTGCCGTTTCTCCTTCGTTTCAGCACAGAGAGGGATTGAGCTGTTAGAAAGGCCGCGTGAAGCCAGATGTGGCAGGAAAAGAAAGAAAATCCTGAAAGAATGGTAGGTTAGATAAACATCATTTCCTGTGACGAGCAAGGTGATAAATGAGGTCATGCTGTAAAACACCCGGGGCTGCGAAGACACGTCTTTTATAAGACTGTCCACGGACGTGGGCGGAGGTGCTTGGACTCCAGTCAGGTGCAGGGTGCTGAGCTGTGCTGAGCTCTGCTGGCAGAGCCCTCCCAGCCTTCCACAGCTTTATCTGCTGCCGTAGTTTGCCTGAGCGGGAAAAGGGGCTCACCTGGGACAAGCCGGGTCTTGACTGGAGGCTTTGCTGCCTTAGCGCAGCTCACAAAGGCTTTAAAGTTTAGACAAGCCCTCGCACACACCATGAGATACAGCGTTCATCAAAACACAGTCACACCTCCCGATCCGGGCGCTTCTCCCTCGCGCACACATGCGTGCGCGGCAGGAACACCTACTAATCAAACAGAGAAACTTAAAAGAAAGTTTTCACTCTGAACTGCATCCAGATCACCATTCCTCCATTAAAATTATATTTTTAATGTCCTATAATTGCACCAGGATAAAACCAGGTGTGTGTTCATGTGAGATAACACACGCGGGTACCGGTGAAGGCGCTGGGCTTTGTCTCAACCTCCCCGGTGCCTCCCAGGCATGCGTTATCTCCCAGTTTCATGTACCTTGTCATGACTTACTGTTTAATTAGATGTTTTTAAATGAATTTTTTTCTTTGTTAGAAGTAAAGAGCAGTTCTTAAAGGGTAGGTTCAGAAAAGCCAGCTTGGGTTGCTTTTTGGCATGTGGCTTGCGAGTCAAACCAACAGCGCTTCTCCTCCAGGAGCTGGACCCCGGGTGAGGTTTCTCCCCGGGACAGCACCGAGCGAGGCACCGGGGACGCGCGGGGCTGGGTTGGAGCAGCTCTTCCTTGATTTCTTGGTTCCTATTTTTGCAGCTCGCTGGTTTGGCCGGTGCTCGGCTGCTGCAGAGCCTGCTCGTTGGGGCAGGCAGCGCTCCAGCCCTCCGTGCTCGTGGGCGAGGGGGTCACCAGGGACCGGCTGTTCCCGGCCACCCCATCACCCCGTGTGCTCCCTCCGTAATTTGGAAAACTGCGTAAACGCACGAAAGCTATCGGGGAAGAGCTCCAGCTCCCACGGGGGCTGCTTTGTCCTCCAGTGGGTTGGCAGTGGGGCCAGCAGGAGCGGCCTCGGCCGGGTGACGTACACCCTGTGGTGCTTGTCCCCACGTCAGCCCCACAAAGGAGGTGGCACTGAGATTTTAATTTTGCAGACGGTGCCACGCAGCAGGCACGTGCCTCACCAGGTTCCCACGGGGCACCCACCCACTGCAGCGCAGACCCCCGGGGACCCGCTCACATGCCTCCAGCCAGGGAACTGCCCAGGGTCACCCCAAACCTGCAGTAGAGCAGGAGCAAACGTAGACCATTCCTCCCTGTTTAGTAATATTCCAAGATACGTGATCTCAGACAAAAAAAATGTTTGCAATCTGTCTTAATTATGTGAAGAGCCTAAACGAGGTTCTCTGAAGTCCTAGACTAGCACCCTAACCACTAAACCATCCCACCCTTTCCTGTGTGATCCTAGGGAATTACTCATTCTTGCTGTCCTTCTATTTGTTTGTTTATTTTAATTCTTAATGGAGGAACTAATTAGCAAATGTGGATATAATGCTTGGAGCTGCTGCATGCTCAGCTCTCGTCTCCGTGCCCTAGCCCATACCCAGCTCTGCTCTGCCTGGGTATCACCTTTGGTTCGGAGAGCGGTTAAGTGTTGTGGCTTGGTGGAGAAGAGCAGAGAAGCACAAGGGAGTCAAAACGCATCACTAGAAACGAGGTCAAACGACCCACTACAATTAAATATCCCAGAACACGGTGTGCCCGTGGCTCAGGAGCGAGGGGCTGGAGCGAGACGAGGGGAGCTGTGAGCAGGTTCACCTTTGCAGCCTAAAAAGCCGTTGCAGCTTCTGCAGCGCGTGCTTGGGATTCCAGCCGGGCCGAGTCTCCCCACCCTCTATCTCAGGCATTTATCTGGCATCAGTCACCCAAGTGCCGAGGCGCCAGGGAGCGAGGGACTGGGTCAGGCTCTATTCCCTCTGGACCTGTTGGACAGGTCCCGGGGAGCAAGCGGTGTCCCCAGCGAGGTGGCTGCGTGGGGATGGCACGTCCCCAGGGCTCCCTGGGAGCCCCAAGATGGCCCCACACACCGGGGAAAGTGGGGTGCAGTCCTGGGGCTGCTGAGGTGCGAGCAGAGGATCTGAGCAAGGGTATTGATGGTTGCTTCAAGCACAGGAGCCAAGTTAGCGAGAGACGGGCAGTCATTGAAGCGTCATCATCAGAGGGTTTGTAGACACTGCACCATGGTCACCCGCCCGCTCCCGCGCCGCTGGCTGGATTCTCCCTGTGCCATTTCTGTGGCTGGTCGGAGTTTTCCCCACAGAAAGACGTGGCTGTTGCTCCTTCCCCAGGGCTCCTCCCTGGCTCCATGGCGGGTCCCGGCCGCCGCAAAGGGTTTCCCACTGTGCGCCCTGGCTGCAACGCGTCTGCTTTGCCGGACGTCCCGCCAACGCACAGGCGTTAGAAACCTGGGGCGTCTTCCGAGCAAGGAAAAGTAAAAGCATTTTCACTGTAATAGTGGGCGAGCGGTGCCTCTCCCCAGAGCAATCCCCGGGCGAGCTGGCGGCTCCAGAACGGCAGGTGATCCGACAGATTCGCATTGCTGCGGTCTGAGGCTCAGATCGAAACTCTCCCGCGCGCTCTGTGGATTGGCAGCAAGTTCTATATGAAGAGAAGTATTTTTCTATTATTATTCATGTCTAATCTTTGCTGAAGGGTCTTTTGCCCTTCAATAATCTAAATACGTTTTAACAAATTGATAGCAACATTACCGTGGCTTACATAGGATCCGCCGCCGCTCGCAAAAGACACTGCATCTTTGTTCTCCCTTTTTAGATTATGTAGATCTAAGCCACACAAATTCAGGCGCTTCTATAGGGAATACAGGGAAAACCTCTCAAGCATGTTACTGTAAAATGGATTATACTGTTTAAACACATAAAGATCCCGTAGACTGGTTGCCAAAATGTAATGGGAGTTTGTGCTGCTAAATGAATAAACCTGTGATGGTTAAAGCTACAGGGCAGAGCCGGGGGGGGGTGCGAGTCCAGGAGCGCTCGCAGCCACGCGGCACGGCTGAACCGGGCTGGGGTGACATTGGATGAGAAGCTTTCCTTGCCGTCAGCACGGAGCAGCGCAGATTCCCAGTTCCCCTGGCTTAAATCCTGGGGCTCTGCAGCCTCCCGTTTCAGTTGCTTGCCTTCCCGACACCCGCGTCTTCTGTGCTGCAAAACAGCGATTCTGTCCAAGCAGAGGCAGAGCTACATGGGCCCATCCAGAGCAGTTAGTAATTGAACTGCATTTTAAATAGTTGTTATTTTTCTAGTGTAGCTATGAAAGGGCTTAGCTGCAGATTCAGAAAAAAATAATTTTGAACCGGGGGGAATGAGATAAGCTGAATTACCGCACTAAACCGGCTTTTCAAATGAAGTCGCGGCGGTGCGAGCGAGAAGGGCAGCGCTGGGGGGGACGGGGGCACTGCTGGGTCAGAGCAGCTCTTCCAGCGAAGAGCAAAACCCCCGTGCAGAAATATCTGCGGATACACTTCGACGTTCAAAAGCAGAATCCGAATCCCTTTTCATTTATTTCCTGCGGAGGCTCAAGCACTTGGGTTTCACTCGTTAGGAGGACATTTTAATCATTCATATTTGCTGTTTCCAGTGGGGTATTCCTGAGGTTACTGTTCAGGCTGCTGCATCAGAGGCTCCCCAGACAGCCCGGCCCGGTCCATAGAATGAAATATGGCAGGGAAATGTGTGGGAACTCACAACAAATTAATTGTGAGCCATTTCCAAAAAATACACAAAATATTCTGAACAAGCAGCACATTTGAGGCCGAGTCATTCCTAAATGGTAAAGCAGGGAAACGCGTTAGCTGAAATTATTAATTGCAAATCACTTACTAATCCCCTTCCCAGTCCTGAAGGAGCACAGGGTGCTTTTGCAGAGGTCTCAGTGAATTTTGGTTTTATATCGATTGGCCATTCCTATTAAGACACAATGTACAGGCAGGCACTGTCCATAACTGAGAGGTTGTATCCGCCGGTCTCGGGGAGGCTCAACCTTCCTGCCCCATCGATCCGGCCCGAAGCTCCCCCGGAGACACCTGCAGTGACACACGGTGGGTACTTTGCTGGGTAAAAACAGAGGCACAGAAAGAAAAATGCAATTAATATCACATGGCACCTTAACATTTGGTTCGTAACCTAGTGTATTGATTTGCATGGGAAACAAAATGTTAAGTGTGGGAGCTTTGCATAGGCATGGGACCTCTCCTGATTAGCTTTCTCATGGGAATAGTTTGAGGCTGCCGAGCTGCATCCCTGCTCCCTGTCCTTCCGAGGGTCCGAGATCCATTTCCCTATCAGGACTCGGCAATCTGGAAAGCCCAGAGATAAAACCAAGATTCTTTCCATCCTTCCATTTGAAAAGGCGATTACGGCGTTTCCTAGAGAGGCTCTTTGACATGGGGACTTGGTTCAGGTTGTGCATTCGAGATAAAGAAAATACCTGTACGATCGCCTCTGGGAAGAAAGGATAATTACAGACCGGGGTTTGAAATACAGCTGATGGCACTGACCTCCTTCCCTGGCCCATCAATAAATACCTCCCTGCTGAAACCCCAGGAAATGGAAGCAGCTGAACTCCGCAGCACCTCCCCGGTGAAAAAGGGCTTTTAGAGTGACGGTGGGAGCAGTTGCCTCTGGCTCACACCCACATGCAGATACTTCTTTATATATGTATCTCCATCTTATAATTTACATCAGAGACATTCAAACGAAGGTTAGATTAGTTCACTGAAAGCTCTTCCTGAAAGGCAGCAGTAATCCCTCACCTTTCCGGGGCACCTTTCATCAGGGGCTACACACAAACATCCATCAGCCAGGGCTTGCCGCCGCTGCCGCCCCGAGCGGGGCAGAGCTGCAGGACCCCCCGTCTGCTTCAGGGAGCAAAACCCGGGGGGCTGCGGGCTGGCGTCCCGGGCCTGCAACAGCGCGGAAGCGACCCTCGGCAGCCGCAGCGAGGAGCAGCCGGAAGAGATGTGCATGGCGCAGGCATCCCCATTGCAGGGCAGCACGACACGGGTCTCCGCAGCCTCTTCTCGGGCTGCCCTGGATCTGCAGCGATGCCCGACGCGGCCGAGTTGACCTGTGCATGGCCCCGGAGAGGGACCGGGGGGCTGAGATGCTTTTGGGGTGGCAGGAGACAGCAGCGTGCCCGAAGAGGAGAGATTGCTTTCTCCCAGGTAGTCTCCTGAAAGGATTAACTGATACCTCTTTAAAATGCAATCCGAGCTGTGGCACACTCCCACTTTTGGAAGAGATGTTGCAACAAAAGCACCAATATCCAGGGATTTGGCACTGCTACGGAGAGGATTTACCTGTAACGTATCTAAGGAGGGAAGAAAACAGACTTGTAAGGCGGGCAGTGATTTGCATGATCCCTCTGGACCTGTTTTTCCCCTTGCAGCACCCTGAGCTCCAGCGGGAAGTGGAACTGGACAAATAACACAGTGATAAGCAATTTCCAAGTACCACAAATTTTCCTGCTTACAAATAATTTTGCAAGCAAGTAGCACATTTCTCCTAGGGAAATGAGTCAGTATTCCGTCTTTTTCTTTTTGTAGGTAAAGTCTCTGTTCCCTTAAAACCAGAAGTTGATGGTGTGCAGTCGCCCCCCCCCAGCATGGGCACTGCGATCCTGCAGCTCCCGGCAGCACCCGCCCGCAGAGCCGGAGCCCAGGCTGCAGACTCGCCGTTTGCAGTGAATATTTACATGTAAAAGTGGCCATTGCCAGGAATGGACGTGGTAGTTTCAGACACAAACGTTTGTGAACACAGATGAAGGAGAGGGAGCGCAGGAGCTCTGGGATGGAGTGTCGTCACCCTGGACCGCACCAGAGAGGGACGATGAGGCAGCAGAGGCACAGGGCTGCGGATCGGTCCGTGCTGAAACTCAGGGAAAAGCAGGAAATTCTCCGAGGCTTTCTATCTGCCTGGGTAAAAGCCTTTGAAGAATGGGTTTTGTTTGCTCCTTCTTCTTTGTACCTGGAACTTAAAAGCTGAGGGACCCACCTCTGCAAACCAGAACAAAAGTGTCAGAAACTTTAAGCTTTATCTTGGGGTACCTCGAAGGCACTAAGCTCCTTACGCCATCAGCCAGACCCACAACTGAGCGACCATCAGTTCAGTGTTTCTTCTCTTTCATCCTGCTGCCTGGTACCTCCTGAAGAGCCCTCACAGAAACAAGGCTGTGGCATCCCATCCCATCCCATCCCAGCTGCAACGTGGCTGGAGGTATCGGGGCCTCGTGTCCACGGGGATTGCCTTTCCAGGCTTGTCTGCCTCTCCAAGGAGCATCGTCACGTCCCGTGCTTAGGCGCTGGACCGGCTCCCTCCGGCTACATTTACCACCCAGGGACTTCTCACCTGGAGAAATCTTTCACCCAGGGATCACTTGGCAAGTTTTAATCAGGTATCGCAGCATCCCTCCTCCCAGGTAGATATTATTATCTCCATTTTCTTGCTGGAGACAGTCAAGCCCAAACTGGGGAGGTGACCTGCCCAGTGTCATAAACTGGTCCCCGGCAGAGCAGCGAGCTGGCTGCAGCCGTCGCAGCCTGCGAGCTCCCCGCTACCCCCAGGCTGCTGCCTGTGCGGGACACAGGGGACAACGGCACGCAGGCAGGGTGCTCTCCAGCTTGGGAAAGTCAAGGGACGAAGCCTTTGGTGTTCCTGGAAGCCAGGACCTGCTTTGACATCGCTCACTCTCTCTGAATCAGGGGCTTTCATGCCACAGCAAATGGAGTTGTGCGAGTTTCGTCACCCGACAGCTACACCCAAGGTATGTTTAAAAGACAAACTAGAGCTGACTCAGCACAAAAAAGGCATCTCTGATGGGGGATCACAAGCCTCGCAGGTTCAAAGGGCAGACGAAGCCGTGTGTACCTGCTGCGCAGCACCAGGGCAGGCGACTCGCGTGGGAGTTTGTCCCTGCACTGCTGCTCAGTGCGCACGTGAAGGGTGTAACGTAGCGCAGGTGGTACCTGCCTTGTGGCATTAAAGGCAGCAGCGGGATGCTGACCCTCATGGAAATGCTTCCTGTGACATTATACAGAAGAAAAGAGGATTGTTTCCCTTCCCACATTCAGCAAGACGTCGTACACCTATTATTGGCACGCTGCCGTTCTCCGCAGCTAACTTCAAAATACAAGAGCACCATGAGACAAGATGGTGCAGTGACAAACACCTCTATTTCACAGCATTAAAAAGAAAGTCTGGCGTTATAAAAACAGGGGCCACACTTAATCAGTTTTCTATACAGCACTTCCTAACACTTGGGCAACAGCTAAAGCCCCGATTGCTTAGAAAAGCATTCCCACAGAGCAGAAGTGCATGCATTCAGATCATACCCATATACCTGAGCTTTGGCAAATCATTTAACTTGTTCTGTGCCTCAGTTTCCCCCCGCTGCAGTGACGAGCCAGCTCACACAGGCACTGGCAGCGAGTTACTGACTGAAGTGGCTGGTCCTGTACCAGCACTGGGCTGGGGTTTAGCAACGTGTGAAGCATAACCTTATTTCAAAATCAGTTTTCCCTTTCAAATCGGATCCCTCTGACCGTGTGCTGTGCACCCCCCTGCTCCCAGCCCAGCAGCAGCATCCCCAGGACCGGAGGCTCTCCGGGTCAAAACGTTTCCCTGGGGCTTTAGTTTGTGAAATCCGCAGCCGAGCTCACCTCTACGGGAGGAGCTGAGTAGCAGCAACACCAGTCAAGGCCTTTTGGATTTGCTGAATTAGAAGTAGCAGGATGAATCTGAACTAAGCAGCCCTCCCATGGGGGAAAAAAGCTCTTGGGAGAGCCTGGCAGCTAAAGGAAAGAGCAAACTTTAAGGGGACGTAGTGTAGCAACCAAGCCTCGATGACCGAGGGGTTTCAGGGAGCAGACTAGGGTATTTTTTTTCCTTTCCCCCATGTAGACACATCTACATTCTCTCCAGCAACTCACCCTGCCAGGACTGTGCCCAGGGCTTCGGTCTCTCCCGCCATCCCCAGCTCCCCCGGCAGTACCCACCCGCTGGGCAGCTCGTTTTCTCCCACACTCGCAGCATTTCTTGCTTGAGAACAAGTCTGCCAGCAGCACAGCATGGACGTTCACCCTCTCGCTCCCCCAGATTCAGCCCTGTCTTCGCCACGAGGCTCCTGATCAGAGACCACCAGCACCGGTGGGTCCGGCTGCAGCTCCCGGCTTTCGGGAAGAGCCTTTCTCCAGTGTTGCCGCAGGCTCCCCAGCTCACCCTCCGGTCACTCGTCTATCACACAGCTTGCAGAGCTCACATGGGGCCAGTTAGGAAACAATCATAGCAAAGATGGACACAAGAAGAGAAAAAGACCTCACGCTCCCCAAGAGATTTCCGAGCAGTCACTAAAAGCCTAACATCCCCTTCTTCCCCTTCCCTTGACTGAATCAACCCAAACACAGCGCTGCAGGGGGAAATGCAGCTTCTGTCCTGCCCTTTGTATGTTCCCGGGGTGGGGTGACCCAGCTGAGCCCTGTCCCACTCATCAGGCAGGGCCCGAGGGAGGGGGCCGAGCACCTGGGCACCCGGCGGTTCGGGCACCGGCATCTAACCCTTTCCTTGTCAGCCTGCGTAATGCGTCGGCCCATCGCTGTGTGAACGAGCATCTCTGGGGCGTGTTTCTGCTGACAACCCTCTCCTCCCCGGTCGTCAGTGGGAGCTGAGCCTGCCGAGTCCCTGCCATGGGGACAAGCAGGGCTAGAGCTGGCGCGCTGAGGGAAAGGCGATGTCCTGCCCCCGGGCCGAGGGCAGGTATCTCCTAACCCAGGAAACCTCAAAAGGTGTGACCAGTGCCGTGACGCCGACGTGACATTTCTATTCCCAGCTGCAAAGCGCCGCGCGGGGCTCAGGTCCGTGTCCGGCACGGCGGCACCGAGTGCCTCCTGCTCACATTGTGGCTATTCACCGCCTGCCGCCAGCAACCCCGTCGTGAAAACCCCATCTCTGTTCCAGCGGCTTATTTCTCTGCCCCATAGCTTGGATGAACCCTCGACACGAGGTCGTGCGAAGCAGCACGTAGCGCTTCCCAGCGGGGCCAGGCGCCTGCATGCACCCGTTTGGTTTGGAAGGGTCCCGTGGCTCCTGCCCGCGGCGGCAGCGGATGCAGGGGGTCGGCGTGCTCACGCGCCGGGGCGTTGGGCTGTCGGCTGCGCGCCGTGCCGACCCGCAACGGTCTCATGCTTCCTTCTTGTCTGCAGGCTGGCTCAGGTGCTCCGATCACCTGCTGCTTGCGGGAACAGGAAAGCAGCAACTGAAGATCGAGGGGGACTTTTGGTTTACTCAGATGACAAGAGACAATTTTGGTTCCCCAAAAGCCAAGGAAACAAAGCTGTCAGGCTTTAATGGTAGCTTGTCTCCCTCCTGCAGCATGTTTATGGGCAAACAAGCTGCAGATCAGACCAGGCAAACAGCAGCAGGTGAGGCCAAATAACAATAATTAATAATTAATGGCGAATGTGGCTGTGTTTATTCTTGTTGTATTGAGGCAACACTGTCTAATGGATGAAGCACTGTTACAGGACTCAAGAGACCGGCTCAGTTCCCAGCGCTGCCGCTAACCTCTGCGTGATGCTGGGCCAGCCACCCGTTCTGTTTCTCCCTTCGCCCTCTGTGTGCCCCGCTGCTGAGGGTGCCAGCTCCCCCCGACACGGGCGGCCCTGTCCCAAGCCTGCATGTGCCGAATGTGACGGGGCTCTGGCCTCGGCTGAGGCCTCGAGGCAGAAGAGCGATGCCAATATTCACGTTCCGTGACGGGTGCCTGGTGCCGGTGCCTGCACGGTTTGCTTGTGGCACGGGGCAGGGCTGACCTGACCGCTCTGGGCATTAACCTCCGCAGCGGCAGGCTCTGGGTTACAGCTCTCCAGGGGATTTGTTTCTGACAGTAGCATCATTTCTAAAAATGCCAGTACGTGTTTCAAAAGTATCGTGGTGTTTCCATGTCATCACCCTGCTGTGCCTCGGCATCCATCCGTGCCTTCCCACCGCCCTGCCCTGCCCCTCCCCGCACGCTGCCCGTGCGTGTGGGGCGACTCGCAGACACGCCGGAGCTGTATCGGACCGACCTCCAGCCCAGTTTTCCATAGGCTCCGGTGTTAACTCACACTGGTGCCAGCTGGGTTTGCCTCCTCCCCAGATGCCACGTTTCATGCACACGTGTGGTGGGGGACGAGTCCCCTCCCTCCCGCATGGCTGTTTGGTCCCCCGTGCGTATGCAGGTCCCCAGCCACGCATGCGGCTTGAATGCACGCCACCGCATGATTTCAGGCATGCACAAATATGCGAGTATATAAATCATGCAGAGCTCTTCGTGGACGAAGTCTTTGATACTACAAGGAACGCCAGCTCTCCAGGGGTGTCTGGTTTGGGGGTGGCTCTTGCTGCAGCAGCACCCACGTCCACTGGGTACCTGGACCTGAAGTGACACACGCCTTGGCAGTAATGCATGGATATTTGTAAAACATGCTCTGACTTTTTATTTTAAGGGTGTCCCCTAGAGACAAATATAACCTGTTCTGGCACTGTGGAAGAAAGCTTTGAAGTTGCTGCTTCCTGGAAATAGCTCTGGTTTCCTACGTCGCATGGTGATGTTCCCACTTTTGTTCTTCCCTGAACATCCCTCAGCCAGCTACAGGCGTGGCGAACGCCCACACCGCAGTGGCTGACTCCAGCCGGGCACCAGCGCATCTTGCCCTTCAGTCCCCTGACTCTGTCCAAGTTTCACGCTGAGAGGAAACTTCACGTACCTTAGCACCTTTCCATTCATCTTTTAGCCTTAAAACATTAGCCGTTTTTATGTAACATGTGCTGCTTTTTTATTGCCACGCTAACAAGTTGTTGAGTTGTATTTACAATATGCTGATTGTAAGCGTCCCCTAATAGGTCCCGTCCACATACCCTCCCCAAGTCATTTTTGTGTTTTCTGTTTCATTTTGGGCATGTGTATTGCCTTTATAAAACCTGCATCTCACCCTGGTATTCGTTGCTGCGTTACTTGCAGGAACCATCTGAATGTGCATTGTGGAACAGTCGTTACTGAGGAACCACAAAGAATGCCAGGGCTGAAATGATCGGGAGCGATGGCATTTGCAGTCCTCTTTGGATTCTTTCAAAACCTGCTTTTTTCCAGAGTTAAATTGGTTATTAATTTCAGAACATAAAAGCCAAAGAGATTTGGCACAGGTTTCAGCCACAGTTTTAACCTATAAACCTTTATTGCGTCTAAGAAGGTTTCTTACTGGAATGACGTATAGGAAAACCGTGCCCATCTCAGCCGGGTGTGATGCCATGGGCCCGGTGCGATGCTGCACTCACCCGTGCCTGTCTAACCTCTCGTGTTAACTGACTTTTGCCCGTTCAGTAAAAGGAAGTCTGTGCTGGATTAATTGGGTTTCATCTTCTCAAGCTTCCTTTAAGCCAGGGATGATGGAAGTTCAGGGCTGCGGCTTGTTGTGGGGCTAATCCCAAAGCTGAAGTGAAAGAAGCTCTTTCCACGGGTTCCTGTGGGCGCATACCGGCAAACACAGCTCTCGGCCACCCCAGCATCTCCCGGGTTTTATGCAGGGTACGAAGGTCGTGGCTCAGCCCTGCTGCTCCTGTCCGGTGGGACGCAGCCGTGTGCCCGTGCAGAGCTGGGCTGCAGCGGTGATCCCGTCCCCAAACCGGGAGAGGAACGGCACCCAGGCCAGCGCAACGAGCCAGTGCTTCGCCCTGCCACCCCACCTCCCCGGAGTGCCCAGAGAGACAGGGAGGGGAAGCTGGTCACAGGTCCAGACAGCGATGCTGCGGACAGTCCTTAGCCTTCCAGGACACCAGCCCAAAACCTTGGGTTTAATTACAGTAGAGCTGGGAGGTGTGGGAGAGCAGGTGAGAGCAGAGTCCAGGCTGCTTTCAGTTTTTTTTCCTTTATTTAGTTTAGTTTCATCACCCCACCTCTCTTCTTCTATTGAGGAAAATAGGAACCTAGCTGAGATGTCCAGCCAGCCGTGCTGATGTCTGCGGATGGCAGCGCACGGGTGCTGGGGGCTAGAAAGCTGCCAGGAGAGTCACCGAGAGGCTTCCCTGGCTCTGGCGTCTCAGCCACCATCTCCTCTTCTCTCTCCCTTCCTTGTCTCCCAGTGCCCATCCCCTCGAAGGCCAACGGCACCACCATTTCCACCCTGTCAATGAGCAAAGATGGCCTGATCGGAGGGGTGACGAATCCCAACGAGGTCTTCTGCTCCGTGCCTGGCCGCCTCTCTCTTCTCAGCTCCACCTCCAAGTACAAGGTGACCGTCGGGGAGGTGCAGAGACGGCTCTCGCCCCCCGAGTGTCTCAACGCCTCTCTCCTCGGAGGAGTCCTCCGCAGGTAAGCTGCTCCTGAGGGCCCTGGGACAGCCGTGCGCTGAAATGCAGGGGGTAACGCCGAAGCACGCTTTGTGTTCAGCACCAGCTCTTACCTCTCAGATTAACGGAGACGAGAAATTCTGGTGTGTGGTATATTGGGGAACAGTGTTTTTGTCGCTTTTTCTCCTTTCCTTTCAAAATTAAAAGCTTAAACTGGGATTAGTCATACTTATTTTAACTTTAATTATATGATAATTTTTTTCCCCTCCTTGTTTTCTTTTTTCAGAGCAAAATCAAAAAATGGAGGTCGGTGTTTAAGAGAAAGGTTAGAGAAAATCGGACTAAATCTACCTGCAGGAAGGCGCAAAGCTGCCAACGTCACCCTGCTGACATCCCTCGTGGAAGGTAAGAGTCGCTCTCCGCTCCCGTGGAGGATGGGAGTGCCGAAACTCCAATACCCTTCATTTGCAGCTTTCCACAAAGGAGAACCCGTAAAGCGTGCAGCGGTCACCACCGACCGACTGGAAATATCCCCGTGTAAGTCTCCGTGCTGATTCAAGCACGTCTGTCTGCCGAAACTCAGACATTTCTGTCGGACCAGTCATAGCCCATGGGGACAAGGCACGCACAGCCTGAACGGGGCTGCGAGCTTCCTTTCGGCTACACCCAAGCGTACCATGCACTTCTGTGAACTAGTTCTAATAACGCTTAGCCAGGTTCACAGAAACCAAATGCAAAAGAAGCTTGAATAAAGCTGCCAAGAATTTAGCAGCTGTTCTGTAGCACCGTGCGTCCGCTTAGGACACAACTCGGGTGCTGCTGACCGTGCCGCCCCCAGGCAGCATCGACCTGTTCTGCGGAGGCTCCATCACCACACCCAGGTCCGTGTCTGGTCTCCCATAAAGGAGATGCCCCGTATCCGAGTCCTGCCCTCCTCCCCTGGGGCAGCAGGGGCCAAGGGAGACGTCGAGGAGATGCCGTGCGGCTCTGAGGTCTTGCAGGTGGAGGGCAAGTTTGTAGTGGCAGTCCTCGGCGCGCGGCAGTACGGGCTAAGCTACGGAAAACGTGCTGCGGGCAGCGCAGCCTCGGCAGAGCGTGCAACCTGCCCTGCCGTGTGGGGTGCCCCTGCCTGAAGCCGCTTGTTTATTTGCTCCCCTCCTACTTTTTGCACTATGGAAATGATGATGTCGCCAGCGCATCTTGGCAGAAAAGGACACGGGACGCAAACAAATGCAATGACAGCTCCGACTCCCTTCGAGCTTTGGAATCCATTGTGTTTGCGCCCAGTGTGTTGGAGGCAGCTGCCTGCAGTTTCTGAATAGAAAATCATCTCTATTGTTGCCCACAAATTAAATGACCCGCTTCATTAGGCGGAGGTTGTTACTGAGGGCAGTTGGTTTGTGCTGAATGAAAGGCTGATTTCCATTAAAAGAAAAGAAAAGAAAAGAATGAAAGAAAGAAAGGAAGGAAGAAATGTATGTTTTGATTTCAGGTGGCTGCTGATGTTTTGGTTACTGCTTCCCAGCTCGCAGTAAATGAAAGAGTGGTGTCATGTGTGCTTGATGGATATAATTTCCTCCTGCACCTAAGCGTTATGGTACTGGGAGATGTTTCCCCCAGAGGAAGGTGCTGTTGCATTGTCATTACTCAGCACGCAGAAGCTGGTTTGTGCCCCTGTGCCCCAGGCACTCTCTTTCCTGGACATTTGCTGTCTTGGTTTAATTTGTTTTCTCCCCTCTGCCTTCTCAATGTCTGTTCACTTAAAAAAACCACTGGGTGGTTTTTTGAGGGCTAGTGATATACTTTTTCTTACGCTGACCCACAACCATTCATATAGGGGGGGGAGAATGGGTACCGGGGAACGCCGGGAGCGCGGCGAGGGCTGCAGGTAGAAACACAGCTTCCTTTGGGAGCCCTTGCCGTGTACAGCGAGCACTTGCCCTCTCCTGGGCACCCGCTCCGTGAGAGCAGCTCCAGCACGGACCCAGGGGAGCAGCAGGGCTGTATTTCAACTTCGGAAACATCCTTAAGCTCTCGGAAAGAGGTGTGCATTCCGACAGGCTCCTGCGGCCCCTCCGCCTGCCGCGGGCTCCTGCCCCGCGAGCGCTCTCCTCCAGCCTCTCCTCCCCTGGGCTCTGACTTGGCGCGGCTTTAACGCCGCTTTGAAAAGCAGGACCGCCTTGTCCCCTCCGCTGAAACCTCGCTAAGCCAGCATCCAAATTGCCTGTAAAACATTCAGCTGCGCGGCCACTCGCACACACTCATGGAGGAAATAAATCCTGGCTCCAGCCTTGGCTCTCACCGCGAGGTGACACAGCCCTTTTCTATTGTCACAATAACTGTTTTTCAGCAGCTATTACTTTCTGATTGTTTTTTAACGTACAGACAACTGCGGTTCCGATTCTCTAGGTTTACCTTAATTGCTCCTTCTTTGGAGGAGCAGATAAAGTGGGAAGTATTAGCGTTATATGGGAAGCACAGATACTTTCCCCATAACATGGCTTCACAGACTGAGCTCCCGGAGCTGGGGAGACTGTGATGGGATCTAGGTTAATGCTATTAGGATGGATGGCCTAATATGTATGAGCAGCAGGGGGGCAAGTCAAATTAGCTCTGCCTGCCCGACCAGGATTTCGGGTGTTGGGCATGATCAATCGCCATCAGCTCTGATTATTTCCACGGGGACGCCTGGAGATAGATCAATCCCATCAATGGGTGGGCATTTCCACGGGGTGATGGATACGCTGCCTGCGCGTCCAGCCCGAGGGCCCCTGCTCACTGCGGGAGGGCGTAAGCCCCTTCCTTCTGCCCGTTTCTCACATCCCCGTTTTCTCTAGCAGTCACGGGGCTAAGGTCGCTTTTTCACCCTCCAGCCTCTGTTTAAATCTCTGCGCAATTTGAAGAGGCCAAGCAGGAAATTTTGGAAGAAGGGGGGAGAGAAAGATGCAGCAAGGGAAGCGCCCAAGTGAGAAACACCTCCGCCGTTCTTCCTTTGGGAGGAGCAGCCCGGAGAGTCACACCTCGTCCCGATCCAACTCCAGCACCATCTTGAGGCTTTTTTAACAGCTAGCAAAGGAAGGAACCAGCTTCTGTTTAGGGTTGGCAATGGTTCATTTGGACCCATGTGGACTAACTGTCTTGCAGATGAGCGTAGGAAACTCGTAGTGGTGTCTCTGCACCAAGAGCCAAAGGTGGAGAGAGCTCCTGGGTGGCAGTGGAGAAAGGAAAGTGCTCCAGTCCCAGCAGAAATAAAGCACGTCAGTGAGGCGGCTGAATTTGCTACCGAAAGCGCTCCCCTTTCACACGGGTGTTGACACAGCTTGTTAATCTGTCCTGCTCGTAGGTGAAGCCGTTCACCTGGCTCGGGATTTCGGGTACGTCTGTGAAACGGAGTTCCCAGCCAAGGCGGCGGCAGAGTACCTGTGCCGACAGCACTCCGACCCCACGGAGCTCCACACCAGGAAAAACATGCTGCTGGCTACCAAGTGAGTACAGATGGCTACGAGCCACCGCTGCGTTAGGTACCCGCAGCCTGGAAGGGCAGCGTTAGCCCTGAAAGCTTACCCTTCTCTTAGCCTCTGAAAGATCTGAAAGATGTGCAGCAAGGTGAATAATTTACATGGATTTAAGGGCTTGCTCCTGCATGGGAGAGGCTAACCTAACCCCAGGGAGCATTTTGGCACTGCCACGCGTGCCCCTTCGGAGCAGCTGCAGCGGCTCCAACTCTCCAGGCTGGGGCTTTCCCCAGGCTGGGGCGGAAAACTCCCGGAGGGGAGGCAGCTGCTCGGGCAGGGAGCAGGAAAAGAGACCTCAAACACACCTCTGTCCCTGCAGCTTTCCAACAGCATTTATAGTAACACCAACCTCTCTCTCTCAGGCAAATTTGTAAAGAGTTTGCAGACTTGATAGCCCAGGATCGCTCGCCGCTGGGGAACAGCCGCCCCTCGCTCATCCTAGAGCCCGGCGTCCAGAGCTGTTTGACTCACTTCAGCTTGATAACGCACGGCTTCGGGGGCCCAGCCATCTGCGCCGCGCTCACAGCCTTCCAGAACTACCTGGTGGAGTCCCTTAAGGGGCTGGATAAAATGTTCATGAACAGCACGGGGAACGGGCACACGGCCGGAGACTCCAAAGCGTCAGAAAAAGAAGTGAAGCATCGGAAATAACGTGCTGTCGCCCTCCCTCTTCCCGGCTGGAGCTTTCCCCGGTCGCGACAGATAGCACTGGGGGGGAAAGATGATCCAGTGCACTGTTTTCTGAACTGCTGCATTTGAACTTGGGATGAAACTCGTAAAGCAAAGAAAAGACAAAAAAGAAGATTTAAAGAATTTAAGAAGAAAACAACTCTAATGGACATAGTGAGATTGGGAAAATAAGCCAGGTTAATGGCTTTTGGGGTTTGCCTTTTTTTTTTTTTTTTTTTTTAATCGTGGATGCAGGAAGCCAAGTCATGTGCAATTTTATTTTGTTTTGTTTTTTAAAAACCCGTAGTGAGATCCTGACATGCTCCAGGAATTTGTTCCAACTGAAAAACTGAGAAGAAAGAGCAAAAGCCTCATCAGTGCAAGAACGAGAGGCGCGAGCAGCAGAGGGCAGGGAGTCGATCGCTGGCTGTCCCCGGATTTATCAGCTGCTTCGGACAGGCAAACACACAGGAAACCTTCCTTTTTCCCCACCTACAGCCCGGTCCTCAAGCCGGGCCAAGAGAAAATTGCCAGCAGAACTGCTTTGGATTTCAAGCAGTTTCAGACTTCGTTTACAGTTTTCACACTGAGACTCGAGGCGGATTTTCCCTGGGGCTGAGGAGCCCTGAGCTGTACCACGAGGGGAGGAACAAACCGCACACCCGACGGTTCCCAGGGCAGGAACCGATCGAGGAGAGCCTTCCCGACTGCTGTGGTCACAGCTGGGGATAGAGCAGGTTAAGTTAAACCCAGGACTAATTAAAACTCCACATCCTACAAGATAACAGCACACAAGTTTCTAAAATTAATAATAATTAATAAAGCACAAGGAGCAGAACTTGAACCAGGCCAAACTGAACTGTTCTAAATCTGTATATATTTATTTATGTGTAATTAAAATCTGAAAGTTTTAAAATGTCCAGTGCAAGTTATTTATATCAAATTGAGTTGGTTTTTTTGTTTTGCCTTTTTTTTTTCCTGGGGGTTGGTTTGGTTTTTTTTTTTTTGAAAGATGAAAGTCTTTGGATTTTCTGCCATTAGAAATGGGAATGAAGTTTTGGATACACAAAACTGTAGCATGGACAAGATAGGCTGTGATGATAATGACTATAGAAATTCTGCAGGATTTTGTACTTGCTGTTGTTTCTCTTAATGCTGCAATAGATGTACAACACCCACACCACAATGTCATTCTCATTATCTTAATAAACCTCTTTTTATTTGAAGAAAGCACCTCCATCGTCTTTGTGAACAAGGATCCTTCTGCCTCTGTGGTTGTATCTTGAAATATTATATAGTCTTAAGAAACAACGTCCTCCAGTTTCATGGCTGACATTTGACTGATCTCCGCAGTCACAAGTAGGGAGTTCAGAGAACGACGGGAGCTGGCGTTAACGCCCTGATCTCGCCAGCCCCGGCAGCCGAGCCGGCCGGCGCCTCTGGTGATGCTGGAGGTGAACAGCGAAATGACGTGTTTGCGGATGTTTCCGAACTACTCAGGATAGTCAAATCTAAACCTGTCTGTGAAGAGCTGCAGAAGGACCTCACGGTATCAAGCCTATGAGTGATAAATTAGCAGATAAGATAACCCTACTAATCTATATGCAGTGAAGCTCTCTAAATTAGCTGCTACGTTTGTGGCATTATTAAGGACTCTGAAAACAGCCACCTCATACTCACAGGAGGTTGGAAATACAAAGAAAATGATGGGGAAGTGTTAAAAAAAGGATGAACAAACCAGAAAACAGATTATACTGCATGACACGCATGTGCTTGCATGGTATTCCTCCCTTGAATGCCACTTGCAGATCTGGCCAGCCCAACTGGTAAAGCCGTGGGAGATCTCGGGTGGGAACTGACTTCTGTGCGAGGGAAGACCAAGGGCTTAGAGCTGTACCACTTGTAAAGGGCACGAGCGGTATATGACAGAGGGGTGGAAAACAACGGTATAAATGAATACAAATAGGGAATGATGACACTAAAACTAGAGGCAGGACGCCAAATGAAATAGTCAGGAAGCAGGTTTAGATAAATGAACAGAAGACAGGTAAGAAGCCAGGGCACTGCATGGAAGCAGGCGGGTAAATGGCTTTTGACACAATGGAAGAGGGATGACTTTAGAGAGCACATTTGCAGTCTTCCCTACACATCCATTGCTCGTCACAGCTAGAGATTTAGACGGACATGGGTCTGAGTCATTACAGCGCTCCTTATACTGGACCTTTCTCAGAGCTGTACCCACCAGCTTTGCCTGGAGGTTGCAGAATAGGCTGATGATAATAGAGAGAAAAAAACAAACTCTCCCAAAAGGGACCACAGGAGGTTAGAAATACAAACCCTTCTCCCTTTCAGACAAGTGTGAAAGGAAACATTTTACGTACGAATATAATTTGTGGGGATGGCTCACAGGCAGAAACTTGTGTCTAAATAGTCCCTTCAAAAGCTTAGGGATGCATTTAAATTGGGAATTGGTTTGGAAAGGTCCCTTGGTATGAAGTTTGTGAAAGCAAAGACCTAAATGACGAGCTCTGCAGGTCTGGTTTTGCTCTGGCCCCTCCCCAAGGAAGAACTAGGGAACAAGGAGGAGCCAGAGAGCAGAACGGCAATACTAGCAACACATTAGAGGCTTGTTTACACTTCAAAGCTGTTTTGGATGCAGGGTGTGAGCCGAAAGCACAAAAACTATTCCTATTTAAAATCATTCCAAAATAGGAGCGCCCTGTTCTGCATCAGCATAATCCACGTTTAAAATGGATTATGATAAAGGAGAGTAAGGTGCTTTTGTGCTACAACACAGGTTTCCCTATATGGAGTTATTTAGGATAACTATCCTGAAATAATTCCATTTGTAGACATCCTCTGGTGCGTGGTATCAGAGAGGAGCAAACTACACACCGATGCATGATGAAAGTGTGTGTGTGCACACTATAATACACAGGCGTGAAATATAATTTCATAATGTAATCATATTACGAAAAGCTGACTTGGTTAGGGCACTCTGAATATCAAGGAATTCTTAGACACAGCAGCGATGAGCAATACAAAGAATCAGGATGTGCCTGCGGTAATTACACGCCATGTCCATCGGGTGGAAAAATACCTCCCTCCTCATTTTCCTCTTTGGGTAACTGCAAGGCTTCTGAATGTTTTATGAGGAACAGTCTGGTGCCTGAAAGGCCAGGATCCCACCAATTACCTCGTAATTGGGAGGAAGTTTGGTGATTTGGATTCACTTGATTCTGCCACTGATGCTCAAGACTGACGATGAACATGTCACGTAGGATCAACTTTCTAAAAGCATTGAGACATCCACTTCCCAAAGTTTGGGACCCCTTCATTTCCGCAGGCCCACAGAGATACCCAAGAAGAGCACAGCTTTCAGAGGTTGTACCAGGCCAGTTATTGTTTGTCATGAGTTAGTACTGGAGTTCCCCTCCCGCCTCACTGTCAAACAAGGCCATCCCCTCATGTGTTCTTTGCCTTTCCATCCTACGAGGGAAAAAAAAAAGGCATTTTACACAATTCATGGCTCAGCCCTGATATAAATTCCCACACTGATTAAAAGTATTATCGTGGGAAAATACGTGGGATTGTGTCAAAGAGCAAAAATAGATTCAGGCTCATGGTTTCTACGCTTGTTATAGAACACTCTGGAATTTCAGTCCTAAAGGGGAATTGAAAAAAATCTTTTTTGAATTAATTTTGAATGAATGACAAGTCCAGGGAAACCACATGACAATCCTTGACAAGTGAAAAAGAAAAAGAACATTAACAGAAACTCTTCATTCCCTAACAGTCAGCTATCCCAAGGGTAAACCGAGGTTAACATTGAACTGGGACTCTATACTGTATCATTAATGTAAACAAGCAGAGGTTGTGCTGGCATTCTGCATGGCTTTGGACAGACTAAATAATTACCTTTAAGCAGGCTACCTTAAAAGCAACGGGGTAATAATAGCTCTCCGTACTAAACCAACACAATAAACAGACTTTGCTGACCTGTAGTTAATGCATTCTTTCATATATGAGAGAGTCCATTAAATTCCAAACTTTACATACAGAATCCAAGGAGCCACACCATCAGTGAGCAAAGGAAGTTTTTCCTGTTAGTGCAACTGACTCAAAACACCAAAACCAAAAACATTTTCAGATCAGGCAGAAAAACAAATGCTCTTTGCAAGGGTGACAAACTGCTCGTTTCGGAGATTATTGATTCAGCAGCCTAGTCAGATAGTACAGTGTCACCTGCAGCACACAACCATAGCCTTAATTATCCTAACAGACTTTGGGAGAAACAGCCTGAACCCAGTCATTACACAGAATCTGCACATGCTGAGCCAGAAGGTATCATTTTGGTCTTCCTGCCTGACCTCCTTTATATTGCCAAGAATTCCCACTGTGGCCACCTGAGCATCACTGCATTTTCAACAGGATACCATAAATAGCAATAATAATTCCAGACATTGAATATACACCCAAGCTTTGACCCCATAATCCCAGTGCTGAAGCATCCCAGGAACCTCTGAGGCAGGCAGGCAGGCAGCAAAAATGATGCCAGTGTTATTCCGGATGACTTCTTTGTTTGCTTTTGTCCTGACACCTTCAGATGCTTCTCATTTGATTCTTTTCAGCAGAGAAAAGTCTAAAATTATACCCTGAAATTCGGAAGTATTTCCCATAAGGATAGCTTCATTTTAGTAGCAAAGGTTACAGCCAAAGAAGATTTGTTAAATGGAGACAAATCAGCTTTTTTTTTGAGTGTGAAATGAGGTCAGGGAAAGATCAAGCTATTGCTCCAAGCCAAGAAGTTCTGCAGCACGTCAAGATGTGTCTGGATGCTACGGTCTTCTCACCTGATGATGGGTCTGTCCGTGCAGAAGTGCCTTGGGTTTCCCTCGAGTTTTTCCACTGTCCAGCGCCTGAAACTAGCTAAAGAATCCCCAAAGAAGCAGCATTTTCTTGGTGTGACTGAATGACTTGCACTCAGCAAAAAATGATCATCAGTCCACCATCCTCCTCTGTCCGCACCCAAAAATCTCATGTGTTCTACATGGTTCTATTTGTTATCTCACAGAACAGATTAAGTTTCATCTAATTCTGCAATGGCATCTTGGATTTATTTATCCTCAAGTGCATGCTATAAGAAGTAAATCACATTCTTTCCATTGGACACTCAAGGTCTTCCATAGTCAAACTTCCACTCTGTTACAGACCTGATCAAAGTGGATCCATAGAGTTGTTTCCTGGATGAGCTTTAAAACATTAGTGGCTGAAATGCTACATGCTTTTATTCTGGACTTCATGAGAGTTTCATCACACCTTGGAGACTTCACTCCAACAGCTATGGGGAATTGGAAACGGAGGACTTATCCGTATTGCCTGTGCAGATTGTATCATCCAGAGACGTTTCTTTTCCAACAGGTTTACTCTCAGCGTGCAGCAAATATTTTCAAAAGAGCAGCATTTCCTATGAAACCATTTTATCCAATCAGCATATCTGAATATTTGTTTCAGGAGGGTTACATTTACATTCCAGTAATACTTTGTGCCATCAGACATCAAATTCTGGTTATATCAGGCCCTGTGCAAAGAGGTCTTACCCCAAAATTTCTATTTCAGTAGACAAGATTACAAAGGAAATAGTTACCTGCATCTTACAGGAAACAGATGCGACATACAGAGTTAAAGCGAGTTGCAGAGGGAGACATAGGGAGTTTGGGGAAAAAGCTGGGATCCAAACCCAGATAATTCGAGTCTAGCACCATAACTACAAAAAAACAAAATTAGCTTCAACAGTCTGCTTCAGACAAAGTTATAGACTATAAATTTATTATTTTATTTCCAGTGATAAGAAGTTATCCCCTTTAAGAATCCCCGTTCTACTTTGCTGCCTGGTGGCTCATTGCAAAAGCAAAGGCAGAAAAGCATTCAAACTAGGAAGGCAATACATCAAATGTTTGTGCTGCAGGTGCTACAGGCACTGCCGAGGAGACAACTAGTGGAAAGGCCAGTTTGCTCAGTTCGGACAATGAAAACAGCCTTTTACACCCTCTCTGTAATGTGCTGCTGTTTTGACTCTTAAATGGACCCTGGCACCACAGGGAACTGCTTCAGCCCAGGCCTCCCACTCCTGACCCATTTTCATTTCATTTCCTTTCCCCCAGCCTTGTCATATGTCAGGAGCACATTACACACCTTTTAGAGTTTCCTGCTAATTTGGTCATCACAGGCAGCCTCCGGAAGAACACAGTAATTACCATGCTAAATCAGACTGGTCTTTTAGCACAGATAACTCTGACTCTGCCCCATTCAGGATCTCTTTGGGAGGAAGACAGGGTTTGGCACAGCTCTCTGGAGCCAAGACGGGAGCAAGCGCACCCGCAGCCCTGTGTCGGACGGGGAGCCCATCACCGCCTCGGCGTGGCACGGCCATGCGTGCACCAAAGAGGCAGGTTTCAGGCAAACTGAGAAGCGCTCAGCTGTCCCCAGGAAAATGAGCAAGGCAAAGGAGGTGGGGAAACCTGTCCACTCTGTGGAGCATCTTTCATAAGATTTGGAAGCAAGATGGACAGTTTAGAGAATCTACAGTATAGGTCTTATCTGGTAAAGTCTGAAGACTTTGATGAAAAGGTAAAAAAAATAAAGGAACATTCCTGTTTTAAAGTATCCTTAAAAAAGTTGTCCATGCTTTTAAATCTGCTGAGCTAAGGAGTAATTCAGCTAAGTGCTGTGAGGAAAAACAGCTCTGTTCAGTTCAGGGCAAGAATTTTTTTCTATTAATGCCATGTGTTAATAAGCTTTTTCACAGCTTTTGAACATAAAGAACCTTTTGGTTTAGTTCTCCACAAATTTTGGAGCCAACATGGAAACCAAAACGAAAAACGTATGGCTTTACAGCTCCTAAAAACATCAGCAGAGGTTAACCTCGAATCTTTAACCAGCTTCTGTAAACATCTGAGATGAAGGCAAGCTGACCTCTGGCAGTGTTCACACAACCAGCCTTCCTGACGTTTCATCAAAGCACGGGCAATAAACACTAAGGTAAATACTAATACACAAACCTAGGAATATCAGATGTACCAGACCAAAGCCCCAGGTGTGATGATTTGGACAGGTTTCTCATGTGCTTTGAGTGAATACTGTAAGACAAATGAAATTAGAACCCAGTTTTAATTGATTTCTTCTTGAAGGTGCCCACTCAGAGGTACATTTAAGGATGATTATAAAAAAATGAAACAAGAAACAGGTTTGAACCTTATCACTTTAAATGAAAGAAAATAAGGAATAAGTAAACCCTGGAGATCCTTTTATAGCCTGTACTTGGCCTTGCCCAGTAAGAGAAGTTTCAAAAGATTCAAGAAACTGCTGTTCAAGAAAGAAAACCACAAAACAATCTGACAGCTTAGGAAATGTCTTCCCAATTCCCAGACGTCAGAGTCCGGTTATGTTCTTTAAAGTTTCTGATTTCCATATACTCCAGCTATGGACATTTTAATTATACAGACAAGTGCATTTTCTGCTAAACCCAGGACTATAATGGTATCTTTCAGCCACGGCCTCACCACACTACATGTTTGTTGGGTAAAAGCAAACAAATGTGTTATAATATTCCACATTCCAAAACAGCCATTTCAGACTTTTCCTGATTTTTTTTTTCCTTAAGCATTTTTTTTTTTGCTGTGGGATCACAAAGTTCTTTGAAAATAGTATCACATGGTGCTGTAGCTTTTCCTCCCCAGCATACTGTTACTGATAAAAATACTGTGAGCATCCTCACTTCAAGCACATAGTAGTAAATGTCAAGAGCACTTTTGCAAGGGAGAATGGTATTATCTTTAAAAAAATTAATGTACTTTAACTTTACCTCTCTGCTCGTTAGTGCTTGGCCTAACTAGTAGAGGATGGATTCCAGCTACTCTTTTTGGATGTTTTGGCAAGTCACTAGCTATCTTAGCCTTCACTTGTGAAAACATGGATAATTATCTGTTTCATGGGACAACTGTCGGACACTTGTGAAAAATAAAATGTGCATCTTCCAAGGGAAGAAACAACCTTGTTCCTCCTATCTGCCACTGCTGGACAAGACATTAATCCGCCCTCCATAACGCTGAGTTTCTGTGACCATCAGATGATCTGCAGAGAGATGAAGAGGCCAAACAAGTTTGTAAGGAGTTGGTGGTGTGCGTGCAAGATCACTGCCCTCTGCTGAAAGCAAGAGGCTTGTGAGGTGCACAGGCTTTCACCACAAACCAAGAGTCCCAAGAGCTCTGGTAGCAGGGCAGTGGCATCTGTTGCCTTTCAAGTGCAACATTTAGCAAGAGGAGATCAAGCATCACTTAAGCCCACAGACATTTTGGTGGTACTGTAGCAGGATACCGCCAACAATCCTAAAAATACGATGGAGCCTGCTTTGTCTTCTCTAAGTTAACTACAGGAGATGCACTATTTTCGTGTTTGTGCATAAACACTAGAAATATTTGACGACATCAAGGAAGCCTCTGCTAAGCAAAAGTACTTTACCCAAACCAAAAAACACTTAGCCAAGTCATCATTTCAGACAGTTAGGTTATTAGGTTGGCCCTACCTTGTAGGGTTGCCTTAGAGTTAATTTATAGATCCAAACTTAGACCACATTTGCTGGTATTCCAATCTATCCACATTGTAGTTTCATGTCTGTAGATTTGATCAGCAGAATTTAATTTTTAACAAATCTTGCTAACATTTAATGCTTTACTATGTTACACAGGGAAGAACATAGTGGCAATTCTGAAACAGATCCTTTTAAACATCCTTTCCCCTCTCACCATTCCTCAACAGCAAAGTGTTTTCTCTATTCCTTCCACAGCTGTCTTGAGTTAGACTACATGAATAAGCTTATTGGATAACTACCTAATTGCACATTAACACAGAAACAAAACACTTAAACTGTCACTTTACATTTTCAAGACAACTAACTTATTTTTAACATAGTCCTCAGCAAGTCAGGGCTACACAGAGGTTCAAACCAATGTAGTCAAGAACCTGGAAAAAAGAGAAGTTGCATGCTTTAATCCCCCCATTTCCATTTTGCTTTCTAAAATCTGTTAAAACAACTTATGTCTGTTTAGTTTGATCAGTGCTCACGTGAAAATTTCCTGCACTTAATTACTGTTGATGGCAGACTGATAACAACACATGGAAACTCTGTATAAGGTTAAACCTTTAAAGAAAAAGAATTAAAAATGGCTTGAAGGACAAACTTTTTATGAGTAGGATAAATTTATTTTTCCTTACAGACACAATATGTACAGTGCTTCACAGGTAGCCAAGTTAGAGGTTTTTCCTTCCTTAGACACCAAGCTATTTTATACGAAGGAATATTCTGTCCCTGCTTCAGACTGGAAAATGGAATCAACCAAACCCTAAGCACTATGAACACAATCCATAACGTCAGCCCTGGCATCGGGTAATACTTCTTGTAGGAACCAAATGTCAAAACTAGAGACAAGAGCAGATGAAAACACATCCTTGGGAGAGTTTAGCCTGATCCCTCCCCTCTGCTCCTATATCTTTACTCAGAAAAGTGACAGCTCCATTTGTTGCAAACAAATTTTCTGCCAGTGACTGTTTCAACACTTCACCATGAACAGAAGTCAGACTGCTGAGAATACCGTATAGCATTGCTCCAAACATGCTTTATTTCTGTATCTTTGATCATTCTACTGCTGTGTGGTCTCTACATTGACTCACTAATTTTTATAAGCACACCTGCTGAGGGCCCTCAGGTTTAGGCAGAAAAAGCAGTCCCTGCCCAAGGCATTTCACCTACCCATGGCTGAAGCGTCTCTTGGCTTGTTTAACTGAATGGGGCCACAGATTTCTTGGGCTGGAGAAATCTTGGGGAAACACATAGGTGAATCAACTTGGGGCACTCTCCCCCACCAGTAGTTCCACATAAAGGCTGAATACAGCAATAGGGGAGGTAGTTTTTACCTTCCAGCCATTTCAGTTTTTAATTGCGTGTCTGTGCTCGGCTGTCACTTGCCATCCCATGCGGAGAGTAGCTTTATCACTCCAGATGACTTCCAGCCATCTAGCCACTTTTCGGATTGCAGAACTGTCCTGATGACATTACAAACTTGTACAATTATGCCAGCCAGCTGTCTGAGTACTGATGACCTCCTCTGTGCCAATGTTTCTAGTACGCATGAAGTTCTACAACAGAATGCAGGTTTTCTTCCATGAAAAGGTATAATTAACACCAAGAAAAAGACCTATAAGCACTGCACCTACACTCACATGCTTCTTTCAGCAAAGCACTCCCAACGTGGCCTAAGGCACAGAGGCTCTGTTCCCTTGTAAACCGATCTGGGAGCAAACCCCAAGCTCTTGAAGAGATGAGCTGGTGCCATGATCTGTTACATGCACAGTGCTCAGGAAGAGACCATCTTTAAACAGGAAACCTAAAACGAGAAAAAGCGCCTTGTTAACTCTTTAGGCCCTGAGGCTTTGGTAGTAAAACATATGGTCAGAATTACCAGCCAAAGCAAAGCAGAACAGCTCACTGTGGCTACAATGCCCTGGGAATACGTTACCTTGGTTTACCACATTAATTTTTTATAATATGAAGAACCAAAAACTTGTTAGTAGAAAGCAGTACTTTCTTGCAGTGCTCAATTCTTTCAGAGATTTCTTATGAAAGAGAGGTCTGCCGTGATAAATACAGATGCTTTTCAAATGGAAAGGTGAATTCTTTCTAAAAGGTATTCCTGGATTCTAGGCAAAATACGGTTTCCAAAACCTTTAGGGCTAAACTTGAAGCAGGTAAGAGGTTTTCTTCTCCTTAAGTAATGCAAATGGGAAACTTAAAACATTGATTTTTTTCAAGAAGATTCCATATATTACTCTTAAAAATGAAAGTTGAATGTTTCTGAATTTAAAGATCAGCACTGTAGACCTTTAAAACAATCCAAAGTTACACAGCAAAAGTATTACATCTTTCCTTAAAAAGTGTAATTCTTGGAAAGTCCTCAAAAGAATCTGCTTCATTAGAGGCTAGTGTCCAATCTCATTGTGGGCCAATTCTTTTGTTCTACTGCTTTGCAATAAAGGTCTGTATTTATTAATTCCTAGAGGTTGCTGCTCTGTTGGCTTCTGATGCAACCCCTTATATCTTTCATTCAATGGGGGATTCAGATCCTGGGCCCTGCCCTCAGGCAAAACATATGTTCCACTCCAAACCAAATCCAACAAGGGTGTTTGCAAGGGAATAATTGTTTTATGTTTATTAATCACCTGCATGCAAATAGGTGCCAATAAAAACTCCAGGCAGATTCTCTGCCAGACTCACATGATCTAATAGCACCACACCCCAGTTTTGGTGTCTGAAATCATGAATACCTCCAATAAGGAGGCATCACTGCTTTGATATGCAGTGACAAAAATATCACATCAGCTCAGTCACTCTGCAATGATGAATTTGAAGAGACAAGAAACCTGCAAAAACATTCAACATCAGTGGTAAAATAAATTAGAGATGCTGCATATTAAGCTAAACAAATACATTAATGCAACATGAAGGGGTGAGATTTCAATCACAGAACTAGAATGCTCAGACTCTACTCACAGTAAATGTGACCTGCCAAGAGAAAACAATCAGGCTGGGGACTTCCTTTCTTGAAAGTCTGAAAAGGTTTTTACAAGACAAAAATATGCCACTGGCCTTAAATAGAAGCCACTGCAGCAATTACAACAACAAAACCAACTGATAATTAAACTCATTCTGGAAAGAATTAAACTATAAAGCCTGATGGGACTTCAGTTAAGAATTAGATTTAAGTAAGGGCAGCCTTAAGAGGCAGGATGAGTTAAGGCACTGGAGCTGCACATTTTTTTCTGTGACATTAAGCGAGTCTCAGTCTCTAATCCAGTTCTCACCTGTTCAAAGATGGGAATACTTGGTCTTCAAGTCCAGCAACTTTTTGGGGAAGAGACTAACATTCTCAAACACACTACCGAGGCAAGCCCAAAAAAGCTTTGACAAATAAGGACAGTTAGGTATGCCACTTACCTTTCCCAGCTGAGAACTGAGGTGTTATGCTGTGCCACACAAGTAATAGTCTGCACACAGTCTTGTACACATCCATCCTTCTATTTCCAAGATTCTTTTTCCAAGCTTATTGAAACATAAAATAAGCACCCAAACAGAGCATTCTAAACAGTTAACTCATCCAGTGCAAATTCAAGTAGGGAAGCAGTCCCAATGAAAATTATTCTTGGAAGAATCACTTCTGGGCAGACTGCAAGTAACAGCCACATGATAATTATCTGAGGCTGTTCTGTGAACGGAGTTTTCATATGGAAGCATCATCTACAGCCTAGACAGATCACTGATTATTCTTGCGGAAACAAAGCTCTAGCTAGTTAAGAGTAATTCAAAGATTTATGAAAAGTGCTGCAGTTTTATTTCTCATTTAACTTTTCATGTTCTAAATGTATAGACACATCAATTAAGATAAATCAATTGATACATTGGTTTGTATTTAAAACACTTAATGTAGTTATGAGCCTACTGTGCCAGCAGGAGAATATTCTTTCCCAGTAACACAACCATGGCCAGGTGAGCTAAAAACAACACTAGCATTTTAAAATCTGTTCTACTTGAAAATCTGTTCTTGCACCTTTCACTTGGAATAGATTGAAACAAAGTATAACAAAAGCAAATTAAGTCTTTGAAAACCTGATTTTTTTTTTTTATATAAAGCAAACAGTAGTAATGTCTTTGGAAAAATAAAGTAGATGGTGTATGTTTAGCATGAAACACTTGCCCAGTGTTTGCTGAGCTTTAATATCCAGTTATGAGAGTGGATGACAGCACACTGCCACATAGAAAATATAGTACCAGTTTTCCCACACATAAGAAAACTTAGAGGGGGAGTAGAAATCTCAGAAAAGGAAAGAAATACAAGTAACCTGAATGTGCACCCATTAACAATAAATCAAGTTTCACCTTCACCGTGGAACAATTTACTTAAATACTCTCAGGAAGGATCAGTGGAATAAAAAAAAGATGAAACTGGCTATATAAATGTCAATCTTTATTCGATCTCCCAGTGCAGTACATGACTTGTGTGCTTCAAATGAATAGAAAAAACCAAAAGTGAACAAAAAAAGAAGACTGCTGAAGAAAGATCTCAGGGGTTAGGACATCGCTTTTGGAAGGGGTATATTGTCCACTTCATGGATGCCATCTTTGTCAATGAACCGGGCGTTGAAAGAAGTCAGATTTAGGATGAAGCGTTTCTGAAGCTGTTTAACAAAAGACAAAAAGACAAAAGAGATGAGATTCATTCAAAGCTTAAATAAAAGAGGAGAGCATAATTTAAGGGATATGCTGTTGCACATCAAAATTTCCATCCTGGTCCTAGTGACCTGAAATATGAGGAACTAGAGTGTTTATTTCACTGCTCAGGAATCAATTAGTATGAGTTTGTTCTCTGTTATAAGACTATCCATGTAAGGCAAGCCTAGCCTAGAGATGCAAAATACACAAGCCTGTTAACAAGGAAGATATTTAAGCAGGAAAACTAGAGTGGGCTACAACTTCGGGCACGAAGTGTATGTATCAAAAAGATACTTCAAACAGAACCTCTTTAGAGTACTTCTACCTGAGGTTTCCCCAGATGTTTCCTCCCAATTACATTCGATTCAATCTCTTAAAGACAAGGATAAAGAATATTTTCCTACAATAAAAGCCTTGGAGTCTGAAAGGTTATGTTCATGTTAAAATTGATCATGAACTTTAAGGTCAAATCTTTACCTCAGTTAAGATATCACTTCACAAGCCGGAAGAGAAGTACATTTAGAAGTATATACTGGTTAAGTGGAATACAAGTAACAGAAGGATGCTTGCATTATGTTCAGAAGAAACATAAAAGGAAGAAGTCAAAGACTGTGTATCAATATTATGCTAAGCATGGAAGAAGCAGAAGAAAAGTGATTAAGCTTCAAGTTTATGTTCTGGATGACATGAACCATGCTAAGACAATGCAAGTGCCCACAAATCCTTTTCCTCAGTAGCAATTCCACATCTGGTCAATGTGCATTTACTACCCCTCTGGCAAAGACAGCAAAAAATGCAAGAAGAGGAACAGGAAAATATCAGCAAATGAATGCAAACAAACATTCCTTTCTCAAGTTCATAAGGGCCTAAGTTTGGCAACTCACCTCCTCTAGACATTTTTGTAGGAGCTCCACAGCTTCCTCACGTGTGATACCTGAAAGAGAAAACATCCACAGATTGATTTAATTAGAGGCCATCTCTCTCAACAGAAACTTTATTAAATTTAAACAACTTTTCAGCTGAGCACCAAAAACTCTCCTTCCCAGCTCACAGAAAACACTTTCCAGATGTACTGAGGACGCCCTGCACCGAAGCGCTCACGCTGCAACAAGCCATTGAGAATCGATTTGTTACACTGAATGGGAAGCATGACGGAATTTTGCCTCCCATGGCCAGGGACTGGGCTTCGGAGAAGTCGAGCCGTCTCTCTCTCCTCGAGTTTATTACTGTTTTAAATCAGCTCCATCTGTCCGCAGCCGGCTGCAAGTCAGTGACAGTCGGCGGAGATTGGTTTTAGTGCTACGTTCCCTGCTGGGTATTAGTTTTAATAATGGGAAAGGCACGTGTGTGATGCCCTTGCTATTCTCACACATTAGGATAAAATCCAGCACTCCATAGGGATGGCAAGCCATGACAACATATTGTAGCTCACTATTTTTCCCTTTTCACAAGGAATGGTGAAAATGGAGCAGTATCATTTTCAAGGGACATGTTTAGAAGACAACTAAGCTCTGTGGATCTCACAAAACTTGTTTCTAGAGTTTGTTCCAGACCCGCATCCGCTGTTCAGGCAGAAGTCCCATTAGAATAAAATTGTCAGTTTATAGCTACATTTCTTGCAGGAGATAGATGAAAGGATTACTAAGAAAACAGCTCTGCTATGAGACTAAACTCAGCTTTGCACACAGGAGTAAAGTTCTGTAGCTAAAGCCAAAGATGTCAGAAGTACAAAGCTTGGAGCATTGTTCATTTCCTCACCTGTAAAGTGGGGATGGGGCCATGTTTATTCCTTGGCAGTGTAAGAATTGGATTATGATTCTAAACCTAACCTTTAGACAGGTACAGACATGTACAAGAATTATGATCAACAGTTACCACGTGCATAAAACTGTAAATCAAACCAACTAATCTTCATGACCACCACTTCAGAGTCCTGAAGATAATCTTACTAGGAATATCTTTTCACTTGTATGTTTTTAATATATCACACACAAAGCCAATCCAAGATATGGAGCAGTACGATCTGGGACTGCCCTCTGAAGATTGATACTCTGGGAAAATGCACATGTCATAGCCAACAGACAAGCAAGTAGAAGATAACGTTATCAAAATCTTATTTATTAAAAACAGACTGCTAGCAGCTAATGGTCCAGGAAAGTCTAGTCATGTTTTAGAATAAATTGAAACTTCCTTCACTTACAGTCTGCTATGCTTCAAACAGGAAAGCACTTTAAGGAGTTGACTAGTTTCACATTACCATTTCAGCAAAAACAGAAGGCAATCTTTAAAGCTACATTTTTCTAACAAAAAGTCAAGTTCAAATCTGTAGCATCACAGCAATTGCGCTGGACTATCTGACTCAGCAAATGTCAATCTCTCAGTTTAAGCCTTTAATTTATTAATCGGTAACAGGAGAATTTTCTTCTCCATAGACTCCACTTACTTGGCTTGTAATAGCGGTCAAGGATGCTGAGGGTAAGGAATGCACCATAGCCATGTGCTGCAAAAGGAGCTTTAGCCAGAGCCGCAAGGTAATCCATGTAATAAAGCGCAGGACCTTCATGGTCATCATAGCCAGCCAGGAGAAGGTTGACATGATAAGGGGTCTACAAACAGAAACCGTGTTTTCATTAAAGCAGCCACACCCAAGTCTTGGAATCTTAATTCCCCATGCCACCTACAGAATAGCAACACAGTTGGTTTCACAAGTCTTTGCCATAAAATGCTACTAGCAATTACACCAATACTGTCTGCAGGAGATTATGGATCTCAGTCTAAAAACGATAAGGTCTTTGGGTAATATGGAATGCAGAAGCAAATAAAAACAAAACTCTGATTCTCCTGAAAACTAGTGTGGTTTGTTTTTTTTTTTTAAAGCTTTCATGGCACATTCAAACTTAAGAAAATTTTAATTATGTTTTCACACCAGATTCTTTCATCTCAGCATAAAACTTGCAGATTTTTACTGTCAACACGTGAGCACAACGTGAACATTTTGCAGTTTATAAGAACTTCTTTGTTAACTTACCATGCTCTTTTCTCAGTCACACTACTGCTAAGCATAGACCATTTTAGCACATATGAAAGCTTACACACAGTGCAAACAGTTATATACAGTGTTATGCTGTCTTGTTAACTGATAGTTGGATTTTTATTGCATGTACCAAGTTTAATCTTTAATATTAGGTTAACTTGACCAAGTGAATGAAGAAGATCTCAGGAATTGGTTTATTTCTATTCAAAACTGACTACTAAGATACTGCAACATCATATTAGCAGTAGCTTTTTGTTTGGTTGGAAAGAGTTTTCTTGAACTAGAAATTTAGTCTGCTTTAGCTGCTGTCTTCTCTGATTCTTGTTTATGACTTCAGCAAGAGCCTATCAAATAGACTGAGAAATAGCTACATCTTACCAACAAGACCATGCAACTGCATTAATGTAAACATGCCTTTTTATTGTGCTGTACTTGCAAGTCTAGCAATTCCTTAGCCATTTCCTTTGTGTTTTAGGTGTAGCGTGTTTCACTATAACAAATAAAGCAGATGTCCCTATACATCTTCTTCTGAGACCTGTACTTTATAAGACCATGAAGCATGCACGCACTGTATTATTTTTAAATGTAGGAATTTTATATCTTTTTTAAAAACTGCTTTTATATACTTCCAGTATTTTCACATTTATATAATGTTTCTTATTAATCATACTAATGGGATATCTCTTAAAATGCTGGAAAGTCTAGATCAACAAAGAAACAAAATGAGGAAAAAAATGATGATGCAACTAACAATAGATTAGAACAAGCAAACACCATTTCACCCTAAAGCCAAAACATTAACTTTATCACAGGAAAAAGTTCATTTTGATAATAAGCACAGTGAATTTGCACTCAAAAAAATACTATAGGATACTATATTTTGACTTTCACCAGATAGTAAGAAAGAATAGAGCAGGCTACAGTTATATATCAAACATCACTGTAAATTGCGTGATTTAATCTTCAAAGCATTTGAGAATATTTGGAACCAAGTTACCATGCAGCTGTATTCGTTTAATTAGTCTGTATTTCATCATTTATTTATTCTGAAACATCACACAAGTTGATACTTAAGAGCCATGACACAAGATCACTCAAATTACTGTGTGACTTTGAATTACCAACATTGGCATATGCGAGATACTCAACCATAAATAAATGGTGTTACACAGACTTTAACAAATCTGTAAGCTGTTTTTCAGTTGTAAGTTCTCTCACTAATGGTCTATGAGACAACTTCCTAGAACTCAAACGTAAATAAAGTGTCACCCATGCCCTCCTATTATTCAAGAAAGGTAGGATTTAAACATTAGAAAATAGACATCATCTATTTACTACTTCCGTGCTTACAAATGAAATTTGCAGACAGCACCTTAGCGCTGTCTTAGCAGGACTAACATCTCTATGCTGGGACTAGTATTCCTTGTACATCCCAGTGTCCATTCCAAAGGCAGCCTTGGTTTTTGTAACCAAATCCACACCAACAGTTCTAAACGCTTTAGGAGACTGGTGTGATTGAAGGGCTACCAAATGAGTGGATTACTAACACTCCAGGATAGACTAAAATTTTTTTTTTCCAAACTTAACCTTCCTATTAGAGGCAGTATTTCTCATCCCAAGTAGCTTTGCACTTTCTGCTGTTTGATTTAAAATAACTACAGCAATTAAGAGATGTGTGAAAGTCTTCAGAATTTACAGCTGAAGAGAACAGTTGTGATAAATACACTAAAACAACAAGATCAGCAGTGGGAGGCTGGGCGGTGACAAGCAGCGCTGTGACATCTGGCGGAAGCCAAAGTGACAGCAAGGGGGGAAAGGTGGGCGTGAGGAAGCATCCTGCCAAGCGTGGACAAGGAGAGAGGAACTGACAGTCTTCCTCTGGACTCAGGCCAGACCCTGTCACCTATAATTAAACATAGCATCACAACAAGAAATTGAACTTCATCAGGTGTGGAGGGGCAGGGGGCTATTTTTCCCATTCACCACCACCACACAACCTCAGCAGTATGTTAAATGTACTAAACCCAGCCCTTGATTCAGCAGATGAATCAAGCGTGACACTGGAGAAGGTAACAGTGGAAGAGGAACTACAGCACCACTCACCTACGCAAAAGCCAGTTGGCTCCAAAGCAGTTTCTACGTTTGTCTCAGTTGCAACACAAATGGAAATCAACAAAGATTTTTTTTTCAGATCCTACTCTGAAGTATAAAACCCATGTTTTAAAAAGATGTCATGAAAAACCACATGTTGACTATTCAGTAAAAGAGCACAGTAATGTAATGGCCTTAAGTTACAAGCCCAGTGTCATTACACTTGACACTTTCCACCAAAAGAACAACTTCAAGACACCGCCTTACAAGACAGCAATCCCCAAGATCTCAGGAACTTGGCCTACATGAGCCACAAGGTTCACAAATTAAATCAAACTAGATAACATAGGGAGGAATCCAGATGATGATTAACAACACAGAACAAGCTCTATTTTGGGCTGAGCCATGACAACAGTATAATGCCTGAAAAAGTACGGTTTAGTGTTAGCCACCCACAGAATCATTAAGGTTGGAAAAGACCTGTAAGATCATCAAGTCCAACCATCAACCCCACACCACCATGCCCACTAAAGCATGTCCCGCAGTGCCACGTCTACACATTCCTTGAACACCTCCAGTGACGATGACTCCACCACCTCCTGGGCAGCCTGTTCCCATGGTTGACCACTCTCTCGGTAAAGAAATTTTTCCTAATATCCAGCCTAAACCTCCCCTGGCATACTCTCCAGCCCTCCGTAACAGAAACAGCTTCACACAGTGAATGGCAATACAGCAACAAACTACGTTTTCCCCCCATCAAACTTTTTACTTCTAAACTATTTTCCTGCGCCTAACAGGAGGCAGTGGCATGTTTTATCTTTTAATTTTTATCATCCACATAATTAAATTAGTAGCCTCCAGGAATCCTATATGCAATTTAAATAGATAGAGAGCTAGTGTCAATCCTTCTGGTATCCCACAAATTACAAAGAAAATGTAACAAAATTCATGGGGAAAAAAATTGTGATGGCAAGGTTTGTATCATCAAATTCTAAATCCCACAAACAAATCATTAAGTGCTATGTTTAAAGAAAAAGAGTTCTCCCTACAGTATAGAGATCACTGTAGTGTGACAGTAGTGTCAGAGTGTGCCACTTGCTCCAGGGCATTGCCATCTGCAACAGCACAACATTTTGTCTCCGGTAAATAAACACATCTGCCTTCGCCAGTGTCCTCCCCACTGTGCTGCCCATCTGGAGCATGTGAGCTGAAGACCGGCATGGGCTCAGGAAGGAGGGGAGACACAGGGAGGATCAGGCCTCAAGGGACATGGCAGAGAGGAAGACAACAGTGCCACATCCTGCTGGCCAACTTTACCAAAAAGTCTGTTAAATTACTCCTGTTAGTGGTACTTTAAATCATATGTTAAGAAACAGTGACTTCTGCTTAAGAGGACAGACATTCAGCATCAGCCTCACCTACACCATCTGTGCAGGTCAGATGCCCTTGAGACAAGGCACCAGCACCAGGCAGCCAACAGCCACCTCGGCCAGGCACCAAGCAGCATTACTCCTTCACATCAACCTCAAAACCTGCACAGAATTCCACAACACACACACAGACCTTCCAAATCACATCTGAGCAAAAGCTAAAGCAAGCAGCATCACTGCCAACCACCATCTACCAACCATGCTTAATCCATGTAGTTGACTAAGTCATTTAAACCCGAAGAGTAGTGTTTCGTGTATGAGACTGAGGCAGGACCCTGCACTCAGTTCCACTGACTCACTCTAACTTTACTAAATTGAAAACTTGCTACCTTCAGCTGTCATCCATGTCGCAAATGAGAACAATGACCTTAGGCTGTTCCCGTGGATGAGTTCTTGAACAAGGGTCTGGACCTCACTCCACAGATGCATAATTCTCAACAATACAGCTCTGATCGTAATACTGGCCTTTATTTCCTACTGTAAAACATCATTTCAGGCCTGTGCAGTATATTGTTAGAATATTGTTAGAATAGCAGCATAATTTATCCCATGCCCTATCCCTGAGAGAGCTGTTGAACTTCATTCTCCACATCCTATATCTTCTTGGTTTTTTTGTATAGCACAGTGAGAAGAATGCTGATGAAATGCTTCCTAACCTTGGATCTTTAAAAGTCCATTTGCCCTTTCATGACATCTTTCCATACTATGAAAACATTACCATGACAAAAATCAGTAATTGCAGTTTAGTAACTTGAAAATACAGCTCCAACTTGGACTTGATATTTACCAAAAGCCTCATGTTGCTGTTTACAAAAGGGACTTGTTTTGCTAAGTACATCAAACAGCTTTGCTCTATTAAATCATTTTCCAAGAAGATTAAACGGATTCAGTGCATTTGCATGAAAACTGACAACCTTATCTCGATGTTAAAGAGGCTTAATTCACTTCGCTGTCTGCAGTGTTTGTGACAAAATGCTTATTGGGGCCAAGGCTGGAATTTTAAGACTATAGTTGTATCAGTTATTGATAAGTGATGTGATAAGTTTTTTTAAATAAGCAAATCAAGTTATGTTTTAATAAAACATCCTTTCAGCAAAGTGAATTCATCACTAAAGACAGAAGCCGCCACTTTTTTCATCAGACTCCATTACTTGAAAATGGAAATTTCCCCCTGTAAGCCTTTGCCAAAATCTTTCAGCTATTACTCACTCGACTCCGAAGATAGTCAGCTAGGTTTCGTCGTGTGAAGTTTGCAGCTGCAGTAGGAGACAATTCATAACCTGGAGAAGAAATGCGTGTATTTGATAACAGTACAAATCCACATTCATGTTTCACTTCCTGACTTTCCATTCCTATTTTGAAATAACAAGATATTCTTTAGTGACAAAATGTTAAGCAATTTGTCTAATTCCAGTTTATTCTGAAAGCTACAAGCATAAAAAGGGCCCTCAAAATCCAGGTAGCTCGTATCTGTGTAGACCATTAAAATACATAGCTTCAAAAAATTAGAATACTATGGGCATGTAGCCTGAGTTTCAGTCCAGTATATCAGGAAAACTGGTAACAGTTGTCATGCAATAGACATGTAAGAGAAGTATTTTACTAACAAACCTATTATTGTGTCATTTATATTACAAATAGATCAGCTGGGCTTTGGACAAACCTCTTGGTTTATACTATATAACCCAATCTCCACTTCTTCATCCTGCCTTCACTACCACCTTTGCTTGACACAAAATACAGAAATCCTTAAAGCTAGAGAAGCTTTGAGAACAGCACTACTTTCCACCAACATTCAACTGTAAACTATACCTATCATTAACTCTGCTTCCAAACCCCCAGTGAGTAACTGTTCTTCACTCACCATTTCTCATTTTGTAGAGCTGAACATTTTTCTGAATGTATTCTGCGAACTGTACAGTGTCTCCAGCCTCCCCAACGCACAGGAGTAAGATCTTTTCACTCATCTTAAACATTTTGTCATGGTCTAGGCGAAGAAAAATAATGTTAAGAGCCATGGTCATGAGAAAGACTAAATTATTTTGCCAGTATCATAACACATCATGATTTCTTTCAGAAGCAAGACAGTAAGAGACCCTGATAACTACATTATGACCTGGAGCACTACCAGAAAAGTCTTCCTGAGCAAACCCTAACACTCAGCTTCTCACAGTTGGTGGCACAGTACACAAGGCTTGTTAAACACATCACCAAGAGAAACAAAGCTGAAATGCACAGAGTGCTTCCTGCAGGAAGGGGAGCATTTTGGAAATGCATAGTTGTTCTTAAATAGAAAGAAAGACTAAGACTTTACATAGAATACTGCGTCCAGACAAAGTTTAACATTATACATGGTGCTTCCTGTGTTTGGGAATAAGAATTTTGCTCAGTGACCGTTCTACTTTATCTAAATATACTGCATCAGAAGCAAATCCTTTAGCATAAAGCTGAAATATTTACACATCAAGCAAAAGCAATCTTAGGAAATCCAGAATGAAATTCCTCGTCAAATGATCCCCTTTTCCTGATATCCACCACTATCTCAAAAATTAGCAATTTAGGCAAGTGAGACTTTCAGAAACACGCTTTTGCTTGTCATTATTTTTTGTAAAAAAAAAAAGAACATTTAAATATTGATTATAAATTATTAAACAGCCCACTGATACACACGGAAATTAAGGAACGGCAAGCTACACTTACTCATAATTGCAGTTTAAAAAACTTGTCTGTGTGTATCTGAGGGAATCCAAGTTGTCACAATGACAACACTGAAGACAATTCTGTGCTCACTCTAACACTGCAGTCTCATCTAATTAGCAGACTGGCACTCAGATATCCGAGACAGAAAAATTCAAGTAGCTGTTGGCGTGAAAGGAAGAGCACTTCTCTATCCTGAAGGTAGGTCTATGGAACAACGCTAAACCTCCACCTCTGAACTCCACTTTCAGTTTACTAAATGCTGCTGAATAATCTCTGCTGCAAGACAGGTATGAGTGTCACAATCCTGTAATACGATTTCAAGAGTTATTAAAGCACCCAGCAGCTGCACAGAAGCTGCATGTCTTGAGAGGTCAGGAAAGGCCAGTGACACTGATCAGCCCTTGCAATCAATTTACAAATTAAAGCAAGTATTAGTAAAGGCCAATACTCTCAACAAATACCTGAAATTTGTTTTTTCTCTCCCCAAAGACAAATAAATTCTATGTCCTATTTTCCTTAAAGTTTATCAATAAACCTACTTAGAACCAACATTAATTTACAAAATACAAATATAATCACTTTAAACAATGTTTTGTATGTGCCACCACCTTTCACAGCCATCTTTCTAACGCTACTCCAATTGACTTTTACAGACCTGGAGTGAAATATTTCAGGTAGAAGCACTGCTAGCTATAACATTTGTGATTTTATGGGATGTTTATCAATACTGCAATCTAAGATTTTTTTATAAAAGAGCTTCTAAACCACAGTATTTAGAGCAAAAAGATCACTACACCTTGTAAACAAGCTTCTAGTCTAGGTGATTGCAACAGCAGGCAGAAAAACTCATTTTCAAGAATTTCGAAGGGTTGATAATCCCCCAGATGTTTTACCACATAAAGAAACCAAAAACACGTTACAGTTTGGGTCACATGCCTTGTGCTATGAATTTCACTTATGCTTTTACTTCCAATATTTTTTTTCCATGAATTTCATTTTAACAGTGAATTAGACACAAGCAAGCATTTAATCTCACTCATCATTATCTCTGTGCAGTTTTTTTTAACGCATCTATATTGCGGGTTTGGGTTCACAAGTCAAAGCTTACCTGAACGGGCAGGTTAACATGACAACCCAACACAGTGCAGTCATATTGGCTCAGGCTTGGAACCTTCACTCTGAGCAACCAGCCCTTTCAGACCTAGGCTCACTCTGAGTGACAGAGACCGGCCAGCAGCCCCTACAACGAATAAAGCCTAAACTGAAACACTCGGCAGCCTTTATCGCCACCCACACCTGCCTACTTTAAGAGCCTTTCCTCAGCCGCAGCCAGAGCCTCAGAGCGCCCTAACCACATTCAGGGAGCCCAGCCCTGGACGCGTGCCCGTGACTGGAGCCCAAGGACACCCTGCCCGCCCAGGGCCGGTCCGCCTCGGCCGGGGCTCCCCGCCGGGCCTGCCCCGGGTGGGGCAGAGCTAACGGGCCCCCCGGAGCTGCGGCGGGGCTGCTCGCGCCGCGCGGGCCTCGCCTCTCACCGTGCTTCATCTGGACGATGCTGGAGGCCGCCACCGTGTCGGCGGCTACCAGGACGTAGTCGGGGCCCTGGATGCCGATGAGGTACTCCATGGCCCGCCGCGCTCCGCCGTCCCCTCAGGCCGCGTCGTGACACAGCGAAGCGCCGCCGCCTCCCACCCGCTCGCGCACAAGCGCCGGCGCGCAGCGATGACGCCACCGCCGGCGCTCGCGAGAGCCGCCCGCCCCGGGGACGGAGTCACGTGGGGCGGCGGCGCGCGGGGCGGCCTGAGGCAAAGGAGGCGGCCGGGCGGGCCCCGTTCCCCCGTTTTATAGCCGCCTTCGCCAGCCACAGGGCTGGCCCTAACCAGCCGGGGGGCGGCACCTGGAAGGGGCACGGGGATGGCGCGAGGCGCTGGCTGGGCTGTCGGTGTCCCGCGGGCCCCTCACGGAGCCCTGTCCCCCGGGCCGCAGGCGCGGGGCACCGATCCGTCGGGAAGGGAGCTCGGGGGGGCTGAGCCGCCGGTGTGCTCCCCCGCGCTCTGCCGTAGGCCGGCACGCTGCCGCGCTCTGTGGGGACTGGGGCGCACTGGAGGCGATGGCGGCTGCAGGCAGAGCTGGGTTTCCTGGCGGGGAGATGTCCTGGGGTTGTAGTTGGGGCCAGAAACCCTGTGGGGGTGGGTCCTTGGCGCCATTCCCATCCAAAACACAACGGCGTTCGCTGTTGAAGAGCACAGTTCCAAGGCAGAGTCCCAGTGCAGAAAATGGAGTGGTGGTAATGGCACATCCCACTTCAGCCCCACGCTCTGTGGAATAAAGCCGAACTGGCTTGGCGGTCTGAGCTAGAGCGAAGGGCTGGTGCTTCCTGACGGCGTTCCGTGGAGGTCCGAGAGGAAAGAAAACCCTCTAAACCCTGCTTGCACCACAACTGTTCCTTAGGCACAGATTCTTTTGGAAATACATGACTGGCACTCCTGCAGCCTCTGATCTATGTAGTCGAAAGGAACTGAACTGTGAAGAGGCAGTGAAATCCTTCCAGGAGCGATGGAGTGATTTATTTGCTGCCCATCTTTGTGTGTCAGGAATAGCCGGCAGTGCCAGCTGCGTGCAGAGCTGAGCCCCGAGCCACTGTGCCGGGCTGCCTGCAGCTCCTGCCGTGGTCTGCGGTGACAGCCGGCCGGTGCGCAGCCGGTTACTACAGGTGCATGCCCGTCCGGTCCGGAGTCACTCCTGCCACCCCAAACACTATCCCAAGCAGAATCGCCCACGATCAAAGCCCTAGCTTGACTCACCTATTGAGCCAATAAAGGAATTTTTTTTGTCCATGCCAGCCACCAAGGGAAAACAACTGAACCACAGATGTGCCTGGAGATTTTTCTATCAGTTGATGGCTTCAGAGCTCCTCCATGAGCTCAGGTAGAGAGCTTGGATGGCATCTCTCTGTTTCATCGCCTGGCTGGACATGGGTTCTGACAGCAGCCGATAAGCAAATGCTGTTCTCTGCTATTCCCTATCCCCCCCCATCTACTTAAATGTCTCAGGGCAAAAAATGTCTTGTCTTAGGTGGCTGTGCACCACCCAGAAGCTTCCAGGTGTGGCTGTAATGTAGATAATTAATAACAAGAGAAACAGAACAAATACTCTAATTGCCTGGACATTGTCTAACTGCAGGCGCCATCCTGACGAGCACAGTATCTCCAACTGGCGCTTGGTTTATTGATTACACTCTGCCCCGTCTGAGCCTCATCTAACATGTTCACTAAGTGCAGCTCCACAAAGGCCCAGCCCCACGCTAATGAAAGGGGCCACCGAAGCATTAAACCCCCCAGCAGTTGCCATAAAGGAGGCAGCCCCAGGAAATAAAACTCTGGCTGCTACGGCACATGGCAAACGCCCAACTGCACCTCTACCAAGAAAGTCGCTGTGTAATTATATGAGAACTGGGCATAACCTTTGTGTGGTTTAAAAAATACTAAACATGCCAAAAAGCAACAGCAAATTGTCTTCAGGAAACAGTATAAATGAGTGCAAGCAGCAAATTCACCATTTTGACTGTTTTCCAATTGCCTGTAGCTACACTTGTTAAATTGAGTGCTGCGTGCATAAATCAAAACAGGATGTTTTCTTTTACCTAACAATGGCCAAGCTCTGTGCCAGTGCTTAAGTATTTTCTATGTGGATCCAATCTGAAGTTTTAAACACGTTTTTCCCTATAGCTCTCCATACGTATTGCACATGTACATACAGCCAGCCAGTCTAACTTAGCAGTTATTTTTTGAGACCTTTTTAAGAGAAGGTTAACGAAAAATCAACAACTACCATCCTTGTTGATTTTTATTGGGCCCTAGGGTGCAATTGAATGTTAAGGTTGTTATTGAATTTTCTTGACAGATTGAATTTCCCTGTTTAGGAAGCACGCGTGCATCTAGTACACACCTACCTCTCTTCCTGGGGTGAAGGCGCTTCTGGCATTAGTACATGGGTATAAGAAGGACCGCAGGACATCTCTGCCTAGCAGAAATTGGGGAATATTTTCCACCGTTAAAGGGAAATTGTCCAGGCTGCAGTATGTCTTAAAACTGCATGTGCCTTTGCCTATTTTTTTTTCAAGACAAATATTGCAGTTATCTGTATTTATACATGTGTGTGCTACACAACCTTGGTGGGGGTTATTCCAAGAACAAAAGCTGTGAATAGCACAGGGATGCTAAGCAGCCTACGTAAAACTCTTACGTGTACTGAGATACAATCTACAGTTTCTGATACTGAGATCCTGTACCCAATAACGGAGATATCCAAAGACTCTGTGGTCCTCGGAGTACCTTTTCTCGGTAGGTCCAGATAAGTTATGGAGCTGAAGCATCCCAGTACAAAGCAGGAATGGGAGCACAGAGAGCGAGAGGCTGTGATGGAGAGGAGAGCTTGCCCTCCCATCCTCCCATCACAGCTTCTAGCAAGTAAAGTATGCTGGAAATGTGGTATCTTCTTAAAAAGGAAGGTTGATCCTGTAAGAAACCCTGAAATTGAAAAAAAAAAAGAAAAAAAAAATTATATCACCCACAAAGGAGGAAGCAGCTTGAATTTATTATGTAACTTGCCATAACTCCCTGGACTGCTCTACACCAACAAATCGGTGTAAAGATACATTGCAACGAAGGAAACTCAGCAAGGACAGACTGGTTGAGAAAGGGAAAAATGGGAGGGCTGAGAAGCAGATGGAAAAGCTGTCAAGGATGAATAGCTGTCATGATTTCTACACAGAGGCAGACAAGTAATACATCATATGGGAAAACCTGTAACACAATAAAAGTTAGTAAAGAGTCCGCAACACAGCCGAGAGTCAGCTCTGCACTGAACATAAATCCACCGAGCCCTGTTACAGCCACTGGAGCTGTTCAGGCGGACACTGGGTATGGATCTGGCCTGGACAGTAATTCCTCATCTCCATTGATGTGGGCTGCCCAGTGCTTCCTAATTTAAGATGGTATTTACAGAGGAAAACATGGCAGTCTCCTTACTAGGTGCTGATTGCTCCGGCAGAGAGCCCAGAGCTGAGCAGAGAATGCACACAAGTCATTACATCAACAGGTGGGAAACAAGTGTCCGTGAAGACATAAGCTGGCTTTACAAACCTTTCAGCATTTCTTTCTCTTCCCTGCTATTTTTTTACCCCTTCTTCCCACATTGTCCGTGAGATATTGCAGATGTTGTTCTTACCTTTGCACAACGAGCTCACCTTTACCTGATCAGGCTGCGGACTGCCGTGCCAGCCAGACGTCAGCTGCCTGGCTACCCTGAGTGCAGTTGCTCTCCGGCGGTGTGTGGTTCTCATGTTAATGCGTAGCAGATTTACCATGCTTCTGACATTTGTAAACAGCAACGCACTTTACGGAGGCTCCCGACAGGGTCCATCCCAGGTCTGCATACACCCAGGGGCGCAGGGACTGTGCGAATTCACAGGCAGTACAGATACAGCTCTGCCATAGACAGAAGATCTGCCGTGCGGAGAAGTTGTGATACGTTTGCGGTCACTCGGCCAGGAACAAGCACTTCGCTTGCTGAACTCCTAGGCTGCTGGCTAATTGCCTGACGACTGGCATCCGTCCCTCTTCCACCTGTTATAACAGCAGAACGTTTTTTAGAGGGGACGCAGTGCCCTAAATGTGGCAGAGGAAAGGGAAAACTCTGCAGGTTCTACCTCTGTCTCCCAATCTGGTGATCCCAAGTTCCTGTTCCCCTTCCAGAAGAGCGATGCTGAGCCCTCCTGGGCGCATTGCCGCTGCCTTGTGCTAAACCAGAGCTGGGCAGTGCTGGCCTGAAGCATCTGGGCTCTGCTTTCTGCCCTGTGCCCAGCTCACAAGGCAGCCCAGCAGGCGTGGGGCTGTGGTATGATGCACGACTGCAGTATGGGAGGTATTTTTCATTCCAGGGATTGTTTGACTAACGTTTGCACTGGCTTTTGCCCTTTGCTGTCATCTGTCTCAATATGGTATTAGTAAAGACGATGTTACAGTTACTGTAATGCCTCGACAAGGTTTCCTGCTAGGAGCTCGCTGCTTTCCAGAGAAGAAAAGGATCCTCGTGTTCTTGCTGTTTCAGGTGCAGGAAATGAAGGTGCAGAGAGGAGAAGTGATTTAGTGGAGATCACAGGCCAGGGTAGCAGACTGGATAGGAACAGAAATGTCTTGATTCACTGAGCTCCTCTCTAGCTGCTGAAGCGTGCCATTTGGATCACACAACCCCGGAATGAACTCTGCAGGGCTTACATGGAGCTTTGCTTTTAATCTCTCTGTCTGGGCTCCGCAGAGCTCCTCAGGCTGACTTTCTATGGGCCTAAACATGGTATATTTAAACAGATTCTCCTTAGGGATGGGCAGGGACAGACCTTGCGTTGTTCCTCCTGTGCCCCGGCTGGTGAGCAGCCCCTGGTGCCACTCTCTTTCTGCCTCTGTCCTCCCCACCGTGCCTCTGGGTCACGAGAGAGCAGTGCTTTGCTGAAGTTTCAGCTAGCAAAAGTTGCAGAGTTTTTCTTTCACGTTTGTTTTGACAGATGTGTGTTAAGCACTACCTGGATGGAGGGGTTTTGCCAGTGATATTTAGATCATGAGCCTGGCTGTCCTGGGATGCAGAGCAACCCGTTAGCATCTCCGCGCAGTGCTTGCTGTCAGGCGTACAGCGGCTTTGCGGAGGGATTGCTCTGAACAAGGGAGGCCCCGCTCACCTCTCCTGCAGTTTCCCAAGCTGAGGTCAGTGTGGAGGGAGTGTGTCCTCCTCGCCCACCGCCAGCAAAACTCCTTCCTAAGAGTCCTTATTCTTGCCAAACTTGTCAGGAAACGTCAATGTCTGGCAGTGTCGATCCAATGGGCCCTGCATCCCGCAGCAGCCCCCGCTACCGCCGGCGGGTGAGCGGGCTGCTCTGCTTCCCTGGTCCCTGGCCCGTTGCAGAGTGTTTACCCTCCACCTGTGATGGCAAGAACGGGGCATCCATTGGAGTGTGCAGGTGAAAATGGATTGTAACCTGCCGTCTGCCATGTCAATAGAGCTGATTAGCGCTTGTGTGTGTCTCTGGCAGGATTGATCTTGCAGGTGAGAACATTTCAGAGACCAGCTGGGGCCCAGCTCCTCGGCGGGATGCTCCTTCCTGAGCAGTTCTGTGGAGGTCATCATTGTCTCCTTGCGGTGGGCGAGAGGATATTCACCACCAACAGCTGGGATGGCCAGGCACAGGGAGCGTTGTTTCCCAGTTTTCCCATTTCTGGAGCCTCCCCGGCAGTGCAGAGCATCACAGCTGCTTCCCACTGTGTTAACTTTTGGTTCCCTCTCCCAGTTTGATTTGCTGCTCAAACCTTCTTGGTGAGGTGGGGAAGCACCAGGCACTGCAGGCTAACATTGCAAAAGCTCAGTGATGCAAAACCAGGTTGGCGATCCCAATACGATGTCTAGCTTTGAGTGGTGGGTGACCCATAACTGCACAGCTCTGCGGGGTCCAGCGGGATGATCCATTTCCTAACTTGCTAATTGTAAAACGAAACCATAAGAAGAAAAGCTGCTTCGAGTCATTGGATAGGTTTTTCCCCCACTGAGGAGGCACAGATGAAGAAATCAAAATGTTTAACAAAACAGAGATTTCCCTGGTGTTGTGGGAGATTTATAGGCAGCAACATCTAGTTAAAGCTCCCCCCCAGCTCCTCTAGCTCTGTCCTTCTCTTTGAATTCCTGCTGGTCACTGAATTACTACTTTTCTTACTATTTCCTGTGCTTTAAAAGTGGGGAAAGCACAATCAAATTATCGTCATGCTCATTTGGTTAATTACCCATTTAGTTACTTATTCAGTTCATTAAAAAGACGCTGGCCACTGTCAGTTTGGAGGAAATTCAGAGAGGCAGGCAGTTAGGAGACAGGATATAGGACAAAATAGGCCATTACTCCAGCCCAGTGAATGGCAATTTATATCCCTTCTTTTCTGCTACGTCACTTCTCTGCACAGTTTGTTCTGGGTTTAAAAAAAAAACAACCAACAAACAAACGAAGAAAGCATTCTGCTGGAGATCACCATTGCTTGTTAGAATCCATTTAGGTTTAATCCAAAGCTCTCCAGAAGACCAAACCACCTATTTTAGGACTCCTTTTTTCAGTTGAGAAAAATGTGCTGCTCCACAGGTCATAAGATGCCTGTAATTATGACCCTGAACAGATAGAAATGTTGCTTCTTGAGACAAATTCTATCTGACAGTTTTTACAGTACGTTCGTTCAGAGCAAAATGCCCTGTCCCCTGTCACCCGGATTGAAATTATTAAGAAAGACAGACATTTCACTGACAACTCTAGCCTCAGGGGGGAAAATATTCCTTCTGTTCCCCTCTGAAGGTCAGAGCTCACATAATGCAAAACACTTAGAACACGCTCGTACACATGCTCACACACATGCGGAATAAAACTTTCTCTTCAGTGGAGCTCTGGATAGATTTTATGGCAAACAGGAACCCGCTTCACATGCATCTCGCAGAATTTTGGCCAAAAAAGATGAGCCTTACATTTCTTCAGTGTTAAGTTCTTATTGTCTTGTAAATTATCTCTTTCTCCTCTGCCTGGAAACACATCAGTAGATGGTCATGTGTGCTCACATGTTCCTGCTTCCACTCACATGATGCAGACGTGGCACATCAGTCGCTGGCAACTCCTCTGACAATCTGGAATCTGCGGGAAAGTCACACTTCCCTGGCATCTGTTTATTCTTTCAAAATATTTCCTGGCTTCTTTTCCTTACTGATAAAAGCCCACTTGCAACTTGTATGTCCCACTTATCACTTAAACTGCCTTGCTAGCTGTCATTTGGCTCAGTTTCTCACACAGAAGTGTCCCTGTGCTGGGGATGCGCAGGTCCTCTCCGTAGGAGCTCCAGCTCCCGTCTGTTCAAGAGCCTTTTTGTGCTGGAGGAAGGGCAAAGCCTGACCCTTCAGTGCATCTACAGTCCTGGCTCGACGTGTTAATACAGAGGTACGCTGACGCATATGAGCTGTCATTCACCATGTCTTGCCTGTGGATCACTGGGCTCACTTAATCTAGGGCTGAAAATTGGACTTGAGCCAAGGTGACTGGAGGTGGGAAACCAGACTGCAGTTCATTAACCTCTTCCCATTGCACAAGGTAAAGCAGCAGCTCCGTCTTCCCCGTCTTCCCCGCCTTCCCAGCAATTTGGCGTGCACCAGGCTCACGCCAGGTCCCTGCTGACCGCATACGTGGCCTGGTGTCATTTGCACCGAGTTTCCCGGGCTGGACCCAAGCACTCATCCTGCTTTTTCAGCCTGTCTTAGAAACACTTTTTAAATCAGGGTGTTAACAGGCAGCTGGTTTCCAGCTCCCCTCCCAACACCCCAAGACTGAGATGCTGGCCCATATTTGTCTTCCCGAAACCACTGGATTAATGTCACCATCTGCCTGGGGACCTGAAGGGACCCCGATTGCACAGACCAGCTTGTTTCTTTGCCTGGCTAGGTGATGTGCCTCAAGTCGCACACTGCCATCAGTGGCAGAGCTGGAAACAGAGCTGGGAAGCCTTTGTTTCACGCTTACTCACAGAAAAAGGGTGGAAATCCCAAGTCCTGCTTTGTGCTGCCCGCTCCGACCATCCCATCCCACTGTGCTCTTGCTGGGTGGGAATGCAGCCCAGCCTGGATGTTGTCTCCCCATCCTTGCTCTATCCATCACCTCCGCCGGAGCTCCCCGGGACACCAGCGCCTGCCAGTCCCCTCTCCCAGCAGGTGTGCTGGGTTCTGTGCTTGCTTTCTGACGCCGCTGCTGTTCTCCACCAAGCAGCGTAGAGACACAGAGGGTGCAGGGAGGACACAAGCGCTCCTCCATGGGCTCAGGGTGCCGGTAGCACGGGGAGGCTGGGCGCTCCCCGGAGATGCTGTGTGGGAGCTGCAGAGGGGACTGAGAGGTGCTTGAAGGTCATCTCCCGTGAAGCCAGGGCTGAGGGCAGGCTGGTGAGGAGCTGAGCGGGGAAAGTGGGGGGCTGAGCAGGCAGCGCAGCTGGGAGCGCCCCGAGAGCGGAGGAGGGAAGGGGAGTGCTCCAGTGGCCGCTCTCCTGCCCCAGCAAACCAGCCCGTCTCCCCGACTGCTCTTCCCGCAGGGGCACCAGCTTCTGCTCAGCATCTTCCCTCAGATCCGCAAGAATCTTAAAACTTTTCTTTCTTCTTTCTCTCACTCCCTCTTTTTCTAAGTTTAATTCTGAACAGCCGGCTGCGTTCAGCCTGACTGGTTTGTTATGGCTTATAATTTGTGTTAGGATTAATTAACTAATTACCGACAAATGTCCGTTGGCAAGATTCTGCTTCTGCTTGTCAACTTGAAGTATTTAATTATTTTAATCATTTACTTTCATCTTCAGAATTTATGCTCTTCCAAGAGCGTTTCTAGGCATCTTTTAATTATTATTCTGATTTTTTTTTTCAGAGGGGTGGTGAGCTGGGGAGAGCGAGGTGGGGGATGGTATAATTTCTCATTAACTGTTTCAGTGAGGTAACTTCCTCGGAAACTCATCCTTGGTTTTCAAACCCTGGTGCGGAGAAGGGACAGTCTGAAATGAAGGTGGTGTTGGGATGCACAGAGAGAGCTGGGCTGGGCTTTCGCTTCCCAGCTAGAGTCCTCCCTTTCCCAAAAGGATTTCAGGGATACAGACTGGGCAGTGCCGCTGTACCTGTTCCCTGGTCTAGGGGCTGAAGCAGGCGTTGATTTACACAGATGCTTCCCTCACCAGGAATAACCCCCTGACTAGGACCCCCCGTTAGGCACAGAAGAGTCTCTGCAGGATCAAAGTCCAGGTGGACTCACAACCGTTGTGCCAGCAAGTAAATAAAACCAAAGATCATGGGAAAACATCCATTTATACAGATTTTTCATCTTCAAAAGATCATGAATTGCTTAAAACCCACAAACTGAATTCTGCTTTGAGCATCCCACAGGTTTGAACAGGGAAGGCAGGAGCGCATTGGGACAGATCTGGGCTCTGGGCATGCATGGGAATCGCGGCCCCTGGCTGTGCTGCTGGGATGGGAGGGCAGCGAGTAATGGGGACAGTGGGAAATTCAGCCAAGGAAATCTTGCTTTTACAGGAAATTCCACAGGGCTGCCCACAGTCAGGACCCTGCCTGAGAGCACCCTGAATGAAGAGCCGATTTGCTCAGAAAAACAATGGTCCCCCTTAAAATATATTGCATAAATTCAATGTATGCACTTAATTCTTCCCTTCCAAACACACTGGCCCTTGCTGTTCCTTCCCAGTTTTGATCTCGAGGTAGGGCAGCGTGCCACGGTAATGGGATGCTACGAGTTTTTGGTTTGCACACTTAGCACCCAGTCTGTAGTCGCAAAACAGAGCATGCCTTGGGAAGCTTCCCTCGACAGCCTTCGCACTCGCATGGCGCTGCAATTTAAGCCCAACAGCGAGAGCCCAAGTCTGCACAGGTCTGCGTGCCGCACCCCAGAGTCCACCCACGGCCGTACCGGCGCAGGCGCACGTCCATGGGGCACCCGGGTCTCCGGCAGATCGAGCTGGTTCGGAGAGCACCAGGAGATGAAATGGCAACTCAGGACCTCCCCGTGCCCAGGCAGATACCGGGAATACAGCCTCACACTCGGAGCTAAGCAGCCAAGGGATCTAATCTCTCTTTTTCTTTCACATGTCAGAGCTGAGCACTTCTGTGGGATTAAAACATGAGAAAAGAAAGCGTGATAAGCTGATAAAAGACAGTGAAACTCAGAGTCTTTCGCTGATATTTTCCAGCAGACTTCCAGGCTTTTATTCTTGCCAAATGCTTTATGCTGCCAACAAACCAAATTCTGAGGTGCTTGCAAAAATCTTCCTTTGCTGGCCAGCTGCCCGGATGGGCAGAGCCCAACGGCTTCGAGTGGGGCACACGTACCCTACTGACTTCAGGAGGAGTCTCTCTAGTAAAGACTAATGAAGGATTCAGCCCTAAGAATATTTCTTCCCCGAAACAAATGAATCCCTTGGACCAGAGCGCTGATGAGAGTGTGCTATTTAAAAGGTTTCTTGAGGGTACGTAATTATATTGAAAATAATTAGGGGTAAGGCAGCAGTATTATTACTACTTATCATATCACTCTAAACTTAATCCAGATTGATCTATGGGAAGGCATCGGGAATGCAGAAGATGGACCTTTCTTAAGCAAGATGAGTCCATAAGATTGGCAGTTTACGGGGCTGAGGCAAGAGGCCGGTTTCCCCTTAAGAGTCACCTATTGAGGCCGGTAGGTTTGTACAAGAAATGAATGGAGGGGACAGGGAAGGCTGAAGCACGGTCCCAGAGTCTCTGGAGTCTGAGATTCGGTGCTGATCATTTGGTGCTTTAGACAAACATATGTTCCAGGACCTGTCAGCCTTTAAGGTGACATCCCAGACCCTTGTCAACCCCTGAGATGTGAGCTGCGAGGTGAGCAAAGGCTCCCGAGGAGCCCAGGGAAGCAGCATTGCCCTGGTGAGCGCTCGTGGAGAGATCTAAACGAGATGAGAAAGATTGTCTTAATTAACTTCAGAATCCTGTTAATTAGAAGCCTCTCTGCATTAAAAATTGCTCCAGTGACCAAACCAAGTTGTGGCTACCCATGAAGGAGGAGGTACAGGTGGGTCAGGGATGGCTCACACCCAGCCAGGTCGTGTTTGGGGCAGAGGATCTCCATAAGCACTCACGGCCACCTCAGATCGCACCCTTGCGAGGGACAGTAGAAGGTTTGAGAAAGAGGAAAGGGAGATCCTGCATTGCTGAATGTTGCTGAGCAGAGACATGAATTCATGTGACACAGTGTCTCGTTCACTCTCTGGCACTGCTAAATGTCACAGCATTAAAACCACAGCTGGACCACCAAGGCTGCTCTGGAAGCCAAGCTGAGGACGCCCACAGTGGGGCATGGCATGGCAGAGGGGAGGAGGACTTTTCAGAGAGGCTGAGAGCTGCTGTGGGACCTTGCAAGAGAGAGGACGTGACCAAAGCCCCAGGAGAGCTGGGCTGGAGGGGCCGGGAGAGCCTGCAGATGGGGAAACTGAGGCACAGGGGGAGCACAGGGGACAGAGGAAGGCAGTGCAGAGCTGTGGACAGCCTCTGCATCCCCCAGCTCCTGGACCGTGCTATAGGTACCCCGTGACACTGGGATCAGCCCTGCGGAGGGCACGAGGGCTTGCAGAGCTCCGGAGGATCCTCTGCTCACTCCCTGCAGAAGGGGACCAGCTCTGGGGTCACCGGGGTGCAGGAGCCAGGCTGGGTCTAAAGGTACGTCCGGGTCCTTGTGGGAAGGAGGGCCTCGTCCTATTGAAGGCTGACAGAATGAACTTCAGTTTATGCCCCTGGCAGTTTTTTACAGCTCAGCTATTCCATTTAGGGTTTAGGAGCCAGTGGAAGGAAGCTCGGATCGCTTCACTGACCAGCCATAACATCTAGCCAGTACATTAACTGCCCTGCTGCCCTGATCTGATGTGGTTTTACAGACAATAGCTACTGGCTATTTAGGCAATGTATAAATTAACATATTCTGCACAAACTCGGAGCATATTTAAATTAAAGGAGAGGGCCCTTTATTTGTCAATCATTCAACATCCTCATTTTTATATTCCTTTAAAAAGACAATTTCATCCTTCATAATCCTACCTCAAACCGTTCGTCTTTGCGAGGGGAAAATGTTGTTTGATTGCTCAAGTGTTTCTTTGCCCCCCTTCCCCTGCCTCTCTCCTTTAATTAAAACAATCCCAATCTGCTCTCTTGGAATTTCTTTCCCAGTTCGGCTCAGTAACTTGTGACCTTCGAGCCAGAGCACCTTCATTTCTGACCAGGCTGGAGTCTGCCTGGCACGCAGGGGTCAGAGATGCAGAGATAAAGAAGTCACCTCGCGAATGAGCCACCGGAATATGGGTGCACAGCAGCATTTGGGGTGGCCACTATCGTGCATTGTGCAGCGGAAATTGCCAGGGCTGTTGCAGCAACAAACTTCATCTGCTGCTATTCTGATATTGATGCCTGGCACTGTGGTAAAGCAAGAAACGAATGTTAGAGATGTATCAAACTGATGGATTGGACAGAATCATACTCAAAGGGGGAAAAAAATCACCTGAGTGATATTTTGCAAACCTGCAGGAGCCTGAGTTCACTTCTCTCTCAAGTGCCATTTCCAATAATTTTAAGAACTACATAACGCTGGTGCAAGAGCCAGGGAGGAGTTTCCCATTTTGCATTTCCAAGAATCTCGGTGTTCTTGGAGCTCTGTGGCTCTTGCAGATGTGAATTGCGATAGCTCGGCAAATTATCAAAGGGCTTTTCTCTTGACAGCCACCGTCGACAGTAAAGCACCTTTCCCTGCTAGATGGTCTGATCAGTCAACAGGGAGATGTCTGAAGGCTTTCAGCAGGACAACGCTATTCGAATATTTGAACTCCATCTCAGTTATTTTTCTGTCTACAGAAAACACAAGTTAAAGGAGAAAAACGCAAAAGAATCCCTGTCCTGAAACCTTCCTAACTGCCACATCCCAGCTTTTGCCTGGTTCCCATGCCACAATGCTGGTAGAAGATAAAATATATTGTAAAGAAATGCCTGTTTGGCAAAGTTTCCCCTCCCTCCGCCTGTCAGCCAGATGCTGACACCTTGCTCTTCCCCAGCAAACCAGGGCCAATGTGTTTATTTAAGACCAAAATCAGCATCGATTGGGGGCTGTCAGTCACTGTCCCGGAATAAAGCGCTGGGGATGCAGCGGGGTTTGTAGCACGGCGGGGACGGTAATGGACACACGCTCGAATGAGCTTGCAGCCATTTCACTAAATGCCCCGAGGCTGGAATTCTTTTTTTATTATTATTTAGAAAATAAACATTTTGTTTGTTAAGGAACTGTATTTAAGGTGCTGAAATGGAGCTTTCTTTAGCACTGAGGGGCCTTTCCCGTATCCCTCTGCAGCCAGGCAGCTTTGGAGGGGATTTGGAGGACCCGGCGTGGTGCTGAGCCCAGTGCGCAGGGCAGCCCCAGCTTGTCCCGCAGCGGTGCCAGCGGGAAGCGGAGGGATGAGAGCGGCTCCCGCTTTGCGGGGTGCCCGGGCAGCAGCGAGACGCACAGTCCGACGGCATTGCAGTGCCGCGTGGGACCTGGCTGGTCATAATGTGCCTGAGAGGTGCGAACGCTGCAGTGTACGGCAGGCTCCAAATTAGTAACAGCACGCCGAGGGAAAACCACCCTGACTGCCCTCAAAATGGAGCTGCCTCCTCCCCGCTCCCCTCCCCTCCTCCTCCCACCTGCCTTTCATTTTTCCTCATGCATGGAAGGTATTAATTACCCCACTTGCTCTAATGGCTCGCAGGAAGTGCCCTGCAGCAGTCCTGGTGCAGATGAGCTTTGCCCGGTGCAGCTCCGCCGCGTGCACGGCCCCCGGGCTGCCAGCCGAGGAAGAGGAGCGCGGCGTGAAGCTGCCAGGGCACAAGGCGTTTCCCATGGCCCCGTGGAAGGGACCCCATTTTTCTGAGCCCTCTGACCTGCTCTCTTTTATCTCTGGTGTCCAGCTAAAGCAGCTCCTGCGCCCTCGGGGTGGCTGCATGGGCTTTGTTAACCTCCGGGACAGGCAAACCGTGACCTCTCGCCTCCCCATAATAAGCACGGCCGCTCGCTCCCACTCACTAACTTATTATTTGCTGCCGCTGAGCTGTGCCTAACCTTGCTGAGTTGTGCCTAACCTTGTTAACCTGCCGGGAGAGCCCAGGGGAGCAGGGCCAGGTAACTCCTCCCGCCTGCATCCCGTGGGAAGGACTCCGTCCCGCAGCTGGATGCAGCGCCGGCATCAGTGAGTGCTGCCGCAGCAAGCGGGGGCCAGGACTCCCCCTTTCTGCTCCCAGCTCTGTGCTCCAGCTGTCAGAGGAGGATTTTGGGCGCCAGGCTTGTTTCTGGCGCAGAGGACCAGCACCTCTCCTCCCTCGCGGAGTCTCCAGGGCCCTCCTTCCCCTGCGCCTGTGCCAGCAATTTTGATAAAGGATTCGGAAAACAAGCAGGTAGAGCAGCAGGGCACAGGGGATTTTTATCCCCGGCAACATCTACCTCAGCACTGAAACCTGGGATGCAACTCCCCGGGGAGCTCCTGAGCTTAAATTTGGGCTGTCCCCTGCTCCCAGCCACCGCTTTCTTTGCACCAGCCTAAAACCGAAGGCAACGTGCTCATCAGATTGATCTGCAAACAGATCGATACGGGGCAGCTCCAGCCCATCTGAGCAATGTGTGTGCGGCAGGAGCCGGGTCTGAGCCTCAGCCCTGGGACTCCTAAAACCCGCTGGCCCCAGACAGCACACAGTGCTGGGATCCTCTGGGCAGGAGGGTGACAAAAACCCCTCTCCTGGGAACGGCTGTTAATTCATAGACCATTTCATGGCCAAGGACGCGTCCCTGGCTTGGAGCCCTGGCTCTGCCCTGCCCTGTCCCCGTGTTGCCAGCTCCATCCCTGCTTTCGGCACCAGGAAAACCGGGCGCCATCCCCTGCGAAGCCAATTGCCTGGTGCCCACCGGTGTGGGACCTGCCGAGGCAGCAGGGCTGAGCGTGGGGAGCACGGGAACGGAGCAGCGACGCACGGGAGCAGAAGGGCATTAATCACCTCGCCGTGATTAGGGGCTCACTGAGCACGGGCTGCCTCAGGGCCTTTCTGCTCCCGTACCTCCGAGTGCCCCAGTTTGCCGTGCTCTGACAGACGCAGTCCGGGCACGCGCATGAGCCCTCGGTCCTGGGAGCGCTGGCTGGTTTGCATTCCCCCCGCTGGCTCCAGCTCCTTCCCACCCCCTGCCAATCGCTACGGGAGGATGTGTCGCCGCGGTGGAAATGGCCGTTCTTAATTGCTTTTAGTGCTTTGCTGCACGGGAGACCAGTAGAAGCAGAGTCTGCCTCCCACGCTGCCCCGGCTCCCGGCTGTAAGTCACCTTCCCGGGGCTGAAACTTTAGCCCCAGCCCAGGGCACCGGAGCCTGCGGTCCGTCCCTCGTGGGGGATCGAGGCAGTGGCAGGGTGGGGTGGCCGGGGCTGCCCGGGGGTGAGCCCCCAGGAAGGGCCGTCAGAGGACAGGCCGGGGAAGCGGAGCTGCTGGAAGAGACGGGCAGAAAGCGGGGACGAGGGGGCACGATGCGCCGCTCGGGGAAAGGGCGGCCCGGGCCACCTTGTCCTGGGGAAGAGCACCCACCTCAGAAAGTCAAGTGTCAGAAGATGCAGAGATGGTTTTTTTCCATCTTGAAATACACAGATTTATTCACTTGGAGCCACCCTTTTGTTGCATGGAGATGGATGTGTACGCACACGTTATTTTAACTTCACGGCTCTCCCATCCGTACATAAAACAGCCCAGGGAGCCAAAGTTGATTCATCTGTTTGCCACAGAAGATGGATCAGTTAGCAAATTATTTTATTGACCCGCAGCTCTGCTCAAGGTCATTTGTTTCAGTGGACAAGGCAGCATGCCTGGCATGGCAAACAGGACTGAGGAGGGAACCTCCATATGTGATAGGCATATCCAAGCCCCTGGGAAACTGGCCTCGTTGCGAAACTGTCAGTGTCACGCTGGACCCCTCGCAGCCCGGCTGTGCTCGCCGGATAAGCTCAGCATTTGGGCTTTAATGCTGCAGCTTCCTCAGCTGTCTGGAGGCTTTTATCCCTGGCTGCTGCTGGGAGAGAAAATCCCTCCTTCTTCACCAAAATGTCGTTTGAAATCTTTTTGCTTTGTTCTGAAAGGACAAGGAAAATAATTTCTGATGAGGAAGGGAAGAAATAGAATTAAGTAGCTCAACCCTCATCCAAACTTAACCCAGGTCCATAGCCTGTAGGGATGAGGGACGTGCACAGAAAACCACGCTGCAGAAAAGCCGGGCCCTTCCCAGAGCTGTTGAACTGCTCCTAAAATCAGGCAGGGAGAAAAACGCAGACTTTCTTATAGGCTGGGGGTGTCTGAGGGGTTTCTCTGCAGGGAGGGGGTTTTGTGAGCATCCGTGCTGCCCCACGTCCTCGTGAGGCCCCACCAATGTGCAGAGACCCCCGGCTGCCCCGGCACGGCTTCCCACGCTCCACACGTCTAACGGAGCCGTCCGCTGCTCCGGAGCATCTCTGCTTTTTGCTGTCCCATTGAGCTGGGGCCTTGCTAACCTTCATCGACTTTGCCTAAACATTTATTAATTGATTGCTGCAGGGTTACCACAGGCTTCTGCTTGTGTTCGGGGGAGACGAGATGTCCACGGAGTATCCTCACATGAACTCCCACTGTACCTCCATCTACACACGTTCGGTCCTGCGTCGGCTGCTCTTGCTGCTGAAGCGGCTTTTAACCAAAGACATGTAGGGCCCGTTAACATGGTTTTGCTTGTTTGCAGAGCCCGATCTTAGGAAGAACTGGCTGATTTTGGCTCATAGTTAAAAACCTCAAGCCTAGATACAACTGGGTGCAGAAGCAGAGACCGGAGAGCTGGTGCCAGCCGGGAGCTGGCCATCGGCACACGTGGGCGCATCAAGTTCAGGATGAACGCGGATGAGGTTGAATCCGCAATGGGCACAGAACAGATTCACTATAGTGAAGCCCTTAATGTTTCCTTTTGTCTAAGTTAATGCTGAGCCCTTCCCATGGTAGGTCTCATCCCACCTGCAGTCTGCTCGGATGAGGGGAAGGGAGCTGGGGGGAACGGCCGGGCTGCAGGATTCGCCACATCCGTGCGGCTGCAAGGAAATGATCCTGATCAGAAGTACTTGGGCAGTACCTCTGCCCCACGCCTCTGCCTCAAGAAATGGATCTCAAATAAAAGCTGGGCTTTCTCCAGCTGTAGCCCCACCCTGGTCTTCACACTTTTTTCCAACTCCACAAATGTGCCAGATTTAAAAAAAAAAAAAGAAAGAAAAAACCAAAAGGGAAAGTAGCACATCCCTTTGTGCAAGGCTTTCTTAAAATCCCTGTTAAGTTCCTGTACATGCTGACAGTTTTACAATTTACATGACAGCTGGCTTGCTTGGAGGAGATCTCTGTTAATTAAAATAACACAAAGGGAAAGAAGTGAAATCGTGTCAGCGGATAATTAATTCGGAGCAGGGCACCAGGCTGTGCGCCGATCCCGCTAACAAAACTCTGCAGGAATTCACAGCTTTACGGGGCCCAGCCCTGCTGAGCCTCCCGGAGCCGCGCTCACTGCTTGGCCCCCGTCCTCTGCACCGGGCTGCTCCCCTTCCCGGCCGGACACGCGTCTCTGCGTCTGACCCTCCGCCCTGCCGGGCCCTGGGTGCAAGGCGCTGCATCCCAGGGTGAGCTGGGATTTGGACACGTGCTTTCCCAAGGTGTCCGGGTCTGGCCGCAGCCCTCTGTCCCTCCTCCTCGCTGGGGCTCTGCCTCTCCAAAAGGGATGCTTTCTGCTCCTGCCCCTTCGCACTGGGCCCACGGCCATCCCTCGTCCCACGTGCAAAGGCCGTGGGAGAGCATCTCATCCCCCCCGCCACCTCCGCTGCTCGGTGCCGGGGCTTTCCAGGGCTGCGAGCAGCCGGCGGGGACCCCGGCCGGCAGCCAGTGCAGCCGAGGCCAAATCATTCCTGGCGGCAGCTGGGTGGGTTATCTCCCCGCTCCAGCCCCGCTCAGCCGGGAAGGCCATCAGAAGCCGATCCAGAGGCAGCCGCAGCCGCGCAGCTGGAGATGAGCTGCGTCCCTCTTGGCCGAGTGGCAAATCTGCAGCGGGCTGAGCCGTTTCGGTGCCTCCACAGCAGGATGGGATTTACACGTGGGTCGAGGGGTGGGTGCACAAGGGGAAGGAGGGTGGGCAGAGGGGGCTCCAGCGAGTCCTGGGAGGATTCGGGGAGCCCGGGGGGCCCCGGGGAGCAGAGAAGGAGCTCCTGCAGGGAGTAACACGATTTAGCGGGACTGAGGGAAGCGTAGCGAGCCAAGCCCTTGGCTGCTGGCCGCAGCCCTGGGGCACTGGCTGTGCCGTTGCCGTGCTCGGCTCCCCTCCTTGCCGCCCCGGTGCCGGCGGTGGCACCTCGTGGTGCCCCGATGCTCTCTGTCCCCGGGCAGGGACGGCGGCTGCACCCAGCACCCTCCACAAAACCGGCCACTCAGCAACTCGCCGTTAAAGTTATGCTTAGTTAACTATTCTGTGGCTCGCTCTCGCTGCTTTAGTGTGCTGATCAGGCGGGCTTGGAGATGGGGAAAGGGAGAAAAAACACAGAAAGGAAAGAGAAAGAGCAGCCCAGGGCTCCAAAGCAGCTGAGGTGTCAAAGACAGAGATTTAATGAATGCGCCTGCGGTTCACCTGAACAGATGAGCACAAGCTAGAAGGAGAGAAGGAAGAAAATGGAAAAAAGAAAGGATCATTTTTCAGATTGGCAGCTCCCCTCCCAGACATCTTTTAACAAGAGAGGAAAAAAAAGGCTTTAAAGGGCCAGCCAGCTGCTTCCCTCCGCCGCAGCGGGGACCCAGGCACCCTGACACCCGTCGCGGGGCTCGTGCTGGATTGGTGCTGTGGCTCCCAGAGCCCTGTCCCCCCTTGGGGACTGGCTGCTGCTCGTGCGCTGGAGGACCAGGGTGCTGCAGGGCCCGCGGCAGAGGAAGGGCTGGAGAGATGACCTGCAGAAACAGCGGCGAGAGGAGACAAACCTGTCGGCTCATCCATCACCGTGCGCCAGACCCAGTTTGAAGGCAAGCAATAAGTGTCTGCCCGCAGAATAAATCTGTGCACTGAACATGTTAATAAACAGAGGGGGTTTGCAATAGCCAGCCCAGGTCAGCGGCTCTCCACGCTCTCCGGAGCTGCTCCGGCACACTCCGCAGGCACCCACACGAGCCTGGGCAGAGCCCCTGGGCCCTCCCCGTCCCCCACCACTCCACACTGGGGCTGGGCTCCCTCTGCTCCGTCACTTGGTCCTGCCTCGGGAAGCTGCACGGGGAAGCCTGGGAGGGCTTCGGCTCTGGAGTTCCTTTGCAGTTTACCAAAAGAGGGACTTTATTCCCCAGCGACTCTGGGCAGCTCCTTTTTCATTCTCCTTTGTAACCATTTCCCATGCATAAACCTACTCTAATCGGTGCCATCTCCAAGCAGTTGGCCATGAGTTTTATCCAATGTTTCTTTTTCAGATGTCTAGAGGGAATTATTTTAATAAAATTGTGTTTAATACCATTGTATTAAATACAACATCCCAAGCCAGCAGCTTCCCTCTGCTTGTTCATCCAGCGAGGGAAAAAGAAAAAAAACACACAAGAATATCCCTTAGAAAAGTTATGGTCAGCTGGCACAGGAGGGGGAGCTGGGGGCAGTGTGGGTGCTGGCACTGGCACCCAGTGGGAGAGGGGGCAGGGACCCGCCGTCACCCCAGCAGTGCCCCGGGCAGTGTCCCCCTCCAAGAGCAGAGGAGGAACCTGGGCTCTTCCCAAAGCCTGCGCAAACTCGGGCTGAGCTGTTCAAAACTGACGAACAAGAAGCTCTTGCCCGTTCTCGACCAGCCCGGCTCCTGGGCGCTCATCAGCCATGGCAGAGCAGGGAGCGAGGCTGGCGCCAGGCACGAGACAGGCAGCGTTTTGGGTGCTGGAGGCAGGCAGACTCCTGCCCGCACCGCAGCCCCTGCCTGCCTCCGGAGCCATAACCGGCCCAAGCAGGAACGCCGGCGGCCGAGCCGGGAATGCCGCCTGGCCCCGGGGCAGCGCGGGTGGGCGCAGGGTCGCTGCGGCGGAGGCGGCTGAGCGCGGCCTTGCCCCACGCTGGGCTTGGTGCCGTGGGTCCTTGCCAGGGCTCTTCTGCAGGACCTGAGAAAACCTGGCTATTCCGTATGTGAGCAAGCAGGGGGCTTGTTTAACGTGGAGAACTCAGCGTGGCTGCACTAAAAACTGCCCAGCTGGCTCTCATGACTGAGCATCCCACCCCGGCTTGCAAACTAAACGACAGGAGATTTAGGGCTTATTTTTCCCTGTGTCTCCTGCAGTTGCTTGCACAGGCACTGTCGGAAGAAGCTGCTTTAAAGGCAGCCGACGTGGCCCCTGCTCACCCTTGCCCACCCTTCACACAAGGACCAGCGCCGTGCTTCTTCTCATTTGCACATCGCTCCCGAGCTCCGTGGGCAGGTGGGAATGGGGGCAGGAGTATTCCAAAATTAAAAAAAAAGCAAACCCAGCGTTGCCCTGGTGTTCCTGTCCCTCCCAGCCGGGTGCTGGGACCTCGGGGTCCCCCCAAGCCCGTCCTCCGCTGCATGGCCGGCGCTTGCTCCTGTGCTGTGCCGAGCGAGCGCTGTGCGCGGCTGCTGCAATTAGGGCTATCTGGGTTTCTTCGTAGCTGCGGGACAACATTTTTGAAGGCAGGACTTTGATCTTTTTTCCTAAGAGTTTCTCTTTCCCTTCCTTTTCATGTGTGTTTTCCCTGTTTTTTGTCTCATTACTCAGGTGAAGGCTGACGTTCCCCAAGGCGGCCGTGCCGGAGCCACGGTCCCCTCTCGCCCCGCAACCCGGAGGCACGGGGACGGGGCATCATTTCGTCTGGGAGCAAGTTTGTCCGTGGGCCTCTCCTGGGCAGAGGCTGCCAATTACGCTCAATACACCGAGCTCTGTCAGATCGTGTTCTTGTCAGGGAAAACCCTGCACCGGGCTCCTTCTTCCCCCCTTTTTTTGTCTCTGGTTGCTTTTTTCTTGATTTTTTTAGGAGCCCTAACGATGGAGATGAGGGCACTGCTGGCGGGTCCCTGCTTGCTGCTGTGGTTCCCGGCAGCACCGCTGCACCCTGGGGACTGTCACCCCCCGGGTGGCGGTCATCCCCCCGGACAGGCGATGGGGACAGGGACCGCCCTGCAGCCCGGGGGATGCACCGCCGAAGACCAGGAGCCGAAGGGAGGCTGCCGGCCTCTCGGGATGTGCTGTTGGCTCAGCCCAGAGTATCGAAGTCAGGCTGGATAAATAAATAAGCAAATCTTGTCCCTTGAACATTAGCATTTCTTCTTAAAACAGGCCCAGCCTTCTTGTAGCCGTAATCCTCCCCAACGCCAATCTCTGATTAAAACTCCGGTGTTGAGTGAGTCTTAATCCTTGCCACCTCAGGGCCGTTTTATTATTATTATTTTTTTATCCATTAAAACCTGTTTTCTCTAAATGAAATAAAATAGGGGCAAAGATAATAAAACTCATTGCTTTTTCATATATATATAAAAGAAAGAAACATTTTGTATTAAAAAAAAAAGTTAATAAATGGCCGAGCCCCAACAGATGGGGGTGTGTGCGGAATTTGCATTTTTCAGATTAACATGCACGAGCGAAGATAGAAAACGCACTTGCCCCGGGGAAATAATTTGAGAAATCTTTGCATATTTTATTTAAAAGCATGCCGCGTTAGGCAGGGTAATAATGCAGAGCGATGGTGATTAGGTTAGGCCTGGAGGGATCGCAGCCTGGGACTCTCCCTCCTCTCTCGCTCTGTCTCATCCTCCCTCCAAGCCCCCCTCGATCCCTTGGTGTTACACCCCAAACGCCCAGCCCAAGAGCCAGCCCCGCCACGGGGGTTGGTGCATCGGTGGATTTAGCCCCGTGGATTTGGGGCAGCTCCCGCCACGTGGCCCGTGCAGCTCCCAGCGCCGGCAGCGGATGCTCCAGCCCCACGCGTGTCAGTAACTCGAGGAAACCCTCCCTCTGGGTTCAGCCATCTCGCAGGTGCCTCCCCGGTCTTGGCAAATCCCCTGGGATGTAGAGCATCCCGCAGGGGCGGTTGGGGTCCCAGCGCCCCGATCCCACAGGCTGCTTGGGAAAGCCTGGCCGCAGAGTTGGGGTCTGGCGGCACCGAGGTCCTGCTTCTGCACAAGCAGGCTGAGCTGGCACCAAAGCATTCGTACCCTCGTCTCCTGTTTGAAGTCAGGCAGTAAATCAAGGCTCATCCCTTGAAGTGCATCTCAGCCCGGGAACGCTGCATGTGGAATATGCTTTAAAAATGCATGGCTTTTGTTGTGGGGATTCAGGCAGCCCAAGAGAAACTGGGTGAGCTCTCATAAACCGCTTCTGCCGGAGCACCAGCAGCCCGCTCCTCGCTTTTGCAGAGCTTCACACCTCTGGGTCTGAAAGCACTTGACAAAGGTGTTTTGTCTCCCATCCCACGAGGGAAGGGGAAGGTGGAGCAAGCTGCATGTTACAAGCCTGGAGCCGGGTGCCAACAGCCCCTCGAAGCCCCCAGGAGCCATTCCCCCCTTGGGCTGCAGCGACGGGCAGCCCTCGCCCCGCTCCGGGGTTTCACCCCCCGCACAGCCCCACGGGGTGGCACAGCGTCGGCTCACGGGGACCGCGCTGCTCTGGTCCTTGGGGTTTCAGAGCATCCCTTGGGTTCCTTCCTGCTAATTAATACCTCGCTCTGGCAAAAGCCCGGGCAGATGGAGGTGCCCCTCCAGGAGCACACCCCTCGGCAGCGCGGGAGCTGAGCCTCAGGAGCGTGGCTGATCCTACAGCTCCCATTAACACCGGCGGTGTGAGGTTGGGTTAAAACCTGAAGATGGAAGTCCCGCAGCTGTGCAGTTTAACAGGGTGATAATTGGGCAGCGGGAGGGAAGGAGCATAAATAGGAGGCACAGCAGGGGCAGGGGCTTTTGCACTGAGCTGGAGGCTTCTTCCTTGGAGGGGGCTTGGCAGCCGCCCCTGCGTTGGGGGTGTCGGCAAGGGGGGTGCTCCTCTGTGCTCTGCTCTTGCTGGGTAGAGGTGGGTTAATGGTGCAGATCCTATGGGGCATCTTTTCCCAGGGGCTCATCCCATTCCTGCTGATGGAAAGGTGAATGGGGGAGAAGCCCCGGGGTCTGTCCTGCTCAGGGATGAGCAGAGCTTTGCTTTCTTGTCCAGCTGAGGTATGCCAAGCCTGCAGCCTCCTCTCAGCCCACGGTGCTGGGCTGGGGGCCATGCGCTGCTGGGCTCGCTGGTGGGTACAGCCAGGAGCCGAGCAGACCCCAGCAGCAAAGGCAGCACTGGGAGGAACTCTGCAGTCCTACCTAAAAGGGATAAAAGCACCAAAACCAGGGCCACGAGGCTGCTTTAGCCTTCAAAATCTTAATCTCTTCTTTATTGTGGGCCTCTTCATTCTGGCGTTTAAAGCTTAAAGTCTTGTTTGTCAGGTCTTTTTCCAGGTGGGGAGATCTTGCAATCATTTAAGAAATTCTTCAGCTGGGGGTAAGGAAGAGAGCCCTGTGCAGCGCAAGAAAATGGCTTGGAGCAGCCCCGGAGCGGCCAAACCAGCCTGCCCGAGAGCTGGAGCGCTGCTCCTCGGAGCCTTCCCCGTCCCCTCGCTGCCCACCACCAGCTTCTGCAGCCTCCAGACCTGGCTTGAAACACGGCGAAAAACCCTCTTCCCTGGCAAAACCAGGCCCTCGGAAAGCTCCTGCCACTTCCCCGGCTTTGAAATCTGACCCAGAGCCTGGCTCTCTCCCTGTCTGCTCCCATTATTAATAAACTTTGAAGGGCTCCCTTCTGTCCTTAATGAGATTAGTGTTATTTTCATGCATTGCTGCAGGGCAAAGGACTGAAAAAGTGGCTGATCTGTAAACTAAAGGGTGCTAATCTATAGAGGGTGGGTCCCCCATTCTCATGGCCTCGGGCGCTGGGTGAGAGTAATCAATTAAAAGAGGGGATTAGAGGTGCTGTGGTCACCTACTTTATTGAGGTCACCCTGACACCCTCCCGAAAGCGGGCGGCCCTGGGCCCGCTGTGCCGGGTCCAGCTCGGTCATTGAGGCTCTTAGAATTAAAAAAAAAGCCTTAATCACCATCCCCTGTTTACACTCTGGACCCAAAGGAGCAGTAGGGGAAAATCTGTTGTTAATATATAAATGGGCACAATTTGCTTAGCGGGTCTGTCTGGGCTTTGTAAATTAATGCTAATTTAAAGCACAACCTCACTGCCTTTTCTTTTTTTTCAACTTTATGCAAGCGCTTTCATTTTGCCATGAACTTGGGAAGGAAAAAATACACGACTTGGCCAAATACGGTATTGCTTTTACTTCAGTTTCCTACAAGTTGTTTTAAACGTGGATTATTTTAGGGAAGCAGAGGGTGGCCTGGCTCAGACCAAGTGTGCTGAAACACAGTTCCAGTGTCTGCAATTGTGCATAGAAGAGAGTTTCACTCTGAGCTTTCCCCTCACCAGAAATACCTTGGGCAGCTTTGTGCAGGGGTTGAGTCGCTGCCCGTGCTCTCCATTACCTGCCGGTTAAAAACAAGCCACGCTGCACTGACACCGGCGATTGCGGCATGCTCCCAGGACGTCTGTCCTTCCCTGTGAGTCACAAATCTGTGCCTGAAACCGGCCCAACGCCCTGGCCTGCCCCCAGCCCATCTTTGGGGAGAGGAGGGAGCAGTTTGCACGCTCTGGGACTCGGGCGCTGGCAGTAACTGAATGCCTCTTCGCAGCGAGCGGGAGCCTCGGAGTGTCCCGGGCCGGAGCTGCAGCCAGGGACCATGGCACACCTGAGCCCTGGGGAGTGGGATGCAGCACATCCCTCACCCCTCCTCTACCGTCCTTCCCCCGGGATGGCCCAGCCGCCCCTGGGACGCCCAGGGCATCTGTCGACCATGAGCCCAGCGGTGCTTTCCGACACGGAGCAGCCGTGCCCTGACCGCAGCCGGCTTGCAGCGGGCACGGGGTGCAGGGCTTGGGCAGCAGTGCCAATTAGGGGTGCCACAGTTGTCACCCGCAGACATGGCTTGGTGGCGTTGTGCTAACGCTCATCCGCCCTGAGCGCCGGCGAGGAGCCGGTGGGATGTGTCGCTGCCACCGTAACGCATCCCCTGACACCCCGCGGCGCCTGAGCGGGGTCCAAGCCCCTCCCTGCTTCCTAGCAAGGACCCTCCAATGCTTCTCTCTTTGCTTCCACGTGCAAAAGGGATGTCAGTTTGGTTTTATCCCAAGCCCCGTTACTGTCTCGGTGATAGTTATGGGGTGCTAAAGGGATTAGCAGCCCCTGCCGTCTGCTCCGCGCGCCGGCTGAGCACGGCGCCTTGCTCCGGCAGATAACGCGGGAGCAGCAATGCAAAAGCGGAGACTGCGAAAATACTTACCTTAATTTCAAGACCAACTTTAGACAGAGGAGAAGCCTGATGCTGCGGGGAGAGACGGCTCCTTTCCTGGGCACTGGGGTGTGAATGTCAGGCCCAGAGAAAGGAGCTTTTCTTAAAACAAGGGTGGGCAGCACCAGGAGCTGAGACTGTGCCGAATGCCGTGAGGCTGCGGGTCTCGGGGTGCGTGCGAGTCACCAGTCCCGGCGGTGACAGCACTGCTGGTCTCAGGGGGGTTGTGGCCCACCCCATCCCTGCCCCGGAGGGGAAATTCCCCCTCGCCGGAGCCCTTTGTTGGGGCGGTCAGCACCAGCTCCCAGCGCGGCACTGATGCGGGAGCTCGGAGGCAACAGCCATAAGGGAAAATCAGCCGGTCCGGTGGCTCGCGGCACGGCCTTGGAAGGCCTCAAGTTAGGCAACTTAGCAGCTGCCATTTGCTATTAACACTTTATAGGGTTTCGTGTAAAAACGGGAGGAATAAAGGATTTCTTTGGGGAAAGCAATTAGAGGCTGGTTGGGTGTCGACGGGGGCTGTGACCCACTATGACCAGCGACAGACATTTATTAAACTGTGTCACACACAGCAGTCGTACCCAAAGGGCACCCGCTGCCCGTCCCACGGTGCTAAAAGGACTCTCCGGAGCATGGCAACCCGTGGCCACGCTGGCTGCCGGTCCTTCTCACTTCTTTCACCCCTTGGTGCAGCTCTGTGCAATTTCTTTTCAGCTCATCCATGTCTCCATGCTTTTTCTTTCTCACGTGCAGCATCGGGGGTCTCATCGTGGGTGCCCACAGACGGGCAGTAACGAACAGCAGCAGCCACCTAAGATGGGCCGGGGGAGCCCCTGGGTGCAAGGTCTTGGCTGTGGGACGTGGCCGCGGCCAGATCCTGCTCTGCGGTTCCCCGGGCTGTTGCAATTATTCCCTGGGGCCGGCGAGGCCGCTGGGGACCCGGTGGCTCTTGCTCCACCCTCCGCATCTCTGCTGAGCCCAACTGCATCACCGGTGGTTTTACATCCTCAGTTGGCTCCCGACGTCCCACCTCCACCTCCACTGGGTCCCCACCAGCCGGTGAAACGGCGCTGCTCCCCCCGGGGAAAGGGGGCCAGCGGTTCCCCCGCTTTGCCTCGCTGCTTCCACCCCACCTCCTGCGTCGAGCCCCCGGGAGGGGACGACCGCCCCGGAGGGCTCTTGCTGCAGAAAGCCCCTTCTGGTGGGCTGGGGGGGACACCCCCCGCACCCCCTCCAGCCCTGCCGCTAAACCCTCCCCTTGGCAGCGGGTTTAATCCTCGCAGCCACGGGGTCCGGGCTGCATTGCCATGGGCGCTGGATTAGGGACCGGCCCGCAGCACTCCTTTGTCCTCCCTATTGTGGAGCATTTTGCTCGCTTCTGCTTTAAACCTTGTAACCATTTTGCTGCCTTTTAAAACCGGGTTGAATAGGGGGTGGGATGGCGAGGGGTGCGGGGGGAGAGGAGCCGAGGCTTTGAGGTTGAAGAGAAGCATTCAGGCTGCAGCTGCCCCGTCTCAGCACATTCCCCGTGACCCCCACGGGCACCGCGGCGGCCACCGAGCATCATTGGCAACTCGGCCGCTCCGGGACAATCCACCTGCTTGCTCAGGACAAGCACTTTCATGCCTATTGGGATTAGAGATTTTAAGTGTCGTTCCAAATTGTGTGGATAAACAGTCTTGTGAAAACTTGTTATCGTGGCGAAAAGGCCCCCGCCACCACCCTTAGTCCCCGGCCTTTTGTTCGGGCAATTTTTATTGCCGGATTGGATTTGATGAGGTTTAAGGTTTATTCTTAGGACTCCATTGAAGAGCTGATCCTTTGTCTCCTGCCACGGAGCGTGAAGAATATGAAACGTAGGCAAAAATAAATCTGCTTTTCACACACATTAGCCCCTGGTTCACGCAGGGACCACCAAACGCAGCTGAGAGCAGCAGCACCCCCGGCCCCCCGCCCCAGCCCACGTCTGCATGGGGTCTGCTCCAGGCTCGCCAGGCTCCGCACCCTCTCCCCGCATCCCCTCGGCCCCCTCCAAGCGGGGACGGACCCCGCATGGCGGGTGGCCATGGACGACCTTCCCCCAGTGCAGCCCGAGCTGCAGGAGCAAGGCAAGGGCTGGTTCGGTGACGCGGATTTAGGAGGTGCCGACTCTGCAAAGAGCCCAAAACACGGCGGGGGGAGAGGAGAGCATCCCTCCCTGCCCGCCCCCTCCAAAAAAATCCAACCCCACTGGCAGGTCAGTCCCTTAATCGCTTCATTTATCACCAGTCACTTTGGGAGAGATTAATCAGCAGGGTAATTCCTGAGGAAAGGTCGCTCCAGGGGCTGCCTTTCATTTGAGAGAAGCTCCCTGCGAGTTTCACCTTTATTGCTGGGAACCTGCTCCGACACGCTCCACGCCGGCACGGCCGCGGCCGCCCAAGCACCGGGGACGAGCCCGCGCCCCAGGCTCCGTCCCTGCCTCGTCCCTGCAGCCGCGGGGCTGCTGCCGAGCACGGGGCAAGGCTCGTGCCCGGGCTTCGAGCTGGCGACTCCCGAGCAGCCTCTGGGGCAGTTTTGGCAGCACCAGGAGCCGGCGGCAGGCGCCTGGCACGAGCTGAGAGGCAGTTTCTGGAGAGCCTGGAGCCGGAGGCAGAAAATCATGCAAAACTTGGTGGATTGGGCTGGTTCCAAGCAAAAAAAAACCCGGGGCATGCAAAACCTGCTCAGAGCTGAACCAGAGCGGGGCTGGCCTGGAGGAGCAGAGCCGGCTTCAAGGACGCCTCTCCCAGTGGCTCCCACCACGGTCCCAGGAGGTCTCCGGACCTGACCTCCCCAGCCACAAACAAATGCCCGGTCCCACGGCCGGGAGCTGCCACGGCCTCGTCCTCCGCACATGAGCTGCTGAGGGAGGTGCACGCTCCGGCCCGGCGGTGCAGGCAGGGATGCCGTCCTGCCCGACCCACGCCAGCTCACCGCGGTCTGGACAAATGGACCTTCGGCGGACCCCAGCTCCCCTGCGAGAGCCTCAGGCACGACAGTGCGTCTTCATTTCTCACAGCACCTCTGCAGCCAAGCATCATCCCCTGAATGCCCGACCCCTGAATAAGAGTGAAAACTAAGTGATGAATTAGAGGGAGAGAGGAAAAATTGTGTGGCGGAGAGGACAGGGAGGAGAAAGCTCTCCTCTGACAGGGCTTGAAAAGAGGTGGCAAATGAGCAGGATGGGATACGAGTGTGCCATCTCCAGGCATTTAGGATGCAAGATGTCCTCGGTGGATACCTGCTGTCTGGACAGCTGTCCCACCACAATGCACCACGTCCCTGGGAGGGACAGCAGAGGAGGAGAGGGATGAAGGCTCTGCCTTCGGGAGGCAGGACACAGCCACTGGAGTTAGCTTGGCCGGGACGCCCAGGCCAGTGCCACAGACTCAGGACAGTTACTGTCACATTGTCCCACCGGGCAGCCCTGGGCAGGGTTGGCATTGTGCTGCTGGTGGGGGGGGGGGCGAGCATGTCCCCCATCCACTGCATCGCTTCCCACTTTGCATCTAGCACGATGATTCCCTAGATACCCAGTGATGTTCCAGCTCCTCCTGTCTGGATAAAATATCTGTAATTACACGCATGCCTAATTTGAATTATTTCCAGAGTGCAATCCTAGCGCTGTGGACCCTGCTGAGCAACTTGGCAGGAGAGTCCCTTGTCAATGGGGAGAAGTTAGGCGGTGGCACTGCGGCTCCTTGGGTGGGTGACCAGCATGGCCATTGGGTGACCTCCATGGGGTGCTAACAGCTCATTCCCAGCACCCAGGGAGGGTCTTCCCTGGGGTCCGGCAGGTTCCCGAATGTGCTTTAGATGTGTGATCCCATAGAGAAGAATAGGGAGGGGGATTTCTACATCTGCTCTTAGACCTGCCATGGTCATCCCCATTTTGAACCTGGGAGGGTGCGAGAAGTGAATTGATGTGCCCAAGGCCTCGTTCATAGCTGCCGAGACGATGGATGCTTTCCCAAAAGCCATGCTGCTGTCAGAAATTGTGGGGCTGGTGGAGAAGGCGCTGAGTGAGTTTCTTTGGCCCGTGCCGGGTAAGACGTCAGATTCGATTCTCATGATGGCCCCTTCCGGCCCTGCCGTCGATGGGCTCAGAAGTGGGGTTGGCTGGGGAACAAGCACTGTTTCATCAAACGTTCAAGGTTTTAAAACTTGGTTTTCTTCCAGCGTGCAACCCAACTGAGTCCTTTTGAAAGTTTTCCATGGCGAGCCACCCCGACACGAGCACGTCCCAAAGAGCTGGGGGCCGAGCCCGCACTGGCAGCAGAAGCCTCCCCACGGTGGGCAGGGCATTTTGGGGGGGCAGACTGCTTCCCAGCGGGTCGGCATGTCCCAGCAATGAGCACGTCCAGCCCCGAGCCCCCCCGGTCCCCTCCCTGCTGCCCACCCCAGCCCGCTGCTGCGACGGGTCCCTGCCTGCCCGCTGCCTGCGCCGTCAGGCAGCGTTGTCTCCGCATGGCGGGTTTCTTTCTGTGCGGGAGAGCTGTGCATCCCCTCTTCGCCGCGCTCAGCAGCCTTTCGCTGTCACATTGCGTTATTTGCTCGACGAGAAGTGACTGATGAACCTTCCCCCCGCCTTTCCCTGCCTGCAAAATTCCCAGTGGCCGCCCGGCCTCGTCGGGGCGCAGGAGGGGGACGGTGGGCGAGGGGACCCCAGACCTCAGCGCCCATCGCTGCCCCCCACCCATCAGCATCCGCAGAGGTGGCGCGGGTGGCCCGGGGATTGGGGAGGGATATTATTTGGGGGTTGGGAAGCGACATCTCAGCTGGGTTTCAAAGGCATGTCCTGGTCCCCTCGTGGGGACGGTGTAGGGTGGGCATCTCCCCACCCGGGCTCCTGCCCGCTGCTGGTTTTGGGGGCGAGGGTCCGGGCAGGGCTGAGCCCCTCGTCCGTAGCACGGCAGCCCCCGTCCCCCGTTTCCCCCATTCCTTCTCCATTATTTTTTTCTTCCCCTCCTCCCCCTCTCTGTCTCAGCTGCCTGATGAATGAAGGATGGGTTTTTAAGCCTTTTTTACCCCCAAGGCCCGCAGCGCTGGCTTGGCTGCTATCGCTGGGATAAATGCAGGCTTTTCGGCCTGGAGCAGCATTCGGCAGAGCCGTGCCGCCCCCCCCGCACCGGGTTATCAATCCCCGCTCAGCATCGCCAGCGCCGGGCTGGGTCCTCTCCACTGGGAGCCCTTTTCCTACCCTCTGGCCACAAGAAAGACCAGTGTGGCTTAATTCTGCACAGTATCAACACCAAACAGACTCAGCCCAATGCTACTGGCTTCTCTTAATTTGCCTTTGTATTCCTCGTTTTTCATGAATTTTTAAAAAGTTTCCATTTCTCTCCGCGCCTCCGTCTCATCCGCCGGGTTTCGGCGGGTTTGCCGGGGCGCACGTGCCCCTGTGCCTGTGCAGGCTCTGCATCCCCCTCCTCGCCCTCCTGGAGAAAACAAAGGAGACGGAAAGTCAGCTTGGAAAGTTTTTGGATGGCTTGAGAAATAAAATCTCCTGCAGCTTGGCGGGTGAAAGGGCCCGCGCGGTTGTCAGATCCACTCGGCTCGGGTCCTGGCACGGCCCGGTGGCGCGGTGCTCTCCCTCTCGCCGGCGGCAGCCGCTCCTCCCGCCGGCATCACTCAAACGTAAAAATACAGATGGTGCCGCTTGCAGGGCAGGGCTGGAGCCGTGGGGTGGAGGGAGGCTTTTGGAAGGCAAAACAAAATTATCTGAGCCCCCAATGGACTTAAGAAAAAGCCAAATGTATTTATTTGTTGTTTTGCTCTAGTGCAAAATGCAGCCTCCATCCGTGACTGGGAACTGGATGCCGCCTTCTCCCTCCCGGCCCTGTCCAGAGAGCAGAGAAATTAAGGCAGGATAGAGAAAAATGGAGATTCCAAGATGGAAAACACAGATAGAGCCTGTGAACGCAGCCACGCTGGGGTGGTTCAGAGCCGGTGTTTCGGTTTGAATCTAAACACAGATAAGCTGGGAGCCTCCCTCCACCCACCCTGACCTCAGCCTTCCTCCGCTTCCACGGCACGCAGTGTCCCCAGGCCCGTGGGAGCCGGTCCGGCCGCCCCGGGGGGGCTGCCGCTTCCAGCCGGGCGAGCCGGGCTCCGGGGGTCCGCAGCCCGGGTCTGCAGAGGGTGGCAGCGGCGATGCCACAGTCCCACGCGTGTCACGGCTGAGCTGGAGCCCGTCCTCGGCAGCCCCCAGCCCCGTCCCAACGTGCAGCAGCCCCTGGGGCACCGTCCCCCCCGTCCCGGCCAAAAGGAGCCGGCAGAGCTGTGCAGCGAGCCCCGTTTGGGGCCGGATAGGTGTTTCTTGGCCGTCCGAGCAGAATCTTTGTTTTTAAGCCCTCAATCAAATGCTCATAGACAGGCAGCTTGCGTGGCACTCGGATTATTATCCCCTTGGAGGAATAAAGTGCAGCATCGAGGCTTCTGGGACTCAAACCGATGATGGTTCCAGGGCTCTAGATATTTCAGTGCTGATGCTTAAAACCAGGCAGGCATTCCCTCCAGCAAGGCAGCCACTACATCACACGGGGAACGGCTATGAAATAATGATGTACAACCGGCCTTGAGGCACTCTTTGCAGCTTGATTGGCCTCAATGGCAGAAGAATAACCGAGAGTTTATTGCTTCTCTTCTAGTGATCTTTACTCCCAGCTGTTTTCTTGGGGAGGCCTGGATCCTCGTACCTCATCCGAAGAGCCATGGGCTGCTGGCGAGGCGCCGAGCGTGGCCGGTTCCCAGGATGGGGCTCTGCCATCGTGGGGTGGATCCCTGCGGGAAAATCCCCCCGACCTCTGCCCAAGGCAGGCAATGAGACCTGGGCAGGTCTCGGACCCCTTTCCCCCTCCTCCTGCGGGTGCAGCGAGCTCCTGGAGCAGCACCCAGCACCCTTGGCTCCAGCACCCAGCCATACCGAACAGAGAGCACCCGGCTGCTCGCCCCTTCGCACCACATCCCCTTCACCGGCACCCAACCACCCGGCGTGTCCGCGCCTCGGTGCTGCACCTGGGCAAAGCCCCTGCCGCTGCGGCAATGCCCGAGAGCCGATTGTGCCCACTGAAATCCCTGCTGCCCGCGCAGGAGAAGGGGGCAAAGAGCATTTTCATGCAGAAAGTTGTTGGCAACCCCCAGCTCCCGGTGCCATTTGCAGAGGGCAAAGGTTAGATGGTTGCGGGTGATTTTTTCTTCCCTTTTCTTTTGAGGAGCCGTGCTGCAAATAGCCTGATTTCTAAGATTTCTCTATCATTAAAATGTAAATGAAAACAGACACGAAAACAATCTGAATTTCCAGCCGAGTTGCTCTTGCTTAATATTCTACCCCGAAGGGGGATGTGCGGAAGCAACAACATTTCAAAGGGAATCATTAAAGAAGGCAGGCTCAAACTGCGTTTTCATCAGATACCGTGGCAGAGCCGAGCACTCGGGGTCTTGCCCATCCCACCGCTGCTGGAAAGGACGAGTGGGAAACAGCTTCGGAAAAAAGAAACGTCCGAGCCAGAGCGAGGAGGACCTGCACGCCGAGCCGGAGCTGCGCCGGAGCGTGCAGCCGCCTGCCTGGCCGGGGAGGGTGGTGTCTGGGCACGGTTCGGCCCCGGCTGAGGGCAGGGAGGCAGCGCGTGGGGCCGTGGGTGCTCTGGGTGCACGTGTGAGGGTGCGCAGCTGCAGCGTGACCTGCGCGAGCCTGCGCGATTGAGCTGGGACAATGCCCGGCTTTTAATGCATCCTGAGTTTTTAGAAGTGTCCTGGAAGGGCAGCGGGATTTTGCGATGCGTCCGGACATGTTAGCAGTGCAGGCGGGGGGAAGACCCCGCTGCTTCCCAAACCTGCCTGCCGTCTCCATCCACCCCGAGCTCTCAGCATCGGCGCTGCTTTGTTGTTTCAAGCAGGAGGCTGAGGTGTCTGTATTTATACCGTCGATGTCATGCATTTAAATTTAAGTACAAAATATCATGGAGTGAGAATAGCCTGAAAAATTGTGTGAATCGTGGTTCAGCCACACACCGGAGCACCTGGGGTAGAGAAGGGGCTGAGCGGTTTTGGTTGAATCCCGAACACGGTACTTGCTGCTCAACTAAGCTGAAATGTCAGCGGTGCTCTGGCTTGGCTGGCACGGAATAGCTCAGAGTGATGTTGGGTTTATATTTAGCTTCCGCAGAGGTCACCGACCCGCGGCTGCGCAGAGGCTCGCGGGGTGCTCGAGCACCTCAACCAGCGTGGTGCAGGATACGACCCCAGCACCAGACCCGGCTTGTCGCCCAGCCGAGGGAGGAAAGGCGACAGCTCCCGGGCAGCGCTGGCACAGGGCTGCGGGACAGCTTTGGTGTCCCTCTGGGACAGGTCCAGTGGCTGGGGGGTCTGTCCCAGCAGACGCTGCTGGAAGAGGAGGGATGCACCGAGGCTCGGGGCCACGCACAAGCCCCCAGGACCTCCCCGCAGCCCTCGGGTGCCCGCTGCTCGGTGCCACTTACCCGGGGCTGCAGGAAAACGAAGCCTGGCTGGGCAAAGAGCATCTCTCTGCTAAGAGGCAAGAGCAGCAAAGGCATCCGCACTCACAGCTCTCTCCAGGCCACCCGTCTGGGCATCCCATGGGCGATGCTCACCAGGCAGGGGCAGGGCAGGTCCCCTTGGACCCCCGCCCTCGACCCAGACCCCCTCCCTTCCCCTGTTGCCTCCCCAACCCGTGATTCCCAGCCGTCCGGAGGGGGCTGCAGGATCCGTGCCGCTCCATGCCAGATGCGTGGAAAAGGCTCTCAGCCGCCTGGCTCAGATGCCCACGGGCAGGACGACTGAGCCCTGCCAGGGCGCAGCGAGGACAGAGCCCCTCTGCTCCCCGCTGCCCTCCCCGCCCTCCCAGGCAGCGGCAGGTGCTCCCAGCCCAGCGGCACATATGGATCCTATAAGGGCTGGAATCATCTCCCCAGGCAGGCTCACTCCTCCGTGCAGCGGGGAGCCTCGGGGAGGGACAGTGGCAGTGGGACCCCGGGGCTGCCCGGGGACGCGGAGCCCCTTGCTGCGCTGGGTGCTGCCCAGGTGCAGCGTCTGGGGCAAGGGGAGCAGCCCCGGCTGGGCTCACCCTGCCAGCCGAGGGCAAAGGAAAGCCCTTTTCCCGCTGTGAACCGAACATGTGAGACCTGGAAGTCTCCGAGACACAATAAACGGGGGATCCCAGGATGCTTTAAGTGTGCCCCAGTCTGGATCTCTGGATGTTAATGGCCTGAGATGATTAATTTTCTTTTGTACTTCCATGGCATCAGTTATCACATCATTCGATTTTATTTTTAAAGACTTTTTTTGAAGCCCACAAAATACTGGAAAGAGTTAGAATGGATTCAAATTACAAGGTAAAATATTTCCCTCCAAAGCTTCATAAATACTTGATTTTTTTTAATGCTATTATTTTAACTTTCAAAGAAAGGCAATGTTTGCCAAATCTTGCTTTGTGCAGTAAAACCAGTCCAGTGTTAGCGGGATTTAATATAATAATAACAATAAACTTTCAGAGGAGACCTTAAAAACAAAGGGCCCTGTCTGCCGTGCATGGAAATTCAAGCTCACATGCCCCGGGGTCCGTAGCTCGTTTTCCCCCTCGTGCCGGGGGAGCGCTCACGTGCGAGCCCCAGCCCCGACGTGGCTCCCCGCTTCTGCCCGGCCCCACACAATGGCCTGATCCAGACCCGGCTGGCGATGCTCAGTCTTCCCACTGACCCGGGCAGGTTTAAAGCCAGAGCATCTCCTCCGAGCGCCCGAGAGCAGCGTTATCCCTCCACGAGCTGAGGATCCAGCCCCTTATTTAGCGAGGCTTGGAAATCCCTGAGGATGGAGACGTCCCCGGCGAGGTCCTCGGGCACACCCCTGTCCCCAGCCCCGAGCCTGCCCGTTGCACCCATCCGGCGTGGGGCCGGATCCGCACCCGCAGAGGGAGCTGAGCGCCGGGCGCGTTGCAGGGTTACGCTCTCCGGCGGTGCGAGTGCCCGGGGGGAGAGCGGGGTCCCGGCTCCCCCCACGCTGGCCCAGGCTCAGCCTTGCAGCTTTTTGTGTCGTTATTGTTTTTCCCCCTGCAGTTGGTCGGGTTTTTAATTAATTCACAAATCTCATTTGGGCACCGGAGCTGGGGGTGGAAAAAACTCTGTCTGAAGTTGATTTTGCAAATCAGTGCTGGCCATCTCAAACCAGCTCTCGGGGCATAAGCATCGGGGCTCCCAATAACCAAGGAGGAAGCCTCTTGCTTGCGGAGCAGATCCGCCACTTTGATGTGCTCCCGCAGTTATTCTTTCATTTCTTGAGCAAATAATCTGGATTTTCACAATATTTACCTTGGAAATAATTATTTGTGTAAAGCATTCGACCAAGATAAACAGAGAATCGCTCAGCCTCTCGGCGGGGCTGGGAGGTCTCATGTTCCCCTAAACCTGCCGGAGCGTGCGCTCCGCGGGCAGCAGCCGAGGTGGAAACGGGCCTTAAAGCCGAGCACACGCATGTCCTAAGGAACCGGCCGAGGGCTGGGGACAAACCTCCTCGTAGCCCCGGCTGCAGGGCACATGTAAGGATAGAAAACCACAGCCGCTCTGCCCTTCGTGAATTGCCAGCCCAGCCCTGTGCCTGCAAAAGGGGCTATTGCATCCCTGAATTCCCACAGATTCAGAAGCTGTAAGGGAGAAGCAGGGGGGGGAAAGGTGAAGGAAGGTTCAAAGGCCTGCTACAGCTTTGGTTTTTCATCTCTAGTTAATCTCTGCAAGGCCTGAGGCAAAGTCACCTTTGGGTCAATACTCAGGTGTTTTTATCTGCCGTCCCCATCTGCCCCAGCTGCCTCCCCAGCCCTCCCCATTAGCCGGGGCCGCAGGGCAGGGCGGTGGGGTGCCCGGGGAATCCGGTCCCCCCGGTTCAAGCCAGGCTCTCCCAGGGCGGAGGGTAAATCCTGCACCCGCGCTGCACCCCAGCACCGGCTCCCCACCACCCACCCCCCCACGGCCACAGGGAGAGGCGGGAGCAGTGTCACACTTGAGGTTTTAAAAGCAAAAAGGCTTTTAAATTGAGCATGAATTAACTGCCGGTGTTGGTACACCACGTCGCCCACCAGCACGTGCCCAGGGACGCAGGGATGGGAGGAGGGTGCCGGGACCCGTGCCCTCGACCTGCCGCTCACCCACGCTCCTGCGGCGAGCACGGGGCGGCCGCTCCCAGCACGTACCCGCTGCACGCCTGGCAGGCTTGCGAAGGGCAGTAAAGGAACAAATCCAGCCGGAGCTCAGCTCTTTCACCTCGAAGGCTTTTATTAAGGTGTGCAACATGCCCACGATCACACGTCTGGGATACGACACAGGCAGCAGGCGCTGGACACGAGCGAGCGGCAGGGCAGCGAGGCAGCGAGAGCAGTGCGAGCCTTGCAGGGATGCTGCCGGACTCCTCCAGCTCCCAGCGCCAGGCGCACCGGCCGGCACAGGTCGCTTTGAGCCGAGCGTGCCCTTCGCCACCAAAACATCCCTTTCAGAAGCAGAGTTTTGCGGATCTCCGCATTTACCTACCGATGGCAGCAGCCCGGGGAGGGACCAGAGCCCGGCCGTGCCCCGGTGCGGGACGGGAGGTGGCTTGGCGCAGCCCCTGGCCCGCGGGCCGCTGGTGGGCTCGGCCGTGGTTATTTATTTGCAGCGCAGTAGCATCTAGCGGTGGGTGGAAGCCGGGATCGGCCCAGGCCAGAGCCGGGTTCCGACAAAGTCGCGGCCGCCTCTCAGCTCCGCTCCGACGATGACAGGAAGAAGTTTGGCTGGGGGGACACAGCAGCTCCAAAATCTCTCATCACCCTCCTTTTGCAGATGAGAAACGAAATTAGTGCCCAGCTTTGCACAGCGATGCCGGGCAGGACGGGGAGCGCAGTCCCCTCCCGGCTGAACCCTCAGCTTGCGGCAAAACCGCACCACTGCTGCTCCTTCCGCATCAGCAACTTAAATAAAATAGATGTCATATTAACACTTGGTAAAATACAGCAAACACACACAGCATCTCCTTTTCAACCTCTATTTAAGACGACTGTTCTTTGTATTCTGTATGCAGCCCTCACTGGATAAAATGTAGACCAGAAAAAAATAGTCTCTTTGCTTTCAAATGATAAATTAATATAAACACCAACAGCACAACTTTGCAAGCAGCTTCCTGATCATGCACCGTGTTAAAGCATCTCCCGCAACAGACAGATGTGCGTATACACACACTGGCTGTAAGGAAAAATCTAAATTAATACTGAATCTAAGAAAAAATATATTGGATCTGAATCAGTTGACACTTAAATTTATTTTTAAGCATTCCGAGGTCATTTTTCAGAATGATTTTTTCTTTCTGTCTCTCCCTGGTCTCTCTGCATGAGTTTAGATCTTATCTGCAAAGCTTTTACACGTGCCTCATTAGGCGGTGCACTGGGGCGAGTCCCGAGGAACAGCTCAGGACACCTTGCTCCCACCGAAAGCACGAGCAATGTGTAACGGTGGCTGGGTTGTTTCTCTACGGGCCCACTGGTGCGGGTGCGACGCAGGAGATGAAGTGAGCTCGCGCCTGTGCCCCAGCACACGCTGAAGTGCTTTGCCCAGGTACATTCAAAAGCTTCGCTTTCCCAAGGCCCTCGCTGCCAGGCGGCTCCCGCGCGGCGCAGGGCTCACCGCAGGGCCCATCCCGGCACACGCGGGGCTCAGCCAGGCTCATACAACGGACTGTAAATTAGATTTAAAAGATGAGCCTCGTCACCCCGGGCTCAGCAAACCCCAAGGTCCTGAGGTCTACCCAGCCCAACACCGCACGATCCCCAGACCGGTGGGACACGGTGCAGAAGAAAATTAATTCCCATGCAGAGGGAAAACTGAGATGAATGCTTTGGGGACTCAGCTACATTGGAGAGAGACGGAAAAGACAGGACGGGCACCCAGGTGCCCAGCGAGTGCCCTGCAAGGGCGCGTGGCACGGAGACGCGCCAGCCAGCCCTGCGCCAGCCGGGAGGGCGAGCGCTGGGACGGGGCAGTGCCGGCGGCACCTCAGGGGCTGGGGGTGGCCACGCCGGCAGGGCACGCCGGGCCGTGCTGCATGCGGCGGATGAGCTCCTTGCGGTTATCCAGGATGGTGTCGAAACTCTCCTGCAGCCGGTTCTGCTGGTCCACGACTTTCTGCTGGAGGCCATGGATCCAGCGCAGCAGGGCCAGGCGTCGGTACATCACCAGCTGGATGTGGTGCTTCTCCTTCTCCCGCTCCTTGAAGCGCTCCTTGTCCTGGAGGTGCTGCACGGCCTCTGCCAGCGCCGGGAAGAGGGTCCCTGGCTCGGGCTCGGCTGCCCCAGGCTGGGGTGGGCTCCTGGGGAGGGGGGCAGCGGCGGGAGGGTCCCAGGCGCTCCCGCAGGCACTGTCGGGGCTGTCGATGCTGAGGGAGCTGCTGGCGTAGCCGTTGTCCTCCGCGGGGGAGCTCGGGGGCTTGCCGCATCCCCCAGCCGGCTCCTCGGCGGCGGCATTTTGGCCCCCTGCCCCGCCGACCTCCGCTCCCTCGGGGGGGCTGCGCACCCCCTGCTCGGGGAGACGTGGCCGCGCGGCGCCCAGGCTCGGGGCGGCATCCCTAAGCCGGTCCTGGACCATCTGTCTCTGCATTAATAACAGCAGATTATCGGACGGATTTGTCGTGTTTTCGCTCCGGCTGGAGCCCTCCTCCGGCGGGGACCCCGGCGCTGGCCGGCTCCAGTTCTCATTGCTGTCACACACCTCTCCCACGAAGTTGGAGTTGGAGTCCTGCCCGTACCCGGCCCCTGGGACGGCCGTGCCCAGCGCCGGGCCCCCCCGGCCCTGCCGGAATGGGGCATTTGCCGGGGCACCCGGCGGGCAGACGGCAAACATCTCGCTGATCTCCTACCTGCAAGAGAGAGGCAGAGCCGTAACACATCTGCGGGGTTTGCGGGCTGGCACAACCAGGACTCTGATCAGCTACAGCAAGATAAAATATTCTCTTACTTTATTTGCCTCTCCTTCAAACTGCTGAACCCCAGTCACGGGCCGAGCCAAAACCCAACCGCTCAAGGCAGAAGGGCTTGTCCTTTCCCGGCGTTCGGCCGCTGCTCTCAGCGGGTCCCCAGGCAACATTGTCCAGGGGCAACTTCTCACCCGATACAGAAGCTCGAGGCAGGCACCGCCCCCACCTCTCCTCCCTGTGAGCTCCAGCCCCAAACCCCGCTTTCACGGCTTCCCCTCAGCAACTGGGGGGGCATTGCGGGGTGCAGGCACGCAGCCAGCATGCTCTGCTCCCGCAGCGTTTGTGCTTGTGCTAGATGCAATTAATTCAGTCCTGGTAGAGGTTTGCTTGGAAGGAGCTGCTTTTCCAACAGCAATAAAATCTATTTAAGCGGGTGAGACTGCCTGGGCTCCTCCGCACAAACTCTGCCATCTCCCCTGGGTTGGGCTGTGGGTCAGGTCTGGTCTCTGCCAGCGCCCAAGCTGGTCACCCTGCCGGGCCGCTTCCTTCTCGGCAGGACCGGGAGCAGATGGGACCAGAAAAGGAAAGGTTAACCCAGCATTTCTTGCTGGGCCATTAGCAGTGAGAGCCGATCTCTGAGCTCTCTCCCAGCAAGGACACGCTCACCAGAATCACATGAAGGAAAATCCATCGAGTGTCCCGGTTTCACCCCTGGAAAGCAGCACAGAGGCAGGAGAGCTCCAGGGTGCAGGGTGCCCAGCTCCGGGCGCGGGCTGCAGTGGTGACGGGGTCCCAGCCAGCAGCAGGGAAGAGCCGTGAAGATGCCCCATGGCGCGGTGAGACCCCGACGCCATCGCTCAGCTGCGGGCCCTGCAGCGTGCGCCGTGCCCGGGGCGGGAGAGCCCGGACCAAAAATGCTCTTTGCAAGGGCCAGGATGGCACTGAGAGAGGAAGGCGAGAGCCCGTGCACGGCCGGGGGCTCCCGAAGGCCTGGGACCCCCCAAGGCCTGGGTCCCCCCCAAGGCCTGGGACCCCCCAGGGCCTGAGACCCCCCCCAAGGCCTGGGACCCCCCAGGGCCTGGGTCCCCCCCAAGGCCTGGGACCCCCCAGGGCCTGAGACCCCCCCCAAGGCCTGGGACCCCCCAGGGCCTGGGTCCCCCCCAAGGCCTGGGACCCCCCCAAGGCCCGGGTCCCCCCCCAAGGCCTGGGACCCCCCCCAAGGCCCGGGTCCCCCCCAAGGCCTGGGAGCCCGGCACCGGCACGCAGCCGTCCGCGCTGCCCAGGACTGAGTGACACCGCCGCGGAACCGCTCCTCCCCGGGCAGCCCGGGGCAGGGTGGATGTGCCGAGGGAGGGTGCGTGCCCACAGCCGCGGGGCGCAGCCCCCGGGGGGGAGGCGAGCCGAGGAGCACCCCCGCCCCTGCGGACCCCCCCATACCGGCCGGGGGGCGGCGGGGAGAAGCGGCGGCGGGTCCCCCCGCCCGCCGGTCCCCCCGCCCGGCCGGGCCGCAGCCGCACTGCGCCGGGAAACCGCGGGGGGGGGAGGGAGGCGGCGTCGGGGGGGGACTGCGACCCCCGAGCCCGCCCCGGCCCCAGTCCCCGCCGCGCCCGCCCCGGCCCCGCCGCCCCGGCAGCGAGCACTCACCGCCGCCCCGGGCTCGGAGCGCCGCCGCCGCCGCGGGTGGGAGCGGAAGCGGCCCCGCGTGGGGAGGTGTCACGGCCGCACTTCCGAGGGCGCCCGCGGCCCCTGCGCCCTCCCCGGCCGCGCCGCGGGGCTGCTCCGGGGGAGGACGGGGCTGCGCGACCGGGCGGCGGCCGCGCTCGGGGCCTCCCGCCGCGCCTGCGTGCGCGCACCTCCCGCTGCCCGTCTGCCGCCGGGCGTGCGGGCCGCACCCGGGAGGGGCCTCCGCCTCTGCCCGGCCGGGACAGGGGGAGAGTCCCACCCGTGTCCGCCCGGGGGAAGGGGAGAGTCCCACCCGTGTCCGCCCGGGGGAAGGGGAGAGTCCCACCCGTGTCCGCCCGGGGGACAGGGGGAGAGTCCCACCCGTGTCCGCCCGGGGGACAGGGGGAGAGTCCCACCCGTGTCCGCCCGGGGGAAAGGGGCAGAGTCCCACCCGTGTCCGCCCGGGGGACAGGGGGAGAGTCCCACCCGTGTCCGCCCGGGGGACAGGGGGAGAGTCCCACCCGTGTCCGCCCGGGGGACAGGGGGAGAGTCCCACCCGTGTCCGCCCGGGGGAAAGGGGCAGAGTCCCACCCGTGTCCGCCCGGGGGGAAAGGGGGAGAGTCCCACCCGTGTCCGCCCGGGGGAAGGGGAGAGTCCCACCCGTGTCCGCCCGGCCGGGAAAGGGGCAGAGTCCCACCCGTGTCCGCCCGGGGGACAGCGGGAGAGTCCCACCCGTGTCCGCCTGGGGGAAGGGGAGAGTCCCACCCGTGTCCGCCCGGGGGACAGGGGGAGAGTCCCACCCGTGTCCGCCCGGGGGAAGGGGAGAGTCCCACCCGTGTCCGCCCGGGGGAGAGGGGGAGAGTCCCACCCGTGTCCGCCCGGGGGAGAGGGGGAGAGTCCCACCCGTGTCCGCCCGGGGGACAGGGGGAGAGTCCCACCCGTGTCCGCCCGGGGGAGAGGGGCAGAGTCCCACCCGTGTCCGCCCGGGGGAAAGGGGGAGAGTCCCACCCGTGTCCGCCCGGGGGAAGGGGAGAGTCCCACCCGTGTCCGCCCGGGGGAAGGGGAGAGTCCCACCCGTGTCCGCCCGGGGGACAGGGGGAGAGTCCCACCCGTGTCCGCCCGGGGGACAGGGGGAGAGTCCCACCCGTGTCCGCCCGGGGGAAAGGGGCAGAGTCCCACCCGTGTCCGCCCGGGGGACAGGGGGAGAGTCCCACCCGTGTCCGCCCGGGGGACAGGGGGAGAGTCCCACCCGTGTCCGCCCGGGGGACAGGGGGAGAGTCCCACCCGTGTCCGCCCGGGGGAAAGGGGCAGAGTCCCACCCGTGTCCGCCCGGGGGGAAAGGGGGAGAGTCCCACCCGTGTCCGCCCGGGGGAAGGGGAGAGTCCCACCCGTGTCCGCCCGGCCGGGAAAGGGGCAGAGTCCCACCCGTGTCCGCCCGGGGGACAGCGGGAGAGTCCCACCCGTGTCCGCCTGGGGGAAGGGGAGAGTCCCACCCGTGTCCGCCCGGGGGACAGGGGGAGAGTCCCACCCGTGTCCGCCCGGGGGAAGGGGAGAGTCCCACCCGTGTCCGCCCGGGGGAGAGGGGGAGAGTCCCACCCGTGTCCGCCCGGGGGAGAGGGGGAGAGTCCCACCCGTGTCCGCCCGGGGGACAGGGGGAGAGTCCCACCCGTGTCCGCCCGGGGGAGAGGGGCAGAGTCCCACCCGTGTCCGCCCGGGGGAAAGGGGGAGAGTCCCACCCGTGTCCGCCCGGGGGAAAGGGGCAGAGTCCCACCCGTGTCAGCCTGGGGGAAAGGGGCAGAGTCCCACCCGTGTCCGCCCGGCCGGGAAAGGGGCAGAGTCCCACCCGTGTCCGCCTGGCCGGGGAGAAGGGTGGGAGAGGCCCCGGAGGGGCAAGGAACGTGTGGACGAGGCGCTGCGGGACACGGTTTAGTGGGATGGTGGTGTGGGTTGATGGTTGGATTTGGATGATCTGACAGGTCTTTTCCAACCGTAGTAACTCTGTGGGTGGGAGCCCCCCACCACCCACAGCCCGGCGGCGGGGTGGGAGCGGGGCCGTGCGCTGGGCTGAGTGCGTGCGGGTGCATCCCGCCACGGGCAGGGCCGCCGGGTCTCGGACACGCTGGCTCCTTCCCAGCCCCTGCCCCCGCGGTCCCATGGGCCTCAGCAGGTCCCCGCGGGGACGAGGGGGACGGCAGCACCCACGCTCTCAATGGGGCCTTTATTCCCCTCGCCCGGAGCCGGGGTGTCCGCGCGCTGGGAAAGGAAAAGCCTCAGCAACATCAAACGGCTCCCACGAGCGCCGGGCCGGCACAGGGGGTCACATGAAGCACCGTGAGCGTTTCGGGAGATAAAGAGGCTTTGTGGGGCCGGGGTGTGTGTTGGGGGGCGGGCGGGGGAGACACGCCGCGCGGCGGCGAGGCCGGTGGCCTGGGGCTGGGAGCCGGGGCGGGGGCAGCCGGGGTGTTCCAGACCCCCGTGACTGATGGGACGGTGTCATCGCCTGCGGGGTCCACCCGAGGGGGCCTTCACCAGCGTCCCGTGGTAGCCCTGGGATAGATGTGGCATGAGCACAGCACCGTCACCCCAAGGCCTCTGCAGCCCAAGCCCACCCTGCCCAAAGTGAGTCTCACCGAGGGCTGGGCACCTCCCACCCGCTCCAGAGGAAGAGGAGGAGGGGATGAAGGTGCTTTCAGGGTGGACAAAGATCCTCTCCAAAGCTCTGGAATGTTGGAGGTGGGCCGTGGGAGAGAGATGCCGAGAGCAGATGTTCCCCCATGACATTGCAAGGGTTCAGAGCAGTGCAGTAATGCTAATAAGTGATAAATAAGTTCTTTTAACTTCCCATCTGCCTGACAGGCCCCTAGGCAGCCTCTCCTGCTCCGGGCCGCCCCAGCCCCAAAGGCTTCGACGCCTCCATCGCGGAGAAATCGGTGGGGTAGGACCGAGAGCGGTGAGTGGGGTACTTGGGCTGCAGCACTCCTCCTAGGACAGCCTGAGATTAAGGAAACAAAACCTTCCCGTCACACAGGAAAGGCAGAAACTGACTCAGACACGTCTGTGATGGGCAGGAAAGAAAAAAGAGTTTGGGCAAACAATGGCTCAGCTCTGCTTTGCTCTGCTTCGCCTTGAGCTGAGCGTTTGCTTGGTACTGCTGGTTTGTGTTTCGCTCCCATTCGGGGCCTGAACTCAAAGCAAAGCAAAATATTCATCACTGAGAGCAAGGAGGAAAGTTTCATCCGTTCGGGGACCTTCTCCTCCGGTTTTCGGAGAGGAGGCACAGCTGAAACGGCCCGTTTTCATCGCCGGTTGAGACTTCAACAAGCAGAAGACAACCACCAGTCCAGCTGAAGTTTGGCTCGCGGGGCAGGAGCGGGGTTTGCTCCTCTCTCAGCTTTACTCGTCCCCACCCCAGGAATTCCCGTGGAGCCGGTGGGTGCAGACGTGCCGGAGCCTGCTGCAAACCTGCTGCGCTGGCTCCGGCTCCACCGGCGCTGGCGGGAACCTCCCCCGTGTTTGCGGGGTTCCTCCCCGAAATGCCGGCCATGGCGGGAGCCGGGTTGGTGCCAGCTTTGCGGAGCGGGCCGGGAGCAGCAGTTGCAGGGGTCTGTCTCGCTGGTGCAGCTCAGGTTGGGCCAGCACCCCCGGCCCTGGGATTGTCTGTATCTGATGGAGACCAGAGGGATTTGCTGCCTGCAATGAAAACAGCTCCCTTTCCCTGCGAGCCAGCCGTCCCCTCGGCCCCAGCTGCCCCTCGCCCCAAGGACGCTGCCAGCGGGGACGGCTGCAGGGAATGCCGGCTCGGGGTGCAGGAGAGAGGGGATGTGGGGGCACAGGGAGGGCTGGGCTGATCCCTTCAGGGGCAGGGGGAAAGGGAAGGTTTGGAGCTGGCGGGGGCTTGGTGGTGGATTTCAGAGTCATCTTCCCCTCCCCTTCCCCCACTGTGTTCCAGAAATAAATTAAAAGCTCTCCCTCCAGGAAATTAAAAATCATTTAAGAAGAGTGAGCACAGGAGCTGATGCGCTGGGGTTTCAGAGTTGGGCGTCCTGGGCGAGATAAGCGCAGTGCACCTCGGGGCTCAGAGGGGAGAATGGTGCTGGGCTGACCCCCTGGAGCTGCTCCAGAAGGCACTGGCACCAGATTTCTCCACCAAAGCAGGTCCCTGGGACCCTGGATGCAGCACCCTTCCCCTGGGCTCCACACCTGTCCTGGCTGCGGGAGCCCCCTTGCACCCAGGGGACTTCCGTGACCGCTGGGACCTTGCACCAGCAGAGACCCGGCACTGCCGTGGGGAAACGCCAGTGACGGGAGCCCGGCACTGACCATGGTGGAAACTGTCCTTCAACCCAGTGCCCGGCTCCCCGCTCCCCACAGTTGCCCCGTGCGCAGGGCAGGCTGCCGTCTGCTTCTCATCTGCCGTGTGTCCTGCTAACCGATGCAACGTGCCACAGGCTTTGAACAAAATTGGTCCCAGAAGGAGCCCTCGCGCTCGGCCCTGTGCCCGCATGACGTCGGCCCCGTGCCGCCGACGCGGTGGTGGGTGCCCGACCTCTCTGCCAGGAAGGAGGCACCGGGCAGTGGAAAGCCGCCGGGTGCGGGATGGGTTAGGGGCTGCAGCGCCCGCGGGGGACAGCCCCACGCACGGCCGTGTCCAGCCCTGTCAGCGAGGACCAGGATGGCGGAGAGAGGGAAGGGGCCTTCGGCGTCAGGCGGGGGCTGCCTCCTCCTGCCCTGGGGCAGGGACCCCATGGCCTTGCCGGGGAGCTGTGGGGTGCAGGAGCAGGCGAGTGCCAGCATTGCTGCTCCCCAGGTTCTGCCTGCAGCCCCTCTGCCCAGCGTGCACGTGCAATGCATGCCCACACGCACCCGCTGCATGCCCATGCGCGTGCACCGCCCGCCCACTGCATGCACACCAGCGCTGGGGCTGGGAGAGCAGGCAAGCGCTGGTGCGCGGGGAGGCTGCGTGCGGGGGGAGGCGTGTGGGCTGGAGGCTGCAGCGCTAGAAGGAAATTAAACATGTTTTTTGGGAAATTTCCATGTTCTTCCCCTCCCCGAGCTGCCATCGGTTCCCATCTCCCGCCCTGTCCTGCACGGGGCACCAGCCTGGCTCTGCACACTGGGGGCGATGGCCACGGCGGGGCCGTGCTCCGCCACGCAGCGATGCTGGGATGGGCTCAGCCGGGCTCCTTCGTGGCCAAGAGCACCCGGGCACCAGCCTGCCCGGGACACAGGTCACCCGTGACCCACCGTCCCGCCAGCGGGCTCAGCCCGGGACCCCGGTGCTGAGACGGGGAACCCGTCCCGAAAGAGTTAAGGGTGAAACATTGGCAAAAAAAAAAAAAAAATTATAAAAGAAAAAAGTGCCCTGAACCACATGCGACCTAACCTCCCCAGCGGCTCATCTGAGTTTAATAACGGAGGAGGGAAATCTCCCAAAAAGCTCTCAGAAAAATTAAAGTAAACAGCGTGCTGACCTCCAACCCCGCGCTGCCCCGCCGCTGACTCGGCCCGGCTGCGGCGGCCACCGGCGGCTCGGCATTCGGTGTAATTGTAAACACATTCGGGTAAATACGAGGGGGGGCGGTGGGGGGGTCCCGGGGGAGCCGGTGGCTGGGCAGGAGCGGCTCTCCCAGCTCCCAGCAGAAACCAGGGCCGAGCGTCGGGTCAGCCAGGCAAAGACGTGGCCATGGGGGATGCCGCGCACCGACGGCTCCGGGCTGCGTGGCCGCGCCACGTGCCTGGCTGCGAGGGGCTTTGCGTGGCCGAGGCTTCGGGACCGATGTTGCCGGTGGGAACAGGAGCCACCGGGACCGTCACGCTGCCCCGTGACTGCAGGGTTGGGGCTGGAAAACCTAACGTCGGGAGCGCTGGCGGGTCCTGCCGATGGAGGGAGTGAGGAGGATGCTATAAAGGGCTTGTCCTCTTGGCCTCACGAAATTCCAAAACAACGCTCTTATTTTCATAGATCCTGGTCATTTTTGTAGGCTGAGGGAAAGAAAAGCAAGCCCAGCTGTATGTGTGCTGGCGCTCCTCTCCGGGGAAGGACCGGCAAAGCCACCGGTCTCCGAGGGGGGAAGCGGGAGCTGAGCATCACTGCCAGCCTGGCCCCGGCCCTGGTCCTGCTCCATCCTCATCCCTGTCCCCATCTCCATGCCTGTCCCCATGCATCCCCATCCCTGTCCTGCAGTGCCCTCACACACCACATCCCATCGTCTGTGTTTCCCGCGGGGTTTTCTGGGGAAAACACCACTCAAAGGCAGGGGAAGGGGGCAGAGGGGGCTGGATCCGGGGGACCCCCGCGCCCCTGCCCCGCAGCCCCAGCACCAGCACCCGGGCTGGTCCCCGCGGCCTGCCATCAACCTGGAAAACAAATTATATTTCAGTCAGAATCGAAGGCAGGGGCAGACGCGCTGTGTTTGGTGAAAAATGCCAGGAATCCGCAGCGAGATTGGATTTCAGAAGAGCCGGGAATCCCGCGGAGGCCAGACTGTTTCCACGGGACCGGAGGTCAGAGCCCGTGCCCCCCGTCAGCTCCCAGCCCCGAGGATCGGCTCTTGGGATGGTACCGGGGAGAGGAAGAGGAGGAGGTGGAGGAAGGGGCCGCGGGGCCAGGGAGCCCAGCAAGGTGTGAACCTCCCGCCGGAGGGACAAGCCATTGGTGATGGGGACACCGGCTCTGCCCCCGGGACACGCAGCCCCTCGCCAAACCGCCTGTGCCCGGGGAGAAGCCTCCTTCCTCTCCGCTTTCCCGACTCCCTAAAAAGGGTTTATCTTGGTTCGGGAGCTGCGCTCTGCCAAGAGAGCGAAGTTGGCGTCTGGCAGGCGTTTCCTCTGGGGTTTATCCGCTGCCGAGCTACAAAAGGGGAATATTGACGCCAGCTCCACCCCTTCCATCGGACCAGGACCCAAAAATCACCATTTCCTCTTGGCCTGTGAATCACTAATAAGCTCCAGACAGAAATGTCTGATTAGGAAATTGTTTGGGAAATGGAGAGGAAGGGGGAGGGACCTGTGCTTGCTGCCTCGGCCGGTGGCTCTGGGCGGCTTTGCCCCTCGGTGTCACCTCCCTGCGCCGCGGGACGAGTCCCTGCCTCGGGGTCCCCACGTCTGCTCCGGCCACGGGCTGCATCCCGAACCCAGGGGCTCTCCGAGTCCGGCTGCAGCTGAAGTTCACCAGTGGATGGATTTGTCTGTCTGCGAGGATTTGGGGATGAAAATCACTGTGTACAATTAAGCGTGTATTTTTCCCTTTGATCGCTGTCCATCGGCTGTGCCACAGCAGCGGCGCTAAGTGAAATCTTTCCATCATTTGGTATCTGCGGCTGGGCACTCGCAGCCTCTGAGCGTGAGCTCCTGGGCTCGTGCCCAAGCACCGTGCGTCCCTGGGCTGTCTCCTGCCCAAGGCAGACCCGGCCACCCACTGCTCGCAGCCCGTGAGATGGGGGTGCTCCGGCCAGGGGCTCCCAGCTTGCAAATGATATAATAAAGGCAGCGACGCCTGCGGATTACGGATAACTGCTCAGCGTGTGTTTGGGAACGGCTGCACTGCTGCCCTCACCTAAGAAAGCCCCTGCAGTAGGGCTCCCCTGAGGAATCACAGAGTCACTACGGTTGGAAAAGACCTGTAAGATCATCAGGTCCCACCATCAACCAACACACCCCACCATGCCCACTAAACCATGTCCCGCAGTGCCACGTCCACACGCTCCTTGAACACCTCCAGGGATGGTGACTCCACCACCTCCCTGGGCAGCCTCTTCCAGTGCTCCACCGCTCTCTCAGGAAAGAAATTTTTCCTAATATCCAGCCTGAACCTCCCCTGGCGCAACTTGAGGCCATTTCCTCTTGTCCTATCACTTGTCACTTGGGAGAAGAGACCAACACCCACCTCCCCACAACCCCCTTTCAGGGAGTTGCAGAGAGCGAGAAGGGAGGGCTGGTGGGATTAATTAGGAAGGGCTGGTGGGATTAATTAGGAAGGGCTGGTGTAACGGGATTTAGGCTGCAAACAGCAGCAAGCAGGTCTGTGCCCAGCACTCGGGGCAGCACCATCCTCGTCCCGTGCTGGTCCCCGACCACCACGTCCTGCAGCGCAGACCTCTCGGCAGCGACGGGGCCATCCCCTCCCTCCCCGCAGATGAAGCGGTCACGGCTGCCTGTGCCCCCCCAACTGCTGCACACTTGTCCTGAAACAGAAAGGCTCCACATTTGGACCTCATAACGCAGAAAACATCAGGATTTTGAAATTTCAGTCTTGGACACAAATCTGATACATTCCATAAATACTTTAATTTATCCCTTTGTCACAATATTTGATAAAAGGTTTTGTTTCAGCTGCCCTGCTTTGATTAATAACTGTAACAGATTCTAACCTGAAGGAATCATCTTATATTGCGTTCGTGGAAATTAAATGTTTGATTGCACATAGTCAGAATTTTCTGATGTGGAAACTGCTCCACCGGAGAACTTTGAACAAGCTCTAATCAAAAAACACTTTATAACACTTTGGTTGTTTTTTTTTTCTTAGCTTCCCCTTCACCTATAACAAGTCAAAACATCTGTTAAAATTCAATCAGAGCAAAACTGGCTGAAAAAAATTAAAATTCGGAGTGTACAATTAAATGACTGTCCACATTGCAGCCAGGTGGGATGGCGGCACGCGGGCTCCGCACGCAGGGTGTCGATCTGGCCAGCACAGGCTGCGAGGGAGCGGGGTCCCGCGGGGGCTGGCCCACCGCCCCGTCCCACCGGCACCGGCTGGGTGCTGCCACGCTCGTCCCTACATCGCTGCACGGTCCCACCGGCACCTGCCGGGGACGCCATCGCCGGGGACGGTGCTGATGGCCCCTCGGAGGTGCCAGCCCCGGCGTGGCGCGGGGAGCCGCGCGTGTGTGCTGGTGCGGGCTGGGTTCCCCCAGCATGAAAGGCCTTGGAGGCAGACGGCGCCTTTTGAACCAAAAAGGACGTTTTCCTTCTGCTTGACATCCTCCACTTTCTAATAAAAATAGAAACACTGGAATTCCAGGGTTGGGTTTGTTTTCCTTCCTCTTCCTTTTCCATGGTGGGGTGAGGGGTTTACATTTCCCTAAGCTGTGAGAGAAGGCAGAGGGATGGAAAGCAAGAGGGAAAACCAAAATCCCGCCGGCATTTGGGAGCAGGAGCACTTTTCCGCAGAGATGGCGTGAGCCGGTGGGCAGCAGCCGCTGCTTTTCGGCGCTAATCCTGGCTGCGGCCGGGCTCTGCCGTGCCGCAGTTGCCCCCGTGCCGGATGGGGAGCGGTGGCGCGTTTTCGAGGTCAGAAAGCAGAGTTTTCAGCAATTAGAGCAGCATGCCAAGATAAACCCCCGCTTCCTGGCGGGTCCGTTCCCATCAGCCTGTTTGGGTCCCGGCGAGACGGACCCCGGCGAGGGGCTCTCCTGGCGGGAACAGCCCGGCAAATTCTCTCTGCATGGGTGAAATTCCCTCCGCTACCGAGGTTATTATCTCCGAACAGGAACCAACAATATCCTTTCATTTAGGCACTAATTTGAACAATGTGCGCCGGCCGGGGGAGGAAGGGCACTCGCTGCTCCGGAGCCTTTGAAAAACCCAGGCGGGAGCCAAACCAGAGGAAAAACAAAACCCCGCAATGATGCGGAAGGCCCGGCGATGCCGGGCCGCGGGGCGGTGCCGGTGCCGGTGCTGGTCCCAGTGCCGCAGGCTCCAGCCGTGCCGCCTGTGCAAAGGGTGATGCTGGAAAGAGCGGTGGTGCTGCCAGTGCAGGGCACGGCACAGGGACATCCCGGGGCACCAGGCGCCCGTGTCCCAGCTCGTATCGGGGGAAAATTATCGTTCAGGCCATCCTGGAACCGAGAGCCCTGGCCATTGCGGGGGTTTGCCCACTGGGGAAACTTGCCTCCTCTGCTTAACCAGCCCGCTCAGCCTCGTAATTACAATTTCCATGGGGCTGGAGGGTGCAATAGAACACTTTTAAACTTGTTCTGTCATAAAGCTCACACTAGGCACCAGAAAAAGTCCGAGTGTGTAACTGATAACTACAAAACCATTCTAATTTCAGTTTTTCAGGAGCAGACAAGGCAAACACAGCAGGGGGAAGGGAGCAACCACCGAGGGCACACACGTCCCCTGCAGCTCCCCGCACTGCCGCTGCAGCACCCAGGGGCTGGCGGCAGTGTCCGACGGGCTGCAGCCACCTCACCCCAGGCGGTTTGCAATGGGACCAGCGTGGTTTGCAAATGCTCCTCCGCAGGGATCTCCGCTGGCATGTGGCGAGTGGCAGCAGCATCCCCATCCCCATCCATCCCCACCCCTGTGCCCAGTGGGATGCAGCATCCTGTTCCCACTGGCCGCCCCCGTGCTGGTCCCTCCTGGGCAAACCCCACGGGGGCTTGCAGGGGAATATGGGGGGATTTCTACTGTATTTACTCTTAAAGTGTAGCTGTGATGAATATTCACACCCGCGTGGGGAGAGCAGGCGCGTTCCCCGATGGGGATATCAGTTGGAACATCATCTAATTGATTACGTGGAAATTGCTCCTGGTGGAAAGGGAAGCCCTCGCCTCGCTCTCGGTGAATTAATTTAGCTTTTGCCATTCTTTCTTTGCTGTGCTCAATTAATCTTGTTAAAGTGATATAATTTTAGCTCGCACTTTGCACACAGGGGCATGGGGGATAACGGCTGGTAACGCCGGGAGGTTGGGTAGTGGTGGGGTAGTGGGGGCTCTGTCCCTTCACCCAGGAGGGTCGGTGGTGGGAGAGGGTCAGCCCCGGCACCGGCGGAGCCCCGGGGTGCCGTCCCTGCCGGGGGGGCCTGGGCCACCGGGATGCAGGATGCTGGGTGCCACACCTGGGATGCACGGCAGGTCGGGTGCCCGGGCTGTCCCCAGCCCCGCACCAAGACAAAGCGCGTCGGCTCCCGCGGCCCCCCGGCAGCTGGTGCGAGGGGACGTAATCCCACAAAAGTCCTGCTCCGGGGGGATCAGCAGGAGAGGTGAGGGGCACGCCGCCGAGCCCCCGCCATCGCTGCCCCTTTCTATCCCCGCTATTGACTGCCTAAACAGTTCTTTGGTGATTACAATGTAAATATAGCTTTTCATGGAGTAAAGGCCTTTTATGGGATCCACACACACTTAACCACTTAACCCCGGCGACAAAAAGAGCAGTGAATTAGCTGTTTAGAGGCTGCTCGTGCAGAAAAGCGGGCGCTGAATAGGATTTGGGGATCTCTGTGTATCAATTGCTATGCTTCAGGGGCCCTCAATGGGGCTTTCGGCGTTCGAGCATGTGCCAAAGGGCTCGCGCGGGTATGGATGGAGTGTCAAAAAAAAAAAGAAGAAGAAAAAAAGCAGCTGCTTCTCTTTAATAAAACAATGATTTATTCATAGGGACTTGGGGAAGGGGCGGGGGGACACGGGGATGTGCTAAAGCAATGCTTGCCCTGCTCCGTGCCCGGGAGAGGCTCGGGGGCTGAGCCCGCCTGGGGAGTGGGAGGCACAGGGACCCCCGAAGCAGCCCATGGGGACCCCCGGAGCAGCCCAGGCAGCAGAGCTGGTCCCTCTGCAGCCCCAGCCGGCTGGGGAGGGGGTCCCTGTGGCTCTGCTCCCTCAGCCCCGGGCACCATTTGGGGGGCGCATGAGCCAGGGGCTGGGGGACACCCCCTCTGCTCTTCCCCTGCCACATGGGCACCTCTGCAAAGCGGGGTGGCAGCTGGTGCCCCCCCTGCCCTGGGCGCAGCAGCAGGGCCACGCACGGTCACGGATGCAGGGGCCAACATGGGGCTCGGTGTGCGGCCCCCCATGCCCAGGACGACACGTTTCGGGACAGGCGCTACACTTGGTGTCCCGGATTAAACGTGCCCAGGCCGTCCCCACCGAAGGATGCTGCAGCCGGGAAAGGACCCTCATCCCGCCGGGGTGGGCAGCCCAGGCTGGCGGGGGGCAGCCGAGCATCTCCGGGCCAGCATTGGGTGGGTCATGCGGTGGGGGCACAGGGCTCGGCTGCCCCCCGAGCAGCGCCCGCAGCCGAGCAAAAGAAGCTTTGGTGGAGTGGGGGACAGGGGCAGCAAACTCAAAGCAGGTCAGAAATGAATGGCCTGAAACGAGGAGAGGCGGCGGGACGAAGCCGGGGCTCAGCGTGGGAACGGGGGGGCGGGAGGGGTGAAAAGGCAGCAGCACATGGCTGGGTGCATGGAGGGAGAGCAGCTGGCACTGGCACCAGCCGGGCTCCTTCCCGGCGGGATGCGGGTGTCCCCAGCGCAGCAGCTGGGTGTGCAGGGCTGGGGCTCGGCGCAGGGAACAGTGCCCGTCTGTTCACTCGTGTGGAGCAAAAATCAGGGGGTGCAGGGACCCCGGCACAGCCGCTCGGCATCGCTGCTCTGCGGCAGGAAAGTGACACCGGAGGGACACGAGCGGGTCCCGTCCCCTCCTCGCCGGGCCACAAACGGGATCTCACTGAAGTCCCGAAGGGCTGACGAGGAGCAGACCAAACCAGGCTACGGCCCTATTTTTAGGCCTGTACAGATGGAAGGATGAAAGAGGAGGGGGAGGCAGGGCAGGAATGGGAACGACAGACAAACAAACGCCAAGCAGATGTTGGGAGCGGTGCTCTTCCCCTCGCAGGATGCGTGTGCGGCTCCCGGTGACACCGGCTCTGCAGGCCTCGACCCCCAGAGCCCGGGGGGCCATGGGGGGACCAGGGCAGAGCAGGGAGTGATGTCCCCTCCTGCTCGTCCCCCATCACCGGGGTTCACACCGGCATCCTGGGACGGTAGCGCCGCATTGGCCCCATGCCCTCGTTAGCAGCCCCAGGCAGCCTGTAATGAGCGTCAGGGGAGGCAGTTTGGTGCCAGGCTCGTGGGGTGCCCCGGGGGGTGTGTGGGGATGTGCACCCCCCCACTCGCTGTTCTCACTGGTGTCCGGCAGCGGGGACAGGCAGCCGCAGGATCCGGGAGCTCCGCTGACACTGCAACGGCCCAGGGGAGCCGAGCCCCTGCTGCGGGCAGATTGGCAACGCCAGCATGGCTGGCAAAGTTTAGGCATGGGTCTTTGAATTAAAAATACCCCATGGTCAACGCGGCACAGCTCTAGGGACGAAGCTGTTCCTTTACGGAGGAGATCCGGTGCCCGGCTGGCCCCAGCTCACCCGCCAGCCCGCGGGCACCAGCCTCGGCTGTGCCAACCCCGGCGCATCTTTGCTGTGCCCTTCTTTGATGCCTGATGGTTTCTCAAGGTCTTGCAAGACCAGGGTCATCGCCAGCACCGTGATGGGGTTTGTTTTGACACCTCCAGTTTCCATTCACGCTGGAGACACCAGCAGCATCGCTCATAGGCTTTTAGCAGGAGCCACGGACAAGACCCAGCCAGGGCATGGTCAAATCCCAACCCCTCCAGACTTCAATAGGATTTGGGGCCTCGCAGCAGGCTGATGAGTATCAAATCCAGCTCCTCCAGCCCCGCTTTTGCCCCCTGCAGATGTCCAGGGGTCTTTGCCAACTGCGTGACCCCATCTAATCTTTTCTTCCTTCCTTTTCTTTTCCCTTTCCAGCAGAAGGGGAGGGGACGGGGCGACCGCAGCAGGTCAGGCTGGGGGCTGTTTGCAGCCCTGCAGCCTCCCCACAGCCGGGCAGCAACACCTCAGGAGCTGTTATCATATTTTGGGACTCATGTCATCCCATCTCCAAAGATCACACACACTCAGTAAATCCGTAGGTGGAGCAAAAGCTACCAAAATAAGGCCAGCTCTGCCTGTGAGATCATCCCCCCGGATGCCTTGCTCAGAGCTTTGTACTGAGAGCATCGCCCTCACGTCATGCAAAATAGGGAACACATGGCAGGTATAATTGCCTGTTGCTTTAATTATCTTCTTTACATCAGCGGGCTGGATGGTTTTGCATTGCCTTTGGTTGGAGTGTCTGCAGGGATGGGGGAACGCACAGGGCAGGATCGGGCCCCTGCGCCCCATCCAGGCTCACTGGACTGGGGAGCAGGAGGGAGGAAGGAAAAGACATTTTTTTTCTAATCCGGTGTTTAATTATTAAATGTTGGGGATTTTCAAAGCCCCCCTTCAGGCTTCATGTAAAATACCACCTCTGCATATCCTTAGCAGCCGGGGAGGTGGCATTAGCACCTCGATGGTTAATTATGCTTCAAGTCTCCATGAACTGTGGCGGCTGGAAATTAGGCAGCGCAGAAAGATGCTGCCGTGCTGGCCCATGCTGCCTTCCAGCCGGGACCTTGGGCTGAGCACAGCATGGCACGATGTGGCACGGCACGGCGGCCACAACCAAACATGCCAGGATGCAGCAGGACGCCCGGGCTCTCAGCAGCATCCCCCATGGCAGAGGTGAGGGTTTGGATGCTGCAAGCAGTTTTCGGGGTGCCAGGTGGGTGCAAGGACATACGTGAATGTGTGCACGTCTCACCCTCCAAAGGGAACACGCCTCTCAGATACTGATCCTCCATCACCACGTGCACAAACATCATCAAATATTGAAAATCAATGGGCCACTGTAAGGGAAGCAGCACAGAGCATGTTACATGAAAACAGCCTTGAGGAGCAGAGAACAAAATATTAACTAAAAATAAAAATAATCTCTTGCAAAGCTGCAAAATTTGCTTCTCACCCCTCCCCCCCGCTGCAATCTTTTATGTCATTTTCTTTAATTACAGCTGGTTTAGATCTCTGCTGCCTGGAGAAGCATAGCTGGAGTTAGCCATAAATTTGGCTTCTGAATGATACAAGAGAAAATAATAACCCCCAAGGACTGAACATCTGTCCAGGCGGAGAACACGCAATGTTAGAATTAATATTAATGACTAATAGTTAATATAGAACAAAACTTTTGCTTTACAGGCCACCTAATAAACCCAGCCCCGCTGCAAGTCCCAGACAGCTATTTTCTATGTCACGAGCTTGGCTGGACTCTGCTCAGCCAGAGCCTCCATGGCTCCGCTCCCAGCTGCTGGGCTTCTGTCCGGGGGCAGCGGAGGGCCGGGGCGCAGGGAATCGCGGCAAGGGGGGGCTGCTTCAGGCTCAGCGCTTGGTACTGAAGCAGCACTGGGGGGGTCCCAGCCGTGCACGGTCCCTCGCAGCTCTCTGGGGAGGGCAGGTCTTTGCCAAGTTTCAATTTCCCATTTGATTTCAGATCACTATTAAGCGCGGGCACCGGAGGTGGGCTAGGACCGCTCTCTGGCAGGAGGAACTTCATCAGGACCCCAGTGCTGGCTGAGATAGACGGGGTGGCCCCAGGCTCTGCCCTGGCAGGTTAAGGCTCTGCCCTGGCAGGTTAATGAGGAAGAGCAATGGCCACAGGGACGGGGTGAGGAGACCCTGCACCGAGCCCAGCCAGACGTCCTCCCCGCCGGCTCTGCCACCGCCAGCTCGCTCCTACCTGCACAAAGCTACAGCTCTGCATCATCAGTCCCACAGGATGGGGTTCCCCCCCATTATCTTTTCCTCCTTAGTGAGGAAAGCACTCACCTGCTATTAATAGAGAGTTCATTTTCTTTTACTATATTCTTACACTGTATTTCTATATTTCTTGAATTACCTACTCCATTTCAGCTAGACTATGGCCACTCCTGCCTCTTTCTGCTGCTCTCTGTCTTCTGTGTTTCCTTTTCTAATAATGGAGAACCCAAAGGAAAAGAGACAGATACTGAAAACATCACCTGCTCCGCTCCAAAACGAAGCGCAGGCTAAATATGTTTTCACGGGCCCAAAACCGCGCCCCATTCATCACTGCTGGAGAAAGGTCGCACCAGCTAACGAGCGGGTTGAAAGCCAGAGAGGGTAAATAATTGTGACATGGCTGCTCTAGAAGACACCCGCCCCGTCCACACTTGCGTGGATGCCTCAGGGTCTTTTTGTCCTTTAACCCTTGTATTGGGTCTGGGACAACTGATTAAAGGCCCAGGACAGATGAGGTGCAGAAGCTCACGTGATAAGTGCACACAAAACATACAGCACGCTTCTTCTCATGTGTCCACTCTGGCATAATTTTTCACATCTTGGAAATACAGATGATTTTAGCCTGGGTCCATCTGGTTTCCCAAATAACCTGTCTATTTGATAAATAACATAAATTAAATTAGACAAGACAAACAAATAGTTTTTTTTTCTCTCCCCCTTTCAGTCTCTTGGCAAAAAGGAAAAAAAAAAAAGGAAAAGAAAACATAATTCAGTGACTGCCTTGAGCCCCCGAGGAGCCGTGTGGTGGTGAAAGCTATGATTATAAACGTGTCTGCAATGTTAACCTTTAACACAGACCGAAGGCCGTTCCTTCCTCTGCTTCTAAGTTCTTTTTTAATTTCTTCACTATCATTTAGGCTCCTAAGAGCTCATTCTCTCTGCAAACTCAGCAGGTAATATGTCATACTTAGCAGCACTCCTCTCATCAAGGCTCCCGCAGGGCAGCCTAGTACCAGGAGCCCAGATCCAAAAGGCTTTCTTCCTCCTGTCCCTCATGCGGGTGAGGGAAACTGAGGCAGAGAGACATGTAGTTATTACAGCTGCCTAACTCGGATGAAAACCCTGATGTCCTACCAAGGTGCACCACTTCTGCATCTCATGCAAAGCCAAAACGAAACACGACCAGCTGTAACAGCTAGGAGTTAGCCCAAGATACGATTAGAGGGGAAAAGCAGTGAGGGAAGGGGCAGGAGCTCTTCCTTCAGCCCAGGAGGGCCCCACAGAGGCTGTTCCTGCGCAGGCTGAGATGCGCCATTCCGCTGCCCCAGGGTTGTGTGCGGGACCCTCCTTCCCACCCTGTCACCCCTCTCTGCCTCGACCCTTCGTCAGTCCCTCCTTCCCAGACGGCCTGGCCAGCCCTGGATCACTCTGGGCACTTCCAGCAGCAACGGGGGGAGGATTTTTCTCCCCGTTAGCACAGCGGCATCCTCTCAGTGCCAGGAGGGGCGAGCTGAATCGATACTTGAAAATGAGAAGGCAAAGCTGAGCTAATGTGCCAGACAGGAGGTGGGGGGCAGCCCTGGCAGAGCCAGCCGGAGGGATGAGATGGATGGGAGGGGGTCAGCAGCACGGGTGGGAGCCCAGCCGAGGGTCAGTCCCACACCCACAGCTCTCGTCCCTGGTGGGAAGATGGAGTCTGGCACAATACGCAGCAGCGGTGTCTCAGCACATCAACCCCTCCTGCTACTGAGATTTCAGCTCCTACAGGACTGGCCCCTGGCCTCCTACCCCTGCCTCCCCAAAGCACAGCAGGGGATATACTCCCACCCAAGGAAATTCTGGGGTGCGATGTAGCGCTTACGCGCAGCATTTATCAAACCCCAAACTCCTGAAAGGGTGTCATGGGGGAAACATTTACCCTGAACAACAGTAGCCAGAAATCTTCCCATTCTACGTATTTTGAATTTATAAACTCTTCAGGCCCAACAATATTTTTCTAAAATAGCAAAAACTATTTTGAAGGGAAAAATTCTGAAGGGAAAGCAAAACAAATGCCATGGTTGTGGCTAGCATATGCTGAGGAGAGGCCACTAAGACCACTAGGACAAAGCCAACCCTCTGAAGGTGCTCTTCAACCTACCACCTTCTAATGCAAAAATGTAGCAATTATAGCGCTATATAAATTTAAACCTTTGCAATGCCATAGAGCATGGAAAACTGTAAGAATTTCCCCTTGAGTCAGAGTATAGTTTAAGCTTTAATCATTCTTCCATCCCCTTTTGCTGGAGGAAGAGCATTCTCTTGCTGCTCTCTAGTGGCAGGCATTAGCAAAATTAAGAGAAGATGCTGAATTTTGCAGCTTCGAATCTTTTTGCCCAGTAAATCTGTGCTGAGTTAGTACAACTTACAAATCAGTGCAACACCGTGACAGAGAATTAACTGGATATTCGGATACCTTCTTTCAGTTATGTTGTTCTTCAAGAAACATCTGATAAATGACCTTTCCTCCTTCATTCTCTTCCCTAAACCTCCCATCCCAAATCCAGGTATACTAGTTATTAGAATTGCTAGAATGAACTGAAATAGGCATGCCTCAAGCCAACGCTAAAGGAAGTTTTGTCTAGGAACTAACAAAACCAAAATTATCGAAGCTGTAAAGAGAAACATATTATTAGGGCCAACAATTTTATGCAAACCTAAGTGGAAGACTTGAGAATTTACACTCCAATAAATACAGGGGGAGTTGTTTTTGTTGTATTCCAATATTACTGCAGCTGTTCCTAGTGAAGGGCTTAGTTGTGGCTACAAAAGAAAAGCATCAATGGGGGAAAAAAAAAAAAACAGACAAACATTTTGGCAAAAAACACCACATACACACAACTGAGTGAAATCCTGTAAATGAATTCCAACTGTCTCCAAAATTAAAAACGTTTTATTGTAAAGTTGCACTCCAATTAGTACCATAATTCTTTATAAACATAATATACAGTAAAATATTTTACATGTAGCACACCAGGAGTATGCTTATGATGTTACAAAATTTACAGTTCAGGATACTTCTCTGACAGGGTCGGCAACCTAAGTGTGTGACACCAAGTCCTAGAAAGATGTTTAGTCTTACAGAGCAGGCTGCTGTCTTACCACTATCTAGTCTCTACTTTAACACATTCAACATCACATTCAACAGAAATGCCAGAAGTGCTCCATACTCTGTCTCAAGTTTCTTTCACACTATTTAGAATAGTTGTGAATGATGGTTCCTTATTATCTAGTTTCCTCGTTCTAGAAAGGGCCTTTCATTACTAGCCGTTCAGAAATGGATTTCTCTTGGATGAGTGCAGCTTGCATGAAGACAACAGAACGGATGATTTAAGAGAGTCTTCAGTTGGGCAAAACAAACCAAACAACTCCCTCCCAAAAAGCAAATAAAAAACCCTGACACACCTCCTTTTCCTCTCCCACATCTATTATTCACATTCTTCCCTCTCCACACGCGCACACATTCATATGCATGTGTAAGAATATAAACAGTAATAAAAATTTGGAAAGAAATCCTTATCATACTACCGCATAAAAGACTGGGACCTTTTTAAAAGTACACATTTCAAATATAAATTAGGGCTTCTTAAAATGTCAAGTTAATAAATGCTTAACATTAGAGAAAATAAGACATTAGAGGAAGCCATAGCTACCTTCGTACTGCAAGTGTAAACAATGTATGTCCTGCCATAGTTAATACTGCTTTCTTCTTACCCAGAACTGCAGAAATACCTCCTTCATCCGTGCTTTAAGCTAACAGCAGCATTTCTGCATCATACCTGTCACATGAACAGTATTTTCAGATGGAACTAATACCACTGAAAGATGTAAGATTCTGTGAGGACAGTATACAGTAGTGTAAGTTTCCTTAATGCTTGGGAAAGACCAAGTTAGTATTTCATTCCAAACCAAGCATGGGTTTTGTGCTCTCATTTGCCACGGAGCACTGAGAAAAAACAAAGGGGAATAAACAAGACCATTGCCTGGAAATTACTGGAACTTGTGAATTAAGTGGCAGCAGGAGAATGTACAGCAATTTGTTTACCTTCCTGATGATTGCTGGCAGGTTTGCAAGACAAACCAAACTGGCAACAAGATGAGATACAACCTCTGGCCCTAAACAGAAATATTCAGCTCTCCAAGTACTGGAATATGCTTCGGCTTTGACTTGTTTCCTCTGTGCTGTCTACCCTGGGCCGTTTGGCCAGAGACGTTATTACTGCAGTAGGACCTCTTTTCTTCACCTACAGGGGAGTAGGATACATTAGAATATACAAAATCTCCACAAAGTTTAAATTCTGAATTACCAGAGAATTATTTGGTGTGAGAGCACATACTATGAAATCATAAAGAATATTTAAAACAGCAATGCTCTTAACTACTTGGCAGTGCTTAGTGCCTGTACGTTTAAATAATCTACACAGCTGGCAGCACATTCCACACACGTCTTTACCTGGAGTTTCGATTTTTCCTTTGCCTCTTCACTCTTGTCTGGGGAAAGTGTATGAAAGACGAAATTCCTTGAATTTCGAGGTGCGTTTGGGTTAAGATCTGACATTGCTGCTAGTTTCTGAAGGACAGCTTTAGGTCTGTTCAAGAGAGACCCATTTTTTATCTGAAGAACAAAGAAATGCTGCGTTAAACCACTCACACAAACAAGACAGCTCTTTTAGTAGGTTACACTTAATAGAAAAGACTACTCCCTACTAAAATGTTACTCACTACCATACAAAACAGAAATGGCCAGACTCTAGGGTCAGCTGACTTTGCTGTGTTCTACAGATTCAGTTTGGAAATACCATTTTTCAGAACTGTTACCAACCTGGACGTCGCTGGCAGGTCTGAATGTTTCAAACGGGTTCCTGGGTAATAGTGCTGTGTCTTGTACCACTACTGCTGGGCTTGCTAGCAGAGACAAAGAGGAAACTGTCAGTTTCTGAACTTCATTTGAAAGAATATAATTTTATAATCAAACTGAAGAACTTAGAATTGACAACGGACTGTCAATACGGTAGGAAAAAAAAAATCTGCATCAAATTATACTCTGAGCCATACATCTGATAGATGAATCTAGCAATTAGTTCTATCAGTTAGAAGGGAAAATTTGGTTTTGAAGCAGCTTTGCACACTTGGGAGTCATGTTTTTGCCACAACCAAGGAAAACTTAAATTTATTTTCACTACATTACATAGTTTTTCCTTAAGTCACAGATATCTGGAGAAACTGCTAGCCTGGATGTCGCTTACAGTCTATTCTGCAACTTAAAGGCAAGGAAATGAAGAATAAAAGACTAAACAAAGATGTAGAGGAATTTATTTCCACTCTACAACATTTTTTTCAAGTAGCAACATACTATTCTATTAAGTAAATACATATAATTATCATCAAACTTGCAGTTGCATGTTTTCAATGCTTTTATACGTTTAGCTTTTCAAGTTCTGGAAGACGTGAGCTCAGACTCATAAGAAAACTACACACGGGAGTTTTCTGATCCATGGCCTGCTTCACTGGAGACCACAAGTGACAACTGGAAGCTAAACTTACTTTCTCTTATTTGATTGTCACTTCAATAAAAAGTAAGCTTACCTTTCTTCTGTAGGGACTTAGCAGTAACTTTTTTTGCTAGTTTCATGAATTGGCTGTCTTCACCAATTTCTTCCTCCTCCTCCTCCTGCTCTTTATTTTTTTCCTTCTGTAGCAGAGAGAAGACACTTTGTAAAATTGAAAAAGTTCCTATTAAGAATGAATGTTTCATTCAGTATTTTAAGTAGACCAAGTCTTTTCTTTATGTAAATATATTCATTTTTATTTACTTTCTACTGTAAAAGTTTATTGCAATTTCTTAGATACTTTATCATCCTCATTCTATTAATGAAAAGCAAACCTGTAGCATAACATTCAGCTGACAAATCTGACCTAATACTGAAACTTCTAAAAGTTGAAGTTATGCTCCCAGCATAAGAGACTTATCCCAGCTTTACAGCTGACTTGTTTCAGAACATAGTTGTTTTGCCTCTCCCTTCTGGATTAGTTTCTCTCTATACACAATACTTGTAGAAGAGAAAGAGCAGAATTCACAATGAAAAACAACAATGTATTTATGAACGGTATTTCTTCCAGAGTTTAATTTGAGGAACTAACAGTTTCACATCTAGCAACAGTATAGAGGAGAGGCTACGATGCCTTTCTTGAAGCTAAATAATACCTGCTCACGAAGCCACTGTTCTCGTTCAAATCGTTCTTTCCTCCATTTTGCTTCTGTCTCATCAAACTGTTCATTTTCATCCTCATTATCTGAATCTCTTTGAAACAAGTCAATCTGTGAAGCATAATCTAGACAAAGGAAAAAAAGAAGTTAACTATCAATTTGAAGAGAGGCATAAAATACGCAGACTGTAGTGCCCCCCCAACCCCAACCAATTTACTTCTGAAAAACTTCATTTAATTCTACGGAGTGCTATTTCATACACACACACACACAGAGTCTTCTTCCAATCTTTCATCCCCATCTATTAACTATGGATCAGAAAGGCACCTATGTTTTTCCATCTGAATCTCCTCATTCTGCCAGGGCCATCACTGTGCAGGTCACCATCAATGAGGTATCTCTCCTGGTACAAGCGTAACTGACGCTTGTCATCATCAAGCATTGCCTTCCTATCAACACAGAAGAAAGGGAGGAGGTTAGTCCAGATTATATCCAAGAGCTATGACTTCACACACACAAAAATATACCAATGCTGTCACTGACATGTGTAATTTCTGTATTTGATTTTCTAATTCCACTTCGTTAGGGAGTTCCTCATCAATAATCTCTTCTTCATATTCGTTCAGGTCTTCACCATCATATTCATCCTCACTTCCCACATCACTCCCTGACAGCTCTGCCTCATCTTCCATGAAATCCTGCAGTTTTCTATAAAAGGACGTTAAAAGAGTTCAGTTTGGTAGACTCATAATCATCACACAAATCTTCTGAAAGCAAGATTTATCTTTTGACATAAAATTAACAAGTATCCTAAATGAGAAATTATGATTCATCTTTAATTTTTGAAAAGACTAAGGCTTGCATTCTTGCACATTCACATACACAGCGTGCCAACATGCAACACCCCAAATTATTGTCATCCACCAGATTCCTTGCCACTTGCCTACCAAATTTGATGGCAATGATAACCGCCAACTAGATGTTTTACTTACTAGAACAAATAAAGATCTTAAGACATGAAGAATGACAGCAATACTCCTGCACCCCTTTTTTTGGTCAAAAAAAATGTTACATTGCTTTCATCGTGGCCTTTTGATTTCCATCTATAATGAAAATTATAACGGAAATTCTCTATAACCCACCAGCAACATAGTTAAACTCATGCAATGTGACAGCACCAAAGCAAAAAACAGCCAGAGCCCATACCATATAAACATTAGCTACTAATGCTGGGGAGGGAATAATTATACAGACTACATTTCTAGTGCTATTAATATTCTATTCTGTCTAGCAATTAAGATAGAAAAAAAGATGTACTTACAGTTTTTTCTTCAAGCCCTGTCTATGTCTCAGCACTACTTCTTCATCGCTCATTTCTGCTTCTTCAGCATCACTATCTCCACTTTTTTCATCCTGTCAAAGAGAAAGTTTTCAGAAATTAAGGAATTTCTGGAAGTGGATTGCTTGGTAATGACAGCTTCTTCTGTTCTTCAAATCAATAAACACAGACTAAAACACCAGAGATTTTTCAGAGGATTTGCTATGCTAAGATGCTTTATCCAGTATATCATAATATTAAGGAGACATTTTAAATAATCCAAACTTTGCTCTTCTAAACGTTTCAGTAGCTTGTCATGGAAGTCGCAATACTTTGCATTGATGGTTATATGAAAAACCTAAGTAGATAAATGGAATTCTCTTAGTCAGAATGCTGTAGCAGTTGCCTTGCTTCATCAGTTCATACCTCTTCACTATCAAAGGCATTGTCATCTGTTAAAAGCTGAAAATCACCAAGTTCTTCTTGCTCCTCCTCATCTTCCTCTTCCCTAGGGGGAAAAGTAAATGAAAGAAATACACGTTTTCATTTCACCTCCAATGAGCCCAGAACAGAACCCAGAAGTCCTACATTCTAACAATCTTTTCTCAGTTTGATGAAAGTTCTTCAACACTTCTTTCAATATCAGCGAAAGACAAAGAATTTCCCTTCACAGTAGCTGCGGGAAACAGTATATGCTGCTGATTTAAAGAGTGATTGCTGAACAGTTTGCAATATTCCTCCCCTTCACCTCCAAAACAGACCACACTTTTGCTGACAGCATTTTGAATTGATGTTGAACAAGAAAACATATTTGAAGTAAAACAATTACCACTACAAGCTTTTGTAAATTTTAGGAAGAACAATGCTAACCTGTCTGTGGGAAAGGAGCCTGAACAAAGTGCTAGAGCTTCTGCCATTGGATCTTCTATGTCACTGTCTTTTTCTGCCTTGGAAGATACCGAAGATGCCCATGTTGGAGAACCTGCTACAAAAAGTATTAAGATGGCAACTTATTAGACAGATATATTTCTATTCTTAAAGTGTCAGAGAGCATCCTAGACAAAGACAGTTGGCATGCTCCCACAAAGGCAACAAACTGTTAGAGCTCTCTGAAGTCTCAAGAGTTCCACGTACTGCATTAGTGCCCAGAACTAAAGGGTACCTTAGCGTAAAGCGTATAAATCAAGGAACCAGCAATGCTGAAAACAGAATTCAGGACATACTCTGAGACACGAATTTGCCTGAGCAAAGATTGAGCAATTCTTCCATGTTCTGCTTTTTGTCGCTGCTGGTATTTGGCACGTGTTCAGCTTGGCTGCTAAACTGTCCAGAACACAAGTCCAGTAATTCATCCATATTTGCATCCATTGCATTCTCATCCATACTAGCCAAAGTCAGCTGATGCTTTGAGGACTGGTATTTATTCCTATGTTGTCCAACATTCAAGAACCTGAAAGAAAGTCTGTAGTTAGAAAAATCTTGCTGGTCTGTGTGTTGTATTTCTGTTAAACGGCACAAAACATCATCCTTTACACCTATTACTTACCCATCTGCATCGAGCAGCTGGCTCTGAGTGTCGTCTTCCAACGAAAATTGAAACTGTGACTCCCCAGCCCCTGGAAATAAACTCTTAGGCTCAGGAGAGGCATTATACAGGTCCTGAGAATCTTCTATGGGAAGAGAGGGCTCAGATGTCTTCCCTGAGCTCTAGTGAAAGGAATGTAAAAATATACAAGTTATTTGTTTTGTAATCTTAGAAGTCAAAAGCAAGAATGGGATAAAACATTTAGGCTATTCTAAAGGATTAACACCATGCAGGAGACAAGTATGGCCACACTGCTCTGATAAATCATAGGAGTTCACTGACATCAGATGTTGGCGTAGCCCATGTAAGCATGCTTTAAAAAATATTTACGATGTACATATTTTAGATGCCAAAGCCAGATTATAGCTTCTTTTCTTTGATGTTTTAGAATCTAAGTTTTTATAGTGTCATTTTTATCCATTCCAGCGTAGAAACATTTTAAGCTCCAGGGACAGCTTGCTTTTCTGAAATCTTACTCATATAAAAGCATTTGGCTAGATGCCGCCTTCTGGTATTATTTTGATAGATGTGACAGTCAGGACAAAATACATGTATTCACTACCCACTGGGTTAATATACGATGGGAATAGGACTGAGAACCTTACCTTGGAAGCAGAGCTGATAAAGCTTGTTTTAAAAAAACCTGGGGAAGGTGACCTGAAACCTCCTGCTGCAGATAAAAAGTTCCCTCCACGTGACATCTGTTTGTTACAGGGTTGATACGATGGAATCATGGAGCCTATCAACTCAAAGCTGCTGTTGTGGCTATTCTCTTTTGCTAGTGTTGGTAGAGAAAATGAATCATCATCCTCTGAAAAGAAAATAAATATTTAAATACAGTGCTTTTTTTGTGTGTGAGATCTAGTAAAACCTCAAGATACTATTTTGCAACACCAACACCTCGCTAAAAATGCATTATTCTGTGCTCATGTTGGATTTCTTTTTTCATAGAGGATGCATATTGCACTTTTTTACTGAATTTCATCGTGATTTCTGACCGTTTCTACATTTTTTCCAGTATAAATTTTGAACTTTATTTTCCTCTAGTTTTTCAAGCCCTCCTATTTCTTTCAGTCTGAACTTTTATAACCATACTGTTTAACTATACAGGTGATGAAACAACAAAAATATTGAATACCAATCCCAAATAGAAACTCCTACATATGCCGTGTGAAAAAAAGGTTGGCTACGATGATAGTTGTACTTTACCTAACTTGGTAGGTCCTTTGTCTGCAGCTTCTTCCATTTCAAGTTTCTCATCAGGAAGAGAATATCTGCAATTCATTAAATAAAATGTATTTGCCAATATATACAAGATGAATTGCTATTGTCTGTCAAACCTAATTGCAAAAAACAAGGTAACACACAAAAATACATCTAGTACACTTTAAGAAACAGACTATGCCACTAAACAATTACAGTCACTAAGTTTTTTAAAGAAAATACCCATGAATCCACATATAACTACTAGAACAAGACAGAAAAAAATACTTACAAAAAGTACTTTAAATCAAAACATCTACGTGTATTGATCAGATTTAAAATTGCTCAGGCACCATTTTTAAAGCTTGGTTTATTTACCCCATTTTGGAGGAGCTGTCCTTAAAAAGCATCAATGTGGACTCTGTTGAAGGTGGTTTGGGAACAGAATCACAGTGCACAGATTTCTCCAGCTTTTCTCCATCAATTGATTCTTTGTCAGTTTCTTTATCACCGTCTTCAACGTGTTTCTCTTCTATATCTTCATTATCTTCCTCTGCTTCACCAAGCAGAAATTCCACATTCTAAAAAAACATCCCCAAGCATAGCAGAGATGCAGTGATCATTGCTTTGATCTGTCAGCTTCCTTGCATACTTTTCAAGAAAACATTTTAACATAGGGAGGATGGAGCTGAGTGACATTCCCAGTTCTTACATGCACCTATTCCACCCTGAGACAACTGACACAGAGATGCTTGAAACAGCCAAGCTATTCTGAGCCTTTTAAAAAGGAAAGGCCATGTCAAACCCTACCCCAAATCAGGCAGGTGACCTCAGTTTGTCCCCTGCTAGCAATGAGCCAAGGATATATAAAAAGAGAAAGTGGCACCAGAATCTTTTATAGACTTATATTTGCTTTTAATAATGTTTAGACAAATAAAGAAAATAATAATAAATTCTGGTTTAGACAATCCAAACCCCGAACATGTTGTTAACTGTAGCAATATTTTAGCTTCTAGGAAGAATTCTTGGCCATTTCCCTAATATTAATAGTGTACAAAAGTCTCATTTCGTTTGGGAGAGGCAGCAGAATTGAGAAGCTGACTAGGTTATGCAAAAGTGTTGCATACAGACCTCATGGTTGCCTTCTTCCTCGTCCTCAGACTCATCTGTCATGTCTTCCTCCTCCTCTTCTTCCTCCAACATGTCCTCATTATCCAGTTTAAACAATGCTTGCCGCTTTTGGCGTTCCTCAGTCCTGCGGAGTTTCATGGCCTCCTGGAGTTTAGCCTTCAGCGCTTGTAGCTTTTCACCTGGATAGAAGTGAATAAGTTAATATATTAGCTGTACTACAGTGCATCCTTCACTGCCTTCGAGCATCCAATCTAATGTAACTACACACATAAAAAGGGAATTAAAAAATGACTTGTTTTTAAATGTTTTTATGAATTGATCTGCCAGCTATAAGAGCTAGAGCAGTTAGTTTCAATGAGCTCAGTTTAGAGAGACCACACACTCATGAATTATCATGATTCCTCATTATCCATAAACGCCACCGGTGCAGCACTCTGAATGACAATAGGGTCTGTCTCGCCACTGCGTTTTTTGGGAACAAGAGCATCCAATTGCCATGGGCAGATGTGTTATAGCACACGAAGTAATTAAGAGCGGCTAAGAACAACACGTGCCTATAGAACCAGCCAAATAATCTATTTCTTTTAATGGATACTATAGGAGAGTCACATTCCACACGCAGTTTTGTTTGCAAATACATATTGGTCCACCAGAAACTGCAGTATAGCAATAAGGAAGCATGAGAGATCTAATAAATGGTAACAGCTCACAAGAAGTCTGAGAGTTACATTCAGTGTGGATATAAGTTTATATAAAATTTTGGTACAGATGGGGAGAAATCCAGAGAACCAGTTGCAAAGGTCTGACTGAGGCTCTTCTACACTGGCCAGCTATTTAAGAGGTCTATCAAGATTATTTTTTTAAAAATAGGGCTATCCATTAGAGGGAACATACATATTAATTTTAGAGAGGAAGATCCCTTCATCTGTACTTTGTGGGGCAGCACTGGGAAAGGGGGAATGAGACAGAAAAAAAGACAAAGTGTTTTCCAATTCAACTATCATCGCTTCTCCTCCCAAACCAACCTGGCTTTGTGTGGACCGTTTCATCCAGGCTTTCTGCAGCTAACACTGCTGGTACCACGTCTGCTTTCAGTTCCTCTTTTCCTTCAGATGTAGTCTCCTTACGAATAATGTTCATGTTTACTGTCCGTTCAACATTGGATTTTGATGTTCGAAGAGTGTGCTTCAAGAAACGTGCTTTCAAGGCTTCTAATTCTTTAAATACATATTAATTAAATTTCAAAATGCAAATTAAATCAACTTGATAGCATTTAAAAGCATTGAGTGTTAAAGTTGTATCAAGAGTAGGTCTTGAGAACTTTTTTCAAATGAAGTTAGTTAAAAACTCTAAATCTTTAACATATGTGCAAAACCATTCTATTTTACTAATAAAACAATAAACCATTACAGAATATTTTTGCTGTAACTTGTACTTAATTGATATTAGCTAATACTAAATTACCTTACCATTGACTATCATTTATGCATAAGACCTCAATTCACTACCAGTCTAGCCTTCCAGCGACCAGGCATCTTTACACTTCTGTTAGCACATACATCTTAAACCACACTGATGGCTGACAAAAATGCCGTTTCTTGGCAGAGGTCAGTTTCCTGCATGCACAGAAGTAGCATCCAATCCAGACATCCTCTTAATATCTTCTAATACATAATAGATTTAATGGAATTATAGAATTGCCTAATCATTTGCAATCTTTCCCTGCAACAAGGTCAACTATTTGATATTGATGAATAGATGTTCAAATTCCAGTACCTGGAAGACATTCAAAATATTCTTGCTATAAAAGTAAGTTTTTGCTTGCTATCCAGCCTTGCCTTTTAACAAAATCAGTGGTAAACACTCTGGAACACAGGCCAGTTTTGTTTCCAGATAATTCCTCTATGCCTCGTTTTGAATCAATTTGAAAAAAGTGCTCCCCTGTGCTTTAAGTACCAATATAATTCACTACAGCAAAATGGAAATAAATCATTCATCATTAAATAGTTATCACTGAGCATTCCTTCAAGCTTTCAAATATTACGGACTCAGAACTTCCCTTATACACATCAGCTGAAAGAAAATGGATACCAACATTAAGCAAAGAATCCGTACTAGTAAGAGAACGTGCCTGACTGTTCTATCACCTAAACATTTCTCAGACATTTTCCAGTTAAAGTCAGATTAACTCTGCTACTTGGATAGATCTGACAGGATTACAACAACAAAAGTGATACCTTTATTTGAATCAGATTCATCGAGGTCTATAAAGGATTCACTGCCAGAGCAGATTCTTGGCTTGATGGACAGGTCTATTCCCAGTTCACGAAGTTTATCCAACTTGGACTTCCTCACTTTTTCAGGTTGTGCCACCAATCCAGGCCCCACTCGTTGATTGCTTTTTTCACATTCTAAGTCTGGTGCTGTTTCATCTCTTTGCTCAAGGGCATCTCCTCCAACTGCTAGAGGAATTTCATTCTCTTTCTGTTCGCTACAATCAGTGCTTAGGAAGTTAGAGTGCTGTGGTTCTCCTGTATTATTATCGGTTGTTACAATCCTAACTGTATGAGGATCGTCACTGTCCTGTCTGGACTTTTCAGCACAGACTTCTGTCAAGTTCTTCCCTCCATCAGTAAGAGTCTTGTTCACAGTAGTATCAACATCTCTGCCAAGGCTTGTTTCTGGTTCGTTAGCTGCTGATTGATCATCTTCGATTCGCCCATCTTTGCAATCTGTGTTCAAGTTTTTAGTGTCAGCAGATTCTTCATTTAGGGATAGCTGGTAGTTAGCGGACCTAATGAAGGCAGAAAGAAATATATCACCTATGGCTATTGTGGAAGGGGAGAAGAGGTTGAGAACAAACACATAGAGAAAGAAATAATTTTCTAATTATTGTCTTTAATGTGTAGGAAGAGGTGAAGGACAGGAGTCTGGAAACCTTCATTTTCAGGAGATACGGAAGATGAAGTGTAGAGTAGTGTAAAGGGTTTGTACTAGTTAGTTACATTATCACAGTCTAAAATTCCTGAGAGATTTTGTGACAACAGTAGCTTAAGCATTTTACTACACGTTACTCAAAAGAAGAAATAACCCAAGTAAAATGTTGGGGTCCACATTAAAGTAACTTTGCATGAGCATGTTACTTCATCTGGAGTTACTACTAGGCCCTGATTACTGCAATAGTCCAACTGTGTCAAGAGTGCAGCATTGCCTTATGTTAACAGCAACACGTTCCTCATTTCCAGGTGTTCATGGTATTAAAGGAGCCTAAGAAAGTTTCTTAATAAAACTTCCCAGTCAAAACAACAGCTAAAATTAAACCAGAAACAGGATGGGACTGTACACAGAGCAGGTGTGAACGTCACACAACGCCTATAGCACGCAAGAGTCTGGTTATCCTCAAAAGCAAAGTTGGGATATCCTCAAAATTTATGAAAAAATATGAGGAAGTTTTAAGTTCTTACTTCAGCAATGCCATGGCATTTCCTTGACATACTGGTCGAGGTCTACGCTTGAAGAAGTCATGAATGCTTTTGGTCTCAGGCACATGATATGGGAGAGACACAGACGATTCTACCAGAGAAAGGATGTGAAAGAAAATTTAAAAAGTCATCCGAGGCATTTATTAGGTATCTCTGAAATTCAAAGAAGCTTGACGCAAGTATTTTGCAGCAAAGACATCTGACTAGGCACAAACAGCACAGTTTAAACTTAAATACAGCAAACACTGCTGTTTGGGAAAGAGTTCCAACAGCAAGTCTTGAAGACCAAATTTGCAACATGTCCATGGATTCATTAGGAAACGAAATGTGATGTTAACATCAGAATGGCAGGACCAGTTTCAATTTTATTATGTGCCTATCAAACTCTCTAAATATTCCACTAGCTTTACACAACAAGTTTACAGGCTCAAGCGTTTGCACAATGGTTGTTTTTCTTTTCATTAGTTACAAAGATACCTTTTAACAGGTCCTTGAATAAAAACGGTCTTGCACCCTTCAACCCTAAATAACTCATGCTAGGGCAAAGCAAGCTTTAGCCTTTCGGGTAAATTCTTTCATTTTCTCCCCTGAATTTCTTAATAGTTTATAACCCTCTACATACAAAGAAATTAAGTTTTACCTCTAATAAGTCGTTGGGTCTCACTATGTAGTTGTTTAATGGCTTCTTTACTCAACCTTGCCGCTTTCCGCTCCTTAAGGAAAGAAAAGAAAGGCTTCTGAAGTGAGAAAACACAATATGGGACTCTGTACTTTCTAAATAGCTAAATAAAACAATGGAGAGCTTTAAGAACAACACTTCACCTTCCTTTTTGGTTCTTTTAATAGAGGTTCCTCGTTCTCATCATCAAATACGTGTTTGTAGCCTTCACGCTCAGAAAACCGTTCTTTGTTCTACAGTGCATAAAAAGAGATTCATTGATTTGTCTGGATACACAGGCACTACCAAGGGCAAACAACTCAAAAGTAAAAAATAATTGTACAGAATCATCACTGGTCAGCAAGACCAGCAAGTATTCTCATAAACCAACACAAATGCCCCATAATACTTATGGTAGATTTCCAAAGCTTCTACTGCAGTATTATCTTTATAACTTTCCCGGACAACATCCCTCCATCTTTAAGAGCAAAAAGCAGAGGACTATTCTCTCCTCTCTCATAGCAGTAGAAGCGTACCATTGTCAAAAAGTTTTAATACATGCTCAGGTACAATACTTCCCACTAATAACCAATGATCTATCACTATCAAATGTTACCTTGTATTTTTTTATTTTGTTTTTCACTGCTGCTCGTATTGATTCTATCGACTCTTCATCCTCTGGGGGGTAATCGTTTTCCTCTTCTAAGCCATTATCAAAAAGTTCTTTGTCATCAAGAAGACATCCACTGTCATTAGAAGGATACCTCTCACCACCATCTACCTGCTTGCCACAAGAATAAAGTATTTGTGTAATTCATTTCAGAAGGTCCCACTGAGTTCTTTGACATTAATTTAAGATTACTGTCAAAAGGTCTTGATGAAAGAGGTTAGAAAAAGTAAATGCCATCTTTAATCTAGCATCTTTTGTGTCCTGTAAGCCAGTCATATTCACTTTAAAGCACTGCAAAGTTGATAAGGTACATTATGGAGCAGTGTTCCCTACGTCTATGATAAGTAGGGAATTTCAATAATTACTGAGACCAAAAGAGCTCAGAGAGAATTAACTAACACTGGAAATACACATTTTTATAAACAGGAACACTACGCAACCTCCCGAGCAGCCATTTATTTAGACCAGAATTCGAATTTGAAAGTAGCCCAAAGCTTCCTCCAGAAACTAGCACAGCAACGTAGAGAAAAGCTGAAATACCAATTAAAGCTGTTTGTGAATGTAACAAACCCCCAACGAACCCAAAGAACTCAAAGAATTTCTGCCTGGCTTAACATGCACTGACATTAAATCATCAAGCGTTAGGGTTTGTACTTTTTCTGCAGGTGAACTGGTAGACTTGTCTGGCATTCCGTGGATCCCTGTGGATACCACACCTGCTGTAGGAATGCAGACACTAGCAATATTGAAGCACTGAAACATAATAACCAAATGCAGTAATAAATTTAACTTAATTGAGAAAACATCTGAGATTTTCTGCCAAAATATATACCTCTGCTCTAGGCTTCTTTTCTTTTTTCAGCTGTTTAATAGACTCAATCCTTCTCTCCTTCTCCTTTCTTCTTCTTGATTTTCCTACAGCTTTTTTTGTTGTCTCTTCTTCAAAATCACGTTTACGTTTTCTGTACTTCTTCCCAGATTTTAGGGGTCTCTCCTCTTCCAACTCATTCTCTGGCAAGCCAGACTTTCTGCTTGTTTCAAGGTTTTCAATCTGCAATCGGTCACCAGTGTCACTGTCATCACTATCTAGCAGACCTTGGCGAATCCGATGAGATTTCTTGTTCCTCTGGGCAGTAATGTTCTCCTTTTCCTCTCCATTTTCTTTGTCTCCACTCAGAGCGTTGTTCTGTACAAAAGAGCCACCATCCTCTCCATCTTCACTCTCACTCTCCTGAAGCACCTTCTTGCTTTTTGCTTTTCTACGGACAAAAATCTCTTCCTCTGAATCTGACAAGATATTTTAAAAGAAAATAAATGATGCACGCTACGGAGAGGAAAATTCCACAAGTTAATGAACAATCAATCAGTTAAACACAAAGTTACAGATCTGTTAAATTTCACAGATGTCAATATCTATAGCACATCAGCTTGAACTCAAGTTTTCAAAATCCAGTTCTCCCTGTAGCGCAGTATATAATTGACCCAAATAGATGTTATAGATTTTTAACCTTTAAAAAAAGGCAAAGCTGAAAATCCTTCACTGATAGTGACTTGCCTTGAGATAGTAATAAAACCCACAGTAAGTAACTAAATAAGTACATAGGTTAAGCAAATCATAAAAAGAAAGGAAATAAGCAATTAAGACACTCACATTCCCTTTACTGTTTCCCTTTCTGTACCTCAAAAATGCTTTCAGAGATTTACAGATGTCTGCCCACATGCTGAGCAACAAAAAAGGCATTTCGGATTCACACAGGTCAAGCAATGACAAAAGGTATTTATAAAACGAGAAACGCACCATTGAAGACAACAACCACCAGGCACAATTCATGGAAATATTACAGACCTCTGTCATCAACAGACGCTATCCCCTTGCTGAAGGGACCTGGAGAGGCTGTTTCACAGCTGCCCTGTCCGCTGTCAGAGTCACTATCAAGGGTTTTCTGCAAGTCTGAATTCAAATCTTCTAATGGAAACTACAAAGCAAAATAAAATTTCCTTACTATGATAAACGTTGTTTATGTAGTAACGACTCCTGGTGTCTCACTTCATTCCAAAACCTTGGCTAACCCCTTACACACAATTATATACACATATATTATCATTGTATTTTAAGAATTGGTATTTCCATGAAGGGAGATTACACTACATGAACTTTTATTAGTATTTGAACACATTTAAGGTGAGCTTGAAGACAAAAAGAGAATCAACACACTGTTTGGTCTTCACTGATTATTATTCAAAGCCATTAGAATGAAAGCTTTGTTCTCCCACATCTGCATTTCACCAGAATTCATTAAATAGGGACCAGAAGACACCTGCGGGGGTTCCTGAGAAAGGCTCCCCATGACAAGCTGCCCAGGCCCGGTGTGCAGGCACGCTGCAACAGAAGGGCCCCTCCTGGGTCCCAGGACCCCCCCTTCACGGCTGGCACCCCCCACCCCGGGCCGCCACTGCGCTGTAGAAGCGGCCGGCAAGCGATCGGCCGGCGGGGGAGGGGGGGTGACGGACACCCTCCCCGGGCGGCCCCGAGGAACGGCCCCGGTCAGAGGCCCCTTCCCAGCATGCACCGCGCCCGCCGGGACGAGGCACCGCCTTCCCGGCATGCCCCGCGCCCACGGCCGGTGCCCACACCCCCCAGCGTGCACCGCGCCCACGGGGATAGGCCGAGTACAGCCTTCCCAGCACGCACCGCGGGCCGCAAGGCGGAAGGGCGAGCCGCCGGCTATGCTGGGAAATGTAGTCTGCGCAGAGAGGAGCGAGCCCGGTGACGGCGCGGTGCCGCCCAGGCTCAAGGGCGGCCGAGGAGGTGCCGCTGCCGCTGCTGTCGCCGCCACCTCACTCTCTGCCCCTCCCGGCTCTCCGCCGCGCCACAGCCAGAGGAGCCCCAAGGCCGCAGGAAGGCCACCAGCTGCCACGGCACCAGCGGCAACCAGCCAGTTGTGCAGAGCTGAGCAGTAGGACTTACCTCAGCGGGGGCCGCCGCCGCCGCCGCCATGGCCTCAGCCCAACACAACCCCAGCGCTCCCGCCGCACAGCCGCGTAGGAAACCGCTTCGAGTCTTCGCGCGCTGCCCCAGTCCCGCCCAGCCCCACAGACAGCCAACAGCTGCCCAGTGTTGCCCCGGAAGCCCCGCCCCTCGCCTCTTTATTGGGAGATTTTTTCCGCGTAGCTCCGCCCCTTTCGCCTGGCCCAATCATTGCTCGCGCTTCAAGGCCACCCGCACGCCTTATAACCCCGCCCTGTGGCGGCGCTTTACCTACCGTCAGGACGAGGCGTCTCGTCCGCGGTGGCGGGCCGCGCGTGGCGGCCTTGCGGGGCCGGTTGAGGGCGGACTGGGGCGCTGGGCCTGTCTGTAGCCGTGCGCCCGGGCCCCGGAGCCCTGGTGGGTGTGAGCAGGTGTGCGCAGCCCTCCCGGTGCGGCACTAGGCTGCGTGGGTGCCTCAGGGGTCTGTGGGCCGAGCCCGGCCCCCTGAGGTGCGCTGGCCCCTCAGAGCTCGGGCCGGGCCGTGTCCCAGAAGGGGGCTGTGTTGTGAGGGCAGCCTGGCCCTGCCTCCAGAGCCGGTGTGAGCTAACACCAGTGCCCGGTGCTGCGTCACCTGCGGAGGCCGCAGACCTGCTCCCAGGTGTCCCGTGGGCATTTGCTAGTGGGAGTGCAAAAGCCTTCCCTGTGCAGTGGGGACTGGTGAGTATGGGTGAGTCTGAGTAGAGAGAAGTCTCACACCTCAACTCGGTTCTCTACAGCTGCCCCTTATAAAGTGCTGCCCTCACATAACACCACCAAGCCTGCAGTACGTAGGGCCCCAATTCTGCCAAAGAGGGGAAAGGATGGCAGGCTGAGCTCAACCCTGATGCTCAAGAGGCTTCTCCAGAACTGTGGGAAGTCATGGAAAAACACAGAACTGTTTGATGTGTTTTAAGGGCTGTGCGGTGTGTCACTTCTTCTTTCCTTCCCCGGAACTTGGAATTTCTAGAGGTGTTTGCAACCCACTTCTACCGCTGACAGCTGGAGGGAGAGCAGCGAGCTGGGGTGAGTGCCAGTGACCTCGTTCTGGTTTAGAGTTAGGGATATTTGGCACTCTTTCATCATTAGATCTGTTTTGGAGAAGATACTGCTACAGTATTTTTTTTTTCTTCCAAGTCAAACAGCAGTTATTTGCTGTCAGTGAAGGCAAGCCCAGAAAATAAAAAGTATGTGTTCTGGAGTGTTTGGTACCAGTCACAGCTTTGTGGAGGGTAAGGAGCAGATGGACTGATCTACTGCAGTAGTTCCCATATAGCCAACAAGTCTGAGAATGGAGGAAGTGAGAAAAGCGAACGTCCATGAAATCCGCTGCAAACATCACAATACAATTCTGGTTTCCTGTAGCTGCTACAGGAGCTACAGAAATTTAATAATTACTGCTTAGTAATGGGGGGGACAGATGTTGGCTCTACAAAACCACCATTAATCCATATAATTAAGATACTGTTTCTAACCTACTAGATACAGTCAGAGAAAGAAGAGAAAAAGCAATCCTCAATTTTAGTAACAAATGAAATTACCTGCTTTTCAGATAGGTTTTTGCTTTTGTGAATAAATAAAACCTTGGCATTTTTAGACTGTTGTGCAAATGTAAACAAAACATACTCAGCTAGTATTTAAGACCATCTGTCCTTTTTCAGTAGAACACTGTGTTCTTTGCTGAAGACGCGCTTAGCTGTGCAGACCTTTGCTTCCTGATACTGTTCTCTAACTGGTAACTGGCAGTGCAAAAAGGGTGGTGGCGTTACACTAGAAATTCCTGGAATTTGGGGTTCTTTCTAGGTAGTCTGCCAATAAAACAAAAATGCTAGGAAACAGTTTATTGCGCTTATTCAAGGCTGTAATCTTATTGCTATGTTAGGAATAGTTTTGAGAGTCAGCTGGCAAGAAAAAGGTGGCAAAAAGATTAGCTACCTGCTCTATGAGGTTATTTCTGATCCCGAGTTCTGTTACTCATAGCTGGCACACAACGGCAGTCTCATGGAATAGGTAACTCTTGGTAAACGTTTGCCTTTAAGGAAATTCTAAGTTCGAACCTTTTTTTTTAGCACTGGATAAAGTACCATATTAAAATATTCATTTTTTTAAAGCTCGTTTATACATTTATTTTTTACTAAATAATATACTCCTTCCACAACTTCTAGCAGGTGAGATGTTTAGAAGCAAATCTTCCAAACTAAGCCTTTCATAACCATCGCCTGTCATAGCCAAATTAGGTCTTACCACTGGAAACATGTAGCTGTTTTCATTATAATGGCAGGTTAACGTACAGAAATAAGGTTCTGACCGCTTTGGCAGTCAGGATGCCTCAATGTGTACGTAATATTTATCAAGTTAATTGCTTTGCTGACTTTTCTGAATTTATAATGCACTAAGTATAGGCTTGAGTTGTCATACTCAGCATCTTACAGGACCAAGCCTTTGTGTTGCATGTTTCTGGAGGTAGAGATTGTATCTTTGTTTTTTTAAAGTACTATTTGTGTAGCCCTACGTATATGGTTTTTTATACATAGATATGCTGAATAATAGCATGGAAATGTTGCCCAACATCATGGGGTTTTGTTACTGGTCTTGTGAAACTGGTGTTTCCCTTAAGTGTCAACCGGTGTCAGGCAATTGTTTGAGAATCTCAGATTTCATTTCATTTTAAAATAGGTTTTTGATGTTTCAGCTTGGAAAGTATCAACGCTGCAGGTTAAAAAAGGCAAATAAAATGGACTTGGCATTTATTATTTATAAAATGTTTTGACTTCTGACCTCCTTGTGAGTCAGCTGAGAATTGTTGGCTAAACAGAACCCAAGGGGTGTGCAAGGGAGCAGCTTGCTAAAATAGCAAAGCGGCTTAAAAAGGCAAAAAGTCAGTTACCCTCTTATTTAAGCGCACTTGGCCTGAAATGTTGGCTTTTAAAAGACGAATTTATTGCCTGTGAGCGCGCTCCCTTGCCGGTGCTGGTTGAAACCCAGCCCAGGGGACCCTCTCCAACAAGAGGGGAGCGACCGAAGTGGGCGCAGGCCCACGGCGAGGTGCACCCCAGGAGCCCAATGCCCCAACCGCTGAGGCACCCGCTGCTTCCCGACCGCCGGTGCTTTCCAGGCGGCTCCTGGGTGACGTCCCATGATTGCTACTGATCTCCGCGCCAGCCACCGGCCATCGATCATCAGGCCTCGCAAGCCAGTCCGCTGCACCATCTTGTGCCCTCAGGGTGTCTCGGGGGACGCGGTTACAGCCCTGAGGTGTTCGGTGTCCCGTGCTTCGCCTGACTTTCACAAATGCTGTTTTTTCGGGTGTTTTAACCCGCATTAGGGCTGTTTAGCTGGAGGTTGTTCAGGCTGTAGTTAGTTAAGCTGGGCAAGTTCCCCATTTCGGGCGCGGGTGGAAGCCGGAGCGGTGCGGCGGCGGGCCGGCCCCGCGGTGGAAGGCGCCCGCGGAGCTGCCGTCACGGAGCGCGCCCGAGTAGTGGGCCACTGTTCGGTTAATTATTAAACCTGCGAACAGATGTCGGATGGGGGGGGACGGACACACACGCTCCCGCAGACACGGGAACCGGGGCAGCGCCTCCCGCCGCCCCCTGAGGCGGCTCCCTGAGGCGAGGGGGGGGCGGGGCCGCGCGCGGGAAGCCGCCTCCGTCACCTGTTGCCGCCGCGGGGCCGCGCCGGCGTTGAAAGGGTGCGGGCGGCGTGCGCGCCCCCGTCGGCAGGGGGCGGCGCGCGTGCGCGAGCCGGCGGCGCCGGGCAGCGTGGAGGGGCCTCTTCCTCCTCCTCCTCCTCCTCCTCGCCCGGGCGGCGCGGGGCGCGCGCGGGGGGAGGCGGCGCGTGCTGGCGGCGGCGGGGGCGCGCGCGGGCTCGGGCTCGGCGGCGGCGGCGCAGCGGGGGGATTGTTTGCGCCGCCGCTCGGGGAAGCGGAGCGCGGGGAGCGCTCCCCGCCGCGCCGCCGCCGCCGCCTCCTCCTCCTCCTCCTCCTCCTCCTCCTCCTCCCCCCCCTCCCCCCCCCCGCGCCCCGCCGCCGCCCCCGTTCCCGCGCCGGGCCCCCACCCCAGAGCCAATATTCCCGAGATCAAGCGCTACGCGGCGGCGGCGGGGCCGGCGGCGGGGCCCGGGGCGGTCGTCGGGGCCGGGGGGGACCGCAGCGAGGCCGCCGCCGCCGCCGCCATGGAAGCGCTGGGACCCGGTGAGAGCCGCGGGGGCGCGGAGGGGGCACTCCGTGGCGCGGGGGCCCGGCCGGCCGCGGCCTGGCGGGTCGCGGTCAGCGCCGGCCCTGTCAGGCGCGGGCCCGGTGGGCCGTGTCAGCGCGGGGGGAGGAGGCCGCGGGCCCGGCCGGCCCCGGCGGGGGCCTCCCCCGCCATCCTCGGGCGTTCGCGGCCGGGCCGGCAGCCGCCGCGGCCTGGGGCGGGCGGTCCGGTCTGTGCCGCAGGCCGGGCCCGGCGGGCGCCGGGGCCGCTGGTGCCCCCGCAGCAGGCCTCCGGCGGCGGGCTGACACGCGAGCGGGCTCGGAGGCGTCTTGGCAGCCGCCGGGCGCTTTCCTTCAACGCGGAACCGCAGCAGGTCGCTAAACTTTGCGAGGAGATTTGCATCTGCCCTCACGGCCCCGGCTGAACGGGCAGCTGGCTGCGGTGGGAGTTTTCCGCCTGGGCTATCGGGTGACTCCCCCTCCCGGGAGCGGGCCTCGAGGGCGGCCGGGCCGGGCACGGCTGGGCTCCGGCTGGAGCGGAGCAGCGGCAGGGAGGGGCCGGGGAAGCCGGTGCCGGTCTCTGGATGTACACGGTAACGTGCTCCCTGCGCGTGAGTCCTGCAAGCCGTACAGTCCGAAGGTGTATTTTTGACATTGAGCCATTATTAAGAGTTTAAGGTGATACTTTCTGAAAGTGTGGATGTTGTTTTCTATTTTTTTAACAAACTTTGGTTAAATATTGGTGGTATTTTGCATGCGGCTTTTTCCTACTTGTGTCTTATTCCACGATTGCTCTTCTATCAAATGTCTGCAAGATGGACTTCTTGACCTAAGCGGTCTGCGCATCTTAGCCATCAAGCTCCCGATCAAACCATTGGCGTAATCGAAGTACTGTTAATTTGGTGGGATAGGAAATGTTTGTTGACACAAAGGTGCAATTCCACAAGAATCCAGGTTTTAAGATAGCGGAGGGCTGGCTTGGCGAGTCCGCTCTATGTATGTATGGGGTAGCGTGTCCTCTCTGGCTTCCCACTGTAGAAGTAGATCCTCTTTTAGATTTGTAAAACTGCTTCCTGTCTGAAGTAACTTGGTTGAGGGTGCTTAGTACATAATCGACACAGAGTGGAAGAAATGAAAAGACTAACAGCACATATAACCCGAGCCAGGCCGATCAGGTAAAAATCCTGATAAAGTCAGTGTGAGTCGCAGGGCAGCCTGGCTTCAAATGGGAAAACAGTTTTTAGCTTATTCTCTGGAATCCTTTGAGAAATAACTTCAGAAAGGGGAAGATAAAAGTTTTATCTCCTTTGATCAAAACCGACTGAGGTCAGCGTTGCCATGCCTCTTTACAAAACTTGTCAATGCTGAGGGAGGAAAATGAGTAAATATAGTTGTCATATAATCTCTTGTGGGAGGTCAGTGCCTGCACTTACTTCAGACTAATTAGCACGGGATTAATGGATCATCTCTCTAGTATCCAAATAAGCACAGCAAATTTTGATTGCCCTTGATGATACTGGCTTGTCAAGACAGCTGTAGTTTTTTAAAGGACTAACTGCGCCCCACAACCAGTTTAACTACGGCGTTGTGAGCTCCTCCTGGACGAGTTGCAGTCAGGCGGGTGCAGAGTGACATCGCGTGGGATGTTTGCGGCCCCGGCAGCCACTCTGCTACTGCAGCTTTGGGGAGCTGACGTGTCAAGTGGGCTACGGCTGCTTACATGCTCTGAGTGTCGCTTCTGCCTAAAAATATTCTGGGGTTAGTGTCCTCAGATCGGTAATTTTAATTGGTAATGTAGTAGCCATTGGATGGTTTATAAACCCAGTGTAGAAGGCTCCTTAGATTTCGTCCTGGGTTTAGTTTACGACTGTGTTAAAAGTTTATTGCTGCACCCTGAAGTGTACCCAAATACAAGCTTCATCCTCCCACAGCTTATCTACTTCTCTCCCGGTGTAAAATGTGAGCCTTTGACTTAAATGGGTACCGGCAGGTTGACACAGTCTTATGATACTAAATTTGCCCTATTGCATTCTTGTAGTAACTTTCCCCCCCTCTCCTTTGCTACTCTGCAACAGAGGGAAGAAACTTTGATCACACTAAGCACTGGCAGATACAGACAAAACCCGTGAAAATACACTAATTGAGTTGGCTTTATGTGCAGTGTCAACTGAGGCTGTGATAGATTTTTTAAAAAGTCTGTTTAATCTTGTTAACATGGTATCTCAGATCTTAACACTTTGAGGAAGTTAACTAAAGACTTAACTAGGGACTAGCTTGTGTGTGAGTACTTTTTCAAGCTTCTAATAATTTCCTCCTTAGAACTGTTCCTGAGGCTCTTACTGTTGTCCAAATAAATTATCTTCTCTACATCTATTAGGAGTCTATACCTGTCTTTATGCTTTTTTTCCTTACCCTTCTTTTTCGAAGAAAGCCTAAACCTTTTCTTGCTCCTTTCTTCATGTTGGAATTTTAAATTGGCTGAAATTGTGCTCTAGGGGAAAAGTATTTCACTATTAACGAGAGTGATGCGTTCATGATGTAAAGGAAATGACAAAACTGTTTTAGATTAGATCCGATACAGAAATATGTTTTTAGTTTAGATTAGAATAAAAATATCCCTTACCCATTTCCAGATAATATCAATTTTCAGATAAAAATTGGGAATGTATGTCCTAAGAATGCCAAGAGTGACGATCATTAACATCTGAACTTTAAGCCTGTAGTGAAAATAATGAAAAAGTGTGGCTTGTGTGGCTGTTGGCTAGTTCTAGAAATGGTGGTAGGAATATATTTATCTTTCCATTGTATAAAAATACATAATACATAAATGGTTGCATTCCATCTCAGGACTCTGTCAAGTTCATAACCACAGTCATGAATAAACATCACTAAAATTTTGAGAATGACTTGTGGCACTAACCTATATATGCTTTAGGGAACACGTTTTTTTACCTGGAAGTTCTGAGCAGCTGGAAGGCTGTGAGCCACTTGGAACACCTCCATTTGCAACCTCAGAAAGCTGCTTAAGATTTCTTACTGCCCTGTCAGAAAGTCAGCTGAAGTACACCTGAAAGACTACTGCACTGAACGATCGATTACATCTCATGCATATTTATTTGACTTCCCTAGGGCCCCCGGCCAGCCTTTTCCAGCCACCCCGTCGCCCAGGCCTGGGAACTGTTGGAAAACCCATCCGCCTCCTAGCCAATCATTTTCAGGTTCAGATCCCTAAGATTGATGTTTATCACTATGATGTAGATATCAAACCAGAAAAACGCCCCCGAAGAGTGAACAGGTATGAGTTGTTTAATAAAAAAAATTGAATAGTCTATATGCCTCAGTTTAAGAAAACTCTACATCCTAGAAATTCTTCATCTGCTAAAGGCCGGTTTATGTTTGTGCTATGGTTAGCAGTGGGTCTTCAGTGAACTATAATGCTCTCATTTTTATTAAGATGTTTTGCAATTGGCCTGTAATCTGGAAGGCTCTAGGAAATGTACTAAGCGTTGAACTACAGCTGTTTTTATTTTCCAGTCTACAAGTGAATGTCCCTGATAATTGTTCCACAGTCTGTTACACAAACGTGTTAGCAGCCGAGGGGAGGGAATTCAGCTTGCAGATTGACACCAATGTTTTAGGGTCCACATGTCGATGCTTTGTCAGTAGAATGGTAGATGCTTGTATTTGCTCCTGTGTTTGAACAGCTCTCCAGATTCCACTGCCTGTTTTGACTGTATCTCTGCTGACAGCATGGATACCTGCCTTGCATATGGACGCCTGTATGTTGAAACTTAGGTGTCTTAATCTGGAGGTGACCTTTAAAACTCCCGGTGTTGACTTGAGTATACTCTGGTGCATTGTTGTTTCTCCTCCCTTGCTCATTGAAGAAAGTGTGAAAAAGGAATTTTAAACTGTGTAAGAGCATTGGTGGATTTTCTGTTCTTCAACCTAACTCGATAAATCCCTCTGTAGAGAGGTAGTGGATACTATGGTGAGACACTTCAAGATGCAGATATTTGGTGATCGGCAGCCTGGATACGATGGGAAACGGAACATGTATACTGCACACCCATTACCTATTGGCCGGGATAGAGTAAGTGTTACTATAAACAGTTTTAAGTTTCTGTGGAAAAACTGCTACAGTGTCATTTGAAAAGTGTTCTTTTATTGACAACCCCAAAATGCTGTCACACGTCTTAGTATGGTCTTGGAAATGACGAGCAGCGCCAGTCAGGGATCTCTAGGAACTTACTGGTGTTTTACTGAAGTTTGCCTTCTTCGGGTTTCTAATTCCCAGCTCTTCAGTTGGAGAATTTGTCAGTGATAGTGTGAATTAGTATGTTGTGCTCTTTCAGCTGCAAGTAGATTATTTTCTTTTCCACCCTGATAGAAACTTCCCTTTTCTCTCTTCTAACCCTTGTTCTGTTGATGAATGATAAAGTAGTTGTAGATGACAAATACGCTGGTTTGGTTTGGCTGCGCGGTTGAGATAACATCCTCCAGTTCCATAAGAACCACTAGATCAGCTGTGCTGGCCCTTCGTGTTCTGGGCCGTGCTCACCAGCACCCTGGCTCTAACAGATTGCAGTCTGTATTAACCAGTCCTGATACGAAACTTAATCCTCGTCTACTCCCCAGGGATCTGGTTATTGCTGGTACAGTGCCATGAGGAATACGTAAAATGAGTTCACATTTACGCTTTGGCCTGATGGTCTGTGAGAAAAATCTCAAGGACTGTGCTAGAACTCTGAGATTTGTATTTCCCAGTGAGTCTTCTTTTTGGTCAAAAGGTTTTCTTGCCTTCCCATTTGGTTCACAAGACATCTTGCTGTTAATGGGCTGACTTAAAAAAAAAAAAATTACTCACGGTTCTCCAGAGCTTGATGTCACCGTACTAATTACTGCTTAAAATTTACACTTAAAGATACCTCAGTGCACTTTCTCAGATGACTAAATTACAAGCTTTCGAAATCCTAAGGAAGCCATCTGTAGTATTTTAAGAGAATTACACAAACTAATCATCAAAAATGTTGATTCAAAGGATACCTAGAAGAAAAATGTAACATTGATTAGTGTTGTGATAATCTGCAATCCGTAACAAAGGCTTGTGCTTCATTCTGTTCTGACTGTGTCAGGTGGATATGGAGGTGACACTGCCAGGAGAGGGGAAGGACCAGACATTTAAGGTATCCATTCAGTGGGTGTCAGTCGTCAGCCTTCAGCTGCTGCTGGAAGCTCTGGCAGGGCACTTGAATGAAGTTCCCGAAGATTCTGTACAGGCGCTTGACGTAATCACACGGCACCTTCCCTCCATGAGGTGGGTACTTTTGGTGCCTTCCTGACTGGCTTAATCTTATACCTGTCTTAACGTTTGTATTAGTTATTACTTGCTGCTATTCTACTGCTATTACACTTACCTACGGTAGCAGGCGTGAGGGATGCGGTTATGTAATTCAACGCCTTCCTTACAAATTTGCACTAGAATAGGGAAATCTGATCTGAACTCGGGACTTGTATCTGCTGGTCATGTTTCTAACAGGAATTTGCTATAGCCTCTCCAACTGCACTGTTGGTAGAGGCTTTGCATGCTTGCCATAAGTTAGCTCTTAACAGTTCTAACGTACTATAGAAATTCACTGTACTTTTAAACACTATAGGCATGAATGTAAAAAGGTGTATCAGAAAGGAATATCAAAGTATTAATGTTCTTATTTTTTACAGGTACACGCCTGTAGGTCGCTCCTTTTTCTCCCCCCCTGAAGGTTATTACCACCCTCTGGGTGGTGGCAGGGAGGTCTGGTTTGGTTTCCACCAGTCGGTCAGGCCTGCCATGTGGAACATGATGCTCAACATTGATGGTATGTGGGAAATTCTGTCTCGCTAACGCAACGGAGTTCTTGCTGCTTTGAAATTAAATAGCCTCTTTTTTTTTATCTTAGTGTCAGCAACTGCTTTCTATCGTGCCCAGCCTATCATTGAGTTCATGTGCGAGGTCTTGGACATTCAGAACATCAACGAACAAACCAAGCCTCTTACGGACTCCCAGCGTGTCAAATTTACCAAAGAAATCAGAGGTAAAGGCTTATTCTAAAGCTGCTGAGTCAAAATACTAGAAACATGCTCATATTACGTTGTAATGAAAATTTGCAAGGCGCTTGGGAAGCTGGCCTGTTCCTTTTTGTCCTCAGCTTTCTCAAAGGTGACTCCGATGCCTGAATTTATTTAGATGGCTTTTATGTTGGGTTTTCAGGTCTAAAAGTAGAGGTTACCCATTGTGGCCAGATGAAGAGAAAATACCGAGTTTGCAATGTTACTCGACGACCAGCCAGTCATCAGACGTATGTATACGAGCACTTTCTGACAATTTTAAAAATCTTGAACCTATTAGGTATGCTAGGTATATTGTTTATGCAAGAATAGTTGATTCTGGAGGTGAAGCAGTTGTGTGGCTTTACAAGAATGTTTAGTCTTAGTGGAGTAGAGGAATAGTGTGGGTTTAGGCCACTGCTTTATTTCCTTCAACACAGGAAAATTGAATCTGTATCCTGGCTTTTAAATACTGTTATCAAAAGCTATAATTTTTAAAACAGCTATGAAAAATTCAGTATATAGGCTATAAAATCTTTTCAAAAAGAAGAGATCCAGTAGCTAAGGAAAATAAATGTTTCCAGCATTTCTAGTCTGGAGTAGCTTTTCCATATCATTTTTTCCTTTAAAAAAAAAAAAAAAATCTTGAAAAGTCTAACAAGAACAAATGTCCTTTATAGGTTTCCTCTGCAGCTGGAAAATGGGCAGGCTATGGAGTGTACAGTAGCTCAGTATTTTAAGCAGAAGTACAGTCTGCAGCTAAAATATCCTCATCTTCCCTGTCTCCAAGTTGGACAGGAACAGAAACACACATACTTACCGCTTGAGGTAAGAACCTAACTTTCTCTTGCATTGCGGTATATCCTCTGTTAAAGGGTATCGCACCACCTCTTGCTGTTCCTGTGTAGGTGTGTAACATAGTGGCAGGCCAGAGATGTATCAAGAAGCTAACGGACAATCAGACGTCAACTATGATAAAAGCAACTGCAAGATCTGCACCAGACCGACAGGAAGAAATCAGCAGATTAGTAAGTGGTTTTTTCCAGCTGAACAGTCTGTGTTTGTCACTTCTTACGGCTCTTCCAGAAGCATTGTAGCATATGTAATGATGAGCAGAATGACCCAGAACTGCAGAAGTTAAAAAATCTGACTTCTTAAAAGGATTTGTTTTAAATTAGAAAGCCTATTCGTGGCAAAGAGGACAGAGCCACCTGAAGCAGTAGTTATAGTTACATACATACTTTCCTTGTCATCAGGTGAAAAGTAACAGTATGGTTGGTGGACCTGATCCGTATCTGAAGGAGTTTGGTATTGTTGTCCATAATGAAATGACGGAGTTGACAGGCAGAGTTTTGCCAGCACCAATGCTGCAATATGGAGGCAGGGTGAGTTTTCCATGTCTTGTAAAATACCTTGTCCTGAGGTTATTTAAATTCGTTAAGTGTTCCCTATATCTTCTCATCAAGCTTCCTTTGTATGAGCATTGTTTGGCTATAGTCAAAACGAAGCAGCTTTTTATTTTTATTTTGCCTTTGGTTTTTACCTAGAACAAGACTGTGGCCACACCAAACCAAGGTGTGTGGGACATGAGAGGGAAACAGTTCTATGCTGGCATTGAGATTAAAGTTTGGGCTGTTGCCTGTTTTGCTCCTCAAAAACAATGCAGGGAAGACTTACTAAAGTAAGTATTTTCCTATTTACTCAGGATACTTATTTCAAGGTTTATTTTCCTCATATTCCTGAAAGGTGATATGTAATATAAGTTGATTTTAATGCATCTAATAGTAAAAAGAGGAAATGACAGTTCTACAGTGTCTTAAATATTTACAGTTTGGGAGGGGAATACGACAAAGTTCATAACCTAATTGGCCAGCTGGGAAAAACATTGATTTCTTTACCACTGAGGCTGTGTTTCCTGCTCTGGAGACTGCATTCGACTTGTATTCTGTTGTTTTTACAAATAACTGATGATGGTTCTTCATTCTAAAACCTGAACTGTGTTTTTTTTTTTCTTAACCTTTACTGCCTCCCAGGCAACATACGCCACATTTTTCCCCCTGTCCTTCAACTTACTCTACAGAATCCTAAAGGTAGAGGTTGTGTGAACCACTGTAATGTTTGGCAAAAATCATGGCTTCAATAATGCTCAGATAAGTTTGGTGGATGAGTAAAAAATCCCCCGCAGCATCGGTATTAGTTTGGGAATCTGCCTCAATGTTCAACTCAAATGTATATTTGTTTCCCCAAGACTTCTAAAATTACAGAAACAGCGGCTTGTGAAATGTCCTCGAATAGGATTAGAATCCTATTCGTGAGTTTCTTATAGTGATAGAATTGCTAAAAAATAATTACTGTAGTGTCAAACTGGAAGTGCTGTGAAATAGCTGAAATAGCTTAGATCTTGTTGATGAAATTTATGGCAAAGTGAAACACAGTGAAAAGGCCAGGACAAATCCATTTCAATGTCATTTACAGGAGTTTTACTGACCAGCTGCGCAAGATCTCCAAGGACGCAGGGATGCCGATCCAAGGCCAGCCCTGTTTCTGCAAATATGCCCAGGGTGCAGACAGTGTGGAGCCCATGTTTAAACACTTAAAACTGACTTATGTTGGTCTGCAACTGATCGTGGTGATTCTACCCGGAAAGACGCCCGTGTATGGTATGGAGAAGAGGCTGTAAAGTGTTAATTAATTGTACAGCAAGTGGGCATTTTATTGTGCACTTCAGCAGTAGGAAGGAGACACACAGCAGGCAATGTGTTCCGTTTTAAAAGGGGGTTTTGGAGATGGGTTTATCAGGCCTGATTGGAGTACTTGTATATTACCAAAGAGCGAACTGAACCTTTGTCAGTGAACTTTCAAGGATCTGAATTACGATAACATTTGGAAAAAAAAATGAGAAAGCAGATGGAACTACTGACCGTTCAGGTAATTGGAACCACTAACTTATTTTTCTGTCACAGCTGAAGTAAAGCGGGTTGGTGACACTCTTCTAGGAATGGCCACTCAGTGTGTTCAGGTAAAGAATGTGGTAAAAACCTCACCGCAAACGCTGTCCAACTTGTGTCTGAAGATAAATGCAAAGCTTGGAGGAATCAACAATGTGCTTGTACCTCATCAAAGGTAAGATTAAATCTAAAGCTCTCCTTGAAGTCTGGATTGTCAAGCAAAATGGTGTCATTTTGTCCTGTTTGCTACAATGATACCTTTCAGAATACTACGTGCTTTAGAAATACCCACAGTCTGAAGTGGACAGAGAAGGATGCATCTGCATTCAGAATCTGCCTAGTAAGCTCTGTGCCAAGGATCATCTCTAGCGTTAGAGCCATCCAGTAGTGTGTGTGAAAACAAGCTCACAAAGGCTTTTTTTTCCCCATATCTCTCTTTCTTGCCTTTGGGTTCACTCAGTCCACCTTTTCCTCTTGCCACCTCCTTAAGCATACTGTATTTCCCTCCAAAGTGAAAGAAAAGGAGTGAGTAAGAGTGACTTGTGATAAATGCTTGTAACTTTGTCTGCCTTTGGTCCTTTCCTTTTCACTTTCTGTTCTCTCGGGACTGTAAGAGCTTGAGGCAGAGAACGTTATCCTTAAAGGTTCTGACAGGGTTTTAGTTCTGTTGAATGGTTTGGATATGCCTTCCTCAGTGGTACTTTTTTTCCTTCCTCATCCCCCTTCTTTGTATTGTTATTATTTATTATTTAATAAACCTTAATCATATTAAACAGGCCCTCGGTGTTCCAGCAGCCAGTGATCTTTTTGGGAGCAGATGTCACTCACCCTCCTGCTGGGGATGGAAAGAAGCCTTCCATAGCTGCTGTGGTAGGCAGCATGGATGGCCATCCCAGCCGGTACTGTGCTACGGTGCGCGTGCAGACCTCCCGCCAGGAGACCTCCCAGGAGCTGCTGTACAGTCAGGAGGTGATACAGGACCTGACTAATATGGTGCGAGAACTATTGATCCAGTTTTACAAATCCACTCGTTTCAAGCCCACAAGGATCATTTACTACAGAGGGGGAGTATCAGAAGGACAGATGAAGCAGGTATTGTCTTGTTGCTTCTGAGAAGGGATTGGCCCTTGAAAATACTTATCTTTTCATGTGGATTGCATTTGTTAAGGGGACAGTTAACAGTTTCATGGAGTTTTCCTGGGCAAGCACAATGTACAATTATCCTGTCTGATCGCGTTCCTTACGAAGTGGCATTTGTACTCGGAAGAAATGAAAATAATAATATAGGTACTGAATTCAGCACCTAATAGTGAAATCTTCTACTTCTAGGTAGCTTGGCCAGAGCTGATAGCAATCCGGAAGGCCTGTATTAGTTTGGAAGAAGATTATAGACCAGGAATAACCTACATTGTTGTGCAGAAAAGGCATCACACCAGACTATTCTGTGCTGACAAAACTGAAAGGGCAAGTAATGTTGACTACATAAGAAGGAGGTGATGGCAACGGGAAAGTTAAGATTGTTTGGTTAAGTGGGGTGGTATCTGTCTTGGCCACTAAAACTGAATTGATCTGTACGGGCAGTAGCAGTTCTGTGCAGTAACAGGCTTTCTCTACCAAAATAGCCAGTTCCTCCCCTTTTTTATTGCTCTAGACCAAGTGGGCAGATGGAGCAGCTTGTTACCAGCCCCTTTTGGAGCAAGTGTACTCTATATCCCTATATTTGTATATCTGAGCTGTAACCTGGGTTTTTATAGTCTGGAATTCCTGACTGTAAACTGAACTAGTTGTTCAGTTTGTTGCCTGTTCTGTTTCTAGATGCATCTGTAAGATTTGCCGGTGGCACAAATCCACAAGCCACCTAAGGAACCTTTCTTAGGGAAGTTCTTGATCTCAGGTTTGCTTGAAAAGTACAGCTCTCTGGGGTGTGAGTGCAAACAAGGGTATGAAATAAATTTATTTTAGAAAACCTGCATTTTCAGATCCTGAATTACTTGTGTAGGCTTGATCCCGCTCTGCAATGTTAATGGTACTGGCAAGTATTTTATTTTTCTCTGATGACACACCAATTTGATTTGGTGAAGTTTCTAAAAATGAACTCAGAGAGAACATTTTCATTCCTCCTGTGTAAATGACCTTAATATTTTTCCACCTTTTTGAGTAGTAAATTTTCAAACAGCTTTCAGCAGAGCCTACCTTAGGAGGTATTTTTGGGTCACTTTCAAAAAAACCACATGGGCTTATAATAAACTTTCCTCGATAGGTGGGTAAGAGTGGCAACGTACCAGCAGGCACTACTGTGGACAGCACGATCACGCATCCTTCTGAATTTGACTTTTACCTCTGTAGCCACGCAGGAATTCAGGTAACATTTCTGCTCTGCTGTGCTCAGGCTATGGGACTAAATCCTTATAGTTGTCCCTGTGAGTAATGTTGCTTCTATTTATAGCTTGGCAGACTTACAGTCGCATCAGTTCAGTGCCTGTTCGGCACTTACTCTTCAATGCGCTGATAGAAGGTACAGCCTTCAGGTGCCACCTCTGTTTTTGTTGATGCTCTCCAGCTGACTGCTCATCTGTTCTCCACAGGGAACCAGCCGGCCCTCCCACTACCAGGTCTTGTGGGATGACAACTGTTTTACCGCAGACGAACTACAGCTGTTGACGTATCAGCTGTGTCATACGTATGTCCGGTGTACGCGATCGGTCTCTATTCCAGCTCCTGCATACTATGCCAGGCTGGTAGCATTCAGGGCCAGGTACCATCTTGTGGACAAGGATCATGACAGGTAAGGAGCTGTGCCTCGTCGTCTTGGTAGCCAGGTAATGGACTCGAATTAGATGCTGCTTGGCCCACTTGTTCATCGTTCTCTGTATGTGTCTGCGTTTTTACAGTGCTGAAGGCAGCCACGTGTCAGGACAGAGCAATGGCCGCGATCCTCAGGCTCTGGCAAAGGCAGTGCAGATCCACCATGATACTCAGCATACGATGTATTTTGCTTGAGAGCATCTGGGAAGATGAGGCAAAACCAACGACCCAGGCAGTCCTGAAATGTTTTGAATGCCTACTGCTACGGCTAGGGCCCAGTTTATTTCAGACTGCCCACTACCAGCAGCTCTGAACAGTCGCACTGAATCTGTACTTCACAGCAATGTCTGATGCACCAACACAATTGAGCCATTTGTTTCATTGTTTTATGTAATAGAAATTCATAGACTGTCTTTTCTGATGCATTGGACTGAATTTTTACCTCAAAGCGCAAAAGGGCGATCATCCCGAAATTTTTAAAGGACTTGGCACGAAAGGTTTCTATTGAATATTTTGCTAGCTATCATTTTTAAGTTATCTTCTCATCCCATTAGTTTATCATGACGACTGATTCCCTGTCTTCATGCACTGCTTAGTGAGTATGCATATTATGGCAAAATGTTTTACTCCAGTTAAATGTAATTGTTCTATTGTGTGGGGCCATAGATTTTTTTAATGGAGATTTTAGACTTCACTACTGTAAATGCCTTTTAACAAACGTAACTTTCACAGGTATTGCAGTTTTTTGTCGGTTTTACTAATTATCTTTTTAATCTCTGCAGACTTCGGCTGCAAAGCAATTGCACTATACTGCGAGTTCAAATAGGTGGTTCTTGTTCTGTGAATGTGTAATATAACCAGATAGTGATGCCTGTCAGTAGATTTTAATTATAATGGTTACAAATAATACTGCCATGGTATCGTAACAAGTACTGAACCATCATTTCCCCCCTAAAAATGATAAAAACAAAAAAAAAATTAGCTTTTAGGTATTTTGCAAACTTTTACAAAAGTGCCCACTTTATGCTGCTGTGTGGTTTGATAAATCCAAGTGATTTTAAAACTTTTTTCTCATAGGAGGTTTAACTTTGGCAATAAATATTTGTTTTTTAAGCCCCCCCAACAGTGTAATTTTCTAGCTGAGGATTGTGCATGAGTTTAACCAACATTCTCGTGTCGTTTTCTGAACACACAATTTGGCAGTTTCTGAAACTAATTAGAAAAGACGCACTTCCATGCTTTTTTTAAGAATTATTTTTAACTGTTTTATATTCACTGTTGGTGTCCTGTCTACAACATTTTTTATAAGCTTGGAAACTGGGTGTTACATGTAGGAAAGGCTTGCCAATCTGTACAGTCTAAACGTATTGTGTGACCAGCAACCTAAGGACTCGTACCAGCATTTTAAACTTTTTTCCCCTGGGAATCTAGGTTGCGTGCACAACTGCATTCAACAGCATGTTTAACCGGTGTAAGTCTCATATTCTGATTCTGGCCCAGCCTAGAAATTAGGGTTTTTTAATCTGCTTGGCTTTTTTCAGCTGCAATGTGTAATAAGGAAGAGGGGCTTGGTTTCACTGAATACTCTTGGAATCCATGAACACAGTACGCTAAGACAAGATTCCTCTTAGTGTTAACCTGAGGTAGCGCAGATTAAAAGCTTATTCCTAAACTGAGTAGAGCCAACACCGCTGCTTTGATAACGGAAGTTTGAGAAGTCCAACGATTGCACTGTGGTCTCTGATACTCGTGTGGGGTTTGCTGCTAAGTTGTCTGCTGTTCCAAAGCTTAGGAACCAGCCCCCTCAGAATTTCAGCAATATGAAATGCTGTTTCCTTCAGTCTTTAAGCTTGTAAATAAATTAAAGTTTACATTTCTAAATGCTGGGTTTTTTTCAGTTGTACCAGAGTACACTGAACTTAGTCTTCAAACAGTTCTATAACCTTATTTCAAGTAGTACGTCTCATTAAATTAAGTTTAAACTTTTTTCTTTTCTGTTGAAAATGGGACTGAAGCAAACTCTGCTCCTGGCACGTACTGTGGACAGGTTTAGATTGGGGGAAAAAAAAAACGATTCTTTTTAGGTTTTTTTTAAATTTTTTTTTAAAGAATACCTCACTTGTGTAATAAAATCAGGACATGTGGGTGGGAGACTGACCGCTGCTTCAGCTAGATGGCTGCTTTTCTCAGTACTCGTTCAGGGAGAATACAAAAACCCCCTTTTTAGAATGAACTCTGACTGACCCAACATACATGGAGAACTTTGGCACCTTGAAAAGAAACTGCGCACCCTTTTTTAGGTTGTAGGATCAAAGATCGCTATTTTGAGTTTGTGCACTAGGCAAGAATGTGACTGGTTTAATCAAGGGTGCATAAGAAATACTTAATTTTATCACCAGTTAGTTAGTTGTCCAGTGCCAAGCACTCCTAGTTCAGATTGAGTGAAGCGAGAGCCTCTCCTTCCTTTGCCTGTGACTGGGCTGAATATTTAAGCTCAGACTAGGCGGGTTGTTAGACCTCGGCCAGCCCTGGGGCGCAGGGCGAGAACCTTAACTCAGTCTCATGTTAAAACACCACTGCAGAGAAACACCGCTGAGGGTGCAGTGCTGTCGCTTTGGGAGAAGAGCACTGAAGTTCAGGACCGTCGTCTGGCGGTAACGGTAAGCTCAAAGTTTCAGCAGCGCTGCCCTGCACAGGTCTGAGTCCAAGTCTGGAGGTTGGGCTTGACGATCTGGATTAACCCCTTGGGACTGACTGAATCGTGATGCATGTGTCAATCAATGGGAAGATGTGCATTCTGTAGATGTAGTTCTTAGGGTGTTTTGGTTTGTTTTGTTTTGGTTTTTTTTTTAATAAATAAAGCCTGTTGGCCACTGTTTAGCTATGTGGTGTGAAAGATTTTAAATGTAGCAAAGTTTAAAGAGTTGGGGAAGGGGGTGGTTGATGTTTTTTAAAAAACAAAAAGGCAGAAATCCCATTTTCAAACAGTTCTGCTTGCTTTGTGACAGCTGAATTCTGAACAAGCTCTGGCAATCCCTAGTTAGCCTGTCGCAAACACATGAACAGCCTGGCTTGCTTATTCTTGTTGTGAGTACCATGGTTCAGCGTAGTGCCTGCAGCCGCATCCAAAGGGCGCAAGAGGTGGTGATGCCCAGGCCAGCGTGCTTCGCGCAGCGCGCCTCGTGTCCCAGACACGAGCCTCGGAGTTACTGAACCTCCGTCGGCAGCTCTGCTCTTCAAGCGGGGAAGGCGCCGTTGTTCAGATCCAGTGTTTAACAAAACCAACCCCCCGAACTACCTTTGTGGATGTGCTGTAGGATTTTTCTTGCTCAATAGCAAGGGAGTGACTCTGCTTTCATTTTAGGAAGGCAGGGTGTGGAGGGCATTGTATCAATCCTGTTTCAACTACAAGGTTTTTTCCTTGTGCATCGGAGGAAAGATCTTGTGATATCACAGATTTTCTTATACCTTGCTATTGACGTTTTCATATTTCTATGTCTAGAGGCTGAAACTTCAATGTAAAATGTTTGCATTTGTTCATTTTGACTTATGATGTAATTTTTGTTTCTATATTGTTAGACTTGTAATGTTTAAAATTGTATTTTATTAAATTTGGACTGGATGTATGTCTATAGCAATACGAGGTACTCTTTCTAAACTGTTATGGGTGGGTTAGCAGCCCCATGTTGCGATAAGATGCTGGTCGTGTACAACTTGCAATGTATTTTTTTTCTTTAGCCTGCAGGGATATTTTGTGTTCATGTGTCCAAAAATAATAATAATAATAAAAAAATTGGCATTCTTGTGCCAAATGTTCTGTTTTTCCTTGTTGATGTCTAATAAATGCAATGTACAGAGTGAGCAACCGATACTGTTGCCTGTAAACAAATGTCTTAAATTATTTAACTTTTAATTAAAACTTGTACACAATGTGTAACCTGTGGAACTCATTGCCACAACATATTTATTTCTGATGTGCTAGGACTTTGAAAGCGATAGGGGTACACGTGGAGAACATCTCTCGTGACACTAACCCCAGGGCTTCAATTACCTGTGCCCAGAGCCTGTGCTAGCCGCGGCGGGAGAGGTTCAGCACGGGCGTATTTTTATAATGTTCTCAGAAATTCTGTAGCAATGTCTAGAGAAAATACGGTGTCAGCAGACTGTAGCTGCCTGGAGAGTCGCAAATTAATAAATGAAACAGCCGTTTGCTTGTTCATCTTCTCGATTTGAGGTGAGGGTTTGTCGTTTCCTCGGGCAACCGTACTCCACTAAAAATACTACAGTAAGGACAGGAAAAGCTTTTGGGCGAGGCCAGAACATGACAGCTCTAAATGAACTCGGGGCACACAACTGCTTAAAATAACCTGCATCTTCAGCAAACGCCTGGTTCTGGCTTTTAATTCTTTTTGCAGTGGAGATCCTCGGAGTTGGGGAACCGAGATTGTTCAGCCTCAGGCAAGGCTGAGGAGCTTGAAAGCAAAGGGTAACTTTATCCTAGTGCCTTCCAAAAACGATGTAAAGATGACTTGGATTGAACCCCAGGAACCCAGGGCTGGAGCTGCACTGGGCCTTCTAGCAAGTATGTGCCTCAACCTCCCCGGCCTGCGCTGGACCACGTGCAGCCCCAGCAGCTTCCAGCCTCAAACGTGCCTCAGAAAACAGCTACCGGCCGACTTCTGCTGCAGTGCCGTCCCTCGGGACAGCGGGAGCGCCTCGTGCTTGCTGCTCCGCGTGGACGTGGCTGCACGCTGTAGCGAGAAGCGAAAACACTTCAACGCTTTGAATTCCGGTGGCGTTCTGCTGTTACCTCACGCGGCCCAGACAGGGATTAAAACCCTGATCTCATTTAGCGTTGTCTTGAAACTGCTCCGGGGCTTCCTGACTTTGTTATCGAAGTTGTGCCCTGGGGTCGGTGTTTTCACCCACGAGCGCTCGTTGGGGAGGGCACGCCTGAGAAACACAGACTCACAGAGTCGCTACGGTTGGAAAAGAGCTGTAAGATCACCCAGTCCAACCACCAACCCAACCCCACCGTGCCCACTAAACCGTGTGCCTCGTCCACACGTTCCTTGAACGCGCTGACGAAGGGGACGTTTCTGCCCCGTTTCGCTGGAGCGGGGCCACGGGGGGCTCCGGCCCGCGAGGCCCAGAGCGCCTTAGGAAGGCCACAAAGGCTGCCGACACGAGAACCGGTTCCCCCGCCGCTTCCCCCTCGGCCTGGCACCGCAAAATGAGTCAGAAAAAGGAAAAAGAACCGAAAAAATGTCTCCGGCGGTGGAGCGGCGGGCAGGCCCGAGCGCGGGCGGTCGATGCTGCGCCGCTCCCGGCTCGGCACCGGCTCGGGCTCCCCCGCGGGGCCGCCCGGCCCCCCCCCCCCCGCCCGCCGGTGCCCCTCGCCCACCGGGAGCAGCCCCCGGGCGGCCGCGCCGCCTCGCGCGGGCCCAAGATGGCGGCGGGCCCGTCGGGCGCCGCCTTTGTTGGGCGCGGGGCCGGGCGGCGGCGGCGGCGCGTGCGCGCTGGGGCGCGGCGAGAGGCGGCTGCGGCGGGCGGCGGTGCAGCACCGGCCCCGGCCCTGCCCGGCCCTGCCCGGCCCCGGCCCCTGCCCGCGGCCCCCGGCTCGGAGCGGCGCCCGCGTGGATGGGATGGAAGCGGGACCCTCGGGAGCAGGTAGCGGCGGCGGCCCGCGCCCCGGGGGGCGAGGAGCGTGTAGGAGCTGTGCAAGGAGGGAGGCTGCCGCGGGCGCCGGGGAGCCCCGCTGCGGGGGCCGAGGGGCGTCTGTGACGGGGCGCTGGGCGCTGGGGTGAGGTGGGGGGCGCGGGGGGTGCAGGCCGGGGCCCTGCCCTGGGGGCCGTGCGGTGGAGGGGCGTGCGGCGGGGGCACGGGGCCTGCGGGGGGGGGGGGGGGGCGAGCTGGCGGCGGGGCGCGAGGGCTGTGCGGGGGGGGGTCTGCGCCGTGGGAAGCGGGGGGGCCCCGCGGTCGGGTATCGGGGTGTGCGGGGGGGGGTGGTGTCTGTGCAAGGGTGGGCGAGGGGCAGAGCGTGCGGGGGGCGCTCCTCTCTGGGTCTGCGGCCCGCCCGGGGGGGCCTCGGGGGGGCTGCGGGGCTGCCCCGCTTCGGGGTGGGCGCGGGGAGGAGATGGCAGGCTTGTCCCCCCCCGGGTGCCCTGGGGAGGGGGCGACGGAGGGGCCCGTGCGGGACAGAGCACCCGCAGGATCGGGGTGCGGGTCTGGGGGGACGCGGCAGGGCGGGGGGCGCGGGGTGCCCCCGGGGCGCGGTGCGAGCCCCGCGCGAAGGGCCTGCTTTGCGCAGAGGGGCAGCCGCAGCCCCCCCGGCTCCCCGCGCCCCCCCCCGCCCCCGGCTCCCCGCGCCCCCCGGTGCGGTGTTCCGGGGAGCGGGGCGCAGGCTGCGGGCTGGCGCGGGGCCGGAGATGCTGTGCGCCGTGACAGCACGAAGCGGCTCCTCTCCCCGCGCCGGGGCATGCGCGGGGCCCGGGCTGCGCGAGGCCGGCGAGGGCCGAGCTCCAGAGTCCCCCCGTGTCCCCCCGTACCCCCGTGTCCCCCCACCCCTCCCTCCGCACGCCCGGCTGGAGACGGGAGCAGCTTTCGGTCCCGACCCCTTCATGCCGGGCTGCTCCGCGGGGGTTTGGAGAGCCGTTCCCCAAAACTCAGACGTCGCGACAGCAGACACTCGCTCCCGCACCCAGCGTGAGCATCGCGCACTTGCGCTGCTCTAATTTGCACCATTTTGGTGCCTAAAATAAGGCAGGAGGAGGGGAGGGAGCGATGGGGACCGCTGGCCTTCCACCGGTCTCGTGCTGGCAAGTGTGCTGTGGTGCGGTGAGATTTTGACATAAAACCGCTGCGCGTTCACAGTCAAACTTTGGTCCTTCCTTACGGGATTTAATTTTAAGCATGGCGTGGAGATCTCTTCGTGTCTGCCTTACCTTCTGGCTGCCGGCGCTTTGTGTTTGGAGCTGATTTATTGGCCTCTGGAAGCCGTGATTTGGCGGCTGCGCAGGGCATTGCGAGCTTTGCCGGCGCCTTGGGGCGACGCAGATAACCTGCCGGCACCCGCACCCTCCTACCGCCAGCCTTAACTAATTCTGTTAAGGTGCTTTAAAACAGTCTCTCTGATGGGTTGGGGCCACGCTCGGGAGGTCAGGTTTGGGTTTCGGTCCCGCTGATGGCACGGGGGTCCCCGGGGCAGTGGGAGCTGTGCTGGGAGCAGGGCTCTGATGCTGAGCCCTTGGAAGTTTCCTTTTTCCTCCGCAAATGTGGCTGGGGGACATCCAATCCTGCCCGGGTCGCTCTGCGTGTAGGGGAGACATTTACCCTGTGTTGCAGGAGCCGCCGCGGATCCCGCCCTGCCTTAGCATCCCTTTGCCTGCTGACGGACCCCAGGTGCGGGGCTGAGCCTCACGTACGAGCTCTGGCGATGCCAGGCTGCAACCTGTCAGGGTAATAAAGCACAAACCCGGCCTTTGCCGGGATGTGCCCGACGTGAAGATGCCTGGAAAGGCGGTGGGGGAACCTGGGACATCTGACCTGCAGGCACTGCTTGGGGAGGCACACGCGTGCTGGTTTTAAAAACTAAAGTCTGTTTCCCCTGAACTTTTAGTCGTCTTTATCCCTCGCAAACTTCCTAAACACTGTTAATCTTAACCGTTGTCTTCCTGTGCTAAACCCTGCAAAAACCCCAAAGCAGTTCCGTCTGTTGGATCTCTTTATCTTCAGGAAACATGAAATCGCACGTGCCTGTTTCTGGGACGGGATTATATCAAGAAACAAAGCTGGGAGAAGCACCTTGCCTGGAGACACGGCACGTATGATTTATCTCTAAACACTTTCTGCAGCCTCTCTCTAAACCCAAGGAAGAACAAAACAGGGACAAGTTATTAAGATGGCAGACATTCGAAGGAAGCCACAGCAGGCAGAAGAGCACTGCTCTTTCGGCAGGTTGATCCGTGGTGGAGTTGCGTGAGGGTTTTAACCTCCTCACCGGGAGCCCCTGGCCAGCGGCTCTGCAGGGGTGCCTGTAGTGCGGCGCACCCGGCATGGGGACACAGAGAGGAGCCGGTGTCGCCTTTGTCCTGCCCTCTCCAGCACTGGGGGTTGCCTTTGTCTGCTGCTCCCGGCTCTGCGCATCCCTGGCTGCTGCCTGGAAAGTCTGCGGGAGCAGCATGAGACCCTGTGGGGCAGGCAGGAGGGGTGTCAGCCTTTGCCCGGTCCAGGTGCTGTTAGCGGGGACACTGGGCTCGTGGTGCGGGGTCACGCAGTCCGGATGAGCCGCTCCATGCATTCGGCAGAGGTGATGGCACTCACGGTGCTGGGTGCTTCTTGCACCCCATCAGAGGGACCGAAAAGGGGGACGCGGAGCTGCTGGGCAGCCAGGGCTGGCTCGGCAAGACCCTCGTGGGTCGGCTCATGGCACCATGGGTCGAGCCATGTCCGTGCCGGGGGCATCATCGCACTGCACCGCAATCCCTGGAGCCAAAGCAGCTGGTTTGCGATCCCTGTGAACGGGCGTGATGGAGGTGGCGATGCTCTTGCTGCTGTTTGTTGTGCTCTGCCGCAGCATCCGCGTGTTTGCTCTCTGGCCCAGCCTGGACTGCGGGGCTGCACGCACCAGGCGCAGGGGCACCGGCCTCGGCTGCGGGGTCGTCAGGGCAGGTTTTTAACTTGACGCTTTTGAGTTCATCACCTGTGATTTCCAAGCTGAGGTTTGGCACAGCACAATGACGCCCTTTGCAGCGCTTGGCGCTCGGTATTGAGGATACAAAGAACTAAACTGCTTTCGGAAGTAAATACCATAGTGAAACAGATCAGAGCCCGTTTTGGTGCATTTCTTGGATGCAGCCACCACAACGCAGGGCAGGAGCAGCATTCGGGCAGCTCAGACGTTCCCTCGGAAGATGGGCTCTGGTGCACAGGATGGGTTTAATGCTGCGCATCGACGGCGGCAGCCGGAGCCCTCTGCCCCGCGGTGGGCCTGATCTACCTAAATTCAGTTTAGTGTCAAACCGAAAAGCGCCTGCAGCTGCATGAACCTGGTTGTGCTTGCGGCGACTCGGGATGGAGCAGGCGGCGGGTGCAATGTCTGGGTCGGCAGAGATGAGATGGTGCTTTTTGAAGTCTGGGCTTTGTGGGACAGCGTCGGTCACTGCTTAGAGCCGGCAGCTTTGAAGATGTTGAGCCTGGAGATTGGGAAAGCCAATTGCTCGCCCCGCCAGCAGTTGCCTTTCCTGCTGGTGCTGCCACTTGCTTTGCCCCCTGACGGGAGGAGTTTCGCTTCCCTGGGGGGTTTCTGGGGCTGGTTTAGGGTGGGAGACGGCTCAGGGAGAGGATGGACCACACCGCCTGTCTGGCAGCGTTTGGCGTGCCATGGCCCCGCTTGCTCCTCTCCGATTCCTGGCTGTATTTTGGCGGGGCCGGGTGTGTGGGGAGGGGGCTGTCGCGGACCCGTCGCCGCCACAATAAAACTCCCTTTTGTCTCGGCCCCGTTCCCGTGGCCCCTCGGCTGAATGTGGTGCTGGAGAGATTTAAATGACATGGTAATTTCATGCCGTCACACCGGCGGCTTTGCCCGGGTGCAGGCAGCTGTTGGGCAGCCGGTCGTGTTCCCCAGCTGTTACAATAAATAATAGAAACAAAGCATATTCCAGCGCTAATTACCCCAAACGGACTTTCACCTTGGCGGCGCTGCCCTCGTCACCCGTCTCTGCCCGCTGGTGCTTCCTGCGCACCCGGTGAAGGGTGGCAGTGGTGACGATGCTCCCGCCGCCGGCGTGTCCCCAGGGCACGGCTTTTGTGTGCGAAAGTCTGTGATTCCTCCCGGGCCGCTGAATTTATAATGGCAGGCGGATTTCATCCCGCTCACTGGCCGCATTGTGCTGCAGGAACAACACTCGCCCTCCAGCCCCCGGCCGGGGTGCCCGCATTTACATGACAAAGTGGGAGCCTGTGCAGCTTCGCCATGGAGAGTCGAGGTATGCAGAAGCCCCCCTGTCTCCGGGCAGTTTGGGTCGCTTTTTAAAGAGGCTTCTTTTACCGAAGGGGAACCGGCACATTTCAGGGAACTGGCACGTTTCGGGGAAGCGGCACGTTTTGCCGGTGGCCCCTTTTCTGCTGCTCCCACCGGCTGCCGGGGGCTGCGGGCACGAGGTGCCAGGGGATGCCACGTCGCGCTGCCTGGGGTTCCCTCGCACAGCGTCCTCTGAGCCAGGTGGAGGGTGGCTTTCCGGAGGATTTGCACCGAGGCAAATCATGGGGGGACCTTGAGCGCCCCGGGGCAGGGACGTGGCATGGCAAGGGGTGAGCGCAGCTGGCGTGTTCACCAAAGGGCTTTGGGGTCTCTCCCACCTGGGCTGAAGCAGCCAAGGCCAGGTGAGAGCCCGTCTCACATGCCGGAGGTGCCGAATGCTGCAGCTTCCCTTGGGCGCTGAGTGTCACCCCTGGTCCCCCTCCCTGTGCTGGCTGCCCCCATGTCACTGTCCTTATAAATAGCCCTGTCCCAGGTAGGCACTGCTGTGCCAGGCTGTGTGCAGGCACTGGGAGATAACAGCTTTTTAAAAATCTTTGGATCTCAAAGTAGTTTAGAAAGGAAAAGTCATTAGTGCTCCCCCCTTTGCTGGGCGAGCTCTGGGCGGGCGGCGCGACCCCTGCAGCGAGCCTGCGGCTGGGCTGCTGGGGCGGCTGCTCCAGCTCATCGCATTTGAGGACCGTGTGTCTGCGGTCGCCAAAATAAAACCCTCTGAGTTAGCCCAGGGGTGAACTTCCCCATCCTGAACGCTGGTCTTGTGTCCTGCCCTGTCTTTGCAGAGCTTCTCCTTGCCATTGGGGTGCTGCTTCCTCCAGCCAGGCTGCCCATTTACATTATCTTGTGTTTGCAATATTTCGTGGCTCACATCAAAATCCTGAGCCAACTTTTGCGTTGCTGGAGGCTGACTCCTTCATCTGTGATTCACGATCCTAGTTGCGAGGCTTTACGTTCATAAAGCATCTGGTGACCCTCCGGCGAGAGGGTTTGTACGGCAAAGCGTTATTTTTGGGCTGACCGGTGCAGCGCTGGGGGTGCGGGATGGGCGCGGGACTGTTCGGTTGCCCCTCTGCAGCGCGGCTCCTGCCAGCCCCAAATCTGCTTCAGCTCCTCTTCGATGCTGATGTGCTGCCGGGCGGCTGCCGAGCCGTGGCCGCTGCCTTGCATCCCCTGTGTCCGTGGGGATCCCATGGGCACATGGAGATGCCTTCCTGCTCATGCACGGCTGCCGGGATCGTCTTGGGGGTGAGAAGGTCCAGAAGAGGAGAAACTGTGGGTGCTGGTGTTGATGTGGTTGCAGGGGAGGCAGCGGAGAGCTGCTGTCCTCCGGCAGGTCTTGGAAGTGGACTGAGCGGTTTCTTGCTCGAAAGGCAGAGCAGGGACCGGAGGCTCCAGCAGCGCTAGCAAATGCCTCTTTGATTGTGAACCATGATTTAAAAATGCATCAGCTTGCAGCCAGGGACTGGCCATTGCCAAGAAATGTTCGTCATGTAGAGACATGAATTACAGTGCGAGTAGCTCATCTGAAAATCAGTTTCTTAAAACGAGCTGCCCCTGGAGCGTGGCGCAGCCGTTTGTCTCGGGGGTGCTGGCGGCCGCCCTGCCCCAAAGCAGCTGTGAGTGCCTGCGGGGGTCCGAGCCCCGCGTCGGCCTCGGGGTTCCCCATCTTGCTCGTCGGACTGCTCTGAGTCCCATGCTGCCTTGTCCGAGGAGGTGCTGGGGCCAGGTTAGCCCCAGGCTCGGGGGTCCCGGCAGATTTTGGAGCTCCCAGACTCCTGCTGCAGAGCAGAAGCAAGAGCAGAGATTGGCTTTGCAGAAGTTAGCGCTGCAGTTTGGTCCCTGGACGCTCTCAAGGGTCATCCCTTCTCCTTAGTGTCCTGTGGCGTGGTGGCCTTCCATCAGCAGAGATCAGGCGCAAAACTGAACAGCAAATCTAAAGTTTGCTGGTCTTCTCTTTTTCTGCTTCTGATATTTTTAGCCTGGAATTGAAATTTGGATTTAAAAAGAAAGTGGATGGGAGCAAGGGGTGCGAAGAGTACCATGTGTTCAGGAGCCAAAATTGGAGTTGGGATGCTGTTTGGGGGCTGACTTGGACAGTTGGCCACCCAGATGGAGCACTCCGAATATCCACACGCTGCGCTCCCCGCACCCAGCCCAGCTGGCCGAGACCTTGCGGGGTTTGAGAAGCAGATAGAAGATGCAAACTGGGATAGGTGGAGATGGGGAAAGTGGGAATGGGGCAGGAAGGGCAGATCTCGCCTCGGAGAGCAGCGGTCTTGAACGCTTCTTTGGCAATATTCTAAAATACCTTTGAGTCCAAGGGTGCTGTCAGTTTAGAAACGCAGTTCAGTTCCGTGGCTGTGCACTGGTCCCTGTCCCTCCATCTCCAGAACTTCATTGGTAAGTCTGTATAATGGACTTTGTGGAAAAACTGGTACTTCCCTCTTTACGGGTTTGGGGCCCATGCTGCTTGAAGTGGGGCTTTGGGACTGTTTTTTTTCACTACCTCACATAATTCATAGGAGGTTTTCATCAAACTGTTTTTAATTTTCTCTGGTTTTTATCAGCAACTTCCCTGGAGTTAGCCTTCCTCGTCGATGTGACTTTTTTGCTGGACAGCAGTTGAGAATTATGTTGGGGAGGGGTTAAGGATAACAGGAAAGTTCAGGTACTGGGAATTGAGTTATTCTGCGACCTGGAGTTTGAAATGTGATTGTTAATAACCAGTATAAAACCAAAGTGAGCTGTTATCCTGCAAAATCTAGCAGTTAAATAATCGCATAGTGTAGATGCAATAACGTGTTTCCTGTTTCTTGTGGCATCCTCCCTCCGGCAGCGAGTCGGAATTTGCTGGAGGATGGAGGGGAAAATGCATGTGTCTGCAGGTCCCTGCTGATGGAGTATCCAGGGAAGTGCATCCCCTTGGAGAGGGGCAGACCTGCAGCTCCGTGCTGGTGGAGCAGTGCTGCTCTCCCATCGGAGGCGGCAGATGCTGTAGCTGGCGGGGAGGGAGGCAATGGGGCTGCTGCTGGCTCCTCAGCCCCTCGCGTCGCTTCTGGCAGAAGTCCTGGGTGTCTCAGCGGGGCCGTATTTCTCTCCCCAGAGCAGACGTGGTCCCTCGCCATCTCCCGCCGGGCAGAGCCTTCCCATTGTGCCGACGCTGGCTTGTAAATCAGCGGGGCAGGGGCTGGCCTGGCCACGGGACAAAGGCTGCCTGTGCTGCCGGGGCGTCCTGGCTGAGCTCCCCACGGCAGGACCACCCCAGCCCTGGCACGGGGGCAGAGGGTGCCTGCAAACCCCTTCCCCGCTAAAACCGACCCCGGGTGTTTGACGAGCTGAAGAGCGGTGTATTTGGAGGAAAATGCATGGAGATGGCTGTAGAGCTTACCCACCAGCCACAGCTGGCAGATGGAACTAGGCAAGACCGCTCTGTTCACGGCAAAGCCCCTTGGCAGCGTTAGATGGGTGCTTTCTTCTTTGGGGTTCGCAGCAGTGTCCCGTTTCTCCTCACCCCGCGACCCAGCAAATCCCGCACCGCCTCCTGCTCGGCACTGGGGAGCTGTCAGACTGGGGCTATTTTTGGAGATGCCGTTACAACAAAGCGCTCTGCGTGCTGGAGCCCAGCGTGGGTCAACTTTGATGTTGCCGTCGCTGCTGCACAGCGGGGCAGGCGATGCTTGGCCCTCTCTGCCCTTTTTGGTTGGCAAACGCTGTCCTGCGGGGTGGGATGCCCAGAGAGATGCTGCCGGACGGATTCCTCCTGCAGGAGCCTGGGAAGGGGTGGGCAATAAAAACACACCACAGCCCTGGGAGGGCTGGCCTTGGCCTAAGCGTATCTTCACTAATTCAGTGTGCCGATGTCTCCCAGAACCTTCAGGTGAAGGTTGCTGTTGCTGCTGCAGACCCATGGCGAGTGCTCGGTGCAGATACAAGGCTCTACTTGCTTTTTAAAGGCAGGGCTGGAGAGTTTCTTGCTGCTGTTCTGGTTGTTTGCATATTGCAACATTTCTTGTGCGAAACAGAAGTTGAAGTGCAGCTTTGCGGCAGCGTAGTGGGTGCTTTCAAAGCTCTTTTGATGTGAACATTAGGTACAACCTGTCCTTCGGTGTCAGGAACAGCGAACGTGGCCTTCTGTCCCCGCATCCGATCAGGGAATTGAGCGACAGGTATTGCAGCGTATGCCAGGCCGTGGGCGCACCCATGCTCGGGATGGGTGGTGGGAGTCCCTTGTCCTCCCAAGGTCTGTACTGCTGCCACGTGTGGCCCCAGATGAATTTCTTTTGCTAAGGCAAAGCAGAGATTATTTACCTGCCGGTGGATGGTTTGACATCTGCACAGCTGGTGGTGGCACAGCGGAGCGGAGGGCTTGGCACTGCCCTTTGACAGCTCGGCTAGCGCCGGTGCTCGCCGGACGGTGCCCAGGGAAGCTCCTTCCAACTGTGTTGGTCCGAATTCTGCCACTGCCGCCTCCTGCCAGGAGCGTGGGTAGTGGGATACCTCCTGGTTCAGGATGCAGTGACGGAGCGCTGTGACTCTGCGTGGTCCGTCTGTCTGGGCACAGGGTTTCTCCCAGCCCTCCTCACCCGTTTTCTCTCCCCACAGCTGCAGGCGCATACCTGCCACCCTTGCAGCAGGTATTTCAAGCGCCGCGTCGGCCCGGGATAGGAACCGTTGGGAAGCCCATCAAGCTCTTGGCCAACTACTTTGAAGTGGACATTCCCAAGATTGATGTGTATCATTATGAAGTGGATATCAAACCCGACAAATGTCCACGCAGAGTCAACAGGTAAGGCAAGTATTAGAGGTTTTGGCACTCATTCCCCGCTTCCAGTTTCCTTGCGGAGGCTCCATAAGTGCCTGTCTCCCCCTTCACCCATGGAAGCCATCAGGGTGACACAGTGGCAGGGGTCACAGCACTGCCCAGTGCCCGCGGGTGGCTGGACCCCACCAGGCGTGTTTGTGCAGCAGTGCTGGTTCCTGTCCCAGACAGCCTCGGAGGTCCTGAAGCTCAGCACAGTCCCCTGCGTCTTCACAGCAGCTGTGCTATTTTGGCCACAATCCCATATTTAAAAATAGCAAGCCCAGACGTCAGGCCATCGCGTACTTTTCTTTGTTTTTCTTTTTGACATCCTACGTGCTGCCCGTCCCCTCCTGCCCCAGCAGCCTGGGTAGCTCTGTGGCCCGAAGGCGGGCGAGCAGATGCTGTAGGTGCCGTTCCCTGTGTTGTTGGCGGCCGCAGGCAGCAAGTCGCTGCCTCTCGCCCTCCCGGCACATGCGCTGGGTTTGCAGCCAGCTGCGGCGGGTGCGCTTTCCTGCACGCCGTGTAAACTTGTTCTGCCGAAGCCGATGTACCGAGCTGCGGGGCAAGGTGCGTGGCTGCTTGTCTGGGGGCCTTCTTGCCCGGGGGGGGACCCGGCTTTGCTCGCTGGTGCCCTGTGGCTCAGAAGTGCCCTGGGTAGGGAGGCTGGGGACGAGGCAGGTCGTAAAGAAACCGGTAAAACAAACCTTGCCCTTCTCTCCCCCTGCCCCTCTTTCTTGCCCCGCTCGCCTGTGTAGGGAAGTCGTGGAGTACATGGTACAGCACTTCAAACCGCAGATCTTCGGTGACCGAAAGCCAGTCTATGATGGGAAGAAGAACATCTACACTGTCACGGCCTTACCCATTGGAAACGAGCGGGTAAGAAGGGGTGGCAAGCCCTGTGCAGGCAGCGTGACCTGCCTCTCCTGCCTGGGAAGGACCAGCTAAAGACGACCTCCTCCCCTTGCACCTGCAGTGATGCCATGATTGCTTCCCTCCCTTCTGCACCCAGGTTGACTTTGAGGTGACGATCCCGGGTGAAGGCAAGGACAGGATATTTAAGGTCTCCATCAAATGGATGGCCATCGTGAGCTGGCGCATGCTGCACGAGGCCCTGGTCAGCGGGCAGATCCCCGTCCCCCTGGAGTCCGTCCAGGCGCTGGATGTTGCCATGAGGCACCTGGCTTCCATGAGGTACCTGCGCCAAGGGGCGGCCTGGCGGGTGGGCGGCAGGAGCCGTGCCGCGAGCACCGAGCGTGCCGGGGAGGGGACCGGCTGCCTTTGGCAGGCTGTTGTGGCTGGGACTGGCCTTGACGGTGGCCATGCCTGCCGTGCTGCTTGGTGGGATCGCTCTGGATGCTCCTGCAATAGAAATAAACGGGGTGATGCAGCTGGCAGGGTGAGCAGCGGCTCAGAGGGGCTGGGGGGGCTTCACGGTCGCTGCCAGTGGGGCTGGTGTGTGCTGTTTGACGCAGTTTGCCCTGGTTCGCAGGTACACTCCCGTCGGCCGCTCCTTCTTCTCCCCCCCTGAAGGTTATTACCACCCCCTGGGAGGCGGCAGGGAGGTCTGGTTCGGTTTCCACCAGTCGGTCAGGCCTGCCATGTGGAAGATGATGCTCAACATTGATGGTGATGTATTTTTCATGCTGGGGAACTGCAGTAGTGGGGTTGGGCATGTTTGGGGAGGCTGGATCTGGCCGGCGCTTGGGCCAGGTCTGTCTGCTGGGAGAGAGCAGAGACACATCGTGGTATCTGTCCTGCAGTGTCGGCCACTGCCTTCTACAAAGCCCAGCCCGTAATCGAGTTCATGTGCGAGGTGCTGGACATCCGGAACATCGATGAGCAGCCAAAGCCCCTGACGGACTCGCAGAGAGTGCGTTTCACCAAGGAGATCAAAGGTAGAGCCCCCGGGGAGCGCTGGGGACCCGTCCCCAGCCGGGCGCTGCCCCAGACACCAGCCATGGCTCGTCTGCTGCCCAGCCCCTGCAACGAGGTGGAGTCACGGGTGTGCACATTTAAAATGTCTCCTGGGGCACTGTTGCCTCCCTTGTGCACTTCACAGGGCATCTGCAAGCATGTCTGCTCTGCAAATGGTTAATTATTTAAGGCAGGTGTTGGCAGTGGCCCGGGGAAGCTGGGTGAAGGGGAATCGCTCCTGCCTTTACCAGTGACTCTGCTGTGTCTCTCTGTCTTGCATCAGGTCTGAAAGTCGAGGTTACCCACTGCGGGCAGATGAAGAGGAAATACCGCGTGTGTAACGTTACCAGGCGGCCGGCCAGCCACCAGACGTAAGGCGGGTGGGAAGATGCCCTTGGAAAAATCTGAGCTGTTCTTCCTTTTAGCAGCTGCTGGTGTCGTTAGGGAGAGCTGGACAGGAAACTGTGATGGCAAAAGGAGATGTGTTCAGTGCTCTACAGCGGTTCTGGGCACAGCAGCTCGCACAGCTCTGTGTCATGCGTGGTGAAGGCGAGCGGGATGCAGGGGAGGGTGGGAGTGCAGAGGATGCTTTGTCTGGCAGGCGGCGCGCTGCAGCGGGCGGGAGCTAACATGCCAGGAATTGTCCTAGTTTTTACCTCCGAGTTTGGTTTTCTTCTTTCTTAAAATAGACACTGCCAAAGCAGAAGCTTTGTCAGGGGATAAAGCGATTCCCTGCCTTGAAATTATTTGCATGGGCCTGGGAGCAGGCTGGGCCTGGGCACCCCTCCGTGTCGGGGGGCTGCCCTGCTCCCCGCAGCCCCCCGCGGGCAGAGACGGCAGCACCATGGAGGTGGTGGCCTCAGCACCAAGCTGTTGGGTGCCACAGCCCATGGGTGTTTCCAGGGCTCATCACTGGGGCTTGCTCTGGGAATTGCCCCCAGGGAGGCTTGGAAGCAAAACGGGGTTCGAGGCAGAGGCTGGGGGGAGAGCAGGCGGACCCTCCAGACCTCCCCGTGCGGCAGTGGTGGGGCAGTGCTGAGGCAGGAGGGGCTGTGCTTGTGCTCTGCTGGGTGCTCGCTGAATGGAGCTGGAGGGGAGGGGGGGATGTTTTTCAGGTTGTCCACCCCCCAGGTTTCTGCAGTGTGTTCAGAAATTTTGCCAACAAAAAAAAAAAAAAAAAAAAAAGGGAAAGGAAAAAAAAAGAAAAAACACAACAAGAAGTTTTGGCTCAAGCTGTATAAACCTGAGCGCTGGCAGAAATCTCTCCTCCCAGCTCTTGCCTGATACCAAAGCAGTAGTGCCTGCTCAGGCCGGCACTGTTGGGCTGCAGAGCCCCTGCCGAAGGGGGGGCACCTCCTCACCACAACCACGTTTCCTTGTCGCACAACCCCATCTCCGGGTGTCTCGTTGGGGTTTGTGTGCCTGTCGCTGCATGCACCCCGCTTCCCCTGTGCTCCAGCATCCTTGGGTCCCAGCCCTCGGGCTTGGCGAACGCAGGAGGAATGTGACACCTAGCCAGGGCGTTCAGACTAGCTTGCCTGTCTAATTTTGGCTCCATAAAGAATATCGGGTCAATTCTTCATTTTCACAGAGCTCTTTATGGAGCTGGGAACAGCTGGTGCTGGGTGAGGCTGGGTATCACGCGCTCTGGCTATGGACGGCGCGGCACCCCTCAGCCCTGCCACTGGGAAGTTTGGTTTTTTCCCCCGTGGTTTTGAAGGGAGCTGTGCCCCTCCTGCCCTCTGTGCTCTGCCTGCCTTGGAGCAGCTGCCCCGTACCGGGAGAGGCTGGTTAACCTTTGCCTGGAGCTCAGTTCGGCTCCCGGGGAAGGCACCAAGCACAGAAGTCCTCCTGAGTGCCAGTGTGCTGTATTTATGTACCTGACAGTGGCATGTGTGGCATGTCCTGCAATAAACATTTGCCCTGATTAGCTGGATTAGTAGGGAGAGCTTTATTTAGGGACCTCAGTCCCACACTGGGATCAGAGTATTCCTGAGTCGATTTCTGAAAATACCACTGTTGTGCTTTTTATTTTCTTTTATGGTAGCTCAGAGTGGGAGCCTGCCAGTTCCCTCTCTTCCCAGCCAGAGTAAGTAGTGTGTGAGGTCTGGAAGTGTCTGTTTTGAGTAGGTGCATCCTTCGTGTCCTGCCTCTGCCAGGTTTCCCCTGCAGCTGGAGAGCGGTCAGACAGTGGAGTGCACAGTGGCTCAGTACTTTAAGCAGAAATACAACCTGCAGCTGAAATACCCCCACCTACCCTGTCTCCAGGTTGGCCAGGAGCAGAAGCACACGTACCTGCCCTTGGAGGTGAGTGTCAGCTCTGCACTGTTGGGCGCCCCGGCTTTTGGGCACCGTGCAAAGCAAAGGCAAGTGGCCTTTGCTGGCAGATGCATGACAATATTCTGTAGCTAATATGTCGTGGGCACTAATTGCCTCAATAGTGAGCTGGCGAGAGCCATTTCAAGTAAGCGAGGGAGGACACCACGGTGTGAAAATGCCATTTTCCTGCAGCTGCAGGCTCGGCACCTCCGGTTTGGGGCTGGCTGCAGGGCCCGAGTGCCATAGCCGCGGGGCAGCTCAGCCATGGTCCCCCGTATCTCCCTGACGCGTGGCTGCTGTCTCTCCCCTCCCGTGCAGGTGTGCAACATCGTGGCAGGCCAGCGGTGCATCAAGAAGCTCACAGACAATCAAACGTCAACCATGATAAAAGCAACAGCCAGGTCTGCCCCAGACAGGCAGGAGGAAATTAGTCGCCTGGTATGTGGCACGAGTCCCTGGGAGGGACGGTGTCGGGGCCGGGGCTCTGATGGCAGGCTGCGATGTTGTGTCCGTGATGAACCTTGTTGTGGTCCTGCTCCTCAGCTGCTCTGCACTGGAGAGCTGCGACCTGTCCAGAAGATGCTGGTGGGGTTAGTGGCTTGGTTTTGTCCCCCTCTTCGCACTGAATCCCTGGTCAGAGATGCCTGTATGTCTGTAATGGACACTTGCATAGAGGAGCCCAGCTCAAAGTGACTGTGGAAACTCGTGTGCAGCAAATTCAGGTCTTTGTGCTGATGGAACCTGACCCAAAGGGAGCTGGAACTAAAAATAGGAAAACAAATTAGAGAAATGACCCTGGCTGTGGGTGTACGTGGGGACTGTGCCTTGTGGGGCTGCAGTACGGGAACTCTGTCTGCAGGTCAGCCTGGGGCGAGCCGGGGGAACAGCAAACCCGGCTCTGCCAACAGCTGGGCAGGAGCTGGTAATGGTGCTGTTGTTACCCAAACTGATGTCTTTGGGCTTTCGAAGCTGGGGACATTTGATACTCCTTCTGGGACTCTTGATAACAGTCTCTTGCCAGTCTGAACCTTCCCACTGAAGTCTTAAATCTCAGGAGCAGGCTCCGCTCTTGGTTGCATTGGTCAGTGCGTTCAAAAATCAGGTCCCCCGTGGGTCAGTTTGGAGGACAGGGTTTGACCCTTCCTGTTAAACCGCTTGCCCTGCCCTTACGGAGAGGACTTCAGCTCTGTAGAGAACATGACTTTAGGTGCCCATGTTTCCCGGCCAGCTGAAGCTGCATGGGATGTAGCAGTTGGTCTCACTCCCTCCCATGGCCCTTCCTTCCCTCTGCAGATGAAGAATGCCAGCTACAACCTGGATCCGTACATTCAGGAGTTTGGGATCAAGGTGAAAGATGACATGACGGAGGTGACGGGGAGGGTCCTGCCGGCACCCATCCTGCAGTACGGAGGCAGGGTAAGCAGGGCTGCACTGCCCGGGTGATCGGCTGCGTTGTGCAGAGAGATGCTTTCACACGAGAAAATGCTGTTTCTGAACAAAACTTGTGCTACCTTCAGGATTGTAGGTTAGAGCTGGAATTTTTTATCAGAGTGCCTTGGGTTTGGGTTTTTTGGCTTTTTTTTGCAATACAACTCTTCTGAAAGTTGTAGCCAAGAATCGATCGGTGACAAAAAAGTGAGCTGAAGGGGCGAGGGATGCTCAGGGTAAGGCAGCTGGGGTGAATTTTCCATCACCTTTGAGGAGCTGAGATTCTGAATTGCCGATCGCCAAGCGCCGCGACAGACCCTGGTAGCACAGGGAGTTGGCTCTGGCGAGGGCATACAGCTTTGTGATGGGGAGCACAAACACGGCACGTGCGGGTGCTCCCCAGGGGCTGCCGGTGTGGGGCCGGGCAGGACGCGGCAGCGCTCTGACTGTCTGTTTGCCTTGCAGAACCGGGCCATTGCAACTCCCAACCAAGGCGTGTGGGACATGCGAGGGAAGCAGTTCTACAACGGCATTGAGATCAAAGTCTGGGCGATTGCTTGCTTTGCCCCGCAGAAGCAGTGTCGAGAGGAGGTGCTGAAGTAAGGAAAGGGGCAGCCCGCGTGGGTGGGATGACGTGGGGGAGCCGTGGCTCGTGGTGCGGCCACCCTGCTGCTCCTAGCCTGGGGCTGTACATCCTTCATCGTTAACACTGATCTGAATTGCTCGTGGTACAAATTTGATCCAGGTTCAGACTGGGTGTTCAGTCTTGTTTCTGTTGCTTTATCGAGAGTGCCTGACTGTTTATCCTGGCTAGAAACAGTCCCTGAGCCATCGCAAAGCCTGCCAGGTTGGAGTGAGCACATTGGCACTCCAACGTGCGTGAGCTGACAGGCAGGCTCTGCTCGATCTGCTCTTTGCCTCGGGTAGCTGCGGTGTCGTGATCTGATACTGCCAGCCCTAAAGCTGTACTGAACTCTTCTAAGCTGAATCTCCTCAGAGAGATGGGGTTGTGAGGGATGCTTAATTAAAGTTTCCCCAATACCCTATCTGAAATGATGTGATTCATGTAATGAATGTGTGATTCCTAACTCGCCATGGGTTTTTGTTGCAGAGAGTAGTCTTAGGCTTTCTGAAAAGCTTTGGTAGGTTAGAGATTCTCTGCTTCGGTAGCAAAGTGACACAGAACGGGGACAGTTTATTTGATTTAGGTCACCTTGGTTTTGGATTCTGCTGGGGACTCAGGTTTCTCCTGACCAAGAGTGGAAGCACAGAGGCAAACATTTTACGTGCCTCTTCTGGGTGTTTGGCACGGTTAACATTTGAGATGGTTTGGAGCAGCTCAAAGTCTCGATGTCTACAGTGACTGGGTAGAGGTGGGAGTGATGCTGCACTCCTCCTGTGACCCCTTTGAGGCAGAGCTGGGAGCCCTGTGCTCCCTCTGGCTCTGCCTGCATCAAATTTATCCTTCGCAATCCAAAAATCCGGAGTGTGGCTGAGCGCTTTGTCCAGTTTGGTAAGTGAAGGCTCGCATCAGCTTTGCAAATCACCTGGAAATGAAGCAGGTCTGCTCTCCCCTTCTCCAGCTTTCTAACGGAGAACGGCTCACAGCTCCATCACTTCAGGAAGAGTCAGTACCTGGGTAAGAGGGCACCAAGAGGGGACGGTTCAGCTCTAGCACATGATGGTCTTGCATTTTCCATGCTGTGCACTTGCTGGATGCTGTAAAACCACAGAGGTGGTGATGTCATGTCCCCTGTCTCTGTCCTGTGCCGCAGCACTCCAGCCGCGGGTCCCTGCACCTTGCTCGGTGGCCGGGGTGCGTGGCAGAGCTGCTGTGCGGGAGGGCTCAGGGCTCACTGCTTCTCCTCCTGGGCACAGGAACTTTACGGATCAGCTGCGCAAGATCTCCAAAGATGCAGGGATGCCGATCCAAGGCCAGCCCTGTTTCTGTAAATACGCCCAGGGTGCAGACAGTGTGGAGCCCATGTTTCGACACCTCAAGAACACCTATTCGGGGCTTCAGCTCATCATTGTCATCCTGCCAGGGAAAACGCCGGTGTACGGTGCGTCTGGGCGGGGCAGGTGGGGAGAGGAGAGGGCCTTTGCTCTGGCTCAGCGGGGCTGGCTCTGCTCCTCCCGCCGTGATTTCTCTCCCTCTTTCTGAGGATGCCGCTGGAAGTGGTGCATTGCAGATTGCCTGTGTGTTCACCTGCTTCCTTTGCTTGCAGCCGAGGTGAAGCGTGTTGGGGACACCCTCCTGGGAATGGCCACGCAGTGCGTCCAGGTCAAGAACGTGGTGAAAACCTCCCCACAGACCCTCTCTAACCTCTGCCTCAAGATCAACGTCAAGCTTGGCGGGATCAACAACATCCTTGTGCCTCACCAGCGGTTCGTACGGCTGCTGCCTCTCACGTTTTTGGGGCTTGTGTCCCCAGCCCTCGTGGTGCTGCCTGCCTGACTTTACCTGGGGAAGAGGGGGCCTGTGAGCAGCTGCGTAAAGTAGCTGTTTGAAAAGGGGGGTTGCAGCCTGTCTCGCCTTGTAATGAGCTGTTGATATGCCCAGGCCAGAGCCTGGAGGTCGGGAGATGTCCTCTGTGTGATCTACTTGCCTCCATTGGGCTGTGCATCGCTCCGAGAAGGCCTCGAAAGGCTGACTGCTGCTTTCTCTTCTTTCCCACCAGCTCAGCCGTCTTTCAGCAGCCAGTGATCTTCCTCGGGGCCGATGTCACTCACCCGCCGGCCGGAGATGGGAAGAAACCCTCCATAACGGCTGTAAGTTCCCTGTCCAGGGCCAGGCTTGGTGCCCGAGAGCCCTGCAGGGATGCAGGAGCTGGAATGGGACTCATGTCCATAAAGGGGCTGTGTCACTACTGTCCCCATGGTGACACTTCTCAGGGTGGCCCCATGCCCTATCTGGTGTTTTGATCCCACTCCCAGGGCGGTGGGTCCCCGCTCCCCTCCTGCCTCTCCGCAGAGGAGCTGCGGTTTTGGGGAGCCACCGGGAGAGCTGGCAGCTGCCAGCAGATGGGGCTCGTGATGTGCCGGACCCCACGAGCGCTGTCGGACTGGGCGTGCGGGGAGCTCACCGGAGTCATCCCCGGCCATCCCGGTCCTGCAGGGCAGCCCTAGGAGGGACCTTCCCCAGGCGGGAGAGCTGGGGAGAACTGGGGTGACAGGGCTGCTTCAGAGCCTTTTGGGGAGGAGAATTCCCCTTCATCCCAAATGAATAATGAGATCCATCGAGTGAAGGGCTGCTCGCATGCCGGTGAGGCTGGGTGGCAGCTCGCGCCCTTTGTGGGGCTCTGAGACGTTGCCTTGTGCTCACTGCAGCAAAGGAGAGTGTCAGGTTCTTGTAGTGTCTGCTTTAATTAAGCACGTCAGCACTTTCCTATTAAGTTCTTAACTTTCCAGGACTCATAGCTCAGGTTTTCCTTGGCATGCAAATGCATCTTTGGAGGAATGTTTTTTTCTTAATTAGAAGGGGTTGGGAAATGCTTTTGGCTGTTTGCTGTAGGTGTGGGTGGGACAGAACAGTCTGTTTCCTGGCGGCAGTGCTTCCACTCCAAAAACATTTTCTGTGGTTTTTTGTACAGGACCTCTGTGGGGGGTTTTTTTCTTAATTTTTATAAAAGCTTTTTTGAAGCTGCAGAGGAGGAGAAGTGTAGAGCCTTCAGATGGCCTTGATCTTGTCCTTGGTCCGTTGTTAATTAGACAATAGAAGGGGGTCAGTGGCTGAGGCCAAAGGAAACGTTTCTGTTGCGGACATCAGCTCCGCTGGTGCAGCCCAGACCCTAGAGTCCGTTTGCGAAGCAAAAGTGAAATCGGCACACAGGACAGGGGCAGCAGGCTCGACACCGCTGAGGATGTGGGGTCTGCGGTGCTTTCCCTCTGCTCGGGGGGACGTGGACCACGCAGTGCAGACGGGCATTTGTCTCCCAGCGTGGGCCAGCACCTGCTTTAACGCCCATGACTCACACTGCGCCCCCAGCTCTGCGTCATGGCCAAGCCCGGCTGCTCTCAGCCTCTTTGCCGTGACGTCTTTGAGGTCTCCCCTCCAGCGCGCCCGGCTGCGAAGGGAACTCCCTGCTCGATGGCTGCTGCGCGGTGACTCAACCCCGCCGTTTTCTCGGGAGGCGGCAGTGCCGGTGGGGCAGACCGCTCCACTGCCCGCAGTGGGCGAGGGCAGGCGCAGGGACGTGATGCCGGCAGATGCTCCATGCAAACGTTGACCCAGTCGCCTTTTGGGCAGAGGGTCTCTGGGCAGCCCGGGGCGGGCAGGGCAGTTGTGCCGCTGTCGGAGGGGTAAGAACCGGCCGATAGCAGAGCTCCCTGGTGTTGCTGTGATACAGACCTCAGCAGCAGCTGTTACAGCAGCGGCACTGCAACTGCAGGTGGGGTTTTGTGCCCTGCGGGTGTCATTGCCCTGATGAAAACAACAGAGCAGGGTTTGGGGTCACACAGTCCTTTGTGGAAGCAAAAAACTTCTGAGTGAGGGATGGAGGGAGAAAGGCTTACACAGGCGGAAGGGGTAGTCCCACTCCCCCCTCAACCCTCTGCTGTTGAGCAGGAGTGAAGTGGGGGCAGAGCAGCAACAGCCCCCACAGCCACGTTGCTCAGTGGCACCAGCCAAGTTGTCTCACTGGAAATTCCCATGAAGACCACAAAGGGCATGGCAGAGTGAAACAGGACGTGGCCACAACCAGGGATGCCCTTTTTGGGTGCTAGTTGCCTGCACAGTATTTGCTGTTTCATCTCCTGATCTGTGAGCTCGGGTGCTCTGCCCACTGCTAGCTGTAGGTGTTGGAAGCAGGTGGAGGCTGGGAATGTCCCACGTCTCCTCCGTCCTTCCCGTTGTAACGCTTGGGCCTGGCCCGTCTCTGTCTCTGCAGGTTGTGGGCAGCATGGATGCCCACCCCAGCCGGTACTGTGCCACGGTGCGCGTGCAGCGTCCTCGCCAAGAAATCATCGAGGACTTGTCCTACATGGTGAGGGAGCTCCTTATCCAGTTCTACAAATCCACCCGCTTCAAACCCACCAGGATCATCTTCTACCGCGATGGTGTTCCCGAGGGGCAGCTCCCACAGGTGAGGACCCCTCGGATGCACATCGGCCAGTGGGGCTGCACTGGGTCCCGCCGGGTTCCCTAAGGGTGCATGGGGACAACGGAGTGCTGGTGTGTCCCCTCACTCTGCATGCGCTTGTCTCTCCAGATCCTTCACTATGAGCTCCTAGCGATCCGAGATGCCTGCATCAAACTGGAAAAGGATTACCAGCCTGGCATCACCTATATCGTCGTACAGAAAAGGCATCACACCCGTCTCTTCTGTGCAGACAAGAATGAGAGGGTGAGTGCTGCGGGGTGCCGGGTCCGGAGGCGGCTGATTCATCCGCGGCCTTTAGGACAAGCCAGCCCTGACTTTGCCGAGGGGAAAGCTCACCACTGGCAGGCAGAGAGCTCTTTCTTGAATGAGTCGTGCTGCTCAGTTGACTCCCACATCCATGCGGATTAGGCTGTTTCTAGAAACCCAGACAGCTGTTTGCTGTTATTCTGAGTTACTGGGTGCTGATGATCCTGGTGACTCTCTTGAAATAGCCTCTGTCAGCTTGAAAACATCTGTTGTTTTGGTGATAGCTGTAGCCGTTGACGTGACAGGATGAATAACCCCTTGCTTGCTCACAGCTTGTTTGTGTGTGCTGTGCAGTAACATTGATTGCTGTAGCTCTTCCTAGATTTGATCTACATTTAGTGGTTAGATCTAGCCTAACCAGACTCTGGCTTTACCTCAGCATGAAGATTTAATCTTGGGAACTGGGGACAGTTTTTTATCAGGGTGTAAAAGCCCCAGTACCTTGTGGCAGAGACTGTAGCATACATTCTCTGCAGAGATCCCTGGAGTTTTGCTCACTTAATCCTCATTTCTGCAGTAGGATGGGCCAGTGCCCATCTGCTTTCCTGCTGATGGCATTTGCTCTATCCCCATGTCATGCCTGGTGTTGATGCTAGCAGAAAATGACAGCAAGCCTGTTCGGGCAGGGAGCAGAGCGGGATGAGCTGCTTCTGTCCCCCCTTAATGGGCACTTGCGGAGCGGCTCTGCACTGTGCTCTCGAACTAAGATGCTGAGATGGGGACCCTGTGCCGTGGCCCTGGTGCAGGGCAGGTGTGTTGCAGATGGTGCTCTGGGCAGCTGGAAATAACCAAACTCTGCAGTGCTTGGGTCTCTCTTTCTATTCCCTGTAGATTGGGAAGAGTGGGAACATCCCAGCAGGAACAACAGTGGATACAAATATCACCCATCCCTTTGAGTTCGACTTCTACCTGTGCAGTCATGCAGGCATTCAGGTACCGCGCTGCGGAGCTGGCTGTTGCGATGCTGCTGTTTTTCTTCAGCTGTTGTTGCAGTGTGCACTCTGGTGCATCTGACCCTGTCATAGCCGCCCTCCGGCAGCAGGGACGTGAGCAGTTTGGTCCAAGCTTCCATTGTGGTGGTTTGGAGAGCAAGTGCCGGGACAGCACTGCTGCTGCGTTATGTGGCACGTACTCTATTTCTCTCCTGGAGCCAAGGATCTCTCCTATGAGATTTTCCTCCTTCAGAGTGGCCAATTAAGCAGCTTGTCAGCTGGCATGCGAGCGTGCTGGGCTCGCTGGGGCGCCTGGTCGTCAGCAGGGACCTGTTGTCTGGCTGTGGGCGGGAGAGCTGGGGCCAGCCATCCCTGGAGCAGGCAGTTTGCTTTGCAGCTGCCTTTCTTCAGGCAGCCAAGATTAGTCAGAAACCGTACTGAAAAAATTGCACTCATTTAATCTACAGCTGCTTCCACAAGGGAGGTTTTTTAGCTTCCTCTCCCCCTGCAATGACAGCAGGGAGCTGGCCCGGTTTGGTGGGGAGCCGGTGTGATAGGCGGTGCAGTGAGCTGTGCGATGTTGGGAGCTGGGGGCGGCAGCGCAGAAGCACCGGCAGTGCCTGGGCACGGGGCAGCTGCGTTAATGGTTTGCACCTCAGTGCTCAGTGTGTTCCTGCCTCGTGGTGCCTGTGCACGTGTGGGGTTCTCAAATTAGGGAAGCACAGGCATCTCTCCTGCCGAGGCTGTCTGCTGGGTCGTTTTGATCAGGGAGGGGGTGATGAAGATGCGAGGCAGCTGCCTATGGCTGTCTGCATCTGGGTGCAGGCAGCACCTCTCACACTGCCCCCTCTCCTTCCCAGGGTACGAGCCGGCCATCCCATTACTATGTGCTCTGGGACGATAACCGGTTCACCGCGGATGAGCTGCAGATCCTCACGTACCAGCTGTGCCATACCTACGTGCGCTGCACCCGCTCGGTCTCCATCCCGGCCCCGGCGTACTACGCCCGGCTGGTGGCGTTCAGAGCGCGGTACCATCTCGTGGACAAGGAGCACGACAGGTGAGGGGGCTCTGCCCGCGGCCCTGGGAGGGCAGACCCCGGGGGGGGCAGGGGGCATGAGCGCCCTGCCTTGGTGTCTGAAAGTGCCTGTGTCAGAGCAGCACTGCTGCAGACCCTTTCTGGGGAGAAGACCCGCAAGTAGCTGCATCCTCTTAGGTCCCAGCCTAGGGGGAACTGGGGGTGAAGGAGAGTTAAATCCCATCCTGAGCTCATCCTGGGCCTGGAGGAGCATCCCTGGGGTGTTTGAGCGTTACCAGCCACCTCAAGGTGCTGGAATCCCTGCAATGCCAGGCACAGTCACTGGCACGCGCAGCATCCCCATACGCTGCGGTGACATGCCTCCCTGTGCTGCCAGCGCTCGCGGACCCTGATCTCCAAGGGGATCTTGGAACACTTACTTGGTGGGACACTTACTCGGTGTTCCTGGGGGGTAAATATGAAATAATTATGCCGTGATTTTCCAATTTTCAGTGGCGAGGGCAGCCATATATCTGGACAGAGCAACGGCAGAGACCCCCAGGCCTTGGCGAAGGCTGTGCAGGTTCATCAGGACACTTTACGTACCATGTACTTTGCTTGAAAGCCTAACTTTTGTTACCTCACTCAAGAAAGCTTTCAGATTTGTAGGAGCCATACAAAAAAGGAAGCATTGGGACACCTTGGTTTTTTTCCAATGAGAAATCACTGCAGGGCAGGCAGCGTCGATTCGAGGCAGGAGACCAGCACCACGGGACAGAAAGATCCAACACCTTTGTAGGATTGGAAGAGACTGATGATTATTTTTTTAATTTTTCTGGCTTTGCAAAATTTTGACCTGACCAAACACATGAAGGCATTCAAGGAAGGGATAAAACTCCCAGGAGGCGGAAGCAGGTTTTCATTTTTAAGATGCAATACTATAGACTCCTGACTGTGAAATGGCGGATTTGGTCCTCCGTTGCCCACCAGGCGCTGGTAGGTATTTTTTGTGGGGGTTGGGGGGAGGGGATTTTTAGAGCCTTAAAACAGAAGACTAGATTTATAAAACTAATATTTTAGAATATGAGATGCTTTAATGGGTTAAGGGGAAAAACAACTAGTTTATAGGAGAATTCTAACACTAACAGTTCCCCGCCCCCGAATAATTCCCCCCATATAATGTAAGGCACCCTAGCACTTAGCTCAGAACTGAAAACTGTCTTCCTTGTGTTAAAAGCTAGTTAGCTGCTGCCATTTGAAGCAACAGTCACAGACTTTTCCATGGGTGAGTGCCTTACTATGATGCTGCAAACTTTCAATGTTTTTAATCTTGTAAGGAAAACAGTAATCTTGTCTTGATGGTGGTCCATATTTCCATCGGAAGGAGTTAATTTCTATGGTCCTAAGTTGCAGTTTGTGTTAGATCACGACCTCACGGTGGTTAAACTCCATTGAAAGATGTGCACTTTCATACAGGACACGTTTAATGGCTGCTGACCCATTTTTGTTTCCAATGTACTACTTGTTATTTAAAACTGTTTCTGACAAATGGGGGCATCTTCATCCCATGAGGACAGAAATCGCTATCGATTTTTTTCTTTTTTTTTTTCCTGAATTTTTATGATGGACACCGGGATTTTTTTACTAAACATTATTTTTATATGATACTAAGTCTGTTGCCAAAATACACAAGTCATTAACATTCTCAGAGTTTACATCACCGCACTTCCTGAGGCTGTGCACTCACGCCAGAGATTTCTAACGTTTCCTGTCCGATGAGTGTTACCAACTGCAGTCCGTGCAGCGCCGGGTACCCCTCAGCGCCCGTCTCCCGTGTGCGTTCGGCACATGTCTGCCCGGGTCAGCTGCTTTCTGAAGTACCACGTACCCCAACTCCAGCACCTCCAAGCTGTCACCCTCTCTGCTGCTAGGTTTTGCTGCTCTTTGTGTCATGGTATCACTGATCTCATGCACAGGGTTTTTTATTCTGAAAGCACACCAGATTTGTTCCTTAGTCAGAATGATGAAATCCTTGTTATTGTCATGGGGGAAACTCCTACTGATTTGTGTTTGTAACAGGAAAAAAGCCTTTTTCCCAACAGTAACGTAGTGACTGCTTTTCAGACTTATTTTGCTGCACAGAATGACCATTATGCACAGCGGCGCAGTAGTAGCAACTCATTACCACTATCATGTGGGCAGATTATCTGTTTTTTAATATGAAAGTGTGCACAGCGCTTCCTTCAAGAGAAAAAATGACGCACACAGTCCTACCAAGCTCTTAAAGGGAAGAGCTCTGTTGTCATTTTACTGCCAAACGTGAACGCGTTTCCAAGGCAGATCCACCACAAGCACTGCCCCGTGTCGGTACACGTGGATAGAAGCACACCTTTTTCTTTTGTACTTTCTGACGTTTAAACTTGCCTTGCCTTCATGAAAACCACATTGGTCGTGTTGGCCCGTTGATCAGTCCTAGCACCGGGAATTCACTCTACCCATTTTCTTTTTGGGCAACGTGTTTGTGAAAAATGAAGACATCAATATGCTATGCAAACTAAGTGCTGAGCCCACTGATGTCACATTTTGTGAAGATCCTACGTTTAGCACAGTCCTATTTTTCCTCAAGACTACAGTATTTGGTTCATATTCTCCTTTGCACCTTGTGTCAACCTCCACTGCTGTATATCTGCAAGGTGACGGGGAGGAGACCAGGAACTATTCATGGTCAGTAGGGTAGTGAACTCTTAGGAAGGCTTTTAGGGAGTAGGGAATGCATCAACACTAAGTGTCAACAGGAGAAGCCTACATTCCTATACACAAGTGCCTGCATAGTGACACAAATTCAGCACCTCTCCATCTCATCCTCAGAACTCTGGCTTGTGTTCATTGAAAGCAAAATGATCTCAGAGGGGCTCTACCCGCTCACCTTGTGTCAGAAAGCCCCTCGCTAAGAAAAAAATGGGGGTTAAGGTCAAGGTTCTCTCTGCAAATCAGTTTGTTCACCAGCATTACAACGGAAAGCACCTGGCTGCTGCTCTGCAGCGAGGGGCAAAGGTATTTTGGTTTCTAGTTTTTATTTTAGTGTTTTAGTTGGGTCTAGAATTCTGAAATGTCTTTTAGTAGCTGTGGCATAGCACATGCCATTTTTAACCATTTGAAAAGAGATAGTGTGGGCATTTACAGAAACAGCTTGTTGCTCTGTAACAATTTTTTTTAACCTTGAGACTTGAAATGTAAAATGGACCTTTAAGATTTGCACTCATTTGTAAGGTGGCTGTTCATAGAAAACTATGAATGAAGACTTGCTGATGTAGCACCTACTTTTAACAGCAATTTTAACTACACAAAAGCTTCACAGCTTCTGAAACTCTCAGCTGTTGACTTGCAGATCGTGTTCTGCCCTTACTTCACCCTCTGCATTGGGTTTTCATGGTTTTGAATAAATAAAAAAGCCAAACTCAGTAGCTGCTGTGCCCTTTAAACCCTATTTCCATTCTGAAGACATTTAGAGGGGGTTTGAGTTACCCGCATGTTTTGTATAATGGACTATGCACTGTACCTTCTACGCAGCTCCAGCATTCAGCATTTCTACCCTTTTCTTGTCTGAGATGCAAGTGAATAACTGCATGTTGAGGTGCTGTGCATTTTGCTACCCATAGCGGATAGGTGTTAACCCAGATACATATCAGGATTTGTAGTTAGCCACAAACCCCACGCCGACATCCCGAACAGCTCCCGAGTCTCTGCCTTCTCCATGTGCACGTGTTCCTTCTGCAACTGGAAACGTCGCCAGGTGCATGCAGTTTTGTGGGAAGAGGAGTAACTTTCATTTACCTGTCAGTTGTTGAATGCTGTTTGTTTCCCTTATCTCATATCTGAACATAATGGGGGGTGGGAGGGCAGAGCAGCCCTCTCCCCGGAGCTTCCAGGGGCGGTCGGGGTGTTCTGGTATTCGCAAGCGTACGACCTGATGTCTTAGTGTCAAAAAGCCCGAGCATTCAACGTTGCCTCGCGGAAGGTTTTCTTCTTGGAAAATTAGTGTGAAATAAAAGAATGTGATTCTTTCAGGAAGGGAAGCCGGACAGCAATAAACAAGTGAAATTCATATCTTGCCTGAGTGATTTGCACTTCAATAGTTGTGAAAGAAAATTTACGGGACTCCAGTGCTTTTGTGTTCAATTTCTAGCCCCTTTCGTACCTCCTTTACACGAGCAAGTGTTGAACTGTACATAGGGTGTTTACAAGACACTCTGGGTTGTTATTTTTCTTGTGGGTTTTTTTTTTTGCTTTAGCTTGAACTCTGTATGGTCCATTTGTTAAATAGACGTGAACAGTTGATGTACAGTACTTACTAAACAAGCAGCAGCACAAAACTTATTTTATTAAGAAAATATGGCTTATATTTTAAAGGTTGAATATCAATTTTTTTTTTGTATGCGTGGAATTAAGACTGGTAAGGAGCAACAAAATCCTTGGATTAGGCCAAAAGAAGATACTGTAAGATCATAACCACCTCTTTATTAAAGAAAACGGTATGATTAAAGAGCTCCAGAACATTGTATTTATGTTTGGTTTGATTTGATTTGATTGCCTTTGTGGATTTTTTTTTTTTTGCCTTGGTCCTGATTTTTGCTTGCAACTTTGACTTTGCAGTCCCAAGTGTCTGTTACCCTGTAACTGTTGGCAGAAGACCTAAATAAAAGCAATGTGAATATGTTGGGGTGACAATCCTGAGTCAGATTGCGTGGGGAAGGTACATGCGCAGTCCTGGCCGCTCGCTTGAGAAGGGCTTGGGGACAACCGGTGAAATGCTGACTGGAGCTGAATCGCATCAGATACTGTGGAGGATCCAAAAGCCCTCACTTTCCAGATTTCAATTTAATGAGAGAAACACTTAAGCGAACAAATATGTGCTTCAAACTTCTTGGAATACAGTAGTCAATTCCACTTTTTATTAAAATATCATCCGTCTGAGAACTGACTTCTTTTGAGCTCCTTGGGTTATTAGGTATCAGAAGCGTACAGCAAAATATGCTGCTTCTCCAGCTGTGTTACGTGCTTTGGGGGCTCTAAAGGGCTGTTGGCTCCAAGGTGCTTTAAGGACAGATTTCGGACTCCTTTTGGATTGGGGTTAAACTTGATCCTCTGGTTCTGTACTGCATCATGTTTTACATTTCCCAGCTTTGGAATTCCTTGCATACATCCTAGTCCTCTCCAGTGCCAACAGCTTATGGTTGTGTCTTGGGGTCTAGCACTGGAGGTTGTTTCCCATCTGAATTCTTTAGATCTGCACGTGCTTTACCTCACAAACATGTATTGACATACCTTTAGACGATGAATTATTTAGCAGTTGAGCTGTAGCTGTGGGTTTTTGAATAATGCTAAGCAATTTTCAAGGAAGCGCTTGCTAATTTACGTGAACTGCAGCGTGCAGAATGTATTGTACTGAACTGAGCATCTGTGTGGATTCTTCACACATCCTCCTGCTGTTTTTAAGGTTGTATCACCTTTTCTTTAAATCCTACTATGTAACAGACATCTTTTGCAGTTTCAAGGTGGCTGTTTCTATGAGAGGTATAACAGAAAATTGTGCCTCCTGCGGCTGGGTCTGAAGTCCTGGAAAAGAGGTCGGACTCCTTGGTTTCAAATGTTAGGTTGGCATTTGAGCCCGGGCCCTTGGTTCTAGTTACAGTGTCCTCAGCTGCAGAAACAGAAGTGCTTGTATGCCTCTAAAGTACGTGCATTTTGCAGAGATGTCTCCCTCCACCATATCTGCTTGATCTTGGTGATCACATTTCCCCTTCCCTCTCAGGATTTCAGTTAAGGAAATATTCTAGTAGTTTACTTTTAATTTGCAGGGGTTTAGAATCCTTACTGTGTAGTTTGCCTGATAACTAAATTTACACGTTTTAAGACTAATTTAGCTGGCAGTCTCCCGAATGGTTGTTCTTAATGATGATTCTGAAATCTGAGTTATGAATCGCAAACTCCTCTTCTGCTGGCTCAAAGTTCCAGTTCTTTAATACCTCTGGGGAAGTGCCACTCTCACCACCAGCAAAGGCAACATCATTTCTTCGTCACGAGTAGCAGGTTCAAACCTGCTGGGGCAAGTCTCAATACTGTTCTTACCAAAAAATGATCCTTTGGGGAAGAGGAAATAAGAGATAAGGGTGCCACTGCCTGACCCAGCGCTGAGCCTGGTACATCTGAATCGCTTCCCCATGTGCACACAAGTGCTTTGCTTGTTTCACCCTCTGCTTGTTTGGTGGCAGTTTGTGCACCAAATCTGTAACAAAGTGGTACTAAACATTGTTAAAAACACTGCCAAAACCTGAGAAAAGGGCAGACGTATGCTCTGAATTTATGCTGATCTAGTGAATCATAGTCTTTATTCTTCTCATCAACCCTAGGTACTCATAGCTCCTCTGCAAATTGGAAAAATAAACACACGCCTGATGTCAATCCTTTGGTTGTTATGGGAATGTCGAAGGATAATGTGCATTTATCAGGTTTTCTAGTCAGTTCTTCAATGTACGTTTCTCAGATGTCTTCACATCTCCCTCCCAGAGAAGGCTGTTTTAAAGACTTGCGGGAGGAAGGCTGCACATTCACATGTGCACCCTCATTATCTGTAGCAGTGTTTGATGTTTTAGCCTTGCTTACAGCTGCCTCGCTTTGTGCTTCGCCCTCCAGGCCCTCCCGTCAGCCCAGTCTGCAGCCCTCTCCCCATGTTCTTGCAGTGCTGTTTCGCCCGATCCCCTCCGGGCATCTTAGCGCCGCAGTCATACGTGATCCGTGGATTACCAGGTTTTACAGCACAGAGGAAAAGTCAGCGTGTTCAGTCGGTGTTCCTGGCAGCGCGTGCGGAAGGTGCCAGCAGCCCTCAGAGCTCCCGCCCAACGCGTTGCTGCGTCCTATGAGCAGGGAAGTACTCGCAGAGCACCACGTTCTTGAGCGTGACCAAGGCCGAGGCATGGGTTTTCTTCCGGTAGATTTAGTGAGGATTAAGCAAACAGCGATGCAATTCATTCCGATCTGGGCTGGAAGTCCGAAAAGGCGTCGTACGCCACAGCTGCCGCCGCGCCTGTGCCGCGGGCTGGAGGGGAGAGAGAAGGCCGCGGTCGCGGTTTCTGGTTGCGCTTGAAAATCCTCTTTGAGGCAGTGGGGAAAAACCCCAACCCCGTCCTTCCCCGTGCGGCTCCTCAGGCCGCCCGCGTTCGGCCCCGCTGGCGAAGACGGCGGGTGCGGGCCCGGTGTGCCGCTGCGGGGCTGGGGCACGGCCGGCCCCGGTTCCTCCCGCACAGACAGGCTCCGCGGGAGCCGTCAGCGACCGCCGGGCTCACCCCGCTCCCCGGCTCCGTCCCCCCGGGCCCGGCCCTCCGGTGGCGCCGGTGGCTGCGGCCGCTGCCGCCGCCTTTCCCGCCCCCCGCTCCGTTGCCGAGCAACTGCGCCGGCTCGCGCCTCCGCCGCGCGGCACCGGCCACTTCCGGCCCCGCCTCCCTCCCGCGCGCGCCCGGAAGCGCCGCCCCCGGAAGGGCGCGCGGCCCGGCGTGCGGGGGCGGGACTTCCGGCGGTTGGGGCGCGCGCGGCGGGGCAGAGCAGCAGCGCGAGCCGGGGCTGCGGGCGGCCACGCAACTTCCGCCCGGGGGGGGTCTCCGGTCGCCGCGCGCCGCCGCCGCCGCCGCCTGAGGGGACGGGAGCTCCGGGAGCTCCGGGCGGCCGAGGCGGCCTGCGGGGAGCGGGGCGGGCCGCGCCGCCGCCCAGCGCAGCCCAGCGCGGCCCCGAGCCGGCCGCCGGGCCCGGCTTAGCGGCGGAGCCCGCAGCCCCGAGCGGCTGCGCCCAGCTCCATGAATGGAAATCGGCAGCGCAGGTGAGCGCGGGCGGCGGCGGGGCGGCCTGGCGGGGCTCGGCCGCGGGCCCTGCAGCGGGGCGGGGGGGGGAACGGGCGCCGGCCCTGCCCCGCGCCCCCGCCCGCCGCCGCTTGGCCGGAGCCGGGCTTCACCGGCGTCTCCCCCCGCCCCGGCGGAGCGGCGTGTGCTGAAGGGCCGGAGCGCTGCGGGAGCGGGGCGTCCGGGCCGTGCGGGCTCGCCTCGTGGGTCAAGCGGGCGGGGAGGAGTTCTGCCCCGCCGGCCGGGCGGGGGGAGCCGCGGAAGCCCTTGCGGTGTGGCTCCGGTAAGCGGGGGGAGCCGGGCACCGTGTCCTGCCCTGCTGCCCGTTTTCCTGTGCCGAAGATAGCAGAGAATTAATTCTTTGTATTTCATAACTAGTGGTTCCCAGGCAGCGGCTGTAGGCCAGCTTGCATAATCTTGTAACTGTGATGATGTCTTTGAGAGGCCGCCTTGAAAACTGAAGCTTTACCGACGGAGCGGGCAGTTACGATAAGTGCTCCTTTCAGCATCTTCCGCCGGGCAGAAAGGAGCTATCTAGCTGCTGTGCTAGTCGCTGGGCTCTAGAATTTTAAGGGAAACTGCACGTGCCTGCTGCACAACAACCAACCCGAGATCTTCACGTTTTTGCTTTCAGCCGTCTGGTCCTTTTATATTGGAAGCGTGTGCTTAGTGTTTATAAAGTGTCTATTTAAAATGTATTTTGAGAGTTGGAGAAGGAGCTTCTGCTTCAGTTTATCAAAAGAATTTATCTTCTGACAGCAAAGTGGAAGGAGAGTTCAGATTTGGGCTGTCTTTAATTCGTGACATAGCTGGATGGCAAAGGGCATGTCAGAACTACTCAGAGTTCCATTTTTGTCGCTTCAAGAGGTGCCACAGCCAGTGAAAATATGAGGCTGAAGGTGTCAATACAAAGCATGCATTTTCGTCTCTTCATGTGCAGATACTTCTGTAACTTATATGGAGATTTAAGTTAATGGTGGATTTGGCTGGAAAAACTTGCCACCTAAGCTATGTCCTTGGTTAATGAGGTATATGGTGGAGTGGAAACCATCTCGGGAAGATGCTGGATTTTAGCGATCTGGCAGAATTCAGATGGTATGCTCATAATCTGTGTGTGTTAAATAAACCTTAATTATAACCTGGTATAATTCTAGTTGTCTCATAATAAGAAACAGATTTGCAAGAGTAGCTAGTAAACCTTTTAGTTTTAATTTGGTACGAGTTTACCTGTCGTTAGGCTGTAATATGTCAGATTTCAGCAACGCGTGCCATCAGACAGCGCTCCTAATGGGCTCAGCCTGCTAAGTGCTGTGTTCAGCATGATGGATATTTCTTTCCATGTCTGCTGTGTAATGAGGGAAGTGTTAAGTGCGCGATGTTCACGTTCCGTGTTTCAGGGAACCTTCCGGCCCTCAGACGCCGGTATTGGTACAGGAGGACACAAATAATCCTTGGGGTTATTAAATACAGGTTAAAGTTCTGTCATAAAAGCGAGAAGAACATGGAGACGTGCTTCCTTTTCTGTGTGTGAAGGGAAAATACAGGATAGAATGAGCAGAGTGGGGAAACAAAGATAGGGTTGTGAGTATCCCTGGAGTAGAGGATGGAAGTGTGTGCCAGGACATTTTAGGTGAAGCGGTGCTGTAGGTGTCTTCCTATTTGCGTGATAGGCTTAGCCTGTGAAATCTAGCAAGTATGCCTCTTCCAGTCCAAATAATTTGAACATAGTTTAAGGTAGAAGAAGGGTGTGAAGCCAGCTATGCAGGGTGCAGTTAATGGTGAAATCAAGTAAACTAAGGAATAGAAATAAAGTGCTCACTGGAAAAAGGTGAAGCAAAGTAAAAGCAGCTCTCGGTAAAAGATGAAATTCAGTGTCATGCATCACCCTTCCACCAGGAGAGCGTTAAGTAAACTTCCAGAAGACAGGTATATTAAAACAGTGCTACCGAGGACCTGAGGATGCTCTGTGGTATAACTGAGTCAAATCAGGGTGCTGTGTGTGTCTTCATTTGCATTTCATACGTTGTTCCTTCAGAGTTCAGAGCTTTTTGCGTTAAGTGTGAAATTGGGTTTTCTTCACTCTAGTATGGTATGTTTTTAATGAAGCACTACAGACATCTTTAGTCTTCTGTTCGCTTCTCTATACAAACTTTGGGCAGATAAGATTCTGAGAATTTGCTCTTCTCTCTTCTGTGTTAAGAGTAGTGATTTGGGAGGACCATTAAAAGTTACATTTTTGTGGGTGGGGTAGGGGAGGGAAGGGGAATGAATCATAAGCGCCTTTGAGAGTTACTCTGTTCCAGAACACGTGTGATGTGAGTTACAGTGGGGCTTTTCCTCGGGAGTTGCAGTGGAAGCTGTTTGACTCACCATATGAACTTTATAAATTCTTTCATCCTCATAGCTTTAATTCCTTAGTGGTAAAGGTGTTGGGATATTTCTTGAGCTAATTTCCAGTAGAAATTTAAAGACATTACAGGAATATGGGGCTTACATGCCTTTCGACTCATCTGGTGCGCATTTAAACAATGCGCTAATCGAACCGCAGTCTCCCTCTGTCCCTAGCTCCAGCCGATTCCTGCAGCGGAGAGCTGAGAGTCAGCCTGCAGCTGATGTTTTGCACTCTTACCGATAGCCTGAAAATTCAGCTGATGGTCCTAAGACTTGTATTGAATTTGGAGTGAGAAGTAGCAGCAAGCAGGGTGACTTGCCAAGTGATCAGAGATACATTGATAACTGAAGTAGTTTTTCTCTCTCGTTAGACTAGGCTATATAACCGAACTGTCAGGCAAAGCATTTACCTCTTAATGAAAGAAAAGGCTATAGTTGGCTACAAGTCAGTTTTGTTCTTAATGTTGTTCAGTCATAGTTTCTTGTTTCTTTGTGCTCTAATGCATTTTTCTGAAAACGATGACATTTGTCATGAATTTATTGCTTTTAATTTTGTTCACGTGCAAAACCTGTTAGGACGTAAAGTAAATTTTAGTATTATGTTTGAAGAACTTCTGTTTAGTAACTGTTGAAACTGTATTTTATTCTGCGAAGGGCTTTCTGGTAGCGTGGTTCTAAATTGAGTAATATGACCATGGGTCTTGGATCTTACTGTTCTGCTCTTACATATTTTTTCGGACAGTAAATTGGAAATAGGGGAACTGCTTGTGTCTTAAATTTGAAACCTAAATAGTAGATGGACAGCATGTTTCGCTCCATACCAGCAATTCAAAGTTACTGAGTAAGGGGGAGGAATTATGTAGTATTCAAAACAGTAAATATGAAACCAGGAAAATAAAAATGAGTGCGTTAAGAATTGCATATTTTCTTATAAAGTGGGTTTTTTAGCATAAATGCAAGCGCATGTTGATAAAGGTTTCTTTTGGTGGCAAAACGTGCTATATCTACACACAACAATAAAGATTGTGTCAGTTTACCTCCCTGATTTTGGTCTGTGGAAATACCTTTAAGGGAAAAGTATTGCTGTGTTTGTGTGGGTCGTCGTGTTCTCTTCTCCTAGACTAGTTAGGTATTAACTTTAAAATGTGCATATAAGCCGCTTTTTTGAGCTTAAAGTTCTTTATGATTAGATTTTTTAATTGTTCAGAAGCGTTTATTATCTTGTAAATGCTTCCAAAACACCTCACTATTTTCTGTAACTTCATTAGGGTAGAACAGCTTAGCGCACTAGTATTTACTTGTGCAGTTGGCTGTCCCTGAGCATGGCATCAAAATGTTGGCTTTTGATGAGTTTTAACACGACTTATTATCTGAAACCTTTTTTTTTTTAAAAAAAAGGCCTAAATTGAGAGTAGGAATGTTCAGCAAACGTGGATTGCGTTACTCATAAATAATGTAATGCCACCCAGCGAGGCTGCAGCTACAGAAATAGGGCAATTCATGATTTCTGGCATAAGAAGCTCGATTATTGAAACCAACGTTTAAATGTAATCTTCCCTATCTATTTTTTTAATCTAGAATTAACTTAATTTTCGGTAGTGGTAGGATTTTCTTTGAGCTCCACAGGCTGGGCCTCTGAGTCCAAGCAGGAGCCAGGGGCCCTCTGAAAGGGAATCTTTTTTCCCCTCCATCCTCTCCCCCCTCCATGGAGAGCTTTCTCCCGTGTGCAGACTCCAGCCTGCGGATAGGGGCTGTTAGACAACTCTGCCTTGTGTTACTGAGCCAGAGTTTAAATCATATTTTACCTGTTACGTCCTCCCGTGTGTTTAAGGCTGTTCAGTCACCCATTCAGTTAAGAGATTTAGAACTGTTTTATAAACAAAAATAAAACTATTAAGTAATCATCTGTTAATGTTTTTTGGTTTTATAATGCTGAAGTCCACAGTAGGAAAGAGGATAATTTTGTGCTGGAAGCTTGGTACTGATGTCTCTTTCTGTATGGAAAGGATCATGTAAGGAAATCTGTATTTTCTATTAGCATCTTGCTAGAAATCACTATTTCCCTTCATGCTGTAAAACTGTCTTGCATGCCAAAAGCTTCAGTTTTCTGTAAAATGGTTTGTTGAAAGCATTTGCAGGTTTCTGTGCTTGTGCTCTTTCTGTTCAGGCTTTATTCCGATTAGGGCTTCCTTTGGTTGCTAGGTAGATTCAAGCCTGTGTTTTGGATGCACGCCAGATGTGTTCTATACTGCTGGCTGTATTGCCATAGAAATTACGGTCAGTTTTTGTTCTGTTTAATCTTTAGTATAACATCTATAATTCCATAGAAGAAATGATTCTTGTTCCGAGCTCGTTTAAGCCATTAGAGGGACTTTCATATTGGTCTGGAATATGATCTGACTTTAATGGGAATTTTCAAATTGTGGATCTGAATACTGACAACTGTAAATTTCCTGTTTTCAAGTTCTCTTGGAGTAAATGGTTCTGTTGGCGGAGGTGCCACATAATCGGGCTTGAAATTAATTTCATTGTCCACGTATTTTTAATGTTAGTCCAAACTTCAGCTCTTTGAAAAAGTAGTATTTGTATGAGTTTTTTCTTCAGAATGTAGTTCATAAACAATACACTTACTCCATTTTAGCAATTTTTTTTTACGTTTTGAAATACGAATTTCCTCATTAAGCTTTCTGAAAGTGACAATTCCTTTTTCATCTCTTTTGGGGTTTTGTTGAACTACTGGATTAAATATCAGCAAAGCTCTTCAAAGTATTGGCCGTCTCTCATCAGCGAGCTACATGGTTATGGGACGTAGGTTATTTGACGCAACCCAGCCTGCCGGGGCAGGCACCGATAACCACCTTACGTTCCTGTGCACGTTGGGCTGTAACAGTAACGTCCCGTATACACCCACAGGAAATACCGGTGTAAATCCCCTGTGAAAGACAACGGGGATTCGAGATACCCACTTCTAAACGTGGCAGCAGTGTAGGGAGCAAACTGTGGTCTTTGTGTGCTGCTACGCGCAGCGCACCGTTGGGCACTGCTGGTAAACGGAGTAGGTGGAACTCTCCTGGTTTAGTCTTTGTCTGTTTTGCAGGTGTATCGTCAGGGCTTCTGCTCCTACTTGTTTATTGAGCGTTCGCTTGTGAGAAAGTCTTCCACCATTGCTGAAGGATGTTCGTGACTAATGACTTCAGCAAATGCTATGAATGGTACTTTATAAAATGATATACCTTTAGGTCCTGAAGAGATTTTTTTTTTTTTCCTGGCTTGTGTTACTGCTGATTTAAATGCTTAGTTAAATATTTTCTCTGCAGGTTTTTCCTGTATGTTTTCTAATGAGTAACCCATACATTCAGAATGTTCAAGTTACTCAGTGGTGGATCTTGTATCTTCTTGAAACGTACTCCCTTGCTGTATAAAAGCCTTCCAAGAATCTATCTGAAGCGTCAGTTTTAGTTCCTATCTGTGTATTCATTGTTCTGTGTTATAAATCAGTTGACTGTCAATGTTGGGGAATTTCCTTAACTGGTTTTATGAATTGAGTACTATTCTGGCATGCTAAACAGACTTGACATGTTTTTTCTTGGATTTTTAAGAGCATACTGGGCATATGTATGTATCTGATGCTCTAATGGTGGAGTAGTAATAGTTTCTTAAACACAAACAAGTTTCTCCTCTAAAACTTGCGGGCAACTGAACAGTGCAGAGCTTCTCCTCTTCTGGAGGCACCGGGAGAGCGAACGTTCCTCCACCCGCTGCGGAGCCAGGCCGTGCGGCAGTAATGCTTTTGCAAAGATTTTTGAAACTTTAACGGCTTTGTTTGTGCAATGGTTAAAGAACACGAAGGAATCCGTTTGCCCATCGTAGCCATTCTGTGCTATTTAGAATAATAGTACTTCTAGTATTTTTGGTTTGTGTGTTTATTTCCATGAGCTTGACACAGGACTGAGGCATGAGGTTGAGTGAGTCATTGATACGATACGGGAGCAGTAGCCGTCCTCAGAGAGCCCCGCTTGTTATTTATGTTTTATTGGGGTTTGAGTCACAGGTTTGAAGCCAGTGACACAGACTTTCACAACATGCAATCTGGCAATTTAGTGTGTTTTGAAAGCAGGATATTCTGAGTGGGTGCTAGTGTTTTTGGACAGGGATAGCAGAATTGAATTACAACATACGCATGTTTTCAAGTTAACTTGTCCAAGGGAGCATGTGTATCGCACAAAATGATAGCAAAATCAGCCAAATTTTAAAAAATTATTCCTGAATGTGTGTAGACCTGTGATTCTTATTTATTTCTTGGTCACATAATTCCTCTTTGCCAAAATCTGGGTTCTAACTTCTTCCAGGGTGAGCGGTTTCCTGCGGAGCCGTGTGTGGTACAGCTGAACGAGTGAGGCTAAAGGAAGCCTTTGTCTAACAACTGGTATTTTCTTGTTTTGTTCACCGCTGTTTTCCAGCAGAGGTTGGAGGCCTGCTTGCATACTTGGCTTTGGGTAGAGCATTTCTTTTGTCACCCAGGGTTTTGCAGTGCACTCTGCCTCCTATTAGTGACTGAATGTCATTTCCCTGTTTCAGGTTTTTGCTCCTGTGCAGTTGATCACTAGCGGTCTCTTAATCTAAGCAAAGGGGGGTAAATAACAGGAAAACATTCTGGTAAAGGGGTTTATTTCTTTATTTCTTCTCCGGCGGTTGAGTGCTCAGTTGAAAAGTTCAACTTAGTGCAACTTCCAGAGGAGATGGTGACAAAGATTTCAGCCACGCCGTATTTCCCTGTTCCATGGGCTTCAGCTTCTTCACCTAAGCTTTGTGAAGATTGTCTTCACGCTGACTGTTTCTTCTGTACTTACAGATTTTGGCAACTGTTTTTACATTTTACGTGATTTTAACGAATGGGGTGGGGGGAGACAGGGCAGACCAGGCTATAGCAACCTTTTTAACGTTCTCTTTATTTCAGCAGTTTAGTTAGCGTTTCCTACAGATATGAACTAAATATGAGGTATGGCATGTATTTCTTTGTAATATTAAAATAAGCTATTGAGTCATTTATGTCACTCAACTGTTTAGTGTAACTTCTTGCATATGCTTATATTCTGAAAATATATCTGGAGTAAATTGTAGAGCTGCTTTTACTCATGTGACAGTATTAAAATGAAGAAAAAGTTGAAGAGAACAGATGCTTGGAACAAGTTTTGCATAAGAATAGTCTGTGAGGGTGTTTTAAATGATGCTTCTTGGTTTATGTTTTTGTTTTATCTTAGGGCTCAAAGCCAAGCCCACTCAGAATTTTTTGGTAGGTTTCTGGGTAGAGCCAGGCAAATGTTACAGTGGAACTTAGCTTTGATGTTCACCTATTCTCAGTACAGTGTTTCCTTCAAGATAATGTGATTTTTTTTTTTCCAGGAATGGTGGAGATTAATCAAAAGGCAAATAAGACATTTTTACCAGCACTTGACATTTTAACTTTTCTATGAAAATGAGTGGGCTGGAATTGCTATCTGCATCACTGAGTAGGAGTAGAGGGGAGAACTTTTAACTAACTTAATCGAATGCTCTGTAAATCACGACATTCGCACAATGAGTGATTTTTCAAAACTTGGGCTACAAAGCGTGTTGGTTTTGTTGTTTCTTGACTGGAAAGAGGTATTTTTAAGTGGAAATACCAGTAGAAATTCTTGCAAGTGGACTATGTTTACTACTGTGTTTGGTTTTGTAAGGCATGAGTAGCCCAGATCTTGAGCTGAGGATTCTCATCTCAGTCATGCAAAGTAAATTAAATAGATAACCAGATGAGAATGTAACATATATATTACTAGACAGGCATTTTTAGCTGACTTTCGAAATACCCACCTCTTACTGCAGATTTTGATGGTTTCTCTGAGCAGCTATAGGTATTCTTCTCTAATGTATAAGTAATCAAGGGTTTTACAATCCTGTGTCTTAACCTGAGTCTTTCCTCCTCTGGCCACTTGGCTTTATCGGTGCAGTTAGACAGGAGGTAATGGCTTTACTCTTCATCCATTTTCAGCCAGCAAAGTTCAAGAATAATCTGTCTTCCAAGACTAAGTTAATAATGGCAATGAAATGAAGAGTTTATCGCAAACAGCATACATCCGTCCAAAACTGCTCCCGTATTTAGGTATTTTGCAGCAGCTTTGTTATTACTAGGGTGTTCAGAAAAGACTTGTAAAACTTTTTGTGTTTTAATGGCAGGCAGGCTTTCCACAATAGTAGGAGAGTTGCAAGGAAAAGCACACTTTTTTGTTTGGTTCGGAAATCTCCTGATTTTATTCATGCTAATCACAGAATCTGAAACTTACCAGTAAGAACACAGTCTGGATGTGGGTGGAGGCTCATGGAGGAAAAAAGGGCAAGTGTTTGTTTGGAACTTCATAGCGTGCTGTTTGTGTGCTGTTTGATACAGCTGATTTTCCCTTCTTCCAGTGTGCTGGCTCTGGTGCCTGCCTGGTCATCCTGTGAGCTGGTTCAGTCCCTAAGACTGAAAAAGGGGAGAACATTAGGAAGTCGTAATGGGAGACAAGTATGTGTACCTGCAAATGCAAGGAGCTTTATGTATTTTTAAACTGCTGAAATGTAAGCAAGCAGTACCTTTGCAACACAGCTTGTCTGTTGTGCTTATCTTCTAATCTGTGGCATTTTTTTCTTTCGCAGGACCCGTCGGGGCACAGCCCCTACTCATGGTGCCCAGACGTCCTGGCTATGGCACCATGGGCAAACCCATTAAACTGCTGGCCAACTGCTTCCAAGTTGAAATCCCAAAGATTGATGTCTACCTCTATGAGGTGGATATCAAACCCGATAAGTGTCCTCGGAGGGTGAACAGGTAAGAAAGTGAAATTTGTCTTGTAAATTATACCGATACTGAAATTTTGAAGCAACAGAGGGACCTACTGTAGTAAATATAGAGTAGTGGTATGAAAGCACTGCAAACAAACTAGTTTTCCTCTTGTTAATAGATACTTTCAGGCAATCAGCTTTGTACATTTGAAATGGTCAGACTTGGTTTGAGCTTCACCTGTGTTCTTTCTGTGTTGTTATAGGATTTTGTGTAGGACATTGTGTCTCATCTTATTTTCATGTCTGCTATGTATTAGTGTCAGTTAAATCCCTTCCTAGGCTACTTTATTTGTAGATTGATGGTTAAATGGAAAGAATCTGAATCCCTGTTCATTTGGTGATCCAACAAACTGCATATTGAGTGCTGGATTATTCAGCCTTAACAGATTGCTAGTACAGTGTTTTATATATGTTCTTTGTGTATTTTGTCCTAAACATTATGAATTTGGGGAGCCAGAGAAGCCTCCTCAGAAAGAGTAGTTAATTGAAAACCTGACATTAGAGCTATAATCATTCTTGCTTTTTAAAGATTACAACATTTTGTATTTCCTGTATTTCTTCTCTGCATTGAATAATTTTTTTAGGAAGAGTTACTTCTTAGTCTCTTGTGAAAACTATTTCATCAGTTAAAGGTCAGGGTAGCTGAAAACCAATTTTTTCCTCTTTCATCTGCAACTCTGGCTTTTTGCATTTTAACAATAACATGTTGCTAGGGCCTGATTCTGGCTGGTGATTTTTTTTCCGCTGCTAGATTGCATACTGCAGTTATGAAGGCTATATCAATACCTATGTTAAGCATTAGCTAAGAGGAAACTAATAAATTGCTAAAATTGGGATATAATAGTCCTGTGTGAATTAATATTTGATATAACCTTACTGTTATGCTCATAGGGATACAAGGAGAATATAAACTGCTCTAAACTGACTTACTGCTTTGTACATCTGATTCTTTTCTAGTGTGATCTTGTCATGAAAATAAATGTCACTTCACTGTTGAAACTGTTGACTAAAACCACTTTTTTGTCTGTTGTATGGAAATGCTGGATTGAAATAGGCTGAGGGAGACAAAGCTCTAAGAGCTCTGGTTGCTCCAGCAATTGCAGTCTGTCATTCTCTGTGTAGTTAGTTGTTTCCATAACAGTGGGGAAAAACTACAGATGTTTGAAAATAGAGTACTTGAAATAAGTTGTTGTAAATAGCAACTAAATTTTATTTAAAATTTAAAAGAAAAAAAATCCCTTTCATGGTCCTGTGTGTACGGTAATTTCAAGCCTGCTTCCAAAACCAAAATTGATGTTTGTCACAGCTTCTGTTAGCTGGTTATGCCTTAGATAAATGCTGCGTCTTCTGAAGTTTTCAGTTCATGTGGAGAGGCAAAAGCATTTGGTTTGAGTTTGTAAAGTAACTTTGTGTGAAATGATCAATATTTTTGCTTACCTAAATAGTAATGATTTCCTGAAGAGCATGCTTGCGGCTGAGACAACTTTTCATACCTTTTGCAAGTCTCAGATTGAGTATCTAACCGTTGCTTTTGACTTTTGTTAGGTTGTGTGAGGGTTGGTTGTTTCCCAGAAGTGCTGTTTATAGACTGGAGTTAATTTCACGTGCTTTTTGAAGTTTTTCATTCATAAACTTAGTTGTATTATAGGTGTCGTTCAGATAAATGTGTAGCTTTGTCCAGAAGCTCACGAACTTTCTATTCTACCAGTAAAGACACTGTCTTGCTTTTGTTTATCCGTGTTACCAACTGACAGAAGCAGTCATCTGGTTTTTGTCACATAAACTGAGAAGACTAATTGAACATAGGCAGCAAACGTAACGAGTTGCTTTAATGGCCGAGTATTTTCAAATGAAAGACTAAACTTGTTTTCAAATTTGACAGCAAATACAGTATGTAAATTATGAATCCTAATATAAACTGTTGTTTAAAATCTGAAAGGTGAGGGTAAACCTTGCATGCATATTGTTATTTTTTTCAAAGTAGGGAACTGTGAAATCAGTTATTTAATATTACTACTTTACCAGCTTCACATGTGTGAAAATGTGGCAGATATTAGGTAAAAACTGCATGAGCTTGTATAAATGAGCGCAATAAAAGGATATAGTATCTGCTGAATAAATAACTTTGGATAGTGTGCTGTGGACTGCGCGGAAAAGAATGGCTTTCGTTAGACTAAATTTAAGTCAGTATACTGAAATACCTGCTTTGAAGAATTTTCCTTAGAAATATATTTTTCCCTTTCCCTTGCATGCTGTGACAGGTATTTCTGCAAAGTCAGTGGATTTATATAGACTCAGCTATTCTGAAATAGTTTCTGACTAACATCCTGTCTACGTGCTTGTATTTGGAATAAATAGGGGATTTAGTTCTTGACTAGTTGCTAGTTTTCTTTAAATTCACCTGCACCTTGTTAGCCTTTAGCTGTAGGGAGGCTTTAAAATCTAGTGTGTCTTCTGTTTCCTTTTCACTTTCCTTTACAGCGATGTTCTTTACCGCTGTTTCCGCTGTGTTGTAAACTGGAAAGCAGAAGGTAAATAATGCTTTGCTTTGAAGCGCGCTGTACGTGCGAGATGAACAGCAGAGCTACAGCTAAGAACTCTAGTACAGGAGTTTTGTTTTACAGAGCCTCTTGCTTTCTCCCTCCTGCTCTTACTCTTCATCACTAACTTTTATCCCTCTGCTTCTGTCACAGGTTATGTGACAACAAGCTGGGACTTACGAAATAGTTTCTTTTGCACACTTAGCCCTTTGCATAATGTTACAAGGGAGCAGCGTACCTGTGCAGAATGGGGTTTTCAGATAAGATGGACTTGTGCAGGAGCACAATTGAGTACTAAGTAGATATTTTGAAGTTGCTTAAGTATATTGACTTGCTTTTAGCCAGTGAAAGAATTTGGACTCTGAGAGTTTAGTAACATAAAGGACTGTGAAATGGAGAATTTCTCTTCCCTTTCCCCAAGTCCCAGCTGAAAGGTGAAAGTACTGCTACTAATTTTGTTTGAAGAGGAAGTCAATATTTATCGTCTTCGTGAAGTACTTTAGGTTAATATTGCCTGGTCAGGAAATGATATACTAGTAAGCTTCTGCTTTGCAGGAATGCTAGTTTGCATATGCTTAAGAAGAAAGTGTTTAATTTCTGTCGAATAAGGGAATTATAATGTATCAAGTAAGATACAGTTGTGCCACTGAAACACAAAGAATCCCCAAAGAATTCAAGTCCTGAAGACATGTTTCAGTTAGAGGTATTGCAAAAGTTTCTCTGGATCTGATATATCTACTATTTTTATCAAGAAGTCTTTTTTTATATAAAGATGAAAATTTTATGGTGCTTTTTTCAAGTGTAATTTCAGTGCTTGTATCAGGTTACTATTTTCTTTATTGCCATTGACTTATAATAATGAAAGTTAGGAGAATCTGTAATTGCGTGCAAATTTGATCAGGCTTTTACTTGATATTGTTGTAAAAACTCGAATGATTAAGGACTTCAAGCTAAGACTTTTTTGTTAGGCTACCTCATTTTTATATACAATGTAGGCAGAACTCAAAACTCTTGATAATTGAAGAGTAGATGACTGTTACTAGGTGGATGGTACAATTAACTGTACTGCTTCTGTGAACTGGAATAGCTTTCAGTTGTGAGTTTGTACTAGTTTTTCATAATACTAGCTTGCGGGTTTCTTCCAAGGTAAGCGTGTCCTTGCTTTGTGTAATAAAGGTTATACAAAGGCCTCAGTCATTTCTGGGACTTTCTGAAATTATTTCAGTAACAATATTTTCCAGTATTTGAGCATTTGCATTGATTCTGATTTTATTCTTTAGTGTTTATCTGTTATTTTAGTTGAAATATGTGAAGCACCTTTTTGGAATATCAGTGGGTGTTCTATAATTCAATTGAGTAATACATTTGTTGAAACTACTTCAGCAAAACACAGGGTGTGTGGGAGCCAGTTCCAGTCTGATACTTCTTTGAAAACATCTTCAATGTAAATATCAACTTTTCTAGGGAGGTGGTGGACTCAATGGTGCAGCATTTTAAAGTGACAATATTTGGGGACCGTAGACCGGTTTATGATGGGAAAAGAAGCCTCTATACAGCCAATCCGCTTCCTGTGGCCACTACTGGGGTAAGATAACTGGACAAAAAAGTATTTGTAACAGCTTCTTAGGAAAGAAAAAGAAACAAGCCCAACTTCTAATATTGCTGAGTTCAGAAAAATTGAAAGTATCTTACAGTATCTGTATTGAAATGGAGTCCTTCTAATGTATTTTCTGCAAATTCCAATGTATGTAAATGTGCGTGTAATAGTTGCGTTCAGAACCTCCCCTAGAATTTAGTAGCCTTTTTCTACTGCAAAATCTAGTAAATGCTCAGTTTTGCAGACTGTAATACATTATCTTATGATGAAGTACTATTAAAAAAAATCAAACCACAGTTTCTCTGGAATGAAGAGTTTTCTGATTCAAGATGACAAAAAGTTTCACGATCCCCTTCTGCTTGGTGAGGACCCGCTTCTCTTTATTTTGTGCATTTGATCATGTACTTTATCAAATGTGCTGTGTCCTAAATATCTGAGTTTTTGAGTCTCTGGCCCAGTTATGGGAAGGAGTGAAAACTCAAGGCTACCAGATTTGAGATTATACAGCTGCTTTTTTTTTCCTCCCCCACCCAGGTGGACTTGGATGTGACACTACCAGGAGAAGGTGGAAAAGATCGTCCCTTCAAAGTGTCAATAAAGTTTGTTTCTCGGGTGAGCTGGCACTTGCTGCATGAAGTTTTGACAGGAAGAACCTTGCCTGAGCCTCTGGAACTAGACAAACCTATCAGCACTAACCCTGTTCATGCTGTCGATGTGGTGCTACGACACCTACCCTCCATGAAGTAGGTTCACTCTCTTCCTGCAGCTTGTCTTTACCTGAAGTGTCCCCATTGGGAGACCTTCATCCTTGTTTCTTCACAGGTGAAAAGAAAAAAATGATCGTTCCCCTTATGCAGCACAGCTGGTTAGCTGAACTGGGGAGATTGAAGCTAATTATGGAGAAGTGTGTATTTCTGTAGACATTTAAGCTCCAGAGCAGGTGATATATTTGCTTGAAAAGATCAGGAAACAGGAGATACTTACAATAGGCCTTAATTGAAATACTGAGAGATTACAGTATGCTGTAGCACTGCTTTCGTGTTTTCTGCTCAAGTTGAGCCAAGCATTGTGCACTTGGTGGCAGGGACTGTCTAAAAGCATGAATCTTTTTAATTCATTGATATCCCCGTCAATGATGCATGCTTCTCATGTTTTAAATACACAGCTGAGACTAGATACCTGTCTTAACAAAGTCTGTTAGCACCCTGAAACATTAGAGAAGTCCAAATTGATTTTGCTTTATTTGGTCAATGAAAGTTACTTTTAAAATTTGGTTGCTGGCTTTAGACAGTCGGATGGCTTCACACTGGTGTTTTTCACGGGGTGTAACTGACTTAAAAAAAATGACTTGTGGTTTTACGGAAGCCAGCGTTCCTCAGCTAAGGATCCTAAGGAAACATGAAAGATGTTAACCTCTGTACTAATGTCTATCCATTACAAATGTGAGGAGGCCTGGAGGTTTGTGAGCAGCTGTTTTCTACCTGAGAGAGAAACATTAGTTTCTCTAGTTCTTTGTTTCCATCATAGTTATTCCTTCTCTCAGTGTACATCGTATTCAAATGTTTCCTAGTTAAAACATGCAAAGTTATATTTGAGGGTCAGTCCAGTATATACAATGCTGTTGGACAGAATCTGCTGTGATGAGATTATACTTTCTTGAAGTGAAAGATCAGAAGGGGTAAGTTAACTTAGTTCTTGATTTGTTGTAAAAATTGAAAGTGGTTGTGCATTGCTAAAACTAGTAAATCTTGTGTCTAAATTTAAAAACACTGCAATGGGAACGGCAGCATTCAGAGTGTATTGTTTAAACTTGGTTCTAAGCACAGATTCCCAGTGCATAAAATTAAAAAAAAAGTGCTGTGTGTTATAATCTTTATTATAGAGTTTTTTATTAGGAATGCAATAGCATAGACGTATGGTTGTCTTTTTCACCAGGTATACCCCTGTGGGCCGCTCCTTTTTCTCAGCTCCGGAAGGCTATGATCACCCCTTGGGTGGGGGTAGGGAGGTCTGGTTTGGATTCCATCAGTCTGTTCGGCCTGCCATGTGGAAGATGATGCTCAATATTGATGGTAAGTTGGGATTCAGGGTTAAGAATAAAGATAATAACAAACATGCCTCTAAGAATAAAAATGACCTTGCCATTCAGTCATTTTACTGTCACGTGCTTGAGTTTGTGGTACCACGTTTCTGTGTGGTGATAACTTTCAGTGCCATCAGTGCAGAGGGATTTAGTAACCAGAAGCTATCTTGTACACTGATTTTTAATTTGTATTGCAAATAGTAAAGAATTAAAGTAGGTTGGGGTATTTTGCTAGAATTTATGTCAGCATAAGAAAACTTTCAAACTTTAATTGCTTTATAGACAAGGGGTTTTCACCTGAAAAATACTTGTCTCATTGCTCAGTTTGAAGATTAGTAGTTGTCACTTTTAACGTCCTTATGAAACACAACATTAACTGTGAAGTCAGCAGGAGTTGTAATGGTGATAGTGGAGTGAGATTGTGATAATGAAGTGTATGTATGCATACATTGGCTTCCTGTTCAGCCAGTTCAGACCCGACTTACATGGCAAAGGCTACCTAGAAATCGAAGTCTCTCTTTCTGGATTTGTCATCACGTCAGTGTTTTGGCAGAAATTCACCTGCCGTATTAGGAAAAAAAAATTCCTATATAGGAAGGAAAAGCCTAGCATAGCTTGTTTTCCTGCTTAATTTTCTGTATTGGTACATCCACAGTAATACAGGCAAACTGCTTAGGATGTGTCTCCATGCAGCTGTCAACAGTAGGTGTTGTTCAATACTTCCAAGAAAACTCTGAAATATGTCACAAACACTTCTGTGAATAGGAGTAATTGAGATGGGCTTTCTCATGCAAAATCAGATCTGCTTTGCACCGCTTTATTAAGTCCCAGATGAATGCATCTGAGATCAACTGGTGCATGTGTCAGACTCCTTGGTGCTGTAAGCACTCTATTTGGTTGTTAAACCCCTATTGAAAAATGTCAGTGTTTGAGATGCAGGTGCTGCCTGAAGTTTTCTCTAATTCACATTCTGTTCTCACTGTCTGTTTGAAATGCTCTATAAACCCAAGGTAAATAGTCTCTCTTTTTTGCACTAGGCTAAGCACTCAAAGTCAGGTTGTGCTTAGTGTCTGTCTTGGAGCATAATCATAGAATCATTGAGGTTGGAAAAGACCTTTAAGATCATAAAGTCTAACTGTAAACCTAACCCTGCTAAGTCCACCACTAAACCATGTCCATGAGAGCCTCATCCATGAACAATGATAAATAAATGAATAATAAATGAATAAGATGTTGCAGATGATACTGAGCTTTCACAATTAAAATTTGCAAGTCCGTGTGTTCTGGTTTACCTAAGTTGTGGATGGTACTAATGTGACTTCAGATGTGTGTGTTCTTGTAAAATTACCTTCCAAACAGCAGCCACGGTGTAGCTATTGTTTGAAAAATGAATGTAAAAATCTTACCAGTCTGAGAAATAACCAATACTACTATCTACATGGTAGGTACTGAGATAACTATAATTCAGGTAGGACAAGAGTATTAATTTACACCCATTTATGATGTATTGCGCTATTACTTTCTGTGAAGCAAGCTTTTTTTATCAGGATTAGAAAGCGTACTAGTTACTCCTGTGGTAGAAATATTTCAGTCTTTTCTGTGAATGAGAAACTTAAGAACTTTGTAAGCTACGGTTTACGGAGCAATCGCTTTATGTTGTGGTTTGAGGCTGTGTGAAGATTATGCTCAAATCCCATTGCTTGATTTTTGTTTTAGTTGTTTAACTTGTGCGAGGTTCTCTGCAAAATCTGTTTCTCTCTGTGTCGCTTGTGTTGCTGTGAGAGACAAACCGCACGCTGCCAGTCGCTGGGGGTGTAAGCTATTTGTGTTCATTCAGTAATCGACATCCGGAGGTGTTGGCCGGAGTGCGTCATGTGAAGTTGGCAGCCTGCTAAAGTGACGCATGTCTGAAGAATGTGGCGTTGTATTAGCACAGGGATGTGGTGGGTTTGGTACATGAGATCTGGAAAACTAATAAAATGCTTGTCAAGTATTACTTTTCTGCTGTTGCCATTTAAAGTTTTAAATCTGTGGAGTAGTTTGCTTGTGTTTGAGCTGTATCTAGTGCCACCTCACCTTTCTTACTGAAAGGTATTGTTTCAATTGCTTATAACTCTGTCAAGCAGATTGTTCGTGGTCTTCCTTCCATGGAATGAGTCAGCTGTCCTCTTTAAAAACAGTATATTGTCACTTAATGTGATCGTGTCATTAGTATGCAGGGAGGGTGAGATTTTGGTAGATCAAGGGTTGCATGCACTGGTAGTTTGTGTATAGTTAAAATAGCGCTCATGTTTCTACCAAATATTGTTTCAGTAATTGAGCAGATCATACCATTGACAAAATTATATTGTATATTGAATAATCTTAGCTTTTTCATGTTCATAAGTCTTCAGTAGAGATATTAATACTGTCTCTGCTTGCAGCTCCATACAGAGTCGAAAGAGAATGTCTCTTGGGGATGTTACAGCTCTCTAGAAATAAATGTTATCTGGGGAAAAACCCTTTCAAAACCCTGAAATGGAAAGTAGTTGCAGGATGACTGTGCTGGAGACCGATGTGTCACTGTGGGCCCTACACTGGCTTTTGTATACTTAGCTGTTGCAAGGCTTGCTAATCTGTTTTTAAAAATGTGTGCTGCACAACATTTGCTTGAGGGTTACGTGGAGTTTTAAAAAGCATTCATTTATATACTGCTTCGCAACATTCTGACTTGAGGTTTTTTACACTTAATATTTTGCTGTTTTTAGTTTCTGCCACTGCCTTCTACAAAGCACAACCTGTAATACAGTTTATGTGTGAAGTTCTTGACATTCATAATATTGATGAACAACCAAGACCTCTGACTGATTCTCATCGGGTAAAATTCACCAAAGAGATAAAGGGTGAGTAGAAATGTATCTGTTCTGTGCCAGGTAATGCAAGCACGTTAATTCTAAAGGACTTGTTTTAACTGGAAACCTCCTGGCTAGAGGTAGAAAGGCCCTGGAACTGCCCAGAGAAGTGCAGTATGCCTGGTTTGTAGTTCTAGTCCTGAATGGAAACAATGCAGCTCTACAGAAATGAAAGATGAAAAATGAGGTATGTTCCCAGTGGCTTAAAGAGGGAAAGAGAAAGTGTTGTTTATTGCCTGGATAGAGGTAAGTGGCTGTTGCCTTGCTGGGTGGCTAACCTTTTATAAGCAAGGGTCACTGAGGCCATAGTGGTATTGTGCTGTAGGTCTCCCGCTGTTTAAATGCTGAGGCAAAGTGAAAATTGATTTCAAAGCTAACATCGTTGATTCTTTGAAAGTATGGTGTTGCAGTGACTTCTAATAACTGATTGCCTTATGGAAAAATAAGTGCCACTTGCTAACTTGGAGCTGAAGGCCAAATTCCATTCCAAAGGAATTGCATAAGCTGCTGGTTTGAGTAGTTTTACTCCATATATGCTAATTTGCTTTGCATTTTCCCATGTCCTTTCATTCCAGTGTAATTTGCAGAGAGAGAAGCCTTGAAAGAGCTCAGCTCTTCAAAGCTCTGCTCTTAAACGCTTGTGTTACTTGATGCAAGATTAGGCTCTGTTGAAATACTGGGCAGCAAAAAAGTAAATTTGAACTATAGTCATAAACTGATGTGTTCATAGAATAGTCGTTAGTGGGAAAAAAAGCAATTATTTTGTAGTAGTCCTAACATGCCTCCTTTTTACATCTACCTATCTGTCTTCATTCTGGAAGACAGGTAACTGGAGAATGAGAACCTGTCTCTGCTTGATCCTGGGTGCCTCAGACGCTTTGTTACCATAGTCAGAAAATATTGAAAGATTACCTTTGCTGGCAATATTTGGTTTTACAGCTGTAGTATCTGGGAACTCCAGCCAAGATGTGATCACGTATAGTGAAACATACCCTGCATTAAAGAATTGGCAGTCTGTGAGCAGCTCTGTGGGAGGGTAGTGCCTTCTGTAGTGTCACAGCAGATTAATGACAAAGCAGTGAATGGGTTCTAGATATCGCTGTATTCACAACCCCTTTTCTGCTTGGCCAAAGTGCTTCATGGTTTCTTTTTTGTATTTTCTCTTAATGCTGTATCAGTGCAGTGGTAGTTTATTTTTGATTATGCCATCCTCTAAGTAATGCTGAAGTTAATGTTGCAATTAGTGTTGTCAGGAATCAATGAAGTGCAGTTGATACTTCTTCAGGATGTCTGTGTCCCTAGTAAACTAAACACAGTATCTGCTGTCTGGTACTTAGGGACCTGATTTGATGTGGGGTGTTCCATCTGTGGTCCACAGTCCACATGAGCCTCAACAGGACAAGTTATCCAACTGCTTTCTCAAAAGCCTTTGCTAGTAGACTGTAGGTTGAATTTTTTGGGTAACAGGGCTCTGTTTTCAACTGCCTTCTCTTTCGTGGGGCTGGGGAAGGACATAACAGCGTGTCGATGCTGTGCAGCACTCGTGTGATAAGCTCAGTGCTTCCAGCAGATGTTGAGTCTACTCTCTATGTACAGTACAGACAGTGCACGCACAGTGAATAGAAATAGCCACTGAAAGCCTCTTGAAGCTGCCATTGTTGCTGTCATTATTGTGGATAGAGCATCAGGTCTGGTGAGCCTCTGGTGTGTAGGCTGGGTGCTTTTAGGCAAGATTTTCAGCTGCTCAAAATATGAAGTTAAACTTAGTCGGTGAAATAAAAGAAAATTACAGGCTGAATGTGGACACAAAGCTGCAGGGAAAATGAACGATAAGGTAGAAATCTTGTTTTGCCCTTTTAATTTCAATTATGTTGGAATTGCTAGTTTTAAGAGGAATACAGCATTGAGAATGAGAACAAAAGAATATGGTGAAGACAGCCGTCTGAGTCTGAGATTAGTCACATGCCTGATAAATGAAACTGCTGCAAGAAATTCAGATGACATTGAACATTCAATATTATACATTATGATTTGGTTTTGAACATAATGCCTGATTAGTCAGAAATCAAATTATAACGAAAGCAAAATGTTTAGAGAATAATAATTTCTTATGTTGTGCTGTTCAACGTTGACCATCAAAGCTGTTGGATTAGAACATGTTCTATTATATGAAACCTTGTGTCTCCTGTGCAAATTTTTGTGTAGTTAATGACATCAGGTTTTTTGGTACTTTTGTGCAGGTCTAAAGGTAGAAGTGACTCACTGTGGAACGATGAGAAGGAAATACCGTGTTTGCAACGTAACAAGGAGGCCTGCAAGTCATCAAACGTAAGATGCTTTTTGTCAGAGCATAAAATGTGTGATAGCCTTAACATGGAATGTGTAACAGGACCTAGTATTTTATTAGTTTTGGGGATGTTGATACTTGCCAACTAAGATTTCTGTACATTTTATTAAAAGGTATGTCTCTTCAGCTTTCCTTTACAGTTAGAAAATGGCCAGACTGTGGAGAGAACAGTAGCACAGTATTTCAGAGAGAAATACAACCTCCAGCTGAAATACCCTCATCTTCCTTGCCTACAAGTTGGACAAGAACAGAAACACACCTACCTGCCTTTAGAAGTAATGAACTTGTTCTGACAAATCAGCTTGTTATTGGTAGACTGTATCATTTTGCAAAATGTTAGGAAGTAGTGCACTTTGCAGTACGAGCATGTTTACATATCTACATGTTTGTTGTTCTTTTATTTCACTAAAGACTATCTACATCTTAAAAAGTGCTTTGAAGTTTAGAACTATGAGAAAGAATATGCAGTTCCTTAAGCACGTTGGGGATGTGTTTTATAGTGATAGCATAGCATTATGTGATAGCATTATGTACGTATGGTATGTTGGGATCTGTTTCAGTGCTCCTGTTGTGTACTGATGCTTCTGATTTTCCTTTAAAGGTATGTAACATTGTAGCTGGCCAGCGCTGTATCAAGAAGCTAACGGACAATCAGACATCAACTATGATAAAGGCCACAGCGAGATCTGCTCCAGATAGGCAAGAGGAAATAAGCAGATTGGTTAGTTCTTCAGTTTCAGTTCGGTGCGACACTACTCACTAAATGACACTGGACTAGATGCAAAAACTTCTTACGTGACCAACCTAGTCTTTTCATTCCTTCCTTCTAGCCCCTTAACAGATTTTAACTACTTTTTTTAATAGGATTTACTTCAAATAGCTTGCAATAATAGCATGAGTCCAGCACTCAGCAGTATGGGCTCTTGTGTTCTAATCTTTACAATTACTTCCAAGGAGGTATTGGAACTACTCAGGACTAATAGTTCAGTGTTTTGCTCTATTGGGCCCTCAGGGTTTTTGAACAAATCTGTGAAATGGACTTGGGTTTTAGAACCCAAACTCTGAAAGTTAGATTTTTGTTCTAGGTACTTTTCTTCTCCTTGATTCCTGTTGATATTTGAACACCATACTTTTTTTTATTATTATAGGATGCTTAAATTTGTAGCAGTGCTAGATACTTTTAAAATCATGAGCTAGGCTCCGAAGACTTGGGTCTCTGAGTCTTTCCCTTTTTCTGTTTTTCTGTTAGGAGTTTGAAGATGGTAGCATCACTCTAACACTACTTAATTTTAATGGGCAGTGGGAAACAAACGGGAGCAACTTGATTTGCCCAGAATAATACAAGGAAGCTCTAACAGGGTAGAAGAATGTTTCTAGGTCTCCTGAGCCTGAGTCTTGTACTTGAGATGTTTGACTGCTTTCCATAGAACACAGTAAATGTTTTCACCTGATAACTCCAATATCTTTTCTTGTTGCTGAATCCAGACACTCTAAACATCAGTGTTTTCTCTGACTTGAAATACTATAAAACTTGAATATTTTTAGTTGAATACTTGTATAAGCAGATAGCTGTTATTTGAAATGGTCTGGGTTTTGAGCTGACAAGTTAGCCAAAATCTTTAAATTAAAATAAAGCTGGTCTGGAAAACATGGAAGACATGAATGTGCAGTAATAAAAGGAATTAATTTGTTTAATCTTGGGTGTGCTTGTCTCTAAAGGAGCATGCTTTTTGATCTACCCTGTGAGTAAATAAAATGCTCTTAAACAAGCAAACTACAAATGGACACTTGAGTTAAGGGAACAAAAAAATCTCATCCAGTATATCTCATGGTAGTACTTGGTTTCACTGGGGATAAGTTGATAGTGTTGAGCAGTTAAATCTGAGCCTTTTTCAATGTCAAGGGGAATTGTTGTAGAACACTTCTGCAGCATTCCTGTTAGTCTTTTGTTTGTTATGTGAATTATAATTAGATACTTCTGTAATATGGAAAAATTCTTCTTCTAGGTGAGAAGTGCAAATTATGATGCAGATCCATTTGTTCAAGAATTCCAATTCAAAGTCCGGGATGAGATGGCCCATGTGACGGGGCGCGTGCTCCCAGCTCCAATGTTGCAGTATGGAGGACGGGTGAGGTGGTTTATTTTTCGTTTCTCTTTTGAAGAGTTGTGCAATACAGGGATCAGAGTTTGAATGGTAAACGGTTTTTTGTTATCTTGAAACTGTAAATAGCATAGGCTTTTTCTTTTTCTTTTGCTTGAATATCTGTGTTGGTTTTGTTTCCACAGAATCGAACAGTGGCAACCCCAAGCCATGGAGTCTGGGACATGCGAGGGAAGCAGTTTCACACTGGTGTTGAGATCAAAATGTGGGCTATAGCTTGCTTTGCCACTCAGAGACAATGCAGAGAAGAAATACTGAAGTAAGGCATGTCATGGTTCAGGCTTTGGACTATTCTCTTAATGAAGCCATCTTGGTGAAAACATGAACTTAGGACTTCCAATGAGTGTTTTAACTCATTTTAATCATCTAAGATGTTAGGGAGAGAATCCAAGTTGTTTTGCTTCTTTGCTGGAAGCTACAGCCAAAACACTGTACCTGGGTACGCCGTGGGGTTTTGGTCCTGTGACATTGCTGTTTTGTGTATGGTTCCTTCCAGCATCTTGAATGAAGTACTGAAGGTGTCTTAACTTGTTTGTTGGTTATGTTTTTTTCCACTCTGGCCTATGGTGTCTCAAAGCTGTATGGCCTCCACAAAGCGAACGTTTTCGAAATGCTGCTTTAAAAGCTATTTGGAATTGTCTTTGAGTAATACCGTTGTTCTCTCCCCTTCTGCTTTGGTTGCTGTGTGCTATTGCTAGTGCAAAAATTGAAAAAAACTTCTCATCTTCAGGGGTTTTACAGATCAGCTGCGCAAGATCTCCAAAGACGCAGGGATGCCGATCCAAGGCCAGCCCTGTTTCTGTAAATACGCCCAGGGTGCAGACAGTGTGGAGCCCATGTTTCGACACCTCAAGAACACCTATTCGGGGCTTCAGCTCATCATTGTCATCCTGCCAGGGAAAACACCGGTGTATGGTAAGGGAACACCTCTGTATATACCTGTTTGGTCAAGTATCGTTCTGAGAAGTTTGCTGCCCAGCATATGTTAGAAAATTCTTCAGGACCATTCTTTAGACATTAGAAGCCAATGTTTTGTGTCTAAAGATGAAATTAATTGGAAGCAGGTCTGAGCATGCAGATAAGTTGAAAGTTATTTTGCAGAGTATGTACATGTAAATTATTGTGACTTATTGCTATATTTTGATCTTAGCTTTATTTCAAATGTTGTATCCTAATATTTGCTTCTCAGCGGAGGTGAAGCGTGTGGGAGATACACTGTTGGGAATGGCCACACAGTGTGTTCAAGTCAAGAACGTCATTAAAACATCTCCACAGACCCTATCAAATCTGTGCCTGAAGATTAATGTTAAACTAGGAGGAATCAACAACATTCTTGTACCTCATCAACGGTGAGACTCTTTGTGGAGACTGACTTGGGTTTTGTTTTAACAGATGTGGTTAAGTTTGATCCTTAGCACCCAAAATCTAACCATGGCCAAGTTTAAGTTGAAGTATTTGTCTGGTAATAGTATGTGATATTTGAGGTAGAATTAAATCTCTTAGCTTGGGCTCTGAGTGGTTATTGGTCACAGTTTAAATGTGAAACAATGGTGCGTGGAAGAATATTTTGAAGGCACTGGGAGACCATCCTGCTGCTTAAATCCTGTAAGACAGAATAATCTGTGTGGTACTGCACTCAGCCATGTGTTGCATGGCTGATGCAGTGCCAAAGTGGTGCTTAGCTGATGTCCAAGCGTTAGTGTAATCTACCTCTAGAATGATAGTTTCTGTAAGAAGCTGTCTGTACTGTTCAGGTGTAGCTCTGTGGCTTTTCTCCACTAGAATCGTGCCACAGTGAAATGGCAGTGTATTTTGGAATGACTGCTATGGTGGTTTTGAAGTTCACATCTTGTGCACAAAGGTTTCATTGTTTAAGTTTGGCCGGAGTACCTGATAGAAGGCTTCTCTGTGCAGCTTAGCTGAAACAGAAACAAACCCCCATATTGAGCAATAACCTTGCGCCAACTGTTCATCTACGAGTGTGACTTAGCACTTTTTTCTTTTTGAAGACCTTCTGTGTTCCAGCAGCCAGTGATCTTTTTGGGAGCCGATGTCACTCATCCTCCTGCTGGAGATGGAAAGAAGCCTTCCATAGCTGCTGTAAGTTTTATTAAATCAGCATTGTTTTTTTCATCTTAGGTAAATGTTAAAATAGTAAATGCAACTCAGGGACTATGTCTATGTCAAATATCTTTCAGGGCTTATGACAGTTCTTTGCACACATTTCCAATGTTATTAAAAATCATGTCTTTAAAAGAAAAACAGTCTTGATACTTCAGACTGTTTTCTTAGCTTTTTAATTTTTAAATCAAGGTAAAATAGCAGTCAAATTAAATAATATACTTCTGCAAAAATATTCTAAAGGAAATAATGCAGCTTTGATGTTAGTTAATAACATCTTTGTATTTTTAAAGGAGAACAATGTAATTAAAGGCCTGGTTTGGCAGGAATGTTTTTGATACTTCTTACCTTTTGTGTTGGTACAGTCCAGGAGATCAAGGTGGTAGTTGGATGCTTGGTCAGTCCCTTCCTATTTTGTCCCCTTGGTATTTTACTTGGCATTGATTGCAGTTACGGAAACTGCATCCTTGTTTAAAGTAACTAAGGCAAACTGAAGTGTTTCTCTGTGTAAAAGGTGAGAAAACTTCAAAGAAAAAAGTCTGTGTCTGGATTATAAGAATATGCATTAGTGTGCTGTCACCAGAGCGGGAGACTCCAATTCTGCAGATGCATTTCGGGTGCTTGAAGGGCAAGTTTTATACCTCTTTTGAAAAGGTGTTAAGCCTGTACCTGCTACAAGTTCCAGTTAAAAATGTTACTGTGGTGGTTGTTTTAACATAAGCATCTTTTACTTGAAAGTCGCTGCTCTTGGCTTTTTTGCTATTTTAATTTTTTTTGGTATAGATTTGATCTTGAAGCCTTTACTCATGTAATCTTCCCCTGAAGGTTGTAGGTAGTATGGATGCTCATCCAAGCCGGTACTGTGCCACGGTGCGAGTTCAGCGACCCCGGCAGGAAATCATCCAAGATCTAGCCTCCATGGTGAGAGAGCTTCTCATCCAGTTCTACAAGTCAACACGGTTCAAGCCCACACGTATCATCTTCTATAGGGACGGAGTCTCTGAAGGACAGTTTCGACAGGTTGGTTCATTTGCGGGTTCCCTGAAGGCCTGTGTTACTAAATAATAACTCCAGTTTTCATATTTGAATAGCTGTACTGTTTGAATTGCTTACATTTACACCAAGTTACCACAGAATAATTGAGACTTTTAAGGAGAGCGTTTCTTAAGCATGTTGGGTAAGAAAAGTTGCAACTTCTTTCCTGTCTGGGAAGGAGAGGTCTTAGAACTTGGGAAGCAATATATATTTCTAACTACTTCCTAAGATTACTAATTGTGTGGCAAAGTTGCACTTAGTGTTAACTACAAGCCATTTATTAGGTGTTGTGTGTAGAATACAATGGAAGGAAAACCTGAACTATTCTGTCTTGTGCTTGTAGGTTTTGTATTATGAACTGCTAGCCATTAGAGAAGCCTGCATCAGTTTGGAGAAAGATTACCAGCCTGGAATAACATATATTGTGGTGCAGAAGCGACATCATACACGATTGTTCTGTGCTGACAGAACAGAAAGGGTAATCGTTGCCGTCCCTCATAGTAGCCTTATGTGAAAAGCTTGACGTCAAGCACTTACACTGTTGGAGAAAATATTAGCATGGGCTTCTCTGTCAATCTGATTGTCTTTGTGTTCAGGGAAGATGTTGAATTGATAAGCACAAAATGCGGCCCCAAATTGAAAAATCATTGAACTTAAGTGTGTTTAAAACAAAAACAAACCCCATCAGGCTTTGTCATGTTGCACATTGATACTAGTCCTTGTCAGTGAACCATAATTAATGCTCATGTAACTACCTAGGACCAAGTCTACAGCAACCTTAATAGAGGAAAATACAAAATGATGGAATCCTTAACATTTCTGTTCTTCTGAGTCGATCCAAACTGAAGCTGACAATTCTAATTACAGATGTGTATGCAGTTTATCTGGCTTTCTGAGATTGAAAGTTCTGAAGTGCTGTGGATGTAATACTCTGAGATAGTAGGGAGCCATACAGTGTCCTTGTCCAACATCCTAGGCTGCTGTATTGACACGTTCCAAACAGTACTGAGGCGGTTAATTCGTGGAAACCTTGCACGTGTTGAACAGAAACTTGTATTTTTAGTTACAGTTGAGATGTATAAACAGTTGTTACCTGCACTTTTTAACAAAACCTTTTCTCTAGGTTGGACGAAGTGGCAATATTCCAGCTGGAACAACTGTAGATACAGACATTACACATCCATATGAGTTTGATTTTTACCTCTGTAGCCATGCTGGAATACAGGTATGGTTGTTTCTTTGTAGGTAAATGTGAATTGAGAACATGTTGTTTTCTCTCTTTTGTGACATTTGTGTTTACAAACAGTTATTTAGTAGGGAAATGTCATTTAGCTCAGTTTTATCTGAGATACCTCATGATTGTGTTACTGATAGTGTTATTTGCTTAAGAGGTGGTCCTGCTACATGTTTAAAACTTGTATTGGTGGTAAGTCCTGCTGTTTAAAGATGTTGCTTTATTTTGTACCTTTGTTATTTCTGAAAATAAGACTTGCTACTTTTATGATTTATAGCCACAATGAAATGAAATGAATACTGAATCAAGTTTTCAAATGTAAACAGTTTGAAAGACTGAAGGCAGTGTTTGATTATTTGCTGACTAAATGCAAACTAGTGAATTACAGGCTGTGGAAATTAAATCCAAGGATGTGGTGGTATTGCCAGCAATACAGTGGAGAGTCAACATAATGATAAAAATTGTATCAGGATATTGCTTAAAAATGGAAAAAAATTAACTCTCTAAATTTTATCATGTGAGTCTGACCATATTGTTGTAAGTTTTGTTTAGGCTGGGTGAGCATATTTTCTTTCCCAGTTTTGAATCATTGCAGTGGTTTTTATTCAGGAGTTCAAAACTTCTGCTGCTTTTCCCCACTTAGATATCTATCTTTATGCTAGGTCTAGGCAAGCTAGTTTTTGGCCCCTTGGACAAAAAAATAAATAGTATGACTATAAGTTGAAGCAGAAACGCCAGATGTCCTTGCAGTTCATTGTTGTTAATATAGCAAGCCACAAAGAAGTCTCAACTAAATTGATACTTTATGTTGTTTTTTTTTAAAGAGAGACTTCTAACCTGGCTAAAATGCAACTATTGACCTAATTCAGTTACATTGTAAGATTTAACTCTAGTGCATCACACCCTTTGTGGGGGGAAGCAGGAGGGAATAGGAATGTTCACTCCAAAAGAGGGTCTTTCAAAATAAGTGCAAGTCAGTCATTTAATACAGAACTTCTAAGAGTTCCTAAGAACTGTATTCAGTACTTGTTTGTGGTCTATAAGGAAACATTAAAGTACTGATGGTGAAAGGCAGCCTGTATCTGGGGGGAACTTTGACACGAGTCACATGTAAAAATCTGTTTCAGCATAATGCCAAAGAGAAATTGCTACTCTTGAACCTGTAAAAAAGGCGACATTGTGTGGAAGTAAGGAAACGTATGTTTTTGTGTAGAACTCTAGAGGTAACTTCTGAAATACTGGAGCTGTTCTAGTGTTCATACTTTAAGTTAGGGTGCTAGGGAATTGCAAAGAGTTAAAAGCAGCAGTTATTTCTCTGGAAAGTGTGTCTTGGTGAGAAACAGTTTTAATTGAAGGTAGTTAAGAGGTGGTGTAATCATAGTTTAGTCATGTTGCAAGCAGGTTTTGATCGTTGAGGGTTATCTAGAAGGCATGTGGGTTTTTTCCAAGCAAGAATAATAAGAGTAATGTAATCCTGTAAATGTTAGACTACTTATTCATCTTTAAATATATTTAGGGCTGACATAAGACTGAATTTTCTTTGGCTGCTGTTACGTAGCAGTTCAGACTAGGTAGTCTGGCCCTTTCTGAACTTAAAAATCTGACCTGACTGTATGGAAAAGCCGGATAAGTGAATTGATGTTCCCTTCTTCTTAGGGTACCAGCCGTCCCTCACACTATCATGTTTTGTGGGATGATAACTGTTTTACTGCAGATGAACTTCAGCTGCTGACTTACCAGCTCTGCCACACATATGTGCGCTGTACACGATCGGTTTCTATACCTGCACCAGCGTATTATGCTCACCTGGTAGCATTCAGAGCACGATACCATCTTGTGGACAAAGAACATGACAGGTAAATGAAAACGTGTGCTTAAGATTTTGTCCCCATTGGTCTTTGCTCCATTGTCAGGCATAAAGCCATCTGACTGTAGATAATTACTGCTCGTTTTGCAGTTAATTTTGTTACCTCTGGGACTAGTCTTAAGATAATCATTCCTGACAGCTGCTGCTCAGTATCAGACAAGAGTGGGTTGGCGGATTCTACTCAGTAACACTCAGATTAAAAGAATTAAGTTTAGTTTCGTATTCTGTTACTACTTTGACGTGGTCTGAGGGAATCAAGCCACACATTTAGATTTTTGCTTTAGAATTAGAGTAGTCATGAATGAAGCAAATGTTAAGTGCCTTCGACTTATCTAACTCTGCTTTGTTTGTCAGAAGCATTTTATAACCTTCAAGCCATCGGTGTATTTGTAACAGGCTTATTTTTAGATGAACAAACTGAGTAGCTAAGGTAAAGGGATTTGTTAAAAGCCTTGACGTTGCTGGGTGAATAGACAAGTAGATTTTTCTCAGTGTCCAGTTCTATTACTATTGCCATGTTGCCCTCCTAAACATTGAAGAGATGTGAAGGTGTCGTCTTGATCTGAATTAATGTGATTTACAGCCCTGCTTGTCTTTTTCTCGTTTTCTTGCAGTGCTGAAGGAAGCCATGTTTCAGGACAAAGCAATGGGAGAGATCCACAGGCCCTCGCGAAGGCTGTACAAATTCACCAAGACACCTTACGCACGATGTACTTCGCTTAAGTCAATAAAATGGGAGCATACTCACTGAAAGGAAGAACTGAAAAATTAAGCCACATACAATGTATGTTTCCAGTGGGGTTGGTTTATGGGGTGTGCCTCCGATCATGCTGAAGTTGACACTGTGCAGGGGCGAGAGGCTAACCCTTAAATTGACACAAGGAAGATTGTTTACTTCATCGAGGAACACAGCACTATTATGCAATATGAAACCAGCCAACTGCTTTTTTGGCACGGTCTCCTGTAGGAAGCACCGCCATCTTTTTTTTTATTTTTATTTTTTATTTCTCGTAGTTTAACCCACTTATGCCTTTACCTCAAGTTGCTCGGCAGCACAACTATCTCTGCAAAAAAAAAAAAAGAAATAATAAAATTAAAAAATCGATGGTGTAATTTTAAAAAAAAAGGCAAACCACCTCTATAGCAACAATCACAATGATTGTCTGGGGGAGGGAAGTGTGCAAAAAAAAATAACCCCAATTAAGTTTTTTACCCCACTGCATTGAGGAATCTTTCTCTCAATATTGCCATCAAGCGTTCGAATGTGAACATATCCAGGTACATTTGAATGTATAGCACTAGCTAGAAAAAATTGAGGGGGGGAAGATGTTTTGCACACAAATCCAATAATTTGAACATAATTTAGCCAACTGCTGCCTTTGTGTCTTTCTTCACAGCTTTGGAGTTCTCAGCTCCAATAATTCCCTTTTCAAAAGCAAAGAAGCTAGTAGTATTATGTGCAGGCAGTAGTGATCCAAACTCTTCTTGCTCCCTGGTGAATTTACTAAAGCTGCTGTTTTACCTAGTCCAAAAGTTTCAATTATTTTCTATCTGGCAAGCCAAATACGTTGAAGCTTCACGTGAGATCAGATGTCCCAAGTTTTATGGGATTACATATAGTAAACACCAGAACTGAAACTTTAGAGCTAAGGTCTTTTTGGAAAAAAGAAAAATGCTAGTTTACTTGCTGCCTCTCACACCTTAATGTGATTTCATATGTATGTGTTTTGAAGTTTAGCTTCCTTTTTGTTTCTTTTATATTTATTAGAGTAATAATAATGCTTTAATTTAATTATTACAGAACATATGGTCAACATCAACTTTTATTTTTTAGAAATGTAACCATGTTTATTTTTAAAAAACTGACAACTTGTTTTGCTATCTTTTAGTGCAATAAGCGTTCTAAAGGAAAACTGTGTCCATTGAGCTGTACTAAAGCAGTGTTTGTACCACTAACTGTGGAAGAATGGACACCTCCATGATTTTAAAAGGACAAAGTAAAAGCCTTAATTTTGAAAGGAAAGTTTTATAGTCAGAAGGAATCTTGAATTTTCCTTTTTTAAATCAAAAAATAGCAAAAACGCTTCTAGAATTCTGCAAGCTTTACTTGTCACTGCAATATTTTGATTTAACAAAGGAATTGGCCATATTTTTGGCTTTGAAATGTGGAGGATATTTGAATTAAATGGAAAGGGTTTTTTATTAAGATCTAAGTTTTTACATGCTTAGTTAAATCTATTTGACATCAGTAAAATGTCTGGAATTAAAAGTTTTTAGGCTTTTTTCCTCTTTGATAATGACTTTCCTTTTAAAATTAAGTTATTGGTAACTTCATTTCACTTTGCAAATAAAGAGGGCTGGGATAGTTCTAACATGTTAAATCACTGAAATGTGAAACAAATTAATGGGACTCTTTCATTCCACTTTAACGGTAAAACAATATTTAAGATGTCAGAGACGAGCATTTATTCAGTGAGGGGACTGGGGAGTTTTGCACTTTGTAAACTCGTGAACTGCATTTTTGACTGTTTTTATTTGCACTGGTTCATAGTATATATACTGCAGATCGTTTGTATGGGCATTGCTGTTATCCCAGCCCTTCTGAACTCCACCTGCTCTCCACATGAAAACCAGTGGGTTTGTATAAGTAGCTTATCTCTTGTCATTCTCATGAAATCCGCTGTTTGCCAATATACTGTATTTTGAGCCTAAAATCTGAGCCCGTTTTGCTTCAACAGGCATGAATCTCCCCCGTTTTTTCTGCCAGAAAACAAAGTACTGTATTTTGTGCGTTTGTATATTGTACTGAAATGTATGTAGTGCTGTTCACAACACTGTCTCAAAGAGCTTTACTAAACAGTTAGTGTATATACATATTTTATCTCCCAATATCAAGGAAGATAACGTAAAAAGACTAACTTTGCAAAGCTAAAATTGCACTGGAACTAGTCGGGATGGTGGGCAGTTGGCTAGTGGCTTGGGGTCCCTGGAGAGGAGGCGGGAGGGTGATCAGGGGAGGCTCGGCAGACCCCGGTGTGTCTGAGAGTCTCTGGGGTCCTGGGAGCCGCACGCCTTCGCCAGCTGCGCCCGCAGGCCCAGGACCGGCCCAGCCATGCTCTTTGACTTCTTAATGCACTTACCTTTCAGCGCCTTCACATAAACCTGCTGCAGGGAGGTTGGTGTAGCTAAACAATTTGAGCGAGTTGGTTTCAGAGTTAAGTCTCTCAAATGTTTTTCTTGGTCTGTGACCTGTCAGTTTTCTCTCAGAAGCACTCTAGCTAGTAGTTCTGTTTATAAAAGGTTCAGGTTAGGCTTTTTACAGAAAATGGTTTTAAAATAGAGAATTTTTTTTTAAAAAATATTTTACAAAGACTTCTTGTGGATTTCTGGCGTTTAGATGAAAATTCCTTTTTAAAAAGTCTTTTAACGCTCCTTTCAAAGACACTGTACACGGCTCATCCTGCCCACGCTCAGTGACTATGATTTGATAAGCTTTTTTGCTTGCTACTTTCACCAAAAAATAAGTTAAACTTCATTGGGGAAGTGACTTAAATTACTTGTCGAGCTAGCATTTTACCTGGTTTTCATGTGAAGAGTATTTGGAAGTTTTAATCTCTATTCTTGGTTTTGCAAATATCTACGTAAAGTGCCGATACTTATTTGTATTACAATATCAAGTTACTGGCGTTGGGAAGGCCACACATTTATGATGCTGTAGCTGCTATATTTATTTAAACGGAGATGGACAATTACTGCACTAAGGAATGAGGAGATAAGCAAGGAATCAAGGTTAGTTAGATATCTTGTTTTTTTCAAAAGAGAATTAAGGGTGTGAAATAATCAAGTGTAACAAAGGGTGCTGTCATTTTAACTGAGATTAAATAGCCAGATATTCTTCCTTTGTTTAAAAACATATATATTTTGATGTTTGCAGTTTGGGGGTGGGGGGTCGGGATAAATGGTACCTCATCTGTGGTGGCAGTTTCCAGTATATTTTCAGAGTATATGGATTTCTTTTATTTTTGTACCTGCTCTCCTTTAAAAAGAAAAAAAAAAATCTCAAATTCTATGTGCTGTTTGGGGAAATCGTGAGTGGCATACCAGATCCCCCCTCTCTTGCTGGGAGCTGTCTGTATATAGTCCAAAGAGAGACGTGGGCAAAGGCTGACAGTTCTGCTTACTTTGCAGACATACTGGCCTCGTTCGTACGCCTATCTAGAAAAACGGTTCCTGTCTCCTACGACACTGTACCAGTTGACTGCGCCGAGACCTCACTTGTACTTAACAAGTGCCGCTAACTGCTTCCGTGGTGGGAGCACGCAGAAGGGCCCCAGCGCTGGGCTGGGGAAGGAGCAGCCTTCGGGTATCGGCCGCACGAGCCTGCAGCTGCGGCGCTGGTGCTGTGCCAGCAGCGGGAACCGCTCCCCGGGGCTGGCGGCAGCGCTTCTCGTAACCTAGCAGAAAGCCTTGCCGAAACCCGCGATCTAGCGACTGGTAGATCCAGATTTGGAGAGAAGTAGAGTGTTTTGTAGTTGAGGCGTTGAACTTGCAACATCTGCTAACAGAATGACTGACTCCACTGTAAGTAGCTTTTCTTTCTTTGTAGGGCACTTCAGCTGTGGCCATTTTACTCAGGATCACTGTATTACTGTTCAGTGTGTAATCTGGTTAAACATGTCCAAAAGTTATTTTTATAGGGTTCATTTTGGCATCCTTTTGGAAGTTTGTTTGGCCACAGAAATGGTTTTCAGGAGTAAAATGGGTTTCTGGAAGTTGTCAGTCAAATTATTTCAAGATGCTGTTGGTCCTAAACTATTTTCACTTCCTCATGTACTAATTTTTGTCCTATGAAATGCTCGACATAAGATACTAGATAGTCATCTTCTGTACAAATTCCAGCTACGAATACTGGTTTTCTACTAGTCTTGAAGTCCGCTCTGGTGAAATTCCAAGCTCAGCCTACACTTAAAGCTTGAGGCCTTTTTTTTTTTACAATTTCTTCATATCTTGTCCTCTTTTGATATCTTCCCCGTTTTGTGAACTGAGGGTTTAGAACCTTACTCAAAGCACTTTTATAACGAAGGAATCAAAAGCTCAGATTATGTACATTGAAACGATAAATTCAGTTTTCAGAGATCGTTATTTCTAAATGGCCATCTTGGTCTCTGGTCACGCCAGGCAGATACTCTGTCCCTTTCAGTGCTGTGGAGTTTCATGGCTGCTACTGGCAGGGTGGTTGGATCCAGTGAAAAAATCCATAGGGATGTCAAAGGGAAAGATCCCTGTCATTCTTTCCTACCCAAAGATGGTACTTTAGATTGATATGGGGTATTAGGGTATCATTTTTGTTTCGGCACGTGTTTAAATAAAACTTCAGTTAGCCAACTCGCTCATCGTGTTTTGTAAACCTGAAAAGATAGTGGTTAGAGCTTGAGCTAATTGATGCTTTCTGCTAGTAGAAGATTTTGTACTTTCAGTAGTTGAGGCATGAACGAGATGGGTACAGGATCCTACATTTTACCTCCCTAGCAGAGTCTCAAGAATCCTGATCTCTGTAACACTAAAAGAAAACCAAATTGCTGTCCCTGAGTAGGCAAAGGTGCATATGGAGGGGAAGTAATTGCAAGGGAGGGGCTTGCGAGGCAAAATGCCGAAGCATCAGTTTTACAGAAACAAGGGTGTTGATGGAGAGACTCCATCCACTTTCCATCCCACGTGCCCTGGCGTTTTCAAATCCTGTCCGAGGTACCCCCTCACCTAACACGGGTAGTTAACATAGGGTCCTTTTAAAACAAAGCAGTTCTGCTGTTTAAAACTTGGAGTGGTTTTTATTTTTTTTTAAGCAAGACAGTCCTCAGAAAGTGCCTTTTTAGAAGATGGTGCTGTAGATTTTTATTTTCCAGTTGTACGTGGCTGAAAATTTAAGATAAATTATTGAAAATGCCAAGTGTTTGATGGTATCTTTCAGGTACTTTCAAGCATCAGCTTCTCTGAGTCAGGACCAAGAATAACCAGGAAGGTGTTTTCATTTGGAGGGAGAGGCATTGAGGAGCGATCACCAAATTCAGCTGGTAGGCTAGAATTGGTTTTGATTTAGTCAATGCAATTTACCTCTTCACATTGAGGGGGTATGGGGGGGTGGGCGTAGGAGAAGGAACAGCACGGAACTCTTGGGGCAATGTGTTTAGTGCTGAAAGGGAATCCGTAGCTATTGAAGGTTGTTGTCTCTTAGATGTAGCGAGCTCCCAAAGATGAAGTAGATAAACTGAAAGCTGTCTGAAGACTTAGGAGATGGTCAGTCCTGCTGTGAGCAGACCTCACATGGCTTGTGTGTTTAAAGGAGTGATGTGCATGTACCAGTGGGGCTTCGGATTCCTAGCTGGGAGTTTTGATGCTCTGGATGGGAACAGCTCGATGGGGTGGGGGATGCTGCCGCGCTGCAACAGTTGGAGAGGGTGTGGGTCCATAGTGAGTTTGGTGAGCATTCCTCCGGTCAGGAAAAGCTGTAGACTAGACTATTAAACACTGCACCTCAGTAACCTTGTAATGCTGCATAAAGTAATAATAATAGCAAAGTTCTGCTTTGATTACACTGTAATGTGCTTGCACATGCCTGCAAAAAATACCCACTTAACTTTCATTTTTGTAATGGTCTTAATAGCAGTTATTGGACTTTTCTTTGATGAACCTTGTCCTTTATTGTGGTGTTTCTGTATATTTATTGGTAATCTGCGTGCAGCTCAAAGGTTTGTGTGTCTCGTCTGTATGTTGCTTTTAACACGTATTTTTAGGTGGGAGAAGTTTCTGAATGTTTTGTTTTTCTTCTCTGAAGTCAGCTTAACTAGTCATGGTTGAGAGGAGACTGAATAAAACAGCTTGATAGACAACTACTTTAATTGGTACCTTGTTTCTATAAGTTTAAAACTAAAATGAGTTTGTGTTCATTTTATTACTGTTCATACAGTATTGGGCATTTAAGATGTAGAATAACTTGATGTCAGTCAGGATATTTTTGAATATCAGGAGCTTAAGCGCAAAACTCCCACTTTAATTGCAAGTGGTGTCATTGCAGGAACATGTTCATGTCCAGCCTTTTTCTAGGAGTAAGCAGAGCTTTTTGACATCTATTAATTTGGACGCGATCAATGAAATATTTAGGGTACGCGGTCCCAGAGTGGGGCAGTGACCCCTGCTTGGAGTTGCCCACACCCCTTTGTTGAAAGGGACACTGTCAGATTAATGCGCAATATAGCACTCCCACTTACGCTACCCACAGAGACTATGAATCAAGTATCTTTTTGCTGTGTAGATTTCTTCTGATTCAAGTTAGAGAAATGACTTGGTATTTCTTGTAGTTTGTTACCAACATTTTGTCTTACTACAGTGCCCAATGCCACTTTGTTGGTATTTAAGCTTGCAATGATGTTAAATTATTTTATATTCCAAATTTCTTATTGTTACTAGGCTAGGATTTAGAAAGCATTTTTTCAGTCTAAATTCTGAGCCAAAACTGTGTCTTCTATCCCTTTTAGTAGTAGGTGTTTTTATCTTTTAGACTAAAAAGGGCCAAAAATCTTGCACCATCAGCTTGTTTGCAGCAATACTCTCCATCTCTTCCCTTGCCTATCAGCCAGTTTATTTTCCATCTACATTTAGCTAATACGAGATTTAGAAGAAAGTTGCTGCCTCTTCTTTCTGTCAAAAGAGATGAAATGGACTTGCATCTGATGATGCTGGTTTCTGTTGGGCACAGATCTCTTCCTAGAAGTCTTGCCTTGGTGATGATGAGCTGTAGCACACATGGGTTTAATTACAGTGGAAATGTTCCGTACGTTTCTGTTGCATTCATTGGAGGGTGCATGATGTTTTAAAGTATCCAATTTAAATACAAGCTAATAAACCGCTGAAGGTGTAGACACTATTAAAATACTTCAAATTAAAAAAAAAACACAACAAAAAACCAAACAACAAACCAAACCAAAACCACCCAACAACCTAGTGCACATGGATAGTTTTAATTCATCCTCCCTCCTGGCAAAGTTTGATACTGAGGATTTGCTGTAATTGATGCTACTCATAATAAATCATGCTAGGATTAATCCTAAAACTGAACTGACTCAGCTATATGTTTATGAAGAGGAGAAGTGGTAGTGGTGACTGTGCTGTTAAACCAATAGTAGAAAGCTCTAAAAAATGCAAGGAGGAAACCTGTCTTCATATTGAGAAAGCTGAATATACTGAAAAAATCTCATGCTGCTAGAGCCTTGTGAACTTGTGTCTTTGCATCCACAGTTTACCCAAAAAGACCCCACGTGACTACTTCAAAAACTAATACATGAGGGGAAAAGCCTTTTCCCGTATTTTTTTAAGAGTGCCTGTTCACCTCCTAAAAGGACTGTGCTGAGAAGCAGGTGGCAGTGCCTGTAACAGCTGCATCATTAAATCAAACTGTGTTTTGTATCTAAACCTTGAAGCTACCTTACTTGGTTCAAAACAGATACAAGTTCCAGTAGATCGGTGCTATTTGAAACAGCGGAGCCAAGGGGGTTTGTGAGCAGTATCTGACCCCTCCATAAAACATAGATGCTCTGATAGATTTCTGGTTGCAGTTTTCACGCAGTTCACGCTGAAGTGTGCCTGGCTACCAAGAAAAACAGCAGCAGGCAGTTGTAGAGTTAATTTTACTGTAGCACTACAGTTGCTCTGCTCTTCCTCAGCTCTTACCTACCTCCCTGTTCCCTTACGCAGGGTCACTCTCCCTCCACTGCCTATATAGAATTAGCCATGTTGAGGACGCTGTAGCTGTGTGGAAGGTGAACCAGCCCTGGATGTGAGGGGTGGTGGTAGCGCGACGGTGGTGAGAGCAACTGCCTGTGGAAATAAAGGACTGGGTAGGAGTTGGGTGATGTCAGGTGAGCTGTGGTCAGCTCGAGCCCTTCAGGGAAATTGATGGGAACGTCAAACGTTAGCTTAGGTGTCCTGAACTGTTTGTGTTGGACTTGAACTCATTGAGAGCAAGCATGTGCCTTTTCCTGATCAAGAACAGAAGCTGGAAAAACTCCCATTTGTATTGGTAGTATGGTTAGTATTTTTCTTAAACTGTTTTTAAAGCTTGAAGTCCTTGGTCAGAATGGAGTTGGTTTTGTGTTGAGTTACTTAATAAAGTGAGCCCTGAATTATTTGTGAATTAGAACTACCCAGAGAGGAAAAGCTTTTAAAGTAAGTGGTTTCTGGAGAGTAATGTCATCAAATAAACATACTTCCTGGTAGACTTGCAATTTTTTAAAATAAAATTTAACCTTGATATGTTTATCTAATGAGAATCATTAATTCTGCCTTTATTTGAATGTTGCCTGTCCAGTAATGTCTTCACTCTTTACCCTGCTCCTGCAGCTTTCCATACACTCCATTGCTTCTTCCCCCCTGTCCCCATTTGGTGGCTGTAAGGACATGAAGAATGTTGTCCAGTGAATGTCGGGGAGCAGTGCAGAGGTCTGATTAAGTGGGAACGTGGAGGTGGGGATTAAACATCACAGATAATGCAAGAACCAGTTTGCCAGCAGCTGAGGGTAGTGATGTCTGCATACCAAATCTTGTGGTCTCTTGGGTATGGAAGGAGTTAGCAAAGTGGTCCGAGGGCAGAAAAGATCCCCTCCTCTCTGATATCGAGGTACTAACAGAGGGAAGGCTGTTGTAGACTGTGTGCTGCGCAAAAGTAGGCGCCTGTGTCCTTAGATTCTAGTTTGGGCTTAAAACTGCTAAGAAAGTGGATTTTTCAGACCGAAATGGAAGAGCTTCTCAAAGAGGTTACATTTTATGCAGTTTTGAGATCCTGATGAGTTATCCAGCCAGGAGCTCTGGTATCAACGCTGACTCTGAAATGAGTTCCCTCTCTGACCTTGGGTAAATTCTGCTTCACTTTTCACCCTTTCTAGAAAATGTTTATGATGATTCACATTGCCTTACGAGAGCTAACTATTAGGTGTTCTGAGGATGAACCGTGTTGTGGAAGTGCTAAATTCTTGATACAAACCTGTGCACCTTCTTGCAAGTTTGCATCTTCAGTTAATACAGTTCTGTTTGGAGTCTGTTTCTGACGTGAGCCTGTGCTCTTTGCTTACATCTCATTGTAGCTTTGCCCAAGGAGGTCCATTGGGATTGGTCCCCTGATGTTTACCTGTTGCTTTCTTTTGAGATAATCCATTTGTTGCTAAACAGGCTGTCAGAGGGCAAGTTTATTTAAATGAAAGGTGTTTTTTTATTTTATTGCTGAGAATTATATAGGTCTTTCAAACACATTTGGCAATTGAAAAATTAATACCTTCTGTAATACTATCTAGCAACACAGAAAAATATGACTATATGTTGAGCTCAGGGCTATGCCAGCCCATAAATCATAGGTCCACAACCCATTTGAGTACAGGTGTGCAAAAATTAGCTATTAAAATAGTTACTAATAAACTTTCATTATGCTTACACTTGCAAATCTCTTAAATATATTCAAAACCAGTTTCTCTGATAGAAAAATCCATGCCTTGCCGGTTAGTGTTCACTCAGACACATTAGCAAAAGTAATACCCACTGGAGCAATGCTAAATTTAAAGAACCTTTTGAAGTTTTTGAACCTGATGGTGTGCCAGCAAAGTAGAAACTTGAGTAGTGCTCTTTAACTGGTGAGGAAAATTGAACGCCAAAAAAACTTGGTCAGAGGAAGACTGCTAGAGATAAAGTTCGTCTTCTGACTTCTGGCAACTTTGCAGTGAAGAATGGCTTCTTTTGGGTACTCGGTTTTGTACATCACTTTCCTCCTGTGGCTCTAGTTTTTTGTTTTCTTTGGACTTGATTTCTAGTCTTCATCGACATGTTCTCATTTCTGCAGTTTTCAGTGTTGAATCTAGCCTTGAGACAACTTAATGTTGTTTTCCTGTAGAAAAACCTGCTTCTAGAAAGTTGCGTTTTGTGTCTGTTTTGCAGGCAGTCTTGAAAAGCGAGCCTCAGCACAGCAATAGAGTTGGCAGAACAAGTTTTTGGTCCAAAATGTTGATTTTACAGGCTTGTTGCTCAGCCCCTGCTGCCATGACCAGCGACGCTGGTGCACAAATCTGCGTTTCACGGGTTAGGTGATGCGCTTTGGGCTCGCAGGGTACAGATCCTCCTGTCCGGTATATTCTTGTTTCTCCCCTCGGTGTAAGCAGTTAAGCTTCCCCAGGTAGGCTATCGGTGGATAAATAGTGTTGTCACTTGTCATGGGGAAAAACTAGGCTGTTTATGTGGCCTGGAGGTGTCTGATCATAGATAAGACCATTGTCTATCTGCAGGTATTACTTTAAAGCTTTCACGGTAATTGGTAGCATTCGGTTATGAGCCAATATGGGTATTAAAGTATCTTCAGGAGAAGGTGGCTCAGGTGGCATAGCGCGTGCCATAAACATTGCAAGGGATCAAGCTGTATTTGTTTGGGACGCTGCTGGAAGCAATGTTGTGCATATAGATTTTTGCATATTTAATACCATATGTTTAAACTGAAAAAAAAAATTGTGCTGTTTGGGATTCCTTTTCAGAATAAAATTCTAATAAACCAGTCCGGTGGATTGAGATTCCCTTCTATGTGTCTGTCTTTCTCATATGCTGGTAACTGCTCCCCTCTTGGTTTGGTGTTACCGTTGCTTAAGCAGGAACCGGAATATGTTCCCACCGTGAAGGTACTGGGGGTTTTCAAAGCAAAAGGGAATCGTTTCAAGAATAAAGTAGGGCTGTGACTTGAGACATTGCACAAATAGACTGTAGGTGGATGGCAAACAAACTGGTAAAAGCCTTTATTTTTACTTAACCATCTTGACCATGTGTGCCTATTTGTATTGCGGATGTGGGCTGCAACCATGTGGGGTGGGAGGGAAACGCGTGTCGGTGTGTTTTGAGATGTACTTGCTAAGCAGAAGCGGTGTCCTCTGCCCGTTCTCCCTTTCCAGACGAATTGTTCTTGCCAAAATTTTCTACCTGTTGCAAGAGTTGCTTTCTTTCCAGCACAGTAAAACGTCAACTTCTTTCACTGTTCCTTCCCTCTCGTAGGCATCTGTAACCTCTGTACGACTGTGTATAGCACACACAGCAGTCATCAGATCTCTGCTGGCTTTAGATACCATCAAGTTGGGTGTATTGTAAACGAACCGTATTCATTTGAAAAATAAAATTTTTTTGAAATGCATATGTGAGACTTTTAAATTATTTTTTTTTAGACTTGCAGCATTTTAATTTCTTCCCAAAGCCACGTCCACGGGAGTGGATGGGTTTGGAGGTGTTGATCTGCGGTGTCAGGGGCTGGGCGGTGTGTGGAGCGTGCACGGCTGCCAAACCTTTGCCAGAAAACGATTTTACTTTCAGCCTTTTCTGTTTGATTGGAAGTAATGCCATTTAATTTTTTTAATTTTCTTTAAACCCGGGGAAGAGCTGTTTGAAGTGCTCGGATCGGCGGCGTTAACCCTCCTGCCCTGGGAAGGCGGTGGTCTGCGGTTACGCGTGACTCCGCGTCGGGGTTGGGAGGGGGTCGTGTTGTGGTACCGGCGTTGTGACGGTCGGTGCGGGACCCCCCCCGCTCCCTGCCGGGAGGACGCCCTGTCCGCCGGGGTCGATATTGGTCATTTCGTTGGGGTTTTTAATGGTAATAATAATGATAATAACTGGTTGTGGTGATGCTTTGCTCCCGCCTGCAGCGTCACTGTCACTAACAACGGCACTAGACCGAGCAGAGCCGCGCTCCAGCCCCGCCGCCGCCACCGCACCCGGGGCCGCGGACCCCCGCGGGGGAGGGAGGGGGAGCCCCCCCCGCCGCTGCCGCGCGCCGCCGCCTAGCAACGGGCCCGCGCGTGCCTGGCAACCGGCCCGGCGGCGGGGTCGGCTCTGTGGCGGTGAGAGAAGCGGGGCCGGGCCCGGGGCCTGGCGGGGAGGGAGCGGGGCCGGGCCCGGGGCCTGGCGGGGAGGGAGCGGGCCCGGGGCCTGGCGGGGAGCGGGGCCGGGCCCGGGGCCTGGCGGGGAGGGAGCGGGCCCGGGGCCTGGCGGGGAGCGGGGCCGGGCCCGGGGCCTGGCGGGGAGGGAGCGGGGCCGGGCCCGGGGCCTGGCGGGGAGCGGGGCCGGGAGCAGGGCCGGGGCCGTGATGGGCCCCGGGGGAGCAGCAGGGCATTGCAGGGAGGAGCTGGGGCACCCTGCTCGGGGCTCCTAGCTGGGGGCTGAGCCCCTTCCAGCCGGGGGGTGTCGAGCCTTCCCCTCTGCCCTGCGGCCCGTTGTGCCTTCTCTCGGGCGCTCGGCAGCCCTGATGGCTGCCTGCAGGCCTTCCTCCGCTTTAGGAGCTCCCCAGCGGCCTTCGGTGCCGATGGCTGGGCTCAGGGGGCTCTGTCCCGACTCCCTGCGCCCGAGCGGGCTGGGGGACAGGCACGGGGTGTACCAGAGCCGGGAAACTGCCTGCCCCAGGACTCCACCTGACTGGGGGGGTGCTGGAACCTGCAGTCTCCACAGGAGCTGCTCCGATCCTGTAGAGTGGTCTCTGTAGTTCCTGCCCGTTTCGCAGGGATGTGCTGGGAAGCAAGGAAGGTGGCTGCAAACCACACTGTTCCTGCAAAGCCTTTGAGTGCCCTGGGACTGCAACCCTGGGCTGAGCCTGTGCAGCCGTAACAAAAGCAGAATCAGTAATGTGATCAGCCATTTTGTCCAAGCTCAGTAAATACCATGTGGGATACGGTGCCGTGAGCAGTGAGCAGCTCCTTGTCTCTCTGCAAATAGCACCGTTCTCCAGGGAGAGACAGGTGGACAGGGCTTTCCTCCTGGCCCGGGGCAGAGTGGCTCCGATCGCCCATCCTAGTGCTTCCCTGTTGTGTGGACATGTGTGTCTGCATTAGGCGAGATGCCAGGTTAGAGCTTGCTGCTGCTTTTCTCTTGAAGAGCTTTCCAGTTTGTGGGTGCATCTCCATTTCTGATGTATTACCATGAATAAACACAAAAATCTTCTGCTCCCTTCTAGTCACCTGTTTAGCGAGATGGCCACGCTGAGTGTAAAGCCAGGACAGCGGTTCACCTTGCCGGACTGGCACACCAACTCCCATCTCATCTCAGCTGATGCTGAACGCCAGCGTTTTGCTTCCCACCAAGTCCGGCAGGAAGCCCGAGCCCTCCGCAATGAAACCAACAACCAGGTGGGCGTCTGGCAGCTTGGCTGCTCCCGGGTTTGTCAGAATAGCGGTCTGAGGAGTATGGGAGAGTGTCTAGATCTGGGTGTATGGACGAGGGAATAGAGGAAAGCTTTACCTCTACAGAACCTGCTAAATATTTACATTCACTTCCTGTAAAGCATGTGGAATGATGCATGTGTACTGTCATGAAATCCCTGGGTGTGATTCTCGTGTCCTTTGCCACTTGTATTGTTTTCTGTGCTCTCTGTTTGTGTAGATGTCCATTAGACCAAGCGGCAACATGTTGTACTCCTGTGAAGGGTCAGTCAATCCTGAAAACAGGGAAAGGCTTCAGCAAGATTCATAATTGCCATTTGAAAAAGAGTAATGGCTTTTCTCCTCTAATTCCAGACAAAATGGGATGAGCACGACAACCAAACCCGCCTGGCTGAACGTATCAGCAGCGTGAACAGATGGAAGGAGACCCTGGACAAATGCCTTGCAGACATAGATGCGGAAATCGATGCCTTAGCCAAAGTATGTTGGAAAGACAGATGGCTGGAAAGCAACTTACGCTCTTGGCATGGGATGTTAAATAATTGAGGCTTGTCTTCTGCAACGGGCAAGCCCATATGGAGTTCAGGAGGGGTTTATCACAGGTATACTGAGATCTGTACCTGATGAAATGACCCTGGAAAGCCAGGCACTGTGTTCTTGGCTGAGCCCAGCCACTTTACGGAGCTGTGCATTGCATGCTCATGTTTGGGTTTTGGGTTGTGTGGTTTGGGGTTTTTTTTAAAGCTTTGAACGATAATGAGAAATATGTTAACACCATAATTCAAAAATGTTTAATTTTAAATAGAGAATAGCAGTGGGACATCTCTCCGATTCTTTTAGTTCTAAACCTGCAGGCTGCTGCTCCTGGAGTCGTTAGCCCCCAGCGAGGTGTGATTCCCAATCTAAATAGCAGATGTAGAGGACTAGTGTGCTTGGCTCTTGCAGTTTTAATTCCAGACTTGCTAAAAGGTTTCAGAACTGCAGAGACAGGCAGTGCGAGGCCCTCTTCACAAGGGTATCGGTGGGTTCCCCTTCCTTTCTTCCTCCCATCCCTGAAGGACACCCCACACACACCCAGCTGGCTGCTTCTTCCAGGTGAAGGAAGCAGCAGAACGTGCCCTCCAGGCAAAGAACTTGCCTTTGGATGTTTCCATTGAGTGCCTGACGCTCCGCGAGAGCCGCCGCGCCATCGATGTGGTGAGGGACCCTGTGGAGGAGGAGCTGCACAAGGAGGTGAAGGTGATAGACAAAGCCAAGAGAGAACTGCAGCAGAGAGTGAGCGAAGCCTTCGAACGGCTCTGGTGAGGCAAATGCCACTGTTTTTGACTGAACTCCGCCCTCCTTGCTTGGCCCCAGCAGTTTGATGTGCCCCTAATGCCATGCTGAGGTGGGCAGGCAGGCCAGGAGTCGTTACCCTGGGGCAGTGAGCCACTCAGAGGAGCATTTGACGATTGTTGTCAAGGTCTATGGAGTTTGGGGGTTTGTAGGGGAGAGCATGTCAAGGGAGATTTCATAAGCATCCTCGGAAAATTTTGGCCCTGACAGATATCTTGTGCCACATGCCTTGGTTCATGAACCAGTGACCTGGAAGCATCAAAGCTCCCAGGATCTAATCCCTCGTGGCCCTAATCCCAGGAGGATCAAGTTGGGCCCAGTTCACTGGGAGGGCAGGAGCTCATCACTCATTTTAAAAAGGTGACTGAGATGGTGATGAAAGCTTTGGGAATTGTGAGCTGCCTCTCCCCTCCGCATGCTCCCCGCTGACTCCAGCCCTGCTTTCTGCAGCCTCTTACAGGAAGCTCGCCAGCAGCTGAGCTGTGACCACAGGCGCAAGATGGAAGCATTGGAAATAGATCGCGTGTGTTTATCCCTCGATGTGAACTCTCCCAACATCTCCTTCAAGGTCAACCCAACACGGGTCCCAGACAGGTAAGGAAAGAGCCTGCCCTTGTGTGGCCAAATCCGTGCTGGTGCTTGAAAGAGCCCTGAAGTGCTTTTTCCTTCCATACTACATCCTGGCTTGATGGGTGCAGTTTTGGAGAGAGCTCAGAACAGGAGCTGGCTGCGGGGCTTTGTTGTGGCTCTTGAATTGTGAAGCCAGAGACTTTGGGGAGTTATCTAAATTGTCACCGCAAAAACAGAGAAGCTAGCTGCCCTGCCTCCCTGGTGCTTGGCTGTAGGTGACTCTCAGTAAGTAGTGCGGTATCAGCCTTTGGCACAGCTTATGGGGGAGCTGCTGCACGTTTTCACTTGCTTGGCATTTCATAGCATGGTTTGGATGAGTCCCCGGTTTGAGCAGATGTTGGGCTCAGTGCGGGAGCCATGGGGTGGCAATCTCCAGCTGGTGCAGTGAGGAGATCAGACAGGATGTGACCTCCACAATTCCTGAATCATTTTGCACTGCACAAAGCCTTCTTGGCCTGCAGCAGGTCGTTCCTTTTGAATTGTCTTGCAAACACTCTACTTATTTTCATAACTGCTGATTTATTCACAGATCAACTGCACTTGATGAGTGGGAACAGAATAGCCAATGTAACAAGGAGCGTGCTGAGGCACAAATGAAAGCCTCGACGAAGCTCCAAGAAGCAACAGTGCTTGCCATTGCACAGGTAAATTGGTCCCTTGGCTGTGAATCGGTAGTGCAGAAGTCCTGGATCCAGTGTGGGAGAATAGGCTGGCATGTGCTGTCACCAGGGGAAGGGAGTCTTTGAAAAGGCAGCGTTGGCCCATGCACGTCTCTGAGTGCAGCTGCCCTCCTGGTTTAAAAGGAGAGCGTGGTTATGCTGCGGAGCTCGCAGCAGTGTCAGCAACCTGGAAGACAGGTGCCTGTCCATCGTTCCCTGTCTTTTGGCTACAGTGGGGTGCACAACCTGCACACGTGTGGCAGCTGCCAGAACCCAGCTGGTTTGCTCCTAGGTTTGTCCCAACCTCACAGGCAACTGCTGGGAGGGAGACACCTTCTAGATGTGTGTGACCGGAGCCTGTTCTCTCTTCAGACAAACAACGAGCTGGAGGCTCAGCGTGTAGCTACAGAGTTTGTCTTGCGCAAGAGGATTAGAGACCTGGAAAGAGCCTACGATGAGCTGAAATGGCAGGAGCAGAATGTAAATGTGGCTTCTTTCGTTATCGACCACAACCTTGGGTGGGAATTGAATCCAAAAGGCTGTTTGTTATGTAGAAAGCCACTTGGCCTGAGCACGGTTTCCACATGAGAGCTGTTAAGGGGCACACATATGATCCCTACAACATCCCACCTCCCTCTGCCATCGCAGTTGCTGCTTTGGCATTTCCCAGCAGCAGTGCCAGGTTTTGGCCTTTTTATTTCACCCCTGGTCTCAACCGCTGTGGCCATAAAACACCAGCAGCACCATGCCTGGTCTGTGTGAAAAGCCTGATCTATGAGCAGAGGGGTTCAGTACTCGGAAGCCCACCAGCCCTTGTTTAAAATCCATTCCCAGCACGCTAAAAAGCCCAGGATGCATGGGGGCTGTTTTCCAGGCTGTATCCCTGGCTGTCCCTCATGATACATGTCTTTATCCTTAGACCTTGGAGGAAATTGCTGAGATGGAGGAGGACATCCGACGCTTGGAGGAAGATCTTCGAAGGAAAACGCAAGATCTGAAAGTGGCACACACCCGCCTGGAGATGCGCACATATCGGCCCAATATGGAGCTCTGTCGGGATCAGGTACCAGCCTTGCCTGGCACGCCCCCCGCCGGGAGGGACTGGGGGGAACTGGCCGGAATGGGGGCTTGCACGGGTCTCAAAAATGTGGGTGCACTTTGGAGGAAACTGCAGAAGGGTTGAGCAATGGATCCTACAGTCATGTCACAAAGCAAGGAAATAAATGTCACAGCTGGGCTAGGAGCGGAACGAGAGAACTGTGGCCTTTGCAGAACAAGACTTCAGCCCTGTTAACTGCTGTGCCCTTCTCCCTCCCCACCTGGCAGGTCCAGTCCGGGCTAACAGATGAGGCCCACCAGCTGGAAGGCACGATCCGCGCCCTCAAACAGAAGCTCGCAGAGTCACAGTAAGTCTCCTGCTCCCTGGGGCAGAGCAGTGGCCCAGCATTGCCCGCGTGAGGGACGTGGCTTTGTGCAGCCCTGGGCCTGGCATGCTCCCAGAAGCTGCGTTTTGGAGCTTGTACCTGCTCAGATCAGGAGTGGGAATAGTCTTTGGGCTTGGTGGGGAGCTGGGCTGGGCAGCAGTGTGCAGGCAAGGCACAAGAGGTCTGCGTGGTGGGAGCATGAATGGGGTTCCCACGGCCCTGCTTGACTCTGACTTCAACCAGACAGATGCAGTTCTAGAAGGGGAAAAAAATAAAGGGTGAAAAATAAAGGAAGAAACAGAAGTGCTGCTCTGGGCTGGCGTGGGCTCCCAGGGTGCACATCTCCGCGCTGTGCTCCAGGGAGCAGCATGTGGGCTTGCCGTTCACAGACCCAAACAATGCTGCTGCTGTGCACCAAGAAATAGCTGATGCATTCGTCTTTGTACAAAGGCAAAGGCTGCACAGATATTTCTGCTGCCAGAAAGTGGGAAGTTGGGTGTTTCCTGTCCAACTTGGGAAGTGAATGCAGTGCTTGAACCCAACTCCTCTCGCTTCTGCTCGTTCCCAGGGATGCCTTGGACGCTCTTTACAGACAACTTCACCGCATTCAGACAGATACTGGCTACAAAGCCCATTCCCTGATGCTGGACAACAAGTGCATGGACAGCCGGAGAAAGCTCATGGTCCCCACCGAGAAATTTGTGCCAGAGGTTGACATTTTCAACCGGACCACGAACCGTGCGCTCTCCCTGCCGAAGAACAGGCAGCTGGAGTTGGCTTAGTGCGCCGGGGAGTGTTGTACAACGAGCTGCACCGAGGAGAAAGCTACCAGTGACTCAGATCCGTAGCAAGGAAAGCGGACATCTGTGTCGTGTTAGGATACTGTAATTCTCCTCCCTCCTCCTAGTTTGTTATATAACTGCCTGTCCCTTTCCATGATGTTTACGGCCTCTTGTGCTCCAAGGAGCATTATAAACAATAAAGACCCTGTCCCCAAGAGCAGTTGTCATCCGACAGCGTTGGAAGCATTTTGTGCTGATTGAATCCATCTGGGCTCTTTAGCGTTGTAAGTCCTTTAAAGTGCTCTGAAAAGGGACTGTGTAGTGGTGGCAGCGTGCCAGATCTGCGCTGTGGGGGTGCGGACTCAAATCTGCTCGCTTTAACGATTGAAGTGAAGTTTGGGTTGGGATTTCCCCGTGCCTGCTAGCCCCGCGGAGCTAACACAGCTACAAAAGCAAGAGCTGGAGTCCCTTCTGGCTCTTGCGGCCGGCAGACTTGTTAAAATTGAATTGCGGCGCTTGCCTTCTGCCGTGAGTTTATTGTTTCTATTCCAGGCACGCTCCCAACGTGCCGAGTACTGCGCGTTCTCCCTGGGAGACGGCGTCCTTGCAAGCCGGATTATTGCACGTGCGACAGCGCCAGAACTTGGCCTGCTGCTCTGCCCCGAGGTGGGAGATGATGCTCGGTAACCGCCCCAGTGGAAAGCAGCCTGGATTTGACTCCTGGCTCTCCGACACCGAGAAACCGAGCAAAAAACCGATCAAGCAGGGAAATACGGCGACAGGCTCCCAGCACGTTTTTCCTGCCCGCGCCGCCGCCGCCGCTCTCCTCCGGGCCGCCAGGGGGCGGTGTCCGCCGCCGCGGACACCGCCCCCTGGCGGCCCGGAGGAGAGCGGCGGCGGCGCGGGAGAAGATGGCGGCGGCGGCGGCGGGTTCGGGCTCAGGCTCAGGCACGGGGCGGGCGGCGGCGCGGCCTCGGCCGGGACCCGCCCGGTTCCGGGGCTGTTTGGCCGGGGCGTTGTTGGGTGACTGCCTGGGCGCCGTCTTCGAAGGCAGGAGCGTCGTGAAGCTTCCCGACCTGCTGCGCTTCCTCCGAGGCCTGGAACCGGCGTCCGGGCCGCCCGAGGCGGGGGAGCCGGCTGGCAGCGCCCGCAGAGGTGGGCGGAAACCCCGGGAGCGGGACGGCGGTGTCGGGCCCGGCGCACATCCCCTTCCCCGTACCCACCGGCTGCTCCCAGCACCCGACAGATTCGGGCCTGGCCCCCGACACCCCCAGGAGCGGGCTTTGGGGTGCGTCCCCGTCCTCGCACCCCCAGGCCCACCGCCCCTCCGCAGCGCGGGTGCCCCCGTCCTGCCCCTCACCTCAGCGGGGGGCTCGTCCCCTGGGACACCCGTGGCTGTCCCCAGCCCTGCCTCGGCCTGTGCCCCCTGCGCTGTGGGGTTTGGGGCCCCCCCGGGTGTGAGGAGGACCTTGCGGAAGCAGTGCCCAGCTTCTGGCTCCCTCAGGGCGGTTCCTGGTTCCCCATGCACATGGCTGGTGTGGAAGGATGTGCAGTTTGCTGTGCTCAGCCCGTGCTGCTCGTGCTCAAGTGAAGCCCGGGTGTGTAGCGTGCTGCCGTCTCGTCCAGAAATGCAGCTGTGCTTTCTCTTCTCTGCTTGTCAGCATGCGCTGTGAACCCCTTGAGAAGGAGGCTTGTCTCTCTCTTGTCCGTGTGCACCTCTGGATAGCAAGCATTTTCTCTTGGCTCTTATTAATCTTGAAATGCATTCTGTCTCGTTCTTGCTGTGGACGCATCTCTCTTTGTGTCTTTTTACTCTGATGACCGTGGCTAGCGATGAGCTCAAAGTGCTGGGGAACTTCTGGTAATGTTTTAACTGCAGCTCTAAGGATAATTAGGCCTTGGAGAGCAGGGAAGTGCTGACAGTGGAGAAGGACAGGAGGAGAGTTTGTCCCTGGATGGTCACGTTATGTTTTGACCTTCTGTTTTAGAAACGCTTTCGTACACGGACGACACGGCCATGAGCAGGTCGGTGGTGCAGTCCCTGCTAGCCAAGCGAGAGTTTGATGAAGTTGATATGGCCAAGAGGTAAGGACTGCAACCAGCTTCGGAGGCCAGGGTGTTGACATTTACTAGTGAAGGCAAAACTTTCTAAGATGAAGCAATCACTGTCATTTTCTGTGAAAGGAGACAGGAGCTAAGGCAAAGTCGTTAATTTGTGGAGGAAAAAAAATTGGAAAAGCGATGGCTAACCATGTAATTTATTGAGTGCTCTGTGCTGTGCTGGAACATGCAGCAGCGTTAGCTTTCGTATGGATTTGGAGTCTGCTTTGAAGCGAAGCAGGACGGGACACGCTGTATTGCAGCCGTGTATGTGTAGTCACCATTGTGGAAGATAATGCTTAGAAATTTCAGAAGCATTTCCTTTCATGTTTATTTGTTGCTATTTATGTTTGTACTTCCCTTAACTTAGTGAACATTAGTGAGGTCAGCTTCAGTTTGTTTATGATCCATTTGCCTTTTGAATCCACAGCCCTGGTAGCATTTGGTTCCACTTAAGGGAGAACATTTATTTGTTTAGAAAACTCTTCCATTGAACTTGAACAAAAGACTCTCTTTGTGGTTGTGACCCATGGAAATGTTTCCACTTTGCTTCTATTTCAAGGCAAAGTGGAGAGGGAAACAAGTGGGTTGTGGAAGGTGGTGTTTATATGTCCTTTCTTCCTTTCACACCAATTTTTGGGAATTGGATTCTTTCCCTGTAGAACTGAATCACTTGAACCCTGACTGTCACTGAATTATCCACTGTGTTAACTCACTTGATAAAGTGGCTTTAGCCAACCTCTTTACAAGCTTCAGTAACAGAGGAAACATCCCATGTGGTTGTTCTCACCTGCATAACTGCTGCTGTCTTGCCCACGCCAGGTTTGCTGAGGAGTACAAGAAGGAACCCAACAGGGGCTATGGGATGGCGGTTGTCAATGTCTTCAAGAAGCTCCTGAGCCCCAAGTGCAACGATGTGTTTGAACCAGCCAGAGCCCAGTTTAACGGGAAAGGCTCCTATGGCAATGGCGGTGCCATGAGGGTGGCAGGCATCTCGCTGGTTTATTCTGATGTCCAGGACGTTAAGAAGGTACCGTTCTGGGCTCCTTTGGGCACCTCGGCTCTGGGAGTCCCTGCTGTCAGGCGAGTCTCACCGTGATCTCTCGGGTAGGTTTGCTGACGATGTGTTTTCATTCGCAGTTTGCGAAGCTGAGTGCTGAGTTAACCCATGCCAACTCCCTGGGCTACAACGGGGCCATCCTGCAGGCCCTGGCCGTGCATCTCGCCCTGCAGGGAGAGCTCAGCAAGGAGACCTTCCTGGAGCAGCTCATTAGCCACATGGAAGATGTAGAAGCAGACGATAAGTCTCTTACTGATGCCCGAGCGTAAGTAACTGTGAGAAGCACTAACTCCGCTGTGTACAGTTTATTCTGGCCCTTCGCATTCTCTCCTCTTCATTGTACTCTTGTTTCCAGGCTGGGATTTGAGGATTTACCATTTTCAAGGCGTCTAAAGAAAATAAAGGAATTTTTGGAGCTCAGCAGTGTTCCCAAAGCAGATGTGTTGTTTGAATTAGGTAAGTACCTTTCTTACTACAAGCATTAGGAAAGAGCTGGAAGCAGGACTAACTCAGCAAGCCAGGTTCATGCGTCCTCCCCCAGATCATCACATTGACCTCTGCTGCCTGGCAGGCACAGAATGTGCTGGAAAGGCTGCCTGTGCTCACCAGTCAGTAATGCTGAGTCTTGACCCGGTGACTCCCTGTCTGTATTGGTGGGGGAAAAAAATGTCTTGCTAAGAAAAGCTTATCGTGCATAACGTTTCTTAATATTCTAAGATCTCTTGTCTTAACGGCTATCAGATCTTTTGGTTGGATGGGAACGGGTAGATGTGTATTGCCAAACTGTACTGGTGTAGCTGGGAGTTGGTTTCCAGGACGCGAGTAGTACTGGGGAACTGTGGGGAGATTTCCGAGATGCAAACTTTTGCAACTTGTCATGATAAAATCAGTGGTACCGGTATTGAAAGTAACTGGTAATGGGGAGTTGCAGTTAGAAGGGAAAAGGTACTTCTGTGGGAGGGAAGAAACGAGCATTCTGCAGCACTGAAGATGATTGGTTTTGTTAACAGGCAACGGCATTGCTGCTTTGCGGTCTGTGCCTACTGCGATTTACTCCTTCTTGCGCTGTATGGAAGCTGACCCAGATATTCCTGATCACTACAACAACCTGCAGAGGACCATCATCTACTGCATCTCTCTGGGTGGAGACACAGACACCATTGCTACCATGGCAGGAGCCATTGCAGGCGCTTATTATGGGGAGGAACAGATACCCCCAAGCTGGGAGCAGAGCTGTGAAGCTTTTCAAGAGACACAGAAGCTGGCAAATAGCTTGCATGAACTCTACTGCCAGCGGCTCTGAGCTCCGAGGGGAGGGTGTTTTCTGAAGGCGAAGCGGGTGGTCACCTCTGCTTTTCTGGTCAGAAATCTGGTGGTGGATCCGCACCATCTGCAGACGCCAGTGAGCCTCCACCTGAGAAAGACGCCTGCTGCCGTGAGTTGAGGGCTGGAAGCACGAGCTGGTTTGGAGGAGAGGGGACGTACCCTTCAGTTATGGTTCAGCTGGGAAGTGGCTGCATGTGGCGCCTTGGACAGTGGGTGCATCTCCTCGGAAATGTACAGGAGCGTCCAGTTTTTCGTAAGACTTCTGCTTCTTGCTTTGTCCCACCCTTATGCCATTATGTTGTTTCTTAAAACACCAGTTCACACTCAGCTGACCAGCTCAAGGGATGTAGATGGGAGTCATCAGAGAGGCATGTCCCTGGAGAGCCTGGAGCATGTCCTGCGTGGTGGCACGGGTTACCACCTGTGTTGTGGAGTGAGGGTGCTGGAGGGTCGGCCTCCCGGGAGGTTCACTTCCTTAAAGGCAGAATGAAAACTGCCGGAAACTGGAGAAGGGATTTCTTTGCGTTGCCAGTGGCATTGTGAGAAATGCCTTTGGTGCATGCAGACAGAATCCCCGTTGGCTCATTGTTACTGCTGGAAGAGGGCGTAACTAATTTCTGCTCCTGTGGTGTTCTTTGCTCTGCGATCCACCCGGCACTGTCCTGATCTACCGCATTTGGTGTTCTGTCACGTAGCTGGCTTTCCCGTTGCTGCAGCTACTCTAGCCGTTTCCTTTGTTACTAATCCTTGCATCCTGCATTTTTAATCCTGTCCTATGTATGTCCAGAGCACCAAGTGAGATTGCTGTTTAAATCTGTGAGTGGAGATAGTTGTGAAACCTAGTGTTACACAAGGGTTGAATTCCTGGTTCTGCTGCAGTCAGTGACAAAAATGACTTCAGCGGGAAGCAGGAGTTATTTTTCACAGTTTTAAAATGCTGTACTTGGTAAGAATCATTTGAAAATAAAGGGAAAGGTAGGTTAATTGGGGGAGAATTTATCAGAATTTAAAAGAATTTGTGCACTTGAAGCTGGTACTGGTGGCCAAGAATATTCTAGCAAAGCTGTGTTGTTCCAGAGTTTCACATTTAAAACCTTTGCCCAATGGAGCTGGTCAGAAAGGGAGAAACAGCTTGGGTATGGCATGTCTAAAAAGGGTTAAAAGCTTTCTAATAATTGAAAACAGAAAGAAAGAGGCAAGCAGCCATCATACGGAAATGTTTATAAATTTGAATGTGACAATGTAATTCTCTATAATCTCTGGTATTTCTTGTGACACCGGGAGGTGACCATTCTGCTCAGAGCTCGCTCCCTGTTGCTGTCGGCACGTGGTTGTTGTGTCAGGCTGCATGCACACATGGAAAATCTGGCTGCGATGGGTCGTTCCAGCTTTTCCTGTGCTCTCCTTCCTTCAAGTGCCAGTCTTCTGTGTGATGCTTTAATGGGGTTTCCTTGTATAAATGAATACCTTGTCCTGAGAACATGTGGAATTTTGGCCTATTGTATATTTATGTATTGTGCTGCAGATCTGAGATGTAAAATGTCAGGTTTTTCACATTACTCTGCCAGAGGTGTGAACGTATTCATGGAGTTATTTAAAAGAAGATATTTTCCTTTTAAAGTGGCTTTATAATTTTAAATGTTTGGAACTCATGAAGAGCAGAAGAGCTACTGTTTAAAATATAGAGCTCATTTTAGGCCAGAATTTAAATGTATACTAAGTCATTTAGCTCTGACTTCCTTCAAGAGAAATAAAATCACTTTGTTATCTTTGTTAATTAGCCACTGCTCCTGTCTTTTCATTCAAGTCTTGAAGTTGTGCTTCCATATTAAATGGCGAGGAGTTGTGTTAAAACCTCTGGGCTACTTCTCCCCACCCCATACTTCACTTTAAGACTCAACCTGGAACTACTTTGTTATGGCTTCTTAAAATCTTTCTGTAGAAAGCAGAATGGAAGTTGTTCGGTGCTGGTTAGAGACATCTTGCGTGTCACCGAGAGTCCTGCTTTATTTGGGGTGAGTTTTAGCACTGGAAATCTGCTGTAAAAACTACTTTCAGGTGGCCGCTCCTGCCTGTGAGCAGTATGGGTAGCTGAAGTTTGTAAAAGCCCGGGAGTAGTGGTTCTTGTTAACAGCAGGGTGAGTTGGAAGCATCGGTCAGGCGCCTTGCAGGGAGGTTTGCTGGAGAGGCCCTTTTCCTTTGCTGGCTGTGTTTGCAGCGAGGAGCAGTGCGTGGAAGGAGTTCAGCCACTGGAGTCCAGCGTGCACTGATCATGCAGAGACCAGGGAGCGTGCTGGGTGCCCCCGCGACGTGCAGCAGGAGAATCACTTGTTCTTCACAGTCAGCTTTGGAAGAAGTCTGCCTGTGTGGCAACCAGGCTGCTCTGGAAGTGTTTCACCTGTAACAAGTAACGTCTCCTCTTCCAGGTGAGAGATCAGGTGGGAAAACATATTTTCCTCTCTTTCTTCTTTTTACTTTTAGCCTCTGAAAGCGATTTGCTTACAGGCGATTCACCATTTTTTCTGTGTGCTGCTGCACTGCTTTTGCTGCTGGGGGTGCGGAGGTTGGCTGTAGACAAGGTTGTGTAACGTAGCAAAAAAAAAGCATCATGGAAAAAACACAGAAGGGACAGGCAATCCCCAACACTTTGACTTAAAATCCTCAGATTAGTAATTGCCAGTCTGGAAGGGTCTGGATTTCATCCTTTCTTAAAAATGAACTTCTGGAGACCGGAATCTTTTCCTTAATCACAAGAAACATGCAATACCTTCTTACATAAGAATATTAATTAGCAAGCAAATCTGCTGGGAACAAGTGAGCTGGATTTGAGAAGGAAATACAGTGCAAGAGATCTGTATGAGTGGTTTTACTCGCAAGGCTGAGCAAACCCATTAATAACGGGACAAAGGCACAGCTGAGCCCACCTTTTATACAGTAAGTTTTATTGATGTTTTGTCAATACAATCAAATACTGTAGTTTTAGTTCTGAAGAGAAGGCCAGTTTCTGATCACAAAAAGAGTGCATTTTAAACCAACTTTTACTATGACAGTGCATGTAATAAGTATTTACAAAACTAAAAACCTCTATATACTAGGTTAGAAATGAAGATACTAGAGGCAAATTTAAAAAAAATAGTAAGAATTTGTATATAAAAATGCACATTGTAATGCAGTTTTCATAATTAAAAATAGACATACTTCATCCAACCCAACCTTTTTTATTATTGTGATTGAAACCAAAATCCCACGCGCTCTCACACACGACAGAAAATAATCCTTTCTGCTGGCGAATATCACGTACTCAGTACTCAGAAAAAAATTTCTTCCTGACAGTGTCCGGTTTACTGAACAGCCTCCCTCATCCTGTGCATCGTTTTTCCTAGCCTAACTCTATGTGCGTGTAATACCTCTGCCTTTCAATTGCTGTGTAAATGTAACAGGTTATATAGCTGTGGAAGGTTGATTACGGTTTATGCTCTGCACGTGAAGGGAAAGTGAAATTGCGAAACAGTATCTACAGCACTGAAGGAGTTAATGTCTCGGTGTGGTTATAGCGAGTATTTTTGTCACCGCTTTTTGCCAGCTAGAACAAGAAGTTTTGAATAAAACAGAACAAAAAGAGATGGCATGTAGGTTAGAACACAGTATAAATAAGTCACTTTGCTGAGTAACAGGATGAAGCTTCCGCCCTGGGGTGCGAGAAGCTCCTGGCCCTGCCGCAGGTAGCGTGCATGCCTCGCCGCCGCTCACCGGGGCCTTGCGAGGCACCCGCTCGAGTTCGCTGCTGTTGGCAGGAGAGACGCTTCGAAAAATGAGATGCAGGCCCCATCCTAGCACCCTCCTCCCAAGCCTGGGCTTGAAGAAAACATCAGAGCTTCCAATTTTAGTTTTAGGGGCTCTCTTTGTATGGCTGCTGTTCCTGCTGGGAAATAACCCCTGACAATGAAAGCCCAAATGGCCCGACGCCCCCCTGCCTTCAGGAGTTAAAAAGGTCCAGTGGGACTGGAAACACCGGAGCAGCCTTTCAGCTCGAGAAGGTTTCATCTTTATATGAAACTTGCAGCTTTATGTGGAGAAGATCCCGGAGGGAGAGACACCAGCCCCAGCCCCAGCGGGGCAGTAGCTGAAGCGCTGGCCTTCCAACTGTGAATTTCCTTTTTGTGTTTCCCAATTTCAGGGATAGGTGCGTTTTTAAAAGGAAGCCCTGGATGGCAAGAGGCAGAAACACAGGACAGGCTTAAGGAGAAAAGCAAACAAAACAGAAATAGAAAAAGAAAAGTTTAAATATCTTGTACAGTCCATCTGGAGAACAATCTCAAGTCCCGTTCTTGCTACATTTCTTTGGCCATTGAACAGGTTTTAGGAAAATTTAAGGGTAATAGTTGCTCAGCTGGTGACCAAATTGTTGCTGTTTTCTCAGGGATGTGCCTTTGCAGAGGGACATGCAGCGTAACGCGTGTGGATTAACTTCAGCAGCGTGCTCCTCGCCTGGGATGAGAAGAATCGATTTACTGTAAGTGCGAGTGGCAATGACTATTCTACCATGAGAAAACCTGCAAAGCAACGGGGTTCAGGTGCTCCCTTTAGCAAAGGACAGAGCAGCCAAGGGGTCAGTATCCGTGCATACCTTTCCCAGAACCTGGTAGCTCATATTCAGGTCGGTAACATTTCAAGCATTAGTGAGACAAAGTGGTAACAACAGACAAATGTGATTATTTTCTTTTAACCTAAGTCACAGATTGGCACCTAGAATGGTGCGCTTTTACAGGTAGATATTGCACTAGACTTGTAAATAACATTGTTAAGTAGATAATAGCACCGTTGTAAAATGACTGAAAGGAAAGTTAGAACGAACGCTGTTTTTTCTTAATTAAAAGGTTCCCCAGAGAAAGGGGGGATACCAATGCAAAAGTTTACACATCCCGAAATAGTGAGACAGTAAAAGCAAGTTGTCCGTAAGTGGCACTTTCACGAAAGCATAACTAAACCTTCTGTCAAACCAGGCTAGAAGCACCGTAAGCCGGGCTTGCAGTGCCATCCTTGTGGTGTCACGGAGTAAGATGCTCATGAGACCAAGCAAGTCTCTGGGCTGCAAAGAAACAGGCAGGACAGAACTGGCCCTTGGACTTGCCAGTAGATGAATTAACCCGAGAGAGAGGATCGTTCTTCATCACAGGGGTCCCTCAACGGCTTTGGAATAGGTCGTCTGTCATCCTCCCAGATACCAATGCCTGGATGTTTTTATTCCTAAAGGTGCTGGGGGGGAGGGTTAAAAATAATATTTACTTCTTATAAGAAGGTGCTTATGCAAAGTGTTCCACTTTTTATGATTATAAATCCAACCACACTGAAGCCGGAGTGAATCAGGGAGACTGCCTCAAAGCACAGTCTGAAAAAATACGCATCAGTGAGACTGAAACTTGGGTGTCTGATGGTTTGGGAAGGAAATTTCTCAATCCATCATGGATCTCTGCTGCTGTACAGGTTTGCATTAAGTGCCTAGGACCCCTGTGCTGGTTAGCAAATACACCATCCGTTACAACAGCTGTATTTATTTAACTCGTACTCAAAATGGGAAACAAGGGCACTTGATCACAGACCAGAAGGGTCTGGTCTTCCAGATGACCCGCTCTGGATCACAGAGCAGTTTACTGCAGAGCCAGATCCTTGCCATCCAAGCGCGTTCCTGTGTCTGATGTACAGTCGGTAGGGTAAAATTTATTCCAAATACGCTTTGCTGAGGAAGTCACTCCCTTCCCTCCCTTCTCCCTCCCCCAAAAAAGAAAGATAGATAGATGTCTCCTTTCCGACTATCCTCTTGACTCATGGATCAAACAGCGTGAAGCAAGGTCCCACGACAACGGCTTGCGCGTTCTTCCCAGTGATTTTTCTTTTCTGTATTAATTTTAAAAAACTTTTTTATCAAAAAAAAAAAAAGACAGTTTATGGCTAAAGTGGGTGAAAAGGAAATGTGCCCAACAGCCGTTATGTGGGGCAAAGCAGGAACCCGGAGAAGGAGGAGTGGATGTATTCCGTGGAGTACAACCCGTTGGCCTGGTCCGAGGGCATTTGTACCCAGACTTGGTCGTTCTCCTTGAGTTCAAGCACGGCACTGCCCGAGGCCTGGTCCAGGTAGCCCTTTTTGTACTCGTCGTAGGTGTAGGTGGCGGGCACGTTGTTCTTATAAAGCGCCACCCAAACGTTAGTCCCTTTGACGTGCACGTGGTAGGCAAAGTAGTAGATGCCGGATACGGGGCAGGTGAATATCCCGGTGACTGGGTTGTAGCCATTGTGCCCATTATACAAAGTCCGGTCAAACTTGACCGGCATGCCCGATGCCGGGAAGGGGGAGGTGAGGATGGCGGTGAAGGCTGGCGCGATCCGGGCGGAGAGCTCTCCTCGGCCGTACTGTGGCTTCCCCGGCTTGCCGTTCCCCAGCACGGCCCCCTCCACGCCTCCATCGGGCAGGTGCAGCCCCGCGATGCCCGTCTCGTCGAACACCCCGGGCGCTCCTGGCGGCCCAGGCGGCCCCGGCGGGCCCGGTGGCCCGTTCAGCCCCGGCGTTCCTGGCATTCCCGGGGGGCCGATGGGTCCAGCCATGCCAGGCTCGCCGGTCTTCCCCTCACCGGGAATGCCGGGGAGCCCGGGCTCCCCTTTCAGCCCCGGTAACCCCTGAGGCCCCATGGGACCTGCTGGTCCTTGCAAGCCTGGGATGCCAGAGGGGCCCCTCAGCCCCGGCTGCCCCGGGATCCCACCGTCCCCTTTCGGCCCGGGGCTGCCCGTTAATCCTGGCACCCCTGGGAGGCCGATGAACCCCGGTTCTCCTTTGGGACCCGTTGGGCCAGGGGGTCCCTGTGACCCAGGCAGGCCCCTTTCTCCCGGCACCCCCGGCTTCCCCGCGAAGCCGTTCAGGCCCTGGTCCCCACGCATCCCCGGCATTCCCGGGGGCCCGCTTGGCCCCACATCACCTTTGGAGCCAGGCAGCCCGTGCTTGCCCGGCAGGCCCATGGACCCTGGCGGGCCTGGTGGCCCGATGATGCCGGCAGGGCCTGGCTCGCCTGGCTCCCCATCGACGCCAGGCTCCCCCTTATCGCCAATGGCTCCCGGCACCCCGGGCTGCCCGCGGTCTCCTTTTAGGCCGGGCAAACCCGGCTTCCCGTAGCCTGTTGGGCCCGGCAAACCAGGGAGGCCGCGGATCCCGGGCTCTCCCTTCGGTCCCATGGGGCCCTGTATCCCTGGCACCCCCGCGGCACCCGGGACACCGATCCCATCGATGCCGGGGGGGCCGCGGGGCCCCATGGGGCCAGGCTCCCCGTTGACGCCAGGCCCGCCCGGAGGGCCCATGTCGCCCTTCTCCCCCGGCGCGCCCGGCAGGCCATCGAGGCCGGGTTTTCCAACGCCGATGGGCCCAGGGGGCCCCGCGGGACCAGGAGGGCCCCCGTTCCCCCGGGGCCCCGGTAACCCTGGCTTCCCCACACCGTTTTCACCCTTCATCCCTCGCTCTCCACGGGGACCTGGCTCTCCTTTCGGGCCAGGCTCGCCCCGAAACCCGGGCAGGCCAGGGCCACCCTGGGGGCCCGGCTTCCCGTTGACTGAGATGCCGGCCGGCCCCGGCAGCCCTGGGGGGCCAGGCAGTCCTCTTGGCCCTTGCTCTCCTCGCATGCCGGGTTCGCCCTTGGCTCCGGGCATCCCTTTCATACCCGCCTTTCCAGGGAGTCCTGGGATGCCCGGTTTCCCAATGCCCGAGAAGCCGGGGGGCCCAGCGGGGCCGGGCTGGCCGTGCATTCCTGGCTTCCCTGTGCCCGGCTTTCCTGGGTAGCCAGGGGGCCCGGGGGGTCCGCGCGGGCCTGGCTTCCCTGGCAGTCCTGGCTCCCCTTTGAGGTCCATCGGCAGCAGCGGCGGCATGTCTGTGGAGAGAGGAGACATGGAGCTTTACTGGGGCCGGCGGTGGACGGAGGAGCGTGCCTGGTGCATGATGCTCTGAGGGTGCTAAAGCCAGGGGCTTCAGTGCTGCCCGGCTCTGTACTTGCACAAGTGCCCTTCTCTACAAGTGGTTTTATTTAAGCATGGCCACAGTGGCTTCATGGGCCGCCACAGTGGCTTCGTGGGCCACCACATCAGCAGGGCTGTCTTGAGGCAAGACCTTGGCCAGAGCCCAGGGTACTAACTCAAGCCTTACTTCATCCATCCCTCCACAGCGGGTGTCAACAAGACCAGCAACTGCCGTCGGCTCTGGCAGCATTGTTTTGCGATGACCTACTGTGGGGGTTTTTTTAGGAGCTGGATTCAAACCTCCCGCTGCCTCATTTCCCAGTGGCCTTGAAAGCACCGTGGGATTCAGCTGCGCCTGCCTGGGCTCAGCCGGGAGGATGGTGACAGAGCGAGCCAAGACCGAGGATAATCCCTCCACCCCATCCCTCGAGTCCAGGGCCTCGGGAGCCCTTTAATCCTTTTGGATTAAAAAGAAAAGTCTTGGAGATGTACTTGAGAGACCAAAGAGGTGATTCGTGCATGGGTTAAGACATGCCCGCAGTGCTCACTGGCTCAGCTCCCGTGTCCAGCAAGGCAGAGAAAAACTCACCAAAAAGAAAAAAAGTGCTGAGGATGGAGGAAAAGCCAATAGCTGCAAGGGAAATGCAACCTCAGTTACATCCAAATGAGTCAGCCCAGCTGGGAATAGGCCGTAACCACTTGACATTTAAAGAATTTATAGAGGTCTTTTGCAAACGGATATAAGAAAGAAACTAATGGGCTGAGAGACTACAAAGCTGAGGAGAGCCAGATTACATGCCCACCGCAGCTCGGTACTTAAAGCGCAGACGTGAGCATAAATAACTCCTTGAGGCTGGCCCAGGCAGGGTGTCGCTTCCCACGTGACACCGGGAAGGGGTGAGAAAGAATAAATCTGACAAACTCTTTTTTGGGAAGCTCGAAATGAAGGAAATGCTTGGCAGTTGCACGTATGTGGGACTATGATGAGAAATGCGAAGGGCAGAGGAGAGGGCCTTGACACCTTGGGCAAATTTTAACCAAAGCTGAACATTCCAGTCAGGAACAGATCTGTATGGGCAAGATCCGGGATGGGAATGGATCCCGTCTGGGATGGGAGCAGAACCGGCCCATGGCACGAGGCTGTGTGCCCCGGCATGGCGCTGCGGAGGCGGCAGGGGGGTCCCCGAGGTCTGCCAGCCTGGCCGCGTTCAGCGAGCTGAGCCCGGCCTTGGGAGCACAGACACCCGTGGCACCAGGATCTGCCAACACAGAGGTTTTTCTCAGGCAACGGGAAAAGATTAGGGGAGATTTGAGACACGTGAAAAGAATAACTGCGGCAGCAGCAGGGACCGTTCTGGTGCATCGGGGCGGCTTTACCTTGCCTAAGCACAGCAATTAGCTCTGGCCATTTCCAAGCCTGGTGCCTGCTTGTTTTTCTTTTGGTAATGGAAACATTTTCAGAGCTTATCTACATATCAAAGCCTGGCCCGCAGCCTAGGCTGTAATAGAGGTCACTTGGCTGTGGAAATTACGGAAATACTTGTCTGTCATGACATTGCCACTGGATTTCTGCAAACCTCCTGCTCCTCACCCCAGAAAATGGTGTGGGAAAGAAGGGAAGGGGGATGTGAAGTATTGCACTAAAGCAGATTTCTGGGGTTTGAATTCTGGAAAATTTTTTCTCCAGAAAATTATTTCAATGTGTTTCCTTCCTCCCCCCCCCTTTTTTTTTCTTCTTGCAATGGTTTGAAAAGAATTCATTTTCTAGGTCATTTTGCATGGAATCAGAACAAGGATCTACAGCTGAGCCCACGAAGGAAGGAAAAAGCACACGCACGCTCTCGCACAAGGCAGCGAAGAGAAACGCGAGGCGAGAGCTGCCAACTTGCAGGCGGCCAAAAAAGCAGACGGGAAAACCAAACCGGGGACGTTAGCGGAGAGAAACTGGGACATTGCAGCCCCAGCAGTATCCAATTTCAAAAGACCATGTCTTACCACAGACGCATGTCTCCGAGCTCTGCATTTCACAGCAGCAGCATGGGGTTATGTGTTCCCCTCGAACCATGAACAAAGCTGCCATGAACGCTATTGCAAAGAGCCAGCTGGGGCAGCAGGAAGGCGAAGGAGCAGGCAGGGCCCCTGCGAGCTCTTGCCTGGGCACCACAGAGCTTTTCACCTCCTGAGGGGCATGGACATGTCCGGGTGGATCCTGCAGCCCCTCTGGAGCTGCGTTCGCCCCGGGAAGGAGCCCTGCACGCCTGGAGGAGGGACCCGGCAGCGCGGACTGGCCGGCAGAGGAATAATCCAGCAAGATGGGAAGCGGTTCTCAGCCACGAGCAGTCAGCAGCAAGTCTGGCCAGCGCGGTCGGATGACACTGCAGGAAGGAGAGGTTGGCTGCTCTATGGCAGAGCCCGGCCGAGCTCGTTCCAGCACTGCTGCCAAGCCCTGTCTCCTGAGAGCGAGTTTCACAGGCTCATACAGACATTGCCTGGGACCAGCGTTACTGTGTCTCTCATCCCATCTTCCATTGCAGCGGGGAGGCTCAGCGCAGGACCCAGCCACAGCCCTCACAGATGGAGCTGCCGTGCAAGGGGACGGCAGTGAGATGAGAGCAGTCCGCAGAAAGAAACACGGAAGCGGCAAACAAAGTTTCCCCATTAGCAGGAGCTAAGGGACCTGGAGGCCTCTTGGCCACGTGCAGAAGCAGCAGCCCCACAGGGATTGCAGGACTGAGTCTCTTTAAAAGCAGCAGGACCTGTGGGCCACCCGCTCTGGGGACACAGGGCACAGGCGCTGCCCAGCACCTGCCTGCTCCCAGTGCCTGGGCAGCGCAGCCGTGAAGGCAGAGCTGGTGCCTTGGCCCTCCACTGAGCCTGCCCAAGCCTGGGGAGGTGAAAAGTGCTCCTTTACCTCTGCAGCTGAGGCCGCTGCCCCGGGGTGAACCCTCTGCACTGTCGCTGGAGGGGAGCTCCAGCGCTCGCCCGGCACAGACCCCCGCCCCGGGCATCGCCTGTGCCTTATCGGTGCCCCAAGTTGGGGTGCCACTGGCGTGGCTCCCCGCGTGCACGGGGAAACGCTGGGCTCCCTCAGCCCCAGGCCAGCACCCAGCGGCGGTTTTACCTGGCTGCAAGCTGCACAGACGTGGTTTTAATCAAGCCAAAAGAAACCCCAACTATGCAAATACCTGCTTAAATGCTTTTAGCATTTAGCTGCATTCCCTGCCCAGAGCTGCCTCAGTGCTCCTGGGGAGCCTGTTTTTGGGTCAGAAAAGGTGTCTGGCACCCTGAGGAAACCAGCCCTGTCTCTCACTAGATGGCACCCGGAGGCTGGCGGGAGCCCCCCAGCCCCAGGGCCTGCCCTGGCCCCCCAGGCGGGGGTCTCAGCCCCGGGGCCAGGCTGGGGCAGCATGGGGGGCCCCGCACAGCTCCCCACCAGCTCGGGGGTAACCTGCGGGGGCATGGCACGGCCCTGCGCTGTCGCGGCGAGTCAGCTGAGCTCCCCGAGCAGGGCAGAAGGCCAGCAGGGATTTTCCTTGCCAAATTAGAGGTTAAGCAGAGATGGGAGCTCGGTGGGATCCAGGAGGCACCGGCTTCCCCAGCCGCCTCCGTGCAGCCCCGCGGCCGGGGGCTCAGGCTGCAGCTGCCCCCCTGCCTGCCTCTCCCTGCCTGCCTCTCCCTGCACGTCCTCTCTTTCCCAAGGGTTTTAGGAGAGTGATGTCCAGGGGACTCCGTGCTCTGCCCTGCCTCAGTGTCCCCTCTAACCCGTGCCCGGTCTAACCTGGCAAAGCTCACACCCAAACCACACCTTGCAAAGAGCCTGGCACACTCACTCCTCTCTCTGCCCCGGTTAGCAGGCAGCGCTGCTCAGAGGCAGCGCAAGCTGCTCCGATGCATAGGAAGAAGGGGGAAAAAGAAGGAAAAACAGCAGGGAGATATTTGAATCCAGTCCCACCAGCAGCTGAAACGTTCCTGCGCTACGCTGGAAGGTTTTGTCTCTGGCTGGGATTCAGGGAGCAGCTTTACAACAGCTGGGAAGGGGGCAGGGAGGCGGGGGGGCCCGTAGCATGCTTCGGCTCCAGGTTTTGCTGTGTGTTTTCTGACATATGTGCTGAGCTGAACTCCTGATAAGCCATTCAGCCCAGCAGTAAATCAGCCACCAGCAGCCGAGCCTTCTCCAGTTTCTCCTCCCAGAGCCAAGACTTCGGCTCCCTGGAGGGTCCGGGTCTGTGCGAACCCACGGGGAGGGCTCCGGCGGCTTTTCCTGAGGGCCAAGCACTGACCCGGTGGGTCCGGGCACCTGAGCCCCAGCACTGCCCCATCCCACAGTGCTGCCAGCAGCTGCTGGCTCTGGGAAGAGTGTCAGGGACCGCTGTGTTTGGTATCAAGGAAAGGGCTCAAACCCTCCCCTGCATCCCCCTCTTGAGTTGAAGATACTGTGCTGCTGCGACCCTGGATGCAGCAAGGGTCGCGTGCACCTCGGGGAGGTGCTGGGGGCTCGCTTCGCAGAGGGACACCCCGATGAGCCAAAAATTGCCAGAGAAACTCAGTCACACTCAACACTTGCTGTTTGTGAGGACCCCAAGTTCCTAAGCAGTTCCCCAGGGTGTCTGCAGTTAACACACACTAATAACCCCCCGGTGTGGGGCACTGATGGACCCTCCTGTGCCTTCTAACCCCCAGCACCCGCGGCCAGGGCTGGGCATAAAGGAGCCCTGGGCAGGCACGGGGGGACTGCAGCAAGGGCAGGGGACGGGGAGCGGGCAGGGGACGGGGAGCGGGCAGGGCAGCCCGGGGCAGGCGGTTACGAAAGGCTGGGGCTGGGCTGGAAGCGGTGCAGGAGGCCTGGCTGCACAAAGCAATGACCTCAGCATTTCTGCCGCTCCGTGCGGCACATGTCGCTCGGTGGGGAGTGATTTAACACGTGTGGAGTTTCTGGTCGCTGCTCTCTGAGGGAGGAAATGTCTCTCTCCTGCTCTCCCCTCGCTAGGTTGGGTCTCGGCTCCGGCCTTGGCCCTCTTCCCTTTCCCAGCTGGTGCAAAACGCAGACAGGGAAAACGGAATAGGTGGAGGAGTGGAAAAAGCCTCGCAGGGATGGCTCAGGTTTAACAGCAGTGAGAGGGAGAGATGGCGAGCGTCGGGGCTCCTGCACCTGGGCTGAGCCTGAAAGCTACCGGCAAACGTGCAGGAGGATGGGAGCAAAAGGCTCACGGGTCCCCTTTGTGCACCGGCTCCCAGACTGAGGGACCCAAGGGTGCCCACCCAGCCTGAGCAAAGGGCTTTACGTCTCCACTGAGCTGCTCTCTGTGCCCGTCCTTATCCTTCTGCACTGGGTTATGGAGACCTGAACGGCCCCTCTGTGCTTGGCCAAAGATGCTTTGGCCAGCAGCACCCTTGGCCACGCCAGGCTGCTCCCCGGGCGCACCAACCCCAAGGGTAAGGGGATGACGAGTGCCTGATGGCTGCGGGATGCTCTAGACCTTTCCTGCCATGCCGGCAGGTCTCCCAGGCAGCCGCGGTGCCGTGTCCTCCCAGCCCCCGGCAGAGTGCGTCCCTTACCCAGGTACTGCCCTTTGCCTTCGCGGAAGGGGGGTCCCAGGGGTCCCTTCACCATGGGCTGCATGTACTTCACTTGGGCATAGCCTGCCGCGCCTCCTCCTGCCGCTGAGCGAAGGCCGACCACCATCACCACCACCACCAGCAGCGCCACGGCGTCCGGCAGCATCCTGCTCCCAACTGCTCCTGCGGACAAAGCGACAGTGAGAGTGGGCACCCATGACCCCCCATCTGCACCCTCTGTCCCGTGAGGATCAGCCAGGAACCCGGGAAGGATCCCGGTGGGAGCAGGACTCCCTCAGATTTGCCTTTTTCTGGACCACAGATGCCCTGAACATGTTACCATTCCTGACGCGTGCCGGTTGGGAGATGCACGATAAATACATGGCTTACGAGCAGTAACTAACCATGGGCACCCAGCAGAGCCTTTCAGAAGCTGCCGCAGTACCCGTTTTTCTGGGGTTATGCCCATGTCAGACTTCCCTTATATTTTTTTAATATATATAAGAAGAGGGGGAAAAAAGGCAGGATGAAAACTGCAGCCCACTGAGCTGAGTGTTGCTGTTGCATCCCTCAAGCGAGCAGGGTCTCCTCTAACAAAAGCTGTGTGCGCTCTGGCTGTGGCTCCCACGGTTGGCTCCGGCTGCCACCGCCGAGCCCTGCCTGCCCCGGCAGTGGCTGGGTGGGTGCTGCGTCTCCCAAATGGGTGCTGCGTGTCGCAGTGGGTGCTGGACGAAAATCACGATGCTGGAGCCTGAGATTTCGCTGCATTTGTGGCTCAACTGTGGCGCTTTGTGAGCAGAGACGGGAGCTTGCTCGGAGGGCGAAGGACGGGAGCCCTCGGCCAGGAAAGCCCAGGGGAGGGCTACGGCACGTGGAAGCAGCAGCCTCTGCCTTAAGTGCCTGTTTATTTAAAATAAATATCCTCTATAAATACAACTTTCCTCTAGCAACTTTTTCTGTGCCAGCTCCACGTGCAGAGCTGCAAACAGATTGATTTGCAAAGAACATTTATTTTCGGAAGCTTAAATAACACGTGATGCCAAAGAGGTTTTCCTCCTTCTCACAATAATTGACCCGTGGTGGTTATTAATGAGAATTAAGCTCTCTGCCTCTCCCGCCGGGGAGCAGGGGCAGGGCTGCTGCGCGCCGGGATTTGATCGGAATTTCCTGAATCACTTTTGCTGAAGCAGCAGTGGAAAAAAAAGCTGCAGCCTGGAGAAAAAACAACCCCAAAAAGCCCCCAAATTAAAACAAAATTAAAGCAAATTAAGTAAAAGGGGGGGGGGGGGGGGCTGGCATGGGATTGCTGCTGATGCTACAAGCACTTGGCAGGTTGCTGGAGGTCTCCAGTGACGAGACAGCCTTGACCGCTGCTCTCCTGCCCGGTAAATGCCCAGGGAGCCGGGCTCCCTGTGCTCCCCACGCCCCAGGGCTGGAGGGGACGGGGACGGCTCTGCTGCCGGCGGCACGACGGAGCCCAGACCCTGTGAGGACGCAGGTGGCCACAGCAGATGCTGGGAGAGGAGCTCTGCTCTGCCCATCCCACCGGAGCTGGCGGTACCGGTGCTGTGCCGTACCCAGTGCGGCACCCAGAGTGGAGGCCACGGCTGGGCTCCTGCCGTGCTGTGGCTCGGGCAGGCACAGCCAGGGACACGCGTGACAGCCACCATCAGCCTCCTCGCCAGCACGGAGAGGGCCTTGCCGACGTTATTGTTTTTCTGTCTTCGGGGTCGAGAAGAGGAACGCTTATTTTTATGAAGCATTATTTTACAAGGATTTGTTTAAGGGAAAAAGAATCCCATTTTAAGGGATTGCAGCTGTAAAAATACAGTTTCTGCTAAATAAAAGAGGAGAACAAACCCCTGAATCAGCTATTTATTTGTTTTCCTTACCTGGTATGACCCCTGTGCCTCCATCTCTAACTTTCTCCCTTCCCAGCTCTCTTTTCTCCCACCTGGGCTTTATTCACCCCTGCTCCTCCCCTTGCCTGGGGTGTTTTCATGGGATGCCGCTCGTGCTGCCGCAGGAGCAGCACCCTGGGGTGGCTCAGCCCCTCGCTGCTGGGTGCTGCAGAGCATTTGCAGATGTCCCCTTGTCCCTCTGCAAGACCTCAGCCCCTGGAGAGACACGGGACTGGGGGGAAACCAGAGCCGGAGGGAAGGGAGAGGGAGGACAAGGTGATCCGTCTGCCCTGGCTCCGGACGCGGTTTCGCTGCGCGCCGGGTGCGAGATCAAGTCCCCCTGCTCCACGCCGAGGTGGCCATCTGTAACCCGGCGTCTCCAGATACAGGCTTAGCTCTTGCACGTTCTCCCTTGGTCTGGATGGGTCGTTCACCTGCCCCTGCTCTCCCGAGGGGCTGCGGGGAAGACTGGGGGGTCTGGCCTGAGACCCCCAGGCACATGTCTCTGTCCCTCAAGGAAAAGGGGTCCCTGGTGCTTTGCTGTCCCCCGCGGCGGTGCCGGCACCAGGGCAAGAGGCCTCATGTTACCCGGGATCTCCAGGCGGTGATTTAATAAGAATAAAATGGAAACATCTGGAGTCTCAGATGATGGATAAAGTGTGCACAATGTGTCTGTGAAGAGGCTCTTTCATGCCTGAAATCTCCTGCATTATGAAATGATAATTAATCACAATGAGCAGCCGTGCAAAGTTCTCATCTCCTAGGCAGGTTGCAAACGTTGGCTGGTTCATGGCGTGGACGGGGCCGCTGCGCCCGTGACGGTCTATGGCCCGCTGTCGCCTGCCCGTCCTCCTGTGGGGCGGGGAGCCGGGAGCCGCTGTGGCGCGGCCAGCTGAAATCCCATGAAATCCCATGAAGAGACACTTTTTTCCCGCCTGGAGCAGGGGAGATGCTTTGGGGGCTCCCAAGCACAGCCCCTCCTGGCCCCGGCGCTGCGGGACAGAGCTCACCCCACTCTGCTGCCTGGGCACTGCGGCCGGCTCCCAGGCACAGCGGTGCGATGCCAGACTGGGCACCGCCACCGGCTGGGCTGCCGTCCTTGGGGTGCAGCTCCAGCCCCCCCAGCCCAGTACGGAGTTCAACCACAACCGCTCCTTGCAGAAAAGCCAAGCCCAGCGGGAGCAGCTGGGCCAGGAGAGTTCATACAGGGGGAGCGCTCGAGGGTCCGGGATGCGGTGCCATTCCCCCGAGGTGCTGGAGCCGGGACGGGGCTCTGCAGCACCACGCTGCGCGGCTCCGGGGGGAGCGGGGGCCCGACACGGCTGCAGCCGGTGCAGCGGCACGGCACGGAGACCCCTGGCACGGCTTCAGAGCGCGCCGCCGCCGCGTGAACTGTGCGAGTGTCTGCTCCCCTGGCAGTCAGTGAGCAGACGTGTTAAAAACCCCTGGCACGCAATGAAAGCTTCAGGAAAAGGAAAAAAAATCTCACACTTAAAGCATGAGAAAGGAGACAAGAAATGTCACCTTGTTCTCGCAGGAGCGCAGGGGCTCAGGCAGCTGGAGCCCATGCCGCCCCCATCCCTCCAGAAACAGTCTGTGGCTTGTGCTGGTCGGCCTGGCGAGCTCCCGGCACGCTCCCGGCACGCAGCTCCTGGCCATTCCCAGCGGAAAGGAGCTGCTGCCACCCCGCACCGTCCCCCTCTCCCCACAGCATCCACGTCAACGCTCCCCGGGCACGGCCCTGCCCGCAGGCTGGGCGACTTTCCTGCGAGCAACGCAGCCGCACGCTTCCCCCGCGCACACAACCGGGGGCTTGTTCGCTGAGCTGCAGCTGATTTATGGCCCCAGTTATTTAAATATTAATTATGGGCCTGGCAGGCAGGCACCGCGCCTGCTCCCTTCAAGGCTAATTATTTTTTAAGTCAATATATGTGAGCCACGGGGAACCTGCGATTGCGGTTGAGGGTCAGTAAAACGGAGAACTTGTTTAAACCCAGCAGTAAAAGCGCAATCAGTGCGGGGCGCGGTGGGGTGCGGCGTGCCGCTTGCTGGCCCTCGCCCTGGCTCCGTCACCGCATCAGACCCAGGGCCATGCCAGCCCCCACGCAGGTTTGCTTGGGCACGGGGATGAGCCAGGATGGGGCCTTCGATGCACTTCAACCGCACACCCAGGCTCACCGCCGTGGCCCCGTCCCCATCCCTGTCCCTGTCCCCATCCCCATGCTGCACACTGGGACCACGGGGCACGGGCACCACCTCTGCAAACCGCAGCAGAAGCTCGCCCCAGGCTGCTGACGAGCAGCGGTGAGCGCCTCGCGCGCTCGCCCGGCGCGGGTGGACACTGCAAAGAGAAAGCGCCGAGAAAGCAGCCGGCGCGTGTGGGTGGGCTGGAGCAGCGCGGGTTTGGACGCCGCCGTGTCCCATCGAGCCGCTCCATCCTCCGGTCATTTACAATAAAAAATAAAGCAGGGAGGTTTTCCAAGCCCAACATGGGGCTGGACTGACTCCAGCGGGAGGTCGATGATTTGGTTTGCGCTACACATGCTTTAAAAATAATAATAAAACGAGTCAAAAATGAGAAGTGAGCTATTGAAATGGAGAGTGAGCACGTTGTTTCCGTAGGCCAGGCTGCAAAAGCCAAAGGCATCAGGCAGCAGCTCGGCTGAGCAGCGCCGGAGCGCGCGGGGAGAGTCTTGGCATGAGTTGGTCCTTAAATGCATGACACCTGATCCCATCCAAAAGCTGCTGTACGCTCCACTCGGACCCGGAGCCTCGCCCGCCCGTCAGCAGAGGGAACAAGAAAACATTTTCCTTGACGAAAGAAAAACACCCCACCCCATCTGCAGGCAGTCTCCCGCCACCCCTGCAGCGCCCGCGCCTAGCCCCTGCGCAGGGCGGGCTGGGCATGGCACGGCACGGCACGGCACGGCACGGCACAGCATGGCACGGCACAGCAGAGCGTGGCATGGCACGGCATGGCAGGGCATGGCAGAGCGCGGCAGGCACGGCGTGGCACATCGCCCTGCGGTGCAGCCCCACAGTGTCTTCAGCCCGGTGTGCTGCGGGTGGCGGCTGCATCCATCTGTATTGCTCCGGTCCAGGCAGAGGTTGCAGCCAAATTAATTCCAAGGCTGGGGGCTCCGTGCTAATTAACTCCTGCTGCCTTAGCAACTCCTGCAGAGGCGGGCAGGCGGTGGAGGGCTGAAGGAAAGGCCATGGACCGAGCCGCTCTTGGTAGCCACGGGCCAGCCAGCACGTGTGCAGCTTGGGACGGCTGTGCCAGGGCGCAGGAGAGGAGCTGGTGCTGGGGGACTGCGGTGGGGGCAGCTGCTGCGGCGGGAGGAGCCTGGGGATGGGTGTACAACACGAGGCGCTGGGACGCCAGGCTCCGCTCGCTCTGCCGGTCGTAAAACAGCCGGTTTGCAGGCAGCTGCTAAAGAACTTGCTGCAAGACCGACCTGGGTATTTCTCCCTGTCTTGACTCGCCTCCCGACATGCCTGAGCCATCTGCAGAGAGCGGGGAGCGTGCGGGAACCACACCCTGCCCCACCGCACGGGCTGCGTGATGCCCTGCATCGGTGTCAGGCCGGCACTTGGCCATGGTGGGGGCCTCTGCGGTGCATGCTGCCCGCGGCGCATGCTGCCCGCGCTGCACGCTGCCCGGTCTGCACGGTGCCCGGAGCCAAGGAGTCCGACGTCCGCTGGTGGTGCTGATAACAGGGTCGGCGCTGCCACTTGATCCCACAGCCGCCGGGTCAGGGATCAGCTAAGGCGGATTAATGACCCTCCGCGTGTGTGTGCCGGGAGCGCAGCAAGGCGTGAGCCTGGCGCAGGTCACAGCTCAGGGCTTAATCCCTCACCTCCAGCTGTCAAAACTCCTCCGCTGAGCACGGGAGAGCCCCGGGCTGATCACTGCCGACACGCCCGGCCATGGCCGGAGCCGAGGGTGCGCGCGGGGGCGAAGCCATCCCCAGGGAATGGTGGGCACCGTGGTGCTTGGGGACCTAGGCAGAGACCTCTGGGGCTGCACTGGCTTGGGCCCGCGTCTGGGTGGAAAACCCTGGCCCGAAGCTGCAGAAATGCCCGGTTTCTGCCCAGGGCGCGAGGCTCAGCCCCGATAACCACGTCCCCGGGGCGCCATGGTCCCCTCGCTGAAACACGGCTGGGATGTCCCCCCGGGCGCACATGGAGGTGAGCCAGACCCGAGGGACGCGTTCCCCGCCTTGGCCCGGCCCTGACGGAGGGTTTCTGCACCCTGAGCTCCCCGGTCCTGTCCTACTCCCCCCGACAGCCTCAGCTCCACCGAAATACCAGACTGCGCACAGCATTAATAGCAGGGTTGCCTGCCAGGTGCATAGTTTGACCAGTCGGATCACACATGCCAAACCACAGGTATTTTATGAGACGTTTCCTGTTATGAAGACATTTTTGTGGGGATTCATTTTTTTCCTCCCCTCTTCTTCCCCTCTCCTCCTCCTCCTCTTCCTCCTCCCGGCGGGACAGTGGCCTGCCTGAGGGGCAGCGGTGACACCGTCCCTGATAGCCAAAAGATGGAGTAGAGCAAGAGCCGAGGGCCGGAGCTGGGGTGTACGGAGAGGACGGTGGTGCTGGAGGGTCCTGTCCCCCTCGCCACCCCGGCAGGCACCGGGCAGGGTCTGGAGCCCCTCTCCCGGTGTCAGTGCAGGCGCAGCGGCAGGGGCCAGGCTGCATGGGGTCTGAATTGCCATGTGAGCCCCGGCCCATGCCACGACCTGAGCACAGCCTCTCACACCCGAATCCTGGTGCATCTGCCCAGACACCCTGGGGAGCGACGCAGGCTGTGAGCCCCAGCGAGCTGCAGGAGCTTCAGGGCATCGCTCCCCAAGGGACGCGTGCCGGCTCCGTCAGCCAAAGCAGCCCTGCTCCAGGGACACGTATGCTCTGGTGGGAAGCGCATGGTGTTTACCCGGGGTCCATGGGTCAGACGCCGCTTTGCCGTCGCAGCTCCTGTGTAGAAACAGCATTTTCTAATGCAACGAGTGTTTTGCAAACTGCTACGCCTGGAGGGACCCGCAGAGAGCGATTCCCATCTTGGGGAATTTGTGGGCAAGTGGCCATCAACCGCAGACATTTAAACTTCCAGCCTCGTGCTGGGGTCATTGGCTTAATTAGAATGAGCTGTGGTCCAGGCCAGAGCTTTCTGGAGCAGAGGTGCTCAGAGGGGCCAGGGCAGCTCGCTCGGGGCTGCTGCCCGCACCGTGGGCCGGGACATGTGGGGCAGGGATGCCCCGGCCACATCCCATGTCCCCATCCACGCTGTCCCCACTGAAAGCCGGGGCGATGGTGCGGCACAGAGCAGCCTGGTGCTGCTGGAGCCCACTGCGCCCGCGCGAGCATCACAGGGGGACACGGTTTCTGCGAGTGAACCCAGCGACACTACGGCTGCTCCAGCCCCTGTCCACGCACCCCGTGGGAAGGGACCCCCACGAAGGGGGATGCGGGCGATCGAGGAGCAGTGGGAGCCCATAACAGCACTAGGGAAGCCGCTGCCGTGGGGAGCCGCTGGCGAGGCTAGGAGCCCTGCAGTGCCTTCAAAGCTCTCTTGGGAGGACCTTGCCCTAAACCGGGCATCTCTTCCCTTCTTTCCAAGGCCTCCACGGCAAGTGCAGCAGCATTTTCAGCCACTTCCTCGGCACCTAACGATCCATCACTGGGGTGAAGTTTGGGGCAGGGGATGAAGGGGCTGGCAATGCCCAAGCTGCCGAGAGTGAACAGGGGGAGAGGCCAGGTCTGAACCCACGGACGTTCATTCCGCAGTGGATCAGGTTTTAAGCAGCGAGCCGCTGCTCTGCAGGACCAGTCCGTGGGACCATGTCCAGGAGGTTCTCCTGCCTCAGACCCCAATGCCACTGTCCCAACCTCTCTGTTCATCAGCCCCAACGCCCGGCTCTCCTCTCGCCACCTGCAAGAACCCCCCCCGCAGCTCCAGTTGCACCAAGGAGCCTCAACGGCAGCGCCTGCCCTCCCACAGGACAGACACGCTCTGTCCATCGCAGCCTCACGCCGCGGTGTAAACAGGCTCCCGAGCAGCAGGAGCATGTGGGATTCTGCAGCTCCTGAGTTGGCTCCCGGTGCCCCCGGGAGAGCTGGTGCCGCTGGTCGGCAGCTTGCTCCCCGGCTCAGCGTTACCACCGTGGCGTCCCCCGCGCCGTTGTTTTCCCGGGCTGAGCACTGCCACTCCTCACCAGCGCCGCCCTCCACTGTTCTCCCAGCTGCCCAGATACGACGGCAAATTTGTGAGCTGCTGCGAAAACTTCTTGTATGTGAAACGCCAAGGAACATAACCCCGGCCTCCGCCCCCACCAGCGAGCCTGGCTGCCCGGGATGGGAAATGGCCTGGCAGTGTTTATCCTAACAGTCATTTTATTTTACTGTCAGGGGTTGAAATCCTGTCTCCCTGGTTTTCCTGCGTCCTTTGATCTCTGTTTCCTCTCCTCTTCCAACTTTTTAGCAACACTCCCAGGTGAGCCTGCGTGCGCCTGGCTGGTGCCCGCGCTCCTGCCTGCAGCCTGCCCGGCCGGGCAGCCCACGCTCCGGCAGCCACCCGCGCTCCCGCACACCCTTGCCGTGCACGTCCCACGCAAAACCCGTCTGCGATAATGCGCCTGTGAAACCAGCTTCGCCCTCCGAGCAGCATTTCCTTGGGGTTTCAGCATTTGGGGGGCAACTCCAGAGCCCGGTGGGGGCAGCCCCGGCTGCACCAGCCTCCCACCCCATCCACTGCAAACCCTCCCGGCACGACCGCTCCTCGGCTGCCACCGCTCCCCGTCCCAGCGGGTGGGTCACAGCCCTTGGGGACCGGGTTGGCCACGTGCCGCTGCACAACGGCATGGCCACAGGTGATGGGGACCTGCCCTGCTCTGCCTGCCCCGCGGTCAACCCGGGCAGGTGTGGTGCCGCCGGCGGGGTCCGGGCACAGGGTCCCCCCACCGCCATGCCCCCGAGCCGGCTGCTGCGCCGCTTCTGGGGTTAGCAGGGGGAAAATATTGTTTGTGCTTCTCTAATATCTGCCTTCTGTTTTGCATTTGCCGTTTCTTCAAAGATAGGGAGCCGCCTCTGCCAAGATTCCTGAGGAGATATCCTCAGCAATGCCGACCACGCTCCCCACCGCACTCAAAGAAAACAAATGTCAGGCCAAGGATTGATATGAAATAGTTTAAAAATGAGAAAAAGCTGCCTTAGAGCTAGGTTTACATTAAAAGAAATTTCAGGAGCGGGAGCCTCGGCTGCGTCCCTCCCCGGCGGGCGGGCGGGCGGCGCGGGGGCACGGGGCGACAGGGCTACCTGCTGGGGTGGTGCCGCGGCCCTGCCCGCACCGAAAGCTGCCCTCGCCTCGGTGGCACGCAGCCCAGCACTGGCTGTTCCCTGCCCGCACCGCGGGGGCTCGCTGGGGCGAGATGTTGCTCACTGGGCACAGCGGGGCGGCACGCGGGTCCTGGTCCCCAGTGCTTCCCACCGGCATCCTACCGAGCAACGCGGGCACAGTGACCCTCCTCCCCCCATTTGCTCAGCAAATCCCCCCCGGGGTGGTCGTTCACCCCCGTGCCATCCCCCACCTCTGCCCAGGTCCCATCCCGGGGTCTCCCCGGCACAGCGCCCAGGGCAGAGCATCCCGCCGGGCACCGGTACCTGCTGGGCACGGGTGCGGCGTCAGGGCGGGCAGCGGCGGAGCCGGGCGAACTGTGGGGTGGCGGGGAGGAGGAGCGGGGGCTGCACCCCTGCGGCTGGCGGGGCCCCTCGCCTGCCCTGCCCTGGCCGTGCCCCAGGAGGGGAGTGACAAGCCCAGCCTTGGCTCAGGGCTCTCAGGGAGTTGAAGCATGTGACTTTGCTGCGCTCCCAATTAACCCGGTGAAGAAAATGAGTGGCGGCTTCTCTCCGGATGGCGGGGGCTCCCGGCAGGACCCTCATCACCCGCTGCCACAGCCTGAACCCTCCCCATTCTGCTGCCCCGAGCACGCCATCCCTGTCCCCATCCCCATCCCATCCCCATCCCCGTCCCCATCCCCATCCCCATCCCCTGCTGCCCCCAGGGCCATGCACCATAAAGGAGCTTTTACGGCACGGCAGCAGCCACAGAGCTGCTTACACATATTCACACCCCGGCGAGGGGATAGAGCGCACGCTTTTCAGGCAGTATTTTAGTTTATGTTATTTAATTTAATTTAATTTATGTGAGCTGATGCGAGATCCCAGCAAGCCTGAGGTGTTCAGTGGAAACTCTGACAAGACGCTACCATAAACCGCGCTCCTGCCGCCTGGCCGGCGCTGGCCCCGCGCTGCCGGCTTGGATTTCAGATTTTCCTCCGCACTTTGTAATGACCATTTCGGCGGGGCCGGCGCCGCGGTGGGTGCAGAGCCTCTGCAGGGCTGCGTTCCCGGGGCTCTGCAGCACCACGGGGCTCCGTGTACCGATCCCAGCGCCACCCCAGCTGCGGGCAGCCCCCGCGCCACCCCCCAGCACATGCCTTTCCGTCAGGATGGATGCGGGTTGTGTAAAATCAGGCTGATTTTTTCCCAGAATTTTGTTTGGAAAAAATATGTCTGATGCTGTCACAAGATGTTTCAACATTGCTGAATCAGCTACTTTGATTTTTCAATTTGAAATTTTTTTTATTTTTTTTTCAGTTTCCACATTTCCTTTGTCTTGGAGCCGAAAGCCTCACAGGGAATTCCAGCGGCCCCACTTTCCTGGGGATTACGCCAAAACCCCTGTTCTCCCCCGAGCCCCGTGGCCGAGGCAGCAGCGGGTCCCGTGGGGCAGCGCTGCTTCCCTCCTCCCCCGGGGTTCCCGGGTCTCGGCCAGCCGGGTGCCGTGTCCTGGGGGACACGGGGGGGCCTCTCGCTGCTCCCACGTGCACCATCTGTGTTTGTCATAAACAAGGAGCTTTCAACCTCAAGCAATGCCAATGTGCCACTTCCCGAAGCCACGATCTTATTAACAGGCTCCTAATTTCCAGCGTAATCGAGTATCTCATTTAAGCTGCTTTAAGGGGTTCCAGATCCCCCCCATGTCCCCCGCCTGCTCCTGACTGGAGCCCTGCGCCCACAAACCATGTTCATCTCCCGCTGCTTCTGCTTCTCCTGACCATCCGGCAGAGCTGCCCTGCCCGGGGGCACACGGTGCCCTGCGGAGCAGCCGGAGGTGGCCGGACGCGGACTGCACCAGGGCAGCTGCCCAGAGGAAAATGGGATGGATTTCCTGTGCCCGGGAGCATCCCAGGAGAAAAACCGCTTCTGGACCCAGGTCAGGGGAAGGAGTGGCAGGAGCAGCCGGGAAGCGCCGGGAGCGAGCCGGGAGCGAGCCGGCTGGAAAGGCACCGAGGAGCCGGTGACCTTCGCAGGCTCCAGGGCTTGGGAGCACCAGGGCCAGCCCTGCCTCCCCGCAGGGCGCAGAGCGCTTGCCTTGGGCGTCTCTGCTACCATTCACCCTTTGCCAACCAAAACTGGGGACCTGGAGTTCAAGCACCAGTGGAAATCAGTGCAGAATATACAGAATATTTTCTTAGGGAAACTTATTTATTTCTGTTAGAGGCGCCAGCCCTCCGGCAGACACGCAGCCGGCGGCGCTCCGGGCTGTCCCCCCATCCCCATGTTCCTGCAGTCTCCCGGGGGCACATTTTGCTGGAGGAAGGGACGGAGCTGCAGCGGTGACGGCGCAGGGCCATGCCCCACGGCCCCGTCCCAGGAGCACCGACGTGCAAAGCTGGGGACCAACTCGGGGGGGACGGGGAGGGCTGCGCCAGCCACCGCGGCTGGCCCAGCCGGGTGCTGAGCTGAGGCCATGGGACGCACTTATTACAAAACCTTTTGTTCAGGCTTCAAGCTGGAAAAACATCCAGCTCCTCTTTTCCAGGCAGAGTTTTCCTCCGGGCTGTGTCATGTGGGAACCTCCCTCTGTCCCCGCTCGGGACCTGCTGCCCAAAGAGGGGCTCATCCTGCCCAAGGCCATGCGGGCTGGAGACGGCACGATGCTGAGCCTGGCGAGGACCCCCCGCCTTTGCACGGGGGCACCCACTTGTTCGGGGACAGGCACCAGGAGGCTGCCATGGTGCTCAGGAGGGGACTGACACCCAAGGAACCCCAACGCTGATCCCAACTGTCCCCCCGTGCCGGGGAGCAGACCTGACCCGGGGAGCAGATCCAGACCCGGGGAGCAGACCTGACCCAGGGCAGACATGGGCACGCTGCTGCCTTCTAGGAAATGGCAGGCGCGTGGCAGCCCGGGCTTGGGCGAGTGCCGGGCGTCTGCTGTGGGCGCAGCACTGCCGCGCTCGCCTGGCATTTATGAGCCTTCACATGTCGCAGTGAAACATGGGGAAAAAATTAAATCGACCTATTCATCCCATTATTCTAGAGGACAATTATAAAAAAAAAAAACCAAAAAAAAGGAGAAAAGAAACCCAAGAAACCCTTCAGCCTTCAACCCAGGAGCTATTGTGTGGGAACGGAGCAGGGAAAGGCTCTCGAAGGAGCTGGCCGGGCTGGGGGAGGCGCAGGGATGGCAGCGGGCAGTGCCCCCTGATCCCTGCCCGGGGAGGGGTGACAGCCCGCCGGCCGCACTCACCCTGGGGAGGTCAGGGTGCACCCCAAATCTCCACACTGAGAGGCTGGCGGGACCCACCCTGGGGTTGGGCGGCACCAGCCTCATTGCTGCAACGGAAATAACTGGAATAAGCAGAGCTGGTCTGCAATCGCAGGGAAGTCCCGGAGAGACGTGGGGCTCCAGAGGATCCCACCCCATCCCCAGCCGCCTGGCCAGTGCTCAGCCAGCCCCGGCACACCTACGGCACAGCCAAGCAGCCAGGAGCCTTCCTGCACAAGCCCACGGACATTTTCCACCTCATTGACAGCAAGAGCATTAAAATGCTGTTTTCCGAAGACACGGCACATTGAAATGCCAGGCCGTGGGTGGAATTTGGCGGGGGCTTGTTGGAAGGATGGCTCTGGCCACGGCTGGGCGCCGGTCCTTGGCACGCTGCAGCTGGTTCCCAAGGGAGGCACCGGGGTCTCCAAGGCCACTGCCGCCTCCATCCCTCCCAGCACACTGCAGGCAGGGCAGGCAGCGTCGAGCAGAGGCGGCCGGCGCGAGGAGCCCTGGACGGGGTCCTGCCCCTGTGCTTGGCTCCCAGCGCCGTCTCCCGCCCGCTGCCGGGCTTCTTTTGTCGGGATGTTGCGGCTGCCCCCTCCCACGGCCCCCGCTGAGCTCTGCCAGGGCCGGACCGCGGCCCCAGCGAGCCGGGCTTCCTCCGCTGGCAGAAAGCAAACGATGCGCAAGGCCAGTGTCCCACGGCCTCCCACCGTCCCTGCCCACACTGGGCCAGCGCTGCGGTGAAAATATGGCATGCGGCCAGGCAGTGCCGGGCACGGGAGGTGAAGCCGTAAAGCCGGCACTCTCCTCCCAGCTCTTCTCCATCCACCGGAGCTGGCCGAGGGCCGTTTCACCACAGCCGATCTCCCCTCGGTGCAGTGCCCCGCAGGCACCGTGCCCCAGGGCTGCTCTGCTCCCCTCGCAGGAGCACAGCATCAGGTCCCCGACAGCGCTGACCCTCCTTTTCTGTGGCAACACGTGCCTGCGCTGCCAGGGGGGTTTCCGCAGGCACCTAGCCTCTGCGGCAAACCCAGCCCTGGGCACGGCCAGTGCCCGCTGCTGCTCCTGGGGCATCCCTCCTGGCTAGGGGACAGCCAGCTCCAGGGGACACATCCCATTGGGAGGCTGGCAGGAGCCGGGATACATCCTGGCTGGCCGGGGCAGACTGTCCCGGCGCTGCCGGAACAGTGGGTGCCCACCCAGCTGGGGAGAGAGACCCAGGGGCTGCTGTGCAAGGGCGGCCGGGATGGGAGTTGGGGAGCAGGGGGAGCCCTGCTCCCACACCCAGCCCTGGGGCTGCCCCGGCGAACATCCTGGCCACGCGTGCCTTGGCGGGGCGGCAGGGCTATTTCGGGAGCTTTCAGCACCACCCAGAGAGGTGTCCGATGCTTTTATTTATAAACCCACTGGCTCCTGCCCAGCTCCAGCCGGCTCGCATGCAGGAAAAAGCCCAACGGAGCCAAGATAAACAGAGCCAGCAGCATCCCCGCACGGTAGGAGGTAACACCGAGCGAGCCAAGGATGCTCCGGCTGAACCACCCAGCCCTGGGCTGCCCGGCAGGATGGACATGCCTTGGCACTGCGGCCCCTGGGCCGGGCTTCAACAGCACAAGGCTGCAGCTACGTCTGCACAGCCGCCCTGGACAGACCCAGACATGCCAGGGCTGCCGCGGCGCAGGTGGGGGGCTGCTGGCAGGACCCCGTGCGCTGCCCCCAGCACAAGTCCTGCTGCTCCGTGCCAGGGACCTGCGTGTGTGGCACAGACGTGCCCGTGCCGCGCTCGGGATCTGCAGAGCCACCATGGGTAACTGCAGAACTGCAGCTGCCGTGGGACCCCTGATGCTGCGGCTGCCCCCCGCTTCCCACCCTGCTCGCCAGGCACTCCGCTGGGGCAGTCGGCCCCGCTCACGGTCAGCACTCTCCCCGGGGATTCTTGGGGGGGAAGTACCTTAAATACTGGCTGGGGCTGGGGCCAGAGCCCTCGTGCCCAAGGGCGGAGATGGATGCAAACTGCAGCTCCCGCTGAGCTGCCGAGCTCCGGTGGCCGGAGGTGAGGGTCCAGCCCTGTCCAAGGGGGCAAAAGGGCTGCCCCATGGATGGGGCTCCCCCCCAGCACTGGCTCCGGCCCCCAGCAGTGCAGCAACAATCAGGTTATTGTCAGTGTGCTGCCGGGGACACGAGTGTGCTGAGAATTCAACAAACCCAGCGCTTTCCGCCCATCCCACTGACTTTTCCAGCTGGGTCTAATCCCTTAAGATGCCCCGTCAGCACAGCCACGGCCCCACAGCCTGCAAGGAGGGATGGCAGCTCCCGGCCCCCCAGTCCCCCCCTCTCCCCCGGGCACCGTCCGGGGGCAAAGGCGCTGCAGTAACATGGCCCCAGTGGCTCCCATCGGGCTCAAGGTGGGCGCAGACAAAGGCACCACGAGCGCCAGCTCCAGCCGCTTCGGGAACTCGGCTAATAGGGTCCATTTGCCGGGTAGTTCTTGGAATAACAAATTGTATCATCCAAAAAAGCAAAACCACAAAAGGGGATCGGTTTGCAGCCCAGCTCACAAAAGCCCCTTGTCTGGAGGCCCCCCACGCCCCCCAATCTCCCGGAGAAAACTCAATTTAACCAAAATAAACAGTGCGCCCAGCCCTGCGCTCTCACGCTCTCCCCAGCAAACCGTGGAGCAACGCAGGCTCAACCCGATACCACAGCTGGCGAACTCGATCGCCCGGCTCGCCGCGCACCCTGGGCATCCCCGTCAGCCCCATCTGTTCGGCTGTGCCGCGCGGTGCCAGAGAGCTGCTGACCTCTCCTTCTCAGGTGCTTCATCTATCCAGCAAAATTGGACGCTCAAAGCTGGATGGTGCCCGGAGGCTCTGGGCACACCGCAGACCCTCGCCCCATCTCCTGTTGCCTCCAGGTCAGCAGCAAACACACAGAGGGAAAGGGCAGTCCCGGCTCCGGCAGGGCTTGCGCAGGATCAGGGAAGAGCGAGCCACGGACTTCCTCGCAGCGGGATGAAAGATGAGGCTTGACACCTGCTAAACCCTCTAATCCTCCGCTTGCTCATCACTATCAGCTCTCCAGCAGGCTCGGAGCCCACTAGCCAGGCGGGAGGCAGAGATTTACAGCAAGCGAGCCTCTCTGGAAGTGCCGGGGAGTGCGGTGGGGAGCGATCCCAGCCCGGCGGCGGAACCAGCCAGATGGACCCATCGGCTGCCTCCAGTTTCTAACCCCTGTGGGCCATGTCCCACATCAGCGCTCGTGGCCGAACCCCTGAGGTCGCCGGGGAAGTGCGCCCAAGGTCACGAGCGCCCTTTTGCACCCTAAGAGGACACGTTACTTGAGGTGCCCTGTCCTGGGAAGCTGCAGAAGGGGGAAATGGCTGAAGGGAGGAGAGTTACACCCCTTCCCAGTGGGGCTGCCATCCAGAATAATGAGATGTTGGGTTGTTCCTTCGACAGGGATTGGACCCCAGGGAGCAAACCCTGTCCCACGCCAAGGGCCCCCAGCAGCCAGCCCCACAGGGGTCTTGCTTATGGAAAGGTGTCCCCTGCCATGCCCCCAGCAGCCCAGCAATGAGGCGGACAGAGGTTTGCTTCTCCCACAGCCCTGATCTTCACACTTCACGTGCAGGGCAGGAGCGCCGGCTGCCAGCCCCCATCCAGAGCACGGCTCTAGCCCCTGGCACCCCGCTCTGGCCAGATACCCCAGACCCAAACCTCACTTGAATTCTTTGCAACCTGTCACGTGAGCAAGTCTGCTTGGGTTTCAGGCCAGCTTTCATCCCCGGACCAGCCACCACCAGCCAGGGGACTCAGACGATTTGTGATGCCCTGTCCCACCCATGCAGGATGTCACAACCCCGCAGCACACGGGCGCGGGGCTGGGAAACGGCCACGCTGGCATTTGCCTGACCTTTGGGGATAAACACGCCTGAACTCCCACATCCCCTGGGAGCACAGGATGCGAGGGGGCTGCATCCAAGACGGTTGCTCCAGCATCTCCCTTCTTCCCAGCGGGATGCCTGGAGTAAGCCGAGGCCAGCAGAGCTCCGGTCCACGGGCGACCCCACCGTCACGGCTCATCTGCCGTGGGTAATTTGCTGCCTGCCCGGCAGCACTCTCGCTGCATTCCTGCCCTAAGTACCGCGGATTTGCTGTGCTTTATGAAAAATGAAAAGAATGTTTTAAATGAAATTAATTCTTACAAACCCAAGATTTCATAAAAGCACTGCCTGGGCACGGTTTGGCACGGGCCCGCTCCTGTTCACTCTACTGGCCTTCCCCTGGGGGGGGGGAAATACCAGGCTTGGTATAAAATAATTACAAACTCACTGTAGCTCTGCTTATAACTGCTCGGAGGAGCTCTGGGGTCTCGTCCTAGCTCATAGTTTACATTTGGCAACAACATCACACGTGGTCTTTAAGAAACAGGTATGTGAGAATGTGTAATGGAAAAAAGCATCAGCGGACGTGCCGAGCAGCATCAAACGCGCCCCGGACGGAGGAACGGTGCCGGACACCTGAGCATCTCACAATGGGGCCGTGCCATGTCAGCCGGTGCTTCTCAGCCGGCACGGCACAGCATGGTGCAGCATTTAGCACAGACAAGGTCTGGTTGTGGCACAGACGTTTCTGTGCCGGCGGTGGGAAGGAGCGAGCGGAAGTTCAGGAAGCGGGCACAGAGCTGCTGGTGCTCGGCACGGCCCCACCAGCTTCCTTTGGAGGCAGATGGGGGAACTGACACAACGCTGCTCAGCTCTCCCTTTCATCTTTACTTTAAAAAGCCACTACATTAAAGCCACAAAGCCACCCAAGCGCCGAAGCACCTCTCTGCTGTCCCGCCAGCCCCCGTGCCAGGGATGCTCGGCAGGACGCGGCACTCGCTCGTGGCCGGAGCAGCTCACAGATGCCCTGTCCTTGTTATTTATGTAACGTAAAGCGCTATTTTCGTCTGTTCATGCATTGTCCATGAGGCAGCAGCCAAGACTCCCAACGTGACCCTCAGAGGTCCGTGGGCACACAGCGGTCACTGGGCTCCAGGACGCTCATGCCGCCACGGCCAGGGGGACGCCCCAGCCCCAGCCCCAGCGGCACCCGAGGTGCCCGGGCACGGCCCCGCGTCGCCCGTGCTGGCCTGGTTTGCGGTCTGCTCTCCATGCCCGGGCTGCAGCGGGTGGGTTTATCAGCCTGACCCCTTCGGGGCACAAGGGATCTGAAATTAAAGGCAAAGAAAAGACAAAAGTATCGCTGCTGTAATCCAAACCCAGGACCTTCGGGGATCTGCCTGTGGGTTGCGAGCGCCAGACTGGCAATATCAGGAAATATGAAGAAATAGCAATAAAAGTAGGCTTGTTTCTCTCCACTGGCTGGCTGGCTTACAGGACACTGGAGCAGCTGAGAAATACCTTTCTGCAGTCATTGACAATGCATGTTTGAGGCTGAAAATATGCTTCTCTGGCAAAAGCCCACATATTTAACCCCGGTGGGCACCAGCAGCTCACCCCGCGGGTCCGGGAGCAGGGCACCAGGGAGATCAGCGGGATTTCACAACCTCCCTGGGCACGCAGCCGCGGTGGGGGACGTTGCTCTCAGCTGCTGACACCGAGCCGCTGAACAGTGAGCAGGATGCAAGGGCGATAAGTGGCAAGTGTTGAAATTAAAGCCACGCTGAAAGCAAAGGAACTGTTGCAAGCTCCCCTGCGTGCCAAGCCTCCCGTCGCCTTATCGGTGCTTCCCTGAAAAAGATGGCTGTGTTGTCCTGACATTAAATATTCTCTTTGCAGTGATCCCTATCTCCCCCATCTCACTTGCAGCACCCGAATGCTCCAGCACTGATGTGCACCCTGGATTCACACTCTCACCCCTCGGAGCCGAGCCTGGAGCAAAGCCAAAATCTCCAAAGAAAAAATGCAGCCAGAGCTTCCAAGTTTCGTGGTAAAACCACATGATGTTGATGGGAAGCCATAAATCAGTCCCAGGCTCTCTCAGCCTCCGGTAACTTCTTAAAACAAACCTGGGCTGAATTTTAGGACTTGTAATGAAATCTGAAAGCAGGTGAATTGGCCGCAGGCTTTAAGCATCACTGCAAGCCGATGCTTGCACAGAGCAGCTTGGCTGCTCCGGAGGACCCCGATCCTTGGCTGAACGGGCTCAGCTCTCCTTTAAAGATGGGCCACAACCAAAGCAACTTCCACCTTCTGCAGGTGTCACGTCCATCTTTGCTGGAGAGTGGAAGAGCCCCGAGCACTGCTCCACCGAGACCTGCCCGGCCCTGGGGGCACCGACAATGCCTCCGACAGCAGGAGCAGGAAAGGAAACACCACGGGGGATTTTGCAGCGAAAGGGGTAAATCCTTGTGTGGCTGCAGGGATCGGGGCAGCTACACGAGGTGGTCTGGGCCACAGGGTCTTGGGTTTCGGTACAGAACAAAAAGAAGGCTCTTACTTGGCTAATGTGCCTCCAAAGAAAGGCTGTATCCTTGTTTGCTCCCACTGCTGCATTGTCTGCGGATAAAGACAGGGGATAGATCTCATCTGATACCAGCAAAATCATCTCATCCATCTGGACAGGGCTCTTTACAAGACCCTGCTTTAGAATTTAGATCCCTGGGAACTTGGAAGGCAGCAGTGAAACAAAACCCTCCGCAAGAACAATAAAGAGGCTCTCGGCGACAGCCAGAGAGATCTGCAGGGCAGGCACAGGCAGCGCTGCGAGATCCCAGGGGTCCGGCATTGCTGGGCCGCTCGGGTTTGCAGCAGGTTTGCAGAACTCTGCTGCTTTTGGGGAATTCCTGGGGCCGCACCCTGCCTGGGGAAGGCAGAGCTTCTGCTGGGAGAACTGCACTTCAACGCAAGACATAGGGACTCGGTTTTTTGGTGCAAAATATCCAAGCCGGGAAAGCCCTCTCCGCCACCTCCCTGCATCCACAGCAGGTGGACATCGAGATCATTGTCCTCCTCCCTGGCTGCTTCTTGCCAAGCCCTGTCCTGGACAGAGGCGCCTGGAAGAGCCTCTGAGGACAAACATCTCCAGATGGGCCAGAGGGACGGGCTCGGCCCCAGGGAAGGTCACGGAGACGGGACCTGGCTGCTCTGCAGATTTTGGCTGCAGTTTCTGCCTGTGATCTGCAGCTTTGCTCCGTGAACTCGGCTGACAGCGGGGCTGGGGGCCATCGGCGCACTCTGCGTTAATGGGCTGAGGGTACAGCAGAAACCCTCAAGTAGCCGCCTTCAGCTCCTTTTTTCTCCCACCTCAGTTTTAATGGCACCCATCTCCCGCCTCCGGCACCCCTGCCAAGCTTGGGAGCTTTGTGGGGAGGCAGCATCCAGCAGGAGCCATGGAGTCCCTGTTGGGGTGCTCCTGTGAGGACATGGGGGTACGGGGCAGAAGGTGGCCCTGGCGAAGGGTCTGGCTCCTGCAGCTCCTTGGGAGCAGCTGAGCGATGCCCGCAGGTGAGCCGGGATGCGCAGAGCAGAGCAGAGCATCCCGCCGGCCGCGCCAGCCCCTGCGCCCCCCCCGATCCTGCGCAGATGTTTCCCCGGTGCACGGCCATCCATCCAGCCAGGAGGGCCCTTCTCGGCCGGACTGGATCTCATCGCTTTGAAGTTCCCAGCCGACGCGCTGGGTTAGGCAGCCAGACCAGACAGCCCTGGGGAAGAGGCCAGCCGGCCAGGGATGTGACTCAGGAACGGCTCCGGCAACAAGGGGAAAAGGAAAAGCGGTTTATTATGTCTGTGCCGGCGTCCAAGTCGCCACGCAGGGGAAGCAGGGGAAGCTGAGCCCTGACCGAAGGGGAGAGCCCAGGGGAGCCAGCGGCATGGGGTGTCACCCCGGCTTCACCTGCCACCCCCGAGGGCTCTGCTCCCGCGGGACTGCTGCAGGACACAGCCAGCAGCACCCAGCCCCTCTCCCCAAAATGTACATCACAGGGAACCCCTGCGTGCGAAGGAGGGAGTGGGCATGAGTCAATGCCCCCCTCCACCTTTGTTAAGGGAGCTAATTTGCCTCTCTAATTAGCCGGCGACTGAGCGCATGGGGGAGTGGGGAGGCTCGGAGCCCAGCGCATGCCCAACAGAGCCAACAGCCTGCACCCCCTCCCACAGGGAAGGGGCTGGGAGGGAGAAACTGGGGGAAGACAAATGCAATTTGGTGTCTTTTTATCCCTCCCCCTCCTGAACCATTAGATTTTATTGTCTCAGACATTTTCTTTAGCGCAGGGGAATGGAAACTCTGCTCCCTCCCGGGCTGTGGACAAGCTGAAATAGGAGAGAATGACAGAGGGAGTGTGTGAGGATGGGAAGGGACCAGCCCCGCACGCCCTCTCCACCGGGGTTAATGCCTTTTGCAGGTGCCGTTACCCAAATACCCTCGATCCGCCGTTCCCCTGGCTCTCAAGGAGCACGGCTGCTGCACGGGCAGAGGGGACACGCATGGGGCCCAGGGCCGCAGCAGAGGCGGTTTTGTCACTCACATCTCAGATCCCAAGAGGAGAGAGAACATTAAAACCAGGCGTCTTTATCTCAACCTTCACAGGAAAGGCTGTGCTGCCCGTCAGCAGCCGAGTGCTCGGATGCACCACGCAGCGCCTGCGTCCCATGATGGATCAGCTCTGAAAACAACACCCTGCTAATCTTCCTCCCCAGCAGCCATAAAACTGTCTTCCCAGTTCCTTCGGAGAGGATTTACAGCGACTGAAAGCATCCCGGCGCGGCTGGCGGAGGCGAGAGCCCCCCGCGGGTGCTGGCCCCACACCTGGGGCACATCCTGGCAGCGCGGCGATGCCCCCGCGCCTCTCGGCTCCCAGCCGCTCCACCTTGTTTGTCCCCCAAACTAACGCTCCCCAGGAGGGACTTGGCAGCCCCCCCAGAGGAGGTCAGTGCCCCCAGGACCGTGCCTGACCCCCGGAGCCTCTCACCGGGGTCCCACTCTGGCTGCCCTGGGCAGCACCCCCCAAAAGGCCCAGGAGGAGAAGGCGTTTCTTGGCACTGAAACAGGCAAAGCAGCTGCGGAGCAGCCGATGGAGGGGCACCCGCTTGCGCCGGGCATGTGAAGTCCTCCTGCAGCGCCTGCGAGGCAGGGATGCTCGCACGGCCCGTCCCTTCGCTGGGCTGGCACGCGGCCCCCATGATGGGGGGCAGATGGGGCAGGGCTCTACCCCGACAGGGACAGCCTGCAGTTTTGGTCACAGCCTTGGTGACCGCCCCACGAGTGGTGAAACGCGAGGGGCAGCATCTCACCCAGCCACGGGCTCCCCAAGATGCAGCTGGTTTCCAGCCCCGTGGGCTTTCTGGGCTCATGACCCACAGGGGTCCGAAACCCTGTGGGGCTGAGCGCTGGGGGCCACCCCGCGACCCCCCGGCACAGCCGACGCTGGGCCCCTCCCGGGGGCTGAGAAAGCACTGAGAAATGCTTACAGTGCTGGGCAGTGGGAGCGAGAGGGCTGCCCCCATGCTCCCCCCGCACCGTATCCGAGTGGGAAACCGAAAACCCGACACAAGGCGAGCTGTGCTGAGCCCCTGCCAAGAGCCACGGACAGAAATATCCTTGATTTCACCAAGGTGTGAATAACTTTTGACACTTCTAGGGCTTATTGCCTTAAAAAAAAATCCCCCAGCAGTCCCCATTCACACTCCGCAGGACTGTGTTTCATATGAATGGAATATATGAATCACTGTAAAGAATTTAAATGCTTCCCCGTACAAAGAAAAGCTCCCTCTCCGCCTCTGCTATTGCAGCCGGGCTCCGCGCAGCCTAAAACAAAGGCATGGCAGGAGACGGGGACAAATCCCAATCACCAAACCGCTGCTTCTGCAGGGCAGCTCGGCGGCCAGGGGCAGACCGGGCTTTCGGTTTGAGCCAGGCAGCTGGTGCAGAGCCGGACACCCTCCACCACCCACTTCAACCCGTAACCGACTCCTGTGGCTATAGCACTTGTGTTTTCCGAAATGCCGATGAGCTCCTGACAGCTCCCGGCTTCACGTCTCCGTGTGCCTTTCACGTTTCAGCTCAGCACCCACCCCTAAACCCCAGTTTTCAGACTGGAACAAACAAATGAAGAAAATCGCTTTACTCCCATTCCTCTGCCCAAACACAGCGGGGCAACGCACTGCCCCGCTGTCGGGCGGGGATCGGGTCAGCCTGGCTGATGGAAACCGGGTGATTCCTCCTGCGAGAATCTCTCCCAGTTTTTAGCAGTTTGGCTTTTGCTGCTTCTTTTCCCCCCGGGCAACAGGGCGAGGAGGAAAAATGTCACTGGAAGCCTGGCGCAGCCCGGCTGGGTTTCCAGCTGTGATGTTTCCCCTGGCATCGCTGCCACAGCTCTGCGCACACAGTCGCGTCTGCAGCCCCGGCAGCGCGAGGGAAGCCAAGACGGGGCTCCAGGCACCCGGTTTATGTTCGATCTTTCAAAGAGCAGAGGCGGAAAACCCGAGCGCGGCCGGGGCCTGCCCCAGGACCCTCGTCTCCCACCGCCCACCACGGTGCTGCCCCTGCCTGGGGGGGCTCACAGCCGCCGGCCCCGCCGCCAGCTCAGTGTCCTAAATTCGTAGGATCCGGCTCTGAAAGGAGCAGCTTTGTTTCCCAGTGTCCCTCGCAGACGGATCAAAACTGCATTTTTACAGAAGCAATAAAAATCCCAGGAATTCACCGGCCTTATGATTTATTAAACATGTTCCTTATAGCAAAGCTGCCCATAGATGAGAAAATATCTCCGGTAGGTTATTGCCTCGCCTGGGGCTACCGTACAGGGGGGATCTCTTTTCCATCTTATTGGGAACGTTCAAAGTTGGGGAACCTGGTAGATCAGGAGCTAATTAACAGCAACGGTCTTAAAAAACCAAATAAAATAAGCACCTTGTATTTCCCAAGGTGTTTGCGGAAGGAGCCGCGGCAACCTGCCCAGATCCTACCGGCACCCGGGAACCGCTGGGTGCAGATGTTTGCAGCTGCGGGAGGGGAGAACCTCCCGGCGGGGCCAGGGCATCGAGCCGTGCCGACGTGCCAGCGGCGGCGATCCCAAAGGTCACAGCACTTTCCCCAAAACACTTTTGTTCTCGCAAACGTATTCCAAGGGCAGAAAGACAGGTCTGAACGTTAGGATACGGCTCGGTCTGCCTGGTTCCTGGACACGGCAAAGCCTCTGGGTACGATGCAGCGGGAACGGCGCGCGATTGAAGTGGGGCAGGGAGAAAGGGGATGGCTAAGGGGAGAAAGAAATAGAGCAAAGCATGCGGGCTCGGACGGCGCCGGGGAAGAGGCGCTTGGAAGCGCCCTTGCAGAACTGCTCTCTGCAGGGGGAAAAGTCACCAGGATCGCGGGGGCTCGCGAACCCCAAGCGGTTTTCCCCCGCCCGAGCCCGGCGCGACCCGCGGGGCCGCCCAGGTGAGCGCGGGGAGCGGGAGCGGCGGAGCCCTTACCTCGGCGGAGCGCGGCTCGGGCGGGCACGGGCTGGCGCCGGCGGGGAGCGGGCGAGGCGGGCCGGGCCGGGCCGGGCACCCCCGCCGCGGGGCGGAGCGGGCGGGCCGGTGCGGGGCGGAGCGGCGCGGCGCGGCGCGGAGCGCAGGCGGGAGGCGCGGAGCGGAGCGGAGCGGAGCGGGCAGCGCGGGGCCGGGCCGGGCCGGCTGCTGCGGTGTCTTCCTTCTCCCTCGTTTTTCGCCTGCTTCGCTCCCCCCGCCCCCGGAGGTCGCAGCCCGGCGGCGCTTCTGCCGTCCTCCCTCGCAGGAGGGAGGCTCCGCGCAAAATAAAGCGGTGCAAGTGCGGCCCCCCGGCCCCCGCGCCGGCGGGGTGGGAGCAGCGGGCGCTCGGCCCCCTCCTCGCCAGCCCAGGGGGTGGGCAGGGGCCCCGGGCACGGCACGCACCCCCGGACCCGCTCTGCCCTCGCCTGGGGCAGGGGTGCCCCGCGCCCCGCGGGTGCCGGTGCCAGCAAACCAGTGGCGGGGGTGGGAGAAGAGCCCCCTCCGTCGGCAAAGCACCTGGCGCTGGGTGCTGCCCGCCTCCCGCGCGCCCGGGGACGGGGCAGACTGGGGTTCAACCCTCTTTCCCCCTCCCGGCCCATCCGGCAGCACGGGGCTGGAGCAGCTTGCTCCCACGCTCCCCCAAACCCACCGCCCGTTCCCTTCGCGGGCACAGGGCCAGCGCGAGCAGGAGGTGCTCCCCCTCTTTGCCATGGCGGGGGGACTTCACCACCCCAAAAATCCTCCTGCCCCGAGTGGAAAAGTCGGGAAGTGTGGTGCCAGCGCAGCCGGGTCCTGCTGCCTCTTGGTTGGGCACAGTTTGAAATCACGCACCGGGACAGAGGTGCCCCGATCCCGGGGGAGCGGGGTGCCCGCAGCCCCCACCTCCAGCCTTTCCCAGCCACCATGTGCTGCCCATTCCCGAGGCAGAGGAGCTGTGGCGTCCCGCTGGCAGCCGCGTGCCAGGCACAGCCGGGACACCACCAGCATTGCCGCAGCTGCTGGGGTGCCTGGGCCCGGGGGGTGCAGGGCCCCGGTGTGCCCCGGGAGGCAGATTAGGGTTGCTCAGGCAACAGGCATGGAGAAAGCCCGTCTGGATCGAGGCCGCTGGGGCGCACAAGGGTGTTTGTTTTCCGTATTAAGCGCCTGAGCAAGGCGGGGGCATCAGACGGCTAATCCCCCCTCAATGCCTTCCCTCGGCGAGCGGCCACCGTGGGGCCAGACCCTGCTCCCCGGAATGCTGATGTGCTCTGCCCCGCGTGGGCGACGGGGCTGGGGCTGGGGCGGGGGTCCCCTCGTGCCCCGAGCAGGCAGGGCTGGGGGTCCACCTGCAGCTGGTCCCTACCGCAGGCCATGGTGAGCAGCTTAGAGCAGCCCCAAGGCTGCTCCTGGCCAGGGCTGAGCCTGGCTGAACCACGGCACACCGTCACCTGCTGCTCAGGGACCGCGGCCCCAGCGGCACGGCTGCTGGCAGAAACTGCTCTGCCGCCATCTCAGCCCCCCAGCCTCAGCTGCCATGCCTTGGCAGTGGCGGCTCTCCTGCCCTCGCCCTCATCCCATCTGCAGCTCCGGTGCCCGGGAGCCTGGGCACAAGGTAGAGTGCAGAGGGGCCTCCGCCGGCACGGCGGCTCCCGCAGAAACGGACCAGCCTTGTTTAACCGGAGCTCTCACTGGCAAAGCATTTCCTCTGCACGCAGACTCATTAGCCAGCACAGACATTCCTCTGTCCCACAGAGCGAACCATCGGCTGTAGCCTCGCTCTGTGCCGGCCTCTCCTGCCTGTCATCGCCCCCACGCCGGCTCGCTCCTCCACGGCCCCCACGCCTGCCCCTTTGCCAGGACAGAGCCTGGGGTGCAGCTGTGCCACCCTGGCCGTGCCGCCCTGGCTACCCTGCTGCACCTGGCCACGCACCGGCTCCTTCCCTCTGCCCGGAGCACCAGGGGCACTCGCTGTGAGCTCAGCGGTGTCCCCACAGCACGGTGCCATCCCGAATGGTGTATGTAGGGCACCGGGGACGAGCATGCCTGTGAGGGCACATGCAGGCATGGCTGCTGGTGGCACTGCACCCCGGACGTGGCTCATCCCCAGACACGGCTCATCCTGGAACACGGCTCAGCCCGGAACACGGCTCAGCCCAGGCGCAGCAGCGTGGGGCTGGGTGCCGGCTGTGCCGAGCCGTTGCTGAAGGCTCTTCTTCCCGGCGGGAGAGGGAAGCCGGGCTTAGTGCGGGATTTAGCGGCTCTGCTGCCTCTAACCTCTGGCAGCTCTGCGCCTGCCTGCTGTGCCAGGGCTCCGTGGTGGCCCCAGCCTCCCAGGGGGGCAAAGAGATGCCTCCGCAAAGACTGGCATCGAGCTCACCGTGCCAGCAGCTGTGAGTGAGCCGGCGAGGGCCCCGGCGCTGCAGCAGCACCGAGACCTGGGTGCACGGGCATTGCTGCAGCCAGGGGCTTGCAGGGTCCTGGGTTTGCTCCCCCCCAAAAGCCCCGTCCCAGCCATCCTGCCGCTCCGCACAGGAGGAACGAAAGAGAGGGAGGAGAAATAATTCAATCTCGGGCTGAAAAATGCCTTAACTTAATTTCAGTGGGTCACGGACATAATCAAATCGGCCCGTGCATTGGAATATCGTTTCCATGTTTCCACAAGACGGATAATTGTGCTCCGAAAACCAGCCCTTGGTGCTGAGCAGGAAAATCCGCCGTGGGGGTGGGAGGGGACCAGGGGCCGGGCTGGCAGCCGGGGGCCTGCAGCGCTTCTGCCCAGCAGAGCCCCGTCGTGCCGGCGGCCGCGCACCGTGGTGTCCCCACGGCAGAGGAGGCTGAGCCCCGCCAGCCGCACGTGCCGGGGTGCACTGCCGTGCTCGCTCAGCTTGCTGGCAGGGCTGTGCTGGGCTGTGCCGAGGGCAGGGCCGGGGGCCCGGGGTGCATCGCCCCGGCTTTGCAGGCAGTGACAAGCAGGTGAGAGGTGCCCTGGGTGGGAGGAGGCTGGGATGCGAGCGACGGTGCCGGCTCAGCGCGGGGCGAGCCGCGGCTCCGTGTGGAGCACGGTGCCAGATCCCAGCCTTCGGGAACATTCAGTGATGGATTAAATGCAATCTGACTACCACTGTGGGAGGTTGGAGAGAATTACTTCATACAAATGCACTTCGGAAAGTATTTAGAGTCAAATTTTCAAAAGCCCCTGAACGATTTAAGAGCCAAAATCCCATTTTCCAAAGTCACTTAAATGAGCAAGAAAAGATCAGTAAAGAAAACACGCCGGCCAGCCGGGGCCTGGCGGGGAGTGGCTGTGGCGGCCGCGGGCGCAGCACCCTGGAGTGGCCGCTCCGCCGGCGTGTTGCGAGGTGCCGGTTCAAGCAGCGGCAGCCATCGGCCACCACAGCCGATTACTGGGAGACACGAGGATGCATCGGTCCCCGAAAGCATCCCCTGCATTTTTGCCCCGGGAGTTCAGCCCAGGCTGGGGACAGGTCCCAGCGGGTCAGCTCGCAGGGGACAGCCCTGCCAGGCCTGGGGACAGCGCCGGGCTCTGCACCGGCAGCAGCTGTGGGGACGAGTGGCCACCGCCGGCTCTGAGCGCGGACCCCGCCGGGGCAGGAAGGGTCCCCGGCTGTAAGGGGAGAAGGCAGGGCTGCAGCTGGGAACCGCATGGCTCCTTCCCTTACCCCATAACCGCTGCAGCCTCCTAAAAGCATCTCTAGTTCCCTGTTCAGCATCCTAATGAACCGCAAGGGCAGCTGGGACCCTCTGAGGCAGCAACCACGGAGACTCGACCCCCCCAAAGAGTAAATCCCAAAGCAATTAGCTTTGCAAGCTTCGGCCGGGCTGGTGGAGGTTCCACATTCCTCGGTGGCTATAAAGCTCTTTACTGGGATTGTTTTCCTGCGTAAGCTCTGCCCGGGGTACACATGGCCATGGCTCCAGCTCCCAGCGCCTTTGGTGCATGTCATAAAAAACACACTCTCAGCACGTTGCCTTTGCTAGAGCTAAAAAGAAGCGGGTTTATACACTTCCCCCGATAGAAAGCATAAAGGATCTGAGACAGAATTCTTGCTCCAGGATCCTTTACAATTCCTGGAGGACATTTTTGGAAAGGGAAGGGTTGTATTTACTTTGGCAGCTGACTCCGCTCCTATATACATATGCATGGAAAAACTGCACTCACCTAACATTTCCACAGCTCCCTTTTCTGCAGAGAGCCAGCCCAGGTGGGAGCTGGCGGCCCCGAGACCTCTGTTTGGACACGGCACATTGAATTGAAAGCCACAGAGGAGCTGAAGGTTAAACCTCTCCCCTCGGCGGCCCCGGAGGCTTCTGGCCCTTCCCGGGCAAGTGCTTGCCCAGAGCCAGCGGGCAGAGGTGGCTGAGCCCTGAGCAGAGCTGTGGGGGAAATGCTGCTGCGGTTCGGGGGGGAGGAGGAGGGGGAAGAGGAGGAGGAGGGCTGCTGGGCACTGCTGACAAGTGGGAGCAGGAGTCGGAACAAGAGCAGGAGCAGGAGCAAGTGATGTCTCCAGCCCCGTGCTGCCACGAGGGTCGCAGGGACAGGAGCGAGGTGGCCCCAGCACCAGCAGCAGGGCGTCCCTGAGGGCTCAGCCGTGCCCTGACCCACGCAGGCAGCCGGCGCAGGGCAGCCCCTTGCTTGCCGAGATGTCGGGATAGGAGCGAGGGGTGAAGTGACCCACGTCGCCGTTAAACACAGCAAATGCAAACCAGACGCACAAATGCTGCCGCAGGGTGTTGCTTGAAATAGCTCAGCACGGGCCCAGGGATGCGGCATTCACACGAACAGCAGCAGCATCTGCTCCTGCACTGGCTGCTCTTGTCCCTCGCCCACCACGACGGCAGCTGATGGCGACAGGGAAGCCTGCCCGTGGTCCCTGCAGATGCACACGGCCCTGCCAGCGGTGTTGGGGCGGGGAACTGGGAAGATTCCCGGTGAATAACCCTCCGGGCTATATTTTTCCTGAAGACATTAATTCTCAGCTTCCTTCTGGGGTAGGTGTTGCAGCACTGCCCTCCTCGCCCACGGCTGCGGTCCCCCGAGGGCAGCCGGGAGCTGCAGTGAGAGCAGCCCTACTAATGGATGCCGTCGCACATCGGGCTCTGTGTCCTGTCGGGGCAGGTGGGGAAGCAGCGAAACGCAGCTCCCCGGGGAACGGCAGTGTTTGCAAGTGTGGAATCAGCTGGAAAACGCACTCCTCCCCGGGTTTCCCCAGCTTCACCTGACCCAAACCAGCTCACCGAGACAGCAGCTCAGTGGGAGCGCGGGAGAGGACACGGCAGCTCCAGAGCTCGCCGCAGCTCAAGGCAACAGGGGTGGCACAACCAGAGCCAGGCACCGTCCCCGCGATGCCCCATGCCCGATATGCCCCACGTGCCCCCCGCCACCCTCCTCTCCAGGCACCCCTCCCCGCCCTGCACCTCCAGCCTTTCCGTGGCTGCTGTGATTAATTCACTGACAGTGGGGTAGGAATAAATCAACTCGTTGGCACATTGTAAATTCATCACGTGCTGGGGGCGCACATTCCAGCCCACCATAAACACCCCTGGCTACGAGCTAGTAAATCTGCCTCCAGAGCCGGCGGGTGAAGAGTCCCTGGGTCCCAGGGGCTGCTCCATCCCAGGGTTGGGGTGACCCCCCAGCACCCAGCCGTCCCTGGAGGGGGGTGGCTCAGCAGAGGAGCGGTCAAGGGCAGACTCACCCGGCTGCTGTCACCCTCCTGGTTTGCATCCCTCCTCCCCACGCCATTCCTGCACCAGTGACCAGGGTGGGTGCTGCTGTCTGCATGCTGCGCCCATGGGTGCTGGGGACCCATCCCATGGGATGAGGGCAGGGTCCTGCAGCCCATCCAGGAGCTGCTCCGGGGGTCCAGCAACCCACCTGGTGCGCGCAGCAGCATGAGAGGAGGTTTGCTGCTCCCTGTGCTCTGCTGTGCTGCTGAAACGTTTATGCAGTAAACTAGTTGTAAAAGAGAAAAAAAAATAATGTTTTATTATCCACCAAACAGCTGCTGCTTCGTTTTATGGGGGTCATTCTCCGAGGAGGTCCGGCCAGCGGAGCAGAGGCACAAAGCCGAGGTCCTGGCAGGCTCCAGGCTCCCGGCACCCCCCGGCTCGGCTGCCCCCGGTACCCCCCACCCCACAGCCCCAGGCTGGCACTCGGGGTGGGTGGTGGCAGCAGGGCACTGCCCGGGGAAGTGCACTTGTTGCTTTATGATTTTTATCAGCCGCACTATTGTTGGGGCTGTCAGCAGGTCGCCTTGTGGAGGCGGCGCGGGGGCCCTGCTCAATGGGTGCCGGCGCAGGCCTGCGTCCTGCGGCACCCGGAGAGCCAGCTGCGAGGCCAGACGGTGCGTGAGCAGCTCCGGAGGGCAGGGCAGGGGAGCGGGGGCCCGGGCTGGTTCCCATCGCCTTCCCTGGGAGAGGAAGCCGGGGCACGGCACAGCCTCCCCGTTCCCAGAGGAAGCCGAGCGCTCGGGACGTGGCATCGCTGTTGTCCGGAGCATGGCGCAGGGTTGCAGGGTGTGGATGCCACCCTGGTGTGCCGGAGGCTGGGGCTGCTGTAGCCCTCAGCACTGCATGGAGCCTGCCCCCCCGGAGAGTCAGCTGTGGGGCTGGGGGTCCCTGGGCATCGCTAGGGCATGGGGTCCCCATGGGGGGGGTGAGCGTTGACGGGGACAGGCAACGGTGGGGACCTGTCAGCCCTCACCCCTGCTGCTCCCCTTCCTCCTTCTCCATCACTTGTGCCCCCTTCGCCCGTGCCGGTGGGAACCATGTGGGCACGGCTTGGGCGGCCCCGGGCCACGGCTTGTGCCAGCGCTGGGGAGGGGGCGCGGGAGGCTGTGCTGCCTGCCCCAGCGCCGCACCGCGGCCGGTCCAAGAGCTCCCAGCAACTCCAGCCCTCTATGAAATAATTTGTTATTTTAGTTGTAAAACAGTAAGTGGCCCCTTTCCAGGCGGCGCCAGGGAAAAGCCAAATGAGCCCCACTCCCGTTAATGACTGAACCATTCAGTCAGCACGGGCAGGGACTGGCAGAGGAGCGGGTGCCCGCCTCCCCCTTGCCCCCTCCACCACCCCAGCCATGAGGGCCAAGGTAATGATTAATTACTGGGTCTGCCACCTCTCTAAGCAGCTTTTGTGCAGGGCGAGTGTGCCGGCGCCATGCGTACGTGTGGAGGGCACTGCCAGCATATCCAGGTGCTGGGGCTGGCACCTTTGCCATGCCCGGTGTGCCAAGGGGTCCCATGTGGCTCAGCAAATGCCGGCATGGCACTGCTCTAACCAAGCCGGCTGCTCTGGCTGCCCAGAGTGTGTCGGGCTTGCCCGGTGTGAAAGCAGACGGACCCACAGCCCAGTGCCATGCTGCTGCAGTGCCACGGTGCCCCAGTGCCACGGTGCAGGACTGGCTGATGCTGGGAGGAAAGACTGGGAATGCATACCACCACTGGGTCAGACTGGGAATGCAGTCCCAGGGGTGAGCACTGGGCACCCCACTGGAGAGGGAGAGGAGGAGGTTTAACCCTTTACATGCTCAGGGATAAAATCTCCCTCTCCTATGCCCAGTGCATGAAGACTGGTATCAGTGCGGGGCGGGCAGCGGGGCCACGTGCCGGGTGAGGCGGGAAGGCTCCTGCGGTGCAGCGCTGCCCGGCCCGGGCAGGGTGCAGGCAGGGCTAGCCCCAGCCAGGCAGCAGGATGGGCACACCTGAGGCTGACAGCCCCCCAGGTGGGGGGCTGCCTGCACACGCCCTATATAAGGGGCCAAAAGCCCAGCCCAGAGCTGGGTTTGGGCTGCTCCCTCTGGGTAAGGAGGGGGCATTGCTGCTGGTGGGGTCTGTCCCTGGGCTGGTGGGGTCTGTCCCTGGGCTGGTGGGGTCTGTCCCTGGGCTGGTGGGGTCTTCTTTGCCTCTTTCTATGCTGGGCTTTTGTGAAGCTGCCTTCTAGCCCAGCTCAGAGCTGGTGGCCTGGGCAGGAGCAGCCCCCAGGCTTTGCTGGGTGGCTCTGCTGATGGCTGGGGAGCCAACCTGCTGGAAAACCCTCAGGGGCTCACCTCCCTGCAGGGATAAGAGGTCACAGCTTGTGTGTCACTGGGAGTGATAGATGTGGCTGCCTGCCCTGCTGCAGCCCCAGCTTGGCTGTGCTCGTCTGGTGGTGGGTGGAGAGGTGCTGGGGTGAGCACTGGGGTGGGGAGCAATGTGCTGGCTGGGAAGGCACGGCTGCCCCGGAGCAGCTGGGGTGGAGCTGGGACAGGCGCTGTCCTGGGAAGCATCCAGGTGGAGATGCCAGCTTAGGCACCAGGCTGCTGAGAAGGACTAACTGGGGTCCTGGGTGTGGGGGTCCAACTGACCCCTCTAAAGCCCAGCCCAAGGTGGGAGCTGAGGACTTTCCTTGCAGGAGCTGTGCCCAGGCAGGGGTAAAGGCCAGCACTGCTGGCCCCGGACACCCCAGTCCTGGCTATGTAGCACCCACCACCCAGTTCACAAACATGGGTGCCTTGCAGAGACCATCCTGAGAGCCAGCCTTGAGCGGGGCAGCTCTGCAGCTGCTGTAGCTTGACATTTATCCCAGCCCAAAATCAACACAGAGACTTTTCTGCAGACACTTGGGGCCAGGTGGGGGAACTGTGGGGTGAATAAGGGTCTTTTCCTTGATCTGCTATTACAACAATAAAGCTGGGAGCCTGCCAGCTTGCTTGGGCATGGCTGCCCCAAGCAGCACACCCATGCCAGCTGGGGCTCAGCTACATGGGGCCGCCTATGCCTGGCATGGGATGCGCCTGCCTGAGCCTTGCTCAATTAATGTGAGTTGGTAATGACTTTCTGCTGATACGGATGTGATGTCCTTTGGAAACCAGCACCCTGACACATGTCCTTTCCTCTTCCCAGTGCAAATACAGTGATGCGGCTGCTGCAGCCCTCGGCCCCAGGGCTGGACATACCCCGTGGACACAGGTGGGTGCTGATGGTGGCTGCTGGGCGTGTTTGCTTTGTCCTCCCTTTGCTGGAAGGGGCTGGGGGGGACTGGAGCAGCTGGAAACTTCGGGCCAGGGTGAGTCAGAACCACCTGGGACACAGGGAGGGGTGAACAAGTGGCTCATGGGGCCGGGGCCAGGCGCAGCCCAGGCAGGGTCCAGCCGTGCCGTGGGGTGCCTAAAGCCCAGATGTCCGAACCTCAGCACTCTCCAGTGCAGCTGGAGGTGGCACATGGCCGGTAAATCAGCATTGCTTTGCCTCTGCGCTGGGATAACCTCCTCTGGGGAGGGCAGGGATGCATGGGTGCTGGAACATGTTTCCACAGGCTGAGTTTCAGAGGGGGTTAGCAGCCGCGGGAGGGGAGGTGCGGCTGGCTGGAGCAGGGGCACTGCTGGGGGCAGGCATGGGTGATGACTGCTTCTTGGCGTCTTCTCTGGCCTCAGGGATGGGGAGACCTGAAATGCCCCCTCCTGTTGCTGCAGGCGGGAGCCCCAGGGGTGCAGCAGGGTCTCAGCAGGGCCCTGCTTGGGGATCTTGACATCCCCCCAGCAGAAACGGGGCCAGCTCCATGTGCTGGGTACAATCAAAGGGCCCAGCAGAGCGTGTCCCCGGGATCCCGTGCTGTGCCGAGCTTTCCTGGGCTGTGCAGGCAACACCCCTCCCTGCTGTCAGGTTTTAGACTCAAGTCCTCAAAAATGCAAAAAATTCAATGGGAATCAGGTTGGCCTGAAGATTTTTGATCTTTTCGCAATTGCTGCAGTATTGCTGTAAGTACATCCAGATGGCTGCAGACCACACAGAGGCAGCGCACCCCGCTGCCAGCACGGCCACCTTCGGGCCACCCCGTCCCACCTTGCCTGTCATGCTTGGGGGCCTTTGGGATGTGCCAAGGGGAAGCGCTCAAGGATGTGGCAGGTTGAGCTATGTGTCATTAGGGTTAACCCTAATGGGTGGCTGCAGGGTGACCTGTCCTCCCTGGGCTGTTGGCTTGTCACGTGGCTCCAAGGGATGCTGCAGCAGAGCCAACACCCTGGCTGGTACCTGGGGCAAGGATGCAACCTCCAGCCAAGCCTTGCTAAACGTAACAAGGAGCTGAGCATTATGTAGCTGAAACTATGGATCAGCTGCTGAGAAGTGATGCTAAACCATGTCTCAAAACTGCTGGCTCCATCCCCTTGGCTCTCGGCGTGATCCCTGCTGCGGTCTGCAATGGGCTCCTCGGTGCGGCAAGTTGCTACCTGGCTCCGTGAGCTAGTTCGCTATTTATTTGGCCTGAGCATTGCTATTGCTGAAACTTCAAACAGGAGGGGAAAATGGTCGGTGTAATTCATTACAGGTTAGCTGCGGTGTCTGCAGAACGCTGGGGCAGGGCAGACCTGGGCGTGCTTTGGCGCTTTTACTGCGGCTCGGAACTGAGGGATGGAGGGAGGCGATGGCTGCCCCCCAGCAGCGTGTGCCCAGGAGGCTGGCGGATGCCCTGACCTTGGGGGGCTCCTGAGGGGTGCCTCGTCCCTGCATGTGGTGCTTTGCTTCCCACCCGGGGCAGTGCGGCACGGCACAGGCACGCTCGGTGCATGTGTCCTGGCCCCATTGTGGGCGCTGCTGCCCATCCTCCCCTCCCTGCTCCCCGAGAACTGATGGGCAAGTGATGCTAAATTAGCTGGGAGGCTCATTTTGACCCACCACTCACTTGTGCTCAGAGCGATGGTGGGAGCAGGGCTGGTGGGAAGGTGCAGGTGCCTGGATCCAGCTGGGGGGTGCAGGAGGGGGCAAGGGCAGGGCTGGGGGTCCCTCCTGCCCGCGTGGGCTCCTCTGGAGCACCCAGGTGCTGCCAGTGCTGATTCCTGGTCTTGTTCCTTGCAGGAGGAGTGGGAACATGTTTACCCAAAGCTTGCTCCTCAGGGAAAAAACCCATGGTGGCTTTTGTTGAAAAGCAAGAGCATTTCTAGGGAGATCAGAATTTCCTTTTCTGAAAGCCAGTTCCCATTAAGGGAAACATGTTTTGACCAAACACTGACGCCCAGTTCTCCTCTCTGTGGTCTAGTTGAGAGCAGAAGATAAAGTGCCGGTGGCGCAAGGCGGGTGCCGTGCTCGGCTCTGGTCCTCCCCAGCGCAGCCGTGCTGACCTGGGTCCCCCAGCGCAGGGGGGTGAGGGGCTGCCCCCACGCGCCAGCCCGCATCACCCCAAAGCCAGCCTGGCTGCTGGCGCAGGGCTCACGTGGTACCTGGTGGGGATGCTCCTGGCACCCAGCATGTTCCTCCTGTTCCTCTCCCATCGCCCGGAGGAAGGTCCCGGTCCTGTCTCTGCTCCCCTCCTTGCCTCCGGTCTCGGCCGAGCACCCGTGGGCCGGTGGCCGTGCTCTCCCTCCCCTCTGCTGCCCACCAAACCGAGGAAGTTGCAACCGCAGAGCTCTTGAAAGCATTTTTTTGGTGGAGACCACCGGTACTGAGAGATTAAAATTGCTGTTGTTTCTTCCATTACTCAGCTTTCCTGAATTATGGGGTGTAATACTCAGGGAGTGGGAATAATTAGGGGAGAACAATGGCAGGCTTGAAGGCTTAAATATGCCTGTGTGGTACTCCCAGCCAGTCCAGCCTGCTGTCACATTTCTCTAGGCCTCCATTTTCCACAGCCCGTGCCAAGCCGTTTCCACTACGGGTACCCGCTCCTCGGCTTCCTCATTCCTCGGGCTCTGCTCCCTGGCCTGGCTGCCCCAGTTAACGCTCTGCTCCCCAGCTCCCAGCCAGCCGGCACCCATGGCACGGCTCCCCGCGCCCTGCCCGGCGGGGATGCCGGAGCCCGGGGGGATGCAGGAGCCCAGGGCAGCCCCCATTGCCTCTGCTCCCTCCAGGCTCCTCTGCACCGGGCAGGCAGAGGTCCTGCCAGGTCATTTCAGTGCTCCGTGCTCGAGGAAGCCGCTGGGTTTCTCCCCTCTGCAGGGGACACCCCTCCAGCTCCTCGGTGGCATCTTGCTCAAGCGCCTTCCCAGCAATGGCTTGCTGCTGCGGGACCTGGGGGAGCAATAACGGGGAGCTTTGGCAAGAGGCCGCGGTGCCAGCACTGGCCCCGGGGCAGATGCTGGCTCCAGCCGGGGCACGGGGATGGCTGTGGGGAGCTCTCTGCCCAGTGGTGGGACAGGGACATGGAGCCACAGCCTGCGACAAAGCCGGCCCCGTGCCTGGCAACTTCTCTCCAAGTGCTTGGATGTCAGCACTAGCGCTAATTAAAACAAAATCAATTTTTTTTGCTGGAAAAAGAGACATTGTTCTGGCGAGCACTTTCCCTGAGTGAGCTCCCATGTCTCGGCTGCCCGCGCGTGACGGGCAGGGAGAAGCCAACGGGATCCCGGGGCTGAGATGAAAGTCTGGGGCTTTGCTTTGTTCAGGGAGGGGATTGGTTTTAAATTTTCAAATCATTATGCTCCTCTCTATTAACTTAACCGCTTGGAAGCCTTGACTGCAGCCTGTTCCCTGCCATCCAGGCAACCCGTCCGGTCCTGCTTGCCACGGTGGGGATGGAATGGGGATGGGCTGTGTCCTGGGGGACTTGTGCCATCTGTGCCACCGCAGTGCCGGTGGTGGTAGGGCTGGTGCGGGAGCTGGCACCAAGTGCTTTAAAAACAGCCCCCAAAACCCAGCGGTGCCGGGCTCCACAGGGCTCAGGGAAGGTCACCGGCAGGCAGCGGGACTTGAGTAGGGGTGCAAGTCTGAGCCTGTGCCTACGTGATGTGCTGACCCCATGCCAGCAGCTGAGCAACCTCTGGCATCCCACAGCTTGGAGCCAGGGCTGCCTGGGCGCCGGGGGCTTCTGCAGCTCTGCAAGGGGAGATGGCGGCTGTGCCAGGCAGTACCCCTGCCCGAGGGCTGGGGAGGCAGGAGGGAAGCGGCTCCCCAGGGCTGCCCCTCGCAGCCCATCCTTAGGAGCAGCCGGGGGACGCCCCAAGTGCATCCCCCAAGAGCTGTGCTGCTGCCCAGATGTGCAGGGCCGGGAGGTGGCTCCCGCAGCCGGCTGGCACCCCGGCACATGCTGGCACCCCGGCTCAGCTCCGCTGCCGGGGCCGGCTGGGTGAACAGGCTAATGACAACCAGGAAAGGAGGAACCAGCAACCGAGCGGCTCTCCCAAGGCACTGCTGCAGGACAGAACGCTGCGGGTTTGAACTGCGGGAGGAAAGATTTAAACCAGAAAGCAGCAGCTTTTGGGGCAGCTGAGCCAGGGCTGGGCTGCCTGCAGCGAGGGGGAAAGCCCGTCATTGGGTTTGTAAACCCAGGTCAGCCCAAACGCAGCGGGGATGGGCTGAGAGCAGCTCCTGCCCTGGGACAGGTTAGACGCCCTTTGAAAACCCGCTTGCTGCGGCTTGGGTAAACACAGACCATTTCAGCAGCTCCCTTCCTCGAAACCCACAATTAAAACTATTTTAAAGGAAAACAAACATTTCTTATCAAAATGCCTGTCTGTTCCTGGCCCGCAGCTGCAGGTCTTATCGTGGGCCAAGGCTGCTCAACACCAGCGGCTTCCCGGGCTGCCTCTGGGCAAATCTACCCGAGCTGGACTCTTGGAGTTTTGGCTGCATTTGGTAATTGGCCCTTGGAAATTTTGCCCCTTTTGCAGAAAGTGGGAAGGGCTGGACTGGTCCTCCCCTGCTCTCCCCAGGGTCTTTGTTTCTGGGAAGGCAGCGAGCTTATGGCTTCAGTGTTTATTGTGCAAAACGGTTGCACAGGCTGTACCCCATCCTGCGGGCACTCCTGCGCCTTTTTTGGATGGAGCCCAGTCCCGCAGGGCACCGTGCCCCCGTGCCACATCCTGTGCCACCGGGCAGCGGAGGACAGCTTCCAGAGGGGAACGGTGCTGCTGCCAGCAGGACAACAGCAGCTGTGGTTTTAATTATTGGGGTTTAGTTGTGTGGAGTGGAACGAGAAACTGAGAGCAGTGAAAGGGGAGAAAGGCGGAAAGGATGGTCTTTGGCCGTCTGCCTGATGGGAGGCGTGGTGGGGGTGGCTGGACTATCCCGCGGCTGGGAGAGCACCGGGGTCCTTGCCGGGACGCGGCGTGGAGGCAGGAACAGTGGCTTGGCTGATGTCAATATGTTTCCCCGCAACTGTCACGCCGTTGCCCAGGGCCGTCCCTTCCCATTACAGCTTGGCAGGAGCTGCCACTGCCTAAACTGCCGTGTATGGAAACAAAGCACCCTGCGGTGACTTGGGAGCACAGACCCAGTCTGGGGGAAGGGGGACACTGAGACAAATGGGGTCCCTGCCCCGGATGCCCCTCATCCCTGTGTGTGCTGCCAGTGCCAGTCTGTGCTTGGGTGCGGGGATGTTTCTCGCTGTGTTTCCGTTTGCCCAGCACTTTACAGACGCCTTCGCTGCAGTCTTGACTTTCGAAGGGCTGGACCAGCTCTGCGGCCGGGCAGAGCGTGGGAGGAGGGTGCCTGTCCTGCTTAGGAAACACAAAACAATAAAAGAGGAACAATGGAGCCTCCTTCCCTTCACCCGAAATACCAAATGCCACCAAACTGTGGCAGAGCTCCAAGCAGTGCTGCTGGGGCGGCTCTCGTGTCCCCTGGCCCGAGGGCAGCTGAAGGGGGGGAGCTGCAGACACCTCCTCTTCTTCCTCAGCCCTGGCAAGGGATGCTGCAGGAGGGCGGGTGCCAAGGAGCATCGCCAAAGGGCTGCCCTGACCCGACGCTGCTGCTGTTGGGCATCCCCCGGTTTGGGAACTGAGTTTGGGTCAGGGCAGTGGTTTTGCGGCATGGCTGTGCCTTGGGGAAGGGTTTTGCAGGCTGCCTGGGTCAGCTGAACGTGCTTTGCAGCTGGCACAGGGGCACGGGAAGGTTTATGAAAGCATCCACGTACCCAGGTTTGTCAGACTTACCAGGCAGAGAACACGTTCATGTGGTGCCAAGTGTGGGGAGATGCTCAGCCGGGTTGGCCGGAGCTGGGAGTCCTGGGGCCGGGGTGGGTCCATGGCCCAGCTGGAACCCGCACCCCGAGCGTCCTCTTGCCTGGCCCTGGTGCTGCCGGCAGCCAACAGTTTTTCAATGCACAGCTGCAGCGGGTGCTTGGGGGTGCAGGGCTGGAGCACCCTGTGGGGCTGGGGCTGAGCGTCCCGGGCGTGCGGGGCTCGAGGGGGCCATTTGTTGAGCTGTGAGTGGATGGTGCCAGCCTGTCCCTGCCAGCACGGCCCGCACCTCGGCTGCACCGGGCCGCCGGCACCGTGCCAGCCCTGTCGAGGAGCTGCGGTCCCTGGCACACAAGCCCTTGCGGGTGAAATATCCTTCACACGGCCCCAGCGAGCACCCGGCACCCCGGCCAAGCACATCTGGCTGAAAGCTGTGGGAGCTGCCCCGGCAACGAGGACACCAGTCCGGAAGCGCTTCCCTCCCGGAGAGATTCCCCCATCCCATCCAGGCTCCTCTCCCGCAGCATCCCTGCAGCATCAGCGGGTGCCGGGCCGTGGAGTCTGCAAAGGGATGGTGCCCAGGGCTGCCACCTGCCCCTGGTTTCGGTGGCAGGAGCGGGGCCGGGAGCTCGCTTTCCCACCAGTGAGGGGAGAAGGGACCACTTGGCTCCAGGCCGGCGTGAGGGTGGGACGAGGGTGTTGTCAGCATGAGGCGGTGTGGAGTGTGGCTGGGCTCGCTGCCAGCTCCACTGCCCCGTACTGCGCGGTCAGAGCCGAGTGCCCGGCGTGGGCAGGCGGGGGCCAGGCACGGCGGGGGGGCTCGCCCCGCGCACCGCCGTCCACCGAGGTCCTGCAGCATTGCTCTCCGGCAGCGCTCCCACCCCCTGTCCCCCCCTTGACTTGTTGCTATTGTCATCTCTAATATCACGCAGAGATATGAAGGGCTGAAAGTTGCCTCTTTTCCTGCCAGGTTAAATCGTTCACCAGGAATGTCTATTATTCCCACAAGTCAACTTTCCCCTTCGCGGTATGTGTCCAGGGGTCAGGCCTGGCACTACATGAAAGTGAAGGGTATTCAATAACCTAGAGCCGTGGAAAGGCTTTAGTCCAACTCCAACCATGTTCGGGGTTTTATTGATGCAGCATGCCTTTCCCCATTTGTTTCCTATAAACAGCACATGGTAATATTTAGTAGGTTTCAAACAGAGCTTTTTGCATATTCTCCCTTGTCTACAATGAGCTACTTGGTAGTAGACAGTTTTAATTTACTTAATGCAATTTTTGCTTTTTGTTCTTCCAGAGGGTCTGGGCTGGTTTTGACCCAGTCGCCCCAGCAAATTACTGCACAGCTCCGTAATTCCCGGGGGTGCAGCAATGGGAGCTCGGGACCCGCTCCCCGCGGGGGCAAGCACGTTCCCTTGCTCGCCGAAGGAGGGAAAAGGACCCGGCGGGAGCTCGACATTGCAAAAGAACCCCCTTTTAGCTGCGACGTCAGCAAGGACACGGGGCCTCCTGCCCCCCCTGGGGACACAGCCCCTGGGGACAGCCGCTGCCCAGAGGCTGTCTCAGGAGCCGGGGTACATCGGGGCTGTTTGGGGCCGTTCTGGCTGCCAAAGCCTGGCTTTTGCCGCCGGCCAGGCAGGCAACATGTGACACTTGCCAGCTCCAGCCAAAGAGAAAAGCCACTTTATTGCAAAAGGTGCCACTTCCCTGTCCTCGGGGCTGGCGGCGGCTGGGGTGCAGCCCTGGGTGCTCAGCTCCCCGGGGCCAGGCGAGGCTGCAGGGTGCCGCCCCGGAGCAGGGGCAATGCGCACCGGCACTCTGCGGGGCAGGTCCCTCATGCCACACGCTCCTGGGGAGCGTTTACACCATTTGTACAAGCAAGGAGGGTGCGAATTCCTGCTCCTGGAGAGCCAACAGTTCCCGTTCCTCGACTGCGCGCTGCACCGCGTGGCTGATGGCAGCCGTCGCGTAGCCCCCACGCTGAGCTGGCGTGGGGGAGGCACCAATGCCTCCCGAGGTGATTTTTTGCCACTATGAATGACTACAAATAGTGTGTCTTAGCTCTTTCTGCGGCAGGCTGCTTTGGGCTGGTGGTAGCGAGTCCCTGCTCTGTACACGCACAGGTATTCATCGGGCAGAAAAAGGCCAGTCCTCAAACAAGCAAACATTGACTGTCTGGTTTCCCAGCGCTGCCCATCAGCCCCCAAGTGCCACCCCCAGCCACAATCCCTCCGTGCGCTGAATATTGGGCAGGTTTCCTTCAGGGAGCAGCTTTCACATGCACCGGTAGCCAGACATTCTTGGTGCGGTGCAGCCGTCACCCTGCCAGCCCCAGGCAGGGCGGTGAGCCCACGCCACTCAGACACTGCCCCACACCAGCACTCGCGTCACCAAAAATAAAAGAGGAAACCAAGGAGTTGACACCAGGGTTCTTTTAATGCAGTTGCTTTTAAAATGCAGCCTTAAAATGACTTGTAATGGTCAACGATGAGAAACAACGGCTCTTTTTCATCTCTGCAACATGACCGTGCAGCTCCTCTGCCTCCAAAACCCACCAGCCACCGCTGTTCCTCGGTGTCATTCTCCAACTGCTTTTACAGCAACCACTGCCCCTTCACAGGAGACACACCACACGGGGCATCCAAACCCTCCCACCACAGGGACTCATTTGGGCAAAACTAGCCAGCCAGCACCCAGGCGACTCAACGTTCATCCGGCAAACCTAAATGCCCAGCAGCAGCTTTCTCTCTCTCTCACCTTACACTCAGGCATAAACCTACAACGGTATTTGAGCCGCCAGCTCCTGTGGAAGTGAGCAAGAGCTATTGACTTCAAGCTCCTAATTATCTCTGTGGATCTGTGCCTTCATGCTATGTAAAGTGATTTGAGAACTGAACGTCTGACTGCGTTTTCTGGCTGAACGGGATGGCAGAGGAAGTTAATTTTCCAGTATCTTGCTTTTTGAGATATAACACTACTTTGTGTATTTATTTTACAGAACAGCAGGTGCTACAGACTGCCGAAGCTTGCCAATTCAAGTAACAGGGGAAATTCTGTTGTAGCCTAAACATCTGTGAGGATATACCCCAGCACCACCTCCACGCTGTGCAGTGTTTATACACCGTAACGGGAGAACAGACTCTACTTGCTGAAATGCATTTAATACCTCCCAGTCCTCAGTCTGAGTTTTGGTTTTCATTCCATGGACTTGCCCCGCGGCCCCTGGACTGTACACAGTGTTAGAGCACCGACGACATTTTAGCCACTCTTTCCTTTTCTCCATTTAAAATATTCACTGCTGCTCCACTGCAATTTAATGGTTCTCCCCGTCCAAGGGGGGAGGCACGAGACTGCTGGGGAAGAGAAAACTGCAGAAAGGCCCAGGCCACACGGACCTCCTGAACCTGCCGGTGCTGGTGATGCCACCACTCCCCGAGAAAACAGAGCCTCCCCGACCGGATGCCAACGCTCAAACGGCTCTCCCAAACCACCCCTTTGTACCTAGCTCGCATTTTACTGGTAACTTCAGAATCAAATGCAGGAAGCCAGTTTGGTCTACGGAAATACTACACACTTATCTCCGAATGAATTTTAAACACCTCTTTTTAAGGACAGCATTTAACATTAAATCAGTGGGCTCTCATAGCTTGGTCTCCAATTCTGTAATAAAACACGGATTCAGATTTGAACAGGCTGGAACTCTTCTAGTTCGAGCAGTGGTTCTCGCGCAGCCAAACATCACAACTGGAAACTGAGCGTAGAAAGAGTCCCCAGGGGAATACGAAAAAGATATCACCTTGTGAAAAAGCTTCAGAATGAACCTGTGAAATGAACAGCAACCAGACAATCGTCTTCTACAGAAGATGGAAGTAACAGTAGAAGAATATAACAATGTCTTAAACAGTCAGTGAGTCAGTCTGAATGTACAGGGGCACTAGATCCCTACAGATCTGCGATGAAAGCGCTATATCCCTACAGATCTGTGACGAAAGCTAATGGCCAAAACCAGCGGGTCCCCTCCAGTCCCAAAGGGAGACTGGGTTGCGATTCACTCTTCACCAGCTGGAAGATTGTCTTCAATCCGCCTGATGAACTTCATTCTTATTTCTGTGACGCTGTCACCCTTCAGTGTGTCCTGGACAAATTTTACATCTACGGCCATCTGAACCTAGGTGATGGAAGAGGAAAAGAAGAGCTGTTATCTCTCGCCCTTATCAGCTTCTTTAGGAACCACCTGATCGTGAAGGACCAGTTTAAGGACTCTAAGGGCATGACCTGCAATCCAGAGCTCCAGGGAAGCACTCGTTATTTTTCAAGATCACATCCTCCTCGTACATTGTGGCCTACGTGGTGGACAGCGGGCACCTTACCTCGGCAAACGTACCTCCTACAGAGTAACAGGGACTCCCTGCAGAGATCAGAGCCCAATTAACCCTGTCACTCAGGGCTACACGTCCTGCTGCTCCATGTATGTTCCTCAAAAATTTTAGCTGAGCAAGATACTCAAGCCTAAATACAGACTCCTAAATTTGAGACACAGCTGTTCTCTTGTTCCTGCAAATTCCCAGCTAGGGCTCACAGCAGTTACAAAGTGAGGATTTTGAAGCTTCATAAAAATTTAAGGAGACACGAGCGTTTGTACTTGAGTCGTAAGATGAAGAGGTTTGGTTGGCACCTCTGGGACTCACAGCTGCCAAACGCAACAGCAGCCGAGCACTCCTGTAGCTCTGCACTTCTCCTGGGAATGAGTTTCAAGTCCAAAAGGAATAAACAGAGACTAGACGTTGAAGTATCTCCTAATACCTTGGTTATTCATGTTATCTGTCTCACTGGAAGAGAGATGTTGGCTCACCATTTCCAGGGCACCTCGCAGCACTCCACACAACAGGTTGGAATAGATGAGAGATGAGTGGTTGTCAGGGAGCTCAACAAAGTCCACCAAGGGGTTATTTTCCAAGATCAGGGAGAACTCATCGCCTCCAGGACTCCAGTTGGTGATGCTCGGAGTGATGCCCAGGTACATTTTAAATGCTATCTGTTATGTCAAACAGAGTATGAACAAGAACATGTCCCATGAAGCAACAGCACAGCTTCTATCTTTGTAAAATTACTCAAGGGTTTTGAAAACACCACTCCTTTCTCCCAATTCCCACCAGTCAGCAGTAGTCAGGGATCTAATTCTCTTTTTCCTTCCCAAAATCTCAAACTCTCAGAACAATCCTGTGAGTAGCAAATACTCTATCCTCACATGCAAAACCAGGACAAAACCTGACAAAGCTGTGCTTTTACGATTACCTTTGCAATAACATCTGCAGTTTCACGGAAATCATGGCATCTTCCGACATTGGACCGGGCCAGAAAGTCTTCTATTAGCCGAACGCCTATGTTGTAACCCCTGTGAACGTACCAAAGAGCAACAGCTACAGAGTGGGAAGAGCATAGCTTTAGAAAGACAGCCAATGTTTACAAGAGAAGATAACGGAAGAAAAAAAATTGTATCTGAGAAATGTCAGTATTACATAAAATTCAGTCTGCCAGGCTTTCTTAGAGCAGCACACAGAGGTGCCATACCGTGAACCCGAGCTCCTACAAGGCTCCAATGCAGCAGATCCACTTACATTTTGTCAAGCTGCTTGTTGACGTCCTCGTCATTCTCATAGTCCTTGCACAGCTGGGTGACCAGAGCACCGTACGTCAGCGTGAAGAGCTCCGAGTTCTAGACAGAGGCAAAAGGGATTTAGCACAAGCCAAAGAGAAAACTGACTGAGCATTGCTGCATCTGTGTCCAGCGCTGCTTCCGCTGTCCCGGAGAGGGGGAACAGAAACCTGCTGTCTCAAAGGAATTTGCCACTTAATAAGGAGAGATCCCAGTTCATATTTTGGCAAGGCAACTTCAGTCTCCTTGGAAAGAGAAATCCTCTTTGACTAGGAACGACTGAGCACTTTCTTTCTCTCCCTCTCTCCACACACACAGCACTTCCCATTAATGTGTCCCGAATCTGACCTGAAGAGACAAGCCGGGATGCTGCTCGCACTCTGTAGCCCTTTCTTAGCAACTCTCGTCAGCTGCCAATTAGCATCTTTCTGCTTTAATGAGCACATCCCCAGATGACTGGAATGACACCTCCAGGTCATTTCGTGTGCTTCTGACCACCTCCTGGATGGCTAAACGTGCGGTTGCCAGGGACCTGAATTTATTTTCATCACTGAACTAGAGGTGCAAACTGGCTTAAACTGCTGTCTGTTATCTGTGTTTCATAAATGCGCTGCAGATAGCCAATACTCGTTAGGCTCCATTTCTGGTCCTTTCAACAGGACAAAAAATGCTCGTCCATTCACAGATTTATTACATTCTGCTACCACGAAAAAACAAGACTCATCTGGTGCCTAGAAAGTTATCTAGGCCCATAATTTGCTTCATACATTAAAATCAGCTCCTCAGACCCAGAAGAGGAACAGCAAGGATGATTTCAGGTCAGCTCAGCAGATCTGTGTTGTGCACATCCACGTTCTGTGCCTGGCTAGGATCAAAGGTACTTGGGCTTTCTTTGCACAGTTGCCAGACTTGCAGAAAACACCCAGGGAAGAAGTCTCCTCTCCCAGCCACCACCATCACTGATCCTCAACCTGAAGCAACTATGTGAAAGTGCATTTTCTTGGGAGCCATTAAGCCAGACCAGTGATTACACGGTCATTAAAGGCTGCAAAACGAAAAGCTACAACAGGCTTTAGCTTTTCACAGAACCTGAAGGAAGTGTTTTCAGGAACAAATAAACCATCATAATTTATTTCTGCTTTCAGTTTTAGCATTCAGAAACATTAGAGAGTCTAATCTCAGATTAAAAGCCTATCACCTACCATGAGATGCACAGATGCAGAAGGTGAAATGAATGGCAAATACCAATACTACAGAATGAAAGCAGCAGGCAGGCAGAAAGGAAGGGAAAAGAGACAACATCAGAGTTAAGTGACAACACTGATCGCACTACATTCTGAACAAGTTTACACAAAGCCAAGACAAACACAAGGAGGAATCACTCCCAAACAGCAACACTCAACAAATAGAAATTGGGTTTCTCAGAAGATGCAGGGAATTCCACCTTGTCGTTGTAAATCACGAGGTCAACAGCCATTAGGTGACCAAAAGGCTTTAAGCACGTGAAAAGAACCAGTCAGGCTCCTTGGTACTTTTGCCCAATTTTAGATCTAGAGAATTGATACATTCTTTGGTTTTTTTACTTACAATTCTGTTTTCATCTTGGAAAGATAAAGGTTACAGAAGTTCACATCAGTCAAGAGCGAATGACAAGGGGAAAGTCTCCTGTAGCTCAACTGGCAGAGTCAGACATTTGGCAGAGAATTTAACAAACATGCAAAAAAGGTTATGCTATTTTTAAGGATTTCAGTAATTTTAGTAAAGACAGGGCTTGGCAGCTGGAGAGAGTAGGGGGTGAATGGATGGAGGGAATCCAGCTGTTAACAGTCCAAGATGTTGTCATTTACTGTGTAAAGCCATGAAGCCGTCACCTACTGTTATCACCCCCAAAGTCTGCAAACCCAGTGCTCGTCATCGTTATCGCCTGCAATGCTGCTATTCAGGTACTTTAAACTGTTATAAAAAGGCAAACTTCTAAATTCATATTTGTAAAAGAACTCTTCATTTTCAATCCATGTAATGGAATTTAAAGTGCCCAATACTTTTTCCGTTATTTAATTTTTTTGTATTGCAGACTAGTGTATAGTCTTGACACTATATAACCATTCTGTGGCTACAAATATGTCAGAATCCTAATGAAGTAACACCAATTCCTTAATAAAAATCGTTGTATTTAAGGAGTTGAATTCCTAGAAGAGAATCCCTCGTGGTGCAGAGCAGGCAGGAGCGGGCAGCTGCCTGGCCTCCGCTGAGCCTGAACCAGCCCGTAAACTTGGCCGAAGAGGGAGAAAAAACAGATTTTATTTTTATTACTGGCTTTCAAATACTGACATTGCATTAAAACCGAATTAAATCGGTCTGTTTTGACGCAGAATTAGACCTCAGCACTGTAGTTTCATTCTCCATCTCTCATTTCTCAGTTCAGCTGGACTGATAACACGGAATCGGGTTAGAGAGGAGAAAAGAGAGATGCGGGAAAAGCGTTTGCGCTCTGACTGTAAAGTGTCCATAACCAGAAGAGTCCTGCTCCTGCCCGATCTCTGATCCCGACACACGGCAGTCGGCTGTCCGGCTCCGCAGCACCGGGCACTCCCTGCCCTGCGGTGCAGGTGACGGGAGCTCCGGTTGGGAACGGCTGCGGGCACCGGACGCTTCAGGCCGAGCCCGTTCAAGGGCTGTGGCGGGCTCCTAAGCTCCCGCCGCGCGGGTCGCGCAGCGCCCCCCGCTCCGCACCGCACCGCTGACGAGAGCCTCGGGCCTCCGGGGCGGGCGGGAAAGGCGCAGGACGGCGGCAGCCGCTGCCCGCCCTGCAGCCGCCCGCCCGCCCGCAGGTGGCGGCCCGGAGAGGGGCGGGCGGTGCTGGCGAAGGGGCAGGTCCCGCCGAGCCCACCCCGCGAACCGAGGCGGGCAGCGCGGCCCAGCGGCCGGCCGGCGGCGGGCGGGCAGAGCCGGGCCCTGCCGCGGGCCTCGACCTGACAGCCGGGCCAGGCCGGGCCTCCGCCTCCTCCGGCACCCCCCGCCCCGGGCCCGCGCCCTGCGATCGCCGCCGCCGGGGCGCCCCGGGGCCGATGCGCCCCGGGCCCGCCAGGCCTGCCCCCGCGGGCGGGCGGCGCAGGGGCCCGCCGGGGCCCGCCCGGCCCCTCAGGCGCCGCCGTTACCATTTTCTTGCTCTCGGTGCCGCGGCCGGCCTGGCGCGACATCCTGCCCGGCCCGCTGCGTCCCCGGCCCGGCCCGGCCCCGCCGCCTCCCGCACCGCACCGCGCCGCGCCGCGGGGCACGACGGGACTCGCAGTCCGCGCCGCGCTGCCGGCCCGGCCACGGCCGCACCGCCGAACTACGCGCCCCAGAGCGCAACGCGGCCGCCCTGCGCGCATGCGCACCATCATGGCGGGCGGAGGCGGGGCTACCTTCCCGGCGTGCCCTGCCTCACGTGACGGAGAGACGCCTACAAATCCCGGCGTGCGGGGAGGGTCACCTGACCGCCGCTCCCGGCAGGCGCTGGGGTGGGCGGGGCGACGGGAGGGTGCACGCCGCCAGGGGGCGCCTCCGCCCGCCGGGCCGGTCGCTCCGCCGCCCCCGGGGCCGCCGTGAGCGTTTCCCCCGGCCCTCGCCTCCCTGCGTGTCTGCCGGGAGCGGGTGGGCCCTGCCCGGCCGGGGCGGTGACTGGGAGCTGCTCCCTGCGACCGGTCCCAGGTGAAGGCGGGACGGCGGCCCGCCGCTGCCCGGCCTCCAGCAGGACCCGCGGGTGCCCGGCCCCGCTGCAGAGGCCCCCCGGCCCCGCTGATGGCAGCGAGGGGTTTTGCTGGATGAGTGACTCCTCACGGAAGGGGCCGTTGCCGAAGCAAGGGCCTGTCCGGGGGAAAGGTTCCCTTCCCTGGTGTGCCGGGGCCGGCGGGTCCTGCCGTGGCTTCGGTCCCGCGCTGCCCCGTGCCCGCCCAGCCGCCGGCCCCGGTGTCTTGGCAGAAACTGGTTCCTGGGGCAAGGGCAGCCGGTGTCCCCCGGGGCGGATGGAGCGAGGCCTGGGCTGGCGGGGCGCGGCCGGCTCGGAGCCCCGGGTGGGAGCGGGAGCTGCTCGACGCAGCGTTTCCCCACCTCGCGCTGCCAGGCACTCACGCGGCCCTGCAGAAATGTGGCAGGGGATGGGGTGTCGCAGAAATCAGCCCGGCTTGGAGCTCCATGCAACTGCAGTAAATATTTACCAGAACACCCGAGCTCCCCCTGACCCTCCCCAGCCAGCATGGCCGCCCGAGCACCGGCCTCTGCTCCCAGAGGGACACTGCTGCTTGGCGGTTCTTTATTTATTCGGGTATGTCTTTATCCTAGACACGCTGCTGGGCAAGTGCTGATCGCTGACCGGTGCTCAAGGGTGGCTCAAGCCAGGGCGGTGTGATGGAGGCTGCGTGCTGGGCAGGAGGACATGCTCTGGGTGCAGAGGGAGGCGTTAGCGGGACCCCCCCGCCGGCTGCTCAGGAATCCAGCAGCTGGGTGATCGCTCGCCAGGCAGCAGAGCGGGGAGTGCGGGGGCCAGCCGGGCTCCCGCTGGCTGCGGCTGACCTGCTGGCGTTGCCTTACATGGCTACATCCCCATCCCAGCGCAGCCTGTGCTCACTCGGCTGCTGGCGGGCTGCAAGCCTCTGGGTTTGATACCAGCTCTTGGCGCAGCTGATCCGGGCTGGGGAACTGCCTGCATGGCCTCCATCTCTGGCAGCAGCAGGACACGGTGCCCGTGAGAGGCTGAGATGACTCTGCTCCCTCATCTCCCATCCCTAAAGCGCACGGGAGCAGCCTGCGAGCGCCAGCTCCCCTCCTGCTCCCAGTCCCATCCCAGCACTGGCGGGCAAATGGCCATTTCGTGCTCTTCTTTCACGCCATGTGCGTCTCCCAGGTGAAGAGCTGCATCCAGGGGAGCGCAAAGGCAAGGGCAGCGGAGACCCCACGGCCGCGATGCCGGAGGTGGGCACAAGCCCCCTGAGCCAGGTGGCCAGCAAGCTCACCCACACGTAGATGTAGGTCTCCATGGGCCCGAGCTGCCCGCGGCCAAGCCAAACCCTGGCCGTCACCGTGCCGCTTGTCTTGTGGGAGCGGCCGTGTGAGAAAGCTGCAGAGCAAACATCGCCGTGTGCCTGGGGGCTGCCCGAGCCGCACGTGCTGCTCCGGGTCACACTGGCTGGGGAGTCACCTGGCTGGGCCCTGGGACATGTGCCAGGTCCAGGCGCAGCCCTGCCAGCATGCTCACACCGGAGCCACCGCCCAGCCCCGCGCCGTCCCCGGGCTGCACGTGTGGGACTGGGGCAGCACGTCCGGGAGGACCAGCAGCCTCGGCCCCCGGAGTCTGGCCACGGCTGCTGCGGCTGCTCCTGTGCGTGGGTGCCCACCGGAGGTACCGTGTCCCCGGTCACCGCGTGGGTCCCTGGCAGTGTCCCGCAGTGCTGACCTGGCCGGGCACCGGGGGCCACGCAGGGGACCTGTGCTGGCATCACGCTCCGTGGCTCTCGTTAAAGCCCAGTGGGCTAACGAAGGCCCTTCCCCTCGTAGCCCCGGGTCCCAGGTCCAGGGCAGGAGCAGCCGTGGGGCAACTTCTGCCCCCCGGCCCCGAGCAGGGCCCTGCCAGCCCCGCTGCAGCCGGGGTGATCCCGGGAGCCGATGTGGCGGCTCCGGGCAGCTCTGCCGCTTCCCGCTCGCAGCCGTGCCCGCCCCGGGAGGTGCTCGGGGGGGGGTGAACCGAAACGCCGCGACCTGCCCCCACGGCGGAGCCAGGGGACGGGAGCCGGGGCCTGGCTGCACGCCGCGTGGTGCTCCGGTGCCGGCGGCCGGGACTCGCCGCCGTCCAAATAGGGCCGCGATGCACGGGCCCCCGCGCCGGGTCTGGGTGCTCGTTCCGGGGGAGGCGGCTGGGGCTCCTCCGGCGCCGCCGCTTCCCGCTGCCTTCCCGGGCCGGGGCGAGCGCGGCCGGCGCCTGGCAGCGCCCCGGGACCCGCCGCCCCGGGACCCGCCGCCCCGCTCCGCCCCGTCCGGCGGGCGCAGGGCCGGGCTGCAGCGCGCCCCGCCCCGCCGCGCCCATCGCCCGTGGCCTCGGGGCGCCGGGGCGGGACGGGCTGATCCCGGCCACCGAGCCGCGCCGCGCCGCGCCATGCCGCGCCGAGCCGCCCCCCCCGCCCGGCCGGCGGAGCGCGGCGGCCCCGGGAGCGGCCGTGGCGGGGCTGGCGGGGCTCCGGGCCGCCGCCGTGCTGCTGTGCGCGGCGCTGGGCGCCGGGCCGGGGCGGGCGGAGCCCTTCCCCTTCCAGGACCCGGCGCTGCCCTGGCACCGCCGCCTCGACGACCTGCTGGGCCGGCTGAGCCCCGCCGAGCTGGTGCTGCAGGTGAGGGCGCGGCGGCGGGCGGCGGGGCGGCCCCGGGACCCCCCCGCTGAGCGCCGCTGGCCCGCAGGTGGCGAGGGGGGGCGCGATGGGGAACGGCCCCGCGCCCCCGGTCCCGCGGCTGGGCATCGCGCCCTACAACTGGAACACGGAGTGCCTGCGGGGCGACGCGGAGGCGCCCGGCTGGGCCACGGCTTTCCCCCAGGCGCTGGGGCTCGCCGCCGCCTTCAGGTACCGGCACCGGGGGTGGGGCGCCCGGGGCGGCTGCGGGGACGGGGCCCCGCGGGACGGAGCGCCCCGGGATGCGGGACGTGGCCCCCGCGGGACCGGCCCCCCCTCGTCCCCACAGCCCCGAGCTCGTCTACCGGGTGGCCAACGCCACCGCCACCGAGGTGAGAGCCAAGCACAACGACTTCGCCGCCGCCGGCCGCTACGGTGACCACACCGGGCTCAGCTGCTTCAGCCCCGTCCTGAACATCATGAGGCACCCGCTGTGGGGCAGGAACCAGGTGCCAGCGCGGGGCGGGGGGTGACCCCGGGCCGGGGTCAGGCCACGCAGGACCGTGGCCGACCGGCTGGAGGGTGGCAGCAGCTCCCCGGGGTGCTGGCTGCGGGGGCGCGGGGCTGGGGGTCCCGGCGGTGACCTGCGCCTTGGCCAGGAGACCTACGGGGAGGACCCGTTCCTGAGCGGGGAGCTGGCCCGCAGCTTCGTGCAGGGGCTGCAGGGCCAGCACCCCCGCTACATCAAGGCCAGCGCCGGCTGCAAGCACTTCAGCGTGCACGGCGGCCCCGAGAACATCCCTGTCTCCAGGCTCAGCTTCGACGCCAAGGTGAGCGCGCAGGGCCACGGGGCCGTGGGACGGCGGGCAGTCCCCCAGGTGCTGACCCCCCTCTGCCGCGGAACTTGCAGGTGCTGGAGCGGGACTTGCGCACCACCTTCCTGCCCCAGTTCCAGGCGTGCGTGCACGCTGGCTCCTACAGCTTCATGTGCAGCTACAACAGGTACCGAGTGCGGCGGGGGCTGCGCGGGCTGGGCTGCCCACAGGGCGGCCGGTGCCCGGCTGGCCAGGCTGCCCCATCCTCTCTCCAACAGGATCAACGGCGTTCCCGCCTGCGCCAACAAGAAGCTGCTGACGGACATTCTGCGGGGCGAGTGGGGGTTCGAGGGCTACGTGGTGAGCGACGAGGGGGCCCTGGAGCTCATCATGCTGGGGCACCACTACACGCGCACCTTCCTGGAGACGGCAGTCGGTGAGCTTGCGGGATGGGTGCAGGGTCCCCGGCCACCATGCAGCTGTGACGGGTGGTTTCTCTTCTCTCCGGCATGGCAGCCTCGATGAATGCCGGCTGCAACCTGGAGCTCTCCTACGGCATGAAGAACAACGTCTTCATGCACATCCCCCAGGCTCTGGCCATGGGCAACATCACGCTGCAGGTGAGCGGCGGGGAGTGGGGCTGGGGGCACGGGCAGGGAGCCAGGGCTGCCCCCACCAAGCACAACCGAGGTTTTGGTGTCGGGGTCTTCGCAGATGCTCCGTGACCGGGTCCGGCCCCTCTTCTACACGCGGATGCGGCTAGGGGAGTTTGACCCCCCGGCCATGAACCCCTACAGCGCCCTGGACCTGAGTGCCGTGCAGAGCCCTGAGCACCGCAACCTCTCACTGGAAGCTGCTGTCAAGAGCTTCGTGCTGCTGAAGAATGTGCGGGGGATGCTGCCCCTCCGGGCCCGGGACCTGCCCGGCAAGCGCCTCGCGGTGAGCACAGTGAACCGAGGTGGGCAGGGGGACACGGTGACCCAGGGGCTGCTGGCTCCGTACCCTGGGCAGGCAGGTGTCCCCTTCTTTGGAGAGCCACGGGCTACCTGGCACAGGGCTGCTGATGCACACCCTCACCCCTCTGCCATCCACAGGTGGTGGGTCCCTTCGCCGACAACCCCCGGGTGCTGTTTGGGGACTACGCGCCAGTGCCGGAGCCGCGGTACATCTACACTCCCCGGTGAGACAGTGTGGTGCTGCTGTCCGTCCCCTGGTCCTCGGCACTGCCTGGGGCTGCTGCTGGAGCCGCTCGACCCTTCGCTGGGCTGGGGCAAGGGGGGCCGTCCCCAAGGTGCCCCAACCCTGGGGCACAGCAGCCCCCGCGCCCTCTGCTCTTCCCTGGCACAGGAGAGGGCTGGAGACGCTGCCGGCCAACGTCAGCTTCGCGGCGGGCTGCCGCGAGCCGCGGTGCCAGCAGTACTCGCGAGCGGAGGTGGTGGGTGCGGCGGGGGCAGCCGACGTGGTGGTGGTCTGCCTGGGGACAGGTAGGTGGGAGCAGGGAGGGCGCTGGGTGGGCACGACCTGGGGAGGGGGAGCGCCCCAGAGCCAGGGTGGCTCCGGGAGAGGAAGGGGTCCCCATCGGCTCTCCGAGGCGGTTGGTGCCCCTCTGCCCTGTCCATCTGTGGTGCCCTGGGCAGGGTGTAAGGGGCTGTCCCTTGGCTGTCCCCATGCAGGGGCGGATGTGGAGACAGAGGCAAAGGACCGGAGGGACCTGTCCCTGCCAGGCCACCAGCTGGAGCTGCTGCAGGACGCCGTGCAGGCGGGTAGGGGCTCTGCGGGGCTCGGTCCTGGCTGGGGCAGTGCGACGGCACCTGGGGGCTGGTTGGGGACCCAGGGGTCAGAGCCAGCCCAGAGCGGGTGGTGATGGGCTGGGGCGCAGGGAGGGGACCAGGTGTTCCCCATCCGCGGGGCACCCCAGAGCCATCTGAGCAGCGCTAGTGCAGGGCTCTTGATGACAACTGTCTCCCTGCAGCCGCCGGGCGCCCTGTCATCCTGCTGCTGTTCAACGCCGGGCCTCTGGACGTGAGCTGGGCGCAGGCGCACGAGGGCGTGGGGGCCATCCTGGCATGCTTCTTCCCTGCCCAGGCCACCGGCCTCGCCATCGCCAGGGTCCTGTTGGGCGAGGTGGGGGCCAACCCGGCTGGCAGGCTGCCGGCCACATGGCCGGCGGGCATGCACCAGGTAAGGCCAGGGCAGCCAGTGAAACCCATAGCCCTTCCCTGCCTCAGTGGCCAGGGAACCGTGGGACGTGGGGCTGATGCTTGACCGTGCTCGCCCGGTCCTGCCGTGTTCCACCGGCCCCGCGTCCTGCAGGTGCCACCAATGGAGAACTACACCATGGAGGGGCGGACATACCGGTACTACGGGCAGGAGGCACCGCTCTACCCCTTCGGGTACGGGCTATCCTACACCACCTTCCAGTACCGGGACCTGGTGCTGAGTCCCCCAGCGCTGCCCGTCTGTGCCAACCTCTCCGTGTCTGTGGTGCTGGAGAACACGGGGCAGCGGGACGGCGAGGAGGTGAGCACGGCCGCTCTGCACTGATGTGGCCATAGGGGGTACGGATGCAGCCGGGGTCCCCCCTGCCACGGGGGCAGCGGGGGGGTCCTGCTGGTGCTGACTCCCATCCCTCTGGGCAGGTGGTGCAGCTGTACCTGCGGTGGGAGCAGTCATCCGTGCCGGTGCCCCGCTGGCAGCTGGTGGCTTTCCGCCGCGTGGCTGTGCCGGCCGGCCAGGAGACCAAGCTGTCCTTCCAGGTGGTGGCCGAGCAGCGTGCCGTCTGGGCGCAGGACTGGCGCCTCGAGCCTGGCACCTTCACCCTTTTTGCCGGTGGGCAGCAGCCGGGCCAGCAGACTCGGGCTCCCTCGGAGGTGCTGAGCACGCGGTTCACCGTCACCGGCGCAACCCGGCCCCTGCGTGGGTGCTAGAGGTGGGGGTGGCCACGGGGCCGGGCAGCCTGGGGCGCTGGTGGAGGGAAGGGGCACATGGCATCCCATGTGCTGCGGGGAGCGCGGTTGTCTGCTTTGCAATAAAGTGCCGGGTGCTGCTCCACGGTGTCTGTGTGGGGCGTCCCCTCCTGTCCCCCTGGCACAGGGCTGGGTGCATCCCTGCAGCAGGATGGCAGTGCCACTACCCTGCCTGGGTCTTTCACCCTCCTCCTCGTTCCCCTCCCGACCCAGGGTGCCGCTGCAGCCCCACACCCTGCCCGTGCCCCACGCCGGTCAAGGGGCAGTGGCTGCCCAGACCCACGTGTGCACCCGCCAGCGCATGCCTGCGCCTCCCGCTCTATTTATAGCTGCCAAGGCCGCTCCAGCGCATTCCCTGTTCCAAGGGGGTGGGGGACCGGCAGCACTGCCTTCATCCCCAGCCTGGGGGGCTTGGGAGGGCAGGGGCTGGCCCCGCTGCTGCCCAGGCAGGATCCGTCCCCAGGAGGGTGGCAGCCATGCGGCCAGCTGGCAGGGCCAGCATGGTGAGGAGCGGGCAGGAGGCTGGCAGCGTGAGGGGGGTGCAGAGATGCAGCAGTGGGAGCAGCCCAGCCCTGCACTGGCCAGAGGGCTGGATCCAGCCCTACAGCAGCTCGGGTGCTTGGGGCAGGGATGGGACGGGGGTCCAGCAGTGATGCTGGCAAGGGAGCGCAGGTAGCCAGAGCCGGGCAGGAGCTCCTCAGGAGAGCGTTGGAGAGCCGGGATCTCCTTCATCCCCAGGGCCGGAGGCCAAGGTGGGGTTGGCGGGGAGCGTGTGGGGCTGCCCAGGCCTGACACCATGACATCAGGGCACTAATTACAGATGTGGCCTGGGATAATTACAGAGCGGGCGAGGGCAGGGCGGGGCTCAGCCCATCGCTGGCCCATTTGTCACCTGCACCCACAGGGGATTGTCCTGCAGCAGTGGGGCTTTGCGCCTGGCCGTGATGCAAGATGCTCGGGGGGGCTGGGGGCTGCCCCAGCACACTGCCAGCGACGGCAACAGGCTGGTACCACACCCGTCCGCTCCGGGGCAGGATGGAGGGACAAACCCTCGCCCTCGGGTTCCTGCTGGGTCACTGCCCCATAGCTAGTAGGGGTCAGCTGGAGCATTTTGAGGGCAGGGGTTTAGATCAGCCCTCGTGGCCACGGTACCACTGCCCTGCATGCGCCCCAAAACCGTCCCCGCAGAGCGGCAGGGTGGGAGCAGCCTGGGGCGGAGGCAAAGTCCTGGGGCCAAAGGAGAGAGATGTGGGGCAGAGGGCTGGGGAGCAGTGCGAGAGCAGGTGGGATGGGGTGTCCCACACGGTACTTTGCCTGGAGATGCTGGCGGGTTTTGTTCGCCGTCCTCATCCCCGTTTGCACCCAGCCTCCTGCAGCATCAGCTTGCACTGGCAGGGCAGCAGCCGAGCCGCAGCTGTAATTGTCCTTTGATTTTGGGGTGCTCGGCACCCCGGTGGCTCCCCACAGGCAGCGTCAGAGCAAGGCACTGGGCACGCTGTGGGGGCTAGAGGCATGGCCAGGCCCCAGCCCACTGGGTGCAGCCCCCTGCCCAGGCTGACCCGAGGGAGCCGTGGCAGCGTTGCACCCCACGCCAAGGGGCACGGGGAGCTCTGGGGCATGCAGCTGCTGGGGCCGGGCGGCATGCTCGTCATGAGCTCATCGGATTTTCCATCAGCACGGGGAGGGCGGCTGTTTCCAGCACTGTGGGAACGGGGGGGCTGGACCCAGGAACCCCAACGCAGCGGGGCTCTGCCTGCAGCGGAGTGATTGATCAATGCTTTGTTTGTTGTATAAGCCCATCGACTCGGGCTGGCATGGCAGCCAGGAGCCCTCTGCATTGCTGCCTGCACTGGGGGCACCAGCAGAGCACAGCCGCAGGCCCTGTACACCCATGGCTGCCCCTTCCTCACCGTGCCCCCTGCTCCAGGCTGGCCCCGTGGTGGGGAGAAGGACCCCGGGCATGTCTGGACCCGGTGCCAGGCTGTCCTGGAGCTCCGGGACGCTCGTCTGCTTTGGGTGATGCTGTGCTGGGCTCCCTGCCCACCCCGCTGGGACCCACAGGGCTCCGGCCCCGCCAGGCAAAGGGGCTTTGGAAGCCACCCACCAGCACCCTTGGAGCAGGTCATGGGGTGGCCCTGGCCCTGCTCTGCCGGGTCCCTTGTGTGCCATGGAAATAAGATGCCATGGGGCTGCCGCAGCCCCCTCGGAGGCTTGGCCACACAGGCGTGTGAGCAGGACTGTTCCCATTCCCTGTCCCGGGGTGTCCCCTGTGTTTGTGGGTTCACTGGGACACGCTCCTGTGCCACATGCACTCCTGTCCCCCGCCATCCCCCCGGGGCTGCACAGCTCCCAGAGCGGTGGCTTGGCTGCGCAGCATTCCCCAGCGGGGAGTCAGCCGGCGGGTGAGGCTGCTGGGAGTTTCGGGGAAGCCTCTGCTCCGGCTGAGCCAGGCGAGCTGCTGGCGGGTGTCGTGGCCAGGGGCCGTGGGAAGGCGATGGCTCGGCTGCAGCGTGGGGCTCTGGGGTGTTTGGGGCAGTTTGGGGCATATGGCTACCCCTGCGGCGGCACAGAGCAGGGCCGCCCTGTCTGCCAAGGAGCCCTCCTGCCCGCTCCCCGTCCCCTGAGTCAGAGGAACGCGCTTCCGGAGGAGAGGGCTGGGATTTCGGGAAACCTGTTTGCCTGGTAGGCGAGGGAGGATGGGTGGCAGGGGATCTCCTGGCCCTGCAGTGACATCATCCCAAAACCAGGCATCTCTGATGGGCGCTGCCCACACAAAACTGAATCTGTTCGTCAACACATCCCCATGAACCCAGAGATGGGCGCTTTGTGGGGTGCCCGGACCAGGCCGGCCATGCGGTGAACGGGGACATGTCCCTGGCTCCTGCTGCCCCTGCAAAGCCCTAAGCGGTGTTTGCCCCCCGGCTGCTGCTGCTGCCCACATGTCCCCTGCCCTTGGACGTGCTGCTGCAGCAGGCAGGCACCCGTGCCCAGGGTGCATTTGCTCCGGGATGCTGCGTGGGGCAGGGACCTGGGCAACGCTCCTGGCCCACCCCTGCTTCTCGCAAGGCCAAGAGGAGTTTCACCCCCGAGCGGGGCTGAGCCAAGGCCACTGCTCCTCTGGGGAGCGGGGAGGCCTCTCGTTATCTGCCTGTTATCGTGGCAGGGTGGGACGTGTGCCCTCGCCCCCGGGAGCGGGGGGCGGCTGCTGGCGGTGACTAAGGCTCACGTGTGACGGGTGGGTGCTGGGGGAAGCAGCTGCGAGGCCTCGCGAGCAGCCGAGGTGGGGCTCCGGGACGGGAAATCGATGTCTCTTTGGGGTGCCTGGAAATCGGACGGCGGATCCGAGGGCTGCTGGCTGTAGCTGAGGCTGCAGGGGGGTCAGGGGGTGTCTGCTGCCGGGCCAGCTCTTTGCAGGTGACTGGAGCATCGCAAAATGTGGGGAGTGGGAAGGGTGGGTGCAAGCCCCAAAATCTGGGAGAGGAGGGGCCGGAGATGGGCGAGCGCCCAGGCAAGGCTGGGGGATGCTGGGCACGGCAGGGCCAGGCAGCAGGGCAGGCCTGAGGCCGGGGTGACGGGCGCGGGGTCCCAGCCCTGGCCGCGGGAGGGGGCCGAGACCCGGGGGGTGGGAGCCCTGCGGAGAGGCGCGGGGCCGCGCCGGGGCTGCGGGGCCGCGTTTGGGGCAGGGGAGCGGCGAGCCCGGGCCGAGCATCCCCCGCCCGCCCGCTCCCCCCCCGCCCCGGGGCCGGGCGGGATGCGCGGCCGGGGCCGGGGCGGGGAGCGCCGTGCGTCCTCCCCCGCCGGGCCGGGGGGAGCGGGGCGGCGCGGCTCGGCACGGCTCGGCCAGCCCTCTGCGCCTCCCCGCCACGCCATGGAGAGGAGCCGCGCCGGGCGGGAGCCCCAGCCCCAGCCGGCCCAGGGTAAGGCTCCGCGGCGGGACCGGCTCCGGCAGCGGCGGGCGCCCGGGCCCCTTCCCGGACCGCGGGGCCGCGCCGCAGTCGGGGGGCAGGATGCGGCCATGGGGGAGGCGGGAGCGGGCCGCGCCCGCGGGGGTGCCGGCGGGGCCGCGGCGGCGGCGGGGAGCGGGGCGCTGCGCCGGGCCCGGGGGATGCGGCGGGGCCGCCCGCGGAGCCGCTCGGGCGGCAGAGCGGGGCGCGGGCCCGGGGCGGCGGTGGCGGAGCCGGGGGGACGCGCGGCCGGGGCCGGGCCGGGGAGGGGAGGGGGGGGTCTTCCCGGGAGGGACAAAAGCCCGGGCACGGCCCCTCCATCTTGGGGTGGGACAGAGCCGCGCGGCCCCCGGCCCCGCCGCCGCCGGGGGTGCAGGGGGAGCCGCCCTTGGGGAGCCCTCCCGGGGGCGGCCCCGCCACGGCGGGGGGGGGGGGGGGGGGTCCGGGGCGGCGGCGCCTGCCCTGCCGCGGCTCTTCCCCGGCAGCCGGGGGGCGATGCCGGCCTGGCCCCGAGCCCCCCCCCCCGCCCCAAGCGCCGCTGCTGGGGGTCCCGGCGGGCCGGGTCCCGCCGCCCTGCCCCGGCGGGCTGCTCCGCGGCGCGGCGGGGGGAGCCCGCCTGCCAGCGCCGCCCCACTGCTGCGGTGGGGCGCGGGTGGCCCTGGGGTCCGCGCCCCGGGTGTGCCGGGGTCGCCGCCGCGGCCCGTCCCTGCGGCCGCCCAGGGCAGGGGTGCAGCCCCGGCCCCCCCCCGCCCGCCCCCCCCGGCTGCGCTGGCCGCCGCCGCGGGGACGCGGGGCACGTCGCGGCGGGTCTGGCCCGGGAGCTGCCCCAGGATGAACCCGGCGGACCGGGGAGGGCGGCGGCCGGCGGGGCCGAGTCCCGGGGTGGGGGTTGGCTTTGGCTCTTCCCCGCAGGGCTCCGGCCGAGCGCTCTGTGGCCCCGCCGGCCTGCTCGCCCTCGGCGCGGGGCTGTGACTAAGCAGGGCTCCGCGGCGGAGCCGCTTCCCACCGGCGGAGGAAGAGGAGAGGCGGCTCCCCTCCCCCCCGTCCCCGGTGCCCGCCGCCGCACCGTGATTCATCGGCCGCGGCCGCCCGGGCCCTCGCAGGCAGGGAGGGACTGCTGCCCGCTGCCGCCGTGCCGGTCGCCCTTTATCGGCGGCTCTCGCAGGCACCGGCCGCGGATCCCCAGCCGCGCTGCCCAAACGGCGCGTCCTGCGCTGCAGACATATTGTCTGTGTCCCGCTCGCCGCCTCCGCAGCCTTCCCTCCCGCCCCGGCCTTCCCTTCCCTTCCCTTCCCTTCCCTTCCCTTCCCTTCCCTTCCCTTCCCTTCCCTTCCCTTCCCTTCCCTTCCCTTCCCGCTCGCTGCCATCGCTGCTCGGGCAGGGGGATGGCTGCTCCCGGCCACGCCGGCCTCGGCCGCAGCCGGCCCCCGCATCCCCCTGAGCGGTTCGCTGCCCCAGTGCGGGGAGGCACTTGCTGCTCCGCTGCGAGTGGAGGAGGATGGCGGCAGCACTGGGGAGCACCAGTGGCTCTGCAGCACATCCCGCTCCGGGGAGCGTCCCCGATCCCTCTCGTTTTGGGTGACCCGCGTGGCCAGGCAGCCCAGGCTGCTCCCTGTCTCGCTGCCCAGCACGAGTGGGAGCCCCCGGCCCCCGCAGTGTGCCATGTCCTGGCTGCCAGCGGGGCCTGGGTTGCACTCCAGGGACTGGGACCCGCCATGGTGTGGGGCAGCTGGTGGCACTGGGGGGGCAGGAGCTTGCAGAGGGCAGACGGGGCACGGTGCGGAGCCGCCCGGGTGGGATGCTGCCCCACAGCCCCACAGGGGCGAGAGCCAGGGCAGGGAGCAGGCAGGGGTTTGTTCTTACCCGCATGCCCCCTGATTTCTCCGGCCCTTCTCCCTCCGCGCAGTGGAGGGAGGGTGCAGGGCGAGCTGGTTGCCAGCCAGCGCCTGTGTTTGGGAGCAGGCAGCTCGGGAGCTCTCCCAGCATGGGGACGCCAGCAGAGCCACTGCTGCGAAACCGTCAGAGCAACGTGATGCGATGTGCGGAGCGGTGATGTGACAGTCCCGTGGTGCCATGTCCAAAATAGTTAGCGCAGCTCTCGCTTGTTGGAGGGCTCTGAGCAGGGACAGGCGGCAGCACAGGCAGCCTGCTGGGACCAGAGCCGGATTCTGCACGGCCCCAGCCCCGGTAGGTGCCCGCATCCGCGTTGTGAGCTTCAGGACCCCTTTCTTGGAGGTGCTGGGCACCTGCTTCCCGAGAGGCCAGATCCTGGCAGGCGCAGAGCCCCGTGCGCTGCCTTCGAGACAGGTTTCTGTTTTCCCAGAGTGATGCTAGCAGACAGGTTTTCAGGAGCATGGCTGGGCCGGCTGCCCTCGGTGTTGGTGGCTCTGTGCGGGTCGCCCCAAGGACGAGGGCACCTCCTGTCGCCGCTGCGGCGCTGCCCAGATGGATGGCAGGCAGGTGCTGCCTGCCCCTGCCCTCGGTCTGTTGGGGGCTGTGCCGTGACTGCAGCCAAACGGAAAGTTTGCCGTGGGGGTGCCGGGGCACAGCGGCAGCTCAGGCTCTTTCCTCCGTGTGTATTTTAAACCCTGGAAACCCCCCAGCTCTGGCCCCGCTCTGGCCACGAGATCCCATCTCCCAAGTTCCCCTTGTTGCTCTCCGGCTTGGCACGTCACCGCTGGCTGGGTGCTGAGCTGCAGGAGCTCGGCGGCGTCTGCCTGGGGCTGGCGCGGTTCCCCCATGGCTGCCCCACACCCTCCCGTCCTGGTGCCTTGGGGGTGTACGGGTGTACAGATCCCGGGAAGGGGGGCTGGTCCTCTGTGCTGGGGGGGCTGGGCAGCGGGTGCAGCCCCCTCCCAAACCAGCTCTCCCAGGAGCGGGTGCACAGGCAGCGTGGCCTGAGCCAGGTGGGCAATGCCCTGTCATGCCCCTTCCTCCTGCCTGGCACCCACCGTGGGCATCCAGCTGCACCATCCCGGCTGCCCTGCTGCCTGCGTCCCTCCTGCCCTGCTGCTGCCTGGGCCTGGAGGCCCGTCCCCGAAGTGGGGCTGCGGGCAGCACGTGGGGTGCCGTGGGACGATGCCTGACCTGCCCCGGCGCTGCTGGCTGCGTTTCGCTGGCTCTGAGCCGGCGGGGAGAGGAGCCAGCCTCGGGCTACAGCAACCATGCTGCCTGGGGCCAGGGTGCGCGTGGCTGTGGGCAGCAGCACCACGGGGCCCCCCCATGGGGGACGGGGTGTCATTGCCATCAGCGGCTGCCAGGGTGGCACTGGCCACCTCCACAGTGCGGGGCTGCTGGCGCTTGTTCTGTGCATCGCCTGCATCTCCCTGCCCATGCATGTGAGCTGGGGCTGAGGGTGTGCGTCAGCGCTGCGCCCGTGGCCAGGACGTGCCGGGGACGTGCCGGGGATGTGCCGGGGATGCTTGCTCACTGTCCCTGTCACCCAGGTGCGAGGGGTGCTGCAGTGCAGGGGAATCCTGAGAGGTGGGTGGGACTGGGATGGTAAGGCAGAGTGGGACCAGGGGCAGCACCAGGGCTCCGAGCACCCCCAGGGCTTTGAGCACCCCTGTGCACCCCACGGTACTCCCGTGGCCTCAGGCAGCCGCTCTCCCTGCGGGACAGCAGCACCCGACAGCAGCACCCGCAGAGCAATCCCAGCCCTGGGGCCACGGTTGCCTCCCCCCTCAGCACCCGGACCTGCTGGCAATGAGGAGAGGCCCCGCGGACCCATCCTTCCCCCCCCCCGCCCCCCCCCCCGGCACAGCCCTGGGGCTGCCATCGAGGCGAGGGGAGGCAGCTGGAAACCAGCTACACCGGGAAGGGCCTGAGGGCACAGCGGGCGCGCGGGTATCCCCAGGGGCTGCGGGGAGCAGTCCTGCAGAGCCAGCGGTGGCTCTCAGGGCTGGGGTTCCCCTCGGGACCCCGTCCCTGGGCATCACAGGGACTTGCGCAATGGCCGGGGTGGCCGGGGCCCGCCCGCGGGGTGCTGCGACACCAGCCCCTTCACAGGTGGCTTTGAGCAGCCACCGACGGGCCCCTGCTGTGCCCGCCAGCCCTGCCCTCCTCTTCTCCCGGGGTGGGGGCCAGCCCCATCTGATGCCCCCAGCCCTGGGCGGGTACTGCATGCGGAGCAGCCCATGGTGAGCCCCAGCCGTGCTGCAGAGCGGGTATGTGAGGATACAGCGGACGGGGGGAGCTGAGGTTAAAGCATGGTGGGTGCCCCCCCCGCCCTCGTGGGAAGCGCCCCGCGGGGATGCGCAGTGGACAGTTAACAAGGGCTGCTCGCCTTCCAACCAGAGCGCCCCGCGGGGCCTCGATGTGCTCTCGCTTCATGGCACCAGGGAATTTGCCTCTGCCTGGCTGAGCATCCCCAGCCATGTGCCGGCCATGCAGCAGCGCTGCATCGGGCAGTGCCGGGCCAGAGGTGCCAGTGGTGCTTGGTGGCGTGGGTGCTGGTGCCACATGGATCCACGCGAGGAGCCGAGATGGGCCGCGTGACCGTGGCGTTGAGGGGCAGCACCTCAACCCATGGCCGTGGCCCACGGCTGGGCGCTGTGCCATCCTGGTGCTAGCAGCAGTGCTGGTGCCATGTGGGCTCGCCTGGGCTGGGGGCTGCAGGGGAGCCATGCCTGTGTGTCTGGGGGGCCGGGGAGCTAATCCCCTGCGGAATGCCCCAGCCGGGAGAGAGGGGACGCCCGCGCCGCCTGGGCGCAGGCCAGCATTGGGTTTCAGGGCAGCTGCCGTGCTGGAGCAGCGACAGGGACAGATGGCGGCAGGGCTGGCCCCGTCCATGCGCAGCGGTTTTGGCCATGCCCGGCAGCCCTGTCCTGGCCACGGGCACTGCTGTCCCTCTGGCCAGCGGGGCAGAACAGATCCCCTGCCTGGCGGCGCAGGGTGGCAGGAGGCACCCGCCATCCCCCTGCACTGCTCCTGCACGTCCGGGGCTCTGGGAGGTATTCCCATCTGCTCGGGGGTGTCAGCCTGCCCTTGAAGCTTTTGCTCGGCTGGCAGCCCCGCGGGCAGCGCCTGGCTGTGCCGCTGCAGCACTCCTGGGGAGTCACCCCTCCCGGCCGGGTTGCATGTGGTGCCACCGTGGGTATTGTCCTCAGAGCTGGTGCCTGGGGCTGCCGAGACCCCTGCCTGTGGGTGCTGATCTGGGGAAGCCCTGGGGGGACCTTCCCAGCCGCCTCGCGGGGCACAGCAACGGGGACGTGGGATGTGCAGGATCGGTGCCAGGGGATGGGCCGGCTTCCTGTGGCAGAAAATACCCGGAAGGCTGCGCAGGTCTGCGGGGGGGCCGGGGCTGACTGTGTCCCCCAAGGAGCCTGGGGTGGGTGAACCCTGCTGGCAGCAGCCCCGGCCTGCTGGGGGGCCGTAGCAGGACCCCCAGCCCCTCCCTGGGCAGGCGGGTGCTGCTGTGGGTGCTGGGAGACCGTGGGACCTGGGGTGCACCCATGCCCGCAGTGCAGGGGGGGCTGGTGGCTCAGCAGGCTCCGGCGTGGGATGGAGGAGCGGCGCCAGCCCATGTTTGCGGAGCCCACACTTTGCCCCTTGCTGAAGATTGTGGAGAGCTCTGCAAACACGGCCGAGCCCGGTGCATGACATCACCCCGCGGCAAGAGCCGCTTGCCGGGGCTGGTGGGTGCCTGTCGCTGGTGTCCTCGCCATCCCACACCGCCGGAGCTGGGCCACGTGCTGTGGTGGTGCCCGTGGTGCTCGAGCTGGGTGCCCGTGGCCCCGGGGCGCGGCGAGCATCGTTCCTGGGCAGGAGCGAGGGTGCTGCCTGCTGCGTGGGGGCCAGGGCTGTGATCCCAGCACATGCCCCAAAGGTGCCTTTGCAAAGGGCTGGTTAACCGGGGCGTGGGGGGGATCACCACTGCTGGTCACCGCGGGCAGTCCCGGCACATCCACCCTGTGCAGCGGGCACATGCTGTGGCTTCGCAGGGCGACTGGCACCGCCTCTCTGTCCCCAGCACCAGACCATGCTGCAGGCACCCCCGGCTGCCCTGGGGCTGGCCAGGACGGGGGCAATTCCCTGGGCTGCTCCTCTCGGGGTGCGCAGAGCAGGCACTGTGCCCCCCGCCTGCCCCACGGCGGGCAGCGAGTGGCCGGGCCCCACGCGGGGAGGGGGCTGTTTGCTGGCGGCGGCGGCGGCCTCGTGTGCATTCCTGGGCCATGAGTTCATGGCTGTGCGCAGCCTGGCCGTGGCACGGCGTGGCGCTGGGGGACATGGGTCGGAGCAGTGACGTCAGGCCACGGGGCCCGCACCCATCCTGCCTCCGGCCCTGCCGCCAGCACCGGCGGAAGCGGCCCAGCATCCTCTGGGGAGAGCAGCAGGGAAGCGTGTGGGTTCCCGTGCCTGCATGGGGTCTCCATCCCTGCGTCCCCCCCGCGGTGGGGCCGGAGTGGCAGCTGCCGGGGGAAGAAGGGTGGCTTTGTGGCGGCGGTGCCTGGCGGAGCCCTGGCCCGTCCCTCTATGTATTGTGCACCCAGAGCCTGGCACCCAGCGTGGGGCGGCATGGGTGCCCCCCGAGACAGGGGTAGCAGCAGGGCTTGGGTGGGGGTCCTGCTGCCTTCCCTGGGGAGACCTGGGGACTGTCCCCAGCCCCAGCGGCCAGGGACAGCCTTGCTCCCAAGGGCTATATTTGGGGGGGACGGGGCTGCACCCCTAGGGGCTGTGTTTGGGGGGGACGGGGCTGCCTCAGGCTTCCCCGCTGAGTGACCGTCCATTCTGCTCTGCCTGTGTCACAGGGAAGCCACCATCCCTGATGGGAGACAGCGTGCCCCCCGCCACCTCACCGCCCCCCTCGCCTGGGGATGCCCTGCAGGGAGAGCGCACCCCCCCGCAGCAGGACCGACCCGTCCCTCCAGCTGTCGTCCCCTCTGGACAGCCCGTCTCGCCCGTCCCTCCAGCCGTCACCCCCTCCAAAAAGACCATCCCGCCTGTCCCTGCAGCTGTGACCCCCTCAAGGCAGCCTGTCTGCCCCGGCCCCCCAGCTGTGATGCACCCCCCCGAGAGCAGCACCCCGCAGCGTGACAGACCCATCTCTCCAGCCGCGATGCCATCAGGACAGCCCGTCTCCCCCATCCCTACAGCCGTGGCCCCCTCGGCAGAGAGCATCCCCCCATGGTGTGACAGGTCCCCTCCTGGGCACCCCCGGTCCCCTGCGATGGAGCACCCCAAAGAAGAGGCATCGCCCCACGCTGCCGGGCAGCCGGTCCCTGTCCCTGCTGCCGCTGCCCCTTGCCCAGCAGAGACACTGTCCCACGGGAGTGATCCCCCGGCCATGGCTGCCGGTGGAGGGGCCCCCTCCGATGCCAAGAGCCCCCCAAGCAGTGCGGCCGGGCTCTCGAAGGACGTGCCCCCCCAGAGTGACCGCACCACCCCGGCTGCAGCCTCACCGGCTCCTGCCGCCAGTCCCAGGCCCAAGCAAGGTGGGTGCCCGAGGGGGCCGGGGGTGCTTCGGGGATGGTGGCACCTTGTGGGTGCTGCTTGATGCCTCTGTGCCGGCACTGGGGCTGGGGGGAGCCGGGCGCTGCTCTGATGGTATCTCCCCACTGCAGATGCCCAGAAAGCCCAGGCGAGGCACAAGCAGGCAAAGGAGCGGCGCGAGGAGCGGGCCAAGTACCTGGGTACGGGGCTGGGGGAGCCGGGTGGGACGCGGCGCCGGGAGGGAAAGTGGATGGGGGGGCGGGCAGGAGCTAAGGAGCTTTGCCGGGTCATGGGCAATCCCATTAGCTGCGATGAGCTGAGACCAGGCAGGAGCTGCTCTGCCGGCGGCTCTGCCCCACCCCGGCACGCCATTGCCCCCCGGCACGCCACTGCCCCTGCTGCTGTGCTGCCCCAGCTGCTCCCCGTGGTCCGGGTGCCCCCCGGGTGCATGGGTGCCCCTGGTCTGTGCGGGTGCCCCCGGCCCAGCGCCCAGCTCTGTCCTGTGTGCAGGCAGCAGCAGGCAGCTGCAGGCAGTCCCGCAGCGGCTCGGGGTGGTGCGCAAGCAGGGCCCCTGCACCACGCATGGGGCCTCCTTGTCCCCGCGCTCTTTCCACCCTCATTCCCCCATTGTTCGCCGGCGCAGCGCGGCGGGCTCCTGGCCTCCCTTTTGTCCTCGCCCAAACCCCTCCCTCGCCGGCCGGCCGCGATGCCGCCTGCCCCGCGCGCCCAGGGAGCCCAGCCGTGTGCCCCAGCCGGAGCCAGCTCTCGGCCTCATGCCGCCAGCACGGGCACGCGTGCCGATCGCGGGGCTCGCCGGGGCCAGGGCTGTGCCTCAGGTGTGACCCCGCTGCCCCGGCTCCCTCCTGCAGCCGCCAAGCGAGTGCTGTGGCTGGAGAAAGAGGAGAAGGCCAGGCTGCTGCGGGAGAAGCAGCTGGAGGAGCGCCGCAAACGCCTGGAGGAGCAGCGGCTGAAGGCGGAGAAGCGCCGCGCCGTCCTGGAGGAGCGGCAGAGGCAGAAGCTGGAGAAGAACAAGGTGGGGATGGGGGATCACGGGCACAGCGGCGGGGGGGCTGGGGTGGCATGCCAGGGGTGTGCTCCTTGGGGGGACCTCGTGGCTTCAGCAGCCCTTCGGGAGCTGTCCACCATTCCTGTCCTTCGCGATGCCCGTCGTTCACGGTCCAGAGCCTCTGTGGTGCCCAGCTCCTTGGGCACACATGCCCTGGCCAGGCTGGGAATCACTGCCCCGTCTCCCTCCAAGCATCCCCATCACTGCGATAGCCTCATGCCAGGAGGCTCCGGCCGGTCCCAGACCCATTCCCCCAGCTGCTGGCCTCACCCTCTCCCTCTCCCTCGGGCAGGAGCGCTACGAGGCGGCGATCCAGCGGTCGGCCAAGAAGACGTGGGCAGAGATCCGGCAGCAGCGGTGGTCCTGGGCTGGGGCCCTGCACCACGGCTCCCCCGCACACAAGGACGGTGAGTGCCGGGCTGGGCGAGAGCACCCAGGGCCCCGTGGCTCTGCCGGCGGTGGGGGCAGTTGGGCATGGCTCTACGGTGCTCTGTGCAAGGAGGGTGAGACCCCACAAACCCAGCTCAGCCCTGCTCTGCTGTGGGGTCATGCTGCCGTCACCCCGGGCTGTGCCAGGGCCCGGTGGGGTCCCTTGGCTTTTCCCTGCTCTCGTGGGGCTGGGCGTAAGCTGGAGGCTGTGCGTCACGGTCACCGTTCTGTGTAGGGACGTGCTTGGGGACAGCCCTGGCTACCTGTGGGGATGCTGTGGCCGTGCTGCCCGGACCTCCAGCAGCCGGAGGAGTCAGGCATGGGTTGTGGAGCTGTGCGAGGCCATTGCCATCTCTTGTTGGGATCTGTGCTGCGGTGTGTCCCCTTGTACCCCGGCTGGGTGGGGGCAGTGCTTGGCCCCTCCAGCTCCAACGTGAGGGTGACCGTGGCTGTGTGCGTTCCTGGGTGTGCATGGCTGTGCCGTGCCTCACTGTGCCTCGCCGTGCCCCTGGGGAGGCTGCTGGAGGCTCAGCCATGCCCGTTACCCCACAGCCAGAGCACTGAGCCCAGCTGGCCCCTCTCCCTGGGGGCTCCTCGGGGACACCCCGTGGGGTTTGGCACCGGGGTTGGGCATGTGGAGGTCTCCCCTGTCCCCTGACCGCTGAGGGGACAGGGCTGCGCCGGCAGGCGCTGGCACTGCCTGGCGTGTCCAATGGCAGGCCGATGGCATAGAGGGGAGCGTTGTCCCCCCAGGGTCTGTCTGCCCTGCTTGTGCCATGGGGCGGCTGTGGCAGCCCCGGTTGTGCCTGGCCAGGCTGTGTGTTCAGGTGTTGTGTGCCGGGCTGTGTGTACTGGCACCATGTGCCTGGCACCATGTGTCTACAGGTGTTGCGTGCCCAGCTGTGCCTGGTCGGGCTGTGTGTACAGGTGCCATGTTCTGGTTACGCCTGTCTGGGCTGTGCGTACGGGTGCTGTGCGTCCGGCTGTGGCTCGTGGCACACTCAGGGACAGACCCCTGTGTCCGTGGTGCAGTGCCTGGCAGGATCTGGCAAGGGGACACCTTCCCCTGCCACCTCCCGTGGGGACATGCTGCCGGAGCTGCTGCCAGCGCTCTCACTCGCCAATCTCCTGACTGCTGCCTGCACCGGCAGCAGGTTCCCCCGGCCATTTTCTCCGGAGGAGTCCGGCCGGAGCAGAGGGATCCCAGTGCCTTGTGGAGGTGCTGCCAGCCACCAGCACCTTCCTGGCACTGCCATAGGGACCCGGCACTGGTGTGAGCGTTGTCCCGTGTCTGTCTGGACCTACTGTCCTCAACCTGCTCTCCCAGGCTGGCTGCTTGCCCGGTGCTGCCAAGGTCCCTGGCCACCCGGCTCCCAGTTCCCCGGACTGCTTTTGGGAAGACTGGCGTGGTGGGGCTCGGGAGCTGCCCTGGCTCCCTGAGGATGAGATCCCTGCATGATCCCAGCATGACCCCCTGGGGCTCGGGCACCGTGCCAGATGCCAGCACCGCGTCGTGTCCCCGGACACCAGCATCTCCTGGCCCCACTGCCTGTGCTGCGTCCTCTTGCTCCTGCCCCAGTGCCCCGGCACGGCCGTGCATGCTGCATGTGGGGGGCCCGGCCCCGGCCCCGGGACCTTAATGCCCTTGTGTCTTTTCCCTCCTCCAGGTGCGAGCCGGTGCTCGGTGTCCGCTGTAAACCTCCCCAAACACGTCGACTCTATAATCAACAAGCGGCTCTCCAAATCCTCCGCCACCCTCTGGAACTCTCCCAGTAGAAGTAAGAGCCCTTTGCATTTGCCCCAGCGCAGGGGGCACAGGCCAGCCCCTGCCCAGCGCTGGGGACCCCCGAGGCCAGGGTCCCCCGTCCCCAGGCCCTGCCTTGCAGCACGGTGCCTGCGGAGAGAGGAGAAGCCGTTTGCTGTTTGCGGGAGGAGGCTGGAGTCAGCCGGCGGCTCCCTGAGGCTGCATGTAGGCTGGGAGGAGGAGGAGGAGGATGAGCAGCTGGGTGGTGGCAGCCCCATGGGGCGCCAGGACGGGGACCGGGAGCCCTGGCTCCCTGCCCCGGGGCAGCTCTGGTGGGTGCAGATGCAGCCACAGAGCGGGGCTGCCTGTCACTGGACCCTCCTTAGGGCTGGGCACGGTGCCGTTGCCCACCGCCGTGATGCCTGTCCCCACAAGCACCCAGGGTTGGGTGCCACGGAGCGCCGTGGGCATGGTGCTGCGTCGGGTGCTGCAAGGTCGTCCTGGCCCTGGGTGAGCTGCCCGAGGCTGCTCGCCACACTGGAGGGATGCATCCAGTGTCGGGGCTGCTGTTGTGTTTCGAGGTTGCCTGGAGATGGGCGCGCGCCTTCCCGGCCGGGTATAAATAGCAGGAGCAGCTGATGCGGGCGGCTGCAGGCGGTGGTGACGCAGGCAGCTCCCAGTGGCCCTGTGCTGGGGGCTCAGCCTGGGAAGAGGCACCCAGGGGCTGTCAGCACCGCCCAGGTGGGAGCAGCATCTCCCTGGGCCGGTGCCAGACCCGGCGCCCTGTCCCCCCAGCTGCTCCCATGGCTCTGTTTTCTCCCCTCCTGGAAGCGGGTGCTGCTCCTGGCCTGATCAGGAGCCCTGATGGAGAGGGGCAGAGGGGCCCTGTCTCTGTGGGTGCTTTCTGTGCGCCCATGGGGTGTTCGGTGCCGTTGACGTGTGCTGGAGGGCAGCCAGCGGCAGCCCAGTGCCCAGCTGAGCCAGCAGCATGGCCAGGGACTGCCGCTCCTTGGGTGCCATGAGCCTGGCCTGGCTCCTGCGGCATGCCTGGCAACTTTGGCACAGCTCCCTTGGGGTGAGGGCACTGCAGTGTCCCTGTGGCAGCTGCAAGCTGCAGCATGTTGGAGGCTCGGTCACATCGGTACGGGGACATGGGGAGGGTGCACACCAGTGCTGGACATGAGGAGGGGGCCAGGGTGGAAGGGGCTGCTGTCAGCAGGACTGCACCTTGGCACTGGGAGTGCCGCTCACTGTGGGTGCACCGCAGCTGGGGTGTCTGTGGGGCACGGGGACAGTGTTGTCATCGTGCCGCAGTGCCATTCTGTGGGTGCTCGACTGCCCACTCATGCCTGCACCTGCACTACCCTTTGTCCTGCCTCGGCCGGCCATGCAGGGCAGCAGGGAGCCCTCCCCAGCGTGGCTTGAGCTTTGGGCACTCCTGGGGCCACACACATGCCCCGGCCGCATGGCAAGGCAGGTGGCCGCTGGGCTAGGGCCAGGGCTGATGTCTGAGGGCTCGGGGGCACACTAAGGTCCCCTCTCTCTCCCTAGACCGGAGCTTGCAGCTGAGCCCGTGGGAGAGCAGCATCGTGGACCGGCTGATGACGCCCACCTTGTCCTTCCTCGCACGCAGCCGGAGCGCCGTGACGCTGGCTGGGAACGGCAAGGAGCAGGGTGAGCACCGGGGGGGGCACGAGGCCACACGGGTCCTGGCACAGGCAGGGGACTGGGACGAGGGAGCCTGAAGCCGGCTGAGAGCTGGTGCCGGTGCCATGCTGGCTGTGTCCTGACGGAGTGGTCACTCCTACCCCCAGTGCCCGTGTGCCCCCGCTCGGCCTCCGCCAGCCCCCTCAGCCCCTGCCACAACCACCGCCTGCAGCACCGCTGCTGGGAGAGGAGGAAGGGGACCACCGGCAGCCCCGACGTGACACCGCGCCACAGGGCCGAGTCCTCGCCTGTGAGTGCCACCTCCTGTGGGGATCCCTTGGTGCCAGGGCAGCCATGGGGCACAGCTCGGCTCCCAGCTGAGTCGAGCACCCGGCGCTGACGCTGTCTCTCCCCGTCTGAAGCAGAAGAAGAAGGAGAAGAAGGAGAAGGAGCGGGAGAATGCCAAGGAACGCAGCGCTCTGTCCCGTGAGCGCAGCCTCAAGAAGCGGCAGTCGCTGCCAGCGGCACAGCCCCGGCTCCTGCCTGCAGCAGACAGCAGGTAGGGACCCCCTGCCACAGGGGCTGCCCGGCCCCCCGCCTTGCCACCGCGGGGGCTGCCCCAGCCCCGCTAACACTGTCTCTTGCTCCCTTTGCAGCCCTGGCTCCAAGAACCGTCCCGCATCCCCTGCCACCCCCAAAGTCCGTCCAGCGTCCCCCAGCCCGGCCCTCGGCTCTCCCCACAAGCCACCCCTGCCCCGCAGCGCTCACTCCTCTCCCAAGGTGCGGGCCAGGGCTCGGGAGGAGCGGGGGGAGCAGGAGGGCCAGGTGAAGGCACGCGAGAGGAAGGAGGAGGAGCGGGGCCCGGCCCCCCCGGCCCTCCCCGAGCCCCCCAAGGTGTCCGCAGAGACAACAGCAGGTGGGTACGGGGTGGGCTGGGGGGGCAGCAGGGCTGGGGGGAGCGGGAGCAGCTCTGATGCTGCATCCACTCCACAGCCCCCCCGGCCCCTGCAGCCCCCGGTCCCGTGCCAGCCACCCCCCCAGGCAGACCCCCAGCCGGCACCACGGACCGGGAGGAGGCTGCCCGGCTGCTGGCGGAGAAGCGGCGCCAGGCCCGCGAGCAGCGGGAGCGTGAGGAGCGGGAGCGCCGGGAGCAGGAGGAGCGGGAGAGGTGGGTGCTGCCCCCCCGGCCCCCGGCCCCGGCCCCCCACCTTGCTGAGGGCCCCCTCCCCATAGGCGGCTGCAGGAGGAGCGGGCGCAGCAGGCAGCGGAGGAGCAAACCCGCAGGGAGGCCCTGGCACGACAGCGGGAGGAGGAACGGAGGCTGCAGGAGGAGCGCGAGGCCCAAGAGAGAGCACGGGCCGAGCGGGAGGAGACAGAGCGGCTGCAGAGACAGGTCTGGGGTGGCGGGGGTGCGGGGGCAAGGGGCTGCAGGGGAGGTGGGGTGGAGGGGATGGAGGAGGAGGAAGGAAGAGGTGGGATGGGGAATGAAGGCAGGGATGGAGGGGGAAGGCAGGGATGCTCTCCTGTGATTCCCACCCCAGTGGGATGCAGGGGCGAGGACCAGCCAAGCCCCTTGATGCCCAGGGTGGCGGGAGGGGACATGGGGCAGGGCTGTGCTGAGCCGCCCGGGCAGCCTGCTCCCGTTGTTCCTGCGCCACCCCATCCGTCCCTGCCCCGTCTCATTTGTCCCTGCCGCCCCTGCCCCACTGTGCCGCAGAGGGAAGAGGCTGAGGCGAGGGCACGCGAAGAGGCCGAGCGGCAGCGCCTGGAGCGGGAGAAGCACTTCCAGCGTGAGGAGCAGGAGCGGCTAGAGAGGAAGAAGGTGAGGCCTGGGGGCACCCCTGAGCATGGTGCACAGCAGGGGCTTCCCTTGCAAGGGGTCCTGCCCGGCACCCAGGGCAGGTCCTGCTGGTGAGGGCTGTGCACGAGTCCCTCTCTGCCCCGCAGCGCCTGGAGGAGATCATGAAGAGGACGCGCAAGTCGGACGCAGCGGATGCCAAGGTGGGTGCCTGTCCCCTGTCCCGAGGTGCCTGGGGACATGGGGGACTCTGCAGAGCCCTCCCGCCCTTGCCCAGAGCCATAACTGCCCCTCACAGCTCTCCTCTTCCTGCAGAAGAAAGAGGACAAGAAGGTGATGAACGGGAAAGTGGCTGAGCAGGAGGATGTCCCAGGTACGTGGCCCCTTCCCACAGCCTGCTGTACCTCTGGGGTGCCCAGGATCCACAGAGCCATGACCCCGTCCCGCTCCCCACCCCAGCCATTGTCCTGCCTGGGGCCATGGCTGACGGGGAGCTCTGCCGACGTCCCCAGGCCATGAGAAGCGTACAGGGCCGATGCCAAAGGAGGAGGAACTCCCCGAGACGGAGACTCCGAGCACAGGGACTCCGGGGGGGCCAAAGGGCCTAGCGGGCGAGGGGCTGCAGCCAAGGTGAGCATGGGAGTGGCCGGGGGGTCCAGGGGGCGGCCGGGCCCTGGCTGACCCCAGCCCTCCTGCCCCACAGCTCCCCGGCCAAGGAGGTGGCATCCCCGGCATCCCTGGTGAACGGCGTGCAGCCTGGCAAGCACGAGAACGGCTTCTCGGGCACGGAGGGGTCGCAGGAGCTGCTGGAGCTCTCCCACCACGGCAGCAGCCCCAGCAGCATCATCCCCTTTGGTGACAAGGAGCCCTTCCTCAAGCAGGCCGTGGTCAAGCCCCCCCAGGTGACAGGTGAGAGACAGGGGGTGTGCAGGGGGGCCAGGGTGGTGCCACAGCCACCCCGGTCTTACCGCCACGCCCTCCCCCCACCCGTAGAGGTGCTGTGAGGGCCAGGCCCTGGCAGACATCCCCGTGGGGCCACCGCACACGTCCTGACTCCAGACGCTCACGCAGAACTGTAGCTGTTGTCAGAAGAAAAACCTCGCTGCTCCCCTCTGCCTGCCGTGCGCGCCCGGCCCCGCCGCGGGGGGCCCGGGTGATGTGGGACCCCAGCGAGGCGGCCGCCGGTCCCCCGCCCGCTGTGGGGACGCCTGGTTTCTCTCTTTGTTCTTGTTTTTATTTCGTGTTTTTTTTTTAAATATGCACCTTATCAGACTGACACCCCCACCCTAGCAGCCTGCCAGAGCCGCCCCAGACGTGTGGTGTAATAATGTAGTTATTTAACTTGCTGGGTACAATGTATGTGAATACTGTAAATAGAGCTCGGCCAGACATCGGGGACGCTCGCCTGGCCTGGCCCTGCGTGGGGCGGAAGGATTCAGGGCTGCCCGGTGCTTGCAGGCAGGAGGGCCACAGCCCGGCCGGGGGGAGGTCACTCCCCGTCCCCACGTCCCCACGCATGTCTGCGTGTGCACTGGGTGTCCCCATGCCGCCGGAGCGCACGCCCGGGGCCTGGCCGGCGCCACGCTGCTCCCTGTGCCGTTGTGACAGTGTTATGCATCCGGACAACCTTTGCGAACAATAAAAGCGGACAACTGCCATCGCCTCGCCTCGCTGTGTCCCCAGGGACCGGGAACCGCACTGCTTGTGGGCAGGTGGCCATGCCTCGATGCTCAGCTGGGCCGGGCTGGCAGCTCTCCTGGCCTCCCTGCAGCAGGGGGGGCAGATTTACCCCCGTGTCAGGGCTCACCCCTGGAGCCCCCCAGCACCGCCTGCTCTGTCACCGCCCTGCTCCCCTCCCGGGAATGTGGCAGCCTCACCCTGGCTGCCCTCACCACACGTCAGCAGGCCCCTGCCCAAGAGCGGCACCCTCTCGGGCCTGGCCTCTGAGCTGGGGGAAGGCGGGCTGGCAGCTGGGCCCTCGGGAGCTGCAACCAGCCCAGTACAGGTGGGAAAAAACAGATAGCCGCCGCCACGCGCGGGGAGCCCGGGGCCTTCGGCTCCTGAGGGCCGCGGCCTGGGCCGCCAGGGCGCGGGCGGGACGGGACACCGCCCATACAAGGCCCCAGGCTGGGAGGGACCGCCCGCAGGGCTCCTTCAGCGACCCGCTACTCTGCGCCCTCGTTCCCCTCCAGGGCGGCGGAAGCACCGGGGAGCCGGGCGGTGCGGGAGGAGGCTTGGCCCACACCGGGGAGGGCGGGCGGGCGGCCTGCGCCATCGCCGCCGCCCAGTGAAGGCCTCAGCCGCCCCCGCCGCCATTTCCCGGCCGGGTCACCATAGCCCCGCCCCTCCGCGCCGGAAGCCTCGCCTTCTCTGTGGCGCCAGGGGCGGGCTGGGGAGGAGGCGGAAATGACGTGAGGCCCCGCGCCGAGCCCGCTGGGAGCTGTAGTCCGTCTGGCGCTGCCAGCCAATGAGCGCAGCGGGGGGCCGGACCGCGGCTCCCGGCAGCCCCCGCGGGCGGGCAGCGGGCGGGCGCCAAGCGGAAGTGCGTGAGGAGGAGGTGGAGGCGCCTGGCTGCTGAGGAGGCCGCGGGCGGAGCGGGGTCTGGTGAGTGCGAGTAGGCCCGGCGCGGCGGGGTCGGGCCCTGCCCTCTGCTACCGGGCTCTTCTCGTCCCCTTCCCTCCTCCCGCCTCACACCGAGGGCCCTCCGCGGCTGCGCCGCCCACGCTGGCCGGGCCTTGGGCCCGCGCCCTTCCCCCCGGCCCTCAGCGCGGCGTTGCCCCCCCGGCGGCCGCCACGTGCCGGGCGCGGTCCCGCGGCCCCCCCCGGGCGGGGCTCGCATGTGGCCCGGGGCGCTGCCGGGACTGCCCTGGGCCCGGCCCGAGCGGGGCCTCGTGGCTGGGCCGGGCCAGGCCTCGCGCCTCCAGCTCGCATCCCGGTTGGGGTCGGGCCGGGCCTGTCCCCGGAGGCTGCCCTGGTCCCGCTCCGGCCCGGCCTGTCCCCGGAGAGTCGTTCCCTCGTCCCGGCCTAGCCCGTTCCTGGAGATTCCCGTCCTCCGCCCAGGTCTCTGGGCCCCGTCCCCGGAGATTCCTCTCCCGCTTCGGGCCTTCGGCCTGTCCCTGGAGGTTTCTTCCCTTCGTCGGGGTCATGGGCTGTGTCCGGGGTCCCCGCATGCTCGCTGCGGCACGGGAGGCGCTGCCTGTATTCCCGAGGGAGGCGGTCGGGGCCGCAGGGCCCGTGGGGCTGGGGGGAGCGGCAGCTTGCAGGGGTAGCAGCTTGTGCGGGCCACAGCTGTGACCCCGTGAGCTGGGGTTCAACCCCCGATGGTGTGTAGCTTTCACAGGGCTCACGAACCGGCGCTCAGCACCATGTGCTTCTCGCTGCAGCAGGATGGATTTGTTTACTCGCATTCCCCACTCTGCATCATCTAGTTCAAAAGTGAAGTTTGGTAGAACCTCAGGTGATGAGGCAGAATGGGCTTTGCAGTGGCACAGAGGCACCTGTGAGCCCTGAATCTTCATTTTCACCAGGCTGATGAGGGCTCGTTTCCCTAACTCTTGTTGTTTTGGGGAGATTAATGTATTAGAGGCTTCTTTAAATATATCTCAAAGTCTCCCCAAGGTAATTGTCACTGCAATTGTCTCCTGAATGGCTTTCTGAGTTGCATGTATGTGCCAGAAGGTGATGTGATGAGTTTGAAATAAGCAGTACTCCATGTAGCAGCCTTGGGAGGCGCAGGTTCACTTCTGTTTGGTCGTGTGTGTGAGGACTCCATAGACGTGGAGTGGGTGGTGGTGTGTGTGCAGCAGCATTTCCTTGGGACTTGTTGGAGGTGGGGTACTTGTTTTTTAAGTGTACAGTGATGTGTCTGATGCTGTGGCATAAGAACAGATTTGTTCATTGAAACAAACAGTATGTAAAACCATTTGGAAAACGTTAAGGATGGAAGGAGAGGAGCCTTTATCTGCTGCTTCTGTGGCAGTGTCAGCACAGAGCGCGTGTGTAAGAGGCTGCAGGCTCACATCAGCAAATGGACATTTTCAGGATGCGCTTTCCTAAGAGCATAGACAATTAAATCATCCAATTACTCTCTGCAAAGGACTCTTGCAGTATTCCTTCCCGCTAGTAGCAAAGACAGGTAGTTATGTCAGTGTTTATGGTAAGGGCAATGTGACATTTTAGGTGTGTTTTTAATGTGCCTTTTGTGTGGACACTGCCCTCAGGTGCTGTGGCTGAAGAGGAGATCTGTTTTTTGGGTAACTATTGCATAACCTGATTTCCATTCCTTTAAAAAGATATGTTTTGAAGCTTAGCCTCTCAGATTGCCTTTAAGGGAGTATATTGTAGAGCCAGAAAAAAAATGAGTATTTAGACACAACAGTGCCTTCTCCTAGTAGTTCATCTGTATACTTGCTCTGGCACTTTGCAGGTGCCCAGCACAGAGTGAGGAAATGGCTGACTTTGTGAATTGCATTGTAGTTGCACAATCTAACAGCAGGTAAGAGGATAAAATAAGGCAGGTATTGTAGAGAGCTGTCTAAAATGCACGTTCTTGTGACACAGGATCCTCTGTAGAGTCTAGGGCCTTGTGATTATGTCTAAATTTTCTTTGGATCCGGCTATATATTTTTGTTTCGCATCCTCCCTACTGTGAATTAGTTGTTCCTGCTTTAGCAGGAACAGCGAGGGGCACGTATGAGAAGTCAATTTTAAGAGTTATCTCTGAAGTCCTTAAGAAGCTGACATTGCCAGTAAAAAATGCTGCTCCTGAGGCAGTACTCCAGCAGATAGGCCTTAGTGTCCCGAGATGTCTTTTCAAAATTGATGTTAATTACATGTGAGTGTGTGTGATCTGTAAACAATACGATCTCAGCACAGGGGGTTTACAGAGTTCTGGAGTCTGAACGGATGGCTGCAGTATTGCACCGTTCCCATTCAGCTGGGGCTCCTGCCCGTGGGAAGGAGGAAGCCATCGCTAGCAAGCGTGCGGGAGGCCTTTCCGCCTGCCAGCTCAGATACCTGCATTTTTACATCCTTTTTTATGCAGGGATCGAAGGGTGAAACCTTTTACCTGCCAGTTTACTGTAAAGAAACAACCTGGCCATGGTGAGGAGGCATCTATAGCACAGTCCACCTGGTATCTTTTTGAGGTGCTTGCTGTAAATGCATGAGAGTAGAGGCAGATCTCGCTGCCCTGCAACACATCCATACGGACCATGTGTTGGCAGTGGCAGGTGCGTGCTGCGATGAATCCATGCGCACGTTCTGCATGTAGTTCTTTGTCTGCAGAAGTCGTGCCTGTGTTTCTGCTGAGTTATGCTCTGGTGTCTTCCTGCTTTTTTCCTTCCTTGCTCATTCCGTGTCTCTCTGCGAGCTCTGTATCTCTGGAAAACATAGTTATGCTCTCAGTGCTTCAGTAAGTGCTGTCCGGAAAGAGGTTTCCCTGTATGCTGGGATTTCAGAGCAGCCATGTGCCCCTGACCTTAACTTCTTAACTTCTAATTCTGTTTTGACAAAAGTAAAGTTTTGTCATGTGTATTGTAAGTTATATGGGTGTTCTGCTATTAGGGTTATGATAATATAATCTAGCTGTCTGCTGGTTTCTCCAGCTTATTTAAGCCAGGAAGTTTTCTAAATTACTTAAGAAAATAGTCATTTGAGTGAAGCCAGGCCTGAGCCCTGTGGGTTCACAGGTGAGGTGTTTGAGATTGGCATGCTGCAGAAAAGCTGGTGAACACCTTCTAACATGGTTGGTGCTATTAGAAAACAAAAACATTACATGTATAAAACACCAGGATAGAAAATAGGTGACAATCTGTGCAAGTTGGCAGATGTAATTTTTTTTTTTAACCTACTCCCACTTTTCTCTACTGTATAAGAAATCTTGCTTTGAGAGGCCTAGGAAGTACTGAGCTGGACTGGTTAAGCCTGAGGATGCTTTTCATTGGAAAACTGGGGTGTTTCCTTTGTAGCTGTATCACTAGCTCCCTAAAAGAATAGTGTAGTTTTGCCAGAAGCTTGATTTTTATTTTTTTTTTCAGCTGACTTGGCTTTGTCTTTGCAAAATGACAGTTTGCCATGTCAGAACTTGTTAATTGTTTAAGCAGCTACATAGCCCTTGAACTTTTTTCCATATCTGGAAAAGTTTACAATATACTGAGCTGTGTTTAATGGCCATATGTGCCAGTACAATAACGTGTTTTTTGGGTTGTATGGTTCCCTCTGAAGGATGATGGTACAGAGAGTTCCTCTGTGTGGCAGGATTCCTGCTGTGTATTTAGCCATATGGTTTAGGCTACGGGCGCTGAAAGAGAGGAATAGTGGTGTTAATTGCAAAAGCTGTTCTGGCTCCCTGGGGAGCTTGTGCAAGGTGATCCTGCAAGGCTGTATAAACAGCTAATGGTAGGCGCTGGGGTTGTGCTGGCTTACCTTGTGCGTAGCATATCTCTTACTTGTGCTTCCAACTGACCCCTGTTCCTGTACTGGTAGACTGTTGTTCAGCAAACACTCACTGCTGGGTGAGCCTGGGACCGTGGCTTAAAACTGCTTTGTGGGTTTCTGTAACGGGTCCCAAGATGAGGAGAAGGTGTTAGATTTAGCACAAGAGCTCATCTTGTCTCCTCTGTTCCTTCTGGAGTCACACCGAAGTGGTGCCTGGGAACAAGTAGGTGCCATTTTGTTTCTGGATGACAGGCTGGGTTTGTAGGTCTGGAATCTCTCTTACCATAAAGGAAAATATCCTTCCCGTTTTCAAGTGAAATAAAGCATTAGCAGAGGCTAAATGATGGAGGTAGTCACTGCTGTTAGGTTTGAGAAAGTTAAGAGTTCCTGCTTAATTTAGCTTTATCTTGTCAGAGCTATGAATAGTAAAATCATGGGATTACATTTCATGCCAGCTGAGAATTGTGTTTGCGCTGTTTCACTCCATGGTAACCGGAAGCTGTTGTGCCCATTAAAAAAAAAAAGGCACGGAGAGATGACACCCAGCCTCGCTGCGGGAACGCTGGAGCGCTGGGTCCTTGGGGGGGTCGTTTCATACCCAAGGAAGAGTTTTCTGTCTGTGCCCTTTTTTCCTATTGCATATAAAAATATGTTGTACCTTTCTCCCCTGTTGTATGTGTATGAGAATGAGGTCTCTTTGCAAGCCCTGCTCATAGCTACTACTCCTTTGATACAAGAGCGAATGGACTGCTCGTAATTTCATCTCCAAATTTGTCATCTGGCCATTTTTAGCCTGTCGTGCTTTACAGTGTAAGGTAGCTGTACAAAACCCAAAAAAGCCCCCGCTGTAATGCGAGGGGTGTTGTAGCTTGCACAGCTAGCCAGTGTACGTCCTCCCCACTGCTGCCTGCATTTCACTTTTATCTGTGGTTGAGTGAAAGGAAGAAAGGAAAGCTTGGCAAGTAACCCTTAGGTTTCTATGTGCTGAGAGTACAAAAGGGGATGGCTTGGGGGGCGTGGGGGGTGTAAAGTTGAAATTGTTCTCAAGGGAATTAGGCTCAGTATTAATGATGTTAACTTGTGCCTTAACAGAGGGCTGTACACATGATATCTTGTGGGGGTTGTGTACCTGATTATTTCAGGCCCTGTGTATCTGTGTAAATTATTACAGTTAATTGCTCCTATAGGGCTGTGGATGAGATGGGTTTCCTGAGTTAAGGATCTGTGTATGCACTATCTGATTAGATTAAGTAATTTTGGCAGCCTTTTTTTACTGGGAAGTGGTGCTGGGATGAATGGCTAAATCAGAATTCTTTTCCTATGCTTGTAAAATGTGAGGATTTGCCAGTATCTTGATTGGTTTAAATTTGATTTTCCCTTTCTTACTTAGGTGAGAGCTCAATTGCTTCTAATAAAGCAGTATTCAGAAACATAATTGATGGGAGACTTACACAAGGTATGTAAACACAGCACTGAAAACTATCTGTTCGAATAAGCTTGTTCCATACGTACAAGATTTCTGTGGACAAGCATTTACGTCTGTTTTGTAGCCTAGCAGAGTGTAGGGATAGCCTGTTCTGATGGCTCGTGCTTACAATAACTCCATGATTTTTTTTTTTTTAAGAACTTTTAATGTTATACCAAGTCATGGAAATCCTTCTCTTTGTTTTTCCCTGAGGTAACAAGATGGAAGTTAAGGTAGAGATAAATCAAGTGCTGGCTTGAGAATAAATATGTGAATGGTTTTGCTTTTTGCAGCTTATAAATGAAAGTTGCTGGAGCTTGTATTTTCATAGGTTAAATGTGTGAAGAGTAGTAATCCTTTAGGACAGATTCAGTTTTGGCTGTAACTGTACTGTGTATTTCAGAAGATATTCTCAAGAGCCCCAGAATCAATTGTTTTTTACATTACTTGCTGTTTCTTTGGAAGCATAACTTCCACATTTTTCTAAGTGCATTGTGGTCACTCTAACGAGGGAAATACTGGTGTGCAGAGTCTGCTGGTTTCCAGACTGCGGTGACCTGAGAGGGTTGAAAACTTCACTGGAGGTCACAGTTTATTCTTCCATTGCTGTGGGGGGAGTAGCACAGTAACTTCAGTTATGCACAGGTTTGAATTCTTTCGGTTAACTGATTTGTGAATAGTTTTCTTATGTAAATTGGACCATTTCTTGCTTCCCTTGGGAGTTCTGAAACTGCAGGCACAAGGATTCACAGACCCCCAACGGTTTTGACAAGGGTTCAGTTTGCATCCAAAAACTGCTCAAAATAGTAGGGCTGCACTGTGAGGAAGCCATTAGTTTTGAGAAAGATCTGTTTTTTTTGCTTGTCTGTCCCCAGGTTGTGTAGGTTTGGAAGCAAAAAGCTGATGAAATAGGTTTTCCCTTTTTTTATTATGGATGTTTTTCTTCTGTATTTAACAGAAAATCCAGCTGCTTGACTTTTGTAACAAAAACATCCAGATTTCTAATCAGCTTTTTCTTGGATTTGTTTTCTTTGAGCTCCCTGTCACTGAACTGTCTGAATAACAATGTAAGACTTTTTAAGCTCAAAGATATACAAAACAGTTTTTAGCCAAGTAACTAGTGTCAGAATTAAAGTCACCAATTTGTGTTTATAGCTGGTCAAATTATTTGGAAACGGATTGTTCAGCACTGCAGTCTGCAGAATCAGTCCTTTTTGGAAGAACCTGTAAATAGTTTTCCAACCATTCTATAGAACCTGCTTCTAATTATCTGAAACCAGGGCTGGAGCTCAATATTAAACTTCTTTAGGGATTAGTTTAATTGTGTGAAAACCTAAACATGCTTGAAGGGAAATTTTGATTTTGAAAGTATATAGACTAGAGAGAAATTGGAACTGCTGTTGACAAACTAGTGCTTCTCTTGCCATGGCAGAATAAGCTGAACTTTTTTTTCCCCCAAAGCGTGTTTGGCATGTATTAAAGTAGAACACACTGTTTTGGTTTGGGGTTTTTTGTTGCTTTTGTTTTTAGCAGTCTTGTCCAGGAAAATTCTTGTTGAGGAGGTTTGGTAGGTGTAGTTGTAGGCTTTAGTTTAACTTGTGTCATTAATCTCCTGAAAACATACACTGGATACTTGATCTAGAAAGAGGAATTGTTCTGCTTTTTGTTACTGTAATGAAATTTGAACTGGATGATTAGAAATAGCATTTAAAGTTGCAGTCCACCAGGCTGGCAGTGGGAGCTATGCAGGTGGCTCTTTTTTCTTCCCCTTAAGTGTTCTGTTGGTATCAAGAGCATACTTAATTTTTGGTGCAAGACCAAACCTTAGCTTGAAAAGGAAGAATCAAGTAGAAAGTGAGATTATTAGACTTTGATTTGTGAAAGCAACGCCAGCATGTGCTTTCTGTACCCTGTACGTTACTGCTGGCATTTCCAGTGTGCTCTGACATGTGGATAGCTGCAACTTTTTCCACTTCAAGTAGGTTCACAGGAAAATCTCCTGCAGCTGCAGTACAAAGCTTTCTGGGAAATAGATTTTACATAGCGGTCATGCATAGCAAGGTTAATCTGTCACGCTTCTGGACTGCTCTTTTAGAACAGGAGCTTTAGTTCAGTTCAGTATATTGATGGTTGTCAAACTTAACTGATTTAGGAATATTATTTTCAACTTTTAATTTAATGTAGGAATTTGTGATAGTCAAACTGCTATGGTCATTATTTTGATTTGCTCTTCGATAAAACACACATCTGGGAGCTGCAAGGGAAGAGCAGGTGTCATGTGTCTTCGTGCTTCGTTGGGTTGAAGGGAGATGGGGTTCAGGGTGTTGGCTGGCTGTGTCCCTCTGTATGAGCTGCCAGTGTGCTGGGATCCCTGCAGCAGCCTCAACAGGTGCCAAGAGCAAAGTGCTGCTTGGGCTGCAGATCTTTCCAGGGAGTGAATGTGCGGTATGAAAAATACCCTTTTGGGGCACTTGCTGCAGGAAAAGAAAAAAAGAATAGCTCTTCTTTTCTTTGCCAGGTGCATGTCTAGTAAACAGAGATTGCTCTGATTTGACACTGGTGTCAGGCTGCTTTTACTAAGTGTGTTGAGCCTGAGTACAAGAGGAAGTACTAAGGATCAAGTCTGTTACTGTTCTACGTGTGTTTTGACATTAGCCCCATAGCTCATGTTTGGCTTATTTAACCACTTTGTTTGTACTGGTGTTATTCAGTGTTCAAGCAGCAATTTGGTGTTGGACATAGTGCAGCTCTTATTCTGTAGGTAGATAGTTAAATAGAAACAAGATCATACTGAAATAAATTTTAAAACATGCTGACAGTTTTTAGTTACTGTTGTATTTGATACTTTTTATTTCCTATTTTATTTTGTCATTGTATCTTAACTAATACCTGGCAGTTCTTAATAGCAGTATTCTTACCCAAGTCTTCTGACATATCTACAGATGCCACTTACCTCCTCTGCTTCTCTGGGAGGCAGGTGAATTAAAATGCACGGAAGTGGTGATTTTTATAGGGTTCTTAATTACAAGATCATGTATAGGACTGGATTTCTAATTGCTTGATCAGATTTTCTGCCTCTGTTAGGCCCTGATTTAGGTGATTACTATTGTTTAAGTTTATAAATAGCTAATTTCTTATTTTCAATGCTTTCAAAAAGAACACAGCGCTGACATTTCTGTTCATGTCAGCATTTTCCAGCATCTTTGATATCTTTGTAGACTATGAATTGGGATAGAGGGTCAATCAGCAATGAATAATTTTTATGTTCTGGGGTTTTAAATTATAAAGAGGCAGTTTCTTGGCTAGGACAAAGGCTGTCACAGTTTAAATTGATGTAAGCCTTTCAGGTGTCTTATCTGAATGTTAAAAAACTTATTTTGTGGGAAATGAAACTGGTTTTTTACTATGTAGTTCTGTGAGGTTTTTTTATAAGTGTATTTTTGTAGTGATTGCTGTTGCCTTATATACAGAGTACACTTTGTAAGATGTTTTGTAGGATTTTTTTTTCTTTTTCTTTTTTTTTTTGAATTAACTAATCTTGTTTGGGTTTTGGAGCTCAGGATTATAAGTTGTAGAGCTGGCTGAAGGAGAATTAATTATTTTTTTGTTCCCTGATAATGAAGGCTGTTGTCAGCAAATAAACTAGCAGTTCAACTGTTTCTCCCAAGCTGAATGTTTGTGCTAGCAAACACTAAATGGATGACAAGATGCCCAGGCAGGAATGATTTCTCTAATGAGGTGCTATGTTGTTTGCTTTGGGTCTTACAGCAAAATAAACTGTAAGTTTCATTAAATGCTGGCCAGAAAGGAACAAGTAAATTTTTGTTTTCCTACCACAATTATGTAGAGCTTTTTACAAATGCTTTTACAAAATATTTAATATTTGCAAGTTAATGTTTTGTAAACACTGTGTAATAAATTGAAACTACTGTAATGCATTTTGCAGTGCTGTGCACACTTCTAAGGTATGTACATAAGCCATCTCACTTGTTTCCAAATGTTCTTGGTGTTTATGCTCAGTGTATTACAGATGAATATGAAGATAAATTAACTGCTTCTTTTGGTAGGGACATATCTGCTGTGTTTTTCTCTGTAAGCTGGCAAATTGTGGTGCTATGTGGTATAGCAATCCTTGATGACATGATTGAGATGGAATGATTTCAGCTGTAACATTTTGTTAGATGGCTTTTCTGTACAGGGCTGTGGTGGTTCTGTTCTGCTTTAACATCTGTGAAAGGTCTGAAATAATGATGAGTACTGCTTGAAAGACTTCAGGAAAAAAAAAGAGTGGAAGATGGAAAGAGACAGTCATAAAGTGATACAGGCCAGTTGGAAATAGGAAACAAACTCCTGGAAAAAGGCATTGTGAAAACTAGAACTGTTCTTCATTTGACCCATGTCTTGGCATATAGAAATGTTCTTTACAGTGTTCTGGAATAACAAACTCCTGGACTATGATTTCTGCTTCAGCAGAGAGCGTTCAGCACGTTTCCTACTTTCCTTTCCATATCTGGAAGAAAGGTTAGCTGTTCTTGTTTGTTGTGTGTTGTCTTGGTTCATTTTTTTGTCGTATTGCTCTGAATATGAGAACAGTATTCTTCTACAAAAGAGAATTCAGCCACCTTTTTATCTGGATGACACCTGTGTGCAGTGGATTGTACCAAGAGCTTGTGGTAATGTTGGTGTTTGGGGAATAGGTGAAAAAACAAACAAAACCCATATGTTTTATCAAAACACAAGAAAAAATTGTTATGGCAAATTTTTTTTTCTGGTAGCCACTGTGAAAGGCTGAACGTCAAAGGTCTTTGTAAGGTAAAAGGCAAGATTTCTCTCTTTTACGGACATTTAGACGGACGGATGTGACAACAGTAAAAATTGTAAAAAAAATGTGTGTGGTGTTCTTACTTAGCTTTTTTCAAAGGTTGGTAAGCATGATTTAGAAAACACTAAACCTTGCAATACCACCTTCCCTCTTGGGTGAGAATAGGACTTAATCACCATTTCAGAGAAAGTGTAATCTTCAAGTAGCCTTGAAACCTTTTTTCAATGAAGTAAACAGAAGAAATGAATAGCTTTAAACAAGTGTATTTTATGGTTGAACACAGAGTAAATTACATTCTTGCTGTTAGATCAGAGGTTTAATAACATGAAGTAACTTACGAGGTTGTGTTTACTGTTGTTTTCTTTTTTAAAATTACGCCCCTCTAGCAGTGCATGGAAGGACACTGAAAATGTAATTGTAGACCTGTCAAAACAGCTCACAGTGGATTGGTGGCACCTTTTGAAGATGGCGATATACTGATGGATGAATTTGTCAGGAAAACAATTGTTTCTCTTGGCTTGTGGATTCTCTTTAACAATATGGGAAAATACTTAGTCCTGAATCCAGTAAGACCATACAAATGAGCTGAGAGAAATTACTTCAATACAGCTGTACAGATGTAATGGCAGCAATTAGTATGTATATAACAGGAGATGGGATGGGGGGCAGGGGAGGTGGAGGAATAAGTAGATTTAAAATTTTGAAAGCTTGAATAACCGTTTTAAAAACTACGTTCTTCATAAAAATACATGAAAGAATACATGGTGAAGTGGGCGATGAACTTTTGCAATGTACGTGCTCTGTTGAAATACTTAAGATATGATGAATGTTTTGGGTACAGCACTGGATGATGGCTTAAGGAAGCTAGACTTCTGTTGATCGTTGGTGGCAGTAAGTACAAGAATGTACATACAAAGATGCTTCAATGCATTTTCTTCTCATTTCAGGTTTGCTTCCTGATTTCATAATTGACAAAGCTGAGACGGTGAAACCCAACTGTTGAAGGGTGCAAGGTGTGAACCTGCTCAAGCAGGTAGGACACAATAGAAAATAAAATCTTCAAAAGCGGTAAAACTGCCTGTCTTGGGATTTGGAATATACCTTCTTGTATCTCCTCTGTCATGGGCATACTGCAAGTTAAACTGTATCAGCTGAATTCTTTTTTTCATTGTTAATGTTGCTGTGCAAAAAGGACTATACAGGTTGTGAAGAAAAAAGTCAGCCTCGTGTCTTGGAATGTTTTGATTTGTCTTTCCAAATAGCTGGTAAATGTAAGGGTAAAATAGAACAATTTTGTGAAATAATCTTGGATGTCCTGGAATAAGTAGTACCTGCTTTTTTTTTACTGCTACATTGACTGATTTTTGGATTTACACCCTGGTGACTTTAGGGAGAAAAGGGCTGCTTACCCCTATATATCTTAATTGGCCAGGCCAGATTATTAAATGTCGTACTGATCTAAAGTGTTAAACCCCCATATTCCATTCCCCCACCCCAAACATTTGTTCTTTTGCTGAAGCATTGCAGTGATTTTAGTCAGTGGCCATAAAAGTTCTCCTTAACTATTTTGGATAATTGAATTCGGAAGCTGTGGTAGCTAGTGGAAGTGTACAGCAGTAAGAGACTCTTGATAGTGACTTTTTCTCATTGCTGCGGAGTAGAGTTGAGCTGTTCTTTTGCATTCTGTCAGGAGACTTAAAACAGGTAAAACATTAACTTTCCTGACACTGTTTCATGTCAAAAGTTTGTCTTCTGGGCAAAGTCCATTGTGGTGGCTTAGTAGGAGCATTTGCTCTTCTGTTGTTTTCACCTCTTTGCGTGGTATGATGGATTGCCGTGAGGATTTAGAAATGGAGAAGGCAAACTTTGCTTCTTGAAATAGCCTCCAACTTTTAGGAAACACTTATTTTGAGTGAGAGGCTTCCAGGCTGTTGGTTCTCCATCTCAAGCTCCCCCCTTATTTGTCAGTAGGACTCATATGAGTGGGGTCACAGAATCAGTCTGGATTAAAAATATTCTTGTAAAACAGAACATGTGTAACCTTTGTCGTGACATGGATTAAGTTTAGAATGTAGATGAATAATTCATTGTATTGGCTACATGGGTCTTGTTGCTAAGCTAGTAATTTGTCAAACTGCACGTCAACAGAAATATCCTCAGAGACATCTATGTTAATTTTTGTTCTAGTTCTTTAAGAAGTAGAAGTGGATCTCTGCAGAAAACCATCCACAAAGGTTACTGTTAAACATCAGAGGCTTGACTTTGGTCTTTGTCTTCACTTGGTAGATGACTTGAGTTGCCTACAATTCACAGTATGGGTCCTATTTGGATAAGAACCTTAGAAACCAGGCTTTTATTGCTTTTTCTTTGTAGATGTTAAAGATTCACAACAGTTTTATAAAGACAAAAGTCTTGTAGTTCTTGACCAGAACTCATTCTCTACTGCATTAGCTTTCTTTTGTGTCTTCCCTTTCTGAATGGCTCCATTTCTGGTGTGGCCAAAAAAAAGTTATCTTAAAGCAGCTCAAGAACTTCAAGAATGAAGTAGCTTGTATAAATATTACCAAAACTACATGCAGAACTGATAGACTTGTGTTGCCTGCTTTCCTTCACAAGAAATAGGTTTGAAGAGTTCCAGATGTATGCCTTTGGGGTCAGGGTGGGAAATCTTTGATGCCAAGAAGGGGATATAAGTAACGTGGCAATGTTCTCCTGTGAGAAATCAAATTCACTGAAGTTACTGATTGCTGTCAAAGGCTTTCACAGCTCAAGTAAACCCTCTGCCTTTACTTCCATAAACTATGGAAGAAGGATTCAAAGCAGTTTACTCCAATAAGAGATGTTTGCCAGTTTGAGTCTTTCTGTTCAATGAAGCTTTGGCTGTTCCTTATTTTCAAACAAGGCTGAACTTAACAGCTTTGAGTTGGTGGTACTCACAGCACATGGGAATCTGCAGGTTTTCATGTTCTCTGCAGAAATGTCCACGTTTCTTACAATAGGAATCTAAAAGAACCTATAATGCTTAGTAATTTGCATTGGCAATGTACTTTCAGCAGACTAAACAGCTAGTGGTTAGATTGACTATTTTCTTCAGTGACTGACTTTAGTGATTTCAGATCTGGCTTGCAGTGAACGTAACTAATTTTAAATCTGTGTGGTATGAGTGCATTTAGCAAACTAATTTGGAATACAAATTGTTTCTTCAGACCTGGTGTGTGTTGAATTATGAAGTATGTTATACAGTGTAGTTTTACAGCAGATAAACAAGCTGTCAAGTGTCTGTTTTCCAATAGGGTAATGCCTTACCAGAACTTTTAAACTCAGCAGACTCAGGATCAGTGCTGATATTTTTGGATGTAAGACTATACTACTTGGGAAGATCTGCTGGACAGCTTATAACTGGGTCTTCAGAAAAGACAAACCAAAAAACAATTTTGAAAATTCCTGGCAGTGTTTCCAGGAGTGCATGCCCTCCAGATGTGTGCAGTCACGCTTGTCTCTGCTGGGCGATGGGACCTGGATCAGGCAGCAGGGATCAACAGTGTCCCTTTCAAGGTAGAGGTGGAGCTGGTGTCATGGGAAGGCAGTTCTGTAGCTGTAAGCAGGAAGGAAATGTGACCTCTGGCAGAGCAGACTGCTAACGACAAGTCTCCATAGCACTGTGTAAATGCTTCTACTGCAGTCCCCGCTCAGGACCAGACACATTTTGCTTTGCAGTGTTTCAAAAAGCAGCATCCCACTGTGAGGCTGTATGCATGTGTGTGCTTTGGGGACACAACATCATGTTCAGTGGAAAAATCTAAATGTTAAGGTAAGTGAGCAGCCACCGCTGCTTTCACAGTTTGCCTTTGCTTAAATTACAGGCAACTCTTCCTTTAAAATCAGAGTAATTCTTGGGATGTTTTATAAGAATAGATTCTTTCAGAACAGTTTTTTTGCTTACCAGCTGAACACATTTTATCTGTCAGTCATTAATTCTTAGAACAACTAAATGTATATCATAATAAGTTTACAACTGCAGTGTTAACACAGGGGAGCTGAAATGACTCCAATATTTAGTTTGTTTAACCTTTTGAGTGCTGATAGAGCATAGCAACTCAGTTCCTATTCTAGTAGGAGTTACCTCACATGTTAGGAATGAATCAACTTTAAAAATATTGACAAAGATAAAAAAAACTTTTAAGACAAGAGAGCTTTTGGCACACATCACACATACCAGACTCATGTTTGGTTAGTAAGTGCTGTGGATCAAAGTAAAATACAAAGACTCTTAAACAGCTCAAAGCAAGTGATGTTTTGAAAATATATTTTGAGGCCTTCTCAGGACTTACTGGCACATACTGCCACTTTTACTCTGCTCAGTCAGTCAGTGTAACCATGTGCTTTTCTTGGAAAATTATTTCAGAAGAGACACAACAGAGAAGAGCTGTGGTGAAAGCTGTTTTAATGATGTTAGTCTATTAAAATATTTCAAGCAGTATGGAGTTCAGTGTAAATAAAGGTGACTTAGAGATGGTAATGTGTTGAAGTGTAGTTTGTTCTTGAACTACAGGGTTGTCATTTAATAGAGAGCTATCCTGGAATTACACAGCTTATGGAGTATATTTGTAATCTCCTTACAGAATATAGCTTTTTTTCTGTGTTTATTGTATCAAAGCCCCTCAGGATTCAGTTGGGAGCAGCTCTCTGATTCTGAGAGACAATTTAGATCATCTTCCTATATCTTCTAGTTTTTCCTATTACCATTTGTTTTTTCTGCTTCTCTTCCATGTTTTGGTTTACTGTGCTAAACTTTTGATTGTTTTGGCCAACAGACTAGGAAATGTTGCTGTTTCAACAGATGTGTTTAGTAAAATAAAAGGAAATATTTATAAATGGTCCTTTCACGCATTCTTTCCCTGAAAAATGACCATACATAAGAATGAACTTTGCTTCTTCAGTGGTAGTGCTTTTTGATTTTCATCGCTGGTGCGATTTATTTTTTCCTAATAAACCAGGAAACATTAAAACATTTTTTTCCTGCATACTTTCTAGTGTGGAATATATTAAAATACTTCAGTTGAATTGATACAGCATCTTTAGTACAGTGAAAGGGAAGAACGGGGACATGTAACATGATTTTTAAAATAAAAGCCAACTTCCCATTTTTGGAAAGTACCAGCTCTCCTGATGAAGAACGACCCACTTTCGCAGCAGTTGCTCCTGTGACGGGCGTTGTGCTGTTCCTGAAAGTGCCCTGGCAGTAGTTGGAGTATTTGGTAACCATGTATGTAATTTGGCTTTGGCGAGCGACTTAAAGTGAAGACATTGCAAATCAGTCCACTGGAATTTGCTTAAAATGGATACAGCAGCAGAAATACTTGATGGGTTGTGTTTATATACCTAAATGTCTCTATTTTTAATCAGTAGGTGAAAAAAGGATAAACTTTTACTCACATAGTTCCTTTTTTCTTTCTGGATCTAATTCATTAGTCACTTTTGTAGAGAAGTTTATTGATAGCTTTTATGCAGTACTCAGTTAATGCAAATTTTGTTTTTACAATCCTTTTCCGAATTCCCAGACCAATCTTAGCTTTTTCCCTCTTCTAGAATGTGGGTGATGAATATTGCAGAGTGTTTGTTTCACAGATGCTCAGGTTTTTGCAGTTTGCTGTCAAAATGCCTCTTGGTTCATTTCATGATTTGAGAAGCTTTTAGCCATTGAAAAAATAATTAAAATAACTTACAGTATATAATCTCTGGACCATCACAACAATTATTGATGCTCAGTTTTCTCAGGGACTCCATAATCTCATGTACTTGCACAGTGTTTTTTATTCTCTCCTAGGGCAGCAGAGGCCAAGGACTTCTGCTTACTTAAATAGAGCAGATTGTTAAGGGGTCTCAAAGCCACAGGCAGTTGTGGCCTGCTGTATGTGTTAAAAACATCGATTAGATTTTTACTATATGTTCCTTTGTGGCTTTCCTGTATTTTGAGCTTCCGTAAGTACCGTGAGAGATACGCAATATTGTACTAACTTTGAGGGGACAAAATGTAATTGCTTGTAGAAATTCCTAAAGAATTCTGTTAAATGCTAAGTAAATTGCTTCTGACGTTGTGAATGAAATTTATGTATTGTTTAAAGAGAGCAGGTTTTCTTCTCAGCTTCGTCAGCTACCTCTGGAATTGCAGACTTCAAATCTTGATACCAACTGCTAGTGTGGAATACTTGACAATCCAAACAACTCAGACTAGCACTTAGTCCCTTTTCCAGCCCACTACTGAAACCTCCCGTTTCTAGGAATGGAAATAAAGGAGGCTGGGAATTCAATCTGAGGAGCAAGAGAGTAGAGTCCCCTTCCTTCTTGCCAAGTCAGGTCCCAAAGCATTTTCCATTTAAGCTGAAGAACTATACTGGAACCAACAGGGATTCAAAAGCTGGAGCATATTTTGCAGCATGATCAAATTTTAAATTGTGAGGAATTTTGTTTATGGCTGGATACAGTGATTAAATAGGTCAACTGTTACTACAGTTGAGAAGCACTGTAACGTCTGGACAGAAAAGGCACTAGAGCTCTCCTGACCCGTCTCTGGTATGCTGGGTTTGCTGCCACCGCCCTTGGTGGAAGGGAGGTCACAAAAGGAGGTTGTTGGTAGCATGAAGGGGGAAAATTTGTGAAGGTCCCTGTCAGAAGCTGCAAAACTCTGTGTTATGCATTTGACTCTTTTGGCTACTGACAGGAAGATCTGACCAGCTGAAAGAAATACAGCATCTTGGATTTTATCAAAATTTGTGCCAACCTTCAAATGTAAACAATATGACACTCATCCCTCTTTACTAGTCCTGAGTATTTTTTCTTTCCCTGGAGGTAAGAGATGATGAAAATCTTGCTCTTTGATACAAAGTTGATGCTTACAAGAGAACAGATCAAGCAGGTTGTAACTGAAACAATTGTGTGGTCAGACTGTATTCCCTGGAACATCTTTTAAGGGACTCTTTACCTGGATACATTCCTGAAAATAGCCCAGGTAATTCATAATTAGAGCTATTTTGAGTCATTTAATGCTACAGCGTAATCTCTTCTGTCTTTAGCATTTGAATGATTCTGTGAATACTTGGAAGGACATCTGAATTATTTTGGCTGCAACAGAACTCCTCGCTGGATGATACACGCTTGTAACTGATCGTAGCAACCACGTAAACTGCACAAGTGGACAGGACACGTATGTCCAGGATTTAACCTGAGCATTCACAGCGAGGCAGATCTGTGCAAATAGGGTTTTAGTCATGTATCTTGGATTATATTTTTTGTTCATGATTCCTTCTGAGAACTTAGAGAAGATGGGGGAGGGAGTGTTTTGGTTTTTTGATGGTAAGCCTTTTTATTTCTTCATTGGTCTTTAAACGAGTGACAGCTGGCTTTATTGATGGTGATGTGACTGAAATGAAATGGTTTGTCTCTAAAGGTGTTTGTGCTTAAGCTAGCAGCATGGCCTCTGCCTGTTCCTGGGTTTTGCATTAACTTGCTGCTTTCAACTGTAGCACTCAAATTTGTAATTACTCTGGGTTGAAAACCTTTTATTCTTTTTGCAGATTTCCTCCTTAGACTGAAATAAACCTTCCACTCTGAGCCCAACACCATTCATCTGTTATTAGACAGCCACTTCAAACCAGTCTTATCAAGCTTCATGTCACTCTGTAGTTTGTCAGGCTGCCAGATGTTGCTTGTTCTCTCAAATCTGCTACATGACTTCATTTTTTCAAATACTCCTATTTCCCTGTTTCCTTCAGGTACAACTGACAGGCGTTTGCAAAGATGTCTAAAACTAACAAATCAAAATCTGGATCCCGTTCTTCGCGTTCAAGGTCTGGATCGAGATCACGCTCACGTTCCTTCTCCAAATCTCGCTCCCGTTCTCGTTCTGTCTCGCGGTCAAGAAAACGCAGACTTAGGTAAGTGTGTGCAGCTCTGAAGCTGAAGGGTGTAGCTGTTTTTCCTCTCTGTCCTGTTCAGATGGTTTGTCACTTAGTTCTTTTCCAGAGAAAGACTTTGATTAGATTCTAGGTTAGATAGTGTCCTCTGTCTTAGGCTGTTTCCTGCCAACCTGAGCTGTTTTGAAGTGTTTTCAATGAGCTAGAAAATAAATTGTGGCTGTTTGTCAGCATGGTCAAGGTACTTCTTTTGAGCCCTTAATCTGGTCTCTGTAACGTGTTTTTGGTGAACAATAACTTTAGTTTTTTGTGCAGGTCTTTTTCCCCTGATACGAATACTGACAGATACTCTAACGTACTGTTAGATCAGAAGGTGTTTTTTTAGTATAGCTCATTTTGTCAGGGCTACAGTCCACAGTGAAGTTGTTACAGGCTTTTTAGACTGGGTCCTTAGAGAAGACCCCTGTACTTTGTTTTTCCTCCAAGGTATTAATAGAAGCCTGTGTCAAAATGCATGTGTTTGTTTTTTTCCCCCATGTTCTTCTGCAGTTCTTAATTGTTGCTGTATGTAATGGATAGCCTATTGTGCTTTTCCTAATGCTAAGTACGCGCAATCTCCGAGATCGTTTCCTATGTTAAAAGTACTCATGATTAATGATGATGTTTGAAATTGGCAAAGCACAACGAAGTGCAAAAAATCATACTTTTTATCCTGACTTGAGATTATTTTGAGATTTTGCTTTTGATCAGATGTTTGCTTTACTGCTGTGAGAGAGTTTAAGTGCGTGTTCCATAGCCAGAGTGGGAAAGAAGAGTTGGGAATGTCTGTAGCAAACCATGCTCCTTTGTTTTTTTAAACATCTTTGGGGTTTTTTTTTAAGCTTTTAATGTAATTGATCCCAGACTTGAGGGGCCTTTGCAGATGTTGCATGCTTTCCCCCTCTTTCTAAAAATTAATTCAAACGAGTTTTAATGTTAGTTTAAGATACTGGTATGAAAGGTAGGGGCAATTTTTGTTGTTGTTTCCCTGCCCCTCCCCTCAACATACAGGAGTCAGTTAACAGAAATTATAATTATGGGTGGATAAAGTAGATAAAGTCAATTTCACTGCAGTTAATTTTGAGAAATCATTAATGTGAATAATAGTTGTTCTTACCTCCTTGAATTGCTTCTGATTAGGCCAGTTAAAGGCTCATGACTTTCCTGGATATCAGGTTATCTGGTTTTTCCTTTTCTTTTGGCTAAGCATTTTGTATCTGGCAAAAGCATTCCAGTTGGACTGGGTATAATGATGTTCAGCTGCTTTTTCATGAATCTTAAATTAATAACACATATTCTGAAAATTATTAGACTGTAAACACATGCAACAGTTAACAATTAAAGAGATTTTTAAAATGCAGAGACTCTAATAAATGTACAGTTGGAGAGAGAAGGACCATGACAGAACTAAATTAGAGGCGGAGACTTGAGTCAAACAGAGTTCTTTGCGGAAGGAAGCTGGAATACTGGAAGATATGTGGTCATTTGGGAATATCTGCCTAGCTATGAAGGAACTTTGACAGTTGAAAACAAAGCCACCCTGTGCAAACATGATTGTTTCCTCTGTGCTGCTGCTGAATCTACTTGTGCTTTGTAAATGACTCCTTTTTAAAAAAAAAAGAATCAAAATGGAGGGGGTCAGTACAGACAAGTCATCTTGTATGGCGTTAGGATATTCTCTGAGGTAGGTCTCATGTGGTATCTTGGCATACAAGTCCATTATTGTGTACTTCAGCATGCACCACAAAAATTGTTTTACTTTTCATTTGGTAGGTTTACTGTTTGTTTTATGTTTGCCATGTTGGAGTCTGCCTAATGTTCTTGCTTTCTTTATGATTTTATTTTTCAGTTTTACCTACTGTAAAATGGTAGGTGCATTAGAAGTGGAACAGTGGGTATTAGCTGGCTAGCTACAGGAGCTGGCAGAGCTGGGAGAATTACTACTTGCGGTGTTTCTTTTGCATGAAGTTTACTGTATTTTTCTAAAAAGATTTTTGTAAATAATCACTGCAACTTTTGGAGTTAAATTTTTCTGCTTCACGCCTCTCTTAAAATGATAGAACAGATTTTGGAAGTGGTGTACAACAGGTCCGTTGCTGGTAATTCATCACAAATGCAGCAGTTGTCTGAAAATGGGAGCATATGTGTTTAGTGCTTTTGACTGTCTGCCTCTGTGCTTATCCTTCTCGTTGTTCTTCGAATGAGGAAGTGTCTCAGATAAGTTGCGTAGGTTTTTTGGTTGTTTGAAGTAAAGGGTGAAGCATATGTTAAAGTTATCATTGAACTGTTTGCTAACAATAACTACGAGTAAACTGTTCCCTGTTAAGCTGTAATGTATTTGATAGGTGGAAAAAATAAAAGCAGAACTAAAGTTCGTCTCTGCATGGGTATACGCTGATCTTGCAGGAATTCTAACGACAGTGTTGTATTCCCTTACGTTATGGGGGTTTGGGGTGTGAGCAGAGAGGGAGCAGCAGTGAGTTGTGTATTGCAAGTCTGTAAAATAAATACATGTCTATTGGGGTATGACCAGTGAGTGTTTTAGAGCTGACTGGCTCTCTCTTAATGTAAGAAGGGACTGTGGGAATGGTTTAAATGAATATTATTGAATAACATTTCCATTTCGAAAAATATCTTTCCTATTTAAACTTACTAGTTTGGACACTTTCTCTGTTTTACTAATACAAAGTTGCTAAAATCTTAGACTTTCAGCAGAAGTTTGTGTTTTTCCAACAGCTGTGAAGTACTTACTGGAAAGCTGGCAGTTAATCCTCAGCTACAGTGGGGCTTTTAAACAGTTACCCAACTGCAGCTCCAGAAATTTAGTAGAAGAGACTATTGGAACAATTAGCCCTTAATGTTTTGCCACTTATATCTGTATTGTTACAGGCTTTGTACTTGTCTTGGATTCAGTTCTGTTCTTTATGAATGTTCTTGCATGTCGTGAAGGCGACTGGAGGGACACTGAACAGTGCCATCTCGCGGTGTCAGGCTGGAGAGCGAGCGCATCCCTCTGCTGTGTCCCGCTTGTTTGGAGCTCCAGCTTCTGAACCGTGGCAAGGGGTGCACCTTTTGAGACTTAAAACTATAGAGCAGTGTGATATTTGCTCCAGTAATGCTCTTCTCATGTTGAGAAGCAATTTATTTAATTCACCTGACAAAGAAGTGGGGTTTCATCTTGATTATCAGAATTTCAAAAGCACATGAGATAATTGAGGGACACAACAGGAGGATTTTGGATCTGTTCCGATAATGGTAGCATGACAGGCATACAGAAGTACTTCTTTGTGGAGGAGATCTAAGATGAGGTATAACCTTGTCCTTGAATTGTAAAGGGCTGGAAGTTTGAAATGTCATTTTTTTCTGAAGCTGGATAGCAGCCATGTTCATCCTAGAAAAATGAAGAGCAACATATACTCATCATGGTCTCTGCAATGATCCTGAAATCAAGTATTTGCTTGGCAGTATCACAGATACAAGTTCTTTCCACTGCAGTTTATTGAGGGCAAAGTGTAATACCCAATTGGATGAGGGTAGACCGAAGTAATGACTTTTAAAAGCTTAGAAATTAATTTTTCAGATTCTTTTTTATAAGGCTTTGAATAAAAAGTTGACAGAAGAATAAACTTTAAAATATTTGTGTAACTTTTTTATCAGTTCTAGGTCTCGTTCAAGATCATATTCTCCATCTCATAACAGAGAAAGAAACCATCCGAGAGTCTATCAGAACCGGGATTTCAGAGGTCATAATAGAGGATACAGGAGACCGTATTATTTTCGTGGCCGAAATCGAGGGTTTTATCCATGGGGCCAGTATAACCGAGGAGGATATGGGAATTACAGGTCAAACTGGCAAAATTATCGCCAAGCTTATAGCCCTCGTAGAGGGAGGTCACGCTCTCGTTCACCCAAGAGAAGGTCTCCTTCACCGAGGTCTAGAAGTCATTCTAGAAATTCTGATAAGTCATCTTCTGATCGGTCAAGGAGGTCTTCCTCTTCTCGGTCTTCCTCAAATCATAGCCGAGTTGAGTCTTCCAAGCGTAAATCTGGAAAGGAGAAAAAGTCATCTTCCAAGGATGCCCGGGCATCTCAGGCTGCAGGAGATAATCAAGGTGATGAGTCTAAGGAGCAGCCATTTTCAGGAGCAGTGGCTCAAGACGTCAAGGCATCTGAGGGATCAAAACCATGGCAAGATATGACCACCTATGGTACAAGTTCAGCATCAAGAGCTTCTGTGTCTGAACTTAGCCCAAGGGAACGCAGTCCTGCATTAAAAAGCCCTCTCCAGTCAGTTGTGGTGAGGCGTCGTTCTCCTCGGCCAAGTCCATTGCAAAAGTCAAGCCCTCCGCTGTCCAACCCATCACAGATGAGCTCTGGTTTACAAAGCAGCAGCACGTCCTTTCAGGCGGGCCCTCATCAGAGTCCATTTGACCACGGCTCGGCAGGTTTGAGCCCAACAAGGAAGAGCCCTGTGTGCAAAAGTCCAACACCAATCAGTTCGATTTACAGTACATCTCAGAAGGAGGAAACCACAGCTCCTGGAGGAGGAGCCTTCTCAAAAAGGCAAGTGATGTGTTTTGTTGTGCTGCAGTGTTTTGACAGGCCAGCTTGCATGTGTAGGTGCTCTCCACGAGCACTGTAAGGGTTCTCAGTGTGTGTGCAGGCTCCAGCTGGAAAGACGCCCTGGTGTGTGCAGGGTGCCATGCTAGCAGCTGCCAGCTGTTTGGGCCTGGTATTGTCTAAATTACAGAACAAAATACAGACCTGGCCTTGTGTTGTAGGAAGTTGGAGTTAGTTTTCTGACTTGGATAGTTCTAAAGAATACGTAGGTTGCCTGCAAAAATGTTCAGAGCTCGTGAACACTTGAAGTGAAGATGTGCCCAATGAGATTTTCTAGCAACCTAACAGTGCACACTGGAAGCTTGCATTTCTAAGTTATTTACTTTTTGGTTAAAGACATTTTTTTAACTCTTACTGCATGCCTTGCTGCAAGCAGCCTAAGGCAGGTGTAGTTGCGGTGCTTGTGCCTGCATATGTGGGTAGTATGAGAAACTAAGGCACCAAGATCATCATTAAAATTAAGACATCCTTCCATACAGAAGGCATCAGCTTACCATGTTTGTGTTTGCTTGGTTAGTCCACTGCAGATCTGTGCCTGAGGGTGACACTTTGTTTTAAAAGATAAGGTAGCGTTCACAAGCACTTTTAGATCTCTTCTTTAATTATTTTTAAAGTTATTTTGGACTGATTCTGTATCAAGCATGTCTGAAATTTAAAAAGGGGGAAAAAAAAAAGCTGTAACTTGGGTTTTTCAAAGCACTGAACTAATGTCCTTGGGCTTTACTGCTGTTTCCTCAAAGCTAGGGTTTTGCTTAATGAATGCTTTAAAACATAGTTCTGATGCTTTAAACTAGCTTATGATAAATTGTTTTTCTCACTAGAAGTGTTTTGTCTTCTCCCAGCAAAATAAATATTCTCCTCTGTTAACCTTTTTGCTTTTATTTGTATTTACAGTCTGTCATGAAATATTTAGCTTACCTATGAAACTTGCATCCAAAATTTGAAGTAGCTTTTGAGGCTTTTATTTCCAGTGTGTTGTTTAAAGCAGAACAGCCCAGTTTGAAAGTTTTGATGTGTTGTTCTCCTGAACCAGGTTTGTAAGTAAATAAATCAATTGGGTAAGATGTTACTATTTTCCTTAAAATGAATCTGTGGGTAAGCTGTTTTTTATTTGTTCTTAAGCCTCATTTCATCAGTTCTGCATATCCATTTTCTTCTACATTTGCTGAATTTATTGAGAACTGAAGGTCTAAATCCAGGCTGAGTAATCTGCTTTACATTTTAACTATTTTAGGGCCTAGAGACAGCTTTCTGTACAGGCGTAGCTTGGTGTTCTCTAAAATTTGACTGTTTTCAACTGAAGTATTAACCTCTTTGATTTTTAATAAGAGAACTACTGTAATGTCTGTTTTATGAACAGGTATCTGGAAGAGCAGAAGACTGAGAATGGGAAAGACAAAGAACAGAAAGTAACAAATGTTGAAAAAGAAAAAACTAAAGAAAAAGGGAATTTCTCTGAGTTGGGATCAACAGATGGAAAGGCAAAACCTGACTCCTATGCATCCAAAGCTGACTCTGAGAAGGGATACCGTGGCAGCCAGTCACCCAAGCGCTACAAGTTCCGGGATGACTTTGATAAGCTAAAGGTCCCAGAGTTCCACAAGGAAAGTCATTATGGCAAAGAGGAAACAGATGAGCAGGAAAAGAAAGACAAGGCAAAGGGCCGAAAAGATTCGGAATTTGATGATGAGCCCAAATTTATGTCGAAAGTCGTAGCAACTTCAAGTAAAAGTCAAGAAGAGGATAGGCCAGGAAAATGGGAAGGTGTGGTGTTCTTGCCACCTGGAAAAGAGAAGCAAAGGAAACCTGATGAAATGGAGGAGGAAAGCTATTCTGAAAGATCAAAAAAAGAAGAGAGACCAGCATCCAAGAGAGCTGAACCAGGTCACAGGGGGTTTGTTCCTGAAAAGAATTTTAGAGTGACCACTTACAAATCAAGCCAGGAAAAAAGTTCTTCCCCCCCACCAAGGAAGGCTTCGGAGGTAAAGGAGAAACCAGGCACCAAAGGAGAGGGGCTAGCTCCTGGCAAATCCTCCTTTTCCATTACTCGTGAGGCCCAGGTCAATATTCGAATGGATTCCTTTGATGAAGATCTTGCACGGTAAGTATTTGCTATTTTTTGAGAAGTCTAAATAGTGATTTTTGCCTTCTTTTCTTCCTGTGAGCCTCATATGCTTGCCAAGTGTGAGGAAGGCTAAATAATATTGCATCACAATTTGCATTTTTTGGAGATAGAGATTAAAAGTTTTCTGGCGTTGTACTACTTGTGTGACCCTTTTTTTTGTGGTGGGAGGTTAGAGGGGTTACCAGTTTGCAGATGATGAAAGTATAGCATGAGGGTTAAACAACTTCTCCTAATCTTTTGTACGACTAGGTGTAAGATTAGTTTAGAATGTAAATGCTTCTGCATCAGGTTCCACGCTACACCAGGCTCTGGAAAGAGTTAGGTACTCAGTGGCTTCTTGCTGCTAGAAGCTTAGTGGTATGGTAAAGTTACAGTGCTGCTTAAATGATGTTCGATTCTCTCCAGTGTGTTTAACTACTCTTATTCTCAACATAGCATTACTGAAACTCTAGGAAGCTTTGAGAGCCAATTCAGCATTGCTTCAAGAAATCTTAAGACAGTAAAAAGTTATTCCAGAAAATACATTTGTACAACAGTAGCCAGTAAGTGTTAATACGCTCTGTGGCATGTTAGAGGATAATCTAGAATTTAGGAACAGTAGCAGAAGAATCACAGCCAGCTAGTGGTATAAGAATGGGCTTCTGTTTCACAGGGTGTCAGGGTTTAATACCTGCACAGCCCTCTGATCACAGAATAACAGGTGACCTGAATTATTACAGTAACCTAGACCAGAGTATTTTAGAGATGTTTAAATAAGCATCCTGCTCATGCTATTGAATATTCTTAGGTACCTTCATAATACTACATAAGAAATGCAGCCAGCTTCCAACTTCTGAAACATTAATAATCTTAAACTACTTCCCTTTACCCTGTTCTTCTATTTCATGTGGTCTGTTCTTTTTCTAGTCCAAGCGGCATATTGGCTCAGGAACGCAAGCTGTGTCGTGACCTTGTGCACAGCAACAAAAAAGAGCAAGAATTTCGTTCGATTTTCCATCATATTCAATCTGCTCAGTCTCAGCGAAGTCCTTCTGAACTGTTTGCTCAACATATAGTGACTATAGTCCATCATGTAAGAGGTAGGTCAGAAGTCCATGTATCCTCAGATGAGGGTTCACTCCTCTCTTGCCCAAATAAGTGGGTTTCATGCACTCTAGTTAATGCTGAAAGAGTTGTTTTCCATAGATGAGAATAACAGCCCAATCATGAGTCATCTTTATTTACATAAATGACTTTTCTTCTGGAAAGGCAGAAGAGGCATTCTTGCTTTTACCTGAGCAATAGTCAGAGAGACTGTAACTTAGAATTTGTGTATTCTGGTGAATTTGTGACTCACTTGAATAAATTGTTAATGTCAAGGTTGAAACTGAAATTTGTCAGCAGTATTAGTTAGAGCTCATCACCAGTGTGCTTCACGTGTCCTGCATCTGAATTTGACCAAGCTGTAGGACTGATGTGCTTTGTCTTTTTACAAAAATGGTACTAATATTTTGGCATTGTTTACTCAACCCCCCAACAGAGCATCACTTTGGGTCTTCAGGAATGACACTGAATGAACGCTTTACCAAATATCTAAAGAAAGGAATGGAACAAGATGCAGCTAAAAACAAAAAGAGCCCTGAAATCCACAGGTTGGTGCCATTAGACACTGTCTGACTTTTTAGGGGTGTTTCAGATTTCCTTCTCTTAAACTCTGCAATAATTCCAGAATAATTCAAGTATATAAATAGCTTCAGCAAAAGAAGGAAAAATATGGGGAGTTTTAAGTACCTTTTGGAAATATTGGTCTGCTTTAAATGACATTTGATCTAAAAATTTGAGATTCTTCTTAGGAGCAAGATTATATCTGTGTACTTTCTTTACTTTTAGGAGGATAGATATATCTCCCAGTACATTTAGAAAACATGGATTCTCTCAAGAGGAATCGAAAAGTTCCAGAGATCCTGGCTTCAAGGTGAACTGTTACTCTGATTAGTTTAATTCAACAAAATGAGTGCATTGGGCATGAACTTAACAGTGATGTTTTTGTTTAAATTACTCTCTACTTAAGTTTGTGTTTTTCTTTTAAGGATGGGCATAATTCTAAAAATGAACTACAAAGGGTTAATTTTTATTAAAAATGTATCAACAACCTTTGTGAAGTGGTTAGACTATGGTAAATGACCCCAAAGTCAATTGAGGTGAGCTTGAGAAAAAAGAGAGGATTTTTGGAACAAGTGCCCATGATGAGAGAAGAGACTTTTTGTGATATTTTTCTGCTTGTAAGTATTATTAAATCAATTGTATACATGCAATATTTCCAACCATGTTTTCAAAAAGACATGCATGTCAAAAAAGAGGAAAGTAAAACTAAATACTTATCTAAACCAAATACACTATTAAGCAGATTATAAATTTTGTTCTAACAACTTACTGTACCATTTCTGTTGATTGCTGTTACTTTAACATTCAGCACTTGTTTTAGTAGAGCCAGACCATTTGGAATTTAGTATATTAGCTTTTCTGAGTAGATGAATGTTAAGCCATTGCACTCATTGTAAACAATCATAAAAATGGCTTAATGGTAAAATGTTTGGGATTTTAACCTTTGTTTATTCACCTTCATACATATTTACGTTGAACGTTGAAGAGATTTTAAACAGTCCTGCTGAAACCTTACTTGTTTCATATTTGTTTTCGATTTTTTCCAAACACACTTGTGGCTTGACATGGACGATGGTGAGATGGATTTGATGGGCCTGAACTCTGAGCATCAGCTTGGCAGAGTGTATTATAAACGTGGTTTCCAAACAGCTCGCCAGCCTTCCGTGAAACAGACGTGCCCTCACAAACCCAAATAGGTGTTTGCTGTACCACATAAGGGAGCTGCTGCTGATTTTGTCACTTATCTGTCATCCATCGTGTTGGGAGCAGTTTTATTCTCAGAGTAGAAATTAAAGCTCTTTGCCTGGGGAAAGTAGAAGAGCAAAATACCAAAACAAAACGCCTGCTCTCACTCCTGCGTTATTTGACATATTTATTTAAACAAAAAAGTGTTTAGAAACTCATGTAAGTAAAAAATTTAATAGCTAGAGAATTACTAATACTTTTGTATTTAATTCAAGACTATTAATATGATGTATGTTGCATATCGAGTCATACAGTTCCCAAGATTAGTATTGTGTAAATAAAGTAGCAATCGCTAAGCACAGCCATGGAGGCTGTGTGTTGTTGCTAGCAACATCGTATACAGGCTTCCTGCAGACGTAGTGCTACTCAGTTAAATGTTTGTCAGAACCACAGCTACTGTCAATTTGCTGCTCCCGTATGTGCAGTCAGCAGAATCTCATTCAGGTACCACTGGTCTTAAAGTATATGCAGGTAACACAACTTCTCATTTTCCGAAGAAACTATCTTAATCCATTATTTAAGCAGAAATTTAAATAGGACTCAAAGCAAGCATTATCAGATTTTTTTTTAAATTAACACCGTAAAAAAAAAAAAAATGCTAGCTGTTGAGTGTTTTTTCATACGGCTGGTGGGGTTTTGCTTTGTGAAACACCAGGGGTAGCTTGCATTAGTAGACTTGCTAGGATTATGTGGAGAAACACATACTTCCGTCTGTGGTGACTTCTTGGCATCTTTCACATGGTGCCTTCCAGTCGAGGGGGAAGGAGTGCTATAGGTGACGTCTGCCACAGAGTAAATCTTCCTGACAGACGTATTAAAAGCTACATGTCAGTGGGATGTTGGCATTCTCCCAGATGCACTAGGTTGCTGCATTTCAGTGGCCTCCATCTCTTACCACTTTGATCAGTAATCACTACCTTAGGTATTTCCAAGCAGCAAACAGCTTTTGCTTCTGCTTAAGTACTGTTTCCAGACCTGGTGATTAAAATTCCTTTGCCCTGCTAGATGATGTCTGTCAGCAGGATAGCGAGCATGCTGCTGTTCAATGACAAACGTCCACAGGCTGTTAGACATTTTTGACATGCTGTAGTTCTGATACATAATCAGTTGGATTGGACTTCCAAGTTGTTCTCATCTCTCACTGGCTGTGGTGTACAATAAGCGTCAGCTTCTGTTTCTCCCTCCCCTATTACCAGGCTATGCTGCTTAAAAGAGGAGAATAAAAGTTAAAAAGCAGGGATCTTAAAAAGCAGTAGGAAAATTGAAGTCTGATAAATGAACATATTTTAATAGTGTATTATTTTACATCTTAAAATGGATTATTAATTAGTGTTCAGATAAACTCCTGTTCTCCAGAAGTGTGTGCAGTCAATAGCAAAGTAATGGTGCTGAACTAGTGCGTTACAAGCCTTTGTATTAAACTCGTCCCCTCTTCCCTGCATTTGTAGGCTGAAGGGAAATATAAGGACGACCCTGTTGATCTGCGCCTTGATATTGAACGCCGTAAAAAACATAAGGAAAGAGATCTTAAACGCGATAAATCCAGAGAATCGGTGGACTCAAGAGATTCAAGTCACTCGAGGGAAAGATCAGCTGAGAAAACGGAGAAAAGTCACAAAGGCTCAAAGAAAAAGTATGTAGGAAACCTAATAGCCATTTCCTTCTGCCTTTCATATTTCTGCTATTAAGGCTGGAGACGACATCATGTACATACGGTTGTACACCTTTTTGACATAAACTCCACCAGTGGCATGAATTATTCCTCTGCGTGTCTTCTTGATATCATTATATCTATCTGAAACACTAAATAATTGTTAAAGGTAAATGAGAAGGCTCCATGTGTCAGAATGGGTGAGTCACTTTTCCTTCTTGTTCCCATTGTGTTATGGAGAAGAGCCATGTTTAAATGACTTTGCTTTAATGTTAATCTAATCCTTTTCTATTAGTTTAATTTTCCATTTGACTAAAACTCTGTAGGTGCATGCTTATCTCATAGTAGATGGTGTAAACACCTCAGAAAGAAGCAAAAAGTTCTTTCTGGAGAAGACTTGGGACCTGTGTTAGATCTGCGTATTGTAGCTGATCCTGAGCTCTTACTATGGCTTTTCCTACTACGAAAAGGAAAAGGAGAGCATTGCATTGGTAGGGGAGTAATAAAGAAATGGTTCTGTAGCGAACGAGTCACGACTGAGTTACAATGCTGTTGATGTCCCCTTCACCTCCATTTTCTATCACTGAAACAGGAAGCACCGAAGGGTACGTGAGAGATCCAGATCCAGTTCGTCATCTTCACGGTCCTCTCATTCAGTCAAAGCGGAGGAATATCCTGAGGACACTGAGGAGAGGGAGGAAAGCACCACAGGCTTTGACAAGTCCCGACTTGGGACTAAAGAATTCACTGGTCCCAATGAGAGAGGAAGAGCTAGAGGGACCTTTGTAAGTGTTCTCCACCCTCCCTGCCCCAAATATCAATTCCCAAAGTGGTCAGAAAGTGGCCATTGTGTATTGCTCTTTCACAGTTAAAGCATACCATAAAGGAGAAACCCCAAAGACATTGTCTGGTTGTGGGTGATGAGGCAGAATATGATTGCTTCAGGTCTGGAGCACAAACCAAGGTGCTGAGAATATAGTCTGGGCTGTTGAACTCAAGATGTATGGAGCAGAATCAAGCCTGGAAGCTTTTCTGCATTAGTAATTGCTGAGCAACCCTGATGGGCAGCATGATGTGCGTCAGTTTGGGTTAGGCTACCAAAGTGACTCATCTGGTCATAACCAAGCTTATTGTTTGCAATTCTTATGCCTTAGCTACATAGATGTCTTATGTGTATATTCTGTTTGTCAGATGTTTTCTCTTGGGTGCTCTGGAAATGCCTCTACACGATCTTAAACAGCTGTATAGAAAAGGTGATGCACTGTGTGATCAGATGAGCTAGAAAACCCTAAAATGTACTCTTATTTTCATGATAGGTTAAAGGTGTTCTTGGATGGTTAGAGAAGTGTTGTATCTCTTGGTGGACCTGGGCGCTGTCTCGGCGTGGGAGGGCAGTGCCACAACAACAATTTTATTTTTCTTCTGTGTTTTGCTGTTGCAGCAGTTCAGAGCAAGAGGGAGAGGATGGGGCAGAGGCAACTTTTCAGGCAACAATAACAGCAACAGCGGTGGCAACAACGACTTCCAGAAGCGAAACAGAGATGAGGAGTGGGATCCAGAGTACACACCTAAGAGCAAGAAGTACTACTTGGTATGTGTCTGAAGTACTAAAACATGTATATACACTCCAGGTATATCTGGTCTTAAATGCTTTAGAGGTGAAAGTGCCAGCTGTCATTAAACTAATCCACCAGGTTAAGGCTTCATGTGACACTTCTTCACAAGAAGCTGCTGGCTCATGGCTAAAGAGGACTTGTTTCTGTTCATTGTAGAGTCGTTTGCCATTAAGTTAAATCCTAAAGGCCAGCTAAAGAGCATATGTTTCACAGTATTGTAGAAAACACAGCTTAAATCTGTTAGTCTGTGGTGCAGATGACCTACATTTCTTAGTTCTTCTGTCCCCATAAAGTGTCCAGCTTCCTGGATGGGTTAGTACTGTTCCATTTTCTTTCTGGTGATAACAGTCTGCCATACTAACAGGCATTAATCTGGGAGAATCCTGTCTGTGTTACTGGAAAAAGGGGCAGTTTTAAACAGATGCTAACTCATTTTTTTCTCTTCCTGATTTGGGGTACTTGAGATCCCTAATCTTCTCATTAAATAATGCAGTATTTCAGTCTAGTACTTCAAACAAGAAAGCCTTGATTTATTACTGCATTTTTCTCTGATCTTGTTGAAGGCAGAATTGTAATTTTTGGGGTATCCAGTCTCTACACTGCACTTCAAGTACAGAAAGGGATCAGCTTGAGCCCAGTGACATGGCCCATGTCAGCTTGTACCAACTGCATCTGCCTTAGCTCACACAAAGCTTTCCTGAAAGCGGCACTCTTGAGTACCCAGCAATAAGGAATGAAGCTGCCAAAGTGGTTTGACTGGCAAGAAAATAAAGGAGATGTGTAGAATATCTAAATCATGGAATTGCAGAATCAGCAATGGTATTCCAGGCCTAGGCACCTGTCCCCTGCCCACCCCTAAATATTCTACAGACACCTTCCTGTCAGCGTGGACAGGTTGCCATGCACAAAGAGCCTGTGTAGCAATTGTGCATTCCTGCCTTTATCTGCTGTTTTTCTTCCCCAAAACAAGCCAGTATTTCTCTTTAGATGGAGTTATTCACTGTGGCGTAAACATGGCAGTCTGATTCATGCTGCAGGGTTGTGTATCACAAGCCAGAGTTTTCCTGCTCTCATGTTGAGTAGTCAGTCTGTTTCAACTGATGTCATTAACTTCCTCCTGTGCAGCACGATGACCGGGAGGGCGAAGGTGCGGACAAGTGGGTGAACAGGGGCCGTGGTCGAGGCGCTTTCCCCCGAGGAAGAGGTCGCTTCATGTTCCGAAAGTCAAGCACCAGCCCCAAGTGGGCTCATGACAAATTCAGTGGCGAAGAAGGAGAAATCGAAGATGATGAAAGCGGAACAGAAAACAGAGAGGAAAAGGACACCTTACAGACAACGACAGAATAGTCGCAGTGTCTGCGTGTTTCAGAGAGCCCTGGCAGGAGGGAAGGGGTTTGGCACAGTGCTGGTGCTGGAGGTGGTCAGGGCGATCCTAAAGTGCTGAGCAGAGCCCCGGAGAGGAGCTCTGAACCAATCCTGAAGTTAACTGCATTTCCAGAGTTCAGCCTCCCTAAGTGTGGACTAGAACTGATAAATCATTTATGCTTGGATCCACTCGTGGAGTATATCTTCCCAAAGACTTACCTTCTGGACTGAATAAGGTCAGGTACTGGGTGAGATCCTAGATTTTCTCTTGTCTGTGACCTTATCGAATGGTCGGTTATTTTTTTGGTAACAGGCTTTGAAGACAATGTGGATTTTGGTTTGTGCCCATCTTAACCCAGTAGTCTTGACATTTTTGTTTCTCTTTTATAATTTGAAATAGTAAAGGTCGGGATTAACTTGCCAGTTCAAATTTTTCTCCCCTATTGTGTATTCAATTTTTAAAATTCATACTCTACTTATTTTAGGCCTTTACGTATGTAGTAACATCAATTAAATGATAATTTTGGAAACTATTTTTGGTTCTTATAAATAAGAAAACAATGAAGCATGTGAATAAACATCTAAATGTTAACTTGTTGGGACCAAACTGCTATGATTTTTTTTTTAAACTTTTTTTTTATGTAACAGTTGAGTTTAGGGCCTTTTAAAAACGATTGTTTTCCTTTTATGTTGAAAGTTAACAAAATTAGCATGGTTTAAAAAAAAAAAAAAATAATTACACCCTACTTTTCACCACTGTTTGTGTACACTGTTAGGCCTGGTGTGTGCTGGAGTCCCAAACTGCTTGTAGGCATTTTGTGTATCCTCTTTGCAGCTGGTTGTGAACTTGAGTGCTCTTTCCAAGGTAACATAGTTTTCTAAGAAACTTCAGAATTCTTCTAGGTTAAAAATATAAAAGGAGATGAGAATTTTTCAATATTTTTTATTAATCTTTTTATAAAAACAAAAGGCAAATCCCTCCTGTGCTGGTTAAGGACGGCCGTTATGATGTATTTCTTTTTATCTTCTACTTAAAACTATTCTGAAGAAGTTTGCAAATAGTTTTCTGGCTGAGTCAGCGAGCCTTCTAGCAGGAGAGGCATGTCCATGCACCGACGCTGAGTGTGCACGTGCTGTAAAGACACCGCTCTCCCTCCTCTCCATCTCTGCCTTCCCTTCCCCAGGATTGCTGTGCTGTTTCCCCCCACACACTAACTAGAGTTTGGTTTGTTTTGACTTGAACAGTTCCTGTTTAGCAAAGCCCTGAAGTTTGTTTATGCAAATAAAATACAATAAAATAAGTAGTAGGTGTAACTCTGCTTTGTTTTGTGTTCTGAGTCGGGGGCTCCTGTTGCCAGACACTTGCCCTCTGAATTAACTGGTGAGGCCAGAAGAAGCACAGGCCCATGGCCAGCCCCAGTGCGAGCTGCAGAAGACTTGCTGGGAAGGGAAGCTCTGGAACACGGTGCTCCTGGAAGAGGTTGGGCCAGCCAGCAGTCACTAGGAGGAAGCTCAGCCTGCTCCCTGTGGGGCTGCCCCTGCTGCTACAGACCAGCAATTGCAAGCAGTGGTGCTCCTGGTGCAACGCAATTCCCGTTTTATACAGCTCTCCAGGTGGGGAACATGGCGCTTGGGAGCAAGTAGAAAAACTGCCCTCGCAACAGAGGGGCGTGCAGGAGCCGGTCGGTTTTCTTGAGTTACCTTCCTGCAGATGCAAGAACCAGGCGGCCTCGGGGCGTGTGTTTTGCCATTACCCTGATGTGCTCTCTAAGTTGGCTGCTCGAAGCACTAACTGCTCTTTTTTAAGTGGTTAATAGACCCTTTAGCCCCGTTGTGTTAGCAGTGATTGCATGGGGGAAAAAGGGGGTGACACGGCCACAGTCCCCATTCCCCGGCCCTGCTGCCACTAGGGTTGGTGTCACCCTAGAATAGGAGGAACAGCTCCATCCATGCTCTAAACTGACCTCGTCCCAGAAGACCCCAGCTCCAGGCAGCCCGGCTTTATGCCAGCACTAAACCCCAAGGCTGGGCAAGTGCAGCCCAGTAAGCTGGCCATTGCCTTGGCTGGTGCCAGGCAGTAAATGCTTTTCCATCGCTGCCACCTCAAAGGAAGATCGCTCCTTGCACTGACAGCGGCGGGGGGATGCTGGGTGTGCAGCCTTCGTGCTGAATTTAGGCGGCTGCCTGCACTGCAGAGCAGCATTCGTTGCTGGTGTTGGTTAATGGTGTTGGCTAACAGCAGTTGAGACAGTGATGTGGGTTAACGGTTCATGTTTCCTTTCACACTTGAATTTGAGCCCTTGAGCCAACTTGGGACAAAGGGCGCCCAGTGTTCCCTGCTCCTCAGCCTGAACCGCCAAACCCAGGGGAGAGCACGCTTCCCGCTCCGCAACGGAAACCTCCGCCAGTGCTGATCCTCGGGCCGCCTCCCCGCTCTGTGGTTCAGTATTGCCACGTCAAACATGTTTGATCTAGAGGAACATTCATGCTGTCAGCCTGGACCAAGCGCTGGCCAGGACCAGCCGGGAAGCCCTGGGACCACTAATGACCCTTCTGGCTGCTGCATGCCGTGGAGGCACTTCAGCGGCAGGGACACAGCAGCCCTCTGCGCTTGCGGTTTGTGGGTTTTGGCCCCTCTGTGGTTGAGGTTTCACTTCCCCCTCCACACCTAAGGTGACAGATGCACAGTGAGACCCGGGCGGCTTTGAGCTGCTGTCCACGGCCGGGTGCAACTCCTGCCTTAGTGCTTTGCTCCCCGGATTCACAGCCTGCGCTGGCCCTGCAGCCCTGCCCGCGTCGGTCACATTCGGCTGCTGCCTGTGTGTGCAGCTCAGGTAGGGACGCGCCATGGGAGCGGGGCCGAGACCTCAGCGCTGGTGTTGGGCACGGCCGTGCCACGCTGTGGGCTGCTTCTGGGTGCTGTTGTTAGGGCAGGGGGGGCCTGGGGCTGCTCCTAGCCCCGTGGGAGCTCAGGGTCTCTCCCCTCCCCTTGCCTCGCAGGGCAGCACCTCCCTGGCTGTCGGAGCGAGGCGGGAGTGGTCGCAGAGCCGTGAACCCCCTCTGTGCTCTGCAGTGGCAGCTGGAGTTGGCTGCCTCTGCTAAATCCACCGTGTAACGGCGATAGCTCAAGCCACACACCAGTGTTTCTGAGCTGCTGTGAGCACACGCGCCTTCCCCAGCTGGCAGCTGCTGAGTTCGCCGGGTGGCAGCGGTGGGAGAGTTCGGTGGGAGAGTTCGGACAAATTCCCTCCGGCTCCCGGTAGTGACGCTGGGGGAGGCGGTGAATCGCCTGTAGCGAAGGTGTGAGCGTTGGGAGGGTTTGAGTCAGCGTTGGGGCAGGAGAGAGGCCACAGCGGTGTCTGTGCATCGGATGGGATCGCTCCAGGGGAGCCCAAGCCCATGCAAGGCGAGCGGGGGCCCTTCTTTTCCCCATAATGCTGCAGCTGCAGCCTCAGGTCTCCTCAGATGCCAGTGCCAGCCAGCGGCAGCACCAGCAGCCCTGACTGCCTGGCTCCACACGTTACCGCTGCCGCCCTCCTGCACGAGCGGCCCTGTGCCGGCAGGCCCGTGGGGGCTGGTCCCACCATGTCCGAGCTCACCATGTCCGAGCTCACCCTGCCGCGGCCCCGGACAGCCCAGCCCAGGCGATTCCTGCGTGGCTGCTTGCGGGGATTTGGCTGTACCAAAGCCTTCTGGCAGCCTTTGGCACAGCGGGGAGGTGCCAGAGGAGGAGGAGGGCAGCGCTGTGGGTTTGTCCCCGGTTCCTGGTCCCTTCCTCTCCTCAGCTCTTTCTTTCCATGCAGCAGTTTTGTGACTGCCTCTGCTCTGGCCGCCATGCAGCAGCCCCAGCCTCCTGCCGCCCCGGCCCTTGTCACCAAGCCGCCCTGCTGCCGTGGGTCTCCAAGCCCTCCGCCTGCATCAGGCGGTGCCAGGGCTGGGTGCAGGCGCAGGGCAGACTGCGGGAGCTGGCCTGGCCCCGGCAGTGCGGGGCTCCCCACACCGCTCATGCCACAAGCAGGGCCATTGCCTGTGTCCCTGCGGTGAAGCTCCGGGGCAGCGATGCTGCAGTGGGGCCATGCTGCGCTGCGGGGCCAGCGGCTGCAGGTGCAGCTCCCCGGGGGCACCCAGAGCCGTAGCCCGGTACAGCTGGGCCCTGGGGCTGTGCTCCCCACCGGCATTCGGGGCCCAGCCGCAGCAGGGAACCCCCTCCCCGCTCTCGCAGGCACCTGCCCCGAGGGTGAGGCCGAGACGCCGCACTGAAGCAGATGCCCAAGCCCTTCCCAGTGTCGGAGGAGAAGGTGGGTGGGGGGCTCCATGCTGGGGGCAGCCTGGGGCTTGGGGGGACACAGGGCTCTGCAAGCCAGTGGGTGCTGCCGGGGCTGGTCCCCAGCTCGGAGTCGGGACCCTCGTGCCCCAGCAGGTCTCCTCTCCCGCAGGCAGAGCTGCGGCCAGCGGCGCAGCACCCGGCACCCGTCTCGCAGCCAGAGCTGGGTCAGTCACCCATTCCCCATTCTGTGGGCTGGGGCCATGCCCTGGGGGGGGCTCCCCTGGGCTCAGGGTGCTGGGGAGACCTGGGGAGCAGCCAGACCCCACGAGCCCCGTCCTGCCCTTCCCGCACAGACCGTGAACCGCAGCTCTGCCGGGCCCTGTTTGACTATGTCCCAGAGCTGCCGGATGAGCTGCCGCTGCAGCGGGGAGATGTCATCCGGGTCCTCAGCAAGGTGAGGGGGTGCGGGAATGGGGGCAACCCCGAGGCTCGTCCCTGGCACTGACGCCTGCCCTGCCCGCAGCGGACAGAGGTCGAGGGCTGGTGGGACGGGCAGTGCCGGCACCGGAGAGGGCTCTTCCCCAACAACTTCGTGGAGCTCCTGCCGGCACCAATGCCCACGGTGAGTGGGGACTGCACCAGAGCCACCCTGCCCGTGCTGCCCCGGGGTCGTGCAGCCAGACCCTGCACCCTGGTGGGCTCTGCAGGCCCAGAGTCCGGTGTCTGTGGGGCTGCACCATGCCAGCGGTCCCTGCCTGTGGTCCCAGCGCTGCGTGCGCTCCCGTGCCCCGTCCTCACCCAACCCCGCTTTCTCGCAGCTGAGGCCGGTGATGCCGTCTCGGGATGCAGAGTCTGGTGAGTCTGGCCACGGTGGCCATCCGGCCACAGGGGCCTCGATGTCCCACCAGGACGGCTGGGCGGCCCCACGGCCGGGTGCGAGGTGGGTTGGGGCAGTCGGGGGGTTGGCCACGCCGAGGGTCAGGAAGAGCCCCGTAGGGCGCAGGGATGCGGCATGGACCAGCACCGAGGTGCTCTCTGCTTCGACTTCCTTCCCAGCGCAGAGCCGATTTCCTCCAGCGTCACGTGCACGGTGTGGGGCCGTGGCAGCTGAGAGAGCCTGGCACGGCACCGCGCCGCACGGCCTCGTGGGCAGCCCCGCGCCAGCAGGTAGGATGGAGCAGCTGCCGCTCCAGGGGTCCCATGCCCAGGGACCATCCCGGTGGCAGCACCTGCACGGGGCCACACCGCTCCCGGGCTGTGCCGGTGCCCCAGGAGCCAGGGGAGCTGCCAAGGAGGAGCAGGTGCTGGCGGGATGCCGGGCAGCTCCTGGCACCATCAACCCCGTGCCACTGGGAGCGATGGAGTCCTGGGACCCACAGAGCAGCTCCCCATGCCCTTGGGGCCAGGCCCCCTCGTCCCCGTCCTCTTGGCCCTCGTGGCTGCAGCTGTCTCTTTGGGTGGATAAAACCTGCAGGCATTTTTGGCACCTGTGAGGCTGCTGTGGTGAGGGCCATGCAGGTGGCAGCAGGGACTAGACGGCATCAGGGCTGCTGGCCCGCCATGGGGACAGGGTGGCCCGCCACAGGGACAGCATGGCCCACCACAGGGGCAGGGTGCCCCGCCATGAGGACAGGGTGGTCCATGGGCACATGCCTGTGGCCTGGTGCCCTGTATCCCACTCTGCTGGGGGGGCCCATCCCGATGTGACCCCGGGGCTCGGTGGCAGAGGGATGCTGCTGCACCGTAGGTGGCAGCAAGACGGCATCCTGCCCTTGCCACAGCACCAGCGCTCTGGGGGAGGTTTGCAGCCGCCTGCTCTGCCGCGCACAGAGGAAGCGCTAACCGCAGTGGGGCTGGGTGCTGGGCCGGGTGCGAGGATGGGTGCAGGGATGGGTGCGGGGCTGGCAGGAGGGGTGGTTGCCCCCAAACCAGCAGACAGGGCCCTGGGCACATGGTGCTGGGGGCGGTGGGGCAGAGCGACCATGGGTTTGGCTGGGTCCCGCTGAGCATCACTGCTGGCCATGGCAGATGTGGGAGACAGTGCCGGTGGGAGCCATGGGCCCAGGAGCACCGTGGGACATCATCTCCCACCGGTCCTGCCTGTGGGCGCCTCCTCCCAGGACCCCCCTGTCCCCATCCCTGTCCCCACACACAACCCTGAGCCTGAGGCCCCTGGCAGGAGCAGGCTGTGGGGATGGGGGGGTCCTTCCCCCAGCGCCTGACGAGCCCCTTTGCTCCCCGGCAGCCTGTAAGACAGCGAAGGACGAGGAGGGGGAGCACCCTGGTGAGTCCTGGGCTGGGGCCGGGGGAGGAGGGAGGGATGGGGATGGGGATGTGCCCAGGACAGGACTCCTGTGCCTGGGGCAGGTCCCTGGTGCTGGGGCATGGCTGCGGCCGGGGCTCCCCAGCGGGAAGTGCTTCCTGCCCCGCTCTCGCCCAGCCGTGCCGCGTGGTGCTCATTGTGCCGGTCCCAGCCCCAGCCCCGGTCCTGCCTCCTGTCCCCAGAGCTCCCAGCACCAGCGAGCATGGAGCCGGCCAAGCTCCCCCCCAGCAAGAGGATGGCTCCTGCTCCCCCCGTCCCTGCCAAGGCCAAACCAGCCTCCGCACTGGCGAGCAAGTAAGACACACGTGGCCATGCCGGGGTGTCTGGGGCTGCCACGATGCCCCCAGAGCTGGGATCGTGCTGGTGTCCATGCTTGGTCCCTGGAGTGGGGCTGGCGTCTCCCCTGGGAGGGCCGCGCATGGCCCGGCTGTGCCGCTTTACCGCCTCTGCCGTCCCCAGGCCCAGCGCCCCCCAGCCCTGCACCTCGGCCGACGCAGAGCGGGGCAGAGCCGGCGACCCAGGTAGGCGCTGGGTGCCGGCACCGGGCACTGCAGCCAGCGCGGGGCCATGCCCTGTGCCAACGCCAGGCCCTGGCACTCTCCCTTTGGCAGATGCCGACGGCTTCAATGCGGTGTCAGTCACCACGACCAGACTGAGCCACCCCACGGCTGCACGCCCCCGGGTGCCGGGCCAGCGGCCGCCCAGCTTCGCGCTGGGGAGTGTGGGGGGTCCCTGCGGGGGGGAGCAGCCCCAGGAGCTGCCCCACACTGGGCTCTGCGCCCCTCTCCCTGGCACGGGGCAGGCACCTGGCTCGCCATGGACCACGGAGGTGCCGGCGGCACCGCGGCCGGAGGAGAGGCTGGCCCTGGAGGACCTGAAGGCCGAAGTCCGGACTCTGCACATCCTCGTGGACCTGATGCGAGTCCAGCACCTGTGAGTGGGGACGTGGGGTGTCAGGGCACTGGCCATGGTGGGGGGGGTCCCCAGCGGCTCCTGGTCGCTCACTGTCAGGTCTGGCCCCGGCTGAGCCGTCCCTGGTGCGTTGCAGGCGGGACCTGGAGGACATGCGGCTGGAGGTGTGCCAGGAGCGGGCCAAGCGCCAGGCGCTGCAGGTGAGTCCTGGGCAAGGGGCTGCCCCCGTGCTGGGGTCCCCGCTGCCCCCACAACGCTCACAGCCTCTCCCTGCAGGCAGAGATCGAGCGGGTGAGGAAGGTGCTGCCCTGCTAGCACGGCTGGGGGCGGTGGCTGCAGTGCCCACCCCTCTGCAACCCTGGGGGCACGGGGCAGGAGGTTGGCACAGGGTGCTGCGGACACTGTGCCGGTGCTGTGCCATGTGCCCGCCCCATCCCCGCTGCCCCCAATCCAGGTCTGCATCAATCGGGCACGAACGCCTGCCCCGCATCCGAGCAGGGCTCCCTGTGGTGGGGCATGGCCCCGAGGCCGTGCAACAGCCCCCGGGGGTAGAGATGTTGTTTAAAATAAACTATTTTGGGCACAGAGCGCTGCTGGGCTGTGTGGCTGCTGCAGAGGGCAGAGCCCTGGGGCTCTGCTGGGGGCTGCCATGTCCCTGTGGGTTTGGGCAGGGCTGGGCTGGCGCTGCCGGGCACAGGGGGTCCACCATGGCACAGGGGGTCCTGTCATGGCACAGGGGGTCCCACCATGGCACAGGGGGGTCCCACCAGGGCTGGCTCACTGCAGAGCCCAGGGCAGGAGCCTGCGGTGCTCAGCGCCAGGTGCTGGGAGCGGACATGCTGGCAGCCATGGGCAGGGTTGCAAACTCTGCCAGCCAGTCCTGGGGTGGGGGGAGCCGAGTGTCCCCCACCACCTCCTGCACCTCATCCCAGGCTGGGGTGCAGAGCTGGGGCCTGCAGCGGGGCTGGGGCAGCACCTCCTCCTCCTCCTCTTCATCCTCCTCCTTGTTCTCCAGCCCCCGCATCATTTCCCAGCCCCAGCACATCCTGGCCTCCAGCCACTGGCTTGAGGCTGGGAGAACATCTGGAAAACATCTGGATCCTGCCGGTGCTGGCGGTGCAGGGGACCAGCCTGGGAAGGAGCTATTTTTATAAAGCTGCCGGGGAGGGGGCTGGGGAGGGGGCAGCGGGGCCCCTGCACCCCGCGGGGCTGGGCCGGTGCGGGAGCGTGGGCAGGATGTGGACCAGCCCCGCAGGGAGCAGCCCGTGTCCCCGGGGAGCACCCACTGCCCCGAGAGCCCAGCGGGGAAACATCCGCCCCGGCCCCGCTGGGAGGGCGCTGGGTCAGGGCCAGGCGGTGCCGGAAAGGACCCGGCTAATTTTAGTGGGGCCGGGGGGAGGGAATTGGCCAGGGGTGGTGGCGGTGGCCAGACCCCCCCCCCCTCTCCCCAGCACCGCTTGCGCCAGCTAATGCAGCAGTGGCCACCCTGGCATGCAGGGCCCCCCTCCCTTGGCACGCAGGGCCCCGCCACGCTGGGCACCAGGTAGTGTATAACAGCACCATGTTTCTGGGGCAGGACCCCACAGCTTACACGGATGTACGGCCCGACCGCAACCCAAGGGGATGGGCCTCCCTCTGGCACCGAGCCGATGGGCCAGCGCCCGCAGCCGAGCCCGGCAAGGTCTGCCTTGTCCTCGTCCTTGTCCTCGTCCTCGTCCCCGCAGAGTCCCGGGGATGCTCAGCTGGTGCTGGCAGTCGTACCAATGCTCAAAGTGCATCATGTCCCTCAGCAGTGGGGCCAAGTCTGGCCCTGGGGTTGCCTGTGACACCAGAGTCCGGCTGGCAGCCGTGCAGAGATGCTCCAGGGCACCTCCTCCAATGCAGGAGCAGCGAGCAGCCACCCCCGTCCCCCCATCTCCTGGCCCCAGACCACGTCCTAGGCAGTTCCCGAGGTGGGACGGTATCAGCTGAGCTACCGGGGGCAGCCGGGCAGAGTGTCAGCACTCAGTAGTAGTGGACACGGCCCAGGGTGCCAGTGCCGGTGCCCAGGATGTCGGGCTGCCCGTTGCGCCAGATCTCACGGATGATGCGCTCGCGCTCCTCCAGCCGCTGCGCCCGCTCCAGCTCCTCTGCTGAGGCAAAGACGTTGATGGCCAGCGCTCCGTCCCCGGGGCCATGGCTCTCCAGCGGGATCTCGGTCACTGGCAGCAGTGACTCAGATGCCGCACGGTCAACAGTGTCCTCCTCTTCCTCATCTTCGTCCTCATCTTCCTCCTCCTCGTCCTCACTGAGGTCCCTTGGGTGGGGCGGGGGGCGCGCGCGGGGCCGGCAGGAGAGGCGCAGCACCAACAGGCACAGGGTCAGCACCAGCCCGAAGCAGACACCCAGCACAAAGTAGAGCCCAAAGCTCTCGGGGTTGGCTGTGGGGAGAGCAGAGGGGATGAGGGACTGGCCTGTGCCTGCTGTGGGGCCCATGGTGGCCCCAGGGTCCCCTTGGGATGTGTCCCTGCCGGTTCTGGGCAGGCTCACCTCGGATGTGTGCATACGCAGCCATGCTGTTGCTCAGCAGCTCCATGTCCCTCCTGCGGCTCTCCATCCTGCGCCCGGTCACACTCAGTGTCTCTGGGGACGGCACGTGCTCGGCATCTGTGGGACATGGGGCTGAGCAAGGTGCTGCTGGGGGCTGGAGCCCCGCCCCCACCCCCCACCCCCACCCCCCACCCCCGGAGCCCCCTATCCCTTCTGGGGCCGGTCCTGCATGCGACCGTGCCCCCGAGCTGGAGCAGCGACTTGTACGCTGTCTGGGCTGCTCCAGCCAGGGCTGAGCCCCAGCAGGTGCCAAACCGGAGCCGTCCTGCTCCTGCCGCCCCTCCGTCCTTCCTGTGGGACCAGGACGGATACGGCTCCTTCAGGACACCGCGTCAAGCGGATCTGCGGCACCAGGCCAGGCTTTCCATCCCGCACCCCAGCCATGGGCACTGGACACGGACACGAAGCCGGGCTACGAGGCTGGGCTTGGTGCCGAGCGGGGCCAGGATCCCGGCACATCCCTGCAAGCCTGCCCATGCTGGCAGGGCCGCAGGGCACGTGTGAGCTGGTGCTGCCTGTGCACATGTGCACGCACACGTGCGCTCCCCACACAGCCCCTCTGAGGCCACGTCCGTCCCTCCCCGTGCTGCTCCCAGCCCAGCTCCAGCCTCGGCTGTTTGCTGTGGGGCCCCGTGCCCCGGGGGGCAAGGACCGGGCCATGGTGCAAAGGCCGCCGGGTCAGCAGGCAGCAGGGAACACCACTGGTCTGGGGCTGACCCGGAGCCCCCCCAGCTCCCGCCATGTCCCTGGGGCCGGGGCAGGCGCTGGCCCCACTGCAAGAGGAAAAGCTGCCCACGCCCTCCCAGCGAGGCTGGCCACAGCTCCCACGGGAACCTGCCTTGGGAGCTGGGAGGGGACGTGGGCGTCCCCGTGACATCTCCCCCTTGACACCCCGTGGGGGACAGTGCCTGAGCCCCTGCTGGGGTGCAGGGGCAAGCACCCACCTCCTCCTGCCCAGGGACTCGTGTGGCCCCAGGCAGCTGAGCACCAGCCCTGGCAGCCCGTCCCCGTGGCCCCTCGCTGCCCCGTGATGCTGGTGTGGGGCTGGTGCCCCTCAGCTGTGGGGTGCCGAGATCCCCAAGGCGCGGGGCTGGGCAGCGGGCAGGGCAGGAGGCGATGCAGCGCCCAGCCCTGGCAGGGGATGAGCTTATTTCCCAGAAACAGCTCCACAGAGGGAGGAATGAGGAAAGAAATGCAGAAAATGTGACACATCAGCAGAACCGTCCCCGGACAGTCCAGCGCTGCGGGGCCGCTGCACATCCCGGGGCTGGGCAGCCCCTCGCAGCGGGACACCCCAAAACACAGCCAGCAGCATCCCCAGGGCGGGCCCGGTGCCTTCCCCACGGAGCAGCCCCACTGCCAGCCCCTGCAAGGGCGCCGGCTGGGAGTTGCACAGTCCCGCTGTGGGGCTGGAGGGGCAGAGCCCCGCCATGGGGCTACAGGGACCCCCAGAGCCCTGCTGGCGGCAGGGCTGCCAGTGAGGGCACCGCAGGGCTGGCCCCAGGGCCACAGGGGTGCTCAGCACCCAAAGCTGGGCACCCGCAGCTGTGGGCTGTGGCAGGGTGGAGGTCCGGGGCTGTAGCCGGCACAGGGAGTGAGTGAGGCTGGGGACAGCGGGGACAGGCAGAGGGAGCTGGGCCCTGCTGGGTGCTGCGTGCTGGGCAGGAGAGTGCTGAGTCCCCACCGCCGGAGCCGGGGCTGCCCTGGACCCCGGGGGCACCAGCGTGGGATCTCCCCGGGATATGGCTGCGCCTGCGGGCACAGCCCTGCATCCCCAAGCGCCCGTCCCCAAGTCCCCAAGTGCCAAGCCCTGCATCCTCAGCCGCTGCGTCCCCGAGCCCTGAGCTCTGCATCCCCAAGCACCCAGCCCTGCGCCCTCGAACCCCACGGCCCCAGGCACTGGTCCCTGTGTGCCCAAGCCCCGCGTGCCTGGGGCCTCAAGCAGGGGACAGGGCAGATCCCCGACACCCCGTTGTGGCCATCAGGGCTGGGTGGACACGGGGTGCTGGGGTCCTTTGGGGTGCCCTGTCCGCCCCGTGGTCCGCTGCGGCCCTGAGCCCCCGTGCTGGTGGCCGGGGGCTGGTGGGGCTGGTACTCACCGGGGTGGTGGTGGCCCCGGAGCGGGGCGGGAAAGCGAGCGGCGGCAGGAGCCCGCTGCACTTCGGCTGGAGAGAGGGAAGAGAGAGAAAGGTCTGTTTAGCATTAACGCTGCAGCAACAGGAAATAGTTTGGAGGCGGCTGGCGGTCAGCGCTCCCCGCCGGAGCCAATGGCAGCCCCGTCCCGACGCTGAGCGGGGCGCAGGGCTGGGGTTCGTCCTGCTCCCCCGGGACGCTGCGCTTGGCCCTGCTGCCGAGCCGCCCCAGAGCAGGGAGTGGGGCCATGGGCGGGCAGCTCCAGGCCCCATCCCAGCCGTGCCCAGCGCCCATCTGGCAGGATCAGGCTTGGCCGTCCCCTGGCCCAGGCTGGGCGGGCGGTGCCGGACGCCGGCCGAGCACCTCGGGCTCGCGGGGCTGTGCCTCGGCCTGGCGAAGCCCCCATGTGCAGTGCCGCAGCCACCCAGGGATGGGTGCTCAGGGTCTCCTGAGGCAGCCCCCAGCCCCCGGGGAGGTGTGGGGACACGCAGGGTCCTGCCCTGGTCCTGGCAGCCCACAGCGGGGCCGTGTGGGGACGGAGCAGCCCAGGCCATGGGGCAGCATCCTGGCCCCGTCACAGCCCACCCTGTGCGGGCTGCTCGGAGCAGCAGCAGTGCTGGGAAAAGTCGAGGGCATGGGCAGGGGGCTCTGCCCCACCCGGGCCAGCCCAGGGCACATCGGGCTGGTGGGGCTGGACCCCCCGGATGCAGCACTCTGTGCCTCACATTTCTCCCCAGGGGCCAGTGCCGGGCCAAAGCAGGGGCCTGGGCTCAGCCCCGGGCAGGGCTGCGGGTCCCTGTGGGGCCACTCCACTGCAGACCTGTCCCCCTGCACATCTGCCCAAGCACAGCCGCCCCACAGCCACCCCAGCCCCACACTGCCCCCATCCTGGTCCCGGCCCCCCATCCCCGCACTCTCCCGGTCCCGCTCCAGGGGATTGCTCTGCCCCAGGCTCTTGGTATGAAGTTTTATTGCCGACATGCAGGAGTAGTTTCGATGTAGTACAAAAATAATGTCTTTATACAATTTTTTTCCTCTTTTTTTTTTTCTTCTTACAACAGGCTCCTTCCCGCAGCACGGCCCCTCCACACGCACCCCCCAGCCACTCGTGCCCTCCCCACACCACCCCCTCTTCCAGTTTGCTTTAATACAAGTGTGATTTACTGGCGACGACCGGTGCGCAGGAATACTGGGTATGATACAGCCTTGCAGAGTCCCCAGAGTATTGCTTTAACTTTGGGAAAAAAAAAAAAAAATAAAGAGGTGGAGCAAGACAGGAGAAAACCAGATGGAGAGAGCAGGGCCCCAGCTGGGGGTCCAGGGCCCAGGGGTGCTCGGGGTCCCTGCTCTGCTGCTGGTGGCAAGGGGGGTGATGGGGCAGACCTACCATCTTTAAAATAAATAAGGCTAAGACTTCAGGCTACTGGCTCAGCTGGCTGGGGTTGGTGCAACTGTTCTAGTCTGTATTAGTGTTCACAATTCCCTGCCTGCCCGCTGCCACGCAGCTTTGGCGAGGTCGCAGGCAGGACGTAATGCCCGACACTGCCAAGGAGTTTCAGGTCAGTCCCTGTGTCCCCACAAAGACACGTGGAGGTTGGCCCAGGCTAGACGCAGTCCGCTGCCCCAGCCCGGGCAAGAGAAGGCAACGACACGCTACAAATAGATCTGCTACTTGCTCCTGGCCCACACTCACCGGGGTGGTAGAGCTGGCCCCAAAAAGTAGGGCCAGCCCCCACACCCAAGGCCAGAGCAGCTTTTCCCATCTCTGCTCACACATTTCCTTACGCCCAGCTGGAGGCTGGCAGGAAAGAGCAATGGGGGAGCTGCCGCAGGGCTGGGAGCAGCCGGGAGCAGGGGAAGGAGGCAGCCGGAGAGCCGCTGCCTTGAGCAGGAGCCCTGGCTGGGGCACTGTGAGCCCTGGGGCCTCTGTGCGAGAACAGTTCATCTGGCAAGACAGGCATCCAGTTCACAAAATGAGGCTCAGAAACAATCGTTCCTGTTCTCAGCACAGGCAAATGCTCTTCCAGTGGCATTAGGTGACAAACCGGGACACCCTTCTCCCACCTCAGGGCCACGCAGGGACAGGGGAGGCGGCCCCAGGTTTGCGTGGCGAGGCTGGGATGGCAAGATAAGCTAGGGAACAAATACAGTAGAGACTTCAGCCAGCCCCTTCCTAATTCTAGGCAGATTATTTTGGGAAGCTTTTTCACATTGTAACTCATATATTATATCTGTACCACAACTGAAGTGTGAAAATGCTAAATCAGAATTAATGCAATTTTAACTGCACCTTAGATAAGCTACTGAAAAATAAGATTAAATCATAAATCCTTATGAAACTAAAAGAATCAGTGAAAGGTGGGAAAGAGGTCAGAAGCCACGCCGGGCCGAGTCCTGCAAAACCTCTGAACTGCAGACAAGATCCGATCTTTGCAGTGATCGCCTGCAAGGACGACTCCCGCCTGAGGCGGTGGCCAGGCTCCCCGGGCAGCCCGCAGTCACACCGGGTAACCGGGCGGCTGTTTGTGCCGCTCACGAAGGCCTCGGCATGCTGCAGCCCACACACTGCCACTGAGGGTTAGACAATGCAGCCAAACCAGGTGGCACGTTAAGGACAGAAAAAGATTTGATGCAGATGAAGGGAAGTGGGAGGTTTCAAGAAATTCTTCCTTTCAAGAAACCCTGATAAATCTAAGCTTATTCAAACCATGTGGAGCGAATGCAATCAGCCAACTCTCCATACTGCACAGCCACGACTCTTGTGCCAGCAAACCAGCTTCACCCTTGGTAGTCTTCTCCTTTCCCACAGGCTTTGCTCGATCCAGAGAACAGCATGGTTAAAAAGACAAGAGAGGTAGATTACAGTCATGATTAAAAGCAGATTAGTCATCGAGGCTTCAATTTAAAAAACAGATTCCAGAAGATGCCAAGAGGTTGCTGCTTCCAAAACTAGCTTTTTCAAAAGTCTTCTCCCTCCAGAGCGAGTGTGAGTGTGTGTCCCTGAACAGAGCTCAGAAGAATTGCTACATTATTCTCCATCACGGGACACCGGTATTGCTGTTGAGCTGTGGTAGGCGACGTGAAAGGCAGACTGCAGGATGGCGCTTGTGCTCTCAGACGTGTGGGAAGCTATTTCCGAAGGTACCTCTGGGCCAGGATGGCTGCGTCCAAAGGGTTCATGGGCTGGGCGTCGTGGCCCAGGCGTCGCACAGGGGGGATGTTCCCAAACTGCCGCTTCTGTAGGAAGCTCTTGGCCTCATGCAGGGTGTTCTTCTCCTCAGCCAAGAGCAGCTGCTGCCTCATGTAGTTCTCGAACTCATACTGCGAGCACTCCTCTGTCACCTTCACCTGCCAGAAAACCACCCCGTCAGAGCCACAGCAACAAGCAACGGTTCCGTAACTCCTCTCCGACGGTCCTGAGCTACCACAGGATAACTGGAGTCTTAACGCAAGAACTGGACCTGCTGCCAGCCATACAGGCAGGACTCCCCACAAGTCACCAGTGCCACCAGGAATACAGGTCTGGAAACCTCAGTGGCTCTGTCCTGACGCAGCTCACCCCAACCCTGCCAGACAGTCAGAGGCTGCAGCTGTCTGACCCCAGTTCTCACACCCCCCCCAGCCCAGCGGAGGGATTTCTAATGGCAACACTGACTGCGGCATCGCAGGCAAAAGTTTCTACAAGGCTGTCCCTGAGGCAGTGAGGTCACTGGTCACCACTTCCAACATAAAATATGCTGGCAAGAAAACAGGATGTTTGCTCCCATCGCAGAACTCACCGGGGAGCCTGAGCCAACACCGCTACCTCCTCCCGGCTCTCCCAGCACATGTCAGCTCTCAGCTGCGTGCAAGGGAGTGAGCGCTGCTCAGAGAATAGTGGGCTGCCCCTCAGCCAGATCCGGGGCCAGCGAGCTCACTTCCAGGCAGCACGGCCAGCTGGATGTGACTCCTGGTCCCAGCAGCATGAGCCTTTCCTTCCGCTACACAAGATGGTGACAGACACAGCAGCCTCGTAGAGCGGCTGCCACAGCTGGGTCCCCACCGCCCTCCCCTCACCAGCGCAGGGGGCACAAGGGGCTGTCATCTCTTTCCATTACAGACTTGGCACAGGGGCACGGAAAAGCACTTGCGTGGAGAGTAGGAAAACCTACCTCTTGGGGGTTTTCAGGGTTAGCCACTTGGTCATCGATGTCTGGCACCACTTGCAAAGGGCCACTCAGCGAGGACATAGACTGCCTGGGGGGAGAACACAGCGTCAGGGACCCGGAGCATGGCCCTGGCTTGCCCACCTTCACCCAACACCCTGGCCAGGGCAATCCCAACCTGGCTGGCCACAGCTGGACACCCGAGTGTGGCACCGCACTGTCTGGATGCCACACCAGCTACTGCTACTAAAGGATGCTATTCCAAATTCAATTTCCCTGGTAGGATGTCATGCTAAAACTCCCAGAGCTGCCTCTTTTTTTTTTTTTTAAAACAGGATGTGGAACTCTAACTCTTGCATAGGTAGGAGAGAAAACAGCCACAGCTCCAAAAATCACAGACTTCACTGCTGACTCAACAGGCAGCACAAGAACTTTGCCCAGGCATGCTGTGCAGCACAGACAGAAGGTTACGGGGCTGACAAGAGAGGGCTGCACCAAGCAAACACCATCAGGATCCATTGCTGCTGGAATGTGCTACTGGAATCTCATCCCAGCTGCTTCATGCCAGTCCTGGAGTCAGATTTACCCTCAAAACGCATCCCCATGCTGCATGTGTAGTGTTCCCACCTGCAACGGCATCTCCTGCTCCTCCACTCTAGAGATCTCATGCCTGCTTTTACTTAATGGACAAAGCAGTGCTAATTACAAGCTTGCAGGAAGCGTCTGCATCTGTTTGCACACGCAAGATATTCCTGACCATTAGGTTTTATTTAGAAATGAAATCTGGGGAGCACAAGGGGGGTACAGCAGCAAAGGCCCTCCTGTACCCCAGTACTGGTTTTGTATACTTTACAGACTCCAACCTTGGTCACAATGACAAGCATTTGTACAGGCCACTCGGGGTGTATCCATCAGCAGACACCGATGGTTGAGACACAGGATTTAAAGACTTTTTTGCAGTTCTCACAGATCATCCTCTGGTGTCCTGTTTGGCAGCAGTCTGCTGGCTGCAGCTGGAATAACACAGCCTGTGGCCAGAGACGCCATGTTCCTGTCTCTCTCCTCTCGCACATACCATGATGCTATGATGGAGCTGAGAGAATCCAGCACTTCAGAAGCTGTCAGACGCTGCTGCGGATCCAAGACCAGCAGTTTTCGGATCAAGCACACAGTGTTTTCTGAGACCCGTCCATCCCTGGGAGAGAGAATGTATGGTGAGCCCGAGAGCCCGAGTGCCCGATGTGGGCAGAGGCAGCAGCAGGACAGACATGCTGGGAGCACAGGTCAGGAGCCACCATTGCTCTGAGACACCCCAGAATTAACCAGAAGGTTGATTCCCTGTCCCTGCAGCATGGGGCCTTTCTCACCTTTGCACAAGATGTCCCAGCTCTGCTACTGCTTCCTTGGTGTCTACTGCATACAGCCTTTGTTCTCAGTACTGCTGCGACCCTCAGGGGCTTTGATTGAAGCCCCTCCAGCTCCGGCTGTCCCAGTAAGGCCCAGAGCACCGCCCGCACAGGCACTAAGAGAAGGGCCTCCCCGGGACAGGCTGTACTCACTCAGGGATGGTGTACTCGGCAGCCTTGATTTTGCGGAAAAGCTCCTGAGGTATGCTGTCGTAGAAGGGGAACTGGCCATAGAGCATGGTGAAGAGCACCACGCCCAACGCCCACATGTCACTGGGTTTTCCACGGTACGGCCGTCCTGCAGGGAGCACGGAGACAAAAGCAACAGGCTTTGTGACACTGCACACCTCTGGGGCCCACCACCAGCAGTGAAGGCACTGAAGCAACCTCTGCATGTGATCCTTTTTTCTAAGCATTAATCAAAACCGCTCAAGACTTCCTACTGCAAGACACTAAGAACCTCTTTCAAAGGTGCATCCTTTGCAAATAAGCACATTGTTCATCTTCACACACAGTGTCTTCCCTTTCCCTACAGAGCAGGCCTGTCCCTGCTGAATGGCCTTGATGTGATCCGAGAGCACCACGTGATCAGAACCACTGCGTACTGTGCTGGACTTCACACCTCACTGCCCTTGGCCATGCCTGCAGACTGTCACTGCCGGGAGCCCCTGAGCCTCGCAGGCTCCACAGACGCACCTTGCTGTGAGTCCGGGTCAAAGGAGACAAGAAGTTAAGAGCCTGTGAGCACAAGGCACAGGGAGGCAGGAAAGGAACCCTGAACAGCATAAGTGCTCCTCAGGTGAGCAGTGGCCCAAGACTAACACCAACCTCACCACCCCAGCTGCACCAGAGATTTGCACAGAAGGGCAGACTAAGCTCAGATTGAGCCCATCAAGATGGGACTCTGCCTCCGGGACAGATGCAGCACACAGCCACTGGAGCCTGCTGGGAAGCCACTTGATGGAAATGCTGCTTTGAAGCCCCTTCAATCACACAATAAATTAGCAAACAGCAGCATGCATGAGGGTCAAAAAATTAAACTCCAGTGCTGTACCAAAGCATAGGACTGAGGGAATGACTTCCTCTGACTCACGCAGTGAGTCACTGCTGCAGCATTTGTTATTTGTACTAATTATTCTTTGCTTTATATGCTCAAAAAAGGCACCTCTCCCTCCTCCTCCAGCTTTTCCTGTGGTGACATTTCAGCAGCCATAAAATGCAAGCCATCTCTTAGCAGAAGACAGCTTCTTCTGGAGACCTAAAACAATGATTAATTCTTCAGGCGTTTTAGCTTCCTCTTGCACAGGAGCATTAGCAATACAGAGGGATGCTCAGAGTCTGAAGGTGGTGGTGAAGCCTGGAATGTCCTCAAGTAACTTTTCCCTCAATGCTTGGAGGGGAACTGCAGACTGAGCCATTTTGGAACAGCATTTTCAAGAGCACAGGATCAGGCTGCACAGACACCCTGTGGGGAAGGGCTGTTCGCAGAGACCTCAGAGCCGGAGCACAGTGCGATTGCACCCAAAGGTCAGTCCAGGTGGTGCTACGCAAGATGCAGACCTGTAACTAAGGCTGCTCCTTGCAGGGTCTTGAACAGCCTCAGCTGTCAGAAGTCAGCAAGGACAGCCTGTTCAGCACCTTGTGGTGTGTGGACTACAGACAGGCCAGTCAACCCACCAGCAAGAGAGCCGTTAGAGGAAATGCAGGTGCTTGCAGCCGAGCTGTGCTGGCAGGGACGGTAACAGGGCTGAAGTCCAGGACAGAACAGTACCCTGGACGAGCAGGAAGGAGCAACTCCATGCAGCCTTTACCAGACACCAGCCACTTGAGTTGCAACTGCTCCAAGCTCCTGCAGAGCAGTTGGCTCATATCATGCATCTGGTTACAGGGGCCTCAGGATATCCTGCAGAACAGGAAAGGCCTGCAAAAAACACACGTTCCACCTCCCTGCCTGCCTCTGCTCCCTTCCTGGCTTAGTCCTGCCCAGGAGGGAAGCAGCCTCGAACCTGCCTGGCAGATCACATCGGAAGCGCTCAGCTACATTTACTGCTGCTGCTTGTAAACCTGACAACAAACTTACTGAGGGGAGTCCACTGGGTCTGGAAATTTCAAGGCTAGCTCCTTCTGAGGGCATTTCTGAAATACAATAGCTCGGGATACTGTAAACGAGTAACTCGAATCTTCAGAGGTGTTTTCAGTATTCTAGATGTTATCCTTGCATAAACAAATGCGATAGACTGGCAAAGATTTGGCTTTCACATTGGCTACATGCACACCAGCGAGTGGTGCTGCCCAACATACTGCCCACTTGTCCAGAAAACAGTTGGCGCTGATGACCTACTGTCCACAATTTTAGGCAGTTTCCCATCATCCTAATGCTAGCTCAGCCCTGCGGATGGATAACCCTTAGCAGGTGGGATGCGTTCAGGGTGATCTTGGACTGCAGCCTGCAGTTCAGCTCCATCCAAAGGGAATTTCATCTGTGTTCGTAAGTACTTCGTAACATAAGCTAACGCATTATAACTGGAGTCTACATAGAGAGATGCTTCAGATGCAGTCCCAGCTGTAAATGTACCCATCAACACTAGTCCAGCTCACCTGGATGAGAAGAAAAAAATCCCCCAAAACAATGCCTTAGTCACTACACTGACAAACAGGACAACCACTGCCTGCTCAGCTATGGCCAGCACGAAAGCTAGTACAGTAGCAGACCTTAGAGCTCATGGAAGAGAAGCCTCCTGAAACAACTAAAACAGGCAGAAACCACATCCTGTGCACTGGAAACAGGTAAAGGTGGGAGGACATTAGGGAAAGCTGTTCTTTGCCACACTTCTACTTCAGGCCTCTGCTGGAGACAAGGTACAGCCCGAACAGACTGCTGGTCTGGCCAGGTGTCATCATTCCTTTATTTTTAAGTAACTCCTCTCAGCTGGCCCAGAAGCTGCCCAGAGGGTCAACAGTACCTTCTGAAAGCAAGCAGCAGCTGCAGCAACTGCTCCTCTTAGTGTATGGCCTGGAATAAACTGACATTATGGTGGGATTTGGACCAAATGCCTCTTAGGCCTAAGGATTTACCTGCAGCTTAAGTGAAGCCTCAGGAACAAGATTCAGACATGGGAAACAGAACATCTCGTCTGCAGTTGGACTTACTTAGGAACAGGCTGGGAGCTTTTAATTAGCTTTGAAGTTCAGACTAGCCTTAAGGAAAAAAGTTACACTTGCTCCTTCTCTCCACACTTTCTCAGTTGGAAAAACAGATGACGACTCATAATTGGACTCTAATTAAGAGGCAATCACAGAATCACTACGGTTGGAAAAGACCTGTAAGATCATCAAGTCCAACCATCAAGAGGTAGGTTACGTATGGGAACAGAACTAGGTGGCTTTCGTTTATTGTCAAGAGCCACAAATAAATGAAACAAGTGTGGGGGCAGTGAACTCCCACTAAGGGCTGAAGGGGATTGCCTACCGCTAAGCACATCTGGGCTGATGTAGGCAGGACTCCCTCGCTGGTCTTTCAGCAGGTCATCTTCACTCACAAGGTGCTTTCCAAGACAGAAGTTTGTTATGGTTATTCGATGAGTCCTGGGGAGAATCACAAGGCATCAGTGAACAAAGACCTGCATGAGCCAAACAGAGGAAGTTAACATCAAAAGAGAAGTGTGTCTATGGGGCTTTTTGGGAAGCTTGAAGTGCTGGGAAAAGACAAGCAGAGCTGTAAGTTCAACTCCATCCTGACAGGGAGGGATTCCGCTCCTGTCAGCACGGCCTGCAAGACTCTTACAGGCGGAGTAAGAGTCCAGCTCTTTTCCAGCTATGCACAAAGTCTACATCCAACCTGAGTGGCATGTGTAAGTGCGGCTGTAAGCACAGGGCGCTCACGTAATTTGCCCACCTTGCAGTCTCGCAGCCGCTTTTTGGCCAGCCTCCTGGGGCAGACTGACAGCACCCTAGCCAGCAGCACAGCACCAGGGTCTGCACTTTCGTGCTTGCTGACCATTGTAGGATGTGAGTGTTAAGAAAGCAGAAGTTTATTTTAGCAGCCGATTCTCTCCTACACTTCCCAACTACCATTCCTAAAGGCGTCTTCTCCACACAACATTTTCTGGAAGCTGAGGGAAAATACCCTAAAGAAGGAGAGCCCTATGCCTGCCCACCGTGCACTGTTTGCTTACACGTCACCAGCAGATGAGCTATAGGACCTTTGATCAGATTCAGTTTAACCACTTTTGCATTACCCAACAGTCTCACAGCAAGAGTCTGGGGGCAGTTTTACCTGATCTGCAGGACTACTCTTCACGTGAAAGCACGCAGAACAGAGAAAGTCTAATCAACATCCAAAAAACTTCCTAGACTGAAGTACTTCAGGAAAGGTGAGAACTGCAGGCACATGCAACTTCTGTATTAAGACACCCCTACTTCCCTATGGTATTGCCAGCTCCAATTAATGAATTTTTCCAGGGAAAGTGAGCTCGTTACAAAATTACTAGCACATTTAATCTTCCATGTCACTCAGATAATTCGGATTTTAACACACAACTTAAAGGACTGAACAGAAAAAAAAAACACTGTCTAGAAGACTTCTATATTCTTGAAAAGTATTACACAACTAGCGCCTGAGAGTATGAATTAAGTCAGTCAAAATAACCAAGAAATATTTCCAGCAAATCTAACAGACAAGTGAAATAAAACCAAGTGTGGGTTGGCAACGGAGAGTTGATTATTAAGACAGGCAGACTTGTGTTTAATAAGTGTTAGCTTCAACTGTCAAGAGACTTCCCTGGCTGAATAACAATCTGCAGGATTTGTTAAGATTTAAAAGACTAAGTGTTCTAAAGGACACTAAAGTGTTCAGGGTTGCTTGGTTTTGTTTAGTCACTGAAATTTGATCTAATCTGTAATCATACAACTGCTGCCCTGGCTAATTGGAAACCTTGCGAGGTTTTAACATCTGCATCTCGCAGGGGACAAGGTCTGAGGGATCTTCGTTAGCCCAGGCTGCAGTGTGCCTGGTTAGGACTTTGCAGTGGTATGTAGCTACCTTCACTCCCCCACCAACAAAAAAGACCTGGCTCTTTTGTGAGCACGGCTGGAACAGAACAAACATTTCTGATCAGCCCAAATGACTGGTCCTCTCCATGGTGATCTATTCTTACGCCTCACCCACCCTTTCATATGACTCACTGCTGTAGAGGCTACAGTTTTTCCTCACCAAAGCTGATGGTCTTGCTAGTAAAAAGTGAAAACATAGCATATAATACAAAAAATTACTTTGGCAAGTGTGTTCACAAAGCTTCAAATAGCTCCCCTTTCCTGCTAGTGGGGGCCCCTTGTGCAGCTTTATCAGTGGGATGCTCCACTGCACACTTTGCCCAGAAAGAAGGGAAGCACTGGGCGGACCCTTTAAGACAGCAACCTTTGTCTGCCTCTTCCTAGCAAGAAGGAGAATCAAAGAAGCAAGCAGAAGACAAGAGATTTATCTTAAAGCAGCTCTACAGAAACAACTTAAAACAATTTACAGGTGGCCCTGAAAACCACTAGCTGCTCTGTGTGGGGACACACACACACACACTAGGAAGTTCAACCTCAGTAGGTAAAATCTGTTTGCTTTCAAACAGTATTAGGGAGGAGAAAAAAAGCAAGATGTGACCACAGTGAACCTGCATGCTTTGCACAGACTCGAAGCCTGCAGACCTAAAGCCTTCCAGTTTTTTTTATACATTCCACAGAAAACCAGACAGTGTGAAAAGACAAGGAATTCCACTCATTCTTAAAGTTAGTGCAAAATATTTAGCCAGTAATGTAACATTGAAGGACACAGCAGAGTATCTGAACTGCAACCAGCCTACCAACTAAATAACTACACAACCCAAGACAACTAAAAAAAACTCCAAGGAGCCACCAAGCCAAGCACACGCTACCACCAGCTGCCTCTCACTTGTGCTGAACCCTTATCCCACTGATGCTCTCTGCTCCGGGAGAGCTGGTCCTGCCTTTGCCTGCACAGCATCCAAGACATGTTGGACATCAGCACATTATAAACCGAGGCTTGCATCAAACCAGCTAATGGGAACAAGGAAGCTCTTTCAAGCACAAATACAGACTAGACAGAAGAACTTTTGTTTAGATAAGTAAATATTTTACTGCTAGCAAAAACACAGCAGTGCAACAGTCAAATTTAACACTGCTGTGATTATAGTACAGACTGCAGTGTTGGGAATTCCTTTAGCACAATGGAAAGTCAATTATGTGAACAGAAACACCACATTAATTTATTTTTTTAATACATAAAAAAAGCATTTCTCTTGCATGTTTCTGAATTACTATGAAATTTAGTTTTCAGAAGTTAGAATCCAAAAAGAAGTGCTGTTATGGGGTCACTAAGCTTGGTGGAAGAGTGAACTATCCAGGTTGGGCTTAATTCATTTTTGGAGATTAACTCATATAACTTTGAATTGCATTTGTATTTTTGCACAGCCTGCTTCCACTTCCCTCACCCTTCTCACACAAAAGCGCTCTCAACAAGTGCTGCCTTCATTTTTGTTTCTAATAGAAATCTGCTTCAGGGAAGAAACATAAGACAACTGCCAGAACAGCAGCTCTCCGTCAGACTTACCTTTTGTTTAGCACCATGTTTCCTAGTTTCAAGTCTCTGTGCACAATATTTTTCTGCAAAATATGTAACAGTATAACATGACCAAAAGCATATTTGTTATAGAAGTATAAATTAATACTTGGAAAAAAGCACTAGGTATCTTTTGAAATCATGTCATCTTCATTCTCAGAAATAACCTAGATCAAGGTTTCGAGTCAGGTTGCATCCTGGGTACTTTGTGCACTTCATTTTCGATTCCGGTCAGAAGGACAGAACAAGCAAGTTTGCTACTTTGAACACACAGGCAGACTTGACTGAAACGAAGAGGCCTGAAACTTAAGTGTCCAGGCTCAGTAAGACAAATATGATGAGCATTTCCTCAACAGATATACGCTTCATTGCTCTGCCAAGGAAGGATGGGTGTCCTTTGTCACAGGGTAAGAAGTCAAAACATTGGCAGAATCTATTTTTGTTACCATAATTTCTAGATCGTTGATCTCAAACTTGCAGCTTGAGGTTCTGATCTCAGAAATCAATTCTTATATTGTGATTTATTTTGCTTCAAAAGGAAATAGCTTGAAGTGTTTCCTGCATTTGATTAGCCTCTGCTCTCCTCTTCAATCACCCCTTTCTGAGGTTAGTAACACTGTAGTTCACCTGATCTGCATTCAGTCCAGCTGGCCCCTCTCCACAGTCAACAAATGCTACATTATCATTGAGAAACTTGAGGGGAGGGGAAGGGAATGCTCTTTTACGGCTTGGGGCATGAGGTCTTATGCAGAACACGGTTACAGGGAAACAGCTGAAACATCCATGCTCTGCAACCTTGCCGCTGCCTGCACAAGGAAGTTTTAAAACATCTATTATACTAACGTGGGAAAACAGTCTTCCAGCACTGAAAGGGATAACAAAGATCTTACCTTATGTAATGCTTCTACCACTCGTACCACATCATAAAATATCACTACCGTCTCCCGCTCACTGAGTCTCTTCTCTTTAATGACATAATGCTGCAGATTGATCAGATCTGCTGTTTTGTCACTGAAATCATGAGCACAGAGACAGTCTAAGACAAGACAAATGCGCTTCTTCATTTTTCTGACCATTCTGTTGGCTTCTAGATCTTCTATAATTTCACAAGCTCGGTCCTACGGGGAAGCAAACAAATGAGCAATAGTTCAGGAAGGTATCTGGGCATATGTACTTACATATAGAGCACTAGAGAATAAATAACTACATGGTGATCTCAAAATAAGCAAATGCAATCATAGTGCTTGATCTTTGCCCCGAGTTGGGATTTCAGAAAGAAGATACATGATCTCTACTTAAAGAACCCAGAGAAAGTCTATAATGTTTGACTATATGCATATGTCAGCACTGATACCGTTTACATACATACAGACACCTTCGGATAAAACCTGGAAAAACTCTACAGTGGTACGGACTCTGTGAATAGTAGGGATCCAACACATTAATAATGAGAAGAAAAAAAAGAGTCTTAAGACACCATTAGCAGTTCTTCCGTAACATTAAACAGGATATAGCCGAGTTGGACATTTGGCTTAAGACATAGTACAGATGGCCCCAAGTGAAAAGTCTGTTGACAAAATTTAACCAGCAAACAAGGCAATACCAACATCCAAACCAGTAATTCCTATCAGCCCATCATATCCATAAACATCTGAAGGTGTTAAGAGCAGTGCAATCATGTGAGACATTGATCAGCACATTGCCTAGTTTAACTTGCTGAAACAGTTTCTTGGCAATTTGTCCCCTCTTACAAGTCATCATAAAACAGTATGGAGACTGGAAAGCATAAATTCAATTCTAAAGGGTGCTCTCTGGGCACCAATTAATTTGCCAGTGAAGCAGCTATTTTCCTACTTGAAGGGGATGCTACTGAGTGCCTGTCCCTTTGAATCTTTGAATGTTCTCACATTTCCCAAATCCCAAACCCTGTTACATCCCACTTAACTCTCAAAAGCCCCTGCCACAAACTTGCTTGTTTGAAGCAGCCGCAGCGGTTAATCTCAGTGGTGTGCTGATAATTCTTTACACACAAGAATGGGGGGTCAGCACAAACTGTACATTAAACAAAAGCAGCTCAAGCCAAGAGCAGTACTGGCATTCCCCCAACCCGGATGGTGACCAGCAGTACCTGAAAGAGCCCGTGATGATGAACCACTCCTTCCTGGTTGTGGAGCAGGGAAAGGAGAGAATACTCAGTGTGCAGCAGCATCTTGCCCTGTCGTTCTTCCTGGGTTTCTATTCCTTTATCACCCCTTTCTTCTAAGGTGAGAATCTTCAGGAAAAGGGAAAAGACCTTTACAGCCAAATGCCCCCAAACCTCTCTCACATTTTAGGTATTCACGTGTGTTTAACAGCTGATGTAATTGCTCTGATGTTTGCATACTTGCCACAAACCTGTTTGAACTAATATCTGTGCAGAATGCATAGCATGAGCTTGATTAACACAGAAAAGCTGCTCAGGTGGCTTTTTGCAAATATCCCATGTGAGTTTTCCCCCTGGATCCACCCCCATTTCAGGCACAGCAGAGCAGATCAGAGGGCTCCAGGAGAGCAGCACAGCAGCCCCAGAGGCCTCGTCTCAGGGCTAATCTTGACACCAGATCTACGCCTGGCATAACTGCCCCACTGAGGGGAAGTTCCAGCAGCCATTTCTGACAGTGCACCGGTTCGGCCTATACCACGCACTACTGTGAGCACTTCTGTCGCGAGAGCTAAAGAGCCCTGAAGATCTGGAAGCCCTGCGTTTGCTTACCTTTAGCTGATAAAAGTCATCTGTCCCATCCTTTCTTGCCAAACACTGAACAATACTTGGCACAGGGGAGTTACCTAAACGTGGACCTAACAGCACAAAGCAAAAACAGACTTGTTTTCCTTTAAGCAGCAATGACTAATTCAGGGTTACATCAGTATGCAAGTGTCATGCAGTTTACATTAGTTTAAACTAAGTTCCTTTTTTTCAGGAGACTAAGTGCGTTTCCACAAATTACAATCTAAAGAGAAAAAGGGTATTGGACTCTGAAACCTTCTTGGACAATGTTTCATTTGTTCACTGGAGAAACATTTAACAAAAACCCACACAGGGCACAGTTGTTTTCAGAAATTCAAATTTCTGCATGCCTGAACCATACGGCTTTTACATTTACTAGCAACACCCATGGCAACTGCTACTACCACACCTCTGAACACAACTGCCACCTCTGCAGGGACTGCTCAGGTACGCAGATTAGTCCAAATTTGAAGTTAACATACAGTCTCCACTCTCCAGTTTAAATCAATCAGCTTCCAATTGATTATGCATTGGTTTCCACTGTGAAGTCCATCATGGCTTTGACAGTTTATATAACTAGTTCTGAACTAACAACTATTCTAGCAGCTCTCCAAAGCTAGCAGAGCGGTCTTGCCTTGGCACATACCACTTATAATGACGACTAGTGCTTTATTAAGTTGCCTGCATGCTGATCTGATAGCATATTCCAGGCAAGCTGCGTTGAACACCTCCCCAGAGCTCTAACCAAAAAGCCCCCTGAATGTATTTGCTCTTCAACGAAGTTTAAGAATGTAGTTAAAAAAAAGGGTAAAACCAAGGGCTCGTATTTATCTTAAAAGCCATGCCTGCCTTGCTATATTAGCATTACAAATCTCCTTAGCTTGACTAGCTGCAGAAGCTCCAAGGGCTGCTGCTCTACTACATCAAGTGAATTGCACTCTGAGGTAAGATGCTAAATTACACATCTGCTTTGCCTCATTTCACGGTGCCTTTTATTTTCAGTTTTGCAATCAGTAGCTACCTTGAAAACTGAAGAAGAAAACCCTTCCTGCTTACCTAGTATAAAAGGGCCTGCTCTCTTGGCATTATTTCCAGAAATCCCTGTACAAAGAGCTTTTGCCTTAGTGGATGTTTCCCCAGCTCCTCTGTCTGATGCTCGCCGCTTCATCCTTGGCTCTTGAAAGAGAAAGAAGACCACATTTGATGAGCAATTGAGTTAATTTCTTACATTACCCCTTAGTTCATACTGGAAGGCTTTCACCTACTGATGCATTCATGTCTCTGCCTACTTGTGTTTCTACAAAAAAAGCTATGGCTCATTACTGATAGACCAGTTGTGGGTTGGAGGCTTAACGCATTTTTGAAGGTATAAATCAGCCTCATTATTCAAAGCAACATTTCCTAGAACAGTTGTCTGAGAGACATAGTGGGAACAAGTCAAAATAATTAAAGCTTGTTTTACAGCAAAAACAAGTTTGCAGCTTAACATATTCCAAAAAACTCTGAAAGAAAATGCCTAAGCTATCCTTTTGTATAGGTGTCTACTTCTGATTCAGCCTATGGACTTTTGTGGGTTCCTTCATGGCAGACTTCCCACTAGGCATCGCAGCCAGCTCACCAAGTAACTCAGAAGGCTCAAGTCCGTTCCTCGAACAGCCAAGAATGCACGAAACTAACTGACCATAAAACCAAACAATATTTTTCACCTTTCCCAGCAAGGGCATAGAAGACTGAAACGTGTTAGTTATTGTGAGAATCAGTTCATTTAATAACGATTTTTTCAAAAATTTATTTTTAGTCTTAAAAGAAGTTCCCTCTCTCTCTCCGTGTACCTCTTTAGGCTTTAACTTCTTCATTATGTCTCCATCTACCTACCTCCAATGCAGCTGGATTGAGTTGAACACGTGCAATTTGAGACCAGCATCTACAACTCTATCGCTTCAGTCTCCACATGAAGGAAGTGATGCTTTGTTTAGAATTAACACACTATTACCTGCCTTTAATGGATATTCCAATGAAAGGAAACACTGTGGTGCCAATACATGTGCTCTCTTGCACTACCACTCCGTGAAAAGAACAATTTAATCTATTAAATGCAAGTCTCATGCTTTGCATCCAAGTATTTATTTAAGGTCCACACACCCCTACAATTCAGCACAAACAACTAAAAGTTTGACTAACTCCTACTTGTTCAGGTATTTCAGAAAATCTGATTTCCAACATGCATTTGCTGCTGCTCAGAAATCTAAAGAGAATTCGAGGTGGTATTGCAGAACCAATACCTAAAGGGCCAAATAAATTCAAGTCTCTGTGACTAAAACACTCTTCCCCAAAGAAAAGTCTTGTTTCAGTTTAGCCGGAAAAGAACCTATTATGTTTGCTGCCGGGCTAGCCTTCATGCGCTGCATGCTCACTGCAACCATAAATCAGTTCCATCAAACTCAAGTTTTGTTCCCAGTACACCTCCTCTTCACCTTTCTCTCTTGGAAAATAGTTTCAAAGACTTTCAAAAATATCTAGACATTAAATGCTCGTGGTCTAGTGTTTCAAAGATGATTATTTTTTTTTGAGGGGGGCAGGGAGAGGAGGAATAAGCACAGATCCGTTTTCTTACTCTGAGCAAGTCAAAACCAAGCCCCAGTAGTCTTCCCTAAGAGGTTACTACAGCAGACTGGGAAAATATTTTTGGGTTGTACTTATTTGCTTTAAAAAAGTCCCACTGTTTCACCACGTAAGAGACTGATAAATCACCATACTTTGAGTGAAGTTTACCCTCCGGCAGTCCCACCCTTTCTGTGGACACAAGCATGATCTCATTGCATTAATTCATCTCACAGTACCTGTCACCAAGATCAGAGATAGCAAGAGAGATAAGGTGAGAAGTCTACAGCAGACTCCACATCCCTGCACTACTGGCTTCCACCAGCCGTTCGGAGCTCTGACAGAGAAGTGTTACCAGGCCCAACTAGTTGAACAGAACAAAGTCCTGAGTGCCGTATGCTCCCTGTTCTGTTCATTCTGCATCCCTGACCTAATACTTGATTGTGCCTTTTAAAATTCTCCACTCCTTGCAACATCGTCATCCCTGTTGGAAACATATGAGTAACATTTCCACTGGAGAAACCCCACTGCACAGAAACTCTGAGATAATGACCGTTGTGCAATCCGAGCTGGATAGAAATCACTGGTGCAAACGGCGTTATCGTAAACAAAATAATCTGAGGACTCACGTAGTTCAGCATCAACTGTATCTTTACTCTTCTTCCAAACTAGGTTTTCCAACGTCTCAGGAGACAGGAGTCATCACCTTGGAGAAGGCTGGATGGTCGAAAGGTCGAGGACTCTGTAATGCGAAACGAAATACACTTGATGCTGTGGTTCTGGATTATTCTTGATTACGATAACGTGGTATGCACCAAAACTTCTGCAGCTTGAAACATCTGTGTTTATTTTGGCTTAGAAAAAGGCCTGAAGCTCCCGATACCATGTGAGAGAATAAAAGGGCTCTTGAAGTTCAGTCCCCAAAGAGTCACAGGCGCACGGCCCTACACAGCAAGACAAGTACAAGCGTCAACGGTCTCAAAAGGCATTTTGTGATGCAAGACAGACCTTCAGAGCAGAAACAATCATGTTCTCCATTTTAACCTCCACCACATTGTACTAGGTTGCCTGTTCTTAACAGTAGCTTAAATACACTCAAGTTAGCAACAGTGCCACAACAGAATCTTCACCACTGGAAGCAATTCTTAATCATGGTAAGAATTAATGCTTAAAGTTTGGACTTGAACAGAACAATTTCTGCAAAAGGCAAAGAAGAATACATTGAATTTTATTCTTATCAAATCCCCACTGCAAGTCAATTCTTCTTTACAATTTATATTTGGCCTCAAAAAAATAATCAGACTAATTCAACTTAAATTCAGTGCTGCTTAATAGTTCATCTGGTCCCATTAAAAAGGAGAAATTTAGGATTTAAATCAGACACTCCAGAATTGAATCTATACCACCACCTCTACCAAATGCTTGAAGTTTAACCCTCAGATATTGCACGTGTTACACATCTGTTAATCCAAGCAGGTTTACTTTACCAGTATCCAGTTAGATGCACAAGAAACGTTTGGGATATGGGAACCAAACTCCCAACACCACCCAAAACACAACACAGTACTATCAGCTGGTCCTGGAGGAGCTGCAAAGACTGCTGAAGATCCTTCTGAATTAAAGTTCCAAAGCTATTTATACTTGGATGAACAACGTTCAGAGCCCTGCTCTAGGCAGCAGGACGCCTTGGTCAGGCAGGCCTGTGCCGACGGCGCGCAGGCAGCCCGCTCACCCGTGCACCAGCTAGCCAGCACTTTCGGTATGAGTCGTCTTGGTGCTGAGCGAGCGGAGGTGCTGCAGCCCTGCCGCTGCTTAAAGGACATCCACCGACTTAAATATCACAGCCCCGTCACAGAAGACTTGTAAAAGCAAGCGAGAAAAACACCAATATAAATGGGTACTCAACTATCAAAGACAATGCTGTGCCACTCACGGCATTGTCTACCCAATCTCTCTGCTCGGTTCCTGCTGCTTGGCCTGCACCGTGAGGGTGGCAGAACCCACCAAAAATCCCAGGGGGCCCTCAGCAGCACCCAGCGGGTTTACAGACGAGCACTTCAGGTTCCTCCGAGACTGGAACAAAGGTCCCAGAGCAAAAGGAAGAATGCTGGGGGCAGCTGCTGTGAAAAAGCGGGAAGATTCTTCCCTTTTCTGCACATTGTGTAACCCCAATTAGAGCAAGGAAATTGGTCAAAAGGGCACGGACTTCCTTGTGTAAGCCTCCTGCAGAACGAGTGGCCATCCACTAGGCATAGAGCTAAGAACAGTATTTTGAGACAGGGTTTAAGGAAAAAAATCTTAAAAAACCCCAAGAATAGCAATGCAGGAGGCTTTCCCCCACGGAGCCAGCGGGTCTTCTCTACCTGCAAGTTCATTTAATCTTGGCTTGAGCTGGGCTGATAGAAAGCTCTGATTTCAAGGGGCTTCACTACTAGAAGTACTCACAACATGAAGCTGGTATTGCTTAGACACCAACGGCTGAACTACATGCTGGAAGAACAAGCATTAGCTAAGTTTTAGACAAAAGCCAGACAATACACTGGACGGCTTAAAATGACTGTGCAGCTGTAAGCGGAAACACGAGGCCACAGCAGCCCTTAGCACTCAGACCCAGAGGGGGACCCATTGCGAGACGGGGGTCCCGTCCCACAAGCAGCGTGTGCTGAAGCCACCTGCCATCCCGCCACGGGCCCCGGAGCATCCCCGGCCTCGCTGCAGGCACCACCGGCCCCCGGACACGCGCTGGCCGCAGGAGCCCTGCCAGCCCCGCTCAGCTCAGCTGGAGCGACACTGGCAGCATCACTGCTCCTCCACCTAACACGTTCCAACAGCAAAGGAGCTGCTTCTTCGTGTCCTGCTGCTAGTGCCGCGGGAGCAGCCGAGCCTTCCCAGGACAGGCTTGCTCAGAGCACATGAGGCGATTTACTGCATCGCACGAGGATTTTCTCTTCACACACAATGAGCAGAGGGCAAATAAGCAGTAAGTGGAGTCCCACGCACAAACTGGTTATGCTGCAGCAGAGCTGAGATTTAAAATAGCCTAAAGTTGAGAATTTAGAACATTTCCATAAGAGGTGGTGAGCCTCGTAAGGGCGAAGAGCATCTCCCCAGCCCCTGCAGCAATGCCTCTGTCTACAGGCAGCCCCACAGACAGCTGGGACTTTCCAATTCTTACGACTGAAAAAAAAATAATTTTAACATCAGCAGGATCAGTCTCAAGAGAGAGCATCCAACATTTCTGCAAAGAACCAGAACAAAACCACTTATCCCTTAAAACACTCCATCCTAAGGACAGGACCGTTAGATACTGATGCGGTGGGTTCACCACCCCCTTTCCCCGAAACCAAACTGTACAAACTGAATCAAACCACCCCCGCTCCCTGTCCCACCATCTGTAACAAAAATGCTCTCTCTCACACAGACAATGAAGTTACAAGTCTAGCACAAAAATTCATTACTTAAGAATTTTAATGTGATGCATGCAATATACCAAACATCTTACTGAAGAAGTGTCTAAAGCTTCTTACTGTGCTAGCTATGACTTTAATAGGATTGCTAATCAAATAATTTGGAGACCTAGATGTAACATCTTTTAATTATGTAGCTTAAGGAAATTGTCTAATTCCTGAATTACTGCATGATGTTCCAATGCCCAGCATAACAAAGAAAAACAAGAGAGGAGGAAACTGACCTTTTCATCTCAGATTAAAGAACAAGCAGGTCCTGCAGTCCAGCAGCCACAGCTAATAGCTGGAGCAGGAAAAAAAAAAAGTACCTTTGGGGCGTTAACAGGATTACTCAGCAGCACAGAAACTAGTTAAGACACTGGAGCAGCTGATACAACCTCCACAATGCTTTCTGTTGTTTTATCTTGCAACAAGGGGACAAAACGAGTTAGTTGGTATTTACACTTCCTAGTGTGATGACTCACAACCCCGAAGGTGTCCTACCCCACTGCTACAAGCAAGCTGGTCTCTGCAAGTAAGGCAATGGGATGAGCTGGCAGCTGGGAACCAGCAGCAGACAACGGAGCCCACCAGCGTCTGCTGGAAGTTCAGGGCCATCAAGGACAAGCTCCTTCACCAAGGAGCTCTCACCGTTAAAGGAAACCTGCCTCTGGGAGCCCAGGTACCGCAGGAGAGCCGCTCCCAGGCAGCCGAAAGAGCTGAGCTGCGGCTGCTCCCGCTCGCCCTGCCACCAGCACCTGAAACCTGCCCATCGCTCCTGACCTGGAAACGCTGCAGGTGGAAACAAGACAGGGCTGCACAGGAGTTGCAGGCAGGGCTGCCAGGGTGCCGACTCAGGTGTCTGCACAGGACAAATGAATCACCACTCCCCGCAGGCTTCGTCACCAGGCTCGAAACCTCCATGGCGAAGAGGCGGCACCGCAGTCGGGCCTGACAAGCACTCAGCTGCCCAGGGAAGCACAGTATTGCTCCGTACTTGTGAATTATCCATCTCCCAGCCGAGATGGGACAAGACCTGCTGCCCAATACAGCAGCATTTCTGCCCAACTTTCTCTTCCGGGAGCCAAACGCTGCAGCATTTGGGATGAAGCTGGAGACCCAGTCCAAAGGCTTTTGTCCCGCTCGTCCTGTCCACTCTCCTCTCAGCCAGCGCAGGCCTCAGCTTTTGCAAAAATGAAGCTAAAAAAATTGATTCAAATGAACCTTGTCAGGCTGCACCTTTTACCACCTAAATAACACAGTGGGAACTATTTATCAGTGATGATTAATCAAAGTTCACATTTAAGCCTGGCTCATGGCAAATTCCAGTCATGAGAAGCGATGTTGGACATGACCTAAAAACCTACATGAACACTAACATTAAATGAGTAAAACCTCGAGTATGGTCCAGCTTCCCTGCACAGGAACAAGCAGGCTGGTGTTGCTGCGAGAAGCGGTGATCCCGGAGCGTTGCCACACACCTTCCCTGGGCAAACCCGGCTAGGGACAGCTCAGACCCAAGTCATCAGCACTCCCAGGGACAGAGGCTTGATTCCCATTGGAGAAGCTTCCCTGAGGACCAGCAGAGTTTGGATCAGCCAGGCCTGCAGAGGAGTCACTGGCTGGGGGATTACAGGGAGTGTTTGTTAGGTACACCCCAAGCAAAGCAGGCGTGTGGGAAGGAGGAGCTGCTGCAGCCGGGCACGGGGCAGCTGGGGCGGGCTCCTCTCCCTCTGCACAGCACTGTGGTAGATTCACTATACAGGAACATTAACTTTACCAAAGGCTTTGGAAGTGTAACCATTCTGTAAGAGAAGTAATAATAATAAAAAAAGCCCATCAGATGACTCAGAGCCACCAGTGCAACCCATGTACCGCTGTGCGAGTCCTTCCGGGAAGGGAAGCCTTCTCCAGAAACAGAGAAGCCCTGACTCACAGATTTCTTGGAAACGCGCAGAGACTCATTCAAGCTTCTTCCCTAAGCGAGAAGTTCACTCAAAAGCAGACGCAGAGTTTCCCTAACCAAAGGAGAAGGAAGAATCCCGAGGCCCTGGGGCACCCCCATGCCGTCCGGAAGGCACCTGGTGAAGCATGACCTCACAGAGCAAGCTGTGCTTCGCAAGCTGGGAGACACAAACACCTCTGGCAGCCCCCGCTGAACCGACCCACTAGAAAACCTCCTTCCTCAGGCCAACCTGCTGATTAGTTTAATCCCAGGTACATGAGCAAGGCACAGCCAGCACTTGAGAGGACATAGTGCTAAAAGGAAGCCCAGTACACCTTGCCTACATCCCACATCTAGCTGTGGCCAATCTCCAACTTCTCAGGGACAAAAAAAGGCTTCCACAGTCCAAGTCATACACCAGGGAAAGCAAATTCCTTCCTGCCCCCCCCAGGCAGGCAGGGAAACTCTGAAACACAGGATTCCAGTAACGTAATTACAGTGCAAGCAGGCAACAAGCTGGGCTTTCTTTAAACCGTTCTGATGCATCAACACATGAGATAGCCAAGGACTCATCTCTGGGAGTTCCCTCTTTGGTTACATAAACACCAACTTCAGCTTAACCATTTCGTGCTGAAGCACGGGCTACATCCACCAGGAAAAATCCCTGCTCCAGCCCAACATCCTCACGGCAAGGGCACGGCACAGGAGAAGAGCCTGGAAATCCAACAGCACACGCTGACAGCACCTGACACTGCATCGCTCTCCCAGCACAGAGCCCGGTGCATGAGTTCCTGACCTCAGGCTGCTCCCATGAAGTCAGGCAGTCATTGCCTTTAAAATCACCATCAGGTGAGATGTGTGTTGTATTACGAGATTTTATTATTCGTTACTATGTACATTTAATATTCCATAAATCCACTGCAGCAGGACTTTCCTCATGCGCACAAAGATTACTGCATGACTCACACACGTGCTGACACTTTCTTTACAGTGAGGTGTGGTTGCTGTTTTTAACAATAATCTGCTCATCTAGCCCTAACTAGACAGAAAGAAACATATTTAAGTTCTCTACATATACTGCCATGCTAATGTTACTATCATTTGTAGCGTGAAAGCACACTGACAGACACCGTAAGTCCACAAATGTGTACCTGGCTAACAAAAAAAGACTGGTTCACATAGAAAATTACAATGGGCACAGAGCCTCCCCCGGTCTAGCAAGAGCTCCCAGCTGGAGAAATCCCAGGCACAGGTGAGGTGCACACTGTACAAGTCCGAAGCACCGCCGAGCCTCTGCAGACAGATAACACGTCCCTTATTTAGACTAAGCACAGTGGGCAGCTCAGACAAAATCAATAGGGTTGTCCTTAATCAAACAGCAGCTAAGTGCCTGCAAGGCTTCCCTCTGTGTGGTTTCAAAAGCAGATGATTCTGTAATATCCTGAGGATAAAAAGCAGCTGAACATGAGGGGGCTTTTAAGTAATGCATTTATGTGACCAAACCATCAGCGCGGATGCCACGGAGAAACAATAAAAGGATGTAGCACAAACACTCCAGCATCGCGGAAACACGTCCTGCATCCCGACCGCTACTGGCCCAGGGCCATTTGCCAGCAGGTAAGCCTTACTCTGCCCCATCCCTCAAGTTACACCCCACCTGGGCTGCAGACACCCTGTGAACCCATCCTCTGCCTGCGCCCAGCTCATGTCCCTTCTGCCCCAAAGGGAGCCCGTTGTCCCGCAGCAGGCGGGCGGCAGCTCAGCCCCACCACACCGGACAGCCTAAGATGCCTAGCACGCCTATACGTAGCAGTATATCTTAACCCTACACATTAAGACTCTAAACCAGCAAAAAACTGAATCATCAACACCAGCGCAGCACATTCCGTCCGCAGCCACGGCAGGAGGAAGGAGCAGTTGGCCATGAACAAGACAAGCCCCAAACCCCTCGTGTCAGGGAGAGGAGCTATGGGGCAAAGAGGCCGTGCCATGGGCTCCTTCCAACAGCAGCGTGTGAGACCTTTAACGCTTTCACGTATTGCGGCAGTGAAGCTCCCAAAGGCCACAGCCAAAGCCAACAGGTAGCAGAAACAGGTTCCGGATGCAGGAAACCCCAAAGCATACCTCCTTATCTTCTTCAGGTGAGCTCACACAGGGAGGACGGGAGAGGTTTCTGTAGCTAGCTCCGGCTGTAATACTTTATGGTCTTACTCATTCTCACTTGGAGGTACAACCTTCAACTACTCACTGCTGAGACACACGAGACTCCTCCTCAGAACAGAGGTCTGAAACTACTAAATTAAGAAATTCCTGCCCAGACTGAAAGTGAAATCAGCACCCAGCACAAGCTGTCTGCCCCCTCCGCAAGCCCCGAACTGGTCAGTGCGCTGCGAAAATAGCGAAGGGTCCACAAAGCCCAAACCCCCCCAGCGCTGTTACAGGGAAGAAGGTGACGCGGGAGTTTCACTGAGCCGTATTTCCAAGCCCAGCCGCGTACACACGCCCCGCTACACAAAATCCCACCCTTCGCTGGTGAGCGGCCTGCGGCCGGTGCACCGGCAGCACAGAGACCGGCCGGGCCGCCCCCCCGGGGAAGGCTCCCCAGAGCGGCCAGCAGCTGACCCGCCCCGGAGGCCCTCACGGCGGTCCGCGGCTACCGCACACGCGCGGGGACCGGCGCGGCGGCCGCCACCGGCGCGCCCGGACGCCAGGGCAGGGAGCCCGGGCCCCTCCCGAGCTACCGGCAGCGGGGGGGCTCCGCCGGCCCGGCCCAGTCGTGGCCCCAAGAGCCGGCCCGACGGCACCCGCCGCCCTGGGACAGGCCGCCGGCAGGGCGCTGCCCCGGAGGCCCCGCGGGGCGGCGGGGCACCCGCAGGCTGCCAGCCCCGGACCACGCGGCGAAGCCTCCACCGGGGCCCAGCGCAGAATTAGTACGAACGAAGCGGCTCCGCGCAGCGCCCGGCCCGGCCCCGCACGGACGGGGCTGTCGGCGGCGCCTCCCGGCTGCGGCGCCCGGGCCGCCCACCCCCTCACACGGCAGGACCGGGAGCGGCCCTGGGACCCGACTCGCCCGCCCGTCCCCGCTCACCCATGGCCCCGGGGCCGGCGCGGCCGCCGGCGGCTCCCGCAGCCCCACGCCCGGCCGCGGCCTGCGCTCCGCTCCGCGGCGGCGGCCACCTGACAACGGAAGTGACGCACGCGCCACCGCCCACCGCCACCGTCCCGCCTCCTGGCCGCCGCAGAGATGGCGGCGGGGCCGCGGGGAGGGGCGACGCTGATTGGCCGGCTAAGCCAGTGCGGGCTGTGATTGGGGGAGAGCCCGGGGGCTGGGAGGGGATATTTGCGGCAGACTTTCATTGGATGAGGCGCGGAGACGAGAAGGAGGCAAGAAGCGAAGGCTGATTGGCTGGGGCGGGACGACTCCCTCCACCGATTGGCTCCTGCTCCGGCCGGCGCTGCACGGCAAAGCGGGTTGGTGGGCAAGCGGGAGATTCGAACGCGCCGTGATTGGAGGAGAGGCGGGTGCTCTCCCGGGAAGCCCCGCCCGGGCAGGGCGGCACCACAGGCCGCTGTGCCCCTGAGCCACCCGCGGGGCCGCCAGAGCCGCTGCGACAGCAGGCCCTGCCCCGCCAGCCAGGCCCTGCTCCGCCAGCCAGGCCCTGCTCCGCCAGCCAGGCCCTGCTCCGCCAGCCAGGCCCTGCCCGGGGCACCGGGGCCCTGCCCCGCAGCACAGGCCTGCCCGGCAGGAGGCCGTGAGGGCCGGGCCTCGCAGCGGGGGCACGGGGCCTGCAGCACTCCGCTCCCTGGGCTCGTCTCCCCAGCGGGAACCCAGTCCATGGTATCTCTCCGAACTCCTCCTGCCCGAGCAGCCTCCCCAGTGCCCACGCAGACAGCACCATGAGCCGCTCCCGTGGCTGGAGGCGTCCCCAGCCCGCCCCTGGGTGTTGTAAGGACTCGCAGCCCCTCATCAGGTGCAGTTTCTTACATGCGAGGTCTTAAAAATCACCCCAGCCTCCACCTGAGCAGCTCTTCGGGGGACAGCAAAGCCACAGTGCTGCTCTCAGGGCTGCCCCAGAGCTGCTGGCCGCTCCAGCGAGGCACCCAGAACTACAGCTGTGCAAACTGCACGCATCGAGGGAGAGCCACCGAGCTTCGTCTCAGAGGAGGCCGGACTGGGTAACAAAGAGATCCCTGCAGAAACAGGATGAAGTCATCTGTTGGCCGTGCAGTGCTTTCAGCAGACAGGCAGGGGACTGAGGAAGCACTGCAGAGCTTTGGGGAGGGTGACAGAGGAGCAGGGAAGCAGACGAGATGGTGGCAGCAGCATTCCCCATGTCCTGGGTGAAACACCTTTGTGCTTTTCCAGGCAGATGGTGCTGCCCTTTCCCCTCTGAGCTCAGTCCGCTCCGCTCTGGATGGACATTTGTCTCACCCTCTTCCCGTTAAACACTTTCAGAACAGCGCCTGTCTAGCAGGAAGCTGAGAGGTCAGACCACAACCAGCCCCCTCCCCAGCTCAAGACCAGTGTCTCTGGCTCCTGCAGGCAGCGATGCCAGCAGCAGCAGGGTCCTGGCCTCCACAGGCAGGGGAAGGCAAAGCTGCAGGCAGCAGGATGGCTACGGGAGACTGCGGCTGAACAAGCCCAGGCTGTGGCTTTGGCCAAAAGGGCTTTGTTTGGCCATCAGAGGAAGGACACGAGTGGCTGCCAATGGAACAGGAAACAAGCTGAGAGATCACAGACCCTTTTAAACGGGGTTATTAATTAAAAAAGAATAACTCTGCTCCCCTGCAGGTACCAGCTAGGGGAGCAGCGGAGTCCCAAGTCCCTGGGCGGGATGTCCAGGGCCAGGTGCAGAGGTGGGTGTCAGTCTGGTCAAAGGGGCAGGTCCATCCCGGCCCTGCTGCAGGCAGGGCCGTGGGCAGCGCCGGGGGCTCACTTGTGCTTGGCACGAGGGAACTCCTTCCTGCCCTTGTCGCGGCCCCCAAAGTAGCGGACCCTGTGGATGGCCTGCAGCTGCCGCTCGATGGTGGCCCTGATGTCCACCTCGTCAGGGATGTGGACGTAGCGGACGTTCCTGCCGGTCACAAAGAGCTCATCCAGGCAGGACACTGTGCCCTGCCTGTCCGTGAAGGTCACCTCGGCCAGCCGCACGTTCATGAAGGCGTCCACATTGGTGACGCGCCCTGTGGCCGTGCTCTCGTCGCGGAGGTCGACGGTGGTGACGTGGCCGTGCAGGCCCTGCAGCAGGATGACCAGGCTGTTCTCGGCGATGGTGCGCTCCTTGACGGAGTGGCTGACCTCCATCGCGCGGCTGTGGCGGGGAAGAGGGAGACGCCGTGCTGCGCCCCGGCTGGGCGCCCACCTCTGCACCGCCGGGAAACCCACCCTCCTCGCCTCGCACGCTCGTGTGCGTACACACGCACCACCCCTTGCACGCTGCCCCTCGCCCAAGTCACTCACACCCTCCACGTGCCCCCCCCCCCCGCACACCGGGGTCCTCACCGCCGGCTCCCCTCGCACACCGCCCCTCTCCAAGCGGGCACTCGCGTTCTCCGTGGCCCCCCCCTCGCACGCACTCACAACCCGCCCTCCCACGCTCACCCACGCGCTGCCCCCGCCGCGCCGCCCCCTCCCCTCGCCCGGCCGTGCGCCGGTGCCGCCCCTCCCCTCGCACACTCACCGCCCGCCCGCGCTCGCCCGCCGGCAGGAAGGGGCGGCCGCGCCTGCGCACTGCGCCCCGCCGCCCGCCGGCCCCGCCCCGCCGCCCGCCGGCCCCGCCCCGCCGCCCGCCGGCCCCGCCCCGCCGCCCGCCGGCCCCGCCCCGCCGCCCGCCGGCCCCGCCCCGCCCTTAGCCGCTGGCAGCCGGGCTGTGCGCAGGCCTTTAATGTCGCTCAGAGCCCGTCCATCAGCGCCAGCAGGTCCTCGCCCTTCCCGGAGCTCGCCGGGCGCGGCTCCGCCACCTCCAGCTCCCCCAGGATGCGGGAGAGCTCCGCCCGCCGGCCCGGCTCCTGCGGGGAGAGACACCGCGCCTCAGCGTGCCGGCCTGCTAACGTGGGCCTTTACTGGGGGGGACTGGGACGGACTGGGACGTGCCCCGCCGCCTGCTAACGTGGGCCTTCACTGGGATGGACTGGGGGGGACTGGGACACGCCTGCCTGCCTGTGAGCCTCTTTAAAAAAGGGCTGCAGGCGTTAGGCTGTAACCGCAAGCAGGCAAATTATCCAGCAACAGTTCTCCATCCTATGCAGCTAAAACCTTGCTGTAATATTTGTCAGGTTTGAAGTTCTCTTACTAAATAGTCACCAAATCCACAGGCTTGGCAGAAAATACTGCTATTACTTATCTATGAGCTTAAATGAAATTGGAAAAAAAATGTATTTTTTAAGTTACAACAGTGGGTGAAACTCAGTTCTTAGCAAGGCAGGAATGATGAGAATCAAAGATCTGAAACACACTGTACATACCTGTGTGGCTTCGATGTTGATAACCTTGTAAGATAACTCCTCTGGTCTAGTCAATGCAGCGTGTCTTGATTAAAAACATGAAAAGAGTGCTTAATCTCATGAAGGCATAAAAGCAAATTATAAAAATCAGATTTCATGAGACTCCTGTAGGCATGAAGTTCAGACAATGTCCCTATTCCTACTAGGCAAATTAATGTCATGACCCCAGTTTGGAGACTTTTCCCTGTCTTGGATTTTTTTATGCTAAGTGTAGAACAGTGGGAATATCTCTGTAATTGAGATTAGAATTAGGTAAAAACATTCTGCAGAAATCACATAACAAAAAGTCTCATTACCCTTGTGCTCCCTCCCAGGAGGGGGGTACGTTGTTCAAGCCTGTCAGGCTCATCACCTCCAGCAGTTATAGTCTTATCTCTGAGATACGTAGATGTATTTGGGGGAGAGGAGCGCTAAAAGGGCTGAAGGGAAGTCTCTGTTCCACCGGACAGAAGGACAGAACTAAGCACAGATCATCACTTGCTGCTGACTGCCAGTGTCACTTGGAGGGAGCGCAAGGCCATGCATCACAGGAGGCACCAGTAAGGGAAATGGCTCTCCTTGCCGACAGCCGTACTAAAAAGGTCAAGCCAGGGACACTGCTCCTCTTTTGTTCCTGCAGGGACCATCTGGACCAGAATAAGAAAATGCTAGAAAACCTGCTATTCTGTCCCTGAAGCTGTTAAGGGCCAGCTTCAGTCTGCAGGGCTGCCCATGCGGTACCACATCACAAACCCCAGACCAAGAAGGACTTGAGCATACTCTTCCTCCTCGTCGGTTGTGAACAAATTCAGTCGGAATCCTGTCTCACCGCCACCAGGTTTCTTGATCTCCAGACCTCCCAGCAGCCTGGCCAAAAAGTTCAGTTCCTCTTTAGCAAGAGGGTTAGGGACTATAGTCTCCTGCAGAAAACAGCAATGGGTTCATTGGTCAGGTTACCACGGAGATGAGGACTCTGATAATTTTTGTGTTTTCTGATGTTACATAAATGTTCTTCAGAATGATATAAATACATTTCTGCATTGTTAATGGTACAGATTGTGCAGATAACTAGTAATTATCAGCTATATATTTAAAATGGTTGCTTGAATTTATAGACCCAGGACAAGATAATTTTCCAGCTAAATTGAACAGCTGAGAAATCCATAAAACCAGCTTTCTGTTTTCTGAGGAGATTAAAATAGGAAGCAAGTACACCATTGCATAAGCCTGCATGTAAGATTCTTCAGGAAAACATGCCCTTCCCCTAGCTCAAAAGGGACCGTGGAGGATTGGATGGGGCTTGGAAAGAACTAAACAGGTCCCCCCAAATCAGTGTAGACTAAAAGGATGGTTATTGTTTCCCGGAGAAAGGAGATGAACAAAGGGGAAGATAGTGCAACTGTATAGTCAATGATGTGGAGATGGCGGACGTGGGTGTTTCATTCAGTGTCCCCAGCTATTAAGAGCCAAGGAAAGCAGAATGTAAGATCTGGTGGCCATGGTGAAAATGCTCAAAGGAAACACTCCCACCACCTGTGACCGGCTGCAGGACTCACTGACACAGACTAGTTAACCAGTGACAGGTACAGAACAACACTGACCTTTGCACGGGATGCCAAGTTTTTGGATGATCCTGACATGTGCGTCTCTACTGGCCGACTAACACTGTACCTAGAGAGAAGAACACATGAGGAAGAGCAACCCGTTACTTGTATGTGATAGAGGAACTGGAGGGAGCAGCACAGGATCTAAATAAGATTTTATGATATTTTTCTGAAGACTGTAAATAACTGAAATGAGAAGTTACAGTTCACTTCAATGGAGTACATTTAATGCCTCAATACAAGTGACAAAGCTGTAAGAAAGAACACTGCTTTCTCTTATTCTGTGAATGGAAAAATTACATAAGACAAACATGGAGAGAAGAAAGGATTTCCTAAATGCAGTTAAAATTAAATTACATTTCACAGAATATGCAGTACCAGATGAGAACACTCTTTACTGAGCTCTACTGTAGACATAAATCAAACTTTTGCTCTTTTCCACAGCTCTTTATACACATCTATCCACATGCGTTCTGTTTCAGGACATCACTTTGTAAAGAAGTCAAGCTGATAATAACAAAACAGGCAAAAATAAATACACAAGGCTGAAGACATGCTTCCGAACAAATCCATAACCATCAAGATTTACTTCATGTTTCTACGTAGGACAAAAATGACTTACATATTTGTTCCAAGTTTGAGGACTCTGTCTCCATAAAGATCAAAAGATCCTTCTCTTTGTGGAGTAACATAATTTCCATCAGTAGTGAACTCCGTTCTTTTAACTTCATCTCCACTGCGATTAAACATCCTTAAAAACAAGTCATTATTGAAACATATTTAGTAGTTTTATTACTGATTTTCAGTACTTCCTCTGCTTACTGTACAAGCGAAACGGGAATAAAACCCTATTTTGTACGTTGGTAAATGGATAAATGACTAATAGCTAATTTACTGGAATACAGAATGCCAGAAACAGCTTAGTATTTCATTGCTGGGTGACTTAGTCCCAAATCCTGCCCTTTAAATAGAACTTACTGGCAGTTCAGCTATCCATGCAACATGAATGACAGTCTAAGCTCGATTCCTATTAGACCTCTGGGACTGACTGTTCCACCGTGAGCAGCCATACATGCAAGGCACTGCAAACAGTATAAGCAGCGGTTCAGAATTCACCTGATGAGTCCTGGAACTTCTGTACCCCAAGGAACAGGGCCTGATATTGGCAGCACAAAGCGACCGTTTGAGTTTTGCACTTTATCCTTCAGAAAGATAGAGACCTGCAAAAGAATATTCCACCTTCTAGAAAATCAATTACATATCTTCTGATCTGAATTCTTTGAAGCCTGACCTGGCAGCCTTCCTGCCTAGACTGGGATTGGTTTCCTAAAGATTTTGATGTATATATAGAGACTATGATACAGGCAAAAGCCAGTAATGTAGAACTGTGGTCCAGAGGATGGGCACACTGATGTAACATTAAAAAAAAGTGTACTGTTTATGCACTTGATTATGATCAATTTATTTAGAGAGTATCAAGCCCCATGACTTCAAGCTCAGGTTCTCAGTTTCATATCAAGTTGCTACTAAAAGGAAAAACGTAAATCCGTACTAGTAGATACTCCTTTTTTGATAACATTTTAGGATTGGGTATTATCATAGTAAATGTGATCAATTGGTAAAATTTTGAAGATTGAAATTGCAAGCACATCAAGATGACTAAAAAGCATAAGTAACAAACCCAAATTTACAGTGCAGTTATGACGATACCTTCGTATTCTAGCCACAAACTCCCTTCTGTTCTTACTGACTAGTTATATTGGGCTCTTACCCTTATGTGCATGTCCTGAAAAAAAATGAGGAGTGTTTGCCTGATAAGCTGAAATTCACCAGCAGGGAGACAGCTGTACGTCTGGAAAAGAAAAAACATCACGTAAGGCTCTGCAAGCATACCATGTCCAACTCCGGTAAAGGTGGAAACAAGTATATCAGAATACTGCTAGCCAAAAATGGTACGTGTGTGGCAGGGGAAGCAGAAATGATATAAGGGGGGCTGCTGGTCATTATCAGTAATTATTATCCTTGACTAAGAGTCTGATTTAATTTCTGCTCAAGTCAGTGGAGACACTGATCAGGCTGAATAAGCAATGCATTGATTTAAACTGGGCCAGTAGAAAAATAACACTTGACTCGTAGACATCTCCGTCTCCAAAAGCCCTTTGGAAACATTTAATGACTTCCCAGAACTTTTAACATTTTATGAAACCAGGTCCCTTCCACTGGGACGCTCATATTCTTTGTTCAAAGAATTACAGCAGTTACATGAGCAAAAGTTGCTAACCGGGAGGCCAATGTGTTTCCCTCGGGTTAAAAAGAGGGGAAGGTTAGTTGGATGGTTCTCCGAGGTTGTGAACATATCAACCTGCACACTTGATATGGCACTTACTGATGGAGTATTTACTCCCTAAAATTAGCTTGAAAGAGGAAAAAACCAAACAAACAACAGCATGTCCCATCATTTTTCTAAGGATTCTTACTTCAATCAGCTGTCGGAAAGTTTCGTCCACCTGGTTCAGAATGCCAGGAGAATCGCGTACAAAATCCTTGATCGCATCCAGGTGATTGAATGTGACCAGCAGAATGTCTTTGGGCCGAGGGCAGAGCAGCACTTGGTATTTGAAAGCCATAGTCATAAGGTCATACAGCTGCAAAGTAACACAGGGAAATTTTGGTTCTGTCACAACAGAGAGCGTGACACTGCTTAGGTAACTTCACATTGATGTAGAAAGGGATTTAGACACTTAGGCTGGCACCTGCCTGTGGTAAGAAGGACCATTTTAGCTTTGTTTCCTGAGAAAATAAGACCTCTGCAATCACATTGTCAGCCCTCCTGCTGGTATGTCCAACTGCCTTTAAAACTATTGCCAATTTCAACACCGCTGACACCCGGGTGGAGGTCTCACAGGTAATCTAGTTCCTACAATTTTTTTTCAAAACTGCCTGCTGAATATACTGTTTGCAGGCAAAAATTCTAACACCTGCAACTGCAAAACAGCGAGTGTCAATATAGAAATATATGTATTTATACACACCCACATATGTATATATTTTTAATATAAGTTAAAAAATCCGATAAAGAATGCTTACTGAACCTCTTAAATCAAACATTTACATATTAAAGCAGAAATACTTAGTTCTAAAGTATCTGATACTACCATGGACTTCCCCAAAGCTTCCTTGGCTGAGAACCATATTTACAAAGAAAGCAAGTGGAAAGAGGGCTGTTACAAAATACTTCAAAATTACAGTGACGTAAAGACATGTACTAATTATCGCAATCAGAAACTTGTGAATGGTGGCACGGAAGTGCAGCACAGGGCACTGGGCAGGTGGTCGTTCTTACCTTGTCCATGCTTGCCTGGTTCAGTCTCATGATTGAAGCATGAGCTAGCCGGTCATACACTGTTCGCAGAGCTTTCTTGGAATAAAGTTCCTGTGGTTTAAACAGCTCTTCCATGAATTTTTTATTGAACATGGTTGTGATGATGTCATTCATAACTGCAAAGACAAAGAGTCTCTGTTTTTTGCTTCAGAAACAGCACATTCATCTGATTCATTCCACACTGAGAACGTGGACACTGACAGCTGCGAGGATTGACATGAATGCTTACCTGTGAAAACCAGCTACATAGCCACAAAAGAAAAAAGGAGGAGGAACATCACTTCTTAATGTCAACATTTTTCTCAATCCCACATTGGTCTAAGCAAGCAACACGACTCCTGCTGACTGTCCCCAGGGGCAGAAATGCTACTTGAGCTGTAGACAACAAGTCCTGTCTTCCAGTGGGAATAAGACTGGGTTTGTTGCCTTGTTTTTACAGCTATGGGTAGCACTTTTCACTTTTTAAATAATTTTGCTTATAGGCTACTCTGGCATGTCTTATCTGTGAAAGCTACAGTTCTGCTTCCCAAGAAGACACTTTTGCATCGCTCTAGATTTTTGCAAACTATAGCTAGCTGACTGCCTGTTCTCTCTTTAGCCTTTGACTCTATTAGTCTATTTTTCCTTCTAAACAGAAGCTCCTGAATGATTCAAGGCCACTTGAAGTATTTGTGTTGAACGGATTAACACTTGCCAAGTATTTAAGGAAGCATTTATAACACTGGGATCTATGTCAGGCCATCCAGGGCTCTTATACAGCAACATCTGTGGATACTAGAGCAGTTCAAAAGCACAGAACTCTAAACTTCCTTACACATGCCTCATTTTTTTATGTGTAAATTTAGACATGGAATTGTTATGCAACTTACTCAAGAGTATGTAGAGATCAGGAGTGCTCAGTATAAGGGCTATGCTCTGGTTATCCAGCTTTTAATGCAAAGAAGACAGAAAACATTTTGCGGTGATTCAAGGAGATGCAGTATCTTAGCTTTTGTGCTGGATCTGATACTTTTATCATATACCTGATACATTCTACAGAGTTATCATAATTAGGCATTTATTTCTCTATCAAAACATGTTAAATAAAAATTTCAATTCCTAGATTACTATGCAAGCATGAATTCTCCTAAGCAGATGACTGTTACTGAGGCTTATAATGCCAGCTGATTCTTACGGATTAGAAAAATCTCAGAGAAAGTAATTAAAAAAAAAAAGGGAACAAACACATAGTGGTAGCGATCAGCTATTTGAAGTACTGCTATAATTATTCACTGCTGGGTTAGACACCGGCTCTTCACAGCTGTGGTACTGAAGCTACACAAACAGCCAAAAGAAAGTTAACTGTCCGAGTCACTTCATCTTTTCTTAGATGATTAACCCTCCGGGGAACATCGCTAGGCATGCTGCAGGCACTGAGAACCTGGACACGGATAGCTGTTTTTCTGAGGGCAAGTGCCTTCTGATGCGATTCTCTCTCCCTGCTTAAACATGATGTTTACAGGTTTTCTCCTACACAGGTGTGCATCACTGGTGACACACACATTTCAGCAACCATTGCACTGTACCCAACGGAGCTTGCTAGTTTTAAGCACCCAAACAATACAGACAGGTCTCAGCTCAGCTCCTGAGCAGCATGGTTTACAAATACACCTAATTACAAATGGGAAAAAAAATCCCTCCTCTTCCTCCCTTCTTTTCAAATAAACTGTCATAGAACAATCCCTACGTGCAGTCTGAGGCAAAAATCCTCACTTTTTTCAGTGGAGAAAATCAAATATATTTGTATTATTATGTCTTAGTATATATTTCATTTTGCAAGTAATCAATTATGACAGGAACTTTTGCCCTATACTGCTATCAAGAAAAATATTTTTAAGTTGCTTGTGTATGTTGTCTGCACAAAGGCTTTTCCTCCGTCTTTGGAGAGTCACTAATAACCAAAACTGCCAGGAGACAGACAACATCCCAGTACGCTGACTGTGGCTGGTAGATATTCACAACGGAATCGGAAGATCTGCGCTAACCGCACACCCAGCCTTACATAAATTATCTTCTGAAATTAAAACCTCCTGTATAGGCTATAAAAAGAACTGAGAAAGACATTAAAAAATCAATGGTAAAGGGCAAATCTCACACGGTACGTTTGATAATAAGACAGCAAAGAGATCTTAGAGCACAGGTAGTCCCTAGGGAGATATTTACACCATTCTAACAATGGAAAATAACAAAGAAAGGCACATTAGCTCAGGGAAAATGGCACGCCAAGCAACATTGTATAAAAGCAATTTAGCAGAGAGGGGTTTCATCAACTGGGATGGGGAGAGGGAAACCAAGTATAGACAATGCGATGAACAGAAGAGAAGCTGAGGATTTACAGTGGTTTTCACCTACACGTGCCATGTCACTGGTGACAGACACATTCCAATGTTTAGTGCACTGTCACGTAACATGGCTCGGATGCATGACATGAGACTGGAGTCTTTACGCCTGGATTATGCTTGTGCTTCTCGGAGGACGTTCAAGGCAGCAAAAGGAACGTTACAAGTTCAAAACAGTCACACATTCTACTTGCAATAGGTTTATTGTTCGTAACAAGGTCAAAGGCAGGCGAAGCCGCCTCGTCATGGCTTCATCAGCAATAGACTCGATTGGCTACTCTACGTAACTCTTCAGAGATCGCCCCAAGAGCAGTGTTTGAAGGCAAATTTTTTTCTCTCACAAGAGGAGCCAATTGGTCAACATGGGTCTGCATCTGTGCCACTACCATCTAAATATGATGAAGCGGGCTTTCATACAACTAGTCATCATTTTGGATGTGATAAAAGAGGAATATGGAATCTTTTAGACTTCTGAGATATTAAAAGCTGCAAAAATGTATTCTTGGAAACAGCACATAATGGTAGCAAAAAAAAAAAAAAAAAAAGCCAGGGCAAACTCCAGGATATCAATATTTACCTTCAGTAAATATTCAAAACCTACACATGATGCGTATTTTGAAAAACAAGAATCATAACCCTGATCTCTCTTAAAAGAGGGCTGCTGAGAAAGACACTGGAAGTTCTACTCGCGGTCACCTAGCAAAAAACCTGAGATAGTTTAAAAGATTTATTTCCTCATCCAGCTCCTTACCACACCCCTTTGCTGGAGGCTACCATTTCAAGGCAGAGTCCAGAAGGAAACGCGCACACACCTCAGCTGCTCCACTGCAAAACCTGATGGCTCAGCGCAAACCCACCTTCAGGGATAATTTCAGTGAAGATGAGCTTGGCTGAAGTGTGGGCACCTGCTCCTTTGTGATCACTCTGCTGCAAGGGTGGTGACCACGAGCGGAGATGGATAAGCAGCTAGGATGGAAATGCCTTAAATCTTTCCTGGAGTTCACCTGACAAAACCCTAAGTCATGAAATAGAAAAAACCTTAGAAAAATGCAGCATACATAATATTCCTGCATTTAAGCAGAAAACCAACCTTCGCAACGCTCACACAATTATACGCTTGCATTAATACGATGCTAGAAAAATACAAATATAATTCTGGCTAGAAAGACCGCTATGATAAAATTTTTTTATTTATTTATAGTTTTGGTTAAATTAGCAACTTATTTTTGAAGCCATATGATTTTGAGTTATTGTCTATTGTTTCTAAGATCTGTAGTTAAAGTGCATTTTAATGAACAGGTGAGTAGTAGTATTCATCTTTGACACTATGACTAGAAGGCTGCAGGAACAGCATTTGGTGTGTTCACATACGATGAGCCTCATGTGTGCATGTAGTGGTGTTTGTCTACTGCATGCAGCTAGAAGATTACAGTACCTCGTTTCCTGTCCACATCTGTCCATTCATCTACACGAAGCATATAAAACAAAAACATCAGTTCAAGAAGTAAGAACAATAGTTTCAAGGAGAATAAAAGAAATAAACTAAAAAAAAAAATAATCTAACTAACGGACTTTGGTATTTCTCATCAGCTTTCAGCGCTTAGCAAGAACGAACTCTTCTGTTACTTGACATCTTTCACTTCAGCGAGCACACAAAAGATGAAACCTCACCCTGCCCTTGGAAAAAATCTCGTTGCTTCAATGGAGATAAAATTTTACCCTTGACTGAATCTTAGCATGTTTTGCATTTAGCTTTGAAAGTTTTCAGCTGTTTTTTGCACTTACAAGTGAATAATAATTTGAGTGAACACTTTTAAGCATTAAGAAATACCTCAGTGTGAACAAAACCACATCTCAGTAAAATTAACGCCTGATTTTTTGGAAGATAAAATACGTGTGCAGATAAACTAATACAGCTCTAATTCTCCTGCTGAGATATTCCAACAAGTATGGGTCATTTAGTTTAAGCTCTAAACTTAGACCTATATAAACAGTAGAAAACTTCTGTCAGATCATTCTCTGAAGACACACATGAATAATTAAAAATCGCACCGCTGTAGTGAAACCTTTGTTGCTGTTCAGCACTTCCTCCTATTGGATAGGCAGGAGAAGGAAAAAACGTAACCACCTCTTCAATACTGAGTTAACATTGATTTGGTTTTTTATTACAAAATACTAAAGCTTCCTGAAGTGCATTCCCCATCCCATGACAGGAAGCTGCAAGAACTTTTAAAAACAAAGCTATTTTAATTGAGAAGCGTTAAACAAAGAGGCGCTCAGCTGTAAGCTGGAATTTTGGTGCACGCACATGCATGCACAGGGCTCTACTTTTACAGTAACTTCGACAAAATGCTAGACTGACAGATTTTTATAAAACCCAGACAAGGGTTTCAGGAGCCACGTTTAGGTTATTTGAAGTTTTTCTTAATTGCACATTCTGCTTCTGCATAGGCTTTACAAAATTATTCCTGGAAACTACTTCTGATTGCAAAGCAATCTGGCCTTCCTGAAACAGCTCAGGACCTGGATTGAGACACTCAGATCCTGAGTTATTTTGATTCCAAAAGTGGTTTTCTGAAGCAAGTACAGAAACCCTGAAATGTATTTAAATTTCTACCTTAGCTGTATGCATTTCACAAATTAGCTTCAATAATACCTTCAGGCAGTTATTACAATGGAAACTTTGTGAGAGCTGATTAACTCAACAGGCTTTACTTCAAATTTCAGACAAGAAAAACCACACACGACCCATTACCGCGATAGTGCAGTTAAACCGTGCAGAGGAAACTACTTGCCCAAGACTCCTTTCCACGACAGAGGCTGGGATGCTCTGTTACCTTCCAAGCACCCTTCCAGCAGCTGCACAGCAGCTATATTCGTATTTCGTCCTGTATTACATACAGGGAACCAGCACCACGGAGCGAGCGGGCGCTGCCGCTGTGTCACGGAGCGGCCCATCTCTGCCGGGGGAGGGCGGGAGGAGAGCCCTGCCCGGGGCATGTGCCCCGGCACCGGCAGCTGTGGCAGCGCCGCTCCTCCCGTCCCTCGGGGCCACCCCGACATGGCCAGCGACTTCCCGGCGCTGGACCGGGCTCTCCGCACCCTCTCCGGCGCTGCCCCGGCCACGGCCCCGCACTCAGCCCGGCGGGGTGCCCCGGCCGCGGGCCGCAGGGATAGGCCCCGCACGGCACGGACAGGCCGCGGGAGCCCCGACGACCGGAGCGACCCCCCGGCCCCCGGCGCAGGAACGACTCCGGGAGGGGCCCCGGCCGCCCGCCGCTCACCTTTGCGGGCCTTCTCCCCGGGGATGCTCTGGGCGCGGAGGCGCTGGTCCAGGATGTAGAGCATCTCCCCGCCCAGGTTGAGGAACAGCAGCGGCAGCGTCCGGGCCGACATGGCGACCGCCGACCCCGCCGCCGCCGCCGTTGCCGGGCAGCCAAGGGGCCAATCGGGAGGCGCCGTCTTGGCCGGCCGGGGCACGTGCCGCGCGTGCACCGGCCCAGCGCGCGTGCGCACGCCCGCGGGGCGCAGAGGCCTGCAGGCCCCTGGCAGGAGTGCGGGCGCCCGCGGGTCCTCAGCAGCACCCTGGGGGAAATGCCGACATACCGGTTTCATCAGTTCTGCTGCATGAGAGAAGGGGAAGCATTCGTTAGGAAATGATTAAAACAAGGTGATTTTGGTGCAGTCAGAAAGAGCTGGGTGCTCCCTGGAGCCTCACAGCGAGGAGGCGGCGGGGGAAGTTCTGTTGAAGGCCCAGGGACGTCGGCCAACAGGCACCGCTGTAATCACAGCGGTAATCCTCCTTTAGTTTAGTCACCGTCAATCACCTTTTCGGTGTAACACAACAGAATCGCCCCGTGCGAGAATGACAGAGGGATGATTGCCAGAGAACAATATAAATGCGTAAGTCCGCTGGGAAATTACAGACTTGATGATTAACACGATTTCTACAGCTGCAGAGCTCGGAATCAACCTGCGTTTTCCTGCGAGAAGGAACGGCGCTTTGAGCTACTGTCAGGGCTGCTTTGCTTCCAAATAAGCAGCGTTTCACCTCATTCTCTCTCCTCATTTGTCATCCCACGGCCCAAATCCCTGCCGAATGCTGCCGAGCAGCTGGGTCAATGCTATTTGACAGCGCAATCCCACGGACGCGCTGGGTAATGACAGGAGACGGACGTGCTCCGAGATGTTCTGGCTTAAAGACAGCTCTGCCTGCCCAGCCCCGAGGCAGTGGCGAAGGCCCCCCAGGTACTCCTCTCATACAGATCAAACTGCTCACAACACAGTCCGGCGCACCAGCCTTAAATTAAACTTCTAAAACGCTTAAACCACTCACTGCACTTTTCCAGGTGCTCACCATGGCGCAGACCACGCATGCACATAACCGAAGAGGCAACACGTCTTTAGGTAATTATTTATTGTTAAAGAGACTGGCTGTGTCAGCCTCAACGTGCCGCTACACAGGTGTCCCCTGGCATTGCGCCTCTTTCTCCTTTGCAGCTCTCACTCTTGCTTGCCACTCTCTTCTCTGCTTTAGCCTCTCTGGTGCTTTCAGCTTCCGCACCTCCTGAAAAACCTGTGGGAGGAGGATAAAGAGGTGAGAGAAAGGGAGAGACAAAGCTGCCTACCGCTGAGCAGAGCTGCTCCACCACTCCTTGCAGCACGGCTCCCAGTTCCTGCAGCAGAGGCCAGGAGGCACACCGTGCAGCAAGATCAACTCCTTCCCGTGCACTTCCGCTGGGACTCCAGCCAGCCCTGCTTTCAGGGTACCATTCAGAGGTAATCCGTTACAACTACCCAGTCTTTTGGTTGTAATTTCTTTGGACTGAAATTTAGTATTTACAGACTGAAGGCATGTCCAGCTTTTTGATTCTGCGCAGTTACACCAAGGTATATTGCACACAGCTGTTACACCAATGTATTTAGAGCAAATGAGAGTAGACAGCGGGTGTACCCACATTTCTGTTCCAAAGCTGCCATCAAATTTAATTGTCTTGCATGTTAGTTCCCATACCAGGCTCTGAAAAAAAAGCTGGTTTGAATTATACATTTCTGAGCAAACTGGTAGCACAACCTGAAGCTCTCGAGCACAGCACACTCATCACTGCCCACTGCATACCTGTCTTTTGTGGAGCTCTTCGCTGAGCTTATGCATTTCTCGACAGACATTATCATTGTCTCCTCAAATTCAAAGCATGGATTAAAAGGACTTGCCTATCAGTCCTTTTCTGTCTTAATTGTGCCCGTCTATAAATTGATTTTTTTCTACTCCAGCTATGTGGCTCCCTCTCCATATGGCTCCATACCTTCAGACAGAAAGCCTTCTTCGCAACCCAGCGCTTGGTGATCCTTCTGGAGTAGGGCGGGGGTAGGGTGTACTGGATATTCAGCTGCTTGCAGGTGTTTTCAAAGGTGTCATAGCGGACACGGCGAAGATACGCAAGTAATTTCTTCCGGCGGTCTATATCCATCAGCATGTGACGACGGTTACTTTTATCCTGGAAGGGACTTAACGGTCACTAGACTGCAGACAGATTATACCTCCATTCCAATAAATTACTTAGAATAGTCCAGATTATGGCTGAAAGGAAACAATCAGGTTAAGGACAGTATCTTGGAACAATTTTTCTTGGCAGATACTGCAAGCACATCAGGTCACTACAAGGAGATCTGAGAAGACTTAATTTACTTTTCACTGAAATTGCTTTTGTCATTTTGTGTCTGCACCTTCCTCCCCCAGCCCTGAAGACTGTTTCCAACTTGTGCGCAGTTTCAGGTGGTGGCAAAAGCTGCAACGGACTGGAGGCAAAGCCTGTAGGGAAGGTCTACTGGCTAAAAAACGCTGCTTCCCCTGAAATGTACTCTTCCAGAAATAACACAGAAGCATTTACCTTTGTTTTTCCAGAAATTAAACATTAAAATAAAATGGAACTTGGCTCTGTCTGACCGTTTGGGTTGTTCTTTGGAAGAGAACATGCATAGCTTGAGCCATGCCATTCAGGACAATCCCCCAAGGGAGAAATTTCCCTATCCTATACAAGCAATGTGTGTAAAAAGCAGGCTTCATCCAAGTAATTTCAAAAGGTCTCTTCTGCTGAAACAGCTGGTACAACTTCTGGTTTCTTATAAAAACTGAATTCTATTCTGTTTTACGCTTCAAGCTTTTATGATTAACAAATAATCATGCACTTTTTTTCAAATGCAGTTGATTAATCCATTTCCCACCTTTTGCACTGCATAAAGAGTCTTTAATATATCTTGTTCATAAGCTCGTAGTTGTGATGTTTTGAATTTGGGCTTGGAACCCAGGTAGCTTTAGGTAGGGAAGTGGTCATTATGACATTAACACAGTCCTGTCTGCTAAACATTTTCACAGGCAGAACAAAGACAGAACACAACTGCTGAAGTGACAACATTAATTACATTGAAAACTAATCAGTAAAGCCTTATCTGCAGCGAGGATAAATTTAGCTCAACTCCGTTCAAACGTATCTGCTCAGCCATTTGCACCAATCCAGTAAGAAAAAAGAACACACTCCACATTTCAGGCAGTGAGAATGTAGCTGTGACTGAGCCAGCAGTTTCCCAGACTGGCGCCAGGGAACAGTTATAACTATTTTACAAACCTTCTTAGGAAAGCCGTAATCCCCAGAATTAAAACCCTTTTGTTCTAAGCTGAGAAAACAACCTGAACAGCTGCTGTCTCAGACGCGTGGGCTCAGATTACTGATAGTTACCTTGGGATGCCTCTGAAGATGTTCCTCGTAAGTACGTATCTTGGCAGTCAACATAGCAACTATAAAGAACAGACATAAGAAGCCGTGTGAGAGCAGCAGCTTTCCAGGGTGAGACAGTATCATTTGCATTCCCTTCAAATTGCCAGTTGAGGACTGCTGTTCTTATGTGTACCACCGCACCACAGCAAATATTAGTGCACAGCCCTCTGAATAAATGCAAAACAAACCACAAAACATAACCTACATAAACCAGAGTCAGAACTATTACTATTATGAAGCTGCTTAATTAGAGGTTAAAATTTTAACAACAGATCATATGAATTTATCTCTAAAATGCCTCTTGCACTCACTTAATTACTGGTGACTTCACATTCATTTCACTTCACTTGGTTTAAGCTTTGGAGCAACAGACACAAATTAAGAGGTTCCTTCTACGGGCAGCAGCCAGCTCTTTGTGATTTCAGGCTTTGGAGAAAGGTGCTGGTGGCATCCTGAGAAACTGAAGGCCTTTATTAATGATAAAGGAGCGCGTCTTGGTCTATGGCAGTGTGGCCTTCATCCCTGCACTGTCCCTATCCTGTCCTTCAGCCAGAGCTCTCTGATGCAGAGGGAAATGTGGGTGCTGTGGCTAAATCTAGTAGTTCATTTTGGTAATGAATGCAGTGCAATGCTTCATGTCATATAAGCACTTCAAGCAGAATAATGCACATGCTGGCTTTGGAGTGTGGATACGGAGTAGGAATTTGGAAAGCACCCTAGCAGACATCTGCCAGTACATGCACGCACTGCCTCTGCAACATCCCAAACCCTGAACAGGTCCTCCTGGGCATACTGCAGGCTACCTGCCTCTCGGGTGCTCTTCTGAAGGAGACTCTCCTAACTGATGCAAGAAACTTGAAGTGCTGGGGTGGGAATAGCTGAATAAAAGCAGAGCTGTATCATCTGCCAACAATATCTTTCTATTTTTTTAACTTACCTTGCACCTCAAAGGAGCCATTGTCATTGGGAGACCTCCTGACCTTCTCCACCAGCTGCTGTGTCTTTATTTTCATCTTCTCCTTCTGTGGATAACAGAAAAGAGCTTGTCACTTTCTCAGGCACACTAAAGGTCTGAGACACCCCAGCTCTCTTCCCAAATGCCCAGATAGAGGCTTTGTAATTAATAGCTTTACTCAGTGTCCATCACAAAATGTGTAAAAAGTGCTTCAAAAAAGGACCTGCTGCTTGCAGGACAGTGCTCAGAGTACAGCGACGAGGCAGCACAAAAAGATCTCAGCAGAACACAGAATCACCATTGCTCAAACCAAGAGTCCAGGCACACCCTCCTTCCCCAGATCACAGAAGGGTGTTGAAGAGGCCCTGCTGCTCTCATGAATGGAAGAGTGAAGTGAAGCTGATCTCACATGGCAGTAGCCTTTACTTTTCGCATCTTTTTAAGCTTAAGTGGTAAGCAGCAAGAAAGGGTAAGATCGTTGTGCTACCTTACGATTTGATTACTTTGTTTTCTGGGCATACAAGTAAAAAAGTAAAAGTAATTTGAAGAACATCTGTTGTCCAGTGTACTCTTTTCTAGAACACAGGCCAACCATCAGCAGTAATATAACACAGCTCATCTCCCCTGTGATTGCCTATTATTTTCTTCTCTCATTTTAGTATGCAATTATTATCATAAAGAAGACTGCATGATAAATTTTAAGAGCATACAAGACTTAGCACTCTCATGTATTTAATAGCCCCAGATTTGCAGTCACTGAGCAACACTTAAAAGTAAAGTGAAGGGCATTTAACAATATAGAAAGTCTTACACACATGGGCTCACTAAATCTTCCAGTTTTTTTTATGCAAGTAGAATGAAACTAACCTGGCTTGCCATTTCCAGTGACAACAGCCTTTTCACTACATCGTCAACACTGCAAGGAGATGGCAGATTAGTTTATAAGCTAGAAACAAAGTATATTTAACAACAGATAGGAGGTTAGGTTTTCAGTGCATAGTCACTTTCCTCAACTTTAATTTACTCCACAAATTTACAGCAACTCTCCCTCCCTCCCAAACCTGTCAGCCATAAACTGTTTCTTGCATTCCTAAGAAAAATCATGGCTGAGATTACAGAAGCATCGAGTAGTTTTGCTGCCATGGGAAGCACAGTTATTTCAAACGATGATGAAGTCTTACCAATTCCAAAAACATTATGTGCAAACTGGGTGCTGAAGATTAACCCCCAAGTAAGTGCGCAAGGACAAAATAATTAATTTTAAGACCGGCTCCTTCAAAGACGTGTGAAAGTCTCAGTTACGCCACTGGGGGCTCTCCACGCACCACACATGAGCAGTTCTGGAATCAAAGCATAGAAGTGCTAAACTCCAGGTCCAAATTTCAGAAGCAGCCATTCATTTTGAGCTGTTTAACTACACGCTCTCTAGTGCCTGAGCTCAAGACAGGCATGGATTATTTCTAAGAAGATTATTTCAAGATTACTTCTTTTTTCTATGGACTACAAAGCCCACAGAAGATGTGGGCAACCAGCACTTAAACTTACATTAAGTAAACAAAAACCTCACGTAACCCTAGTCAACTTGACTTTCAAAATGACTTTGCAATTTTTGTGCTAAATTGCATACCAGTGACCGTAGAGCATTAATTAATTACTGAACAGGTGACAGCTTCCATGTATTGTGGTTGTGTGTGTGTAAGATACAAATCTCTGAAAAGAACAGTCATTCCCTTTCCCTGTATCATACCTATTTATTATTGGGACATTGGCATAATCTTTCTTCAGCATTGTGGGAGGAAGATCATCCAAATGGCTGGGGATGTCTACAGAGAGAAGATTAACATTTGAGGAAGAGCAGTACAAAGTCAGAGCTCTGAACACGCTTGCAAACTACATCAGAGGAAACAAATTGCAAAGAAAATAGACTGTATGCTCCAAATAAGAAGGAAGAATGTAAGAAATCAAGCAGAGATGGCAGGAATTCAATGAATAAAACTGGGTCCAGTCTCTTGTCTTCAGCAGTCTGTATTTACAACATGGTGTATAGTCCCCCGAGATCAGTGATCTCTTGCTAATGACCATTGCTAATTTCCCACACATTCATGAGCTGCTGAATTTTCTGAGTAACTTTTGAGCTTGCAAGGAATTATTTCTAGAAGCGCAGAACCACAAAAAGGTTTATAAAGGGACCTTATGAAGTTTCTAGTCCAATCTCCCCTTTAAAGTGCGACTGTCATTATTTCTTTGTCTAGCAAAGCCTTGAAAACCTCTGAGCATGGATATTGCACAGCCCCTCTGTGAAGCGCGTTCCCACGCTGCACTGCCTTCCCAGTGAATCCTTTTCCCTTTTGTGTCCAGCTGGAACATCTCTGAGCTGCTATTTGGGACCACTGCCCTTCATTGTATTGTTTGGCACTACCAAGAAGAGCCTGGCTCCCTCACCCTTGTAATTACCCATCAAGAAGCTGCAGGACTGCAGAATCCTGCAAGAGGGATTACATTTCCTCCCTTTTCTCATGACGAGCTCTGTGTCTTTAAAGTGAAAACCACAAATTTCTCCAAATACCCTCTCTTCCTGCGGCATTAGGGTACAACTCTGATAACGTCACCAGTAAAACATTTTGCCACGTGGTCCCATTAATACTGACATACCTTTCCTCTTTCTTCTCACAGGTCTGGCGTAACATCTGGCTGTCTGAATAAAGGGACTGCAAGCTTGATGGAAGAAAACAAATATTTATCAGATTTGTGTGTACTTTTTTAGCTATGTACACATTAAATACTGCTCAGTCTGTACTAGAAAACTGGTCAGAGTACTTAGACTCCAAGGTGATCAGTGGCCAGCCAGGCCTTTTGTCCCAAAGGAGGTGGAACAGTTCAGTCTGGTTCTCACACAGGTGCTAAAACAAATGGGCGAAGCTGTGCCGCTTCAGGGTGATCTGAACCCAAATGATGAGAAGAACAGAGCAGCAGCAAGAGATTACAGACACTAAGCAGAGAGTGCAAGGGCTCCCTGGCTGAACTGTGTTCATTTAGACGGTTTAAACTGATTAATTAACACAAGCAATTTCATGCGTGAGTTAGACGGGCTGCTCTGGACTACCCCAGTGGCAAAGCGCAGAGGCAGCGAGACCTAGAGACAAGCTTTGATGAGCACACCTTGGTATAGACGAGAATATTCATCAGCAGCCTGAATGGAGCTGTTCTTTGACCTTTCAAGAACAAATTCTTCCAACTGCTCTTTCAAGGCCCCTGCCACTGGAATTGATACCTCCTTCAGATTATTCACCAGTGCCTCAAACATGTTTTCAAGTACAGACTTTGCCAGCCCACATACCTGCTGGCAAATGGAACTGGCTGAGAAGCACGCGAGCTCAGCTCTGATCTGTAAGGCACCAGAGCTGCGTGCGGGCTGCCGGCACACGCCGTGAGCACAGGGCTCTGCACGCCCTGCCATGCTTACGGTGCGGTAACAGCACGTGCAGAAACCACGCCAGGGCTCCAGCCCGCACCTTGGCCCAGCTCCACAGCAGCTTCGCCCCAGAGTTCTCCGGCCTCGGAGCCGCCTGAGCTGCTCCGGCGGGTCCCCGCCGTGCGCAGGGCAGGGTCAGCGGGCAGCCCCCAGCCCTGCCGTGCCTGCCCAGCCCTCGGCCCGGCTCTCTGCCCGCGGCACGCTGGAGGCTGGCCGGCCCTCGCCCCTGCCCGCTGCCCCAGCACGGGCGGGGGGGGGCTCACCCCCGCCCTCCCCCGGTGCCTTGAGGGCCTCCGCGGGGTCCTACCCGCGCCCCGCCTCCCCAGCAGCACCCCACGTCCCCCCAGGGTCACCCACCCCTCTCAGTGCCGCCTCAGGCTCCTTCCCCCCCGCCCCAGGCCACCCCCGGCCCCGAGGCCGCCCCTTCTCCCCCGTCCTCGGCTCCGACCCCCGCCCGGCCTCCTCTTCCTTCGCCGGGCCCCGCTTCCCCCTCCACCCTCCCTCCCAGCGAACCCTCTAGTGCGGCCCGAGCTCCCCGCGCGCCTCACCGGCCTCGCCGCCGCCGCGGCGGGCGCTCCCCAGGACGGCGGCCCCGCCGCGGGCCGGCCCCGCCAGGCAGCGGCCCAGCACCGTCCGCAGCGCCAGCATCGTCCGCCGCTCACGGCCCAGCCGCCGCGGGCGCCGCCATCTTGCCCAGGCGCGGCGGCCGAGCGCCGACCCAGGGCGAAGGGGCCGAGCACCGAGCGCGTCGATGGGCGGGGCGCGGGTCGGTCGCCGCCTGCCGCCACCCCGAGCCCCGGCCGCGGCGGAGGGTCCGCGCCCCGCCGGCCGCTCCGGGCTCGTCCCGCCGCAGAGGCGTCCGGGGCCGTTGTCAGCGCGTCCCCGTTTATTGCGGGAGGGGAGAGGAGGGGCGGGAGGGGAAGCACACAGCACCGGCGGGGGGAGCTGGGCCCCAGGCCTAGGCCCGGCCCGGGCCGCCCGCAGGACCCGGCGGAGGCCCGGGCCCGGCTCCGTTGGCGCTGCCCGGGCCTCCGGCGCTAAAACGTCCGGCAGTCGTGGAGCTCCTCGGCCCCGCTGACGCGGAGGCCCTGCAGCAGGGGGAAGGTGGCGGGCGGCTCCTCGGGGCAGCCGCCGTCCCCCGGGCAGCCCTGAGGGGCGGCCCCGTGGAACCACAGGTTCTCGTAGGACTTGGGGCTGGGGCTGGGGTCGAGGAGCAGGGGCTGCGTCGAGCTGGAGCGCAGGTAGAGGCGCGGCGGGGCGTGCTGCTGGCCCTTGTACCCGTCGCCCACCACCCGCGCGTACTGGACGGCCTCCCCGCTCCCGCCGGGGCCCTGGCGCGGCTCCGCGGCCGCCCAGCCACGGCCCGGCGTCCCCGGTCCCTCCTGCCGCACGTAGGGCTGGGGCAGGCCCGGGAAGGTGCCGGTGGTCGCGGGGGCGGGCTCCTTGCCCCAGGCGGACGGCTGCTTCCCCGCCGCCCCTTCGAGGACGGTGACGGTAGAAATGGTCGCCAGGCCGGGCTCCCTCCCGCCGGGGGCCTGCAGAGGCTCCTGGAGGAACAGACTGCAGTCACGGCCTGTTCGCAGGGTGCGGCCCCTCCTCGGCCCCTCTCCGGGCACCGCGCGAGGGAAGCTCCCAGCACCCCTGTTCCCCATCCCAGCGTGGCCTCGCGCCCTGGGTGCCGTGCCCTCCGCACCCAACGGAGCACAGAGCATGGCCGGAGCCCCAGGGCTGCTCACACGAGCGGCGCCCGGGTGGGGAGCGAGGGACCAGGGGGGAGCAGCTGTCCAGGTCTCACCTGCTGCAGCTCTGCCGGCACCCACTTGCCCAGGCTGCTGTTGGCGGGGTCGGGGACGCTGGGCCAGAACTGCTGCTTCACCCTGGCAGCCACAGGATGCAGGGACTCAGCGAGGGGGCCCGAAACCGGTGGCCATGGGGTTGGCCTTGCTCCCGCCGAGCTCACAGCGGGACGCCGCCACTCCCCGCATCCACCCTGTCCCTCCAGCAGCCGAGCTGTAGCCAGGGCCACCGTGGCCACTGGGGACAGGGCACTGCGGCCACAGGGCAGCCCAGCGTGGTGCAGGGCCAGTCCAACCCATGGCGGCTCTTGGTACTCACCGCCCGTTCTTCTGGAAGCAGATGAGCAAAAGTATGAGCAGGACAAAGATCAGCCCCAGGGTCAGGAAGAGGAACTGGATTTCAGTGTCGTCTGGAAAGCGGGCAGGGGAGAGGGTCACAGGGGGAACCGCGGTGGGGCACCTCCGGCCGTGCTGTACCGCGAGGCCGGGGCAGGACTTGGGGTCTGGCGGGTCCCCTCCTGTCCCTACGCCACCCTGGGTGGCTGCACCGCCTCACCTAGCACCATGGTCACCAGGGTCAGGCTCGTGCCGTTGGTGCCGCCGGCAGCCGTGGATGCCATGATGTGCACTTTATACAGGGTCGATGGCTTCAGCTTCCGGATGACAAAGGAGCTGAGAGAGGGATTCACGGCGGCACCTGGGGAAACGCAGGGGCTGTTGGTGCAGCAGGGGCTGCTGTGTCAGTGCCCCTCACCTGCACGGCCCCTTGGGTCTCTGCTTGCGGGGGCTTCCGTACGGGACCCGCGCACACACCCCGACCCTCTCTGATGAGGGCAGAGTCTGCTGACGTCCCCACCCAACACATCGAGGCGGGATGGAGGGCAGGGCCAGCGGTGACACAGGCAGGACTCACTGGACACTTCTGCAGTGCTGTTGGCCCAGAAGATGGTGTAGCTGGTGATAAAGCCGTTCTGCATCTCAACCGGCACTGGGTCCCAGCACAGCTCGGCGTCAGACTTGCTGATGCCTCTCAGGTGGAGCTTTGGGGCATAGGAGGGTGCTGAAACAGAGCAGGACAAGCCACCAGGCGCTGTGCAGAACCACTGCCTCGGGGTGGGGGACCGATGGGGGGCATGCACTCAGTGGTGAGTCCCACTCCCGAGGTGTGGGTGTCAGGCCCTGCCCCACACTGTGCCCCTGTGGGGCTCGGTCCAGCTGAGAGCGCATTCAGAGATGAGCCAAGATCCAGTCCAGTGGGCTGAGCTCTTCTGCACAGCCCCTGAGTTAGGGGTACATGGGGGGAAGGCTGGCTCTCCTTTTTGAAAGGCAAAGGCTTGGTGGTGTGGGTGAGGCCCCTGGGCCCTGAGGGCAGCTACTGGGAGCACACGTACCCTTCTCCTTGGAGTAGGCTGCGGTGTGGATGGGCACCCCTAGGGCATCCTTGTAAAGGGGGTACACTGAGATGTTGTACCGCTGGAAAGGCTCGATGCCATCTGCAATGGAGAGCAGAGTGGGGGCCGGGCGTTTGGGGCTCTGGCTGCCAAGAGCCCCTGGCTGCCCTATGTCTGCTCCACGGTGCCAGCCCGCCTGCCCTGGGCCGTGCCCAGAGCAAGGAGGGAGGGTGTGGAGTGGGCTCAGAGCAGGGCTTGGTCCTGGGGAAGCCAGGCTGTGAGCCCTGGACGTGGGTGCAGGAGGGGTGCCAGCCCCCCAGTACATCACCTGCTCCCGCACAGCTGACCAGGAGGGCAGGGACCCCCCAGCAGCCCCCGGCTTACCCCGGATGAGGGCTGTGGTGGCAGTCCCGTCACGCTCCATCTGCCAGCAGGCGCTGCAGTGGCCGGGCTCCGAGGTCACCCGCTGCCACTCCAGGACGTAGGCGGCCGCTGGGGCCGGCGGTGCCTCCCAGTGCACCCAGAGGCTGCGCTCGCCCCCGGGCACAGCCCGGAGCCCGGCCAGGGGCTGACCTGCATGGGGACAACCAGCTGGGATGATGGGAGAGGGGAGCATCCCTGATGCATCGGCCCCCTGTGCCCCCCAGCCCCTGCCCAGGCACCTGCCCTGCTCCTTGCCCGGGCTGTGCACCCCACGGGCAGCCTGCTCGGGAGCCTCCCGGTTGCACGCCTAGGGAGGTGTCTCCCCCATGGCCGGGCAAGGGAGCGGCACCCAGTTTAAGAGCTCATGGAGCTGTCGGGAGGGGGCAGAGCCCCAGGGGGGGCGCGTGGAGGTTTCGGACTGCGGGATGTTTGCATTGCCCTCACCTTTCCTCTCCAGGAGGACAACCTCGGTCGCTGCCGACTCGCCGGCGGCGTTGTAAGCTGAGAGATAGACCCTCCTGGTCCCCGCCGGCACAGAGAAGTTGCACTGGGTGTGGGTGGTGTTGCAGACGGTCGGGGGGTCCCTGCCCCTCCTCCTGGGGCTCAGAGTGACGCGGTACCCCAGCACTTGCCCGTTCGCCTCCCGCCGTTGTGGGGCCTGGGCACAGGCAGGGTATGTGGGGATGCTCAGTCCCCAGGGTGGTGCCACGGCAGCCCCTGCACCCCCACCGTCCGCCCGTGCTCACCTTCCAGCGCAGCTGCACCTCCAGCTGCCCACCCACCCCGGCCGGCTGAGCGCTCCACCACACGTCCAGCTTCCCCGTGGGGGCTGCAACAGGAGAAGGGCGGGTGGACAGCTGAGAGGGGTGAGCGTGGCCATGCCACCGCGGCTGTGCCGCCTGGCCGGGCAGAGGAGACCCCCTGGGTGACACCGCACCCACCTTTCTCATGGGTGGTGTAGTTCCTGCCCGGGCTCCACTCGCTCCAGTAGCCCCGTGCCGAGCTCCGCCGGCACCGCATCTGGAATTGGTACTGCGTGCCAAAGAGGAAGCCACAGCGCTGCGTGGTGCTGGCCTGGCCGATGATGCCGGTGACCTGGTGGCAGCCGGAGCAAGGGCTGTGCTGGCTTCTGCCTCGAGCAGGGGGTGCAGCCAGCGCAGGGTCCAGCCCTGGTGTGGGTGCTGCGCAGGGCGTGCCGGGGGCACCTTGCCGTTCCCCTCCCACGCAGGCACCCTGCTGCTCCCAGTGCGGGAAACCTGGCAGAGCTCGGGGCAGAGGGGAGGGTCCCGGCTCCTGCTCGCTCACCCTCCCCAGTCCCATTGCCCCAGCACCACTCACCAGAGCCCAGGCGGGGTCCTCGGGCGCCCGGTAGCGCAGCTCGCACCACAGCTCCATGTGCGCGTTGCTGCGGGCCACCTCCCAGGCCAGGGTGACGCAGTCGGTCTGGAAGGGGATGGACTGGATGCTCTGCAGGGCCGGGGGGTCCAGCTTGGCTGGAGGAAGAGCCGGGGAGAGAGCTGGAGAGGTGCCGCGGCGGGCGGTGCATGGGGCCACGGCCTCGCACGGGGCTGTTCTTAATGCCGTGAGCCGCAGCTGGGGTGCTGGCCTGCCTGGGCCCCGGGGCGAGGATGGGGAGAAACCGCTCTGAAACATTTAGGAGAACGGCTCATGGCAGGGAATGGGAGCTGGTGCATGCCTCTGCCTGGGACATGGGGCGATGCTCAGCAGCACAGTGCTGGCACTGCTCTACAGCCTGGGCTCCAGGTGGGGTTAACGCCCGTGCAGGAAAAACGGATCCCGTGGGAGCTGGGGTCTGGTATATGGCCAGGAAAGCCACACGTTTGGGTCTGCCAGGGGGTGAGAGCCCAGCACGGCCATGGGAGGGCTCAGCTGCTTTGTGGGCAGCCCTTCCCTGGGTGCAGAGCAGGGACAGCGAGTCTCACTGTCTGAAAAGGTTCCTTTTATAAATAGTTTATAGGAGCTGGATGTATTATTAATAGACCTCCTGAATAAATGGGTAATCAATTGCTGGAGAGAGTTGTAGAGTGCAGCAGGTCAACTGACGGCTCATAACCCACTGGCACACGCTGCTGTCTGTAATGCAGCTTTCGCACCTATTCATCCCGGCAAGCCATTTATCACGGGAACGTGCCCATAAAATATGACCTAAAAGCCCGACGTGCTTTAGTGGCACTCTAATACCCCTCTCTCACCAATGATGAGCTTCCCCGGCCCCTGACCTCTGCACGATGCAGGCGGCTCCAGCCGTCACTCACCGACGTCCATGGGGTCAATGCAGAGATGCTCCGACTCAGCTGTGCCCAGCGCGTTGGAGGCAGACACCCAGATCTCCATTTGCCGGTAGAGCTGGAGCAGCTGGCGTGGCACTGTGCAGTGGCTGCGGCCGCCTTGCGGGGTGCAGCCCGTCACCGCCTGGGCTCTGCTCCTGCAGCAGTGAGAAGAGTGGGCTTGGGGGGACCCTCCAGCAGAGGATGAGGCTTGCCATGTGGTTTGGTGGGGGGGTGAGGGCGAGGAGAGGTGGCCGGGGGCCAGACACTGGGCACCGTGTCACCCCCTGAGGCTTACCTGGCACACATCAGCGCGACGCTGGTGGGGAGGTGGCTGTCGGCTCCCTGCTCCCACTGGCACGTCAGCCCGTAGTCGGTGAGGTTCAGGACGCAGCTGAGGTTGAAGGGCTTTGCAGGCGGGTCTGGGAGAGAGCGGCCGGGGAAGAGCCTGAGCAAAGTGCCCATCCTGGCTGGTGGGGAGGAGCCGCAGCCCTCTCCGTGCGCGGCTGCGCAGAGCCCTGCTGCCATGCCACCACTCCCCAGACCTCCTCCGCTCTGCAGCCTGCCCACCGGGCACCAGTGCGCCAGGACGTGGCTTGGCACAGCCCCAAAACAGCCTCCATCAGCCATCGGCCCTGGCTGCTGCTCCTACCCCAGCAGCTTTGCCCGGCTCGCCCAGGGCGGACACATGTCTTGGGGAGGAGACGTGCAAACCCCGGTGCCAGGTTGTACCTGTCAAGCGCAAATGTGCACACGTGGGTGACACATGGCAGCAGCAGACTTACAGCCCGCGCTGATCTCGGCCATGCCGACGCGCTGCTTGGTCCCATTCCACTCCACCCAGCACCACAGCTTGGCCTGCGTGTGGTTGAACTGGGGCAGGGTGAGGTTGGACACCTCCGTGCCGCCTGGGCCCCGGCGCTGGCTCCCAGCCATGGGCTCATTGTCCAGCATCCAGGTGATCCGGACCTTCCCTTGCTCCAAGCCGCGGCAGAGCTCACTCTGGATGGTGCAGGATGCTGTGACGGCCGAGCCCAGCGGCACAATGGGTGAGCCCACGGCCACCACAGCACAGCCCAGGGTCCCTGTGGGCAGGAAAAATGTGTCACATCCACGGCACAGCTGTGACGAAGCCATCTCAGCTCCTCGGCACCCAGGCAGGACAGAAGGACGAGCGCCTCTTCCCTTAGACGGGCCCCCCAGCTGCTGGAGAGGAAGAGCCAGGCGTTGGGCAAGCCTGCTGGCACGTGCCGGGCCCCATCCTGCCAGTGCCCGCCGAGCCGCTGGCACTCCTGCCCGCCTGCAGCAGCCCCTGCGCGCCGTGGCCCCGACCAGTCTGGCTGGTTGGGATGGGCGCTGGGTGCATGGGGGCAGCATGGGGCATGCAGCTGCGGGATGGGTCGGGCCCCACTCACCGCCCGGGTGGAGGAGCAGGAGCAGGGAGAGCCGCAGCAGGAAGGGTGTCCCAGCACCGAGCCTGGCCATGGTCTCCTCCGTGGCTTTGGCATCACCTGGAATGGAGAGAGCAGCTTGTCCTGGCGCATCGGGAAGGGGCTGGGGACAAGGCGGGCTGGAGTAGCCGTGTTGCCATCGTCACCAACGCTTCCTGGAGCAAAATGTCCTTTTGCCGTCAGAGACAGCCTCCCCCCGCAGCCCTTCTGCAGCGCTGACACCTCCGCCCCCGGGCTCGGCAGCCTGCGCTGCCGCAGGCGCTGGCGCGGAAAAGTGCAGCAGTGAGGTGCCCTGGCAGGGGCCCCTCCGGCAGAGCCTGCCACTGGCTCTTGGCCCCGCGCACCCCGATCCTGGGGTGCAATGCCCCATGCCTGGCTGCGGGCACGGGCTGATTTTATCTCGGGTACCTTCAGCCTCTGCGGAGCAGAGATTTGCAGTTTCAGGGAGGGTTAGCGCTGGGGCTTGGGGCGGCAGAGGGCTGAGAAGCTGAAAGAGGGAAACGAATGAATGATGGCAGTGCAGCGGGGCTGGCCAGAGCTTCGGGGCCTTGGGGTCCTGCCTTCGCCCCCTCCCCTGTGCTGCCCCCTCCAGCTGCACCCCCTGCCTGCCATGGGGAATGGCCCCGGGAGCAGCGGCTGCCTCTGCCCTGCCCAGCCGCGGGCTCACCCTCTGCCCTGGGTCGGTCCCAGCCGCATCCTCGGCGGTGCCAGGCACTTGCCCCTGGAGGGGCTGCCCACGCTGCACCCGCCTCTGGGTGCCCGTAGCTGCCATCTCCCCAGAGCCAACGTCCAGAGGCAGATGAGGGACTCGAGTGTGGGAAATGGGGGAGCAGCCACCCCCGAGCACCCAGCACATGCGGCTGTCCCAGGCAGGGGACAGGGCAGAGCAGTTCGCGCAGCCACAGGCAAGGTGCTCAAACGGACCCAAGCACCCTGTGCCCCATCCTACCTTGCCTCCATCCCTACCTCGCCGCCATCCCTACCTCACCTCCGTGCCTGGTGCGTCTGGCCGCTGCTCACCGACCGCTCTGAGCACCGGCCTCCGGCTCCCAGCGGCTCGCTGTGCTCAGCCCATTTGCTAACATGCTGCTTTCACCGTTAGTTCCTCAAAACCAGTGCCGTTAATTGCTGTGACTCTCTGAAGAAGGTGATTGCAAAACACTTCCCTGAAGGCTGCGACTGCCTCGCTCGCCTCAGGAAGGAAAGCCCAGTGGCACGCACACATCCAGCGGCGGGGAGCAGCACCCGGCCTCCCACCCGGCCCACTCCACCAGCTGGGACATGGCGCAGTCGGGACGTGGCACAGCCGGCTCCTTGCTGCGACTGCGCTGGGGCCACGGGACTGGGCTGGGGGACAAGGCAGGGGAGCATGGGCCGGGGGACGTGGGACTCGGAGCGGCGGGAGGCAAACCCAGCCGTAGCTGCCAGCGCAGTGTGGTGCCGCCTGGGCGCAGATCGCATCCCCCAGCCCAGCCCCGTGTTCTCGCTGAGCGTTCACCACAGGGGACTGCACTTATCCTTGCATCCTCCAGCCCTCTCCCGGGAAGTGCCTCCCAGCCTCCCCGACCTGGTCCCTGGGGACGGCACCGCTGCCCGTTGCAGCCAAGCGTGGGCTGTCTCCTAAAGCCCGGCCCCTGGGACAGCTGCCCTGGGAAGCCCTGTTTGACCCAAGTTGTCTGTGTTCCCACCACGCAGTCCAGCTCGCCCCAGAGTGAGGGGACCCGTGAGATGCCCCAAGGGCAACCTGAGACCAGACCTTCCCACTGGTACCTCCCCGTGCCGACCATTAACCCAGGTTTTCCAGCAGCCCCTTGCCCAGCAGCCCCGAGGGGCTCACGGCTGGGACATCAGGCAGTTCCGCCCCCCATGCCAGGCTGGCATTGCAGCCCGGCTGGGGAACCCCGCGTCCCGCAGGATGCGACTGGAGCATGGGGGTAAACAGGGGATTGCCCAACCCGTGACGCACTCGCAGCCTTCGCAACAGAGGCGTCTGTTGTGCAAACAGCTGTTTACTACGGGATTTGTAGCACGCGTTTCATCTCCAGCGGCGCGTTACCCAGCGCTCACGCAACCCCGCGATGCAAACAACTACTGGGGCAGCGCAGCCGCCCCCCGCCCTGACGTCCCCCAGGAGGCCGGGTGGCCCGGGGCTGTGGGAGAGCAGCCTGGGGGAGACGTGCTCCCGGCATCGCCTCCCGCGGAGCCGGGCTGCTGGCCGGAGGGAGATGGCTCAGGGCTGCGTCCAGCCGCCTCGCAGGCCTGACAGTCTGAGCAAAATTTTTTCCCCCCAAATCTCCCCTGCCCAGGGCCCCAGCCCCCTGCCCGGGCGGGCCGGGCTGCTCGCAGGGGCGGCGCGGGGGCACGGCTCCCTGGGCTGGGGCACGGGGCCGATTCCCACAGCCGCTGGCCTGGGGTGGGGGACCTGGCCTTGCAACATTTCCCTGGGGTGTAGCAACCCCCAGTATTTTGGGACGGAAGCGTGCGGCTTGCAGGCTGTTTACCAGCTGGAGCAGGAATATCTGCAGGTAGCCATGGCGACGTGGGCATCTCCGTGGGAACCGGAGGGCAGGCAGAGCTGCAAACACCCAGCTGGACACAAACAAGCGCTGCCCTCCCCGCACCCACCCACCGCTGCTGCCACTGGGCCCCCGCCATGGGGTACCCGCGGTGGGACCCCGTGTCCTGCTGTGCGGAGGGGACCGTGCATCCCACCCCAGCGCACGCTTGCACCCGGGCTCGCCTCGCCCACGCTCGAGATCAGGGATGGAGCAGACGTGCCCCCATGACAGTGCTCTCAGTTCCCCTTCGGCTCTGAGTCACGCTCACAAGCCCACAGATCCCGTCCCTGGGATGGGACAGGGGGACAAGAGGCACGGTGCCATCCCTGCAGGGCACCTTCAGCGAGAGCCACGGGTCCCGGCCAGCCTGGCAGAGGGGCCTCGGAGGGGCTGGGGCAGGAGGATGCACGGGGAGGCGGCTGCCAGGGTGCGAGAGCCGGCTGGGTGACGGAGGGTCCCGCAGGATGAGGCTGTGGCAGTGCAGAGGCAGGTGGTGACACAGGGCCGTGGTGTGGGACAGACTGGGGAGCACAGTTCGGAGGGAAGGTGGGTGCTCGCAGACTGGAGAAGGCACATTTTGGGGTGAGCAGCGGGGCAGCGGGCTCCCAGCCCGTGGTGCAAGAGCCCCCCCCTGCCCAGGGCCGCCTGGCGAGGGGGAAGGCGGAAAGGGGAAGAGGCCACGGGGCTTGTCCTGGGTCACAGTGTGTGGGATAGGGACCAATGGCACCAGGCGGCAGCCCACCGGCACGGCCAGACCCCTCGGGCAGCTCTAGTCACAATCCACAGGCAGCACTGGAGGCGACAGGCAGGGATGGATCCGGACTCTTTCCAGCACCGCAGCATGGAGCCTCCCGCACCCGGAGGCACCGCTGGCTCTGCCACCACCGTGCTGGGGCAGAGCGGATTCCGTCACAGGGGCGGTGTGAAGCAGCTCCATTCCCAACCGTGGCTGCCGAAGCTCCTGCCAGGCTCCAAGCGTGACACGGAGTGGGGGAGGCAGCAGGACCCCTGTGCACCCCGCTGCTGCCGAGCCATCCGCTGCTGCCATGGCATCCCAGGGGCCAGGGCAGCAGGGCTGGCGGAACCCCACCGACCAGCACCGCTCTCCCACTGCTCCCCACGTTAAGTGCCAAGGGGTTGTCAGCTGCCTCCATTCTCAGGCATGTTATCAGCGCCTCTGCTTTAATCCCTGCTGGGTGGATCATTGCTATTAAGCAGAAAAAAGTACGTTACTGGCTTGTATCAGCTCAGCTGTCAGCAAGAACCGACCTCCCTAAAGAGATTTTCCCTTTCTTCTTTTCATTACCTAAAAAAATAAAATATTGCCAGTCAAGTAAGATGCAAGTGCAAAATCTGCTGCAGTCTCTAATGGATAAGGAGAGCTGTGTAATTGCTGCCCAACATGATAAATTCAAACAAACCACCTTGTTCAGCCATCAGCAATGGGGAGGGAACAGAGGGCTCCCGGCCAAGCTGCCCTGCGGGCCGGCAGAGGTGGTAGGGAGGAGACCCTCGGCTCAGGATGGCAGCACAGGGGCACACGAGGACCCCAGGCTGCCAGCATGGAGCCGCCCTGGGAGGGGAGCCCGGCCGGGACCCTCCTGTGTCTGCAGGCTCTGGTGATCCCTTGCCTGAGCACCGGGGATGCCCACGGTGCTCGTCCCCGCCGCACAGTGCTCGTCCCCGCCGCGCGCGGCTGCTGCCACCCAGCTCCTCCCCAGCGAGGCGGCTGCAAATTGGAGAGAATTGATTACGGGGGTCTGAGAGGCTGACCTTGAACAAGGCTCCTGACACATTACTGTAATTAATGAGGCACAAGGATTAATTTTCTGCGTTGTGGGGATCTGGGGAGTCCCTGGTGGGCATGGGGAGGGGGAGGACGGGGCGAGAGGGGCAGAGAGCTGCCTGTGCTGCCTGCCATTATTCATCTCTAATCTGTGAGATGCCAAAAGGCTGCAGCTCCAGCACGGGAGAGTGGTCCTTCGGGTGGATGGGCGAGAGGGAGAGAGATCTTCCATGGGAGCACATAAAACTTGCATGTCCCTAAATTACTGGCTCTGTTGCCCAGGTGTCTGGGCAGAGGAACCTCCCTGTCTCCGACCGCTGAGCCCCATGCCAGCCCCCCAGCCCCCAACACTCCTGGAAATTCCCACTCCTTTTGGCCGAGACGCTCCAGAGCTCAGATGTTTGGAGTATTTTCTCCTTCTGCCAAAAAGAAATTCCCCTTCAATGCCACCCCGCATCAAACCAGTTAGGCAGGGGGATTTTGGTGCCCCCCCCGCACCCCCCCATGACTGCGGTGCCAAGCAGCACACTTGATCCCAGCTGCCAGGGCTGCACGGCTGACTTCTGACACTTCCCAGCAATCAGGCTGCAAGCACAGTGCTATTATTTTTCTGCTCTAATAAACACCCCTGGCAATAATAGAAAAAATCATCTTTTATCGGGAGAAAAATATATCTGGATATTATTTACTCGGAGTCAATAGCTGCAAACGGAGGCTGTTAGCCCAGGCAGGCGCTGCCAGCCGCTCGCTGTCGGAGTGGCCGGACCATTGCATGGAAACGGGGCAGAACCCTCCCAACAGATCCCCCGCTTGCTCCCACTATATAAATGCACCGTCTCGGCTGCGCTCTGCAGGAGGACCCTCAGCATCCCCCATCCCTTTTACCCTGGGACAAGCTGCAAGGGCTGGGCCCCTGGGAGGCCCAGGAGGGCTTTGGGTGCTGGAGCAATGGGGGTGGGAGCAGCCACGGGGCTGGAGCCGGGCACGGAGCCGGCCACCTCCCATCTGCCAAAGGCTCAGGTCTGCAAGAGCAAGAAATTCGTGGTCAATTGAGTTGCAGCTAATCACAAAGGGCAATTAAATGACTGCTTCTTGAGGGCTATAAACATCACGGATTTAAATCCAGTGACACACGGAAATGGGAATCCAACCAAGCAGCCTCCAAAAGTGCTTTATTCCCCATTATTTTCATTAGCTGGCTTGTAATTTGATTTGTCCCTCTCCTGCTGCTGGCTTTTTCCACGGCCAAGAGGAGTGACAAATGAAACACCCTCAAACTCATGAACCCCGACGGTGTCCACGCAGGTCAGGAGTGACGCAGCTCCTCCGGCTCCCGAAAAGCAGCCGTGTTTGTGCCCTGTGGGAGGGGACTGGGGGGTCGGGGTGCCCGGAGCAGCCCCGCCGGCGAACCCCTGGCACCGCGGCATCCCGTGCAGCCTTCTGGGAGGGCTGTGCAGGACTGAGCCCCACGCTGCCGGAGTCACCACGGCCAAGGGCTCCGGGCACGGGGGCAGAGCCCAAAGCTACAAACCAGGCAGGGGACACCCCATTGCTGGTGCAGGGCAGGCCTTATCCCAGGAGCAGCATGCCAGGGACGTCATCTCCGCTGCTGCTGTCACACGCCTGGACTGGCTTGGTTTCTGCAAATTCCAATTAATTTCGGTAGGCTTTTCTGACAAGATGGATTAAGGTCTTTCCCCTTCAATCCACTCTGCTGTGAGTCTGCAGCAGAGGGAGCTGGAAGCGATGCTGGGCCGGTCTCCCTGCAGACCTCTGTTTTCTCTCCCCTTGGTTTGCTTCCTTCTACCTGTTTTCCCAGGGAGACTCAGCTGAGGGTGTTGGCCCCGAGGAGTCAGCAAGCCGGGGGCTCTGCCATCAATCCCTGCTCCGGGCTGCTGGACGGAGCTGCCTCCCCAGGCTTGGGAAGGGCGGTTCTCTGGGGACCCCTCTGCGGTGCCGTGGGGGTCCCACGGCTCATCGTGCTGCCCCGAGTGCAGCAGCCGAGGCAGCTCCGGGGGTGCTACAGGCACCTGCAAATGGTTCTGCTGCAGACTGGAGCCTGCTCAGCCCTTGGCCGAGCCTGGGAAAAATCTCCAAGGCTCATGCCGTGCTTTCCAGCAGCCACCAGCGCTCGCCCAGGGGCACGCTGCCGCAGCCGGGACGGTGCTGCCACCGCGGCTCTTTGCCCGTCAGCGGGGAGCTCAGGGTGATGGCCGCAGGGCCGGCACCGCCATCAGCATCATCCACCTCCCGGTGCTCCTGTGCACCCTGCACCGGCGCTGACATCCGCCCCCCATTATCTGCAATTTCCTTGAAAGCTGTCAGGCTTTGCTGGGGCACCTTTGCAAATGAAGAGAGAAGAAAACAACCAGGTCTGCATTTATTCCCCCCTTCTTATTTAAAGGGGGAATAAATTAATTCCCCCCCTTCTTATTTAAAGGTATCAGTGAATGAGGCCAAGTTGTTAAGCGACAAAAGAAAAATGATTCTTGCCTTCCAGGGTTATTAAAATCATGTTCTACAATTTTAGCAGCCACAAGGAAGCCCAGATAATGACAGATGATGATAATACATCTCCAGCACAGCCTGGTCTATAATGATACTGCCCATATCTCTTGTATTACCACCAATTACTCAGCGTATAAGTATAATGAAAATGTACATCCATTCTGGGGAACTGCATTTGCTGCCTCCGAATCCAATTTCTCCCTCTCCCAGCCGGTGAAGGAGGCAGCTGCAGCTCGCTGCTGGCCGGAGCCACCGCCATGCCTGGCTCTGCTCTCGGGCTGGGGGAGCCAGCGCTGTCCCCGGCAGGGAACAGTGCCTGCGACGGGTGTGAGGTGCCCCTCGCCCTGGCCACGTGCCGCAGCGGGGACGGGAGCGCCCACAGCTGCACGACGGCCTGTCCAGTGGGGACACGCTCTGCACAGGTGGGAGATGCTTTGAAATGCAAATTGCAGGAGGAACCTGGGAAAGATACAAAGCAACGTCAATCCTCTCTCCTGCGTGAGAATCCTCTCTCCTGCGTGAGAAGGCAGTTAACATCTAACCCGGCTGGGGCTGGGGACAGGGCAGCCCCTGCCGAGCTCCCGATGGCTTTCTCTGCTGTCAAAAACCACTTTGAAAGTCCCCATCCAAGTGCGGCGACAGCATCATCCCACTCAGCACAGCACCATCCTGCTCAGCACAGCACCATCCCGCTCAGCCGGCGGCAGCCACAGAGGCAGAACCTCAGTGTCACCTTCGGAATGCCGGAGGCGGCAGGGTCACACACCCACCCGTGGCCGTGTGTTGGGGAAAACGCACCCTCAAGCTTTTACACCATCGTACCTGGACGGGCAGGCGTGCTGCTGCTCGGTGCCGGCGTGCTGTGCGCCGGGGGTGGCTGCATCCCACAGCAGCACTTAATCCTGTTAAAGCGGAGTGGAAATTGCTCAGGTAAAGGTGGCCATCTGATTACAGTCCAGATCCACTCCTGCTGTGGCACCTGGAAGCTCGGAGAAGGCTCTCTCTGTGCAAGATATTTATAGATATATATTTTATCTGGATTCTATTATCTTTCACTTTACTCAGGTCAAAAAGCAGGAGACAACATCTTTTAAGATGAAAACATAATCTTTTGGAAAATTGAAAATATAGATCATTGTTTGGGTAGAAGTACGTGCGTGCGCTCGCTGCCGGTGCCGCCAGCCCGGGTGCACCGCGGCTCCCGAGACGCTCAGCCCAGGCGTGGGGACGGCTGCACGTGGGCCCCTGGAGTGAAGGAGCATCTCGTGCTGACGGAAGGGAGTGGGCACCGGAAAAGCTCCCAAAAAGCTTTGTGTGTGTGTGCACCACGTGTGCACGGCCAGCACCGGGCAGCCTCGGCAGTGACCCGTGGGGAGCCCTGCCTGCCCTTCCTGACACCCACCTCGGTCAGCACTGACTACACCCACAAGAAGAAAAACCCCACTGCGATGGGGCCAGGTCTCCCCGTAAACATTTTACCTTGGAGCAGCACTCCAAAGCCAGTCAGCTCTTTAAAACAGCTCTCCAGGTGGCAGAACTTGCCTCATTATTTCTTAAATTAAATGCCTTTATTTTTTCATAACTTTGTGTAATTTATATGTGTATGTTTAATACATAATTAACGGCCCCTCCGTGCTCTAAGCTACTCTATTGCAGAATGCCCGTTGCCTCCTCCGAACAGATTGCATTTTGTAGCGCAATTTTAAATGAGTTATTAAAGAATGTAGGTGCATCTATTAATTATTTCATAAATATTAATGAGACCTTAATGGCTGAAATCATGGAATAAGATGTTCCCAGGGAGTTAATTTTTAAAAAGCTTGTTAACTACACTGGCCGCTGGGCTGGCGGGAGCCAAGACAACTGCACACTGCGGGGGGGGCTGATGGCAATTAGGAGCAAGGCCAGTGTTTGCCGGGGAGCACGTGCCGAGCCAGGCTGGTGCTCGCTGCCGTGCTCGGATCCCTCGGCAGAATCCCCGCCTGCACGGAAACCACGCAATGCCTGCCAGCCGCTCTGCGACGTGCACGGAGCCGTGTGCTGGGACCGTGCAATTACCGAATGAGCTTACTTCAAATGAAACCACTGTCTCTCGGCATTGCTGGGGGCAAATCCTGCTGCCGTCACCCGTGTTACGTCAAGGAGAGTGGGTGGTGGGGAATACAGGGTGGAATCAATACCTGTGCCTGAGCCCATGGGGAGCTTGTTGAGACTCCTCACTAGGAGCTGTACATGTACGTGTCTGGAAATCAGCATGCTGCATTGTGCATGTGCTACCGGCCAAAATCAATCACCATAACAGGGCACCAACCTGGAGGGAGGCTGGCACAGAGGGAGGGACGCGCAGGGAAAACCCTGAAATAAGATGTTACTGCCTGCCTTTTCGTCCTCTTGCAAGTCAGACGTAAACTGAGGATGGAGCTGGGATCACCTGGGACACGGGCGGTGCTTCAGGTGGGTTGCACATCCCACAAGCACGAAGCGAGATCCAGCCTTCCTCACCTAAGCAGGTCAGCACCTTTCAGACAGCCCAGCGCAAGGGCAGCCCCTTCACGGCTCCTTAAATCACCCTGGGCCCGTTCTCACTCGTTAACCAGCCCAGCTGCAGCCACGAGCAGAGTTATGGAATAATTATCTCGCATTAGCAGCACTCCCAGCAGCTGGTAATGCCGGCAGTATATCTACCGTCTCCCTGGGGCGTATTTAGTCTGTGCTTTCCTTTCATGGAGATATGCCGAGATGCTGCTATTAAGTCCAGGAGAAGTTACGGCCTTGAACTGTGCGCAGCTGAACAACGTGCAACGGGGGCAAAGTGCTGAGCCGGGGTTGGCCCTCAGAGAGCGACCGCGGGGCTGCACTTCGGGGGCGTGGAGAGGGGGACCCGGACCCGCGGATTCATGAGCCCCTTCAGAAATGCGAAGCCCAGCCGGTGCTGCCGGCGAGCAGCAGCAGGGAGAGGTGCCGCGCAGGGCGCATCCTGCACCCGCCGCCGCTTCGCCCTGGGCTGCAGAGCAAGCGTCCCACCGCGGGGGTGCAGGGGTGGGGGTCCCCGCACGGGGTGGGACCCCTTGGGCAGCGAGGGGTCACCCCAGGCCGGGCTGCCAAAGGGGCTGGCGTTCCGGGCATGTGGCGATGTCTTTGGAAACCCGGGAGGCTGATTCATGGGGGCAATGAAAGCTCTTTCCGGCCTTTCCTTAGGGCATTTTGGCATTTGATTCTTCATGAGTTACAGCACCTTCTTCCCTGGGAGAAATTTATAGCTATGAATTTTGCAAATCCCAGTAGAGCATAATTACTTCGTACGTAAAGCAGGAGACCCGAATCACAGCTCCCATCTGCAGGGGAGGCACGCGGAGGCTTCAGCTCCAGGCAGAGCGTTTCCAGCCAGGGAGCCCCAGTGAATTCCCCCCGGCTGGGGCTTTTGGAAGCGAGAAACAGAGTCAAACCTATGGGGTTTGGCATGTCTTTTTCTGCGGGAAGACCTTGTGGACAGAGCAGGAGCCCCTGCGGAACATCGCCCTGGGCAGCCCTTGGATGCAGGTCTGGCAGCATCCCTGCCCCGCTGCGAGCCCCAAGGCTGGAGCGAGGGATGCTCCTGCACCGTCTCGAGTGCGACCACTCCTGGATCTGCTCCTGTACCCCGTAGCTGAGGCAGCTTCATCTCTGACCGGCGTTTTATCACCGTGATCAGGCAAGAACAGCCTTGGCCTGGCAGCGCACCCCAGGAGCGGCTCCAGCATGAATATTGATGGGGCAGCTGGATGTGGGGGGAAGACACACGCTAATTTAATCAGGGTGACAGGAGCGGGGCTCCCCGGAGGTGCCACGCTGCCGTTTCCTGACATTAATGTTACTTTATGTCACAAGGCATTTTTTAACGTAGCTTGCCAGTAAAATAATCAGCCTTCTCTGGGGGTAAAGAGGAATTTGTTTCTCATCTATTATGATACAGATGTCGCTCCTCAGCTGTCATTAGCGCACAAGAGGAAAGCCGAGGCAACACGTCTGGTATTTTTAGAAGTATGACATGGATGAGAAACATATTCTTGCCTTTCAACGGCAATAAGCAACCTCTGTTGTGCAACATCCCACGGGGGACATGGAGGGGACGGGTGCTGTGGACCCCGCCCAGCCCCACGGGGCACGCTGGGCTCTTCCCTGGGCGAGCGGGGGCCAGGAGAGGAGTAGTATTTGGGGAGGTCTGGGGGGTCCTGGGGCCAGGGCTGAGGCAGGAGCATCGCTGCCCCAGAGGTGTTGCTCAGTGGGTCAGAGCCCTGCCTGCCCCCCCGCACGGCCGAGCCGAGGGATGGCGGGGAGCCCGAGCCTGGGCAACGGGCAGCTTTACTTACAATGTCCCTCCTCAACAAATGCAGTAATTAGAGTTAATGGATTAGTTTGTGTTAATAAGATTAAGATACCTTGACAGCCTGGTGGAAGCCGGTTCGGAGCAGCGGGAGCTGGGTCCTTGTCCAAGCCCAGGAGAAGGTGCTGGGGGCACAAGGGGGGCACAATGAAACGTTGAGTCCCTCACCCCGAGGACCGCCGTAGGCATCCTCACCTGGATTGATATGGGGGAGCGGGTCAGTGCTGGGGACGAAGGGGGATGAGGACAAGCAGCTCGGGAGGAGCGTGTGCTCGAGGCACCCAAAGGACAACGGATTAATAAAGGACGAGATGTCGCATTTTAGCCCCGTCCCCTGCATGCCGGGAGCGGGTCCTGGGATCGTCTTGCAGGAAGATGCTGCTGGCGCACACCATGGGTGCGGTGCCGGGGAAGGTGCAGGGACGAACAGCTCCTCGCTCAGCGCTGCTGGAAGACACCCCAGCAGATAAACACACAGCCTGAGCTGCCACCGCTGCTCCAGCAAGCAGGGGGTGACACTGCGGAAGCTCCCTGGGGACACCCGGCCACGCAGGGCTAGCCCCCACCGCCCCTCAGCCGGGGCAAGGATCTGGGTCTGGAGGTCCCTGTGCCCAGACCCCCCATTTCACACCCCCATTTCAGTCCCTGAGGAGCTGGGTAACCTGCGGGAGGGCACGACGGGAGCCCTGGCAGGGACATCTTGGACCAGAGTGGACCTGGCTCCTGGCAGCATCTGGGGGTACCGGGATCTGCCTGCCAGGCCCAGGGGCTGACATGTGCCGGGGCAGTGGGCTGAGGGGGTAGTTCAAAGCACCCCCAGATTTAGCAAGTTGTGGAGCTGCCTGCCTGTTCTGCTCCTGACCAGAGATCTGAGGCAGTTTATCAATTTATTTAGTAAGCTCTGCAGCTCACCTTCAAAGCCTCTTGACTCTGCGGTGAGCAGCCCTGCTCAATTCTGCTCATGCATCTTTAATCTCAAGTGAAAATTGAGGGTTTTTTTCTTTTCTGTTCACTGTTTGGTTTCAGAGACCAAGATAACAAAATCAAATCTCCTCTTCAAGCGGACACAGAGGGGCAGCTACAGCTCTTCTCCCCCAAAGGCAGCCGTATCGCCTGCCGGGCTCCGCGGCACCACCGCACCGTGCCCAGCTGGCACGAGGGGCGCGCAGAGCGATCCAAGCCGAGGGAGCAGGAGCTGGCCCCTACCCCGTGCAGGAGCAGTGATCTTCCCCATCACGGTCATTTAGGCATCAAGCGCTAAGAGGAGCCGGACAAGCACTTGAGAAGCATTAAATCCATCGACAGGTCAAAATGCAACTTCATCTTCTGCTCTAACGGGGTCGGAACCAGGAACCGAGGGACAGCAGGGAAAGCGCCAGCGCTTGGGTGGGAGCACAAGGATGCGCTGTTTTGTTTTGGTTTTATTTCATTATCATTTTTTCCAGGAGGAAAAAATTGCTATGGCAACTTCTGCAACAGCCGAGCTCCTGGGAGACGGGCTGCAAGTGAAACTTGCCACTCATCATCTCACAATGTTAATCTGCTGGATTTACATCGTAATTAATGTCAAGAGGCAATCTACAATTTGAGCAATCAGAGTTTCTGTGCATAAAGTCAGACTCCGCAGACAGCAATTCATAATTGTATCTAAGAAAGGCATTTAACCCCTTGTGGGTTTTCCCCGGGGAGCAGAAGGGCCCGTCGCCCGGCCCTCCACACCCTGACGCCGATGGGGTGCACGGCGAATCCTTGAACCTCCCCAAGCACCGGCACCCCCGGCCGAACTCGAGGCTTTCGGGGCAGCACTAACTGCAGCTCCCACCACCTGCACCGCTTCCCAACCTCCTGCTAATTCCTCTTTGTCCCTGAACTTCCTCAGCTGTTCCCTGAGCAGAAAACTCCTGCTCAGGTCTGGCCTTTGCTGCCTGAGAGACATGGTCCATTTTCCCCGATGTAATCATTAACTCAGCAAATTGCAGGATCCATTTCTAACGAGGCTGCCATTAGCCCCCGCTGCCAGCGCGGGATTCACCCTGCCTCCCCCAGAAGCACCAGAGTCACCCCCAGCTTTTGAGCTGAGAAGGAGCTGCTCCAGCCCCAGGGTGGCCCCTGCTCTGGCAGCCCCCCCACCCCACTCCAGCCATCCCTTCCCCGCTTCCAGGCTCGCTGGGAAAGGCACAGTCGGAGCCAGGCAGTTCAGGGGAGGTGGCTTTGGGAAGGGGCAGTGGGAGCAGCAGGAGACCTGGAATCTGGCCCTGGAGGAGAGAATGGGGGGGATCAAGGGGGGACGGGGCTGCTTTCCACCCCACAACCAGCCCGGTGTCGAGGGGCTGCTCCCGTCCTCAGGGTCCGGAGCCTGCCTCCCAGGAAACACTGCAAATCCCTGCATTAAGCCGTTCCTGCAATCTCCTCTGTAAAGAATAAAGCTCCGCTGAATCCTAGCATCCTTTCTTCCTCCATCCTTTCGGCTGGAGCCAAAAACTTCAGAGAAGGAAAAAAAAATCTAATTGATTTCTTCCGTATTAACAAGTCAATCACTAGGGTGGGTTTTTTTAATGACTCATAAGCAAGCTTGACATGTCTGTTAATTAAATAGCCATCCTAGCTCTAATCCGCTGAAAGTTAATCATTTGGGGAATTAAAAGGTGTCAGCCCTGAATACCTCATTATTTAAGTGCTTGCCTGCCCTTGCTAGCAGGAGGAGCTGGGGTGCTGCTGGGAGCGAGCTCCAGGCGAGCTCTTGGCAGGTCCGAGCCCCGAACACGCCGAGCCCCACTCGCCTGCCCCAGCAGCTGCCCCGGACCACTCGCACAGCGTTTCTCCCACCAAGCAAGCCCAGCTCCTCCCCAGCACCAACACACCATGGTAGCTGCTGCAGCCTTCCCCGGGTGACAGAGCCACCCTCCCGCCGAGGGCTGAAGCAGATGGAATGGGACAAATTCAGGGATTAAAAAAAAAAGACCAGGTTTTGTAAGAGCAAGCTTGGTGCCTCTGCTCAGGCTCTTTTGAGTATCAGCTAAGTTAATATTGATGAAGCCACTACAATTTAATTTATTGCCTCAGTGCCTACACCCCATGACAAGCCACGCGCACGGAGCCGATAGCTGAGCAATGAGACGTAGCGGCCATCGCAGCCCCCGTTCGTGTGCCCCCGCCGGGGAGCAGAGCTGCTGCTCCAGCGCTGCTGTGTGGCAGAGCACTAATCCTGCGTTACCATCCACATAACAATTAGTGCAGTGTTATCAGGGCACTAATGGGGTCAGGGCACGTGTGTGCTTATCAAGCGGCTGCTGTCATGTAGTGAGACCTGCCCATGTCCCGCGGTGCCACCGGACGGGACGGCAGCGAGTCGCCAAGCCACACAGGTGACAGGTCACACCAGCATCCAGGCTCAGCAGCACCCCCCGGCTCCCTCTGATCCGCTTTTTGGGGAGAGCGGGGACCTACCCTGGGGGAAGCCTTCTCCCCTCGGTCCGAGCGCTGCAGGGCACCCTTGGAGAGGGCTGGCGGCTCCCAGGGCCAGGCATGGGGCTGGCACAGCCACTCCATCACCGTCCACAGCCCGAGCCCCTGCAGCCGGGTCCTTCCCAGCTGCATTGAAGAAGCTGTGGGAAAAAAATGAGGAAGCAGATAAAGAAAAATCCCTCTGTCTCCCGGAAATTGTCTTGGGTCAAGACTTTTAGGTTTAAAAACCGTTCTGCAGAGTGTTAGCAGGCCACAAACTGTGCTGGTCATGCAGAAAGAGGCTCAGAGGAATTTAGAAGCCAATTAGAGGTTCCTGTGTATTAAATCTTTATTGTATATTCCTCAAAGACAGTTCTCCAGCCCCCAAAACATCCTGACCCAGCCCTATTGCTCCCTTGCCTTCCCAGCTGCTCGCCCAACAGCAGATACTGATTTCTTGCATTTCCTGCTTTTCTCACCATTTTATTAAGCTAAATAACAAGAGGGCAAATAGGATAATTCTGGTGGTGAATGAAGGATGCAGTTTTGTGTTGCTGTGTGCATTGTATTAATCATTTAGTGACATGCTGACTACTGGCCTGATGTGAGATAACAAAAGGTAATTAGTTACAAAAATTAGGAGGTGGGCAAATTGCCAATTGTTTACTGGCACCATTGCAACGGGGGCAGCCAGAATTTCCTTTTCTGAGGGATCAAAGCTTATTTTAAAACATCTGATTCAATTACAGACCAAAGTCCGAGCTCTGAGTGGCAGCAGGAGACAGACTGAATGTCCCTGGGGTCCCTGCCCCGGCTGCAGCGTTGGAGCACGGATGGGACCTGCCCCCTCCAGGGAACATGCCCTGACCCCGCTCCGCACTGGAGCTGCTGCCCGGTGCCCGGCCGGTCCAGGCTAGCTGGCCTGGACGGAGTATCCCCGGACACACCAGCGAGGGTCACGCACACACAATGTTCCCACTCCCCACAACAGCTCCTCCGGCCGAGTTTCCAGATGGACATTTCTGGCTGGGCTGCCCACCGCTCCTCCTTCAGACCACGAGCTCAGGGCCATCAGCTGCCGGGGACGACTCCTTCCAAACCCACTCCCACCTCCATAAAACACCGAGTCAGGCCCCAGCTCCCAAAGAGGCTCTGGGCAAAGCAAGGGTCTCCCGCAGCACCACGGGCACAGCCCTCCCTGCCCACGTCCCAGCCGAGAGCTGCAGACCCCGGGGCAGCCCTGCTGCCTCTGCCTCGGAGCAGCGTTACCACCTGCATCTCCGTGCCCAGCACACAACACTCACCAGCGCTGCAGCCTCCCCACGGCCAGGGCAGGAGGAAGAGGAGGCAGCAACGAGCAGCTCAGGGGAAACCTTGTGCTTATTAGTGGCAGAATTTATAGGTTTTTTCCTCCTACCCATTCGGGCATTTCACTGGCCACAGCTGCAGCACCATGCACATGTGAAAAACATTGATGAGCGAGTGGTTGCTAGAAGTGAGCATCCTGCTGCAGGGTGCTCCCCGCCCGGGCTCCCCAATAAGGTCCTGTTTCTTGTCACACTGACATGTACGTGGCAGGTTGCACTGGGAATCAGTTTGCAAACTGGTGGGCAAAGGGCAAGGGAAGCTGCAAACCACGCAGAGATTGGTTTTGCTCCTCTGAGGCACAGTCGTGGGAGCGCAGGGGCCGCCCGGGCTCCCTGGGCTGCAGCCGACAGAGCAAAACCCGTTTGATCACGGCAGCGCAGGGCGGCCACGATGCCCCACGGTGACGGTGTGCAACCGCAGCGGGAGCGCTGTGTTTTGGCTGAACCGGTAACCACACGTGCCCGGCCATGTGCATGCAGGCACAGGCGGCACGCGCGGCATCACCCCGCTGGCAGCGTGGTCAGGAAACCTGCCCTCCCCTTAACACACCCTGGAACAACAGCCGCAGGGAGCACTCAATATTTTTCCCTCGTAGATACAACTGATGTGGGCAGAAAATATCAGCTGCCACTTGGAGAGGGGTGCAGAGGCCAACTCCATTAAAGCTGCTGGAATTGGTACATTTGACACAGCACCGGCTATAACTTAAAGCCAGAGTACGAATAATAGAGCTCTGCACTCAGACCCACAAGCGAAATATATCTGATTGTTATATTGCCTTCTGCACAGAAACACAATCTGAAATCAATTCCCCGCGTGTCGGGCAGGCGCCCGGCCAGGCTGCAGCCTTTGCTCCCCTCCTCTGCTCGAACAGCCCGGCCGGGCAGCTCCTGCCGCTGGATGAACAGCCACCAGGTCCCCTCACCGGGGCGTTGGGCCTCTGGCTGACGGCTGTGTCCTAAGCCAATTTGCACGTCATTAAAAATAATAGCTGTGCTGGGCGTGCGAAGGCAGAGCTGAGGTCTGCGGTAAGACGCTGTCCTGCTGCGGAGCGCGGCGGAGGGGCCGGCAAGGGCTGCACAGCCCGGGGGAACAGAGATGTTGAAAGCAGCAGGACCATTTCTGGGTCCCCTGAGGGAGCCCCCGGGCAGGGGACGGTGCTGGAGACGTGTCCCAGGGATGTCCCGCTGGGGACCAGGGGCCGGGGAGCTTCGCCTGAGGGGTGATAGTTCAAAGCGGGAAGGGTTAGTCTGTGGCTTTGGATTTCTGAGAGCCTCCACGTGTTTGCAGACGTCCCACAGAAGCGCTGAGCGAAGGTGCCCTGCCCACGGATGCGCCCATGCTGTCCCCCCGTCCGTCGCCACCCCACAGGGCTTAGTGAGAGACTGGCAAATGTGGGGCTGCTAATTAACAGAGGCTCAGGCTTGGCACGTCCTGGGGCTGGAGCGCAGCAGGGACCGGAGGAGCATCCTCACGTGGGAGAGAAGGACGTACAAAGCCCCCGGGTGGGGAGAGGTGGGCAGGGAGATGCGGGAGGGCACCAGAATTCACGCCGGCAGCACGGGATTTTCCAGGCTTAGCCAGTGCGCCTGGCGAGCAGAGGAGCCCCAGCTAATCCTCTCATTACTGAGGTGCTTAAGGAGGGATTACAGGGTTGGGTATGTCGATGGGTTCTCGGCACTGTGGTGTGACGGCGTGGCAGCGGCCGGGGAGGCACGCTCTCACAGTGAGGGGGTTCCCCGTGCCGCCGGCGCAGGGTCCGGCTGCCGGCACCATGTGCCACCCTCGATCATTTTCACTGCCGTGCCGGTTTTTACAGCAGGAGACAGGACTTATCCATCTTGTAAAATGCCTTTGTCAGAGGGGCCGGGGAATGTATTAGGAGGTGTAAGGGGTGGAATCAGAGAGGACCAGGCGAAGGCGAAAAGCACACAACATTTATTAACTATAGCGAGAAGTTAAAGCTTGACGCTCATCCCCTCTGCTTAGGCTTGGGCTCGGGGAGTCCCGGGGGGAGCCGGGAGGAAAGCATGGGGAGCACGAATATTTCCATCACCTCCGAGCCGGCTCCTGCCTGTGGTACTCCTGAAGGAAAAGGAATAAGCACAGGTTGATCTGAAATGAATATTGCTTGAAAGATGGATGTCAAACCTCCCCCAAACACCATTTTTTTCAGGTTAGCAGCTGACTTGACAAAATTGTGACATGTCCCTAATTCGTTGTCCTTTGCCTTGGGGACTGGGAGCCTGTGAGGGGCACTTGGCTTGGGCTGCCCCTTCCCCAGCAGGCAGCAGGGCTAGATACACTCTTTAAACTGAAATTTACAGTTTATCCGTTCATTTAATTGTTTGTTTACGTTGTTTCATTTCTTTGTTTACATTGCCTAATTTGTTTGTTTACGTTAATCTATTTATTTTAGTTTCTCTGTTTATTTATTTAGCTTGCTTTGCTGAAACCCCAGGTTACTGCCTGCTGACCTCTAGCAGCAGGAGAAACCACAGCCCAGTATTGCAGGATCTGTTGGCAAAGCTGCTCTGTCCGGCTGGCAGCCCCAGGGGTGGCCGGTGGTCCTGTGTCCCACGGTGGCCGGTGGTCCCGTGTCCCCTCCCCGCCCCGAGCAGTCCTCTCTCCCTGGGGACCCTGCGGGGCCGTGCGCTTCACGGCAAAGCTTCGTCTCCCTCCTGCGCACGGCTTTGACAAACACAATTCTCAGTCAAAGTCACCCTGGTCTTAGTCTGTTTTTGGGAGGAGACACATCTGTGGATCTGGCTGACGAGACACGGCACGGCAGGCATGCGCCGGTGAAGGGGACGGTGCAGCCTGTCCCCCTGGAACGGCCGCAGCCTGATATTGGAAATGAAGGAGGCAACGTCAGGGTCTCCAGCGATGCCGCGGTGTCACGTGCCATGGCAGCATGTGACAGAGGGCTGGGACAGCCAGATGGTGACAGCCAAGCCTTGAGCATCGCCTCCATCGCTGCCTTGCACTGCCCAGCGCCCAGACCCACCTGAGGTGTGCGGGACCCCTCTGACCGCGTCCGCCGCAATGCACAGCTCCTGCAGCCTTGGGCGATCAGACCTTGTCTCCCGGCCAGGGGAGCTCGGCACGAGCCCTCCCTCCATC